>NC_004354.4:20594398-21907215 GCF_000001215.4 Drosophila melanogaster | reverse complement strand
GAATTCCAGGCAGAATGTTCATGATTTTAGCAAGATACGACATTACAACATTACAACATTATCAATTGTTATACAATTGTATTAAATACAGAAAAAGCTAAAGCTAAATCAAACAGTCCATCTACATCACAAAGCAGTAGTAAAAATAATGAACATCAGAAGAATAAAAGAAATAATAATGATAATAATGGTATAAAACCTTATTATATTCAAACACAGCTAAATCAAAATTAAAATAATTACGAAGTAATAATTTAAAAAAAGTTGAAAATAACCAAGCGACATACAGTGAGTTCAAACAAATGTTAGACCAAGGTAGAGCGCAAAACTCTCCAAATTATCAAAAACCCACATCTTATTTTACAACTAAACAGCCCCAAAAAATGGCAGCGTGAAAGTTCCAGTGGTCAGTATAAAATGGACACTAGTGAAAATTTTCATCAACTTGCCTCGGGATCGGAATCAGAAGTAGAAGTAGAAGAACCTACTCATTCATACAAATAACTATGAACGATATCAAACTCAAATGTTTGATTGACACAGGTTCATCAATAAATTTGATGAGTAAAAATTTTTTCAATTGTCCGATTAACTCAAAAGCTCCATTAGATGTACACACAATAATCAGTCAAATTATTTTAAAATCAAAAATTGCATTAAAACCTAGTAAACTTGTCCGACAAAGAAAACATTTATATTTATTATATTGAGTAATTGACAACGAACTCAATGAAACAAATAAATTTCGACTTGATCATCTAAACGATGCAGAGAAGAAGGCCCTCACCAGTGTCTGAAACGAGTTTAGTGACATACAGTACAAAGAAGGTGAAAATTTGACCTTCACAAGTACAACTAAACATGTCATAACAACTAAACACGAAGACCCAATCTAAGACGTCCATATTAATACCCACAAAGCTTTGACGAAGAAGTCGAAAACCAAATGAAAGACATGATGCAACAAGGCATCATAAGAAAATCGAATTCTCCGTATTGCTCTCCTGTTTGGGTAGCAAACCTCGCAAAAGGTTTTCATCAAATAAAAATGGATGAAAACTCTATAGCAAAGACAGCTTTTCCCACCAAAAATGGTCATTTTGAATATACTCGAATGTCATTTGGTTTAAAAAATGCAACCGCAACTTTTCAACGTTGCACGAATAATCTCTTAGCAGATTTAATATACAAAAACTTTCTCGTATATATGGATGACATAATTGTGTATTCCACTTCATTGGAAGAGCACATAATGTCTTTGCGAAAGGTATTCTCAAAGCTCAGAGAAGCAAATTTAAAATTACAGCTAGACAAATGCGAATTCCTTAAAAAAGAAACTGAATTCTGAATCACTGAAAGTGGATTTCCCTATACCAAAGTCCATTAAGGAAATAAAATCATTTCTTGGTCTTTGCGGTTTTTACCGCAAATTTATTCCAAACTTCGCTAAAATAGCAAAACCAATGTCATTACGACTAAAAAAAGGCTCAATAATAAATATCAAAGACTAAGACTATTACTTAGCTTTTGAAAAATTAAAAGTGTTAATAACGTCCGATCCCATATTAATACACCTAGATTTTAAAAAATCAAATTAAATGAATTTAATATCATATCAAATATCTCCATGGTAAAGAAAACCATGTAGCAGATATTCTATCAAGTGTAAAAATTTAAGAAAACTTCCTAGAAGAAACCTTCAGTAACATTTCGTTACCAACTCAAGCTACTATTCACAGTGCTCAAGAAGATAACCAATCTTATATTTCCTTAACGGAAAGACCAATTAATTTCTACAACAGGCAGATAGAATTTATAAAAGACGATAATAATACCATAGAAACCAAAAGATACTTTCATAAAACAAAAATTAAAATTCATTACATAGAAATGACAAATGTCCATGCCAAAGAATTAATTAAAGAATTTTTATGTACCAATAGAAGCGTAATTTTCTTTCATTACGAAATAGATTTCCTTACATTTCAAAACGCTTACATAGAAATTGTCAGTCCGAATAACATAACTAAAATTATGAAATCAAACATCAAATTAAAAGATGTTGAAATGTATTCAGAATTTAAAGAAATAATTGTAAAAAGCCACAGAGAACTTTTACACCCAGGAATAGAGAAACAAACAAACCTTTTCAAAGAAAAATATTATTACCCAGACTACCAAAAGTTAATACAGAACATTATTAATGAATGCGAAGTATGCAACATATCAAAAACAGAACATAGAGATACTAAACTAAACTATGGGTTAACACCGAAAACTCTTAATCCCAGAGAAAAATATGTTATAGATTTTTATTTAATCAATAATAAAACATTCCTGTTATGCATTGACATTTATTTCAAATATGCCGCCTTGATTGAAGTCAGCAGTAGAGACTGGCTGGAAGCAAGAAGAGCTCTCCTTAAAATTTTAAATGAAATGGGAAAACCGTCCGAAATCAAGGAAGATAAAGATTCAGCTTTTATATGTTCCGCGTTACATTTATGGCTTAGGTCCGAAAATGTGAATATAAATATCACAACAAGTAAAAATGGAATTTCTGACATTGAAAGATTCCATAAAACAGTCAATGAAAAGTTAAGAATCATTAATAGTGAGTCCGACCCAGAAAATAAGATAACACAATTTGAAACTATTCTCTATGTATAAGTTAACAACTAAGAGCACAGACATTCATGTCAACAATACATAAACACTAAGTTACCACATATAAGCAATGCTGACGCGCCCCAACGGAGTTCAGCGCTCTGCGCTACGAACGGTCAGCAACAGCAATTGGACACCCCTTATCCGGGGTACCAAGCTATGTTGCATAAATGCTGAGTCGGCTTGCCGACCATGGGTTTATGGCGTGATGCATTGGAGCCAGGGTAGATCCACACTTTTCATATTCTTTTGTATTCAGTTCTAAGCTTGCACTTTAACAATAAAGATCAGCTACTCCGGCACTTGGCCGTAAAATACCAATTGTTTTAATTGAACATTCTCGTTGAGCCAAAAGGCCATCGAAAGACCACGGGGGCAAAGTCACGCCCTCCATCCTAATCTTCCTAAGACGTCTTCACCTCTGGCATAATAGCCGGACTTACTGAGGACTCAGGAGAGTCGACGTTGCGCCTGGATAACACCCAGCCCAAGGAGACGACGCACATCAACCCTATACCACGGAGCCATCTGTAAAAGAGGACCACCGGACTATAGGACTTATTAAGTTATATAACCACAAAACTAAACACAATACAACTGGTAGAATACCCGCTGATATTTTCATTTATGCAGGAATACCTGCATATGACACCCAAAAGGAGAAACAATCGAAAATAGATCAGTTGAATAGAGATAGACATAGCTATGAAGTAAATACCAGATATAAACAAGCACCATTGGTAAAAACAACTAACCCATTTAGGAAAACAGGACACATGGAATAGATGTGAAACATTACGAAGAAACAAATAGAGATGGAAAAGTTGAACATTATAAATCTAAATTTAAAAAAAAAAACAAAAGAAAATTAATAACAGTATGTAAAATCCCAAATAAGAAGACTTTACTCGTTGAGTTTTTGTAAGAAACTCATTTTATTTGGAAATATCTTCGGTTTAAATAGGTGACATGAGAATCGCATCTTAAAGTAAATGGCCTACGCAGAGGCCTAAGTAAATAGTCCCCGCCTTATCGAGGTCCCACGCTCGGGCACATCTGCCTATCTTGAGCGGCGAGGACCTTATCTGTGGTCTCCCACTAAGGGACTATTTTAGGAGGCGGGGAACGATCTCAAGTGACTGACTCATGTAGTGTGCACTTAAATTACATGTTTTTGAGCAATGCACCCATGTCGCCTTAGATAACAAAATCCTAAATATAATTTATCGCTCTCGATTCATTTACATAAGATATGAACGGAGCCCAAAATTGTAAGTCTTTAAATATATTCGTGTTCATGTGTGAACATTCTGCCAAAGGGCCAGCAAGCTGAGATGTACATTAGTATATTAGTTGCATTTATAACAGTAGTGGACTGTATTTATTTGATATATGTTCATTTATTTTGCAACTAAGATTTCAATGGGCCTAGTTTTTCTGGCTTTTAATTTTATTGGATTACAATTATGGTTTATATTATTTTTAATTCAACAATTTGTACTCAATTAACTTATTTTAAACATTTTGCTTTTTCTATGTAGAAGTACATTTTCTATTAAACAACGATATAGTGGACTGTATATTTTTATTTGTTATATTATTTTATTGTTTATTTACTATTGATATTTATAGTACTGGCAACGGACCTGCAAAGGTTATTGCTTGCATTCTTTGTTGCACAGCACATTTCCGTATGAAATATATTATTAATACTATCATTAGTATTAAAGCAATAATTAATCCAGCATGTCCGGAAATATGATGGAAATGTAAATCTTTCAATTTTTGATGGTTCTCTTTCATAAATTTAATTTCATTATTCAATCGTTCAAATTCCTCAGTATGATTTAATATTGATAGTTTCAGCGGATCCCAAATAATCTTCGGCGCTTCACTAACTTCTCCTATATAAGGTGTTGATAATAATTCTTCACTTTCGGACTGAATGTTATGGTGGGCAACTAGAATTTTATCGTCGGTTCTTGCCGTACAATATGGCGCAATGCTTAAAACTCCTTGCTGAGGCAAATCAAACAATTCAATTTGAGAGCCAGTACATTGCAGACGGACTTTTGAATTCGCAGGAACCTTAAACAACCAACTACTTTTCTTTTCTAACTCTACCCAGTAACTTTTAGAGTCGACTACTGTTTTATAGATGCAGTTCGCCGCTTTATCTGGCTTTAGAGGCTGAATCTCACATGCATTATCATTCGCTGAATTCCAGGGCCAACTTCCTTTGCATATTCTCTTATTTAGTTGCCATTTCTGACATTGATTTAATGTGGCTTCCGTCATTATGTGATAGGAATCTATCTCAAAATTATAAATTAAATATTCGGACGTTGTATGCACCATTATTATCCGATCTTCATTTCGAATTGGCACCGGAATAAGCCTGAACAATTTGGATGGATGCCTGCTAAACAGAGGCACTTTTGCACTAATGATCAATTTATCGTCGATGAATAAACCCCTGGCTGTTAACAGTGTATACACCTCCTTAAGTTCCGTACCTGACCGTTTTCCTGGAATTACTAGGTTCTCCGAAAGACTCTGCTGAATTTTGGCAATTTCTTTTTTAAGCTGATTTGGCCTGAGAATATTTGTATTTGGCCTACCGTGATTAATATCAATCAACAGGCTTATAATGCCTGCTTGAATTTTTTCGCCTTCTTCAATCAATGAGTGTAGCTGTTTCGTAATCATAAAGAATTTTATTGATTCCTTATAAACATAATAATTTTCTTTAAGAACTTCTGTCATGTTCTCAATTCTTATTTGCATACTTCTAAAATTGGAGTTAACATCTTCTGTTGTTCTCTTTAATAGATTAGAAGTTGAATCAACCACAGATGTTTGTTTTTGAATTAGTTTATCAAGGTTGTTCTGGTTATCTAACAAATTCTTCATATTTTCTTCTAATTGCTCTCTATCATCTTCATCCATTATACCAAATAAAATATGATACAAGGAACCCATAAATTCGAAAGGAGCACGCTTGCTTCTAGATCTAGACTGTATCATAAACAATTTATTGTTTTCTTCAAGTTCCGATAACTGACTTTGCATATTATCTAAGACTAGACTACATTGCTCTTCAAAGCTATGAAGTCTTTCGCAAACTTTCCTCATACTTTGTATAAGCGCATTACCCTTTGTTAACATTTTAAAATATGGATCCATTTTATAATAGATAACCAAATTCCAAGAAGTACTCACAATCTCAACATCTCCTAGCGGGTCTAGATATATTGCTGAGGTTTTATTTATTTTGTCTATAGAATATCTTGGTGCTATATCTTTAGGTAATGCGCTAGAAACTTGACAACTTAACACAAACAACAACATTGCCATAATGATTCCGATCTTGGACATTCCCGATGTCGCTCTAGTTCGTCTTTTTGGCTCTTGGTCAGCCTCATTTTTGTCAACAGACTTTATTCCTTCCAAGGGACAAATTTTAGTAATGGGTCTAGTGATATATCCTTCCTGCATCTTTACTTTAGCCACTCGGACCTTATCATCATTCCCCTTATGCACCTTTTCCACCTTTCCTAAAGGCCATCTTGCAGGATGACAATTCTCATCCTTTAATAAAACTATTTGCCCTTCTTCTATATTAGGAATTTCCTTTTTCCATTTATTCCTTTGCTGGAGCGTATGCAAATATTCACTTTTCCACTTAACCCAGAAATCTTTCTTCATTTTTTGGATAAGTCTCCACCTATCCAAATTTCCGATTTTTTCATCTTCCATTGGTTCGACTATTTCTAAAGGTGGTCTTCCAATTAAAAAATGACCTGGTGTTAAAACTTCTTGTTGGTCCTTCTCACTAACTATAGTGTATAATGGCCTTGAATTTAAGCATGCTTCTATTTGACATAAAAGAGTTGACATTTCTTCGTAAAAATAGTGTCGCCGATTATACGCTTTAAATGGTATTTCATTGACTTAACTCCAGCTTCCCAAATACCTCCGAAGTGAGGTCCTGCCGGGGGAATAAAATGCCAATCAATCCTGTCCTTTTCAAGCTGCGCTGCAATCGTTATATTTTCTTGTATTGCATTAAATAACTCTTGATCTAATTTTCTTGCAGCTCCTACAAAATTTGTTCCGTTGTCTGAATAGATATTGGAACATTTTCCCCGTCTAGCAATAAATCTTCTGAGTGCTGCTAAAAATGCGTCTGAAGTTAGATCGCTTACCATTTCTAAGTGTATGGCTTTGGTGGCCATGCAAACGAATACAGCAACGTATCCTTTAAATGTTTTTTGGCCACGATTTTTTGAACATTTAACATAATAAGGACCTGCGTAATCTATTCCAGTATTAAGAAACGGGAATGTCATCGTCACTCTATATTTTGGCAAGTTACCCATTATTTGCTGAGCTGTATTTTGTTTATACCTTGCACACGTTACACATTCTCTTAAATACTTTTTCAACGAATTTTTCAACCCGAAAATCCAATACTTTCTTTGGATATAGTTTCGCATTAGGTTTATCCCTCCATGCAATGTTTCCTTATGAGCATTTTTTATTAATAAGCTTGTTAGGTGGCATTTTTCTAAAATGATTGGATGTTTAACATTAAATTCTGCATTGGAATTTTGCAATCTTCCTCCAACTCTTAGAACCCCATCCTTGTCCAAAAATGGATTCAATGACAATATTTTATTATTTGTCTTGATTTCCTTTTTGATTTTAAGGCACTTTATCTCTTGCCTAAACTGGTATTCTTGTTGTTTCTTAATAACAACTGTTTCCGCTATTCTTATCTCCTTTACTGAAATAATTGATGAATAGGCTTTATTTCTTGTTTTCATCTGCACGAATCTATTTATGTATGCTATTATACGTATAAGTTTTTCTATACTGGAATACCTTTCTATTAATTCGTAAATAGGATCATCTATTTTGTCATTTAATACCGTATTTATTAAGACAGGTTCTTCTACAGACTGCTGCCGAGGCCAAAGTTCTTTTGGGTCTGCTAGCCATTTCGGACCTTTCCACCAAAAATCACAGTTGATCAACTGGTTAGAATCCACTCCCCTGGATGCTAAATCTGCTGGATTATCCTCTGACTTAACATGATTCCATTCAGTATTTTTTAATTTCCGAATGTCATCCGTTCTTCTTTTTATAAATTTGATCTTACTTTGACCACTGTTAATCCATGCTAAGGTAATCGTGGAATCACTCCAAGCATAGATCTCCATTATATTGTCAATTGATCCTTTTAGTCTTTGGATTAATTCACTAAGCAGGTGAGCTGCACACAGCTCGAGTTTGGGAATTGTCTTCCTATTTTTTATAGGGTTGACTCTACTTTTGCTAGCTATTATATTAACATGAGGTCCTACTTTAGCATAGACTACTGCAGCATATGCTTTTTCGGAGGCGTCCGCAAATCCGTGAATCTGAATGACTGAAGAACTGTTTGAATTAATCCACCTTGGGATTCGAATATTCTCTAACAATAATAAATTTTCTTTATATTTTTCCCAATAATTTTTATCTTCTATGGATAATTCCTGATCCCATTCACTTTTATTTATCCAAAGTTTTTGAATAAAAAGTTTTCCTGAAACCGTGACTGGTGCCAACCATCCTAACGGATCAAATATTTTTGCTAGCGTTGATAACACAACGCGCTTATTTATATTTTTTGATTCATCATTACAATTTACGCTGAACTTAAATAAATCCTTTTGAGGTTCCCATTTTAGTCCTAAAGTTTTAACACATTCATTTTCGATAATATTGAGAACCTTATTGTCCCCTGTGTCCTCCACAGTGGTTAATATTTTGGAATTGTTGGAAATCCATTTCCTTAAGTTGAATCCAACTTTCTGCAATTCATGGGGAATTAATGTTATTAATTTATTAGCTTCTTCTACCGAATCAGCTCCAGTCATTAGGTCATCCATATAGAAATCATTCCTAATTATTGCACTAATAACTTGGTTTTTACATTTATCTGCAATATCTACCAGAACCCTGGTAGCCAAATATGGTGCAGATGCAGTTCCGTAAGTGACTGTGGTTAATTTATATGTTTTAATTTTTTCTTTTGGAGAATTTCTCCATAAAATATATTGATATTTTTGATCATTATTATCTATTTTAATTTGTCGGTACATCTTTTCAATGTCTGCCGAAACAACAAATTCCCATTTTCTCCATTTAATAATAATGTCAAAAATATCTTTTTGAACTCGTGGCCCAACCCACATTATGTCGTTCAAACTTTTGTTATTCGTAGTTTTTGCTGAAGCATCAAAAACTACTCTCAATTTGGTCGTAAGGCTTGAATCTCTAATCACTGCCTGGTGCGGTAAAAAATATTTGCCTTCATCACTTACTTCAATCATGTGTCCTAAATCCATGTATTCATTCATGAATTTAGTGTAGTCAACCTTAAGTTTTTCATTTCTTTTTAGTTTTTTCTCCAGATTCATGTAACGAGCTATCGCTTGTTTCTTTGAATCTCCTAAGGTGACATCCTCCTTGAATGGAATTGACACAATGTATCGCCCATCTGAATCTTTTTTTGTCGTTTTGATAAATTTATTTTCACAGATTTCAGACTCGATATCATCTTTTTCTTCTTCTTCCACTTCCCAGTAGCGATCTAACTCTTTTATTTCTATTGTTGTGGCTACAATGGTTTCTTTTCCTTTGGATTTTTTACATCCAGAAACTATCCACCCGAAATCAGTTTTTTGCCCAAGGAGACCGTCTATTTTTATAACTCCATTTTGCAGAATGTGAGTATATACGTCTGCTCCAATGATTAAATCAATGCGACCCGGTTTATTAAAATCGGGGTCGGCTAATTTAAAGTTCTTCCATTTTTTCTGATCAACATTAATCGTGTTGACTGGAAGTGCCTTCATAAGTTTTGGGAGAATAATTGCTTCAATTTCTAAATTTTTCGGAGAATTTCTTATCGAAATAACCGCTTTGTGCTTGGAGATGCACGTTCCTGTGGAAGATACTCCACTTATTTCAGTATGAGACCGAAATTTTTTCAATTTTAGAATCTGTGCAGACTCTTCTGAAATAATTGTGCTTTGAGAGCCACTATCAATCAATGCTCTTAATTGTTCAAAGCCTCCATACCTCGACTTTACTTGAATCAAGGCCGTGGCCAACAAGGCTTGACCTGTTGTTCTACACGTATTCACTTTTTCTGGATTATGACCTGCAAAGTGAAGTAACGTGTGGTGAGGTTTACGACAAGTCGAACAAAGCTGCTCGCTTATACATTTTTTACCAAACGGATGCCTCAGACATCTTAGGCAAATCCCATTTTTTCTTACCCAGTCAGACCGTTCTGCTGGATTCATTATTTTAAATTTATGGCATTGAATTAAATAATGCCCTGGTAGTTTGCAATATGCACAATTGTCACTATAATTTTTATTCTTGTTATTATTAATCATTTTCTTTACAGGTTTTACTTCCTGTGAGAATGATGATATAGAATTGAGCCTTTGCTCTAAAAAGTCCATGACATCAGAAAGTGCCTGTATTTCTTTTGTCTTTTTAACATGGCTTTCATATAAATTGAGTGATTCTTTATTGAATTTCCGAAGAATTATGTGAGCGAAAATTGCATCCACATCTTCTGGTAATTGTGCCTTTAATTTTATAATATAAATTGACTCGTTAATCGTGTCAATAAATGTCTTTATTTGCTTATTGGATTCTAAATTTAAATTTGGCATATCCATAAGCCTATTCATATGATCTGAGAATATGTTTCTTTTATTCTCATATCGCTTGGTCAAAAACTCCCAAGTGGCTTCATAATTTTCTCCAGAGCCGAGCAGTAAATGAGTAACCACATTTCTGGCTTCTCCTTTTAATGCTGACTTTAGATAATTAAATTTGAGAGAAGGACTGAGATCCTCTCTCACATGTATGAGCTCTGTAAAGAGTTCATTAAAAAGATCCCATTCTTTGGAATCACCAAAGAAGGTGGGAATCTGTATTTTAGGCAGGGTTGGTAACTCCTCCGCCTTAACAACCGTCGACATTTCAGCTTTATTTATTGTGCCACTGAGTCGACTATTAATGGCTGTAAGAATATTTTGTTTGTCAAATTCAAGTTCGCTAATTTCTTCTTCGAATAGCGAACTCTCAAAATGACTATTCACCTGTTCAATCAGGTTATCTATTTTATGCCATAAAAATTCAATTTTATTTTTCCTTATTTTAAGGAAATCTGGACTACTGTCTATTAGTTTAGACGTATCTTCTAGATATACTCGAAATTGGCCAACATTATTACGAAATGCCTGCTCTACTTTTAAAGCGTTGTTTTGTGCTATACCCTCTTTTTCAGGGTGACCACGCATTTCAAGGTTTAATGTAGGGGGAGGGTTTGATTTAGGGACAGTGTTTGATTTAGGGAAAGTGTTTTCTACCGACTCGCCCTTAATTTTTTCATTTTTATTTTTAATTTTTTCTAACACCATCATTATTAAATCATACTGCTTCGCGTTAAAATATTCATGATCGACAACGCCGATCTTTAACAAATTGCTATGATTAGCAATGAAACATTTTTGAAGCTCATTTAATTTTAGAATTTCTACATCTGTTAATGTTGGTTTTACTTCCAACTTTCTAATTTCCAAAATAATTTCGGACTGCTTCTTAAGGAATTGAATAGTCTTTTCTGACATCATTTTGAAAATTTTTTGTAATTTCTTAATATATATAGTACGTGTATATGTATTTTATATGTATTTATATATATATGTGTGTTTGGATAAACAGAAAATTCTTGTTTTGACTTAGCTGATGTCGTTGTTGTTGCTGCTGCTGTTGCTGCTGTTGTTGCTGCTGTTGCTACTGCTGTTGCTGCTTCTGCTGCTGCTGTTGTTGCTGCTTCTGCTGCTGGTAGAGGCTCCTTTGAATTTGACTTCCTTCTCTTCTTTAAGGCTCCGTCGATGTTTAAAGATGATTTTTTTTTTTTTTTTTTGGCACGTTTTATTATTTTTGTAGTCCAGTCAGATTTTTTGTTTTTTAGCCATTTATTTCGGCATTTATGCTCTTTTGGCATATACACTGCACTCTATTTATGAGCTGATTTAATGCTATTAGAGCATTTATAAGGCACTGTTTTCAGGCACTTTTTATTTAATTTATGCTCTTATGGCATATACACTGCACTCTATTTATGAGCTGATTTAATGCTATTAGAGCATTTATAAGGCACTGTTTTCAGGCACTTTTTATTTAATTTATGCTCTTATGGCATATACACTGCACTCTATTTATGAGCTGATTTAATGCTATTAGAGCATTTATAAGGCACTGTTTTCAGGCACTTTTTATTTAATTTATGCTCTTATGGCATATACACTGCACTCTATTTATGAGCTGATTTAATGCTATTAGAGCATTTATAAGGCACTTTTGTTATGCACTTTTTAATTTCACAATTGCTGATGTATGGCCTCAAGCACGCCTTACCACAATTTATAATGGTACACAAAGCAACCTTTAGCTATAGACTATAAGGTGCTTGTTTTAAAACATAAAAGATTCTTTTGTATCTTTTGCTTTTTATATTTATACTCTGTTCCTTACCTTTGGTAGGGGGAAACAAGAGTCACTTATTTTTGCTACCTTTAGCTGTAAGATGCTTTAAAGGAGCTGGCCTTTCTCTGAGTTCCTTACCTTTGGTAGGGGGAAACTGCAGAGTCGATTAAAGGCTCGATTGACCAAATGTAAAATCCCAAATAAGAAGACTTTACTCGTTGAGTTTTTGTAAGAAACTGATTTTATTTGGAAATATCTTCGGTTTAAATAGGTGACATGAGAATCGCATCTTAAAGTAAATGGCCTACGCAGAGGCCTAAGTAAATAGTCCCCGCCTTATCGAGGTCCCACGCTCGGGCACATCTGCCTATCTTGAGCGGCGAGGACCTTATCTGTGGTCTCCCACTAAGGGACTATTTTAGGAGGCGGGGAACGATCTCAAGTGACTGACTCATGTAGTGTGCACTTAAATTACATGTTTTTGAGCAATGCACCCATGTCGCCTTAGATAACAAAATCCTAAATATAATTTATCGCTCTCGATTCATTTACATAAGATATGAACGGAGCCCAAAATTGTAAGTCTTTAAATATATTCGTGTTCATGTGTGAACACAGTAAATACAATTCCAGCTCAACTCCTGAAAATCAAGTGGGGTCCGATATAATATGTTTCGTCCGTACCGTCCGTGGTCAAAGCCTAGAGGTGAACCCAATACAAGCTAAAAATGAATATCTTATATTTAAAACAGGATCAATTAATATACCTATAAATTAATGATGAATATCACTATTTTTCCGTAAACTTAACAAAAACCGACCAAACTTTTGCAAATTTAATTAACCAAGCCGAAGAATATGGTACTATAGCCCAAATCCAATATTTACCTGAAAAATTAGACAGAATAAGAATAATAAAACGCAATAAATGTGGTTTAATTAATATTATAGGTACCGCATATAAATACCTTTTTGGCACTTTAGATCAAAATGACAAAGAAGAATTAGAACAAAAAATAAGCGATCTTTCTCAACATAGTATTCAAATTAATGAATTGAATGAAGTAATAGAAGTAGTTAGTCAATAGAGGCAATAATCAACCATTTAAGCGCAATAAGTAAAGGTGTCAGAAGATTAGAACTTTTAATATTTAATTTACAACACTTTACCGAATACATTGAAGATATAAAACTGAATTATAAGTCAAATCAATTACCAACAGAATGTAGATATTCAAAAACACATAACAATATTGGAATAACTTATGTAGAACCAAACATAATTTTAACTTGGAAATTATCAAAAATTGTATTAAATGAAAACTGTATAACTAATAGAGAAATTATAATAGAAGGAGACAATATAATAAAAGATTTTAATTGTTCTTTTCAAATAGAAAACATATAAATTAGAAGCACAACACTAGACTACACACAAACGAGGCTTAATTTTAAGGGTGGGGTAGTGACATATGTAATGCTCAACCACATAACATATATCTACAACATATACCTGCCAATTTATATATTCTTTTACTTAGCAACAATAGAACATAGAACCAAGAATGCCTTAGCACATAAGATAAACAATTATTAGAACCCCAACTTCTTGGTGACAATAACAAATTCGTCCGATGTAAAAAATTTAACATAAACATCCGCAGTCTTATTCGTTATTCTCACTAGAAGGGTGAAAGCTGCTTCACGGATCAAAACTTTCCACGTATTTCAAACTTTGCTGATCTGTATCCATGCGCAATCCACTCAAGAGAGCGCCTAATTAACGTAAACATAAATGAGAGCCTATGTACGCTCAATATGAAGAAGTAAATTAGCTCAGCCAAGGGTTTGCTAAGCGTTCGCTTTGCAAATTAGATTTAGATTTTATTCATACTTCAATTGTGTAAGACGTGAATTTGTCTCCGACGTTCGCTTAAGTTTTTGATTAATAAAAATATTTTTTTTTTATAAACCAACAAACCGCGAAGTTATAATTATATATATGTAAAAACGATAAGATTGTAAACCAAGCTAATATTAAATGTATAAGAAGGCTGATAGGTGGAATGGAGGCGGAATGCGAGACGAAGGATGCAGGATTCATCACCGCGATTTTCGAACCAGAGGCTGGGTACATCGCGATATTTAATGGAGAGAACGTGAGACTACAAACGGATTGCGGACCGGAGAAGACGTTGAATGGATCGGCGTTAATAAAATTTAGCCGTGGTGAACAACGTCCAATACGAAGCAGTGGAGAAGCTTGGCGCAGCTGGATTGAAGCTGGATATACCGCGGATAGAGACGATCAAGAATAACAGGACCATCCAAGAGTTGGGGATACACAAGTTAAGGATGGAGGATCTCGAAACCAAAATACAGATCAACAAAGTACGATGGGGAACCACGGTCCTCGCGACAACCACATACACGATGCTTGGCGTCTTACTGATAATGATATCTGCTGTGGCATGTTTCCCCAGGAGGACAACCATCTTCTCACCGGCGGACACACCACTTGCCACCTTCACACCAACCACCGCTCCAGTTGCTACGTTTGCAGCAACCATGGCCCCGCTATGGTCGGTAGTTCAGTCTGAGAAGGGAGGAGTTACCGCCTCAGCATTTACCATCGGCGGCCCCCCACCAAATCCCTTTCGACAACCAGAGATCTAGAGGGCCCAAGAAATACTTCGTTACTACCCATTTGGAATGCCGAGTCGTCGTATCGAGTAACACTGGAATTGCTGAATCAACATAAACATCGGGCCAAACATAACCTCTTGCAACACCCAATCGCATCCGCTTCACTTCTACTTTTGGCCGATCAGTAGTTTACAAAACAAACACAATGTACGAAACCAAACCGTAAAGAACTAGAAAGAAATATAAGAGTTCATTCTGATTTATAAACTCCAACCAAACGGGTGTTATTTGGGGACAATCAACCGCTCAACTACGAAACTCAAACTCCCGGACATAATAAAGGAGTTAACTCACGCAGTAATTGAGGGACTTCTCTTTGCGCTTCTCAAAGTGCATACGTTTGAAGATGCCATCAAGCGCACTGATTAACCGAAGCGTTAGTGCTGGGTAATTATCGATATTCTATATTTTCGATGTTTTGAGAGCAAATATTCGATACTATCGATAGTATCGTTTTTTGTACGTAACTTTAAAATAATAAAAATATTAGCCATTTTAAATGTTTTTCTCATATTATATATATATTTAAATAACATCATTATGCTGAAATAAAGAAAATGTTATTGGCTTGTCTTAATGGCAAGTGAAAATAGGTATAGTTACCTTCCAATATTCTATAGGATCTGTATTTTCCTCTGAGTGGTTCAGATTTAAATACATTAAAACATTTTGCAATTTCCTACGAGATGGAAGCTTATATCGCGGATCAAATGCTTTCAGTATATCGCGAAATCCAGTGTCCTCAACTACTGAAAACGGGCGCATATCAGTGGCTATGTACTTCATGACAACTGCGTCGAGTTCGAGTTCGGCTTTCCGGCGAGAACTCGAGCCGCGTAGCCTGTAGTCACAAATGTATCAATCTTTGGTAAAGTCACAGGCACACCATCAGCGTTTAAGGATGGATGAACACGTTTCAGATAAAAACGTGTTAGTAAATATATTACTAATTGTAAGAAGAAATAATATAATTACCCTTTCTTTTAAGATTCACTAAGAACTCCATGATTAGAGCCACCACCAACATCCAATTTCAGTAAATTTAGATTCTAAATGGATTTTATTAGAAAATATTTAATAATTAATTTTTAGCATTTTTCTTACGTCGTGCTCGTTACTGTTGTCAGTGATGTTAAAAATTTTCACAGCACCATCGATAGTGGCTCAGAAAAGTAAATAGTCGATACCTCGATAGTACAATCGATATTATCCCAGCACTACGAAGCGCCCTTCTCTGCGATTCTCAAAGGGGATAGGTAAGTGGCGGCTATAAAACGCATCGCATTATTGGAGGGTCGTTCTCTGCGCTTCTCAAACGGCCTTTGGAGTCACATTGCTATACTGTCTGATAGTTAAGCAGCCATAAAGGCGCTCAGCAAAGCTATGATAACATCTAAGCTAGTAAATGAAGGACAGCCCTAGGCAAACTAGGTGGGTCCCGGGACACAACAACATCCCGGGAAATGAGCTAGCGGACAACTTAGCCAGGTAAGGGCAGAGAACCCTCTAATTGGGCCCGAACCCTTCTGGTGTGTTGGTCACCACAGAGTACGGGGCTTACTAAAGTCAATTGCAGCCCTGAACCCTAATAAAATTCTGGCATTTATACAGTGCATTGGACTTCAGGGGGATCTTTGAGTGATGAAGGGGTAGTACAATAGATCCGACTGGGTCAGTACCCCTACAAACAGTACACCTACTAGCCCATGTTAATAATAATAAATAAAAGGTGACCGGCAACGACGTTCCACACGCAATAAAAAACTTTACGAGTGCTGATTAAAGGGACATTATTGTGGAAAATGTGACGAAATCTGGATACTAGGTATCGACGCCGATACAAACGTGTGCTATACCGGTAATTACCGCTGGCTTGTGCCATTAGAACTTGCAACATTGAAATTGATGAACGTCGTGGAAGACGCGAAGGCTTTAATCACGAGCAATGCGGTGAACGTAACGAAAGAGGAGAAGGTGGCTTTGAGAGGCGCCGTAGTTACCACCCCACCCCCTAAACCTCCACGCCTCTAACGTTGTCGGACACCGAACCGGGAAGGCGAACAACTAGAGCACCGCATCCGGCCAAGTGCTGACTTCGCGTACAAAGTTGCACAGCAACATTGTCTGCAAGGGACTCGGTCAGCCGAATGCTGAAGCGGCACAAAAATTATGTTTATGTTTACATTTAAGAACCTATGTACTCTTAAGAACAAAACACTTATGTACAAAACAGAGAGCTAGAGGAGACTTCTCCAAAAGAATAAACTTCACTCTGGTTTTGAGCTCCAACAGACTCAGTCGTGTTCATCTTTTCCCCGTTTGCCAATAACTTCCATTTGTGCCTACATATATACATATATGCACAACTAAAACCCTACATACTTACCAACCATACACACTCATCAACCAAAGGACGTAGGACGCCCCACTGGCTTCCCCCTCGTGTCCACACTGATAACTCCGTCGCAATGAAGACTTAATATCGTAACAATAACGATATCGTCGAAGACGTCCAGAGGAGGCGAGAATTTTACATTCCGCCCGAGCCGTCTAACGATGAAACAAAGATCTTTAGCAGTGGGATCGCTTCCGGCATTAATTTCTTTAATTATGACAACATACCGGTTAAGGTGACCGGCAAAGCTAAAATAACATCTAAGCTAGTAAGTGAAGTGAGGACAGCCCTAGATGAACTAGAAGCTGTCAGTAAACTCACAATTAGGTGGGTCCCGGGACAAAACAACATCCCGGGAAATGAGCTAGCGGACAACCTAGCCAGGAAAGAGCAGAGAACCCTCTAATTCGGCCCGAACCCTTCTGGTGTGTTGGTCACCACAGAGTACGGGGCTTACTGAAGTCAGTAGAGGAAGAAAAACGTCTGTCCTTCTGGAAGGATGCAGGATTCATCACCGCGATTTTCGAACCAGAGGCTGGGTACATCGCGATATTTAATGGAGAGAACGTGAGACTACAAACGGATTGCGGACCGGAGAAGACGTTGAATGGATCGGCGTTAATAAAATTTAGCCGTGGTGAACAACGTCCAATACGAAGCAGTGGAGAAGCTTGGCGCAGCTGGATTGAAGCTGGATATACCGCGGATAGAGACGATCAAGAATAACAGGACCATCCAAGAGTTGGGGATACACAAGTTAAGGATGGAGGATCTCGAAACCAAAATACAGATCAACAAAGTACGATGGGGAACCACGGTCCTCGCGACAACCACATACACGATGCTTGGCGTCTTACTGATAATGATATCTGCTGTGGCATGTTTCCCCAGGAGGACAACCATCTTCTCACCGGCGGACACACCACTTGCCACCTTCACACCAACCACCGCTCCAGTTGCTACGTTTGCAGCAACCATGGCCCCGCTATGGTCGGTAGTTCAGTCTGAGAAGGGAGGAGTTACCGCCTCAGCATTTACCCTCGGCGGCCCCCCACCAAATCCCTTTCGACAACCAGAGATCTAGAGGGCCCAAGAAATACTTCGTTACTACCCATTTGGAATGCCGAGTCGTCGTATCGAGTAACACTGGAATTGCTGAATCAACATAAACATCGGGCCAAACATAACCTCTTGCAACACCCAATCGCATCCGCTCCACTTCTACTTTTGGCCGATCAGTAGTTTACAAAACAAACACAATGTACGAAACCAAACCGTAAAGAACTAGAAAGAAATATAAGAGTTCATTCTGATTTATAAACTCCAACCAAACGGGTGTTATTTGGGGACAATCAACCGCTCAACTACGAAACTCAAACTCCCGGACATAATAAAGGAGTTAACTCACGCAGTAATTGAGGGACTTCTCTTTGCGCTTCTCAAAGTGCATACGTTTGAAGATGCCATCAAGCGCACTGATTAACCGAAGCGTTAGTGCTGGGTAATTATCGATATTCTATATTTTCGATGTTTTGAGAGTAAATATTCGATACTATCGATAGTATCGTTTTTTGTACTTATCTTTAAAATAATAAAAATATTAGCCATTTTAAATGTTTTTCTCATATTATATAAGTTAACACGAGCAAGTCAGAGGGGTGCGACGACCCGCCGAAATGCCATCCAAGACCGGATGGACCAACAATAACATCGGCGACGCTGAGCCAGCCCAGTAACGCATTTCGCTTTAGCGAAAGCGATGTGCAAGGGTCAGCGTAATGCGAGGCGGGCATGTGCGCGAGTTACCACAGTCACCACACCCCCTAAACCCCCACGCCTACACCACTGAACACATCGACGCCCATGGGCACTCCGGTACAACGAACCGGGAAACGAATAAACAAATGGGTCAACAATGTATCGACATCCGGCCAAATGCCGACACTAACATCAGCAGACCAGACGGCAAGAATGCCGATGCAGCATAAGAACCTAGCATAACCCTTATATATAAGAACTATGTACTTAGATTTGTAGGCTTCTTGAGAAGAACGAAAGAAATATAGAATCACTCTTAAGTTTGAACCCAAAGCGTGAAGTTGTGTTACTGAATCCCATACAAGTGCCTGAACAAAATCTCATGCAAAGTGCCGACAGCCGACTATAAGCGAACCACCCAACATCTTTACTGCTGTTATATTCACCTCCCATCATTCGGCCCGAATGGTAACTGGCGCAGCCGGTAGGATGCTTTCCTACATCTATACATTAACTTACCTGTAAGTAAAGAAAAATGTAAAAAACAAAGCATAAGTGATAGCTCAATAAGTAAAGAATCTTAAATAAAAAGGGAAAATATATTCTGCTACAGTGACAACAAAATGTAAACAGTGAGTTGTGAGCTGCACACGGTGACGTATAAGTGCTTGGGTAAAATTAAAAAGAAAAATTATTAAAGCATAGCCAACAAACAAACCGAGTAATGTGCGCTAAATTGTGTGTAGCAAACAACGCATTGGGTCAGCAAAATAAGTAAAAAATAGCCACGGTATAACAAATTTAATAGTCTCTACCTAAAATTCCACGGCCTAGGGTATCCCCTACAATGGCAAATAGAATATCAAACATAACCATATATTACTTAATAAACTATCTTGCAATTATGTCACAACTCACATTAAATCACTGCAAATCAAATACTCTATGATATGGGTCTTATGCTATACGGCTCACGAAACAAGCGTGTTTCGTGCCGCTGTGGCATACCATCCATGCATACATATATATATACCTAAATACACAATATGCACACAAGCTTGCAACCAACGTATATACACACATATACACCAAATTACGCACACAAGCCTGCGAACCGATACTCTATGATATGGGTCTATGCTATACGGCTCAGGGTACAAGCTTGTGCCTTGATGCTGTGGCATATCACGCATATACGCATAGATATCCAACGTATATACACATATATACACCAAATTACGCACACAAGCCTGCGAACCGATACTCTATGATATGGGTCTATGCTATACGGCTCAGGGTACAAGCTTGTGCCTTGATGCTGTGGCATATCACGCATATACGCATAGATATCCAACGTATATACACATATATACAATAAATCACGCACACAAGCTTGCGAACCGATACTCTGTGATATGGGTCCTATGCTATACGGCTCATGATACAAGCTTGTGTCATGACGCAGTGGCATACCACGCATATACACATAGATATTCAAACACAGTATATGTACACATGCTACAACCAATAAATACGCTTATACATATAACCATAAAATTACTGCAATACGAAAAAACAATGAGACACTTTACCCCAACCTACCCTAACAATTAAAGTTTATACGCTTCCACTCGAGTACCGAATGGCTAATGTAACACAATACCAATAGTCACGCCGTCAGCATAAACAAACAATTTACACTCTTGCACACCAAATACAATATGTGTTATGCGATTATACTTGTACATATATATACGAATACGTATATGCATAGTGAGTGGCCAAGCCTATCGAGTCAAAATTCTTTCTTTTTTATAATCGTCGACATTCACTTATGCTATGTTCCGAATACTATAAACTATGTATACAACAATTTTATAATACCAACTATATTACAGATATTGAATCACATAAAAACCATACAAAACCTATATACATTAAGAAATTTATACGCACAAATACAATACAATACATACTTATACACACTTATAAAAAATTCCACATTATATTAAAACTTGTTCGTTATTTTCTTTAATATAAATTCCACATCAGAAACAAAATTTTTTTTTAATTAGGTTAAATGTCCAAGAAATTAACTCAGAATATCAAGAAGACCGCACAGTCTGTATTAGGAGTCCCCACCCCAGTTAGCAGAACTATACGCCCCAATACCCGTTCTTCTGGGTTGCCTATTGTCCCTGAAATAATTGATCACCCTCTTACCCCGAACATGATGGATTCAGGCAATGCTTCCAATAATTCAGCTCATTCCGTTCGCCCTGGACCACCCTCTTTAACGCCCACCGTTAGTGGAATAAGCTCCCTGTCAACCACATTTAAACCTAAAGATATCATGGCTTTTGTCGAACATTTACCAACGTTTGACGGAACCCCCAGATATTTAGACAGGTTCATTACAAGCGTAGAAGAAATTCTCATGTTAATCAGAGGGGCAGATCACACGCCATATGGTTTGCTCACTTTGAGGACAATCAGGAACAAAATAGTAGACAGAGCCGACGAAGCGTTAGAACTAGCGAATACACCGTTAGTTTGGGACGAAATCAAAGGCAATCTCATTAGGCTCTACTCTAGTAAGAAGAGCGAGGCTAGTTTGCTGAGTGAAATGAGTTCATTTTCAGACCGCCAAAGTTTGGGACAATTATTCTTTGGGCTTTCAAAAATCAAAAGCCAATTGTTCTCCATACTCAAAAACACTGAACTTAACCATAACATAGTTGAGGCAAAAAGAACAGTGTATAATGAGGTCTGCCTCAATGCATTCATCACCGGACTTAGGGAGCCGCTCAAGACATTCATTCGTTTGAAGGCCCCTCAGACAATAGAACAAGCTTACGAACAATGCCAAATTGAGCAGTCCTTATACAGAACTAACAATCGCGGACCCAACGAAACGTTCACTAAAAATAGACGTGATAATCAAAACACCCGAGACCGACGTCACGACGGACGAACTAATAACGATCGTAATGCACCATACCCAAATAATAACTACAATCAACAACCCAACTCTAGGGAAACCAATCAATCCAGTACAGCAAACCCTTTTAGGACTCAGTCTGGTCGCCTCAATAATATAGAGGATGACACACCCGACACAAATTTTCAACAGGCAGCCTCCGTAACCCATCAGGGTACATAAGTCCAGCAACCCACGAGTCCTCACTCCCCTTCATTGAGGTAAATCTCCCCTTTAGTCCCCATTTAAAATTCCTAATAGATACCGGTTCTACGCATTCTTTCATTGATCCTAAGCATATAGAATCAAAAGATTGCGTGGGCCTAGAAAAACCTTTAACGCTCAAAACAGCCCTAAATACCTTTGTACTTCAAAAAAAAATTTGTCATTCCTTTTCCATCTGAGTTTAAGACCCAGGGGAAAATGAATCTATTGCCGTTTAGATTCCACTCCTTTTTTGATGGATTATTGGGCATGGACTCACTTTCATTTTTAAAGGCAAAAATAGATATATTAAATTCACAATTAAAGACATCTAACACAATTTTGCCTATAATTAACTATACCAACCAGACCTCCAACGTGTTTTGCATTACAGCCCATACTAAAACCACAATACCCTTGCCGGTACAAAATGATCAAGGGGATTTTCTCTATGACACGACTTATATTAATAAAGACCTTATCATATCAGGGGGCCTTTACAAATCAAATAACCACTTAACAACCTTCGAAGTGGCCAACTACAGAGATTCTGACCAACTCCTATATCTCGAAAGCCCTCTTAAAGGCATACCATATGTCAAAGCTGACTTTGTAGAGCTTAATAACATATCTTCTGACCCACCCAAGCTACCAGACTTAGTAAACCCCTTAGATAACTTAAAAATGGAGCACCTCAACCCGGAAGAGAAACAAAACCTAATCACATTATGTAAAGAATTCTCAGACATTTTTTTTAACGAAACAGTAAAACTCTCATTTACAAATAAAATTACGCATTCTATCCCTACCACGGACAATAATAAGTGTCTTAAAACAATCCCTCAAACCTAACAAATTGTGTGCTATATTTGCCCCTGACGATATTTTTGAAATCATTAATAAAGCTTACCCCGATTCACGTAAGGTCCTATAGATATCCGTACATTCACAAAGAGGAAGTAAAGAAACAAATTAATTCTATGCTAAACCAAGATATAATCAGATCTAGTTACTCGCCCTGGAGTGCTCCGGTTTGGGTAGTCCCCAAGAAAGCCGGGCCCAATGGGGAACAAAAATGGAGATTGGTTATAGATTATCGAAAACTCAATGATAAAACCATCTCCGATAGGTACCCAATACCAAACATAAATGATATACTAGATCGCATAGGGAAAGCCAAATACTTTACCACCCTCGATTTGGCAAGTGGGTTTCATCAAATTGAGATGAACCCAGACGACATTGCCAAAACGGCCTTTACAGTAGAAGGAGGGCATTATGAATTTATAAGAATGCCTTTCGGCTTAAAAAATGCTCCCGCTACTTTCCAAAGAGTAATGGACAGCATTTTAGGTGACGTAATAGGCCTCAATTGTCTGGTATACTTGGACGATATAATCGTTTTTTCTGCTTCCCTCCAAGAACATGTAATACATTTAACTTCAATATTTCAAAAACTTAGAGATGCAAACTTTAAAGTACAATTAAATAAGTCCGATTTTCTTAGGAAAGAAACCGAATTCCTCGGACACATCGTCACCCAAGAAGGAATCAAACCAAATCCAGACAAAATAGCGGCTATAAAGAATTTCCCTTGTCCTAAGAATAAGAAAGAAATTAAATCTTTCTTGGGGTTATTAGGGTACTATAGGAAATTATTAGAACTTGTGAAACTTGTCTAAAACTAAAGTACGATAGACACCCACAGAAAATTCCATTTCAAATTACAGAAACCCCCCTTAAACCCCTCGACATCGTTCATATTGATATTTACACTATCAACAACAACTACAATTTGACAATAATAGACAAGTTCTCTAAATTTGCAGCCGCCTACCCAATTCCTAATAGAAACTGTATTAACGTGGTTAAATCTTTAAAACATTTTATAAGCCAATTTGGCATACCAAAAAAGCTAGTTTACGATCAAGGGGCCGAATTTTCTAGCGACATGTTTAGCAACTTCTGCTCACAATACAATATCGTCTTACATGTCACATCCTTTCAACAATCCTCTAGTAACTCCCCTGTAGAACGCCTTCACTCCACATTTACAGAAATCTACCGAATAATTATAGACACTAGGAAACAACTAAAACTTAATACGGAACATGACGAGACAATGTCAGAAACACTAATTACATACAATAGCGCAATTCACTCAGCCACAGAACATACCCCGTTCGAACTATTTACCGGACGTACCCACACATTTGAAAACAACACTAAATTCAGCAACGAACATGATTACCTAGTTAAACTGAACGAATTTAAACAAAAAATATATCCACTCATCGCAGACAAATTATCGGAAAAGGCATTACAAAGAACACTTAAAATTAATGAAACAAGGACACCCCCCGCTACCCTAGAACCCGAAACATTGGTACTCAGTTAGGAAAATAGGAGGAATAAAATAACACCTAGGTTCTCATTACACAAAGTTTTACACGACCAAGGCCCAACCCTGGTTACCACTAGGAATCAAAAACTACACAAATCTAAAATACGAAGAATTATACTAAAGAAAAAATAAATTTTATTGCAGGTTCACCATTCCAACAATTTATGCTATTTCTATACAACCCCTGACTAATAATACCCCTATAGCAAAAATAGAATTGGGGCAAGCCCTTATTATAAATAGATATAAGAGAGTTAGCCATGTTATTAACCTGGAAGAATTTAGTAAATGTATCGAACAATTTCATAAAACACTCCAGACATTTAAATATGATGACACCCTAATAGATTCCCTAGCCATACTAAAATCCAAACTAGGACAGGCCCAAACAAAACTTAATGCATTAACCCCACTCAAGAGAAACAAACGCGGATTAATTAATGGATTAGGCAGTCTCGTGAAAGCTGTCACGGGCAATATGGATGCCGAAGACGCCAGAGAAATAGGTAAAGACATCGAAAATATTAAAATAGCCCTTTCGACCGTTAACACAAATTACCAAACTCAAGATGTATTCAATAATGAAATTTTAATTAGATTCGAGAACATTACAAATCATATTAATAATGAACAAGTTCTAATAACAACATTCTTTGAAAATATGCAAAATAAAATTTATAAAGAAGAAAATACCTTGGAAAAATTACAGTATATAAATAGGATTAACTATAACTTAGAATTACTACTTAATCACTTGAACGATATAATTGAAAGCATGTTATTAGCTAAAATAAATGTAATACCTAGATTTATATTAACCGAACAAGAAATATATAAAATTAAAATGTTACTGGAAAATCAAAATATTACGATAAAAAGCGAACAACACATTTACGATTTGTTAAAAATGAACACGTTAAGCTACGAAAATAACATAATTTTTACTATCCAAATACCTATTTTTGAAAAAGATAATTACAAAATAGCCAGATTAATTCCCTTACCAATTAATAATAAATACTTTGTTATGATTCCTAACTATTTAATATATAAGAATAATGTTAATAAGTACTACTTGACTCAAAACTGCCCCAAAGTAGACGACACGTTTATATGCAACAAAGACGCATACATCAACACACCGCAAAATGACACCTGCACTCAACAATTATTGGATTCCAAGAACAGCTCCTGCGATGTGCAAGAGAGAGGCCCTGTTGCAGACGTATTCGAGGCGGAAAAAGGCTATATTTTCGCATTCAACGCCAATAACCTGAAGGCTCAGCTAAAAAACGGTAGCGAAATCACTATAAATGGCTCAGCTATCATCAAATACGTGAACGAAACTATACGCATCAATGGCATAGAGTACGACAACGGAGTTGAGACAACCTTTGAGCACTTAGTCCTAATCCTACCCCCCCTTAAGGAAATGACCAGGAATAAAACTGTGGAAATACTGAGTTTACAAAACATTCACCTAGAGGCCATAGAAACATCAAATAAGATTCTGACTATCCACCAAACCGCCACACAACACGCTTGGACCCTTTACATTCTACTGGGTTTCGTCGCCATCCTCACTGTTACTGCATGGCTGCATCGACGCACAAAACACGTATTCCATGTACAGGATCACAATCACCACCTGCCTATTTACGCTCCAGCAATACCTTCGCTATGGCCGTCGCTTCAAACTGGAGAGGGAGGAGTTACCACAGTCACCACACCCCCTAAACCCCCACGCCTACACCACTGAACACATCGACGCCCATGGGCACTCCGGTACAACGAACCGGGAAACGAATAAACAAATGGGTCAACAATGTATCTACAATGTATCGACATCCGGCCAAATGCCGACACTAACATCAGCAGACCAGACGGCAAGAATGCCGATGCAGCATAAGAACCTAGCATAACCCTTATATATAAGAACTATGTACTTAGATTTGTAGGCTTCTTGAGAAGAACGAAAGAAATATAGAATCACTCTTAAGTTTGAACCCAAAGCGTGAAGTTGTGTTACTGGATCCCATACAAGTGCCTGAACAAAATCTCATGCAAAGTGCCGACAGCCGACTATAAGCGAACCACCCAACATCTTTACTGCTGTTATATTCACCTCCCATCATTCGGCCCGAATGGTAACTCGCGCTGGGTGACCGTCGAAGGCACGGAACTCCAGACGGCACGAGGCGCTGACTAAGCGCTCTGCTGGGACCGCTGCCTCCAACCGAAGACTTGGTGGCCTGAATAAATTTGATTTGCATTGAGTTAGTAAGATACCAGAATTCAGAGCAGTTGGCTCTAATAAAAAGAACCACTCAATACAAACGTATTTGGTTTAATTGGCGCCCAACGCGCTTAAGTGTCGTAAAACCGTAAAATCCGTAGTAAAAAGATCTAGAAATCAAGGTCTCGTAATCGGGTTTTCTTTGAAAACACTTCGGACTCGCGCGCTGCACAATAATAGTGAACAGCAACAAACAAACAAAATTATCTAATACAAAAACAAAACAACGCTGCACAAGCAACAGTGAAAACCGCTGCATATCAACAGTAATCAGCTAAATCAACGACAGCCAGAGGATAAACGGATCAACCAGCTACTGTCTTCGATGCATTTTTATTATACCAGTATACCAATATAACATGTAAGTGAGATCTTTATTTTCAATTTACCTCTTTTAACGTCAACCAGACATGTGTGCCAATTTTTGAAAAAAATACACATAATAAGTAACGAAATAAAACAAAAAAAAAGAGTGATTGCAATTAAAAGTTCAGGTATAGCGATTTTCATTTACAAATTTAAAAAAAAAAAAACAAATGATGAAGAAGGAAAATTAAGCTCTTTCTCATACAAATTATAAAAAAAATTTAAAAAGTATCATTGTCCGATGTATAGAAACAGTAACGAAAACAACGACAGTGACGAAGACTTAATACAGAGCTATAAAGACATAAGAAATAATAGCCATCAAGGGGGTTACATTGACGGTACTGAGACCGACGAAGATATAGAATTAAGTAACTTAATTGACGGCTTTACAGACAAAGTAAAAATGGTTAACGACCAGGAATTTCAAAATCAACATCAGGACCTTCAACAAGAGACAACAGCAACACAAGAACAGGCGAAAACCTCAGGTACCATTAGTAATAAAGATGTAATTAGACTCATGGAAGCGGCCGTAAATGGCGCACTAGAGCATCAACAAAAAATATTTTCAGAAAAGCTTAAAGAGGTTGGGAATAGGCAGAGAGTAAATGAGGGTGGACCCCTAGTGGTATACGAGCAAATACCACATAACTCAGCTATCTCTTGTAATGAACCGCTAGACTTAGTAAAGTCCATACCAAGTTTTGACGGAAAACAAGATGAGTATGTGGCATGGCGAACCGCAGCAGTTAACGCCTACGAAATCTACAAACCATATTTGGGTAGCTCTAGAACCTACCAGGCCGTAGGAATCATACGTAACAAGGTAATAGGCCCCGCGGGAGTAATGCTTACGTCACATAATACAGTACTAAATTTTGATGCTATAATAGCTAGAATGGACTGCGCTTATGCAGAACAAACTCCAATCGAGGTAACGCAACAACAAATGGTTACTATGCGTCAGGGAGAACTTCCCCTAATGACTTTTTATAATGAGATTGAGAGAAAGCTAACTCTTATTATTAGTAAGACTTTGTTGTCTTATGACACAAATACTGCCGCTATCTTAAATAATAGATCACGGCAGGACGCTTTGACCGCTTTTGTGACCGGGTTAAAAAAATCAGTCCGACATGTAGTTCTCTCAGCTGCGCCCAAAGATTTGCCATCAGCATTGGCTGTGGCTCAACGGGCAGAGTCTTGCAATGAACGAGCCTGGTTCGTTGCAAGCTTTAATAAAAATTTAGAGGACAAATCTTACAATTCAGAAAACCGTCGCCAGGGTAACCGTTTTCATAACACCCCACAAGGTAATAACCACAACAACTCCCAGGGTGTTTTCCAGAGAAATCAAAACAATAATGCACCGGGCACTAGTAACCAAACTAGAGGCTCTCAATTTTCTAAAAACCAAGGACATAAAGGCCAAACGCAACAGAACAGTGAATCAAATAATCCTCGTAAAAGCTATTCTCAAAATCTAGGTCCTGAACCAATGGACGTTGATCCCACATCACGTTCTAAATTTAGGGGCGAGCAGACAGCTCGCAGTCGTCAATGGTTGAACCATACGACCCAAGAGCAGTCACATGACCAGGAGTATAGGGTAAAGTCATCCTACGAAGCAGCGGAAATCGAGGCAGATAACACGTCCGATTCCGAATCATGTAATTTTTTAGGGGAACGTCCCTGCTCCCGTACATAATTCGTACGATAGCGGGGCGGGAAATCAGGTTACTGTTAGATACAGGAGCCTCCAAAAATTACATAAAACCTTTATCTGAATTAAAACACTTCAAACCGGTGGAAACACCATTTGAAGTTACATCAATCCATGGGCACACAAAAATAAAACAAAAGTGTCTGATCCATCTATTCAATGTTAAGTCATACTTTTTCTTGTTAAACAACCTGAACGGATATGACGGAATTGTTGGACTAGATGTACTAAAAAGGGTCAATGCAAAAATTGATCTAACAAAAAACATCATTGAGCATGATCATGGTACAGAGCAGATTTTTTACTCAAAATGCAGAAATGTAAACTTTATTAACATCAATGACGTGGACGTGCCAAACGCCGTCAACGAAGATTTTAAAAAGATGATCAAAAACAGATCAAAAGCCTTTGCGGACCCAAACGAGTCCCTCCCCTTTAATATAAATACGGTCGCCACGATCCGCACTGACGGGGAACCTGTATATTCAAAACTTTACCCATATCCGATGGGTGTAGCCGATTTCGTCAATTCGGAAGTTAAACAACTTCTAGCAGACGGAATAATAAGACCATCCCGGTCGCCTTACAATAACCCAATTTGGGTTGTTGATAAGAAGGGTTTTGACGAAGAAGGTCATAGGAAGAAACGTCTCGTTATTGACTTCAGAAAACTGAATCAGAAAACAATTGATGACAAGTATCCTATACCATCCATATCGACCATACTGTCGAACATTGGAAAAGCCCAGTACTTCACGACTCTTGATCTGAAGTCGGGCTTCCATCAAATTGAGCTCGCGGAGCGCGATCGAGAAAAGACAGCTTTTTCGGTCAACAACGGGAAGTATGAATTCTGCAGACTTCCCTTTGGTTTAAAAAATGCCCCTAGTATTTTCCAACGGGCCATAGATGATGTTCTGAGAGATCACATCGGTAAAACTTGCTATGTCTACGTCGATGACGTAATCATTTTCTCCCAAACAATGGAGAGTCATGTCAACGATATAAACACGGTCCTAAAAACTTTGTGCGATGCAGGCATGAGAGTGTCTGTAGAAAAATCTATGTTCTTTAAGGAGAACGTAGAATATTTGGGATTCATAGTGTCCCGAGGGGGAATTAAAACTTCGCCTGAAAAGGTTAAGGCTATAAAAGAATTTCAACCTCCATCAACACTGTTCAGTCTCAGGTCATTTCTGGGACTGGCCAGTTATTATAGATGTTTCATAAAGGGGTTTGCTAGCATCGCAAGACCTCTGACGAATATTCTAAAAGGTGACAATGGAAAAATTGGTGCAAACCACTCAAAGAAAGTCAAACTAGAGCTGACCAACGAGCAGCGAAAATCATTTGAAAAACTTAGAAACATCCTGGAGTCTGAGGATGTCATGTTGGCATACCCAGATTTCACTCAGCCATTTGACTTGACCACTGACGCCTCTGGAAGCGGCCTAGGGGCTGTTCTTTCACAGAAAGGTCGTCCAATCACCATGATCTCTCGTACGTTACGCGGAACAGAGATTTCAATGGCAACAAACGAACGAGAACTACTAGCAATAGTATGGGCACTCCAAAATCTCAGAAGCTATTTATATGGCGTAAAGAAGTTAAACATCTTCACCGACCATCAACCACTGACCGGTTCAATGTCGGATAAAAATCCGAATCCCAGGCTCAAAAGGTGGAAAGCGTTTGTTGATGAACATAACGCACAAGTGTTCTACAAGCCGGGTAAAGAAAACCACGTAGCCGACGCCTTGTCGCGGCAAAACGTAAATGCTTTAGATAACGATACACACTCCGACATCGCTACTATCCACAGCGAGGAGTCGTTGACCTACACTATAGAGTCAACGGAAAAACCTGTAAACTGTTTCAGGAACCAAATAGTGATCGAACAGGCAGATTTCCCGTCTATAAAGTCAATCATCCTTTTTAAATCAAAAACGCGTCACATTGTGCGATTTACAGACCGCACAACACTGCTTCGCTCACTAGAAGATTTAGTAAAAATAGATGTCGTCAATGCAATCCACTGCGAGCTACCTATACTCGCCTTCATTCAGCACGATTTAATCGTCGCTTTTCCCTCGACGACATTTAGACATTGTAAAAGCTTGGTCACCGATATAACAAACAGTACCGAGCAAAGGGAAATTATGACCACGGAACACAATAGGGCCCATAGAGCAGGACAGGAAAACGTAAAACAGGTCCTTCGTGACTACTTTTTTCCCAAAATGGGCCAGCTAGCGGCAGAAATCACCGCAAATTGCAGAACATGTTCCAAAGCAAAATACAATCGTCACCCAGTGCAACAAACCATAGCGGAAACACCAATTCCCGGTTATACTGGGGAAATTATCCACATAGATATATTTTCAACTGATCAAAAGCATTTTCTAACTTGTATCGACAAATTTTCAAAATTCGCTATAGTCCAACCAATCGATTCAAGAGCAATCGTAGATATCAAAACTCCGATACTACAACTAATAAATCTGTTCCCTAAAATAAAAACAGTTTATTGCGACAATGAAAGGTCTATCAACTCACAAACCATACGAACCATCCTAGAAAATAGGTATGGTATACAGGTCTGAAATGCGCCCCCCTTGCACAGCACGTCTAATGGCCAAGTTGAGAGATTTCATAGCACCCTAGCAGAAATCGCACGGTGCATCAAGATAGATCAAAACATAACCGAGACGACCGACCTCATTCTATTTGCAACAATAGAATATAACAGAACTGTCCACTCGGTTACAAATAAAAAGCCTCATGAAATAGTTCACGCTATTCCACCAGATTTTGCGGGCACAATAAGAGACAAGATCAAAGAGGCTCAAGAGAAAACACTTAGGTACTCAAATGAACACAAAGACAATAAGCAGTACCAAGTAGGCGAAAAAGTCTGGTTAAAAACCAACAGACGCCTGGGTACCAAATTAACGCCACTCTGCTCAGAAGAGGTCATTGAGGCTGATCTGGGCACGACAGTGCTTATTAAAGGGAGGGTGGTCCATAAGGACAACCTTCGTTAAGAGGGTGCCCAATTTAACTCTCTATATTTTATATTTTTCGCACTTAGGTTAGGAAACTTGCTACTCCCGTTAGTCCTACTGACAACTCCCTCTTGGACCATAAAACTAAACGAATACTCACACGCTAACCACATACCAATAATGGACGGAGATATTACTTTATGGGACGAGTACGGTTACATGGGACATACAACGAACGTTACATCGTACGAGACTTACGCAGACGAGACGAAACACGCAATGGACTTCTTCGTGAAGGAGCACATGAGACGGGTACTTGAAACGGACTTGGAACGAATAGAGACTCTTCTGGACACACTAAAGGTACGTCACCGACATGCCCGTAGTCTTAATTTCATAGGGACTGCTTTAAAAGCAATAGCGGGGACACCTGACTCTGACGACTGGGACCAGGTGAGGCTTAGACAGGGACAGCTAACGGACTCGGTAAATGGACAGATAGAAATAAACGACAAAATACAATTGCAATTAAACACACTGACCTCATCCATGAACTCTATTTTAAAATCGGACAACTTAGACACAGAACATTTGTACGAGACAATTTTGGCAAAAAACCGTGTTGTAATTCAAGAGCTTGAAAATTTAATACTTGCAATCACCCTTTCCAAATTAAACGTAATAAGTCCAATAATCCTGAATGACGTTGACGTAAAGGAGATTGAAAGTAAACATCCCACAAACGTTAGCGTGTCAGATATTTTAGAGGTAGCTAGCATAAAAACTTTTCAAAATCGAGACCTATTGTACTTTTTAATAAAATTTCCGAAGCCTTTGTTAACTTGTAGAAAAATAAGAATATTCCCAGTACAGCATGAAAATAGAATCTTAGATTTCGAGGACGGTAGCACGGTCGCGGATTGCGGTACGGAAACCTTCGCGGTCAAGGACTGCAATGTATCAGCGGGCACCACCTTCTGCAGGAGATCGAAAGCGCCAACTTGCGCACAACAACTCATCTCTGGCATGGTCGCCCATTGCAACACCCAGCCTGGACACTTGGACCCAGTCACCATGATCGACGAGGGAATGCTCATCACCAACGATGTAACGATAAATATCACCGACGAAAAGGGAATAAGCCGGATGATATCAGGAACTTACCTGGTATCATATACCGAAAAAATTAAAATAAACGGCACCCTTTACGTCAACAATATCGGAACATCAAAGAAGAAAGCCGCAGTTTCAGCCATGGCTCAAGTAAACGTTCTGAGGCACCTAGAGCGCCTTAGTCTGTCATCAATTCACGGAATGAGCGTTAAAAATCTGCAGCACATCAACCACCTCCAATCCCGACTGCCATCAGGCAACACCTGGATCTTTTGCTCTGTCTCCTCCACAGCCTCAATAACCCTGGTCATCATCTTTCTTATCTACCGTCTGAAAGCCAAACGTCAACAACCATCTAAGACCATTGAATCCGGGGACGACTTCATCTTAAGACAAGGAGGAGTTAACACGAGCAAGTCAGAGGGGTGCGACGACCCGCCGAAATGCCATCCAAGACCGGATGGACCAACAATAACATCGGCGACGCTGAGCCAGCCCAGTAACGCATTTCGCTTTAGCGAAAGCGATGTGCAAGGGTCAGCGTAATGCGAGGCGGGCATGTGCGCGCTGGGTGACCGTCGAAGGCACGGAACTCCAGACGGCACGAGGCGCTGACTAAGCGCTCTGCTGGGACCGCTGCCTCCAACCGAAGACTTGGCGGCCTGAATAAATTTGATTTGCATTTAGTTGGTAAGATACCAGAATTCAGAGCAGTTGGCTCTAATAAAAAGAACCATTCAATACAAACGTATTTGGTTTAATTTACACATGCTGAATAAAAACCAAATAAAGATAAATATGACCGATTGCGTTTTGACACCTATTTAACTACACTAGCACTTCAAAAAATTACATAGCACCATGCCCAGGGCATAAAGGCATTGCGGCAGTAGAAAAACCATTTAGAGTTGGATCAATTCATGACCAGACAACAATAAAACAAATGTGCCTAATTTCTTTGATGGAATCGTCGGCCTTGACTTACTTAAACAAGTGAATGCAAGACGCGACCTTACCAAAAATATACTAGAGACTAGTAGTGGGGAAGAAAAAATCCAATTCTCCAAAACCGAAAACGTTAACTTTATCCAAATAGACGACAAATACGAATATAAAAGCAGCTTTTGACAATATGATAGGAGAAAATTGCAGATGATAGGGCTTCACCATACAAAATATGTAAATACAATGGCAACCATAAAAACAGACGGAGAGCCGGTATACTCTAAATTATACCCGCACCCCATGAGCGTAACGGAATTTGTAAACGCGGAGGTTAAACAACTTCTTGCGAATGGCGTAATAAGGCCATCCCAATCGCCCAACAACAACCCGACTTGGGTTGGAGACAAAAAGGGATTTGACCAAAACGGGGTAAAAATAAAACGGTTGGTTATCGACTTTAGAAAGTTGAACCAAAAAACCGTGGATGATAAGTACACTATTCCTTCGATTTCGACTATATTGTCAAAAATGGGCGAGTCAACATATTTCTCACTCGACCTTAAAGACTTCATCAAATCGAGAAAAAAGTTTTCTCGATAAACAATGGCAAATACGAGTTTTGCAGACTACCATTCGGGCTCAAGAACGCCCCAAGTATTTTTTAGAGAGCTATAAATGACGTTTTAAGAGAAGGAATCTCGAAGATATGATATGTCGACGATGTTATTATTTTCTCAAAAACAAAAGAGGACCATGTCAATGACATACAGTGGGTCCTCGGAAAGCTGTTTGAACCAGGCAAGAAGGTATCTCAAGAAAAGTCAAAGTTTTTCAAAATAAGCGTCGAGTACCTGGGATTCATCGTTTCGCAAGGGGGTCTCCGAACCTCACATGAAAAGGTGAAAGCCATAAAGGAATTCCCCGTTCAAAAAACTCTTTTTGACCTCAGATCTTTTCTGGGCTTAGCAAGGGTTTTATCAAAAACTTCGCGTCAATTGCAAGCCTCCTAACGGGAATTTAAAGGCGAAAACGGGAAAACAAGCAAGTATCGGTCAAAAAAAATTAATATAAATATATATTAATTAATATAAATATATATTATATAAATTATATATATAGTGACATATCCATAAGTCCCTAAGACTTAAGTACATGCCTACACACCAATACACAAGCATACCATATTAATGTACTCAATAAATATCAAATAAGCAAATATCAATGGGTTGTCATAAGATACTCCAGACAAGGAAATGGAATGGAAATGGAAATGGAAAAATCCCAACTCCAATAATTATTCACATTAGTAGACTAAACAACACGTTCCCACGTTCAAACTTCGGATTCAAAGTCCCGAAAAAAAAGTATCAAATTATAAGCCATAAAGCACTTGTATCCAAGAGCGAATGCACTTGAATCCAAGAGAAACGAAAAACAATTAAAGTCAGAAGCTTTTTCTCTTCACGATCAGAACTTAAAGTTTGGGAAAGCTCGATACCGAGGCTTGAACGTCAATCAAATCAGAATAACTATGAGAGTTCAGTTTGAGACATAATTGTAAAAGGTCGGTGTTCTTCTCAACTAAAAAGTTTTGTAATCATTTAGATGATATAATTTTTATTTCACTTATAAATATTGCAAGCATTTAATTGGCGGAGTCGGTAGGATCCAAAAAAATAAAAGAGTCCTTTTAGTACCGTACTAATCAACTGAAAGATATGCTATACGACTAGCTATCCAAGATCAGCGAATTAAAATAGTGATTCGAAAATATTTTAGAGATCCGCAAAAGAATCTACGTGAATATACTATTCACAGTAAAATCCCGTGCGGTCGGTCGGAAACAAAAATTAATTTAAATTTTTTAATTCCGAAACTTAAAACCAAGTTTAAAGAAAACTTAAAATCAAGTCTAACGAAAACTTAAAACCAAAATAAACTCCAGAAAACAAAAGACATCATGGCAGTCCCACAACTCTCAGAAACACATCTAAACCAACTGCTAAACCAAATCAAAGAATTAAACTACTACGATGGCGCACCTGGCAAATTATCTGGATTCGTCAACCAAGTGGAACAATTGCTCAGTTTATACCCAACACAGGAAGCCAGACAGGCACACGTCATATATGGAGCAATGAAGCGGTTATTAGTGGATTCAGCCTTAGAAGTCGTAACTCAAGAAATAGCCAATACATGGATGGAAATGAAGAAAGCATTGGCAATGGCTTTCAGAGATCACAGGACCTCACTCATCAGAGATCACTCATCAGACAACTGGAAGATATATCATACCCAGGAAGCATCTGTAAGTTTATAGAAAAATTAGAATCAAAATATTGGATTATGTTCGATAAGTTAGAATTAGAAAATAACCCTGTTGACAAATCAAACTATACAGAAATGTTAAATAAATAAAATCAGTAATAGACAGAAAATTGTCGGATAGAATTTATATGTCTTTGGCACTTAAAGATATTGATACTATTTACAAATTAAAACAAGCCTCAATGGAATTAGGCCTTAATGATGCTATTCCAGAAAATCACCGTTCTAATAGAACGGAAATGAATAAACGTAGGAACAGGGGAAACTATAATCAAAATAATAATCAAAAATATTACAATAATAGAAATCACAACTACAGTAATTATTATCCTAACACGAATCAGAATCATAATACACAACCACCTCAAAATTCGATTCAACCTATGATAAATCAAAACCAGTATTCACCGCGTTTCATTCCGAATAATCAAAGAGGGAATTATTATGCATTTAGACGAGACTTAACACAAGCTCAGCAGAACAACCCACTTAATAAAACTGTTAACTTCCAACCTTCGAAATCAAATAATATTAATAGACAAGGGCCAGTAAAAAGACAACGCGAGCGTCAGAGTGACCAAAGCAGGATGGATGTACATTTTCATCAGACTGCCTCGGACAATCAAATAAAAGAGAAAGAAATAATAATAATTATGTAGAAATAATTCATCATAATAAAAATTATAAGGGAATGATCAATACAGGATCATCAATTAATATCATAAGAGAAAATTTTGAGAATTTAGAAGAAAAGGAGGAAAACCTAACAGTATAAGTTAACTAAGTTAACCGGACTGATCGTCCGCTGACCAGCACCGGTCAAATTGCTGACCAAGCATTTGGCCGGAAGCTCGAGCATAGCCGGCAAAGCTCTGCACTTTGGCAGAGGCCGCTATGAAGCTCTTTTCTTTGTTAGCTTTAAGCAGTTCGTTTTGGACACTCATAAAATAAAGAGCCATCGCTCATTAACCAACAACTCCGGCATTCTGTCGTTAATTTTATATTTGATCATAGCAATCTGAGTCCCTAGGCCAATTGCATTAAGGAAGACAGTCATCTTCCCAACGTAATCATCGTAAATCTCCAAGTGGATTTATCACCCTCTTCCCCTGTAAGAGAGACACCATCAGCCAACCGGCAAATCATCGGAGACTGCAGCGAGGGATCCCCCTGCAGCACCACCACATTTAATAATTTATACACTATTAAGAGACCAATAAAACTAAAGAAAAGTATAATAATAAAACCTACTTCAGTATGTCCGTCTGCTCAAAAATTCTACATTCACAAATTTTCTGGCAACTATGATTTCTTGTTAGGTCGAAAGTATCTAGAAGATTCAAAAGCTAAAATAGATTATGCCGACGAAACAGTAACACTAGGCTCAAAAGTATTTGAGTTTCTCTATAAAGAAAAGAAGGGCGAGACCGCATCCAAATGCCTTGACCCACAACAAAAGAATGATTCTACTCTAGCGGACAGAATCAAACCAAAAATGCAAAAGGTTAAGACCGCACCTAAGTGCCTTAAACCAAAGCATGAACAGCAAAAGAAAGAGACTGCATTACCCAAATGCCTCATTTCAAATGTTGTTAAAGACACAGTGGACAAAGATGTGTTAAAATCCCGAGCCCATGTCCGTTGACAACGATATAGTCAACTTCGCGATTAACAATGAGTTACGCGAATGTGACGAGTATAGACTCGAACACTTAAATGTAGAGGAAGTTGAATTTTTAAAGAAGGTCCTATACGAATAAAGAGACATTCAGTACAAAGAGGACGAAAATTTGACCTTCACCAGTACTATTAAACATGTCATCCAAACTCAACACGAAGACCCAGTATACCGTAAACCCTACAAGTACCCTCAAAGCGTTGACCAAGAAGTCAACAAACAAATTAAAGAAATGACAGAACAAGGGATTGTTCGCAAATCGAAATCCCCTCACTGTTCTCCTATTTGGGTGCTTCCCAAGAAGGCAGATGCCTCTGGGAAACAGAAATTCAGGTTGGTAGTCGATTACAGGAATCTAAATGAGATAACTGTTAAGGACAAATTCCCCATTCCCCGAATGGATGAGATATTGGACAAATTAGGTAGATGCCAATACTTTAAAACTATAGATCTAGCTAAGGGATTTCACCAAATCCAAATGGATAAAAATTCTATTGCAGAAACAGCTTTTTCAACTTTAAAAAAAAAACACTCCAGCTACTTTTCAGAGATGCATGAATAATCTTCTGGAAGATTTAATCTACAAAGATTGTTTAGTCTATTTAGACGACATTATTGTTTAAACCACTTCATTGGAAGAACACATTTTATCCCTAAAGAAAGACTTTGAAAAACTGAGAGAAGCCAATTTGAAGTTTCAGCTAGATAAATGTGAATTCATGAAAATGTTGTTACAACAAACGGCATAAAACCAAACCCAAATAAGACCAAAGCAATTACAAATTTTCCATTACCCAAGACACCAAAGCAAATAAAATCATTTTTGGGATTATGTGGATTCTATCGCAAGTTTATTCCTAGCTTTGCCAAAATAGTTAAACCCATGACCCTCAAATTAAAGAAAGGTGCTCTAATAGACACCAAATGTAAAGACTACATCGAATCATTTAAAAGACTAAAGGTTTTCATAACTTCAGACCCGATATTAATCTATCCCGAGTTTTCAAAACCCTTTTCTCTGACAACTGATGCCAGCAATGTAGCTATTGGTGCAGTGTTATTACAAAATCACAAGCCAGTTTGCTATGCCAGCAGAACGCTAAACGAACATGAAGTCAACTATGCTACGATTGAATTGTTAGCTATAGTTTGGGGTACAAAATATTTCAGGTCATACTTATTTTTCCGGCCATTTGAAATATTAAGTGATCACAAGCCACTGGTATGGCTCAACAACATTAAAGAAACAAACATGAAATTGCAAAGATGGAAAATTAAACTCAATGAATTTGATTATAAAATCAAATATCTGCCAGGCAAAGAAAACCATGTCGCGGATGCTCTTTCCCTCACGAAAATAGAAGAAGTTATGGTTGGCGAGGTCGCAAACAGCGCAGACGCAACTATACACAGTGCCAGTGAAGATAATCTAAATTACATGTCCATAACAGAAAGACCAATAAATTACTTCTCTAGACAAATAGAGATAGAAAAAGGCGACAACGATACAACAAGTGTACAACATTTCTTTCAAAAGTTAAAGATTAAAATAGTCTATAAAGAAATGACACCTGAACTCGCACTGAAAGAGTGCAATTTATTTCTCTAATGAAGAAGATTTTCTGATCTTCCAGAGGGCATTTACCGAAATTATAAGCCCTAACAATTTCACAAAACTTTTAAGATGCACCACAAAATTAATTGATATACTAACGTATGCAGAATTCAAAGATTTATTCCTGAAGAAACATAAGGAACTTTTACATCCGGGTATAGAAAAAAAAAATCAATTTATTTAAAGAAGAATATTACTACCCTGATAGTCAAAAGCTCATTCAAAACATTATAAATGAATGTGAAATTTGTAATCTAGCAAAAACAGAACATCGAAACACGAAATTGGCATATGAAACAACACCAGAAATATTTAACACAAGAGAAAAATACGTGATAGATTTTTATCTCACAGGAAATCAGATCGTCTTATCTTGCATTGATATCTATTCGAAATTTGCATCACTAGTTGAAGTAAAAAGTAGAGATTGGCTAGAAGCAAAAAGAGCCATTACTAAAATATTCAATGATATGGGAAAACCGCAAGAAATTAAAGCAGGCAAAGACTCAGCTTTTATGTGTATAAGTTAACAACTAAGAGCACAGACATTCATGTCAACAATACATAAACACTAAGTTACCACATATAAGCAATGCTGACGCGCCCCAACGGAGTTCAGCGCTCTGCGCTACGAACGGTCAGCAACAGCAATTGGACACCCCTTATCCGGGGTACCAAGCTATGTTGCATAAATGCTGAGTCGGCTTGCCGACCATGGGTTTATGGCGTGATGCATTGGAGCCAGGGTAGATCCACACTTTTCATATTCTTTTGTATTCAGTTCTAAGCTTGCACTTTAACAATAAAGATCAGCTACTCCGGCACTTGGCCGTAAAATACCAATTGTTTTAATTGAACATTCTCGTTGAGCCAAAAGGCCATCGAAAGACCACGGGGCAAAGTCACGCCCTCCATCCTAATCTTCCTAAGACGTCTTCACCTCTGGCATAATAGCCGGACTTACTGAGGACTCAGGAGAGTCGACGTTGCGCCTGGATAACACCCAGCCCAAGGAGACGACGCACATCAACCCTATACCACGGAGCCATCTGTAAAAGAGGACCACCGGACTATAGGACTTATTAAGTTATATAACCACAAAACTAAACACAATACAACTGGTAGAATACCCGCTGATATTTTCATTTATGCAGGAATACCTGCATATGACACCTAAAAGGAGAAACAATCGAAAATAGATCAGTTGAATAGAGATAGACATAGCTATGAAGTAAATACCAGATATAAACAAGCACCATTGGTAAAAACAACTAACCCATTTAGGAAAACAGGACACATGGAACAAATAGATGTGAAACATTACGAAGAAACAAATAGAGATGGAAAAGTTGAACATTATAAATCTAAATTAAAAAAAAAAAAACAAAAGAAAATTAATAACAGTAAATACAATTCCAGCTCAACTCCTGAAAATCAAGTGGGGTCCGATATAATATGTTTCGTCCGTACCGTCCGTGGTCAAAGCCTAGAGGTGAACCCAATACAAGCTAAAAATGAATATCCTATATTTAAAACAGGATCAATTAATATAGCTATAAATGAATGATGAATATCACTATTTTTCCGTAAACTTAACAAAAACCGACCAAACTTTTGCAAATTTAATTAACCAAGCCGAAGAATATGGTACTATAGCCCAAATCCAATATTTACCTGAAAAATTAGACAGAATAAGAATAATAAAACGCAATAAACGTGGTTTAATTAATATTATAGGTACCGCATATAAATACCTTTTTGGCACTTTAGATCAAAATGACAAAGAAGAATTAGAACAAAAAATAAGCGATCTTTCTCAACATAGTATTCAAATTTGCTGAAAATATGTATGTAATATGTATGTATATATAATAATATGTAATAAAGTCAATGCACTGTGTCTCCCTCTTTTGGTCGCGGTAACCAAAAGCTTTTTTCTCTTATTGTGTTATCCTCTTTAGCGTGTAATTTGGCTGCCTGCGTGCAGTAACATTGTACTCTAGATCAGTCACAATAAATACTTGAAACGAATAGGTTATGGGCCCAGCCCACGCGGACATAAAAGTGAATAGTTCTAAACGAATTAGAATATTCGGCATCTTTAAATATTGTGATTCAGGGATTTAATACGAAAAACTTATCGAAGTGAAAATGAGTTCATCAATAAACCAAATAGAAAAACTTGATGATGAGAACTACAGTGCGTGGGCTGTACAAATGAAGAGTGTCTTAATTCATGCGGAATTATGGGGGGTGGTGTGTGGACGTGTGGTTAAAAACGAAAGTGATAGTGCTGAGCTAAAGGCTTTGTTCGACGCGAAGGACGAAAAAGCATTAGCAAGTATAATGCTATGCATTAAGACATCCCAAATTAACCATATAAAAAACTGTGAGACTGCTGTAGAGGCATGGCAAGGACTTAGTGAAATCCACACTCCCTCAGGACCGGCACGATGTATATGTTTGCTAAAGCAGTTGTTGCACATGAGAATGTCTGAAACAGAAGTTGTTTCGAGTCATGTGAACAATTTTTGTGCGGTTGTTGAAAAACTAAAAGAAATTCAATTGGTGATCCAAGAAGAAGTCCTGAGTATTCTCCTGTTGTCCAGTTTGCCGGAATCGTTTGAAAGTTTCGTAGTTGCAATAGAAACGCGCGATAAGTTGCCCACATTGAAAATGTTAAAAATAAAATTACAAGAGGAAGGGCAAAGGCGTATGGCAAATGAAGAACATTCTGCAAAAAGCGAACAAAGTGCATTTGGAATTCGGTCTGCGAAACAAAAAGCGAAAAGTGACATTAAGAAGAGTGTGCAAGTAAATAATCAGCAACTGATTAACGGGAAAAGAACAGTTAATTGTTGGAACTGTGGTCGCAGCGGCCACAAAGCTGTAAACTGTAGGCAAAGGAAAGGAGAACACAGAGAGAGCGAAAACTTAAATACCGAGAAATCATTCTCTGTGCTCTGCTCAACTGTACAGCTTGGCGAATTGCCAAACAATATGTGGTGCCTTGATTCAGGAGCAACGGCTCATTTGTGCGGTGAGAGATCGATGTTTAAAAGCTTCAGAGAGCATAAAGAGCGCATTCTTTTGGCTGGCAATAAGTATATTATGGCTGACGGTCGTGGTACAGTGAAAATAGCCTGGCGCGGAATTTTAAAAAATGATAAGAATAAAGTTGTTTTGATTGCTGAACTGCAAAGTGATTTGTTTATGTTCCAAAATGAAAGAAAAGTTGAAAGTGCATGTTTCGTTGCACAGACAAATTTAATGAGAAAGTGGCACCAGAGATTCGGTCATTTGAACTTTGCAAGCTTGAACAAAATGATCAAACAAGAAATGGTACTCGGACTAAAGAAAAAACATTTAAGTGGTGCAAAAGAAAATGACTGTTTGAGCTGCGCAAAAAGCAAGATATGTGTGAAGAGTTTCCCAAAAGCCTCTGGAAATCGCACAAATGATGTACTGGAGCTAGTGCATAGTGACATCTGTGGTCCAATGCAAACGACGTCTGTTGGAGGTGCACGCTATTTTGTCACCTTCGTAGATGACAAATCGAGATACATGTTTGTGTATTTCATAAAGACGAGAGATGAAATACTGGCCAAATTCATGGAGTTTAAAGCATTTGCCGAAAACCAAAGCTGCAAGAAGTTGAAAGCAATAAGGAGCGACAACGGGCGTGAGTATTTAAGTAAAGAGTTTCAATCTATCTTGACAGAAAACGGCATAAAGAGACAATTGACGGTACCGCACACCCCACAACAAAACGGTGTAGCGGAGCGCGAGTTACCACAGTCACCACACCCCCTAAACCCCCACGCCTACACCACTGAACACATCGACGCCCATGGGCACTCCGGTACAACGAACCGGGAAACGAATAAACAAATGGGTCAACAATGTATCTACAATGTATCGACATCCGGCCAAATGCCGACACTAACATCAGCAGACCAGACGGCAAGAATGCCGATGCAGCATAAGAACCTAGCATAACCCTTATATATAAGAACTATGTACTTAGATTTGTAGGCTTCTTGAGAAGAACGAAAGAAATATAGAATCACTCTTAAGTTTGAACCCAAAGCGTGAAGTTGTGTTACTGGATCCCATACAAGTGCCTGAACAAAATCTCATGCAAAGTGCCGACAGCCGACTATAAGCGAACCACCCAACATCTTTACTGCTGTTATATTTACCTCCCATCATTCGGCCCGAATGGTAACTGGCGCAGCCGGTAGGATGCTTTCCTACATCTATACATTAACTTACCTGTAAGTAAAGAAAAATGTAAAAAACAAAGCATAAGTGATAGCTCAATAAGTAAAGAATCTTAAATAAAAAGGGAAAATATATTCTGCTACAGTGACAACAAAATGTAAACAGTGAGTTGTGAGCTGCACACGGTGACGTATAAGTGCTTGGGTAAAATTAAAAAGAAAAATATTTAAACATAGCCAACAGACAACCCAAGTGATATGTGCGCTAAATTGTGTGTAGCAAACAACGCATTGGGTCAGCAAAATAAGTAAAAAATAGCCACGGTATAACAAATTTAATAGTCTCTACCTAAAATTCCACGGCCTAGGGTATCCCCTACAATGGCAAATAGAATATCAAACATAACCATATATTACTTAATAAACTATCTTGCAATTATGTCACAACTCACATTAAATCACTGCAAATCAAATACTCTATGATATGGGTCTTATGCTATACGGCTCACGAAACAAGCGTGTTTCGTGCCGCTGTGGCATACCATCCATGCATACATATATATATACCTAAATACACAATATGCACACAAGCTTGCAACCAACGTATATACACACATATACACCAAATTACGCACACAAGCCTGCGAACCGATACTCTATGATATGGGTCTATGCTATACGGCTCAGGGTACAAGCTTGTGCCTTGATGCTGTGGCATATCACGCATATACGCATAGATATCCAACGTATATACACATATATACACCAAATTACGCACACAAGCCTGCGAACCGATACTCTATGATATGGGTCTATGCTATACGGCTCAGGGTACAAGCTTGTGCCTTGATGCTGTGGCATATCACGCATATACGCATAGATATCCAACGTATATACACATATATACAATAAATCACGCACACAAGCTTGCGAACCGATACTCTGTGATATGGGTCCTATGCTATACGGCTCATGATACAAGCTTGTGTCATGACGCAGTGGCATACCACGCATATACACATAGATATTCAAACACAGTATATGTACACATGCTACAACCAATAAATACGCTTATACATATAACCATAAAATTACTGCAATACGAAAAAACAATGAGACACTTTACCCCAACCTACCCTAACAATTAAAGTTTATACGCTTCCACTCGAGTACCGAATGGCTAATGTAACACAATACCAATAGTCACGCCGTCAGCATAAACAAACAATTTACACTCTTGCACACCAAATACAATATGTGGTATGCGATTATACTTGTACATATATATACGAATACGTATATGCATAGTGAGTGGCCAAGCCTATCGAGTCAAAATTCTTTCTTTTTTATAATCGTCGACATTCACTTATGCTATGTTCCGAATACTATAAACTATGTATACAACAATTTTATAATACCAACTATATTACAGATATTGAATCACATAAAAACCATACAAAACCTATATACATTAAGAAATTTATACGCACAAATACAATACAATACATACTTATACACACTTATAAAAAATTCCACATTATATTAAAACTTGTTCATTATTTTCTTTAATATAAATTCCACATCAGAAACAAAATTTTTTTTTAAATTAGGTTAAATGTCCAAGAAATTAACTCAGAATATCAAGAAGACCGCACAGTCTGTATTAGGAGTCCCCACCCCAGTTAGCAGAACTATACGCCCCAATACCCGTTCTTCTGGGTTGCCTATTGTCCCTGAAATAATTGATCACCCTCTTACCCCGAACATGATGGATTCAGGCAATGCTTCCAATAATTCAGCTCATTCCGTTCGCCCTGGACCACCCTCTTTAACGCCCACCGTTAGTGGAATAAGCTCCCTGTCAACCACATTTAAACCTAAAGATATCATGGCTTTTGTCGAACATTTACCAACGTTTGACGGAACCCCCAGATATTTAGACAGGTTCATTACAAGCGTAGAAGAAATTCTCATGTTAATCAGAGGGGCAGATCACACGCCATATGGTTTGCTCACTTTGAGGACAATCAGGAACAAAATAGTAGACAGAGCCGACGAAGCGTTAGAACTAGCGAATACACCGTTAGTTTGGGACGAAATCAAAGGCAATCTCATTAGGCTCTACTCTAGTAAGAAGAGCGAGGCTAGTTTGCTGAGTGAAATGAGTTCATTTTCAGACCGCCAAAGTTTGGGACAATTATTCTTTGGGCTTTCAAAAATCAAAAGCCAATTGTTCTCCATACTCAAAAACACTGAACTTAACCATAACATAGTTGAGGCAAAAAGAACAGTGTATAATGAGGTCTGCCTCAATGCATTCATCACCGGACTTAGGGAGCCGCTCAAGACATTCATTCGTTTGAAGGCCCCTCAGACAATAGAACAAGCTTACGAACAATGCCAAATTGAGCAGTCCTTATACAGAACTAACAATCGCGGACCCAACGAAACGTTCACTAAAAATAGACGTGATAATCAAAACACCCGAGACCGACGTCACGACGGACGAACTAATAACGATCGTAATGCACCATACCCAAATAATAACTACAATCAACAACCCAACTCTAGGGAAACCAATCAATCCAGTACAGCAAACCCTTTTAGGACTCAGTCTGGTCGCCTCAATAATATAGAGGATGACACACCCGACACAAATTTTCAACAGGCAGCCTCCGTAACCCATCAGGGTACATAAGTCCAGCAACCCACGAGTCCTCACTCCCCTTCATTGAGATAAATCTCCCCTTTAGTCCCCATTTAAAATTCCTAATAGATACCGGTTCTACGCATTCTTTCATTGATCCTAAGCATATAGAATCAAAAGATTGCGTGGGCCTAGAAAAACCTTTAACGCTCAAAACAGCCCTAAATACCTTTGTACTTCAAAAAAAAATTTGTCATTCCTTTTCCATCTGAGTTTAAGACCCAGGGGAAAATGAATCTATTGCCGTTTAGATTCCACTCCTTTTTTGATGGATTATTGGGCATGGACTCACTTTCATTTTTAAAGGCAAAAATAGATATATTAAATTCACAATTAAAGACATCTAACACAATTTTGCCTATAATTAACTATACCAACCAGACCTCCAACGTGTTTTGCATTACAGCCCATACTAAAACCACAATACCCTTGCCGGTACAAAATGATCAAGGGGATTTTCTCTATGACACGACTTATATTAATAAAGACCTTATCATATCAGGGGGCCTTTACAAATCAAATAACCACTTAACAACCTTCGAAGTGGCCACCTACAGAGATTCTGACCAACTCCTATATCTCGAAAGCCCTCTTAAAGGCATACCATATGTCAAAGCTGACTTTGTAGAGCTTAATAACATATCTTCTGACCCACCCAAGCTACCAGACTTAGTAAACCCCTTAGATAACTTAAAAATGGAGCACCTCAACCCGGAAGAGAAACAAAACCTAATCACATTATGTAAAGAATTCTCAGACATTTTTTTTAACGAAACAGTAAAACTCTCATTTACAAATAAAATTACGCATTCTATCCCTACCACGGACAATAATAAGTGTCTTAAAACAATCCCTCAAACCTAACAAATTGTGTGCTATATTTGCCCCTGACGATATTTTTGAAATCATTAATAAAGCTTACCCCGATTCACGTAAGGTCCTATAGATATCCGTACATTCATAAAGAGGAAGTAAAGAAACAAATTAATTCTATGCTAAACCAAGATATAATCAGATCTAGTTACTCGCCCTGGAGTGCTCCGGTTTGGGTAGTCCCCAAGAAAGCCGGGCCCAATGGGGAACAAAAATGGAGATTGGTTATAGATTATCGAAAACTCAATAATAAAACCATCTCCGATAGGTACCCAATACCAAACATAAATGATATACTAGATCGCATAGGGAAAGCCAAATACTTTACCACCCTCGATTTGGCAAGTGGGTTTCATCAAATTGAGATGAACCCAGACGACATTGCCAAAACGGCCTTTACAGTAGAAGGAGGGCATTATGAATTTATAAGAATGCCTTTCGGCTTAAAAAATGCTCCCGCTACTTTCCAAAGAGTAATGGACAGCATTTTAGGTGACGTAATAGGCCTCAATTGTCTGGTATACTTGGACGATATAATCGTTTTTTCTGCTTCCCTCCAAGAACATGTAATACATTTAACTTCAATATTTCAAAAACTTAGAGATGCAAACTTTAAAGTACAATTAAATAAGTCCGATTTTCTTAGGAAAGAAACCGAATTCCTCGGACACATCGTCACCCAAGAAGGAATCAAACCAAATCCAGACAAAATAGCGGCTATAAAGAATTTCCCTTGTCCTAAGAATAAGAAAGAAATTAAATCTTTCTTGGGGTTATTAGGGTACTATAGGAAATTTATAAAAGACTTCGCAAAAATTACTAAGCCTTTAACTAAACAACTAAAAGGTAACAACAAGACTATCACCATAGACGACGAATTCACAAAGACGGTCGATTTTACTTACCAATGACCCCATACTCCAATACCCTGACTTTACAAAACCTTTTATTTTAACGACAGACGCAAGTAATTTGGCATTGGGAGCTGTCCTTTCACAAGGCACTCTACAAAATGATAAGCCAGTCTGTTTCGCTAGCCGAACTCTCTCAGACACAGAAGTAAACTACTCGACAATCGAAAAAGAAATGTTAGCTATTATTTGGGCTGTCCAATACTATAGACCCTACCTCTTCGGAACAAAATTCACCATAGTAACAGACCACAAACCTCTAACATGGCTTATGAACTTCAAACAGCCTAATTCCAAAGTAATTCGTTGGAGACTCCAACTCTTAGAATATGACTTTGAGGTTGTCTATAAAAATGGCTCACAAAACGTCATTGCCGACGCGCTTAGCCGCTCGAACGCTAATCTCAATCACAACGAGATAGTCCCAAATTCACCGTACGAATGCCCTGTATCAGACAAACCACTCAACGATTTCAATATTCAGTTGGTCATAAAGTTAAGCCAAGATACAGGTTACAATACCTCAACTCCTTCTAAACACAAACTGCGACGAGAATACTATAGACCTCTTTTTCAACTCGAAGACATTATAAGTGTCTTAAAACAATCCCTCAAACCTAACAAATTGTGTGCTATATTTGCCCCTGACGATATTTTTGAAATCATTAATAAAGCTTACCAAATGCACTTCCCTACCAACGGCCCCTTCAAAATAGTAAGGTGCCTATCTTTTCTTCCCGAACTCACAGACGATTCTGAAATTACCCGGACCATAGTCGACTACCATACGAAAAATAATCATAGAGGCATCGACGAGACCTTCCTACACCTAAAGAGGAAAATTTTTTTCCCATATATGAAGGATAAAATAACTAAGATAATTAGAACTTGTGAAACTTGTCTAAAACTAAAGTACGATAGACACCCACAGAAAATTCCATTTCAAATTACAGAAACCCCCCTTAAACCCCTCGACATCGTTCATATTGATATTTACACTATCAACAACAACTACAATTTGACAATAATAGACAAGTTCTCTAAATTTGCAGCCGCCTACCCAATTCCTAATAGAAACTGTATTAACGTGGTTAAATCTTTAAAACATTTTATAAGCCAATTTGGCATACCAAAAAAGCTAGTTTACGATCAAGGGGCCGAATTTTCTAGCGACATGTTTAGCAACTTCTGCTCACAATACAATATCGTCTTACATGTCACATCCTTTCAACAATCCTCTAGTAACTCCCCTGTAGAACGCCTTCACTCCACATTTACAGAAATCTACCGAATAATTATAGACACTAGGAAACAACTAAAACTTAATACGGAACATGACGAGACAATGTCAGAAACACTAATTACATACAATAGCGCAATTCACTCAGCCACAGAACATACCCCGTTCGAACTATTTACCGGACGTACCCACACATTTGAAAACAACACTAAATTCAGCAACGAACATGATTACCTAGTTAAACTGAACGAATTTAAACAAAAAATATATCCACTCATCGCAGACAAATTATCGGAAAAGGCATTACAAAGAACACTTAAAATTAATGAAACAAGGACACCCCCCGCTACCCTAGAACCCGAAACATTGGTACTCAGTTAGGAAAATAGGAGGAATAAAATAACACCTAGGTTCTCATTACACAAAGTTTTACACGACCAAGGCCCAACCCTGGTTACCACTAGGAATCAAAAACTACACAAATCTAAAATACGAAGAATTATACTAAAGAAAAAATAAATTTTATTGCAGGTTCACCATTCCAACAATTTATGCTATTTCTATACAACCCCTGACTAATAATACCCCTATAGCAAAAATAGAATTGGGGCAAGCCCTTATTATAAATAGATATAAGAGAGTTAGCCATGTTATTAACCTGGAAGAATTTAGTAAATGTATCGAACAATTTCATAAAACACTCCAGACATTTAAATATGATGACACCCTAATAGATTCCCTAGCCATACTAAAATCCAAACTAGGACAGGCCCAAACAAAACTTAATGCATTAACCCCACTCAAGAGAAACAAACGCGGATTAATTAATGGATTAGGCAGTCTCGTGAAAGCTGTCACGGGCAATATGGATGCCGAAGACGCCAGAGAAATAGGTAAAGACATCGAAAATATTAAAATAGCCCTTTCGACCGTTAACACAAATTACCAAACTCAAGATGTATTCAATAATGAAATTTTAATTAGATTCGAGAACATTACAAATCATATTAATAATGAACAAGTTCTAATAACAACATTCTTTGAAAATATGCAAAATAAAATTTATAAAGAAGAAAATACCTTGGAAAAATTACAGTATATAAATAGGATTAACTATAACTTAGAATTACTACTTAATCACTTGAACGATATAATTGAAAGCATGTTATTAGCTAAAATAAATGTAATACCTAGATTTATATTAACCGAACAAGAAATATATAAAATTAAAATGTTACTGGAAAATCAAAATATTACGATAAAAAGCGAACAACACATTTACGATTTGTTAAAAATGAACACGTTAAGCTACGAAAATAACATAATTTTTACTATCCAAATACCTATTTTTGAAAAAGATAATTACAAAATAGCCAGATTAATTCCCTTACCAATTAATAATAAATACTTTGTTATGATTCCTAACTATTTAATATATAAGAATAATGTTAATAAGTACTACTTGACTCAAAACTGCCCCAAAGTAGACGACACGTTTATATGCAACAAAGACGCATACATCAACACACCGCAAAATGACACCTGCACTCAACAATTATTGGATTCCAAGAACAGCTCCTGCGATGTGCAAGAGAGAGGCCCTGTTGCAGACGTATTCGAGGCGGAAAAAGGCTATATTTTCGCATTCAACGCCAATAACCTGAAGGCTCAGCTAAAAAACGGTAGCGAAATCACTATAAATGGCTCAGCTATCATCAAATACGTGAACGAAACTATACGCATCAATGGCATAGAGTACGACAACGGAGTTGAGACAACCTTTGAGCACTTAGTCCTAATCCTACCCCCCCTTAAGGAAATGACCAGGAATAAAACTGTGGAAATACTGAGTTTACAAAACATTCACCTAGAGGCCATAGAAACATCAAATAAGATTCTGACTATCCACCAAACCGCCACACAACACGCTTGGACCCTTTACATTCTACTGGGTTTCGTCGCCATCCTCACTGTTACTGCATGGCTGCATCGACGCACAAAACACGTATTCCACGTACAGGATCACAATCACCACCTGCCTATTTACGCTCCAGCAATACCTTCGCTATGGCCGTCGCTTCAAACTGGAGAGGGAGGAGTTACCACAGTCACCACACCCCCTAAACCCCCACGCCTACACCACTGAACACATCGACGCCCATGGGCACTCCGGTACAACGAACCGGGAAACGAATAAACAAATGGGTCAACAATGTATCTACAATGTATCGACATCCGGCCAAATGCCGACACTAACATCAGCAGACCAGACGGCAAGAATGCCGATGCAGCATAAGAACCTAGCATAACCCTTATATATAAGAACTATGTACTTAGATTTGTAGGCTTCTTGAGAAGAACGAAAGAAATATAGAATCACTCTTAAGTTTGAACCCAAAGCGTGAAGTTGTGTTACTGGATCCCATACAAGTGCCTGAACAAAATCTCATGCAAAGTGCCGACAGCCGACTATAAGCGAACCACCCAACATCTTTACTGCTGTTATATTTACCTCCCATCATTCGACCCGAATGGTAACTCGCGCTAACCGAACCCTGGTCGAGATGGCAAGGACTATGATGATTCACGCAGGCGTCGGCGACTCACTATGGGCTGAAGCTATCAATGCTGCTTATCTACGCAATCGCGCTGAGACGTCAGCATTATCTGATGTAACACCGTTCGAGTCTTGGACTGGAAGAAAACCATATGTGTCCCACCTGAAGATATTTGGTTCGAAGGCTATCGTGCTTAACAAATCCACAAAAGGGAAGTTTTCTGCGAAGGGAGAAGAAAATATTTTGGTTGGATACTCTGATGCTTCTAAGGGATATCGCCTGTTCAATCCTATCAGGAAGAATATCTGTGTTGCTCGTGACGTAATTGTATTTGAGAACGACCAGGATGATGGTATGACGGCAGGGCAAGCAGTACCTTCTCCCGATGTTCAACTTGTGGAGATGCAGCACCTTCCAGTCTGTTTTGCTGAGGGTAAGAAACAAGATGATGTTTTCCAGGTGTCAGATAAACACGTTGACGACGTTGCGCCTGTCGAGCAACACGATTCAGAGGGAGAAGCGTCATCCACTGAAGATAATGAAGCCACCGAAGTCAGAGGACCTGGCCAAATAAGATTTATACTGGTAAACCTGGAAGACCACAAAAACAATACAACATGGTCAACGGCATGAGTACGGATGAGGTTCCAATTCCAACAAGCGTCAAGGAGGCATTAACCATAAGAAACTTTCCATTCACGTAGTAAGCATATAGATATAAAATATCATTATATAAGAGAACTGTATAAGAACAATATAATAGAAGTTAAAATAGAAGAGTTAAAAGTTAAGAAAACATGATGGCAGATGTTCTAAACAAGAATTTGGATAGATTTAAACATGAAAAGTGTATCCAAGGGATGGGTTTAAACTAACAAAAATGTATTTTGATTTTGGAATTAAGATAAAAATATTATCCGAAAGGGTTGACATATTGCATTGAGAGGGAGTGTTGAAAATATGTATGTAATATGTATGTATATATAATAATATGTAATAAAGTCAATGCACTGTGTCTCCCTCTTTTGGTCGCGGTAACAAAAAGCTTTTTTCTCTTATTGTGTTATCCTCTTTAGCGTGTAATTTGGCTGCCTGCGTGCAGTAACATTGTACTCTAGATCAGTCACAATAAATACTTGAAACGAATAGGTTATGGGCCCAGCCCACGCGGACATAAAAGTGAATAGTTCTAAACGAATTAGAATATTCGGCATCTTTAAATATTGTGATTCAGGGATTTAATACGAAAAACTTATCGAAGTGAAAATGAGTTCATCAATAAACCAAATAGAAAAACTTGATGATGAGAACTACAGTGCGTGGGCTGTACAAATGAAGAGTGTCTTAATTCATGCGGAATTATGGGGGGTGGTGTGTGGACGTGTGGTTAAAAACGAAAGTGATAGTGCTGAGCTAAAGGCTTTGTTCGACGCGAAGGACGAAAAAGCATTAGCAAGTATAATGCTATGCATTAAGACATCCCAAATTAACCATATAAAAAACTGTGAGACTGCTGTAGAGGCATGGCAAGGACTTAGTGAAATCCACACTCCCTCAGGACCGGCACGACGTATATGTTTGCTAAAGCAGTTGTTGCACATGAGAATGTCTGAAACAGAAGTTGTTTCGAGTCATGTGAACAATTTTTGTGCGGTTGTTGAAAAACTAAAAGAAATTCAATTGGTGATCCAAGAAGAAGTCCTGAGTATTCTCCTGTTGTCCAGTTTGCCGGAATCGTTTGAAAGTTTCGTAGTTGCAATAGAAACGCGCGATGAGTTGCCCACATTGAAAATGTTAAAAATAAAATTACAAGAGGAAGGGCAAAGGCGTATGGCAAATGAAGAACATTCTGCAAAAAGCGAACAAAGTGCATTTGGAATTCGGTCTGCGAAACAAAAAGCGAAAAGTGACATTAAGAAGAGTGTGCAAGTAAATAATCAGCAACTGATTAACGGGAAAAGAACAGTTAATTGTTGGAACTGTGGTCGCAGCGGCCACAAAGCTGTAAACTGTAGGCAAAGGAAAGGAGAACACAGAGAGAGCGAAAACTTAAATACCGAGAAATCATTCTCTGTGCTCTGCTCAACTGTACAGCTTGGCGAATTGCCAAACAATATGTGGTGCCTTGATTCAGGAGCAACGGCTCATTTGTGCGGTGAGAGATCGATGTTTAAAAGCTTCAGAGAGCATAAAGAGTGCATTCTTTTGGCTGGCAATAAGTATATTATGGCTGACGGTCGTGGTACAGTGAAAATAGCCTGGCGCGGAATTTTAAAAAATGATAAGAATAAAGTTGTTTTGATTGCTGAACTGCAAAGTGATTTGTTTATGTTCCAAAATTAAAGAAAAGTTGAAAGTGCATGTTTCGTTGCACAGACAAATTTAATGAGAAAGTGGCACCAGAGATTCGGTCATTTGAACTATGCAAGCTTGAACAAAATGATCAAACAAGAAATGGTACTCGGTTAACCACTGTACCTATATGTATTCATAATACACAAGCACATTGTAGCACTCTGTTGCAATGTGTATGTCGGAGCGCGACTCTTTGCATTCCAGAAATTCCTTCTGTGATTTCATATTCTGATGAAATTGTAATATTGCGGTAAAATTCTGTCGAGCGCTGCGGCAGAGGCACGAACAGCCTCTACAGCTGAGTGAGGTCCGATCGGGTGGTCATAAATAGTGTGTTAGAGAGAGATGACAATGTGGCACACGCCAGTGTGTAAGTTAACAACTAACAATGTATTGCTTCGTAGCAACTAAGTAGCTTTGTATGAACAATGCTGACGCGCCAGAATTGGGTTCAGCGCTCCACGCGAAGAACGCCTGGCAGCGGAAAGCTGACACTTCCTATCGGGAGTGTTGCTTCACGCTGCAAGAAATGCTGAGTCGGCTTGCCGACTTGTGGCGGCGCGATGCATTGCTCGAGGGTAAACTTAGTTTCAATATTGTCTTCTACTCAGTTCAAATCTTGTGACGAAATAAACCACAGCTTGCTCCGGCTCACTGCCGTTAAACACAATTGTTCTTATTTACAATCAAATCGCTATCGCCACAAGGCTAGTGATAATAATTAAGGGGGCGAAGTCAAGCCCTCCAACATAATCTCCATAAACAGTGTCTAAGACGAACCTCAGCGAAAGAAGGAAGATCTCTGGACCTACTGGAAATAACATAACTCTGGACCTATTGGAACTTATATAATTGGCGCCCAACCAACAATCTGAACCCACCAATCTAATTTAACACACTTTGTCAGGCGACAAACAGGGTAGTTAAGTTAGAAAAGCATGTAAGTTTTACAAGACACTTCTTTGACGCAATCAAGAAATTTACGAGTGAAAAAAAAAAAAAAAGTTGTGTATCTGGCCACGTAATAAGTGTGCGTTGAATTTATTCGCAAAAACATTGCATATTTTCGGCAAAGTAAAATTTTGTTGCATACCTTATCAAAAAATAAGTGCTGCATACTTTTTAGAGAAACCAAATAATTTTTTATTGCATACCCGTTTTTAATAAAATACATTGCATACCCTCTTTTAATAAAAAATATTGCATACTTTGACGAAACAAATTTTCGTTGCATACCCAATAAAAGATTATTATATTGCATACTTTTTCTTGCCATACCATTTAGCCGATCAATTGTGCTCGGCAACAGTATATTTGTGGTGTGCCAACCAACAACCAATGAGTTGGGCACATAACTACAGAAGGGTTAAGGTCGAATACGAAAGCGAGGATAGCTGGGAGGAGGAGCAAGTAGGCCAAGCATTAGGTCAGCCGTTAGATAGTGCCACGGTAGATATTACCATGGACCCCAATCAGATTCAAGCTCTTATCGACAATGCCGTCAGACAGGCATTGTCGCAACAGCAATCCCAATTTCAGACACAACTCAATTCCCTAGCTGCGCGGGTACAGAGTTTGCAGGTGGAAGCACCGCAAATCAAAATTTACGAAAAAGTCTCTGTTAACCCCGATGTTAGGTGCGACATTCCCCTTGACATAATAAAGTCTGTACCAGAGTTCTCCGGTACCCAAGACGAGTATGTGGCCTGGAGACAATCGGCCATATACGCCTACGAGCTCTTCAAACCATACAATGGCAGCAGTGCCCATTATCAGGCTGTTGCCATATTAAGGAATAAAATCCGTGGCGCAGCCGGGGCTTTACTTGTCTCCCACAATACGGTATTGAACTTCGATGCTATTTTGGCCAGACTAGACTGCACGTACTCGGACAAAACATCCTTACGCCTGTTGAGGCAAGGATTGGAAATGGTTAGGCAAGGAGACCTACCACTAATGCAATACTACGATGAAGTTGAAAAGAAGCTAACGCTTGTCACTAACAAAATCGTAATGACGCATGAACAAGAGGGTGCTGACCTGCTTAACGCTGAGGTCAGAGCCGACGCCCTGCATGCTTTTATTTCGGGGCTCAAAAAGGCCCTCAGAGCTGTGGTCTTCCCGGCCCAACCAAAAGACCTGCCATCTGCACTGGCTTTAGCTAGAGAAGCAGAGGCAAGCATAGAGAGAAGCATGTTCGCTAACTCCTACGCCAAGGCCGTAGAGGAGCGAGTGCATTCGGGGGCAAACGGCAAGAGCCGTTTCCAGGGGAAGCCAAATAAAGAAGAACAGGGACAGGACAGGAATCCCCACTTCACCAAACGCCACAAAAATAACGGACAAACCAACAAGGACACTCAGGCGCAAGCACCCCAGCCAATGGAGGTCGATTCATCCTCCAGGTTTAGGCAGCGTACTGAACATTATCAGAATCATCCTAATGAGTCGAACGCGTTTAAGAGGAGAAATTCCTCAGAACGCTCAACAGGACCAAGACGACAACGTCTGAATAACGTTGTCCAAGAGGCCCCTAAACAAAAGGACCCCAAAGAAGAGTATGAAAAAACAGCAAAGGCTGCAGTCGAGGAAATCGACAGCGAAAATGAGTACGCTCCCAGTGACGACTCGTTGAATTGTTTAGGGGACGCTCCCGGTTGCCGTTCATTGAACGACGGCTGGCTGGGAGAACCTTAAAGATGCTAATCGATACCGGCGCGGCAAAAAACTACATTAGGCCCGTAAAGGAGCTGAAAAATGTAATGCCGGTCGCCAGCCCTTTCTCGGTGAGCTCAATACACGGCTCCACCGAAATCAAACACAAATGCTTGATGAAAGTCTTCAAGCACATCTCCCCATTTTTTCTTTTGGATTCTCTCAATGCGTTCGACGCTATCATAGGCTTGGACCTGTTAACACAGGCCGGGGTAAAACTCAACCTTGCAGAGGACTCCTTAGAATACCAGGGCATCGCTGAAAAGCTTCATTATTTCAGCTGCCCCAGTGTAAATTTCACTGATGTAAACGATATTGTTGTACCTGACTCCGTTAAAAAGGAGTTCAAGGACACAATAATAAGGAGGAAGAAAGCTTTCTCCACAACAAATGAAGCTCTTCCTTTTAACACCGCTGTCACTGCCACAATTCGGACAGTTGATAATGAACCGGTGTACTCAAGAGCGTACCCAAATCTTATGGGTGTCTCCGACTTTGTGAACAACGAGGTCAAACAACTGCTGAAAGACGGCATTATCAGGCCCTCAAGGTCTCCCTATAACAGCCCGACCTGGGTTGTTGACAAAAAGGGGACCGACGCCTTCGGGAACCCAAACAAGAGGTTGGTCATTGACTTTAGGAAGCTAAATGAGCGAACTATTCCTGACCGGTACCCGATGCCTAGCATTCCCATGATTCTAGCGAATCTGGGCAAGGCAAAGTTCTTCACTACCCTTGATCTTAAGTCAGGGTATCATCAAATTTACCTCGCGGAACACGACCGCGAGAAGACATCGTTCTCGGTGAATGGTGGTAAATACGAGTTTTGCCGTCTACCGTTCGGCTTGAGAAATGCAAGCAGCATTTTTCAAAGAGCCCTAGACGATGTGCTTAGAGAGCAAATCGGGAAGATATGTTACGTCTATGTAGATGACGTCATAATTTTCTCTGAAAACGAGTCCGACCATGTCCGCCACATCGATACAGTACTAAAATGCCTGATCGATGCCAACATGAGAGTAAGCCAGGAGAAAACTAGATTCTTTAAAGAGAGTGTAGAATACCTCGGCTTTATTGTCAGTAAGGACGGAACTAAATCCGATCCAGAGAAGGTGAAGGCCATTCAGGAGTACCCTGAACCAGACTGCGTTTACAAGGTTAGGTCCTTCCTTGGTTTAGCCAGCTACTACAGAGTCTTCATCAAAGACTTTGCTGCCATAGCCCGCCCGATCACCGATATCCTAAAAGGGGAAAATGGTTCGGTGAGCAAACACATGTCTAAAAAAATTCCTGTTGAGTTTAATGAAACTCAACGCAACGCGTTCCAAAGGCTGCGAAACATACTAGCATCCGAGGATGTCATACTCAAATACCCCGACTTTAAAAAGCCTTTTGACCTTACTACAGATGCTTCGGCAAGTGGTATCGGTGCAGTCCTATCCCAGGAGGGCAGGCCAATCACCATGATATCGCGTACCCTTAAACAGCCCGAGCAGAACTACGCCACAAACGAAAGGGAATTGCTGGCGATTGTATGGGCCCTAGGCAAGTTGCAGAACTTCCTGTATGGCTCTAGGGAGATTAATATATTTACCGACCATCAACCCCTCACTTTCGCTGTTGCCGACAGGAACACGAATGCCAAGATAAAGAGGTGGAAATCTTACATAGACCAGCATAATGCCAAGGTTTTCTACAAACCTGGCAAAGAAAATTTCGTGGCAGACGCCCTCTCTAGGCAGAATCTGAATGCCTTACAAAACGAACCCCAATCAGACGCTGCGACCATTCACAGTGAGCTCTCCCTGACCTACACGGTCGAGACAACAGACAAACCGTTAAATTGCTTCAGGAACCAGATCATTCTGGAGGCAGCACGTTTTCCGCTCAAACGGAACCTGGTGCTCTTTCGAAGCAAATCTCGCCACTTGATCAGCTTTACTGATAAAAGTTGGCTATTAAAAACACTTAAGGAGGTGGTAAACCCTGACGTCGTGAACGCTATTCACTGCGACCTGCCCACTCTGGCAAACTTCCAACACGACCTCATTGCCCACTTTCCAGCCACCCAATTTCGTCACTGTAAGAATGTCGTGTTAGACATAACCGACAAAAACGAACAGATCGAAATCGTCACTGCTGAGCACAACCGTGCTCACAGAGCCGCACAAGAAAACATTAAACAAGTCCTTCGGGATTATTACTTTCCCAAAATGGGCAGTTTAGCTAAAGAAGTAGTAGCTAATTGTAGGGTCTGCACCCAAGCAAAGTATGACAGGCACCCGAAAAAGCAAGAGCTCGGGGAAACGCCCATACCCAGCTATACAGGTGAGATGGTGCATATTGACATATTCTCAACCGACAGGAAGCTATTCCTGACGTGTATTGACAAATTTTCTAAATATGCAATAGTGCAACCAGTGGTGTCTAGAACAATAGTGGACATCACAGCACCCCTGTTGCAGATCATTAACCTGTTCCCCAATATCAAAACGGTCTATTGTGACAATGAGCCCGCATTTAACTCAGAAACTGTCACCTCAATGCTCAAGAACAGCTTCGGCATTGACATAGTAAATGCGCCCCCACTCCACAGCTCGTCCAATGGCCAAGTTGAACGGTTCCACAGCACATTGGCAGAAATCGCCAGGTGCCTGAAGTTGGACAAAAAAACGAATGACACAGTAGAACTAATCTTGAGGGCGACGATAGAATATAACAAAACCGTGCACTCAGTTACTCGTGAGAGACCAATTGAGGTGGTTCACCCAGGGGCCCACGAGCGCTGCCTAGAAATCAAGGCAAGATTAGTAAAGGCTCAGCAAGACAGCATCGGAAGAAACAACCCTTCCCGACAAAACCGCGTGTTTGAGGTGGGAGAACACGTGTTTGTAAAAAACAACAAGAGGTTAGGAAATAAGCTAACTCCACTATGCACCGAGCAAAAAGTGCAGGCAGACCTGGGAACGTCTGTTCTTATTAAGGGGAGGGTGGTCCACAAGGACAACCTCAAGTAGACATTCCCTCTACAGTTAGGTAGTAAGTTATGTTAAGGAAAATCCGAGCACTGTAGTATCACCTTGTCTTTAATTTCCAGGTTCACCCTCATGATGTTCATATCCTTGGTAGTAGCGAATGCTCGGATCACCGACTTTTCGCATGCCAACTACATTCCTGTGTTAGATGGGGATGTGCTGGTGTTTGAACAGCGTGACCTCTTGAAACATTCGAGTAACCTTTCCGAGTACGCTAGTATGATAGATGAAACACAGAAACTGTCCGAGTCCTTTCCCCATTCACATATGCGTAAGTTGCTAGAGGTCGATACTGACCATCTTAGAACCTTGTTGTCCGTTCTCAAAGTCCACCATAGGATAGCTAGGAGTCTAGATTTCTTAGGTACAGCCTTAAAGGTTGTGGCGGGTACTCCCGATGCCACGGACCTCTTAAAAATTAAGATCACAGAGGCCCAACTAGTAGAATCTAATTCCAGGCAGATAGCTATAAACTCCGAAACCCAGAAACAGATAAATAAGTTAACTGACACCATCAATAAGGTGATCAATGCCCGTAAAGGCGACTTGGTTGACACTCCACACTTATATGAAGCACTACTGGCAAGAAATAGGATGCTGTCTACAGAAATTCAAAATTTAATTCTCACTATTACTTTGGCCAAATCAAACATTATAAATCCCACAATTCTTGATCATGCCGACTTGAAGCCTCTTGTAGAACAGGATACCCCAATTGTCAGCTTAATAGAAGCATCTAAGATCAGGGTCCTCCAGTCCGAGAATAGCATTCATATTTTAATTGCCTATCCTAGAGTCAAGTTCAGTTGCAAGAAAGTCGCCGTCTACCCTGTATCTCACCAACACACCATCTTGCGCCTCGACGAAGACACTCTGGCCGAATGCGAACATGACACCTTTGCGGTCACCGGATGCACAGATACCACACACTTCACGTTCTGCGAGCGGTCTCGGCGCGAAACTTGCGTGCGCTCACTCCATGCTGGAAACGCTGCTCAATGTCACACTCAACCCAGCCACTTGCGAGAAATAAACCCCGTAGATGACGGCGTTGTGATTATCAACGAAGCCGCAGCTCACGTTAGCACTGATGGCAGCCCCGAAACACTGATAGAGGGAACCTACCTGGTAACCTTCGAGCGAACGGCAACCATCAACGGCTCTGAATTCGTAAATCTACGGAAAACACTAAGCAAGCAGCCAGGCATCGTGCGTTCACCACTACTTAGCATCGTCGGCCACGACCCTGTGCTCAGTATCCCTCTGCTACACCGGATGAGTAACGAAAACCTACATTCCATCCAAAACCTTATGGATGATGTGGAATCTGAAGGCTCGCCCAGACTCTGGTTCGTGGCTGGTGTGGTCCTAAACTTCGGCTTGATTGGCTCTCTCGCCCTTTATCTGGCATTAAGGAGAAGACGAGCCTCTAGGGAGATACAGCGCACCATCGACACTTTCAACATGACCGAGGACGGTCATAAACTTGAGGGGGGAGTAGTTAACAACTAACAATGTATTGCTTCGTAGCAACTAAGTAGCTTTGTATGAACAATGCTGACGCGCCAGAATTGGGTTCAGCGCTCCACGCGAAGAACGCCTGGCAGCGGAAAGCTGACACTTCCTATCGGGAGTGTTGCTTCACGCTGCAAGAAATGCTGAGTCGGCTTGCCGACTTGTGGCGGCGCGATGCATTGCTCGAGGGTAAACTTAGTTTCAATATTGTCTTCTACTCAGTTCAAATCTTGTGACGAAATAAACCACAGCTTGCTCCGGCTCACTGCCGTTAAACACAATTGTTCTTATTTACAATCAAATCGCTATCGCCACAAGGCTAGTGATAATAATTAAGGGGGCGAAGTCAAGCCCTCCAACATAATCTCCATAAACAGTGTCTAAGACGAACCTCAGCGAAAGAAGGAAGATCTCTGGACCTACTGGAAATAACATAACTCTGGACCTATTGGAACTTATATAATTTGTATAGACATTAGAGAATATGATGAAGAAGGGACATGTAACCAGATCCCTTCAGTGAAGTTGGACTGTTGACGTCGATCGGAACTTGCTGCGCTGCCGAAACAAGAAGATAACTAAAGGTCTCGGCCTTCTCTCTTTTTTTTTTAGATTCGTGCTAGCTTCGGCACAATTCATATCGATCCAAGATGTTAATGAGTCCCCTAATCCCATCGCCAAAATAAATTTAGGAGAATGTTCAATAATCCAAACAATATAGTAGTACACTAAATTTGATACAGAAATATGAAACGCTCATTAACGCAGGTTATATTCTAGAGGGTAAGATAGCCTAATTGCGGGAAAAGATAGAAATACTATCACCCTCGGGAAAACAAAAACGGGGCTTAGTTAACGGATTAGGAAGTATCGTAAAATCGATAACCGGTAATATGGACGCCAATGAGATACAAATAAGATTCCAAGATATAGCAAAAAGTATTAACCAAGAGCAAGCTATGATAAGTCGATTTTTAGAAACATCTCAAAATAAAATTTGTAAAGAACTATCAAAGAACAGGACCAAATTAATAAATTGTAGTGTATCAGATAACACACAATATTTCTTAGCAACTAAGTAGCTCTACATGAAGAGTGCTGACACGCCAGAAGTAAGTTCAGCGCTCTGCGCAAAGAACGTCCGGCAGCGGAAAGCTGACACTTCTTATTCGGAGCGTAGCTTCACGCTGCAAGGAATGCTGAGTCGGCTAAGGGGGCGAAGTCAAGCCCTCCAACATAATCTTCCTAATTCAGTGTTCATAGGCCGACTACCAATAATAAGAAGGAAGACCTCTGGACTGTCTGGAACTTCATAATTTATCTACCCTAAATATGTAGAGTAGAGTTAATATTTAAGTAAAGTATATACATTGTGACACTTTGTCACATAAATTATAATAAACATAAATAATATCAAAAGACCACCAACACTTACATGAACACTCCAGCTCTTGAAATACGATCTAACGCTTATACATAAGCCGATCGCCGAGCGTGAGAATGCTGAGCATGCACTTAGGAGCTCAAGTGGTCAAGCTATACATATCATATGTAAGTTAACAACTAAGAGCACACACTATTAAGAGCACACATATAACAAATTAATTAATATAAACAATGCTGACGCGCCCAAACTGAGTTCAGCGCTCTGCGCCACGAACGGTCAGCAACAGCAATCGGACACCCCTTATCCGGGGTACCGAGCTATGTTGCATAAATGCTGAGTCGGCTTGCCGACCATGGCTTTATGGCGTGATGCATTGGAGCCACAGTAGATTTACATTTTCATATTCTTTTGTATTCAGTCTTAAGCCAGAGCTTTAATAAAGAGCAGCTATTCACTCCGGCTCGCAGCCGTAAAATATCATTTTATTATTTGAACATTCTCGCTGAGCCAAAAGGCCAGCGATCGACAAAGAGGGCAAAGTCACGCCCTCCAACATAAACTTCATAAGAAGATATTATCCTATTATCCCTGGTAGCAGCCAGCACCAGATCTCCACCGCCTGGAGACCGCCGGACACATCCCGAAGGAGGAACACATTAATTGGCGCCCAACGTGCATTTGAACCTGCACCTAGTTATATCTTAACATAACACTTAGTTGAGAATACAAGCCATGTAAGTTTGATTAATGAAGTCACTCGGCAACCTTAAGAATTTAGTGTGGAATATTAAATAAATAAAAAAAGGCTAACAGCCATTTTTTTGCATGCTTTTAGGGAGCATTATTTTCCACAGCATACTTTTACCAAGTTACAATTCTGTAGCATACCCCAAGTTACCCGCTCGTTTCAATTGCATACTTTTACCAAGCGTAAATTCTACAGCATACCCTAGGTTACTTTGAACTACTGCCCAAACGAATTAATAAGAAATAATTATCTCTTCTGCGCATACTTTTTCCTTGTTTGTTTGTAGGGATTTCCTTTTCCTTTGTGTCGCCTTCTATTTCTCGCGTGTGCAAATATCGCGCCTCGTATGGCCGATCAACCGTGTTCGGAAAGAATTAAATTGCGTGGTGTCAACCAATAAATGAGTTGGACGGCATATAGAGACATAAAAGTCGAGCGCAATAGTGACGACGAGTTTGATTTAGAGCCCGTAGGTTTTTGTCCGAATACTACAAATAGCACTGCAGCCATGGACGCCGCACAGCTTCAAGCTATTATAGCGGGAGCCGTTAACCAGGCTTTGACTGAGCAGGAAAACAGACTTAAGAGGGATTTCCAGGCGCAATTAGATGAGGTAAAACAACAGATGCAACACTTGCGTGTGGAAGCACCACAAGTAGAGACATACCAAAAAATAACCGCAGGCCCGGAAGTACGGTGCGACATCAAGCTTGACATTGTGAAGACAATGCCAGACTTTTCGGGAGAGCAGGATGACTATGTGTCATGGCGGCAGTCAGCCGTGGACGCATACGAGATCTTCAAACGGTATAATGGTAGCGAGGCGCATTACCAGGCCGTTTCGATTATCAGAAACAAAATTAGGGGGCCAGCAAGAGGGCTGCTAGTTGCCCATAACACAGTCCTAAATTTCGATGCCATTATTGCTCGACTAGACTGCACCTACGCGGACAAAACGTCGCTGCGTGTACTTAGGCAAGGACTCGACACAGTTAGGCAAGGGGAGCTTAGCCTCATGCAATATTACGACGATGTAGAGAAACGGTTGACATTAATAACAAACAAGATAGTTATGACTCACGAACCGGACAGTGCTATTCTTTTTAATAATGAAGTTAGAGAGGATGCTCTCCACGCGTTCATTGCCGGTCTAAGGAAGCCCTTGAGGGCCATAGTCTTGCCGGCGCAACCCAAGGATTTGCCCTCAGCTTTAGCTTTGGCTAGGGAATCCGAGGCTACCATAGAACGCACTAACTTTGCCGCTACATACGCAAAGGCTCTAGAGGACAAGGCAATCACCTATGAGCACCGAAAAGATCGGAACCACTCAAGGGAACCGCATGGGAGATATAGCAGGGCCGAGGACAGCCAAGGGAAAAACCCTCATTTTTACAAGAAACAGGGTAGACAAAATAATTCTGCCCAGAATAATAACAGCTACCGGAACCAGTCACCTGAGCCTATGGAGTTAGGCTCCACTGTAACCCTACATAGGCAACCGACCTCCTTCGGAAGCGGTCAGCCTGCTAGCGTCAAGGCCGAGGGTGCTCGTGGCCAGAAGAGATTCGGCTCCGCACGCATGACTGGTCAAAGGCGTCAGAGGGTGCAGAACACCATCCAACAGGCTGACGATAAAAACGACAGCGAATATGATGGCGCGGCCGCAGCGGCCGTTACCGAGATAGATGACGAGTCTGATGAAAATGATCAGATCAATTTTTTAGGGAGCGCTCCCGACTGCCGTTCATTGAACGCCAGTTCCATGGGAGGAAATTGAGAATTTTAATAGACACAGGGGCGGCGAAAAACTACATCAAGCCCGTAAAGGAGCTAAAAAATGTGGTGCCGGTCAATTCCCCTTTCACAGTTAGTTCCATCCACGGTTCTAACACAGTCAAACAGAAATGTTTAGTTAACATTTTCGGGAAAACAGCGGATTTTTTCCTTTTGGACACGTTAACACTTTTCGATGGCATTATTGGATTTGATTTTCTAGCTCAAGTTGGAGCAAAGCTAGACACAGAAAAAGGCACAATCAACTATGGTTCTGTTGTTGAAGAGCTACAGCATCATAGTTGCGACGAGGTAAATTTCACTAACGTGAATGACGCTACGGTGCCAGAATCTGTAAAAACTGAGTTTACAGCCATGATCGCAAACAGATCTAAGGCATTTTCAGCCTCTAACGAGGCACTGCCGTTTAATACTTCTGTTGTTGCCACAATTCGCACAAGCGATGATAAGCCGGTATATTCCAAATTATACCCGCACCCCATGGGTGTCTCTGAATTTGTTAAGCGAGAAATCGCAGACTTACTGCAGAAAGGCATTATTAGAACCTCAAGGTCGCCGTACAACAATCCAACATGGGTTGTTGACAAAAAAGGCCATGACGAACAGGGGAACAAAAATAAGCGTTTGGTTATAGACTTTAGGAAACTTAACGAAAAAACCATCGCTGATAAGTACCCAATGCCAAACATCCCCATGATACTGGCAAATTTAGGAAAAGCCAAGTACTTCACAACATTAGATTTGAAGTCCGGCTACCACCAGGTATACTTGGCCGAACATGACCGTGAAAAGACCTCTTTTTCGGTGAACGGCGGAAAGTATGAATTTTGTCGATTACCGTTCGGATTGAAGAATGCGGGAAGCATCTTCCAAAGAGCGATCGACGATATCCTACGGGAACAAATTGGCAAGTCATGCTACGTTTATGTAGATGACGTCATTATTTTTTCTGAAAATGAAAACGACCATGTTAAGCACATAGATTGGGTCTTAAAAAGCCTGTGTGATGCCAACATGAAGGTGTCCAACGAGAAGACGCACTTTTTTAAGCAAAGCGTTGAGTACCTTGGATTTATTGTCACCAATGGAGGTGCAAAAACCGACCCAGAAAAGGTAAAGGCCATAAAGGAATACCCAGAGCCTACAAATTTGTATGAGCTAAGGTCATTTTTGGGTCTGGCCAGTTATTACCGCTGCTTCGTTAAGGACTTTGCGGCGATCGCTAGACCGTTGACGAGCTTGATGAAAGGAGAAAACGGCTCCATCAGCAAGCACATGTCCAGGAAGACTCCCATCGAGTTCGGTGATTTGCAGAGAGATGCATTCGAGAGGCTGAGAAATGTCTTGGCTTCTGAAGATGTAATTCTCAGATACCCTGATTTCAGGAAGCCATTCGATCTAACGACGGACGCTTCCGCAAACGGTATCGGTGCAGTCCTATCGCAAGATAAAAGACCCATCACTATGATCTCTAGGACCCTCAAAGAAAGCGAGTCACACTACGCCACGAATGAAAGAGAATTGTTGGCCATAGTGTGGGCCTTAGGCAAGTTGCAACACTACCTGTATGGCACTCGCGATATTAACATTTATACGGACCACCAACCGTTGACATTCGCGGTATCCGATCGGAATCCAAATCCGAAAATAAAAAGATGGAAAGCGTATATCGATGATCATAACGCAAAAATCCACTACAAACCGGGAAAAGACAACCATGTGGCAGACGCTCTTTCCAGGCAGAACATTAATGCCTTACAAAGTGAGCCTCCGTCAGACGCTGCGACTATTCACAGCGAGCTGTCACTGACCTACACGGTCGAAGCAACAGACCAGCCAGTGAACTGCTTCAGAAACCAAATTGTTCTAGAAGAAGCACGTTTCCGACTAAAGCGAAGCTTGGTGTTGTTTCGTAGTAAAACTCGCCACTTAATCAATTTCGCCGACAAAAGCACCATTTTGGAAATGCTAAAGGAGGTCGTGAACCCCGATGTCGTGAATGCGATACACTGCGATCTACCCACCCTGGCAAGTTTTCAACACGACCTAATTGTTCATTTCCCGGCTACGCAATTTCGATACTGTAAAAATATTGTAATAGACGTTACCAATCGAAATGAGCAGTTGGAAATTGTCACGACAGAGCACAATCGTGCACACAGGGCAGCGCAGGAGAATATCAAGCAAATCCTCCGCGATTACTATTTCCCCAAAATGAGCAGCCTGGCAAAGGAAGTAGTTGCAAATTGTAAGATATGCACCAAAGCCAAATATGACAGGCACCCTAAGAAACAGGAGCTCGGGGAAACACCTATTCCTAGCTATACCGGCGAAATGCTGCACATTGATATCTTTTCGACCGATAAGAAGCAATTCTTAACGTGCATTGACAAGTTCTCAAAGTTTGCAATAGTGCAACCAGTGCTGTCCAGAACAATAGTGGACGTCACAGGGCCCCTACTTCAACTCGTAAATTTGTTCCCCAAAATCAAGACAATATATTGCGACAACGAAGCCGCCTTCAATTCAGAGACTATTACCTCGTTACTTAAGAACAGCTACCACATTGACATTGTCAACGCGGCCCCGCTGCATAGCTCGTCAAACGGCCAGGTGGAACGATTCCACAGCACCTTGTCAGAGATCGCCAGGTGTCTTAAACTAGACAAAAAGATTAGCGATACGACAGAATTAATTTTGAGGGCAACGATAGAATATAATAAGACCCTACATTCTGTCACTCAGGAGAAACCGGTCGAGATCCTCCACTCGGGTCCCGATGATCGCTGCCTAGGCATCAAAGACAAGCTGGTAAAGGCCCAGAAAAATAACATCGAAAGATGCAACCCAGCTAGGCAAAACCGTGTTTTTGAGGTAGGAGACGAGGTTTTCGTTAAAAACAACAGAAGGTTAGGAAACAAGCTAACCCCGTTATGCACAGAACAAAAAGTGCAAGCAGACCTGGGAACGTCTGTTCTTATTAAGGGGAGGGTGGTCCACAAGGACAACCTCAAATAAAAAATTCCCACTTTTATTTTCCTATTCCTAATTGTAAGCCAGATTTAAGTAAATATGCCGTGGTCTCATTCTACGTTGGTTTGCAGGTTCGCCCTCGTAACACTCATCATCCTGGCAGTGGCAAATGCACGGATTACCGACTTTTCCCACGCCAAGTACATTCCCGTCGTAGATGGAGATGTACTGGTGTTCGAACATCGTAACTGCCTGAGGCATTCGAGCAACCTGTCTGATTATATTTACATGGTAGATGAAACAAAGAAATTGTCCGCTTCTTTTCCACAGTCGCATATGCGCAAGTTGTTAGACGTTGATACAGATCACCTGGTAAACTTGTTGTCCGTTTTAAAAATACACCACCGTATCGCTAGAAGCTTAGACTTCCTGGGTACAGCTCTTAAGGTAGTTGCGGGAACTCCCGACGCCTCAGATTTTCTAAAGATCAAAATGACCGAAGCTCAGCTGGTAGATTCCAACTCCAGGCAAATAAATATAAATTCCGAAACCCAAATACAAATAAACAAACTTACCGACACCGTTAACAGAATTATTAAAGCCCGAAACAACGACTTGGTCGACACCCCGCATCTGTACGAGGCATTGCTAGCGAGGAATAGAATGCTGGCAACAGAAATCCAAAATTTAATTCTAACAATAACATTGGCTAAAGCTAACATAGTAAATCCCACAATCCTTAATCATGCCGATTTGAGCTCATTAATTGAACAAAACACTCCAATAGTTAGCTTATTAGAAGCCTCTAAAATTAGGGTTCTTCAGTCCGACAGCATTATTCACATACTAATAGCCTATCCCAGGGTGAAGGTAAAATGTAAGAAGGTCCTCGTATACCCAGTATCACACTATCAGACAATCCTGCGACTCGATGAAGACACCTTAGCGGAGTGTGAGGAAGACACCTTTTCGGTCACCGAGTGCGTGGAGACCACGCACGACACTTTCTGCGAGCGGTCGCGACGCGATACCTGCGCCCGCTCACTCCATGCGGGAAATACTGCCCAATGCCACACGCAATCCAACCACCTTAGGGCAGTAATGCCTATAGATGACGGCATAGTTATCATCAACGAGGCAACAGCCCGCGTCAGCACGGATGGAGGCCCAGAGGTGCTCGTCAAGGGGACGCATCTAATTACATTCGAACAATCAGCTACTATCAACGGTACGGAGTTCGTAAACCTCCGTAAGGCAATAAACAAGCAGCCTGGCGTAGCAAGATCGCCGCTACTGAACATCGTCGGCCACGACCCGGAACTTAGCATGCCCTTGCTTCACCGCATGAACAACGACAACCTGCGCTTTATCCAAGGATTCAAAGACGAGGTTGACGCCGCGGGTTCCCCCAAACTTTGGTTCGTGGCTGGAGTAGTCCTCAACGTTGGACTGATTGGTTCGCTTATCCTTTTTCTGGCATTAAGGAAACGGCGAGCCTCCGCTGAGATTCAACAGACCATCGATAAACTCAACATAACCGAGGACGGTCATAATCTTAGGGGGGGAGTAGTTAACAACTAAGAGCACACACTATTAAGAGCACACATATAACAAATTAATTAATATAAACAATGCTGACGCGCCCAAACTGAGTTCAGCGCTCTGCGCCACGAACGGTCAGCAACAGCAATCGGACACCCCTTATCCGGGGTACCGAGCTATGTTGCATAAATGCTGAGTCGGCTTGCCGACCATGGCTTTATGGCGTGATGCATTGGAGCCACAGTAGATTTACATTTTCATATTCTTTTGTATTTAGTCTTAAGCCAGAGCTTTAATAAAGAGCAGCTATTCACTCCGGCTCGCAGCCGTAAAATATCATTTTATTATTTGAACATTCTCGCTGAGCCAAAAGGCCAGCGATCGACAAAGAGGGCAAAGTCACGCCCTCCGACATAAACTTCATAAGAAGATATTATCCTATTATCCCTGGTAGCAGCCAGCACCAGATCTCCACCGCCTGGAGACCACAGGACACATCCCGAAGGAGGAACACATTAATTTATATGTTTGCTAAAGCAGTTGTTGCACATGAGAATGTCTGAAACAGAAGTTGTTTCGAGTCATGTGAACAATTTTTGTGCGGTTGTTGAAAAACTAAAAGAAATTCAATTGGTGATCCAAGAAGAAGTCCTGAGTATTCTCCTGTTGTCCAGTTTGCCGGAATCGTTTGAAAGTTTCGTAGTTGCAATAGAAACGCGCGATGAGTTGCCCACATTGAAAATGTTAAAAATAAAATTACAAGAGGAAGGGCAAAGGCGTATGGCAAATGAAGAACATTCTGCAAAAAGCGAACAAAGTGCATTTGGAATTCGGTCTGCGAAACAAAAAGCGAAAAGTGACATTAAGAAGAGTGTGCAAGTAAATAATCAGCAACTGATTAACGGGAAAAGAACAGTTAATTGTTGGAACTGTGGTCGCAGCGGCCACAAAGCTGTAAACTGTAGGCAAAGGAAAGGAGAACACAGAGAGAGCGAAAACTTAAATACCGAGAAATCATTCTCTGTGCTCTGCTCAACTGTACAGCTTGGCGAATTGCCAAACAATATGTGGTGCCTTGATTCAGGAGCAACGGCTCATTTGTGCGGTGAGAGATCGATGTTTAAAAGCTTCAGAGAGCATAAAGAGTGCATTCTTTTGGCTGGCAATAAGTATATTATGGCTGACGGTCGTGGTACAGTGAAAATAGCCTGGCGCGGAATTTTAAAAAATGATAAGAATAAAGTTGTTTTGATTGCTGAACTGCAAAGTGATTTGTTTATGTTCCAAAATTAAAGAAAAGTTGAAAGTGCATGTTTCGTTGCACAGACAAATTTAATGAGAAAGTGGCACCAGAGATTCGGTCATTTGAACTATGCAAGCTTGAACAAAATGATCAAACAAGAAATGGTACTCGGACTAAAGAAAAAACATTTAAGTGGTGCAAAAGAAAATGACTGTTTGAGCTGCGCAAAAAGCAAGATATGTGTGAAGAGTTTCCCAAAAGCCTCTGGAAATCGCACAAATGATGTACTGGAGCTAGTGCATAGTGACATCTGTGGTCCAATGCAAACGACGTCTGTTGGAGGTGCACGCTATTTTGTCACCTTCGTAGATGACAAATCGAGATACATGTTTGTGTATTTCATAAAGACGAGAGATGAAATACTGGCCAAATTCATGGAGTTTAAAGCATTTGCCGAAAACCAAAGCTGCAAGAAGTTGAAAGCAATAAGGAGCGACAACGGGCGTGAGTATTTAAGTAAAGAGTTTCAATCTATCTTGACAGAAAACGGCATAAAGAGACAATTGACGGTACCGCACACCCCACAACAAAACGGTGTAGCGGAGCGCGCTAACCGAACCCTGGTCGAGATGGCAAGGACTATGATGATTCACGCAGGCGTCGGCGACTCACTATGGGCTGAAGCTATCAATACTGCTGCTTATCTACGCAATCGCGCTGAGACGTCAGCATTATCTGATGTAACACCGTTCGAGTCTTGGACTGGAAGAAAACCATATGTGTCCCACCTGAAGATATTTGGTTCGAAGGCTATCGTGCTTAACAAATCCACAAAAGGGAAGTTTTCTGCGAAGGGCGAAGAAAATATTTTGGTTGGATACTCTGATGCTTCTAAGGGATATCGCCTGTTCAATCCTATCAGGAAGAATATCTGTGTTGCTCGTGACGTAATTGTATTTGAGAACGACCAGGATGATGGTATGACGGCAGGGCAAGCAGTACCTTCTCCCGATGTTCAACTTGTGGAGATGCAGCACCTTCCAGTCTGTTTTGCTGAGGGTAAGAAACAAGATGATGTTTTCCAGGTGTCAGATAAACACGTTGACGACGTTGCGCCTGTCGAGCAACACGATTCAGAGGGAGAAGCGTCATCCACTGAAGATAATGAAGCCACCGAAGTCAGAGGACCTGGACGGCCAAATAAGATTTATACTGGTAAACCTGGAAGACCACAAAAACAATACAACATGGTCAACGGCATGAGTACGGATGAGGTTCCAATTCCAACAAGCGTCAAGGAGGCATTAACCATAAGAAACTTTCCATTCACGTAGTAAGCATATAGATATAAAATATCATTATATAAGAGAACTGTATAAGAACAATATAATAGAAGTTAAAATAGAAGAGTTAAAAGTTAAGAAAACATGATGGCAGATGTTCTAACCAAGAATTTGGATAGATTTAAACATGAAAAGTGTATCCAAGGGATGGGTTTAAACTAACAAAAATGTATTTTGATTTTGGAATTAAGATAAAAATATTATCCGAAAGGGTTGACATATTGCATTGAGAGGGAGTGTTGAAAATATGTATGTAATATGTATGTATATATAATAATATGTAATAAAGTCAATGCACTGTGTCTCCCTCTTTTGGTCGCGGTAACCAAAAGCTTTTTTCTCTTATTGTGTTATCCTCTTTAGCGTGTAATTTGGCTGCCTGCGTGCAGTAACATTGTACTCTAGATCAGTCACAATAAATACTTGAAACGAATAGGTTATGGGCCCAGCCCACGAGTTACCACATCTACATCTACTTCCCCACCCCCTAAACCTCCACGCCAGAACCATTAGTTCGTTGGCCCACATCTGACCACATCAGCAGTCCACGCCACTACTTCCCCACCCCCCTAAACCTCCACGCTGAGCCGCTAGTTCGTTGTCCCCTCATGTTGCAACAGTGTAGGCGGAAACAGCGCAGCAAAACGGAGGCATTCCCCAAATCCGCTGGGTCAGCAGATTCGCGACAACACAGAGCCATACATAATACTTGATTCTCCTTTGTAATAAGTCAGTCTTAAGCTACACTCGATGGGAGTGAGATCTAAATAAAATCACAACCTTAAAGGGAAATACCTTTTTAATTAAAATCGGGAAGAAACAATAGAGGGAAAAGAAACACAAAGGACCACAGAAGGAAGACACTGGAAGGCTTCACTCGTTAATTGGCGCAGTCGGAAACTGGACCTGATGCAGCTCCTTTTCATCACAATTGTACTTAAGTGAGTAGAGTGAGAGAATAAAGAATAATAAAATGCCAATACACAAAATGAATTGCCACAACACACAAAATACACAACAAATAAATAAGCGAGTTAAAAAGATGCAATCATATTTAATGAAAATTACATAACTAAAGAAATTTTTATAAAAGAAGAAATTAAATATCTAATCATGTAAAAGTTCAAATAGAACAATTATAGTGATTAAACAAAATATAAAAATCTTGGTAAAATGATTTAGACAAATCAGAAAATATTAAAAATATATTTATGTTGTGAATCAGAATATACAAGTGAGTGATTGAGGCTCGTATGTTGGAGCGTAGTTAGTGGATCGCGTCAAACTTGTGTGAAAGTTGGCCTCAGCGGTTGGGTTGATGTTTGAACAGATCGCTGACGGTTTAATTCAAATTCGAAGGCAACTCAACAGCGACGATACACTGGCGTGTCTAGCGGTTGGGTTGATGTTCGAACAAGTTGCGCTAGTTGTCAATACATGTCGAGACAGCTCAACGGCGACGATACACTGGCGTGTCTAGCGGTTGGGTTGAAACTCGAACAAGTTGCGCTAGTTGTCGATTGCACTTCGAAGACAGTTCAGCAGTGACGATACACTGGCGTGTCTAGTTGTTGGACTGATGTTCGAAGAGGTTGCACTAGTTGTTCATAAGAAACAATTGGTTCGACGGCATTCGTGACGTGGTTGACCCTCAATTATTAGACTGATTCAATCGACATTGGTATTCAGGGCGAATATCCAATGCGGCAACAAAACGATCCATCAAACCTGTATGAGATAAAAAACACCTACGGCCTGATTTAGGCAAACAATCCAGCAAATTAAGACAAAATAATAATACAAGAATATATTTTTCTTCTCTCTCTCTCAATAAAGATTGATATAAATATGAAATTATAAACACATACTAATGCATCTGTAATTACAGATTCAACACGAATCCATCGTTCATCATCTGCAAACAAAAATATTCAACACACAATTAATTAAGTATACATAAAAACACACAATTAATTAAGTATACATAAAAACACACAATTAATTAAGTTCACGTACACAGATATACACTATTAATTAAATACATACACTTAATTTTTTTTTTTACACAATTACACAGAATTAAGAATTAAAGGATTTCTCTAAAAGAGTAAATGTCTAAACTTGCTAAAGTAAAGAAGCTTATTCCGGCGACTAGAAGTAGTACTCGTTTGAGTGCGAGCTTATCAGACGTTAGGGAAGACCAGGTTGCCCTACCACCCAGAATTAGACCTTCTTCGAGTAGTGCACCAAGCACAATGACTAGTTCGTCAGAGACAAGTAACTTTTCTTCCCCACCCCCTCCAATTTCCCCTCAGGACATTTGCCTATCCCTAAAAATTCCGGATGGCATTCGCGACCTTACTCCCTATGATGGAGATCCAACTACCCTAAACGAATTTATAAATAATATCGAGGAAATTCTTCTTCTCATTAGAGGCACGGATAAAACTCCGTATGGTCAGTTCTTGTTAAGAGCAATAAAAAACAAGATAGAAGGTAAAGCAAAGGCGTTATTATTATCATTAGGCATAGGCTTAAACTGGGATGACATCAAAGAAGCATTAATAGGGAAATTCGCTGACAAAAGAAGCGAAGAAACTCTAAACTTTGAACTTCACGGACTTGTTCACAAGAGATTGCCACTGCAGGAATTTTACGAACGAATTTTAGACATCCAAGCAACTTACGGTAGAACCATGGAAAACATGGGAATAGAAACAGCAGCACTAAATCTTAAAAAGGAATCTTTGAAAAAACATGCTTGTATACGTTTATACACGGCATTAAAGGCCCATTGGGGTCTACTGTCAGAGCATTTAGACCTAGGAGTCTCCAAGAAGCCTATGATGTGGCAATTAAGGAAAGGGATATTTTTATGAGAGAAAATTGGTCTAGACAAACACAGAGTTCGAGATCAAACAATTACAATTATAATGGGAGAGATTATCGTAGAAATGACGAACATCGGGTTGAGAAATATAATAAGAAATCGGAGTTCGACCGAAACATCAGATCTAGGGATCAAAGAGGAAGTTATTCAAAGCCCAGAGACAACGACAGAAATTTTAACAAAATGAGGGCTATTATGCCAAAAGAAGAGGACAGAAAACGCTATGACAGAGACAATAATTACTCACGAAATCACGGAAATCCGGGACAGCAAAGACAGACCCTTAACAATATTGAGACAGCAGGTGTACAGGAGTTACATAATATTGATGATAAAAATTTTCAATTAAAAGCCTCGTCGGACAGACGGGATACTTAGAAAAATTTAAAGTTGGAGGTTCCTTATTGTACATTTTAATTAACTTCGGTCCAACCAGTCCACTAAAATTTCTAGTGGACACAGGTGCCACTTCTTCCTTCATTAATCCAGAACTTATTGAGGAACATAACCAACAAACCCTAAATACACCAATCTTAATCACAACAGCACTAGGCTCTCATAAAGTAAACAAGATAGCCAAAATAAAATTATTTACTAAACACAACTGTAACGATACCTTTCCGTTACTTCTCTTCAAATTTCATAATTATTTTGACGGTCTTATAGGCATGAACACGTTGAATAAAATTTTAGGAGTAATAGATATACCAAGTAAAATCTTATCAACACCCAAATTCAATTTTGAATTACTGCAGCAAGTAAAACAAAAAGCTGAATTATTTAACATAGAAGAAGCATCCAAGATATTGGTAATGCTACCCGTCACAATTAAGGAGAGGTACATTAATAACTTTAAAAATGGCATTTCTAAGGAATTAATAGTAGAAGATAAGAAAATTAGAATTTTACAAATATTGAATATAATAAATAATAATATAGATATTCTCCAAAACCACATACATGATATAGCTGAAAGTATACTATTGGCTAAATTCAAAATAATTCCCAATTTTATTTTACCTATACAAGAATTGAAAGATATTGCACAGATTTTTAAACTTCAAAATTTTTCTATTAATTCAGAAGAGCATATTTACAGACTACTCAACATAGAGATAGAATCCAAAAAAACAAAAATAATATTTCATATAAAGATTCCAATATTTGATAAGTACACTTACACACTTTCTCACCTAATTAAATTACCTATCAATGGCACGAATTTTCTCACTCTACCCAAATATATATTGTACGATGATAAATTTAATTATATGTTAAGTTTTCAAGAAAAATGTTCAAGAATACATGGCACTTACATCTGCGACCCCGGAACTGCGGAAAGTAACATGGACAACAGGGAGTGCGTGAAACAAGTGCTGCAAGGAATGAACCCTGTTTGCGAGGCAAAGATTATCAACACGGACGAGGCGGTAGTAGAACCGGAACAACAGTGGATTGTCATTATCAGCAAGAATCAACTAAGGGCTGAACCAAGTTGTGCTGAACCGTTCACTATTGAGGGAACGACGATTATCAATCACATAAACTGTTCCATATTTATAGACGGTACCAAATACGATGACAGCGAATTGTTCTACCAAGAAAGGATTAAATTATCACTACCAGTAACGAAGAACATATCTATAAATGCAACATCGGAGGATTTAAGCCTAAGCAAAATAGTACTGCATCTTCAAGAGAATAAAGCTAAAATATTCCAAGTCAAGGAATCTACGATTAACCTTCGATTCATAACCTACGCATCAAGTATCATCCTGGTCATATTTATACTGTATGCTTTAGCAGTAAGGAGAAACACTACTTACCTGCCCAACCCTGTTACCTCAGTCAACTACGTTCCGTCTATTCCTTCGTTATGGCCGTCACTTTATTCAAGGGGGGGAGGAGTTACCACATCTACATCTACTTCCCCACCCCCTAAACCTCCACGCCAGAACCATTAGTTCGTTGGCCCACATCTGACCACATCAGCAGTCCACGCCACTACTTCCCCACCCCCCTAAACCTCCACGCTGAGCCGCTAGTTCGTTGTCCCCTCATGTTGCAACAGTGTAGGCGGAAACAGCGCAGCAAAACGGAGGCATTCCCCAAATCCGCTGGGTCAGCAGATTCGCGACAACACAGAGCCATACATAATACTTGATTCTCCTTTGTAATAAGTCAGTCTTAAGCTACACTCGATGGGAGTGAGATCTAAATAAAATCACAACCTTAAAGGGAAATACCTTTTTAATTAAAATCGGGAAGAAACAATAGAGGGAAAAGAAACACAAAGGACCACAGAAGGAAGACACTGGAAGGCTTCACTCGTTAATTCACGCGGACATAAAAGTGAATAGTTCTAAACGAATTAGAATATTCGGCATCTTTAAATATTGTGATTCAGGGATTTAATACGAAAAACTTATCGAAGTGAAAATGAGTTCATCAATAAACCAAATAGAAAAACTTGATGATGAGAACTACAGTGCGTGGGCTGTACAAATGAAGAGTGTCTTAATTCATGCGGAATTATGGGGGGTGGTGTGTGGACGTGTGGTTAAAAACGAAAGTGATAGTGCTGAGCTAAAGGCTTTGTTCGACGCGAAGGACGAAAAAGCATTAGCAAGTATAATGCTATGCATTAAGACATCCCAAATTAACCATATAAAAAACTGTGAGACTGCTGTAGAGGCATGGCAAGGACTTAGTGAAATCCACACTCCCTCAGGACCGGCACGACGTATATGTTTGCTAAAGCAGTTGTTGCACATGAGAATGTCTGAAACAGAAGTTGTTTCGAGTCATGTGAACAATTTTTGTGCGGTTGTTGAAAAACTAAAAGAAATTCAATTGGTGATCCAAGAAGAAGTCCTGAGTATTCTCCTGTTGTCCAGTTTGCCGGAATCGTTTGAAAGTTTCGTAGTTGCAATAGAAACGCGCGATGAGTTGCCCACATTGAAAATGTTAAAAATAAAATTACAAGAGGAAGGGCAAAGGCGTATGGCAAATGAAGAACATTCTGCAAAAAGCGAACAAAGTGCATTTGGAATTCGGTCTGCGAAACAAAAAGCGAAAAGTGACATTAAGAAGAGTGTGCAAGTAAATAATCAGCAACTGATTAACGGGAAAAGAACAGTTAATTGTTGGAACTGTGGTCGCAGCGGCCACAAAGCTGTAAACTGTAGGCAAAGGAAAGGAGAACACAGAGAGAGCGAAAACTTAAATACCGAGAAATCATTCTCTGTGCTCTGCTCAACTGTACAGCTTGGCGAATTGCCAAACAATATGTGGTGCCTTGATTCAGGAGCAACGGCTCATTTGTGCGGTGAGAGATCGATGTTTAAAAGCTTCAGAGAGCATAAAGAGTGCATTCTTTTGGCTGGCAATAAGTATATTATGGCTGACGGTCGTGGTACAGTGAAAATAGCCTGGCGCGGAATTTTAAAAAATGATAAGAATAAAGTTGTTTTGATTGCTGAACTGCAAAGTGATTTGTTTATGTTCCAAAATGAAAGAAAAGTTGAAAGTGCATGTTTCGTTGCACAGACAAATTTAATGAGAAAGTGGCACCAGAGATTCGGTCATTTGAACTATGCAAGCTTGAACAAAATGATCAAACAAGAAATGGTACTCGGACTAAAGAAAAAACATTTAAGTGGTGCAAAAGAAAATGACTGTTTGAGCTGCGCAAAAAGCAAGATATGTGTGAAGAGTTTCCCAAAAGCCTCTGGAAATCGCACAAATGATGTACTGGAGCTAGTGCATAGTGACATCTGTGGTCCAATGCAAACGACGTCTGTTGGAGGTGCACGCTATTTTGTCACCTTCGTAGATGACAAATCGAGATACATGTTTGTGTATTTCATAAAGACGAGAGATGAAATACTGGCCAAATTCATGGAGTTTAAAGCATTTGCCGAAAACCAAAGCTGCAAGAAGTTGAAAGCAATAAGGAGCGACAACGGGCGTGAGTATTTAAGTAAAGAGTTTCAATCTATCTTGACAGAAAACGGCATAAAGAGACAATTGACGGTACCGCACACCCCACAACAAAACGGTGTAGCGGAGCGCGCTAACCGAACCCTGGTCGAGATGGCAAGGACTATGATGATTCACGCAGGCGTCGGCGACTCACTATGGGCTGAAGCTATCAATACTGCTGCTTATCTACGCAATCGCGCTGAGACGTCAGCATTATCTGATGTAACACCGTTCGAGTCTTGGACTGGAAGAAAACCATATGTGTCCCACCTGAAGATATTTGGTTCGAAGGCTATCGTGCTTAACAAATCCACAAAAGGGAAGTTTTCTGCGAAGGGCGAAGAAAATATTTTGGTTGGATACTCTGATGCTTCTAAGGGATATCGCCTGTTCAATCCTATCAGGAAGAATATCTGTGTTGCTCGTGACGTAATTGTATTTGAGAACGACCAGGATGATGGTATGACGGCAGGGCAAGCAGTACCTTCTCCCGATGTTCAACTTGTGGAGATGCAGCACCTTCCAGTCTGTTTTGCTGAGGGTAAGAAACAAGATGATGTTTTCCAGGTGTCAGATAAACACGTTGACGACGTTGCGCCTGTCGAGCAACACGATTCAGAGGGAGAAGCGTCATCCACTGAAGATAATGAAGCCACCGAAGTCAGAGGACCTGGACGGCCAAATAAGATTTATACTGGTAAACCTGGAAGACCACAAAAACAATACAACATGGTCAACGGCATGAGTACGGATGAGGTTCCAATTCCAACAAGCGTCAAGGAGGCATTAACCATAAGAAACTTTCCATTCACGTAGTAAGCATATAGATATAAAATATCATTATATAAGAGAACTGTATAAGAACAATATAATAGAAGTTAAAATAGAAGAGTTAAAAGTTAAGAAAACATGATGGCAGATGTTCTAACCAAGAATTTGGATAGATTTAAACATGAAAAGTGTATCCAAGGGATGGGTTTAAACTAACAAAAATGTATTTTGATTTTGGAATTAAGATAAAAATATTATCCGAAAGGGTTGACATATTGCATTGAGAGGGAGTGTTGAAAATATGTATGTAATATGTATGTATATATAATAATATGTAATAAAGTCAATGCACTGTGTCTCCCTCTTTTGGTCGCGGTAACCAAAAGCTTTTTTCTCTTATTGTGTTATCCTCTTTAGCGTGTAATTTGGCTGCCTGCGTGCAGTAACATTGTACTCTAGATCAGTCACAATAAATACTTGAAACGAATAGGTTATGGGCCCAGCCCACGCGGACATAAAAGTGAATAGTTCTAAACGAATTAGAATATTCGGCATCTTTAAATATTGTGATTCAGGGATTTAATACGAAAAACTTATCGAAGTGAAAATGAGTTCATCAATAAACCAAATAGAAAAACTTGATGATGAGAACTACAGTGCGTGGGCTGTACAAATGAAGAGTGTCTTAATTCATGCGGAATTATGGGGGGTGGTGTGTGGACGTGTGGTTAAAAACGAAAGTGATAGTGCTGAGCTAAAGGCTTTGTTCGACGCGAAGGACGAAAAAGCATTAGCAAGTATAATGCTATGCATTAAGACATCCCAAATTAACCATATAAAAAACTGTGAGACTGCTGTAGAGGCATGGCAAGGACTTAGTGAAATCCACACTCCCTCAGGACCGGCACGACGTATATGTTTGCTAAAGCAGTTGTTGCACATGAGAATGTCTGAAACAGAAGTTGTTTCGAGTCATGTGAACAATTTTTGTGCGGTTGTTGAAAAACTAAAAGAAATTCAATTGGTGATCCAAGAAGAAGTCCTGAGTATTCTCCTGTTGTCCAGTTTGCCGGAATCGTTTGAAAGTTTCGTAGTTGCAATAGAAACGCGCGATGAGTTGCCCACATTGAAAATGTTAAAAATAAAATTACAAGAGGAAGGGCAAAGGCGTATGGCAAATGAAGAACATTCTGCAAAAAGCGAACAAAGTGCATTTGGAATTCGGTCTGCGAAACAAAAAGCGAAAAGTGACATTAAGAAGAGTGTGCAAGTAAATAATCAGCAACTGATTAACGGGAAAAGAACAGTTAATTGTTGGAACTGTGGTCGCAGCGGCCACAAAGCTGTAAACTGTAGGCAAAGGAAAGGAGAACACAGAGAGAGCGAAAACTTAAATACCGAGAAATCATTCTCTGTGCTCTGCTCAACTGTACAGCTTGGCGAATTGCCAAACAATATGTGGTGCCTTGATTCAGGAGCAACGGCTCATTTGTGCGGTGAGAGATCGATGTTTAAAAGCTTCAGAGAGCATAAAGAGTGCATTCTTTTGGCTGGCAATAAGTATATTATGGCTGACGGTCGTGGTACAGTGAAAATAGCCTGGCGCGGAATTTTAAAAAATGATAAGAATAAAGTTGTTTTGATTGCTGAACTGCAAAGTGATTTGTTTATGTTCCAAAATGAAAGAAAAGTTGAAAGTGCATGTTTCGTTGCACAGACAAATTTAATGAGAAAGTGGCACCAGAGATTCGGTCATTTGAACTTTGCAAGCTTGAACAAAATGATCAAACAAGAAATGGTACTCGGACTAAAGAAAAAACATTTAAGTGGTGCAAAAGAAAATGACTGTTTGAGCTGCGCAAAAAGCAAGATATGTGTGAAGAGTTTCCCAAAAGCCTCTGGAAATCGCACAAATGATGTACTGGAGCTAGTGCATAGTGACATCTGTGGTCCAATGCAAACGACGTCTGTTGGAGGTGCACGCTATTTTGTCACCTTCGTAGATGACAAATCGAGATACATGTTTGTGTATTTCATAAAGACGAGAGATGAAATACTGGCCAAATTCATGGAGTTTAAAGCATTTGCCGAAAACCAAAGCTGCAAGAAGTTGAAAGCAATAAGGAGCGACAACGGGCGTGAGTATTTAAGTAAAGAGTTTCAATCTATCTTGACAGAAAACGGCATAAAGAGACAATTGACGGTACCGCACACCCCACAACAAAACGGTGTAGCGGAGCGCGCTAACCGAACCCTGGTCGAGATGGCAAGGACTATGATGATTCACGCAGGCGTCGGCGACTCACTATGGGCTGAAGCTATCAATACTGCTGCTTATCTACGCAATCGCGCTGAGACGTCAGCATTATCTGATGTAACACCGTTCGAGTCTTGGACTGGAAGAAAACCATATGTGTCCCACCTGAAGATATTTGGTTCGAAGGCTATCGTGCTTAACAAATCCACAAAAGGGAAGTTTTCTGCGAAGGGCGAAGAAAATATTTTGGTTGGATACTCTGATGCTTCTAAGGGATATCGCCTGTTCAATCCTATCAGGAAGAATATCTGTGTTGCTCGTGACGTAATTGTATTTGAGAACGACCAGGATGATGGTATGACGGCAGGGCAAGCAGTACCTTCTCCCGATGTTCAACTTGTGGAGATGCAGCACCTTCCAGTCTGTTTTGCTGAGGGTAAGAAACAAGATGATGTTTTCCAGGTGTCAGATAAACACGTTGACGACGTTGCGCCTGTCGAGCAACACGATTCAGAGGGAGAAGCGTCATCCACTGAAGATAATGAAGCCACCGAAGTCAGAGGACCTGGACCGCCAAATAAGATTTATACTGGTAAACCTGGAAGACCACGAAAACAATACAACATGGTCAACGGCATGAGTACGGATGAGGTTCCAATTCCAACAAGCGTCAAGGAGGCATTAACCATAAGAAACTTTCCATTCACGTAGTAAGCATATAGATATAAAATATCATTATATAAGAGAACTGTATAAGAACAATATAATAGAAGTTAAAATAGAAGAGTTAAAAGTTAAGAAAACATGATGGCAGATGTTCTAACCAAGAATTTGGATAGATTTAAACATGAAAAGTGTATCCAAGGGATGGGTTTAAACTAACAAAAATGTATTTTGATTTTGGAATTAAGATAAAAATATTATCCGAAAGGGTTGACATATTGCATTGAGAGGGAGTGTTGAAAATATGTATGTAATATGTATGTATATATAATAATATGTAATAAAGTCAATGCACTGTGTCTCCCTCTTTTGGTCGCGGTAACCAAAAGCTTTTTTCTCTTATTGTGTTATCCTCTTTAGCGTGTAATTTGGCTGCCTGCGTGCAGTAACATTGTACTCTAGATCAGTCACAATAAATACTTGAAACGAATAAAATTAATGAATTGAATGAAGTAATAGAAGTAGTCAATAGAGGCAATAATCAACCATTTAAGCGCAATAGGTAAAGGTGACAGAAAATTAGAACTTTTAATATTTAATTTACAACACTTTACCGAATACATTGAAGATATAAAACTTAATTATAAGTCAAATCAAATACCAACGGAATGTAGATATTCAAAAACACATAACAATATTGGAATAACTTATGTAGAACCAAACATAATTTTAACTTGGAAATTATCAAAAATTGTATTAAATCAAAACTGTATAACTAATAGAGAAATTATAATAGAAGGAGACAATATAATAAAAGATTTTAATTGTTCTTTTCAAATAGAAAACATATAAATTAGAAGCACAACACTAGACTACACACAAACGAGGCTTAATTTTAAGGGTGGGGTAGTGACATATGTAATGCTCAACCACATAACATATATCTACAACATATACCTGCCACTTTATATATTCTTTTACTTAGCAACAATAGAACATAGAACCAAGAATGCCTTAGCACATAAGATAAACAATTATTAGAACCCCAACTTCTTGGTGACAATAACAAATTCGTCCGATGTAAAAAATTTAACATAAACATCCGCAGTCTTATTCGTTATTCCCACTAGAAGGGTGATAGCTGCTTACACAGCTTCACGGATCAAAACTTTCCACGTATTTCAAACTTTGCTGATCTGTATCCATGCGCAATCCACTCAAGAGAGCGCCTAATTACGGTAAACATAAATGAGAGCCTATGTACGCTCAATATGAAGAAGTAAATTAGCTCAGCCAAGTGTTTGCTAAGCGTTCGCTTTGCAAATTAGATTTAGATTTTATTCATACTTCAATTGTGTAAGACGTGAATTTGTCTCCGACGTTCGCTTAAGTTTTTGATTAATAAAAATATTTTTTTTTTTATAAACCAACAAACCGCGAAGTTATAATTATATATATGTAAAAACGATATGATTGTAAACCAAGCTAATATTAAATGTATAAGAAGGCTGATAGGTGGAATGGAGGCGGAATGCGAGACGAAGGATGCAGGATTCATCACCGCGATTTTCGAACCAGAGGCTGGGTACATCGCGATATTTAATGGAGAGAACGTGAAACTACAAACGGATTGCGGACCGGAGAAGACGTTGAATGGATCGGCGTTAATAAAATTTAGCCATGGTGAACAACGTCCAATACGAAGCAGTGGAAAGCTTGGCGCAGCTGGATTGAAGCTGGATATACCGCGGATAGAGACGATCAAGAATAACAGGACCATCCAAGAGTTTGGAATACACAAGTTAAGGATGGAGGATCTCGAAACCAAAATACAGATCAACAAAGTACGATGGGGAACCACGGTCCTCGCGACAACCACATACACGATGCTTGGCGTCTTACTGATAATGATATCTGCTGTGGCATGTTTCCCCAGGAGGACAACCATCTTCTCACCGGCGGACACACCACTTGCCACCTTCACACCAACCACCGCTCCAGTTGCTACGTTTGCAGCAACCATGGCCCCGCTATGGTCGATAGTTCAGTCTGAGAAGGGAGGAGTTACCGCCTCAGCATTTACCCTCGGCGGCCCCCCACCAAATCCCTTTCGACAACCAGAGATCTAGAGGGCCCAAGAAATACTTCGTTACTACCCATTTGGAATGCCGAGTCGTCGTATCGAGTAACACTGGAATTGCTGAATCAACATAAACATCGGGCCAAACATAACCTCTTGCAACACCCAATCGCATCCGCTTCACTTCTACTTTTGGCCGATCAGTAGTTTACAAAACAAACACAATGTACGAAACCAAAGCGTAAAGAACTAGAAAGAAATATAAGAGTTCATTCTGATTTATAAACTCCAACCAAACGGGTGTTATTTGGGGACAATCAACCGCTCAACTACGAAACTCAAACTCCCGGACATAATAAAGGAGTTAACTCACGCAGTAATTGAGGGACTTCTCTTTGCGCTTCTCAAAGTGCGTACGTTTGAAGATGCCATCAAGCGCACTGATTAACCGAAGCGTTAGTGCTGGGTAATTATCGATATTCTATATTTTCGATGTTTTGAGAGCAAATATTCGATACTATCGATAGTATCGTTTTTTGTACGTAACTTTAAAATAATAAAAATATTAGCCATTTTAAATGTTTTTCTCATATTATATATATATTTAAATAACATCATTATGCTGAAATAAAGAAAATGTTATTGGCTTGTCTTAATGGCAAGTGAAAATAGGTATAGTTACCTTCCAATATTCTATAGGATCTGTATTTTCCTCTGAGTGGTTCAGATTTAAATACATTAAAACATTTTGCAATTTCCTACGAGATGGAAGCTTATATCGCGGATCAAATGCTTTCAGTATATCGCGAAATCCAGTGTCCTCAACTACTGAAAACGGGCGCATATCAGTGGCTATGTACTTCATGACAACTGCGTCGAGTTCGAGTTCGGCTTTCCGGCGAGAACTCGAGCCGCGTAGCCTGTAGTCACAAATGCATCAATCTTTGGTAAAGTCACAGGCACACCTTCAGCGTTTAAAGATGGATGAACACGTTTCAGATAAAAACGTGTTAGTAAATATATTACTAATTGTAAGAAGAAATAATATAATTACCCTTTCTTTTAAGATTCACTAAGAACTCCATGATTAGAGCCACCACCAACATCCAATTTCAGTAAATTTAGATTCTAAATGGATTTTATTAGAAAATATTTAATAATTAATTTTTAGCATTTTTCTTACGTCGTGCTCGTTACTGTTGTCAGTGATGTTAAAAATTTTCACAGCACCATCGATAGTGGCTCAGAAAAGTAAATAGTCGATACCTCGATAGTACAATCGATATTATCCCAGCACTACGAAGCGCCCTTCTCTGCGATTCTCAAAGGGGATAGGTAAGTGGCGGCTATAAAACGCATCGCATTATTGGAGGGTCGTTCTCTGCGCTTCTCAAACGGCCTTTGGAGTCACATTGCTATACTGTCTGATAGTTAAGCAGCCATAAAGGCGCTCAGCAAAGCTATGATAACATCTAAGCTAGTAAATGAAGGACAGCCCTAGGCAAACTAGGTGGGTCCCGGGACACAACAACATCCCGGGAAATGAGCTAGCGGACAACCTAGCCAGGTAAGGGCAGAGAACCCTCTAATTGGGCCCGAACCCTTCTGGTGTGTTGGTCACCACAGAGTACGGGGCTTACTAAAGTCAATTGCAGCCCTGAACCCTAATAAAATTCTGGCATTTATACAGTGCATTGGACTTCAGGGGGATCTTTGAGTGATGAAGGGGTAGTACAATAGATCCGACTGGGTCAGTACCCCTACAAACAGTACACCTACTAGCCCATGTTAATAATAATAAATAAAAGGTGACCGGCAACGACGTTCCACACGCAATAAAAAACTTTACGAGTGCTGATTAAAGGGACATTATTGTGGAAAATGTGACGAAATCTGGATACTAGGTATCGACGCCGATACAAACGTGTGCTATACCGGTAATTACCGCTGGCTTGTGCCATTAGAACTTGCAACATTGAAATTGATGAACGTCGTGGAAGACGCGAAGGCTTTAATCACGAGCAATGCGGTGAACGTAACGAAAGAGGAGAAGGTGGCTTTGAGAGGCGCCGTAGTTACCACCCCACCCCCTAAACCTCCACGCCTCTAACGTTGTCGGACACCGAACCGGGAAGGCGAAAAACTAGAGCACCGCATCCGGCCAAGTGCTGACTTCGCGTACAAAGTTGCACAGCAACATTGTCTGCAAGGGACTCGGTCAGCCGAATGCTGAAGCGGCACAAAAATTATGTTTATGTTTACATTTAAGAACCTATGTACTCTTAAGAACAAAACACTTATGTACAAAACAGAGAGCTAGAGGAGACTTCTCCAAAAGAATAAACTTCACTCTGGTTTTGAGCTCCAACAGACTCAGTCGTGTTCATCTTTTCCCCGTTTGCCAATAACTTCCATTTGTGCCTACATATATACATATATGCACAACTAAAACCCTACATACTTACCAACCATACACACTCATCAACCAAAGGACGTAGGACGCCCCACTGGCTTCCCCCTCGTGTCCACACTGATAACTCCGTCGCAATGAAGACTTAATATCGTAACAATAACGATATCGTCGAAGACGTCCAGAGGAGGCGAGAATTTTACATTCCGCCCGAGCCGTCTAACGATGAAACAAAGATCTTTAGCAGTGGGATCGCTTCCGGCATTAATTTCTTTAATTATGACAACATACCGGTTAAGGTGACCGGCAAAGCTAAAATAACATCTAAGCTAGTAAGTGAAGTGAGGACAGCCCTAGATGAACTAGAAGCTGTCAGTAAACTCACAATTAGGTGGGTCCCGGGACAAAACAACATCCCGGGAAATGAGCTAGCGGACAACCTAGCCAGGAAAGAGCAGAGAACCCTCTAATTCGGCCCGAACCCTTCTGGTGTGTTGGTCACCACAGAGTACGGGGCTTACTGAAGTCAGTAGAGGAAGAAAAACGTCTGTCCTTCTGGAAGGATGCAGGATTCATCACCGCGATTTTCGAACCAGAGGCTGGGTACATCGCGATATTTAATGGAGAGAACGTGAGACTACAAACGGATTGCGGACCGGAGAAGACGTTGAATGGATCGGCGTTAATAAAATTTAGCCATGGTGAACAACGTCCAATACGAAGCAGTGGAAAGCTTGGCGCAGCTGGATTGAAGCTGGATATACCGCGGATAGAGACGATCAAGAATAACAGGACCATCCAAGAGTTTGGAATACACAAGTTAAGGATGGAGGATCTCGAAACCAAAATACAGATCAACAAAGTACGATGGGGAACCACGGTCCTCGCGACAACCACATACACGATGCTTGGCGTCTTACTGATAATGATATCTGCTGTGGCATGTTTCCCCAGGAGGACAACCATCTTCTCACCGGCGGACACACCACTTGCCACCTTCACACCAACCACCGCTCCAGTTGCTACGTTTGCAGCAACCATGGCCCCGCTATGGTCGATAGTTCAGTCTGAGAAGGGAGGAGTTACCGCCTCAGCATTTACCCTCGGCGGCCCCCCACCAAATCCCTTTCGACAACCAGAGATCTAGAGGGCCCAAGAAATACTTCGTTACTACCCATTTGGAATGCCGAGTCGTCGTATCGAGTAACACTGGAATTGCTGAATCAACATAAACATCGGGCCAAACATAACCTCTTGCAACACCCAATCGCATCCGCTTCACTTCTACTTTTGGCCGATCAGTAGTTTACAAAACAAACACAATGTACGAAACCAAACCGTAAAGAACTAGAAAGAAATATAAGAGTTCATTCTGATTTATAAACTCCAACCAAACGGGTGTTATTTGGGGACAATCAACCGCTCAACTACGAAACTCAAACTCCCGGACATAATAAAGGAGTTAACTCACGCAGTAATTGAGGGACTTCTCTTTGCGCTTCTCAAAGTGCATACGTTTGAAGATGCCATCAAGCGCACTGATTAACCGAAGCGTTAGTGCTGGGTAATTATCGATATTCTATATTTTCGATGTTTTGAGAGCAAATATTCGATACTATCGATAGTATCGTTTTTTGTACTTATCTTTAAAATAATAAAAATATTAGCCATTTTAAATGTTTTTCTCATATTATATAAGTTAACACGAGCAAGTCAGAGGGGTGCGACGACCCGCCGAAATGCCATCCAAGACCGGATGGACCAACAATAACATCGGCGACGCTGAGCCAGCCCAGTAACGCATTTCGCTTTAGCGAAAGCGATGTGCAAGGGTCAGCGTAATGCGAGGCGGGCATATGCGCGCTGGGTGACCGTCGAAGGCACGGAACTCCAGACGGCACGAGGCGCTGACTAAGCGCTCTGCTGGGACCGCTGCCTCCAACCGAAGACTTGGTGGCCTGAATAAATTTGATTTGCATTGAGTTAGTAAGATACCAGAATTCAGAGCAGTTGGCTCTAATAAAAAGAACCATTCAATACAAACGTATTTGGTTTAATTGGCGCCCAACGCGCTTAAGTGTCGTAAAACCGTAAAATCCGTAGTAAAAAGATCTAGAAATCAAGGTCTCGTAATCGGGTTTTCTTTGAAAACACTTCGGACTCGCGCGCTGCACAATAATAGTGAACAGCAACAAACAAACAAAATTATCTAATACAAAAACAAAACAACGCTGCACAAGCAACAGTGAAAACCGCTGCATATCAACAGTAATCAGCTAAATCAACGACAGCCAGAGGATAAACGGATCAACCAGCTACTGTCTTCGATGCATTTTTATTATACCAGTATACCAATATAACATGTAAGTGAGATCTTTATTTTCAATTTACCTCTTTTAACGTCAACCAGACATGTGTGCCAATTTTTGAAAAAAATACACATAATAAGTAACGAAATAAAACAAAAAAAAAGAGTGATTGCAATTAAAAGTTCAGGTATAGCGATTTTCATTTACAAATTTAAAAAAAAAAAACAAATGATGAAGAAGGAAAATTAAGCTCTTTCTCATACAAATTATAAAAAAAAATTTAAAAAGTATCATTGTCCGATGTATAGAAACAGTAACGAAAACAACGACAGTGACGAAGACTTAATACAGAGCTATAAAGACATAAGAAATAATAGCCATCAAGGGGGTTACATTGACGGTACTGAGACCGACGAAGATATAGAATTAAGTAACTTAATTGACGGCTTTACAGACAAAGTAAAAATGGTTAACGACCAGGAATTTCAAAATCAACATCAGGACCTTCAACAAGAGACAACAGCAACACAAGAACAGGCGAAAACCTCAGGTACCATTAGTAATAAAGATGTAATTAGACTCATGGAAGCGGCCGTAAATGGCGCACTAGAGCATCAACAAAAAATATTTTCAGAAAAGCTTAAAGAGGTTGAGAATAGGCAGAGAGTAAATGAGGGTGGACCCCTAGTGGTATACGAGCAAATACCACATAACTCAGCTATCTCTTGTAATGAACCGCTAGACTTAGTAAAGTCCATACCAAGTTTTGACGGAAAACAAGATGAGTATGTGGCATGGCGAACCGCAGCAGTTAACGCCTACGAAATCTACAAACCATATTTGGGTAGCTCTAGAACCTACCAGGCCGTAGGAATCATACGTAACAAGGTAATAGGCCCCGCGGGAGTAATGCTTACGTCACATAATACAGTACTAAATTTTGATGCTATAATAGCTAGAATGGACTGCGCTTATGCAGAACAAACTCCAATCGAGGTAACGCAACAACAAATGGTTACTATGCGTCAGGGAGAACTTCCCCTAATGACTTTTTATAATGAGATTGAGAGAAAGCTAACTCTTATTATTAGTAAGACTTTGTTGTCTTATGACACAAATACTGCCGCTATCTTAAATAATAGATCACGGCAGGACGCTTTGACCGCTTTTGTGACCGGGTTAAAAAAATCAGTCCGACATGTAGTTCTCTCAGCTGCGCCCAAAGATTTGCCATCAGCATTGGCTGTGGCTCAACGGGCAGAGTCTTGCAATGAACGAGCCTGGTTCGTTGCAAGCTTTAATAAAAATTTAGAGGACAAATCTTACAATTCAGAAAACCGTCGCCAGGGTAACCGTTTTCATAACACCCCACAAGGTAATAACCACAACAACTCCCAGGGTGTTTTCCAGAGAAATCAAAACAATAATGCACCGGGCACTAGTAACCAAACTAGAGGCTCTCAATTTTCTAAAAACCAAGGACATAAAGGCCAAACGCAACAGAACAGTGAATCAAATAATCCTCGTAAAAGCTATTCTCAAAATCTAGGTCCTGAACCAATGGACGTTGATCCCACATCACGTTCTAAATTTAGGGGCGAGCAGACAGCTCGCAGTCGTCAATGGTTGAACCATACGACCCAAGAGCAGTCACATGACCAGGAGTATAGGGTAAAGTCATCCTACGAAGCAGCGGAAATCGAGGCAGATAACACGTCCGATTCCGAATCATGTAATTTTTTAGGGGAACGTCCCTGCTCCCGTACATAATTCGTACGATAGCGGGGCGGGAAATCAGGTTACTGTTAGATACAGGAGCCTCCAAAAATTACATAAAACCTTTATCTGAATTAAAACACTTCAAACCGGTGGAAACACCATTTGAAGTTACATCAATCCATGGGCACACAAAAATAAAACAAAAGTGTCTGATCCATCTATTCAATGTTAAGTCATACTTTTTCTTGTTAAACAACCTGAACGGATATGACGGAATTGTTGGACTAGATGTACTAAAAAGGGTCAATGCAAAAATTGATCTAACAAAAAACATCATTGAGCATGATCATGGTACAGAGCAGATTTTTTACTCAAAATGCAGAAATGTAAACTTTATTAACATCAATGACGTGGACGTGCCAAACGCCGTCAACGAAGATTTTAAAAAGATGATCAAAAACAGATCAAAAGCCTTTGCGGACCCAAACGAGTCCCTCCCCTTTAATATAAATACGGTCGCCACGATCCGCACTGACGGGGAACCTGTATATTCAAAACTTTACCCATATCCGATGGGTGTAGCCGATTTCGTCAATTCGGAAGTTAAACAACTTCTAGCAGACGGAATAATAAGACCATCCCGGTCGCCTTACAATAACCCAATTTGGGTTGTTGATAAGAAGGGTTTTGACGAAGAAGGTCATAGGAAGAAACGTCTCGTTATTGACTTCAGAAAACTGAATCAGAAAACAATTGATGACAAGTATCCTATACCATCCATATCGACCATACTGTCGAACATTGGAAAAGCCCAGTACTTCACGACTCTTGATCTGAAGTCGGGCTTCCATCAAATTGAGCTCGCGGAGCGCGATCGAGAAAAGACAGCTTTTTCGGTCAACAACGGGAAGTATGAATTCTGCAGACTTCCCTTTGGTTTAAAAAATGCCCCTAGTATTTTCCAACGGGCCATAGATGATGTTCTGAGAGATCACATCGGTAAAACTTGCTATGTCTACGTCGATGACGTAATCATTTTCTCCCAAACAATGGAGAGTCATGTCAACGATATAAACACGGTCCTAAAAACTTTGTGCGATGCAGGCATGAGAGTGTCTGTAGAAAAATCTATGTTCTTTAAGGAGAACGTAGAATATTTGGGATTCATAGTGTCCCGAGGGGGAATTGAAACTTCGCCTGAAAAGGTTAAGGCTATAAAAGAATTTTGTAATGTGCACACATATCGAATAAGCACTGTATCAAATCAGAACATTGGGAACAATCACATTGTAGCACTTTTGCAACAATGTTTATGTAAGACTTTTCAGTTCCCAGGCATATCTTGAGTGCTCAGCAATCTGACCACACAAGAATGCTATTCAGACCAGAAGTGCAGAGTCAGCATAATTAGCATGCGCGACTGCTCGATCTTTATGTCCACATGACTCTCTTAGACAGCGGCGCTCTCGCTGCCAAAGTTAAGTACATAAGAGCAAAGCAACGTCTCTGCCGACGGCCTCTCTGCCGGCGCAGACGGATTGCATTTGGCTAGCTTGGACTCTTCTAGACCAAGTACAAGGCAGTCGTAAAGGAGTCGTCAAAGAGCCTTCAACATGTCCTAATTGAATATTAATGAGTCTTAACAGAAGTTACAATTTTACTGATATCATACTGAATCTCTATTTCAATAAAAGTAATATAAAGAACACAAAAATGCATTACAATTATTACATGGCGACCGTGACATGGTCACTTAAGCCTGTAAAACAATAATAAAAAGAAATATATAAAAGTTAAAATGCGAACAGTGACCATTAAAAAATAAAATTGTGACAATTGATCAAACCCAGACGACAACAGAAGCCGCAAACTGGAGGACTCTGCTCCTATCGAGCAAAGGGACGCACCTACTCTACAAGAGGCACTAGAGGTGTGTCCAAACGATGGACCACGCCCACTCACAATAGCTGAGTATAGGGCAAGAAGACAGCCGAAACCAAAAATAAAGAAGAAAAGAAGCGGCAAAAGGATCAAGCTTCTTCAACAACGGAGATTAATAAAGGACCTAATAAAGACGGCAACTACGGAGGAAGAGAAAACTAACCAAGCCAAAAATCTGGAAGCGATTGAAGCCAAATTGTGCAGTGGTGCGCAATAACGCAGTTGAGGCTGTATTTAATACCAATGCCCCAATCTGCCTTAATATTAAAAATACATACCTCAAGCCGATGCGTGAAAACGCTGCTTGAAAAATACTAATCTCTGTTAGGCTTTTACTAAAAACATGTGTACGGTATTGAATTATATAGAGCAAAACATTGTAAACCGTACACATGCCCTCTAACTAACTTTTTCTTGGACAGACATACGTGTAGGGAGAAATTATAGCAATATACAATTTTTAATCAAAATTTAATAAATAAATAAATAATAATAATCGTTCAATTAACAACTATGGGTTGGTTCGGATCTGACGATAGTCAGACCAAAGACAACACGGCTAATGTCGTGAACAACGTCAAAATTGTAGATCACACAGAAGATATTCAAGCACTGTGGGTTTTACTCCTAATTTTGACAATTACAAGTGTGGCCCAGTTCCTTCTGACGTTGTACATAAAACACAACAAAATATTAAAAAGAAGATATATGAGTAGGGCGAATAATCTAGACAGGGTTTAAAAGAAAAAAAAAATATATTTTAAAGAATGAGTATATAAATATATACTAACAAGTAGGAATATATAAAATAGTATGGAATGGAACGAGTTACGTAAAAACATAACAAGAATAAGAAACGAATTTGAAAAATCTCATAAATGTTTGTCGCAAAATAGACCTATTTTAGGACCGACAACAAAGAAACATGCAAATATTCTGGTAAATTCCTTCAACGAAGCACGAATACTAGTGTATGATAACAAGGAAAGACTAAATCCAGATCATTGGTCTCAGGTATCGAAAGTTCTCATAAAACTTAGATCGAACTTGTTATCTGTAAAATTGAAACTTGGTTTGGATATATCAATACCAACCATTTTAAATTCGCCAATAAAAATAGAATCGGACGAACAAACAGAAACAGAAATAGAAGACGAAGATTTAAACAACTTAACAATTCCAGCTATATTAACACTAGCTGAATTGACGGAGGAAGAATTGGCTGAGTCAGACATAGAAGAAACAGAAACAAAATCTGTCATCATGGTGGACGAAGCAGCTGCCCAGAGGGCATACATAAAAGACATTTCAACGGCGATTCCGGAATTTGACGGTAAAAAGATCAATTTGCGTAGATTTATCACGGCAATCAAGTTGGTTAACCTGACTAAGGGACCACATGAAGCTATTGCCATTGAAGTGATTAAATCAAAAATAATCGGAACAACACTCTATAGAGTACAGAATGAAGTTACAATTGATGCCATAATCAGGAAATTAGAAGAAGTGGTCGTAGGAGAAACAACGGACGTAGTAAGAGCAAAAATGGCAAATGTTTACCAAAAAGGTAAAACAGCCACACAATTTACAAATGAAATTGAAAACCTACGCAAGTCTCTTGAATCTTCATATATAGATGAAGGATTGCAACCAGAACATGCTATCAAATTTAGCACAAAGGAAGCAATCAATACAATGACAAAGAATTGCGATCATGGAAAACTGAAAACAATCCTAGAGGCAGGAACATTTAAGACAATGGACGAAGCAATAAGTAAATACATCCATTGCAGCACTGAGATGACAGGAAGTGCAAGTTCCGTTTTGTTTTACAAGAGAGGACAAGGAAGTTACACCAGAGGTAACTACCGAGGACGAGGAAATGGTCGAGGTGGTAATAATAGAAATAATTATAACCAGAACACCGGCCAATACAACAACTTTAATAATTATAACAATAGCAATGGCAGAGGACGAGGAGGATATAGAGAATATAACTACCAGAACAGAGGCGGTGGTAACTATAACAACCAAAACCGCAATTTCTCAAGTTATAGCCAAAATGGTAATGTCAGACATGCACAAGGCACGTCGGAAAACCAGCAGGCTCCCTTAGGGCATCAAGAACAGTAAAACAAAAAGTTCATACCATCAATCTTAATCTAAATATTTTCATTAAAGTAAAAAATGAACACACAAATAAGATACTTACATTTCTAGTAGACACAGGCGCCGATATATCAGTCATTAAAGAAAACTCAGATGAACTTTTGAATCTTGATCATAATAATATAACACAAATTACAGGAATTGGAAAGGGTTCAATAAATTCAATAGGTTTAACACTTCTCGAGATGAGAACCGGTAACTATATAGTACCGCACAATTTTCATGTTGTGGACGACAATTTTCCGATCCCTGGTGACGGAATAGTTGGAATCGACTTCATAAAAACATTCAATTGCCAATTAGATTTTACTACAGAAAGTGATTTTTTCATTCTAAGACCAAACAATATTAAACAAGCGATACAAATACCAATTTTTCATAATATCGATAACACTGAGATAACCATACCATCTCGTTGTGAGGTTATTAGGCAAATTACCGTAAGTTCGGTGGATAACCAAATTCTAATACCCAATCAGGAAATAGAAGATGGTGTATTTGTCGGAAATTCGATATCAGATTCAAAAAACACGTACATCCGAATACTAAACACAACTAACAGCAATAAAATTTTAAATGTAAACAAAATCAATTTTGAACCATTAACTAACTACAAAATAGCAGACCTAAACGACTCCATAAGAGCCGAATCAATTTTAAGCAGATTAAAGAAAAACTTTCCATCTGCACATAAGAAAATGTTGACTGAACTGTGTTCACAATATACTGATATTTTTGGATTGGAGACAGAGCCAATCACTACAAATAAATTTTACAAACAAAAGATAAGATTGAGAGATGATGAACCAAGCTATATTAAGAACTATAGAACACCCCATTCACAACAAGCCGAAATATCGAGACAGGTAACTAAATTAATAGAAGACAAGATAGTAGAACCAGCTGTATCTGAATACAATAGCCCATTATTGCTAGTTCCAAAGAAATCCTTACCGGATTCAAAAGAAAAAAAATGGCGTTTAGTGATAGACTATCGCCAAATAAATAAAAAGTTGTTAGCTGACAAGTTCCCCTTGCCAAGAATAGATGACATACTTGATCAATTAGGCCGAGCAAAATATTTCTCGTGCCTGGATCTTATGTCGGGATTCCATCAAATAGAGTTAGAAGAAGATTCTCGAAATATAACATCCTTTTCTACGAGCAGTGGCTCTTATCGCTTCACGCGACTACCATACGGATTAAAAATAGCTCCAAATTCCTTTCAACGAATGATGACAATGGCATTTACAGGTCTGGAACCATCTCAAGCATTTCTGTACATGGATGACTTAATTGTCATAGGCTGTTCTGAAAAACACATGACCAAGAATCTTACAAATGTTTTTGAACTATGCAGGAAAAACAACCTCAAACTGCATCCAGATAAGTGCTCATTTTTCATGAGTGAAGTCACTTTTCTTGGACACAAATGTACTGATAAAGGCATATTGCCTGACAATACTAAATATGATGCTATACAGAGATATCCAGTTCCTACTGACGCAGACAGTGCCAGAAGATTCGTAGCATTTTGTAACTATTATAGACGTTTTATACAAAATTTTGCAGATTATTCCCGTCACTTAACAAGATTATGTAAGAAAAATGTAAAGTTCGAATGGACAGCTGATTGCCAGCATGCCTTCGAACACCTGAAAAAACAACTAATGAATCCAACTTTGCTGAAATACCCCGACTTTAGCAAAGAGTTCTGTATTATAACTGATGCAAGCAAAGAGGCATGCGGAGCGGTATTGACCCAGAACTATAATGGTATCCATTTGCCAGTAGCTTATGCATCCCGTAGCTTCACTAAGGGTGAGAGCAACAAGTCAACAACAGAGCAAGAGTTGTCAGCAATACATTGGGCGATAAATCATTTCAAACCATATATATATGGTAGACACTTCACCGTCAAAACAGATCACAGACCGTTAACATACTTGTTCTCGATGGTTAATCCAAGCTCAAAACTGACCAGAATGAGGCTTGATTTAGAAGAATATGAATTTACTGTGGAATATCTTAAGGGAAAAGACAATTACGTAGCAGATGCGTTATCCAGAATAACCATCGACCAACTAAAAAATATATCCAAACAAGTACTTAAAGTCACTACAAGAAATCAAAGTAGACAGGAATCCTGCGCAGGAAAAGGAAATAAAAATGATAAAGTAGAATTGCCTAAGCAAACTACTCAAGAAGCTTCTAAGCCCAAAGTATACGGAGTCATTAATAATGACGAAGTACGCAAAGTAGTGACATTGCATGTAAATAATATGATATGTTTTTTTAAACATGGAAAAAAAATTACTGCAAGATACAACGTTGAAGATTTGTATATTAATGGAACTCTCGACTTAGGTCAATTTTTCCACAGGCTTGAAAAGCAGGCCGGTATGCATAATATCAATCAACTTAAAATGGCACCGTGGGAAAATATCTTTGATAACATTTCAATAGATACATTTAAGAAAATGGGCAATAAAACATTAAAACTATTAAGAGTAGCGCTACTCAACCCGGTGACCTTAGTGAATACAAAGAAAGAAAAAGAAGCAATCCTGTCTACACACCACGACGATCCAACACAAGGAGGACACGCAGGCATTACAAAAACCCTGGCCAGGATTAAAAGACATTACTTTTGGAAAGGTATGACTCGGGAAATAACAGAGTACATACGGAAATGTCCAAAATGCCAAAAAGCTAAAATTATGAAACACACAAAAACTCCTTTATCAATTACAGAGACACCAATAAGCGCATTTGACAGAGTCATAGTGGATACGATAGGTCCACTACCAAAGTCAGAAAACGGTAATGAATATGCTGTTACACTTATATGCGACCTGACAAAATATTTGGTAACCATTCCAATCGCAAATAAAAGCGCAAATACAGTAGCGAAAGCAATATTTGAATCCTTTGTACTAAAGTTCGGTCCAATGAAGACGTTCATTTCGGACATGGGAACTGAATACAGAAATTCAATTATCAAAGACTTATGCAAATACCTGAAAGTAGAAAATATAACTTCTTCAGCACACCATCATCAGACGGTAGGAACAGTGGAAAGAAGTCATAGAACTTTTAACGAATACATCCGGTCATACATATCGGTTGATAAAACTGACTGGGACGTATGGATAAAATATTTCGAATTTTGTTTTAATACTACACCATCTATGGCACATAATTATTGTCCATATGAGTTGATTTTCGGTAAAACATGCAATTTACCAAAGCATTTTAATAGCACGGATAGAATAGAACCCATTTATAATATAAAAGACTATGCTAAAGAAAGTAAATATAGGTTAGAAGTAGCATATAACAGAGCAAGAATTATGCTCGAAGAACAGAAGAAAAAGAATAAAGAATTATATGACTTAAAATTAAACGATATAAGTATATCAATAGGAGATAAGGTGTTATTAAAAAACGAAACCGGACATAAATTAGATTTCAAATATACTGGACCATATACGGTAGTAAAGATTGAAGAAAGGGATAATATAGTAATATCAAATGATAAGAAAAAACCACAAACGGTACATAAGGATAGGTTAAAATTGTTTAGTTCTAAAAAAAAAAAAAATAAATAATATGGTGGCCACCAGCAAAAAAAAAAAATATATATAGAGAAAAGAGTTAACCCCACATAAGTGCATTGAATGAAAGAAAACATTTTTCTTTTATCATCTTTGATGGTTGAACGATTATAAACTAAAAATTTAAAAAAAAAAAAAAAAAAAAAAAACCAAAAAAAAAAAAAAAAAAAAAAAAAACCCCAAGAACACGTATGTTTGTACAGAATGTTCCTTAAATTTCCTTAACATTAAAATTACTTCCTTAAAAAAAAAAAAAAAAAAAAAAATATATATATAAAATTTTTAATTATAAAATAACTTCATAAAATTACGTTATTTTCCAAAAGGAGGGAGATGTAATGTGCACACATATCGAATAAGCACTGTATCAAATCAGAACATTGGGAACAATCACATTGTAGCACTTTTGCAACAATGTTTATGTAAGACTTTTCAGTTCCCAGGCATATCTTGAGTGCTCAGCAATCTGACCACACAAGAATGCTATTCAGACCAGAAGTGCAGAGTCAGCATAATTAGCATGCGCGACTGCTCGATCTTTATGTCCACATGACTCTCTTAGACAGCGGCGCTCTCGCTGCCAAAGTTAAGTACATAAGAGCAAAGCAACGTCTCTGCCGACGGCCTCTCTGCCGGCGCAGACGGATTGCATTTGGCTAGCTTGGACTCTTCTAGACCAAGTACAAGGCAGTCGTAAAGGAGTCGTCAAAGAGCCTTCAACATGTCCTAATTGAATATTAATGAGTCTTAACAGAAGTTACAATTTTACTGATATCATACTGAATCTCTATTTCAATAAAAGTAATATAAAGAACACAAAAATGCATTACAATTATTACAATTTCAACCTCCATCAACACTGTTCAGTCTCAGGTCATTTCTGGGACTGGCCAGTTATTATAGATGTTTCATAAAGGGGTTTGCTAGCATCGCAAGACCTCTGACGAATATTCTAAAAGGTGACAATGGAAAAATTGGTGCAAACCACTCAAAGAAAGTCAAACTAGAGCTGACCAACGAGCAGCGAAAATCATTTGAAAAACTTAGAAACATCCTGGAGTCTGAGGATGTCATGTTGGCATACCCAGATTTCACTCAGCCATTTGACTTGACCACTGACGCCTCTGGAAGCGGCCTAGGGGCTGTTCTTTCACAGAAAGGTCGTCCAATCACCATGATCTCTCGTACGTTACGCGGAACAGAGATTTCAATGGCAACAAACGAACGAGAACTACTAGCAATAGTATGGGCACTCCAAAATCTCAGAAGCTATTTATATGGCGTAAAGAAGTTAAACATCTTCACCGACCATCAACCACTGACCGGTTCAATGTCGGATAAAAATCCGAATCCCAGGCTCAAAAGGTGGAAAGCGTTTGTTGATGAACATAACGCACAAGTGTTCTACAAGCCGGGTAAAGAAAACCACGTAGCCGACGCCTTGTCGCGGCAAAACGTAAATGCTTTAGATAACGATACACACTCCGACATCGCTACTATCCACAGCGAGGAGTCGTTGACCTACACTATAGAGTCAACGGAAAAACCTGTAAACTGTTTCAGGAACCAAATAGTGATCGAACAGGCAGATTTCCCGTCTATAAAGTCAATCATCCTTTTTAAATCAAAAACGCGTCACATTGTGCGATTTACAGACCGCACAACACTGCTTCGCTCACTAGAAGATTTAGTAAAAATAGATGTCGTCAATGCAATCCACTGCGAGCTACCTATACTCGCCTTCATTCAGCACGATTTAATCGTCGCTTTTCCCTCGACGACATTTAGACATTGTAAAAGCTTGGTCACCGATATAACAAACAGTACCGAGCAAAGGGAAATTATGACCACGGAACACAATAGGGCCCATAGAGCAGGACAGGAAAACGTAAAACAGGTCCTTCGTGACTACTTTTTTCCCAAAATGGGCCAGCTAGCGGCAGAAATCACCGCAAATTGCAGAACATGTTCCAAAGCAAAATACAATCGTCACCCAGTGCAACAAACCATAGCGGAAACACCAATTCCCGGTTATACTGGGGAAATTATCCACATAGATATATTTTCAACTGATCAAAAGCATTTTCTAACTTGTATCGACAAATTTTCAAAATTCGCTATAGTCCAACCAATCGATTCAAGAGCAATCGTAGATATCAAAACTCCGATACTACAACTAATAAATCTGTTCCCTAAAATAAAAACAGTTTATTGCGACAATGAAAGGTCTATCAACTCACAAACCATACGAACCATCCTAGAAAATAGGTATGGTATACAGGTCTCAAATGCGCCCCCCTTGCACAGCACGTCTAATGGCCAAGTTGAGAGATTTCATAGCACCCTAGCAGAAATCGCACGGTGCATCAAGATAGATCAAAACATAACCGAGACGACCGACCTCATTCTATTTGCAACAATAGAATATAACAGAACTGTCCACTCGGTTACAAATAAAAAGCCTCATGAAATAGTTCACGCTATTCCACCAGATTTTGCGGGCACAATAAGAGACAAGATCAAAGAGGCTCAAGAGAAAACACTTAGGTACTCAAATGAACACAAAGACAATAAGCAGTACCAAGTAGGCGAAAAAGTCTGGTTAAAAACCAACAGACGCCTGGGTACCAAATTAACGCCACTCTGCTCAGAAGAGGTCATTGAGGCTGATCTGGGCACGACAGTGCTTATTAAAGGGAGGGTGGTCCATAAGGACAACCTTCGTTAAGAGGGTGCCCAATTTAACTCTCTATATTTTATATTTTTCGCACTTAGGTTAGGAAACTTGCTACTCCCGTTAGTCCTACTGACAACTCCCTCTTGGACCATAAAACTAAACGAATACTCACACGCTAACCACATACCAATAATGGACGGAGATATTACTTTATGGGACGAGTACGGTTACATGGGACATACAACGAACGTTACATCGTACGAGACTTACGCAGACGAGACGAAACACGCAATGGACTTCTTCGTGAAGGAGCACATGAGACGGGTACTTGAAACGGACTTGGAACGAATAGAGACTCTTCTGGACACACTAAAGGTACGTCACCGACATGCCCGTAGTCTTAATTTCATAGGGACTGCTTTAAAAGCAATAGCGGGGACACCTGACTCTGACGACTGGGACCAGGTGAGGCTTAGACAGGGACAGCTAACGGACTCGGTAAATGGACAGATAGAAATAAACGACAAAATACAATTGCAATTAAACACACTGACCTCATCCATGAACTCTATTTTAAAATCGGACAACTTAGACACAGAACATTTGTACGAGACAATTTTGGCAAAAAACCGTGTTGTAATTCAAGAGCTTGAAAATTTAATACTTGCAATCACCCTTTCCAAATTAAACGTAATAAGTCCAATAATCCTGAATGACGTTGACGTAAAGGAGATTGAAAGTAAACATCCCACAAACGTTAGCGTGTCAGATATTTTAGAGGTAGCTAGCATAAAAACTTTTCAAAATCGAGACCTATTGTACTTTTTAATAAAATTTCCGAAGCCTTTGTTAACTTGTAGAAAAATAAGAATATTCCCAGTACAGCATGAAAATAGAATCTTAGATTTCGAGGACGGTAGCACGGTCGCGGATTGCGGTACGGAAACCTTCGCGGTCAAGGACTGCAATGTATCAGCGGGCACCACCTTCTGCAGGAGATCGAAAGCGCCAACTTGCGCACAACAACTCATCTCTGGCATGGTCGCCCATTGCAACACCCAGCCTGGACACTTGGACCCAGTCACCATGATCGACGAGGGAATGCTCATCACCAACGATGTAACGATAAATATCACCGACGAAAAGGGAATAAGCCGGATGATATCAGGAACTTACCTGGTATCATATACCGAAAAAATTAAAATAAACGGCACCCTTTACGTCAACAATATCGGAACATCAAAGAAGAAAGCCGCAGTTTCAGCCATGGCTCAAGTAAACGTTCTGAGGCACCTAGAGCGCCTTAGTCTGTCATCAATTCACGGAATGAGCGTTAAAAATCTGCAGCACATCAACCACCTCCAATCCCGACTGCCATCAGGCAACACCTGGATCTTTTGCTCTGTCTCCTCCACAGCCTCAATAACCCTGGTCATCATCTTTCTTATCTACCGTCTGAAAGCCAAACGTCAACAACCATCTAAGACCATTGAATCCGGGGACGACTTCATCTTAAGACAAGGAGGAGTTAACACGAGCAAGTCAGAGGGGTGCGACGACCCGCCGAAATGCCATCCAAGACCGGATGGACCAACAATAACATCGGCGACGCTGAGCCAGCCCAGTAACGCATTTCGCTTTAGCGAAAGCGATGTGCAAGGGTCAGCGTAATGCGAGGCGGGCATGTGCGCGCTGGGTGACCGTCGAAGGCACGGAACTCCAGACGGCACGAGGCGCTGACTAAGCGCTCTGCTGGGACCGCTGCCTCCAACCGAAGACTTGGCGGCCTGAATAAATTTGATTTGCATTTAGTTGGTAAGATACCAGAATTCAGAGCAGTTGGCTCTAATAAAAAGAACCATTCAATACAAACGTATTTGGTTTAATTTACACATGCTGAATAAAAACCAAATAAAGATAAATATGACCGATTGCGTTTTGACACCTATTTAACTACACTAGCACTTCAAAAAATTACATAGCACCATGCCCAGGGCATAAAGGCATTGCGGCAGTAGAAAAACCATTTAGAGTTGGATCAATTCATGACCAGACAACAATAAAACAAATGTGCCTAATTTCTTTGTTTAATATACAGTCACATTTTATTATACTTAAAGTTCTTAAGGACTTTGATGGAATCGTCGGCCTTGACTTACTTAAACAAGTGAATGCAAGACGTGACCTTACCAAAAATATACTAGAGACTAGTAGTGGGGTAGAAAAAATCCAATTCTCCAAAACCGAAAACGTTAACTTTATCCAAATAGACGACAAATACGAATATAAAAGCAGCTTTTGACAATATGATAGGAGAAAATTGCAGATGATAGGGCTTCACCATACAAAATATGTAAATACAATGGCAACCATAAAATCAGACGGAGAGCCGGTATACTCTAAATTATACCCGCACCCCATGCGCGTAACGGAATTTGTAAACGCGGAGGTTAAACAACTTCTTGCGAATGGCGTAATAAGGCCATCCCAATCGCCCAACAACAACCCGACTTGGGTTGGAGACAAAAAGGGATTTGACCAAAACGGGGTAAAAATAAAACGGTTGGTTATCGACTTTAGAAAGTTGAACCAAAAAGCCGTGGATGATAAGTACCCTATTCCTTCGATTTCGACTATATTGTCAAAAATGGGCGAGTTAAAATATTTCTCACTCGACCTTAAAGACTTCATCAAATCGAGAAAAAAGTTTTCTCGATAAACAATGGCAAATACGAGTTTTGCAGACTACCATTCGGGCTCAAGAACGCCCCAAGTATTTTTTAGAGAGCTATAAATGACGTTTTAAGAGAAGGAATCTCGAAGATATGATATGTCGACGATGTTATTATTTTCTCAAAAACAAAAGAGGACCATGTCAATGACATACAGTGGGTCCTCGGAAAGCTGTTTGAACCAGGCAAGAAGGTATCTCAAGAAAAGTCAAAGTTTTTCAAAATAAGCGTCGAGTACCTGGGATTCATCGTTTCGCAAGGGGGTCTCCGAACCTCACCTGAAAAGGTGAAAGCCATAAAGGAATTCCCCGTTCAAAAAACTCTTTTTGACCTCAGATCTTTTCTGGGCTTAGCAAGGGTTTTATCAAAAACTTCGCGTCAATTGCAAGCCTCCTAACGGGAATTTAAAGGCGAAAACAAGCAAGTATCGGTAAAAAAAATTAATATATATATATATATTATTTAATATAAATATATATTAATTAATATAAATATATATTATATAAATTATATATATAGTGACATATCCATAAGTCCCTAAGACTTAAGTACATGCCTACACACCAATACACAAGCATACCATATGAATGTACTCAATAAATATCAAATAAGCAAATATCAATGGGTTGTCATAAGATACTCCAGACAAGGCTAATGGAAAAATCCCAACTCCAATAATTATTCACATTAGTAGACTAAACAACACATTCCCACGTTCAAACTTTGGATTCAAAGTCCCGAAAAAAAAGTATCAAATTATAAGCCATAAAGCACTTGTATCCAAGAGCGAATGCACTTGAATCCAAGAGAAACGAAAAACAATTAAAGTCAGAAGCTTTTTCTCTTCACGATCAGAACTTAAAGTTTGGGAAAGCTCGATACCGAGGCTTGAACGTCAATCAAATCAGAATAACTATGAGAGTTCAGTTTGAGACCTAATTGTAAAAGGTCGGTGTTCTTCTCAACTAAAAAGTTTTGTACTCATTTAGATGATATAATTTTTATTTCACTTATAAATATTGCAAGCATTTAATTGGCGGAGTCGGTAGGATCCAATAAAATAAAAGAGTCCTTTTAGTACGGTACTAATCAACTGAAAGATATGCTATACGACTAGCTATCCAAGATCAGCGAATTAAAATAGTGATTCGAAAATATTTTAGAGATCCGCAAAAGAATCTACGTGAATATACTATTCACATTAAAATCCCGTGCGGTCGGTCGGAAACAAAAATTAATTTAAATTTTTTAATTCCGAAACTTAAAACCAAGTTTAAAGAAAACTTAAAATCAAGTCTAACGAAAACTTAAAACCAAAATAAACTCCAGAAAACAAAAGACATCATGGCAGTCCCACAACTCTCAGAAACACATCTAAACCAACTGCTAAACCAAATCAAAGAATTAAACTACTACGATGGCGCACCTGGCAAATTATCTGGATTCGTCAACCAAGTGGAACAATTGCTCAGTTTATACCCAACACAGGAAGCCAGACAGGCACACGTCATATATGGAGCAATGAAGCGGTTATTAGTGGATTCAGCCTTAGAAGTCGTAACTCAAGAAATAGCCAATACATGGATGGAAATGAAGAAAGCATTGGCAATGGCTTTCAGAGATCACAGGACCTCACTCATCAGAGATCACTCATCAGACAACTGGAAGATATATCATACCCAGGAAGCATCTGTAAGTTTATAGAAAAATTAGAATCAAAATATTGGATTATGTTCGATAAGTTAGAATTAGAAAATAACCCTGTTGACAAATCAAACTATACAGAAATGTTAAATAAAACCGTTAAATCAGTAATAGACAGAAAATTGTCGGATAGAATTTATATGTCTTTGGCACTTAAAGATATTGATACTATTTACAAATTAAAACAAGCCTCAATGGAATTAGGCCTTAATGATGCTATTCCAGAAAATCACCGTTCTAATAGAACGGAAATGAATAAACGTAGGAACAGGGGAAACTATAATCAAAATAATAATCAAAAATATTACAATAATAGAAATCACAACTACAGTAATTATTATCCTAACACGAATCAGAATCATAATACACAACCACCTCAAAATTCGATTCAACCTATGATAAATCAAAACCAGTATTCACCGCGTTTCATTCCGAATAATCAAAGAGGGAATTATTATGCATTTAGACGAGACTTAACACAAGCTCAGCAGAACAACCCACTTAATAAAACTGTTAACTTCCAACCTTCGAAATCAAATAATATTAATAGACAAGGGCCAGTAAAAAGACAACGCGAGCGTCAGAGTGACCAAAGCAGGATGGATGTACATTTTCATCAGACTGCCTCGGACAATCAAATAAAAGAGAAAGAAATAATAATAATTATGTAGAAATAATTCATCATAATAAAAATTATAAGGGAATGATCAATACAGGATCATCAATTAATATCATAAGAGAAAATTTTGAGAATTTAGAAGAAAAGGAGGAAAACCTAACAGTATAAGTTAACTAAGTTAACCGGACTGATCGTCCGCTGACCAGCACCGGTCAAATTGCTGACCAAGCATTTGGCCGGAAGCTCGAGCATAGCCGGCAAAGCTCTGCACTTTGGCAGAGGCCGCTATGAAGCTCTTTTCTTTGTTAGCTTTAAGCAGTTCGTTTTGGACACTCATAAAATAAAGAGCCATCGCTCATTAACCAACAACTCCGGCATTCTGTCGTTAATTTTATATTTGATCATAGCAATCTGAGTCCCTAGGCCAATTGCATTAAGGAAGACAGTCATCTTCCCAACGTAATCATCGTAAATCTCCAAGTGGATTTATCACCCTCTTCCCCTGTAAGAGAGACACCATCAGCCAACCGGCAAATCATCGGAGACTGCAGCGAGGGATCCCCCTGCAGCACCACCACATTTAATAATTTATACACTATTAAGAGACCAATAAAACTAAAGAAAAGTATAATAATAAAACCTACTTCAGTATGTCCGTCTGCTCAAAAATTCTACATTCACAAATTTTCTGGCAACTATGATTTCTTGTTAGGTCGAAAGTATCTAGAAGATTCAAAAGCTAAAATAGATTATGCCGACGAAACAGTAACACTAGGCTCAAAAGTATTTGAGTTTCTCTATAAAGAAAAGAAGGGCGAGACCGCATCCAAATGCCTTGACCCACAACAAAAGAATGATTCTACTCTAGCGGACAGAATCAAACCAAAAATGCAAAAGGTTAAGACCGCACCTAAGTGCCTTAAACCAAAGCATGAACAGCAGAAGAAAGAGACTGCATTACCCAAATGCCTCGATTCAAATGTTGTTAAAGACACAGTGGACAAAGATGTGTTAAAATCCCGATCCCATGTCCGTTGACAACGATATAGTCAACTTCGCGATTAACAATGAGTTACGCGAATGTGACGAGTATAGACTCGAACACTTAAATGTAGAGGAAGTTGAATTTTTAAAGAAGGTCCTATACGAATATAGAGACAGTGCCAGTGAAGATAATCTAAATTACATATCCATAACAGAAAGACCAATAAATTACTTCTCTAGACAAATAGAGATAGAAAAAGGCGACAACGATACAACAAGTGTACAACATTTCTTTCAAAAGTTAAAGATTAAAATAGTCTATAAAGAAATGACACCTGAACTCGCCAAAAACCTCATTAAGGAATATGTGTACCAAAAAGAGTGCAATTTAATTCTCTAATGAAGAAGATTTTCTGATCTTCCAGAGGGCATTTACCGAAATTATAAGCCCTAACAATTTCACAAAACTTTTAAGATGCATCACAAAATTAATTGATATACTAACGTATGCAGAATTCAAAGATTTATTCCTGAAGAAACATAAGGAACTTTTACATCCGGGTATAGAAAAAAAAATCAATTTATTTAAAGAAGAATATTACTACCCTGATAGTCAAAAGCTCATTCAAAACATTATCAATGAATGTGAAATTTGTAATCTAGCAAAAACAGAACATCGAAACACGAAATTGACATATGAAACAACACCAGAAATATTTAACACAAGAGAAAAATACGTGATAGATTTTTATCTCACAGGAAATCAGATCTTCTTATCTTGCATTGATGTCTATTCGAAATTTGCATCACTAGTTGAAGTAAAAAGTAGAGATTGGCTAGAAGCAAAAAGAGCCATTACTAAAATATTCAATGATATGGGAAAACCGCAAGAAATTAAAGCAGGCAAAGACTCAGCTTTTATGTGTATAAGTTAACAACTAAGAGCACAGACATTCATGTCAACAATACATAAACACTAAGTTACCACATATAAGCAATGCTGACGCGCCCCAACGGAGTTCAGCGCTCTGCGCTACGAACGGTCAGCAACAGCAATTGGACACCCCTTATCCGGGGTACCAAGCTATGTTGCATAAATGCTGAGTCGGCTTGCCGACCATGGGTTTATGGCGTGATGCATTGGAGCCAGGGTAGATCCACACTTTTCATATTCTTTTGTATTCAGTTCTAAGCTTGCACTTTAACAATAAAGATCAGCTACTCCGGCACTTGGCCGTAAAATACCAATTGTTTTAATTGAACATTCTCGTTGAGCCAAAAGGCCATCGAAAGACCACGGGGGCAAAGTCACGCCCTCCATCCTAATCTTCCTAAGACGTCTTCACCTCTGGCATAATAGCCGGACTTACTGAGGACTCAGGAGAGTCGACGTTGCGCCTGGATAACACCCAGCCCAAGGAGACGACGCACATCAACCCTATACCACGGAGCCATCTGTAAAAGAGGACCACCGGACTATAGGACTTATTAAGTTATAGCCTTACAAAATTGGTTAAGATCTGAAGGAGTAAAAAGTTCTGTAACGATCAGCAAAAATGGTATATCAGACATAGAAAGATTTCACAAGACCGTGAACGAAAAACTAAGAATCAATGGTAGCGAGAGTTACCGGTTCCAACCGGCACACAGACCCTCCAGCGAAGCCACCCCGGCTTACTCTGGAGTTGGTACAAAGTAACCAATGTATAAACAGTGGTTTAAATTAGGCCACCCAACGACCGTTCAGCGAACGGCCGTTGTCAACAGCGGGGAAATGTTTACATGACATCTCGACAGGAAACCCCCACTCCTCCGGACTGGGTAATAGGAGCACGACATCAGCAAGAATTGACCCACTCAAGAATAGACCACACAGCATTCCATATTTTCGGCAATCCGACTCACCCACATAAGAGTGTGCGACGCAGCATTTAGCTATAACACTTACACATGTAGTATTAAGAAACTATGTATTTCCTATGTATTTTCCTCAGCGGAGGTCTCGTTGTGACCAGATCAGATCGATTTGATCAGATTGATTTGGTCATTCGAACAAGTATCACGCCTTCTTCTCTAAAAACCCAAACTTGGAACTTCGGACCAAACCCACACCAAACTCTCAGAACCACCAACTACATTCAGGACATAGAATCCTGAATCATAACTGGCGCAGCCGACGACTACGTACCGGAATGGATCGCTTCTTAATGATGTTATTGTAAGCATACACATACGTACACTAGTGATGGTTATCTAGTTGTAAAATTTTGTAAACTAAAAAGTTCGGAGTATAAAGTAATACAAAAAGAAGAGAAATAAGAAGGTGCGACATGGGAAGCAAAAGAGTGAAGAAGAGCAAGTTAAGTATCGTGTGGTGTTGTGATAGAAGTGATTAGTGGACAGCAATAGAAAAGGAATTATTTGGCGAGACAAGTGGGAATTTGGTGACAATATGATCAAAATAAGAGAAGAATAATAAAGGAAAAACAAATAAAAAAAAAAGAAAAAAAAAAGAAAAATAAAATGAAATAATTTAGATAAATAACAGGGGTGTTGAAGAATACGAAAGAAGTTTGGCCAAATGATTTTTTTATATAGCTGGTAGACTGAATTTGAGTCAGAAATTTTTTCGATCCCTTTTGTTTTAATTGTGCTGTTTGGACATAGTAATTGGCAGTGCTCTGCCGTCCCATCGCGGTTCTGCAGAGTACGGCCAATTTGTTTTTGTTGTGTCACAAAGAAAAGTAAATAAAATGAGATAGGTCAGGAATAGCCTCTGCAGTCCCATCGTGTGTTCTGCAGAGCGCGGTAAAGGTACATGTTGGTATGAAGTAATAAAGAAAGAAAAGAAACAAAGAAAAAAAAAAAGAATGAAGAGAAAAGTAAAGTTATTGCTGAAACATATCTGCAGTCCCATCGCGTGTTCGGCAGATTGTGCAATATTTTTTTTTGTTTTGAATGTCAATGTTAAATGAAAAAGAAAAAGAAAGAAAAATGAAAAATATTGGAGGAATAACTCTACAGTCCCATCGTGTGTTCTGTAGGTTATCGCAATATTTTTGTTGCGAGTTGATATAAAAAACAGAAAGAAAATAAAGGAATGTAAGTCCCATCGCGTGTTCTGCAGAGGACTGCTCAAAGTGTAAGGGCACTCCCATGTCGTAGTCCTTAAGGAAGGAACTTCCAACAGTATGAAGGTAGATTGGTCATTTTTTAATAAAGATGTTTTTTCATTATGTTGCTTTAAATAATATAGAAGGAAATGCAAATATAAGTTAACAACTAAGAGCACAGACGTTTATGTCGACCACACACTAACACTAGTTAAGTAATATAAACAATGCTGACGCGCCCCGACCGAATTCAGCGCTCTGTGCTTCGAACGGTCAGCAACAGCAATTGGACGCCCCTTATCCGGGGTACCGAGCTATGTTGCATAAATGCTGAGTCGGCTTGCCGACCATGGGTTTATGGCGTGATGCATTGAAGCCAGGGTAGATCCACACTTTGCATATTCTTTTGTATTCAGTTTTAAGCGAGCACTTTACAAATAAAGATCTGCTACTCCGGCGACTTGCCGTAAAACATATTTTATTGATTTAACTTATCCACGCTGAGCCCGAAGGCCAGTGTCAGCAAAGGGGGCAAAGTCACGCCCTCCATCATAATCTACATAAGAAGACGTTCCGCCTGGGTAACACCAGGACCAGGGGACATCCCATCTTTGTGGACCCATACACCAATACCAGAGGACCAATGCTGGACCGAAGGAAGACATTAATTTGCTCACGATCACACTCGCAAAAAACAATATGATAAATCCAGTTATTTTTAATCACAATGACCTTAAATCTATCTTCGACGAACAGCTCACAGAGGTCCCCATAGTTAGTCTTATGGATGTATCTAAGATTAAGATTTTTCAATCGAATATTTTTATCCATGTAATTGTTCAATATCCTAAAGTTAAGTTTATTTGTAAAAAAGTCCTGCTCTTTCCTGTTTCTCACTACCATACCATGTTACAAATTGAAGAAAACTTCTTGGCGGAATGTTATGACGGAGTCCTAGCAGTTTCAGATTGCGCTTCTACCAACTTGGCCACGTTCTGCAAAAAGGCGGTTCACGACACCTGCGCCAGGCAGTTACATGCCGGCGGTGTGGCTACATGCCGGACGCAGCCCAGCAATCTAGAGCCCCTTACAATCGTGGACGATGGAGTAATAATCGTCAACGAGAAATTTACGAGGATTACTATCGATGACGGGCCTACAACAACCGTAATAGGGACCCACCTTATTACCTTCGAACGGAACGCAGTCATCAACGGCTCAGTGTATTTGAACCTCAATTACGCTGTGGATAAGAGCCCTGGAATCGCGGCCTCCCCATTAATCAACATCGCCGGACATGATCAAATACTGAGTCTGCCGCTACTACAGCGGATGAACGAGCACAGCCTGCGGCTGATGCAGGACCTCAGAGAGTACGTGTCCGCGGGAGGTGCCGTTCTGGTTCGTCGCGGGAGTCGCCGTTAGCTTCACGTTATGCGGCTTGGTCCTGCTGCAACAACACTGCAGGCGCAAACGGGAGGCATCCCAGTTGCAAAAATCCATTGACGAATTGGCTGTCACCGAGGACGGCGTCTAATTTAAGGGGGGAGTAGTGAACAACGAACTCCCAGGTTAGCATCAGCAGGCCTATTTTTATTCCTCCTATTAATATTAATCATTTTATTACCCATAATTTATTAATATTAAGCATTTAATATTATAATTATTACTCCACTCATGTATGGTCCAACCCAAATTGGGCCCACCCTAATTGGCCCGAGAGCTGAGCCAACATATTGCGCCCTTATGGGCCGTGGCTTTGTCCCATTGGCTAGCAGCGATCGTATGACTTCTGCAAAATGTGCATGGTCAGCGGTCTGCCACGGGCATCCGGTCATGCATGAGCTTTTGTTAGTTCTTAAGTTCAGTTCTGATTTTATATTCAATTAATAAAGAGCACAAGCTCATATAACGAAACTCCGGCACTTAGCCGTTAAACCTTTTTATTACAAAATATACCGGCTGAGTCTCTAGGCCAGCGGTATTGAAGGACAGTCTCCTTCCAACGTAATCATCCTATTTCATCATAGAAACAAGACGGCCAACCGGCTCCCCACTGGACAACCAGCAACAGCCAACCGGCTACCTACACTGGGAGACAACGGCGAGGGATATATTATTGCCAACCTCCCACTCCACATAATAATAACTTGCATAACAACGTTTGTCATAAAGATAATTAGTTTGACTTTGTATGTAACATATAAGTTTAAAAATATACCTAAGAAAATCATTGTCAAATATCGTAAGCAGAAAGAAGAACACACGAACCTTGAACATAATGTCAACGAAAATATTCAACAAGGGAACAACATTTCATTATATCCAAATTTAATGACCTGAGGACAGGCCAAATTCAAAGGTTGGGGGAGTGACATATCCATAAGTCCCCAACTCCAATAATTATTCACTAGTAGACTAGACAACACGTTCCCACGTTCAAACTTCGGATTCAAAGTCCCGAAAAACAAAAGTATCAAATTATAAGCCATAAAGCACTTGTATCCAAGAGCGAATGCACTTGAATCCAAGAGAAACGAAAAACAATTAAAGTCAGAAGCTTTTTCTCTTCACGATCAGAACTTAAAGTTTGGGAAAGCTCGATACCGAGGCTTGAACGTCAATCAAATCAGAATAACTATGAGAGTTCAGTTTGAGACCTAATTGTAAAAGGTCGGTGTGCTTCTCAACTAAAAAGTTTTGTAAACATTTAGTGAAATAAAAATTATATTTTTTTCACTTCTAAATATTGCAAGCATTTAATTATATATATATCTATATATATATATACATATTTATATTTTATATTTATATATATAAAAATATTATAAAAAAAATAATTGAATAAAATAACAATGTTACGTTATTTTTTTATAAGGAGGGAGATATGGTATGCGTACATACGCATTGGCAGTGCTAGCATAAACAATAATGTTCAAGTGGAAGTGTTATATGATCGCCCACTTATGAAGCACACTGCATAAGTGCATGGTTAGCATTCCCAGGCTAACCAAATACCGCGTTCTCTCTTAACATAAGTATATAATATAATATATAAAAGCCGCTTCTCTGACGTTTTCACCAGGCAGCTAAGGCGCACTTCAAGCCTAAGACGAATATTGTGTTAGCTTTAAGAGTCAGTCGAGTTTTACAACTGATAGGAGCTTCACGATAAAAATAAACGGAGCTATGCTCCAGAAAAACATCTAAAGGATTTCATCTATAAAACTTGGATTGGAGGGCAAAACACTAATACTCAGATCAAACGGACTAGAAGGAATAAGTCAGAAGAGACCACCCAGACTATAGCTCGAGAGCCTCTTCAGCGTCCCATACTTTGAGTATGGAACCAAGGGCGGGGCTAAGCTATATTTCCTTATAGACCACGGCGCGAATAAAAAATTGATTAGCCCAAAATATTCCGCATGATGTACCCCCCATCCTTCCCCCTTTCTTGATCCGCTTTCACCGGGCGAAGTGGTCAACACGAGTGTGAGGGCCGAAATTCGTACCACTACCGACGAGCCTGTGCATACTAAAAGTTACCCTTACCCTTCAAACATGCTAAATGAGGTTGATAGACAAATTTATTAAATTATCTTAAATTAACAGAGGCAGCAGATATCCATTAATCCCTACTACATACTCTATGCATAACATAAACGGACTTTATTTTCCAGAGTGGTTGCAGATTTTCGGCCAAGCAACCAGGTCATCTTCAAACTTTTTTGATTTAGTTGCTGGCGCTTTGCTTTTATGGTGCAAGCCAAGGTACTTTATGCGATTATTTTTTGGGATTGCTGATCCATTAAATGACACTTCTGGGCAGTCACCTCTTCTTAATGCAAATGTTATTTGTGCAGATTTCAGGGCGTTGACCTCAATTTTCAAAAAAGAAGAAACCAGCTTTCAATAAGGCGTAGCTCTGCTTGCACATCCCCTTCATAATAACGCAATATCACTCAATATCACTCAACGTTAAGAATGAGCTGTTCCAAGAACACATGTACACGCTTACTACCTTCTACGACGTCATTGCAAACACGGACTAGCAGATAAGAATCAACGCGAGACTCTTCGACTCCACACATGAGTCGGTACAACAAGATGGTGGAAAGAGTCAACGCGATCGATGGGAATCTGCATGCCACAGCGTCAACCCTACACAGGGCCATCATACTGGCTAACCAGGGTGGCGAGGTCATTAGAGCATGCCAGCTTCCCAAAGCAGGAACAGTCAATTCAAACCCCCTGGACCATGAAATAGTGGAGACGATTCTGAGTGAGGTCAACAATCTCCCGTACCAAAACACGATCGAGGCCATCGAGTTATCCCGCCCGTCAGTAATGACGAATGGTACAATGTTACTGTACATCTTAGCGTTTCCAAAGGTCACATGCACCTATACTCAACCATCTCCGAGGGAAAACCAGTGATGTTGAAGTACAAGTTAGCCGTAAATCTCGACGAAACGTATGCAGTGCTTGGGGATTGTCTATCTATCGGCCACACGACTGTTTGTCAAGAAAAGGGTCTTCTCAGATTAAAGGAAAACGACTGCATCCCTTGATTTATTATTATTGACACAAAGAAACATCATCTCGTCGGTTCCTTTGTGGTGCAATTCTCAAACGAAACGATTACGGTCGGTAATCAAAACAACACCAGCTATTCCACTACCCATTTGATGGCAATGCTGGCTGTCCTAGCTCGTGTGACGGCCACGGCTTATCAACTATCACTGGAATATGTACACGAAGTGAGCTATCAGAACCTTCAAAAGTTGTCTCTAATGACCGGCAAGTTGCCCTACTCTTTGATTTCGGAGGGAATAGTGGCATTACTAATCTTCTCGTGTACTTCCTGTGGAGGAAGGTGACTTCGACCAAAGGAATCCCGAAGACCGACAGCACCCCAATCGCCTTGGAGGCACTCACCGCCCCTGGTCCACCTAAGGCTCTCTGATCTGTGACACAGATCTTGTGATGCACCAGCCAAGGCGTAAGATTGCAACTTCAGCACAAACACCGGAAGCAGCGCCGGCGATCATGTGCAGCGTCAGGTTTCTTACGCTGGCACGTTGACGGCGAGCTAATGCGACGCAATACTCTTGCGCTTATGTGCAACGTAAGCTTTTCTTACTCCGGCTTACACTTTTGCGCCCAAGTTCAGCGTAAGCTTTCCCACGCAGGCACATTGTCTAAGTGTTGGCGGCAGAGACAAGGACAATGGCAATGGTGCTTAGATTGGAGTTTGAAGTTTGTTTATCAACTGGGGCAGAGTGCTATATTTACGGGTTGGATAACTTGCATGTTATAGAGCAATCGATTTTATTCGCTTGCAGTTCTATCGGTTGCTTAAAGAAAACAATTATTGAACAGTAAGAACAATATATGATTGATGGGCTGGCTTATAAAAGTATTTTATTATATTAAATTCAATAAAAACCAACGCGTCATTTGACAGACTCTTAAATACGACAGTGTAATATTGTAGCAATCTACCCCAAACCAAACCCCTACCAAAACAATAAATGATTGGGTATAACTTAGCGTCAATACATTGCAACACTTTGTCATAATAAATATAAATATACAAATACCCAAAAGACCAGCAAGAACTACGTATGCATTCCAGTGCCCAAGTAATACGATCTAACGCTTATACAAGTTATTGCCCTATAAGTCATTGTCCCACATCTCATATTTCAACCACATTTCTGGGTAAACACAAGTGCCCAAAATGCTGACCAAAGGTCTGCATTCTTTCCGCTGTTATCGACCAGCTAAAGTGCAATCATCTGCACTTCTCCGCCGCGTGGCCGCTGACGGCTTCGCTGCCGACGCCCACATTTGATTGCTAGGGACTTAGGGAAATATTTTGTATCTTAGTTTTAGTTACATTTAATCAAAACCGACAAACCAAAAGAAAATAATTGTAATTATTTACTGGCGCCCAAACAGGGACCAGCGAATAACGCATACGACAGACAAAGTCTAAGTCGCGGAGCAAAATAAAAATTTTTTAAATTCGTTGGTTAAATTAGTGCCGAAGAAACTCCCGTTAGTTAATAAAAAAATTCGCAGTTGACATTTATAAAAAAAAACTGTTGAAAAAGAAAGAAAAACAAGATTTTTCGGAAGAGGAAAATATTCAACGGCAGAATATTGCCCATCGGTGGATCACATCTTCTGTCAGGTCAGCCCGCAGAAGACCTTCTTTGGAGTGCTGACGTGGATCCTTAGTAGCACGAGGAAAAAAGGATGACCTTCACCCAGCCAGGAGGAGTGACCACAGCAATTTTATTGTAAGCGAAGAAAGAAATATTTTTTATAAGAAAATTACATAAAAAAAAAAATTAAATTATATTTTATAACATTTTTTTATTTAAGATTTAAAAATTTAATACTTGTACTTTAACATTTCATCGACCCCAGAACGGGTTCGACAGTGCATTTAAAAAACAAAAAAAATTTATTTCCTTTTAATTTAATTGCGTTTGTGAAAGATATAATTCAAGCTCGAATAGTTCAAATGATTTAAATTGCCAAGACCTTAACACTCGTGCCTTTTTTGTTTTGTTTAAGTTCTTTTTGTGTAAGTGTTGTCCGAGTTAAAAGCCAACATGGCAAAACCCAATAATCTAAAAAGACCACCGGTTCTCAGTTCAAATGAGAGACCGGTACCCGTAGAAAGACCCAACCTGCCTGAACGGCAGCGCATAGATATGAATGTTGAACAGTTGACAGGGTTAATAGGCCAAACGGTAGGCCAAATTTTAGCTGGACTGATAAAACAAATGAACAATGACACACTTGACTTTACTGACGTGAGTGATCAGGTCGTCGAGCCTGAACAAAACAATTTAGGGGACCCAGCAGAATTCGGCTCTTGGAAAAAGAGCGTTGATAGAATCATGGAGACTTATACCCCATTTGTGGGTACTCCAAAATATTATGGTATACTTCATACCATAAGAAATAAAATTGTCGGAAGTGCCGACGTGGCACTCGAGTACTACAGCATTCCGCTGGATTGGAATGCCATGTCAAGATGTCTCACTCTGCATTACGCAGACAAACGAGACATAACTACATTAGAACACCAAAGGTCAATTTTTGTCCAAGGTCACCAACAGTCGGTGGAAGACTTCCACCAAGACGTTTATAAAAATCTCTCGCTTATTTTAAATAAGCTTAGCTGCATGCAAATGACCCGAAAGCATTTCATTACAAAAATGTACAGAGATAAAGCTCTGGAAACTTTTATTAGAGGCCTTACCTCGCCTCTTAGCTATAAAGGAGCCAGCCGATCTCCCTTCAGCTTTTCAGCCGTCGAATGCTTTTGGCCATCGACAGCCTCCACCGGTCCCTCCACGAAACCTCATGAGGAGCCTACCACAACACTTAGGCCAGCCATTCGCTGCGCCAAGACAACACATGCTCAATTTCGGTAATGCACCGTTCGCCGCACCCCGACAAAATTATCAACAACAATGGCAACAATATAATGCCCCATCCCGTCCATTCGCGGCCAAACCGCAACCAAGAGCAGAACCAAAGGACGTGGACCGCGGTATACAGACGAGAAATGTCAATTATATAAACAGACCCCATTTTGACGCCCCATTTGTTTGTTTATAATATCCAAACAATGGGCATGGGACAGCCGAGTGTCGAAATAGCTGGGCCCAGTTCAAGCATGACAGACTATCAACGGTCGATGCAAGAATATGAAACCCAGAACGATGGGCATGGCACAATGGATGAATATTGCAACGGACTGACGAACCACTTAAATGACGACGAGCAACAACAACAAGTGTTGCATTTTTACGATTAGAAGACTCCTCACTGCCATACTTCGAATGTAGAGTGAGGAGTGGAAAGGTTCTAAAAGTGTTGATCGACACGGGCTCCAACAAAAACTATATTCAGCCCAAACTGGTGTCGAATGCAATACCAAATAACAAGCTGCCACTCCGGGTGGCGATATAAAAATAACACACTGCAAGAGAGCAAGCCTTTTTGACTGGGAAATAAAATTCTTCCTATTAACATCTCTTACGACATTCGACGCAATCTTCGGCAGAGACACCCTGAAAGAAATGGGAGCACAGATAGATTTAGGAAATTTGACCATGACACTTGGAAATGGAAAGAGGATTGCTATTAAGAACCGAAGGTTCGAAGCTGTTAATACAATCAGCCCCAGAATAGATCACTTGGGACAAGAACAAAAAGAAAAACTGAATCGGGTAATTATCCAGGTCTCTTTGCAGACCCAAACCAAAAACTGACCTTCACAACAAATGTGAAGGCAGCAATTCGAACCACATCGGATACACCTGTGTATTCGAAGTTTTATCAGTACCCCATGTCCCTAAAAGATGAGGTCAATAAACAAATAGCGGAGCTTTTGCGTGACAGAATAATTCGACCATCAAGGTCACCCTACAATTCACCAGTGTGGATTGTGCCAAAAAAACTCGACTCCTCTGGTAAAAAGAAATACAGAGTCGTGATCGATTACCGAAAACTCAATATGGTAACAAGACAAGTCAGGTGTAAGACCTTTAAATATGACAGACCCTTAAGAGATATCGTATTCTATTATGGAGTGCCCAATTTAATAGTAATGGACAACGAAAAGTCCCTCAACCCAGCCTCTATCAAATTCATGTTGACAGACCAGCTGGGCATTGAGCTCTATAAAGCACCTCCGTACAAGAGTACGGTAAATGGTCAGATAGAAATATTTCACTCCACACTCTCTGAAATAATGAGATGTTTGAAAGGAGATGGAACACATAGAAGCTTCGAAGAACTTCTCGATAGAGCTATCTATGAATGCAACTTCACTGTCCATTCGACCACAAGGAAACGACCCCTAGAGGTATTCTTCAGTAGGGTAACTACCGCGTCACCGGAACAGTACGAACAAGCTAGACTGGACAATGTAGAGCGTCCTAGGAAGAAACAGGAAACTAACATTACAATTACAACATCGAACAGGACTTCAACGACGACAAGTCATATCACTTACTGGACCACGAACTGACACAGACGAAGAACCTGCTTGACACTGTGATCCTGGCAAAGACAAGGAAAACTAAATCGATAGATCTTATAGGGACGGCCTGGAAATATGTTGCCGGTAGCCCGGATCACGATACCCTTGTAGCTCTGACCGACGGGATAAACGACTTGACGGATAACAACAATAGACAGGTAATAATCAATAGACAACTAGAAAATAATGAACCTACTGACTGATGTGACCACGAAAATACAAAACTCAATCAGAAAAGATTCGACCTTAAAGGATGAGTTGGCCAAAGGGCTACAGAACCAGATAAGGCTCGTAAAAGAAGAAATAGTCATCATCAAATTTGCCATTCAATGGGCAAGGCTGGGTGTTATGAACACATTCCTGCTTAATGAGTTCGAGTTCAAAGAGATCGACAGCCTACTCAAAATCAATAATATGCCGACTTCTGCCTTAGAAGAAATAGACGACGGGCTGATATGGCTCAACGACTTCAATGGCACAGTGAACTGGAGGGACATCGAGAGACGATTAAGCGGCACTTACTTGATAACGTTCCTGAACGAGACCCTGAAAATCAACGGCCGAGAGTTCAGCAACAATGAAGTGGCTTCAACAAAACCTGCGCCACCACTGATACAGCTGACTCCATAGGTGGGACGCTTACAAATTCTATTCTGGTTGCGGCATTCCCTTCCACAACCTTTAGATATTGCAGGAACTTGGTAACAGATATTGTAAACCCGTCGGAACAAAGTGAAATTGCGACAGCCGAACATAATCACGCGCACAGAGCAGCGCAAGAAAATGCGAAACAAATACTTAGGGACTACTTTTTTCCAAAAATGGGTCACTTAACTTCAGAAATACGTGGAATCTGTATAATTTGTACCATGAGTAAACATGATCGGCACCCAAGAAAACAGGAAATAGGGAAAACCCCGTTACCGTCGTTTGCCGGAGAAATGTTGCATATAGATGTTTACTCCACTGCCGGTAAATATTTTTTAACCTGCATCGATAAGTTTTCCAAGTTTGCAGTAGTACAACCTATACGGTCTCGCGCAATTGTGGATATAAAAGCTCCACTTTTGCAACTTTTAAACATGTTCCCAGAAACAAAGGCAATCTATTGCGACAACGAGAGATCCTTGAACTCAGAAACCATTAAATCAATGCTCAACAATAACTTTGGCATCGTGATTTCAAAGGCCCCACCCTTGCATAGTCTCTCTAATGGACAAGTCGAGCGGTTCCATGGCACTCTTGGGGATATAGCACGCTCTTATAAGTTGGAAACGCAGGTAGAGGACACTGTCGAAAACATTCTCCTTGCAACTATAAAGTACAACAGGTCAATCCATTCGGTGACAAGCCAGAGACCCATAGGCGTAATTCACGCAGCCTCCAAAAGTAGTTCAGTCCAGATCAAAGAAAAAATTGCATCAGCACAGCAAAAGACACTTGACCAAATGAATAAAAAAAAGGGTATATAAGTCGTATTTGGTAGGCGATCGGGTTTGGATAAAAAACAATAAGCGATTAGGAAATAAACTATCACCCCTATTCACAGAGGGTATAGTGGAAGCAAACCTAGGTACGACGGTTCTTATTAAAGGGAGGGTGGTCCATAAAGACAATCTTAAATAGGCTTTTGACATTTCAAAAATTATGACAACTATTTTTAACTAGTTAAATTTTTTTAGGTTATTATATCTTTCCAGTTTAATAATAGCAACCATGACCTTGACCGAAGCGACATTGAGACTTAACGACTACTCCCACGCGGACTACATACCCATAGTTGACGGAGACGTAACAATCTGGGACTCGTACACTTACTTGGGACACACTACGAACTTGACATCTTTCGAAACTTACATCGACGAGACATGGAAATTAATAGACAAACTACCCAAAGACCATATGAGACAGGTACTGAAAACGGACGTACAGCACATAGCCACCTTAATAACATCACTGACCGTTCACCACCGACAAGCACGTAGCATTAACATGATAGGTAGTGCCCTTAAGACAATTGCAGGAACCCCAGATTTTGATGACTGCGAACAAATAAAATTCAAACAAAATCAGTTAATAGAATCCGAAAGCAAGCAGATAGAGATCAACACTAAAATCCAAACAAGACTCAATGACGTTTCAAGGGCCATCAATAAAATTTTAAAACCAGATGCAGAGGTCGAACATTTTTATGCAACTATTTTGGCAAAGAATAGAATGATAATTACTAACCTTGAGGACTTAATCCTCACTGTTACACTTGCAAAAATAAATTTAATCAGCCCCCTTATACTAGACAGCATCGACATTAAAGAATTATTAAATGAACAACTCACCAATACTAGTACCTTTTAGAGGTCTCCCATATAAAAGCTTTTCAAAATTATGAATTATTGTACTTTCTGATCAAATATCCCAAGCCTCTGTAAAGCTGTAAAAAAAAAATAGATATCCTTCCTGTCCAGCATAATAACATAATATTAGATATAGAAGAGGGTAATACGGTGGCCGACTGCGGAACAAAGACCTTCGCTGTACGTGGTTGCGCTGCTACTGTGAGCACCACTTTCTGCAGAAGACTACAAAATACTTCATGCGCGAGTTACCGACCCATCGGTACCATAAACCACCACGCCTGCACAAGTAGGAGACATCGAACCGGGAAGCTTTGCGATACAAAGTTGCAACATAAACATCAACGACGAGTTAGCCGCCGACATCCGCCCAAAAAGCTGACACCACATTCTTTTCGCTCAGACAGGGCAACGCATACAATTCCATATACATACTCATACTTTCTGCTGTGTCAGATACTTTATTTCTAAGAATTTTAACATTGTAACACACACAACACACACACTGTTAGCTTATTCAAGACCAAGAATAAAGACGACGAGCAGTCGAGGTTGAGCAGCAAGCACTTGTGGACGTATCTACTATTTAATCTCACAACAAATATCAAATTCTCTGGAGACAGCCGAGGCTACATTCTGGATCAGTACTACATCACAAAGCAAATATATATGTAAGTTAACACGCGCAGGACCAAAATCGCTAACTCCACGATAAGACCGGACGCGGCCGCAGTAACGTCAGCGCGACTGCAACTAAGTCGCGAAATATGACTCCTGCATTCCAGCACCAGCCAAATGGTCACTGCCCGGAGCGTGTGAAGCACAATGTCAGCATTCTGCCGTGAGCGCTGCTTCAGAAGACGGGCTACTTCATATTAAGCTTAAGTTTTCTGTCTTTCGTTTCAAAACTCATCAGAACGCGCAAAGTCGCATAATAAATCGCAATACACAAAATCGTTGTCTGTTAATTTATACAACAAAAATATACACAACAAAACCATATATACAAACGTGTAAGAGTGACGTGTAATGTACTTGTGTGAAATCAATCGCTGATAATCACTGCCGAAGCTTAGTAAGGCCAAGTACCACATCATTACTAACATGTGTACATATATATATGCAAACCACCAAAACAAATACATATACACATACAAAGACTCCAAATACGAATAAAATTATATGAACGGTGAAGCGTATGGTTTCTAAGGCTGGATACAAAACCACAAAATCACATATAAATTGCACATCTTAAAAGGAAGAAAAGAAAAGAGAAAAAATAATAATAAACAAAAGAAAATTTTTTTTTTTGAAACATGCACCCATACTCTCACTCTTTTAATAGAAATAAAATATTCAAATTATACATACATACACTTATACCACTATATTACAGAAATTAACGCACAAGAAAAGTAATTAAGAGTCATTAAGTACATTGTAAACTGTATTTTTTTTTTAAATGTCAAAGAAATTAACACAAACTATAAAACAAACAACTCGTTCCGTGTTAGGATCACACACAATTCCAAAAAGAGTTACACGATCAGTTTCTAAAACAACCACCCTCCCCGTAATTAGAGAAAGTACCCCCTTATCATCCCTTCAACCTATAAATATGGATTCGGGCAACGACTCCGTGGGTAATTCCGCCACCTTAACACCTACTGTCAGTGCCTTTAGCAGTATTGCTACGGCACTTAGTGCTACCGATATTTTAGCCTTCGTTAAAGAACTTCCGACTTTCGATGGTACTCCAGGCCAACTCGACAAATATATAACACTCAGGGCAATTAGGAATAAAATAGTTTGAAGAGCAGACGAAGCTCTAAACCTAGCCAACACCAAACTTATATGGGACGATATCAAAAGTAACCTACTACGTTTATACTCTAGCAAGAAAAGCCAAGCTACCCTCCTAAGCGAGCTCCATTCTCTCCCGGATAACCTAACCCTTGGGCAATTGTTCTTCGGCTTATCGAGGATTAGGAGCCAACTTATATCCACTACTTCCAATAGTGGACAGTCGGCCACAACCATCGAAGCCAAGAAAACACTATATGACGAAGTCTGTTTAAATGCCTTCATTTCAAGAATTAGAGAACCACTTAAAACAGTCATCAGATTGAAAGACCCCAAGACTATCGAAACAGCTTACGAGCTATGTCAAAGAGAAAGGTCTCGTTACCAGAACAGAAACCCATACCCCCAACACAAAACAACACCGAACGACGAACTAACAATTACAATAACAATAACAACAACAATCACAGAGACAACAACAACCGTAACTCATCTTACACCCAAAACCACTCAAACCATTATTCAAACTCCAAGTCCCAATATCGTCAAATAAACAACGGCAATAGAACTAGTAACCCGTTTAAAGACAATAAAACAACAAACTATGGGCTACACAACATAGAAGAAGAAAAACTCACCCAACACTGCCATACCAACCTAAATTTTCAGGCACCCGCCCCAAGAACCCAACAGGATACATAAGTCCTACCACACATGCAACATCCCTCCCATACATAACTCTAAACCTCCAACAAAAATTCCCTTTGTCATTTCTTATCGATACAGGATCCAATAACTCCTTCATTGACCCAGAATCTGCAAACCAACTAGAGTGCACAATTCAACCAATATCCACTTCCATTACAACAGCATTAAATAGTTTCAAAATTGAGGAAAAGGCAATATTCCCAATGCCACCCGAGTTCAAGACCAAAGGTCAAAATACCCTACTTTAATTCAAATTTCACTCTTATTTCAATGGCCTCATAGGAATGGACCTATTATCACACCTAGAAGCAAAAATAGACCTAGTAAATTTACGACTAGTAACTTCAAAGTCTACACTCCCAATATTCCTGTACACTTACCAGGCCTCAAAAATTTTTAACATCCCCGCCTACAGTAAAGTCATCTTACCACTACCAGTAAAGACTAATCATGGGGAATTCTATTGTTGTACTACACAACTAAATAATGAGTTATCGTTGTCAGAAGGACTATATAAATCAAACAGTAATATTGCCAACGTCGAAATCTCTAACCAATCCGACTCAGATAAACTATTATACCTAAAATACCCCCTAGAAACCATCCCATACAATAAAAACGACCATATCGAGCTCTTTAATATATCAGCTACACCTCTTAATAATGATACCCCCCAAGCCCCATTACAAATCCTAACAGAACACCTCAATCCAGAAGAAAAAACAGCTTTAACAACCCTATGTAAACAATTTCGCGACATATTCTACAACCCAGAAACACCATTAACATTCACCAACAAAATCACACACTCCATCCCCACCATAGACAATACTCCTATCCACACAAAATCCTACAGATACCCTTTTGTCCATAAAACAGAAGTCAAAAAACAAATCGAATCCATGTTAGACCAACAAATTATTAGATCTAGCCACTCCCCTTGGAGCGCCCCGGTGTGGGTGGTCCCAAAAAAACTAGACGGTACAGGGAACAGGAAATGGCGACTTGTAATACTACTACTACTACTACTACTAAAAAACTACCGGAAACTCAACGACAAAACCATTTCGGACAGATACCCCATCCCAAACATAAATGACATATTAGATAGCATAGGCAAAGCAAAATATTTCTCAACGCTCGACCTAACTAGCGGTTTTCATCAAATCGAGATGAATCCAAAAGATATCACCGAAACAGCCTTTACAGTCGAAGGGGGTCACTACGAATTCATACGGATGCCCTTCGGCTTAAAAAACGCACCGGCTACCTTTTAACGGGTTATGGGCAGCGTTCTTGGCGATCTTAACGGCACCATTTGCTTAGTCTATCTTGACGATATTATAATTTTCTCGCCTTCTCTACAAAAACACCTATTGGACATAAAAATGGTATTCGAAAAACTTAGAGCGGCAAACTTTAAACTACAACCTTCAAAATCAGAATTCCTAAGTAAAGAGATAGAATTTCTAGGCCACATAGTCACACAAGATGGAATAAAACCTAACCCGAACAAAATAAGTGCGATCAAAAGATTTCCTTGCCCCACCAACAGAAGAGCCATCAAATCTTTTCTCGGTTTACTGGGGTATTATAGGAAGTTTATAAGAGACTTTGCACGAATAACGAAGCCCATGACTAAACAGCTGAAAGGGAGAAGACAAGTTACTACAGACAAAGACTTTGTAGACGCATTCGAACAGTGCAAAACTCTTCTTTCCAATGACCAAATACTCATACACCCAGACTTCGAAAAACCATTCATTCTTACTACGGATGCTAGTAACTTCGCGTTAGGAGCCGTACTATCTCAAGGCTCCTTACAAAACGATAGACCTGTATGTTTTGCCAGCAGGACCCTCTCCGACACCGAAGTCAACTATTCAATCAAAGCTACTGCGACATAAAGGAAACGGGACTCACGACTGATGTGTTCGAACCGGAAAAAGGCTTCATATTTGTATTTATCGGGAACAACCTCCCAATCATCTCCTCCAACCAGACCATAACTAATATCAATCGATAAGCTATAATAAAGTAGTAAAGTAAAGTAAAGTAGTAAAGTAAAAGTAAAACAATTGCACATTACAAATCAATGAAATAAACTACGACAACACAGCGGTATCAACAGAAGAGCACCCCGACTTCTTCCTACCACCAATGCGGAAACTAATAAAAAATGCCACTATCAGCATACTCACCTTGGAAAGACTCCATCTGGATACACTCACAACATCCAATAAGCTACTGGTCGTCGCCGCAGGAAACTCTCGACACTCGTCAACCTTGTACATTCTCTTCACCGTATCCCTAGTCGCCGTAATACTCACCTGGACACTTCGTAGGGACACCCACATCTTCCATACCGGGCCCGACCACATTCTTCCAATCGTCGCTCCACCAATTCCTCCGTTATGGCCGTCGCTCCAAACTGGGGGGGGGGGGGAGGAGTTACCGACCCATCGGTACCATACACCACCCCTCCCTCTAAACCACCACGCCTGCACAAGTAAGAGACATCGAACCGGGAAGCTTTGCGATACAAAGTTGCAACATAAACATCAACGACGAGTCAGCCGCCGACATCCGCCCAAAAAGCTGACACCACATTCTTTTCGCTCAGACAGGGCAACGCATACAATTCCATATACATACTCATACTTTCTGCTGTGTCAGATACTTTATTTCTAAGAATTTTAACATTGTAACACACACAACACACACACTGTTAGCTTATTTAAGACCAAGAATAAAGACGACGAGCAGTCGAGGTTGAGCAGCAAGCACTTGTGGACGTATCTACTATTTAATCTCACAACAAATATCAAATTCTCTGGAGACAGCCGAGGCTACATTCTGGACCATACAACTCCTCTCTCCTCTGTATTAAAATACCTCGCGAAGCTCCCCGGAGGTAACTCGTGTACATATCTGAGGAACGAGGTGGTCTACCTCATCGACGACTGAACTTTAACGGATCGGTGACATTTGACACAAAGAAACACCATCTCGTCGGTTCCTTTGTGGTGAAATTCTCAAACGAAACGGTTACGGTCGGCAATCAAAACTTCATCAGCTATTGACCACCCATTTAATGGCAACGTCGGCTGTCCTAACACATGTGACGGCCACGGATTATCAACTATCACGACTATCACTATTACAATGGCCGCCGGTCAACTGCCAACGGCCAACTTATTGCGCTTCAATCAAAAACTGCATCGATCAGCATAATTGAATTTCACAATGCAGTGGAATAATTTCAGCATAAAGCTTTTATCGAAAGTTCAGAAAGTTTCAAAGAAAAGCTTATGGCCAAGGTTGATTGGATTAGGACTCAGAATTTGAAGATCACTCTGATTCGGGAGGATAAAAAGAACGGTTTACAAAAGTATCGATAGATAAGAATAAGTGTCTTGTAATAAAGTGATAAGTTGAAAAGTTTAACACCAATAAATATATTAAAATTTAAAAATAAAAAATTATTTTTTTTAAATAATTTATACCGCAAAAAGTTAATTGGGGCCCAGCGTGGGGCGGCGTACTTAAAAGTTCTTAATAAATATTAACGAAAATAAGTTAATTACAAAACGGAACTCGCGCCGCCAACAACTCATATTTTTAGTGGAAAAATTAAAACATCCACAACAATCCAACGACACCTAACTACTGTGACAGTGATCGTGAACAAACTTAATTGGAAATCAATAAATGCAATAATCCAATTAAGAATTTAATATAAAAGGTGGACTGAATACTTAACACTAATTACGAGAACACAATAATAAAAAATCAGAACTCAACAACAAACACAATTAAAACAAAAAAACAAACGTAAAAATCAACACCAAGAAGGAAGGAAGAGCTAACACGCCACACCTAGATACAAAATTGAAGGAAGACCCCAATAAATAATAATAAAGACGACCCAATTGAAGGAAGACTCCAAAATAATTAAGACAAACCTATTGAAGGAAGAACTCCCATGGAAAGTATCGTGAGCAGATAGAAAATAACACTAAGTCTTTAGATAAAATCTAAAAAATTATGATCAAGATACAGAGAGTACCACAAGCTTTAAAATTAAACATTACAATATCAATTTTAAAACAATCTGGAAGGTTTGATAAATAGTTTTAAAAATTTAAATTTAACAATGGCAACCGGTGGTTCAGTACCAACCCTTTCTGCGGGCGGGATATCCAGCGCCAGTAACCTGACAATGGAATTAATAAATAGATTAATAAATGTACAGTTGAGTGAAGTGACCAAAAAAATTGAAGGAATAGAAGGGCAGTTAACCGCTAACAGAAATAAAGTGGAAGACTATAAGATCCAAACAATTGACCGAACCATAAAATGCGAAACTACATTAGAGGTAATTAAATCCTTACCTAAGTTCACAGGTGAAATAACACAATATGTAGGCTGGAGAGAAGCGGCAGAAACCGCAATGAGTCTATATAAAATTGAAAGTGAACAATATTTTATCGCCTTAACAATACTACGTAATAAAATCATGGGAGCAGCACACGATGCTCTAACCAACCATGGTACCAAAGACACTAGAATAACAAGATGCGTAACGCCAAGAGAAGAAGAGCGCTACAACGAACAGCTGTTTTCAACGCACAAAGTGATAGCAGACAACTTTATGTGTGCACACGTATGCTCATGCATTGTAAATTTGACAAAATATGCCCTTCACCTTAGAAGTTCTTAGACTTTAAATCTGTATTATTTTTAATCAATTGGCACCATGCGAAAAATTCTTGTTTGCATTGCCTTAACGTTATTATTATTTGAAAATAGATTAGAAATAGCCAAATCTATGTACATACCATCACAAAATAAATTTCAAAAATGACTTTATATTAGAATATTTGTCATTAGAGTATTCAGCTTGCGGCGTGTGAAAAAATAATAAGGCAATGATTGTTGAGTGCTTGTGTCCGCACTTCGTGCCTCAAGATATGACCAAAACAAAGACACTAGAATAATTCTAGTGTCTTTGATGTGACTTTTGCAATAAACAGTTTTCATATTTTTATTTATTTTACAATTTTTTTATTTTCTACTTCGTATTATTTTTATGAATTATTTATTTCTCAATGTAATGTCTTCTTTTTGGAAAATTTATATCTTAAATTACAGTAGTTATAACAATTTATATTTTACTTCCTTTAATTATTTAGTATATTTATTAAGTCATTCGACTTAATATGATTTATGTATGTTAATGATCCATTTTTATTATTTTTTTTATAATTTTTTATTATTTTTATTATAAAAAATTGTCAGATGAGAGATAAATTAGAACTGAACATAAATATAAATGTGTAAACGGTAGCTAATTCGAGCGGCTATTTTAACAAACGAATTTAAAAAGCTTTAAAATTATAATAATCAGGGCGCGAATTTTTAAAAATGATTTTTTTTATCATATTGCTACGAAATTGGCAAAAAAAACTACCCTAATATGTACAATGTAAATTCATTTCCTCGTGTAAATTCGTCTTCTAGCACAACACGCACACATATACGCGTTCTCGTCTCTTGTTTTTACTCACACAAGCAAGCAAATTCTATTTTTAGATTTCTTACGTTCTCAGCGTGAGCGAGCGGAAAGAGAGCAATTTTGGCCGTCACCAAAAAAGTGGCTGCATAGTGGCAAACCAATGTATGGCCGTTACGCATCTTGTTATTCTAGTGTCTTTGATGGTACCGTCTTAAACTTTCAAGCAATTCTTTCAAGATTGGATTTTATTTATAGCGATAAAAGACCAATCCATATACTCGAATCAGAATTAAGCATCCTTAGACAGGGACGTATGACCATTACAGAATTTTACAACGAAGTAAACAAGAAAATGACTTTACTCACAAATAAAACTATAATGACTTATGGAAAGGACAACGTTATAACCAAGGAAACAAATAAAACAATTAGAAGCAATGCTCTTAGAATTTTTATTTCTGGATTAAACGGTTCAATCTCAGAAACACTCTTCTCTCTTAACCCACCAGACTTGACAAATGCTTTGGCAAAGTGTCAGGAACTAGAGTCTAACAACTTTAGAGCTCAATTTGCAAATAGGTATAATGGATTTAGGAATGAAAATAAAAATCAAGGAAACAACCTTAGATTTTACTCTAGACAGAATAATATTACGCCAAATAGAATAAATAATAATTGGCCACAAAACGAGAACTTGGGAACGAATAACAATTGGAACTTTAACAATAATTCCAAAGTTCAACCACCACCAGAACCTATGGAAGTAGACAACTCCATAAGAGTTCAAAATCGTCCGTATAAAAATTATAACCGTCCTAGGAATAATAACAGCCAGTGGAATTATAATAACAACCGACACAATTTTAATAATAATTTCCAAGGAAATAATTATAACCAATACCCATCGCAAAAACCCATCACAAACGCACGACAGGTAAATCAGTCCGAAACACACCCCCCGATTAAACGGGAATCAACGGGAACAGTCAACCAGCCAGCTCAAAAAACAATGAGAGTAAATAATATCAACGAGGGCCATTTTTTAGATCAGCACCCTACAGAGGAATGCCTCATATAACAAGGGTAGACAGAAAAACTAAAAGACCACTTAAAATATTAATAGATGCAGGAGCCACCGCGTGCTATATAAAAAAGGGTATTTACGAGAATAAAAAAGAATTATCAATACACAAAAGAGTATCTACTGTTCATAGATATTCAATCATAAAATATTATCATTTGATAAACATATTTGGGGAACAACATTTATTTTATGAAATTGAAGGTCTAGAATCTGATCTATTAGTTGGATTCAATCTGTTAAGAAAGATTGGAGCTAAATGAGATATCCAGAAAGGAATCATGGAGTTTAAGGGAAATAAAGAGAAACTCGAATATTTTGACGAGGAAAAAAATGATTTATGTTTAATTGAAGGAAAAAATATTCTTCCATTGAAGGAATATATTATCAAAAAATACTTTGATGAGCAAAAGGTATTTAAAACCGAAACGGTTATTGCTGAAGGCAGTTTATATAGTTCGGGATCTGAAAATCCTGAACACGCCGACGTTGAATTATCCGTCATTAATAAAACTAATAGTTCGGGATCTGAAAATCCTGAGCACGCCAGCGTAGATTTATCCGCTAATAAACAATATATCAGTTTGGGATCGAAAAATCCTGAACAAGCCGACGATGTTAATTCCGTCATTTTTAAATCAAATAGTTTAGGATCCACAAATCCTGAGTTCGCCGTCGTTGAGTGGTCCGACAAAGAAAAAATTCATAACCTAAATATAACTTCAAATCAAATAAAAGATCTTATAAATATGCAATAAATATGCAAATTCCTTTTCGTGCCGATATTCGAGGAGAAATAAATACTGACAATGACAGGGCAATTTATAGCAAACAATATCCTTATGCTATGTCGGTCTCAGATTTCGTTAATAATGAAATCGATAGAATGCTTAAAGAGCAAATTATAAGACCAAGTAGAAGCCCTTACAATTCACCAGTCTTAGTACTGTCCAAAAAAAGTCAAAACGAAGATGGGTCCCCAAAACATCGACTAGTTATTGACTATAAAAAATTAAACGAAAGCACAATACCTGACAGATACCCGTTTCAAGATCCGTCTGTAATATTATCTAACTTAGGGAAGTCAAAATATTTCTCAACAATTGGTCTGGAATCAGGATTCCACCAAATTTTAATGAAAAATTCAGATATTGAAAAAACCGCTTTCTCTATAAATAACGGAAAATTCGAATTCTTACGTATGCCATTTGGGTTAACAAACGCCCGTAGAATATTTCAAAGAGCAATGGATGACATATTGAGAGAACAAGTCATCCATGTTTATATGGATGATATAATAATGTTTTCTAATACAATTAAACAACATTACACTGATTTAATTCAAATAATTAATATTTTACAAAAAGCACATATGAAAATTTCTCTAGAAAAATCTAAATTCTTTAAATTAGAGACAGCATTTCTTGGTTATATTGTTTCTCACAATGTAATTATGAAGTATTATGGAATTATGAAGTATCCGATTCCACAAAACATTCGAGAGCTTCAAAGTTTTCTAGGCCTCGCCGGCTATTACCGTAAATTTGTCCGAAATTATGCAAAAATTGCCAACTCTGCATTTCGCTGACCCCAGACACAGTACCTCGAACGGACAAGTAGAAAGGGCACATTCAACATTAACAGAATTAGCTCGTTGTATAAAGGAAGAATTTAATCTTACCGACTATTCTGAAATAATTATTAGAGCCGCAAAACAATTCAATCAGAGCATTTAATCAACAACAAACCAAAAACCTTTTGATATTCTTTATAATAAAATTGATCACGAAAACATTTCAAGAATTCTAAAGAACACACAAGAAAAAATATTAGTAACACACAATGAAGGTCGTTAAGGAAAAGAATGTCATGTAGGTCAAGTTGTTTATGAAAAGAAACACGGAGAAAGAAAAAAGCTAAAAACTAGATATAAAAAACAGGTTGTTAAGGAAAACTTACCAAACAAAGTTATAATCAATAATAGAAACAGAACTATTCACAAAGACAACATTAAGTTTTAACAAATACCATATTTTTTTTATTCTATTAAATTACAGAAAATTCATTTCTTATTACTTCCAATACCACTTCAGAAATAATTGATTACTCCAATCACGAATTCTTCCTGTTCAAGGACAAAAAGGATGTCCTTACCTATGAATCATATGGCGACTTATTCCACGTAACTAACTTAAGTTTTTATAAAGAAATAATCAATCTAGAATCAGGATATGTTAGAAAGGATACAAATATTCGGACAAAATGGGAAATTACTTACGAAATACAGATACTGGAATTAATTCTGTCACAACTGATACCAACTAGATCAAAAAGGGGAATAAATGAGTTAGGCACTGTTTGGAAATGGTTAGCTGGAACTCCGGATCACGATGATTTCATTAAAACACAGAATAAAATAAATGATTTAATTGAAAACAATAACCAACAATTTATTATTAATTCCAAATTGTTTAAAGAGATAAAATCTTTTTCCGATCACTTTAAAAACATTTATATTGATCAAGAATTGCCGTTACGGAAACATCGTTTACGTTTATTAACATTTGACTTACAAAACCTTATTGATACTGCGCTTGCCGGAGTTATATTTTTATGAGGTGGTAGGTGCTCTTTATTATGTATGAGCTTCCGGCCAAATTGCTGACCAAGCAAGGAACTATTGCCTAGGCAAAGTATCCAAAATGTATCTAAGCCCAACGTACACGAAGTCATAACAAATGATGAAGTACGAAAAGTAGTGACCTTGCGAATAACTGAATCTACTTGTTTACTAAAACGAGGAAATAAAGTTATTGCAAGAATTGATGTTGACGATTTATATACCAATGGAATTTTTGATTTAGGTCAGTTCTTCCAAAGGCTTGAAATGCAAGCCGGTATACTAAAAATCAGCCAACTCAAATTGGCATCGAGCGAAAAAATCTTTGAATCCATTTCAATAGATTCTTTCAAACATATGGGCAACAAGAAATTAAAATCATTAAGAGTAGCGCTACTCCAGCCGGTGACCTTTATACAAACTGAAAAAGAGATACAATTAATACTGTCTACATTTCATGACGATCCAATTCAAGGAGGTCATACAGGCATTACAAGAACGCTAGCGAAAATAAAAAGACACTATTATTGGAAAAATATGACTCGTCATATAAAAGAGTACATACGTAGATGTCATAAATGCCAAATGTCGAAAACAACGACACATACAAAGACCCCAATGACTAACACAGAGACCCCAACAAATGCTTTTGATATAGTGATAGTGGACACCGTTGGTCCACTACCAAAAACAGAATATGGCAATGAATACATCGTAGCACTAATATGTGATTTGACGAAGTATCTAGTAACCATACCTGTTGCGAATAAGAGCGCAAATACTGTCGCAAAAGCTTTATTCGAGAATTTCATACTAAGGTACGGTCCAATGAAGACGTTCATTTCGGACATGGGTACCGAGTATAAAAACAATGTAATTCAAGATATGTGTAAATATATGAAGATTGAAAATCTTACATCCACTGCATATCACCACCAGACTTTAGGGACAATCGAACGAAGTCATAGAACATTCAATGAATACATTCGTTCATACACTCTGCAGATAAACCTGATTGGGACGTTTGGATACAATATTTTACCTATGGCTTCAACACAACACCATCAGTCATGCATGATATACAGTCATGCATGATATATATGAATACTGAGCCATTGCAGTCGTCTTGCAAGACGTCTTATCCCCGCTTGACCTCTCAGACGACTGAAACGGCAAGGTTTCGCCAAGACAATTGGGCAACAGTAAAAACTCTTCACTCATTTTCCGACTTCACTTATTTTATTAGAGTGTTTGGTAATTCCTAAGAATATTTCTCCACCCTGTGATGTTAAGATACAATATTATGATGTACGGATTCTTCACTTAATAAATAATAATTTAAAAAAAATAATAATTTACTTGTTAATTGCGCTGTTATGTTACTATTACTGCATTGTATGGATTCACCGCTTCTAAATAAATAAATAAATTTTAAAAAAATTGTGCTCGGCAACAGTGTATTTGTGTTGTGCCAACCAACAACCAATGTGTTGGGCACATACCTACAGAAGTGTTAAGGTCGAATACGAAACCGAGAATAGCTGGGAGGAGGAGCAAGTAGGCCAAACAGTAGGTCAGCCGTTAGATAGTGCCCCGGTAGAAGTTAACAACAGAAACTTTTGTTACTCCTCTCGACGGCCGATACAATGAACATTTAGTACTTTGCCTGCAAGAATTGTGCAACAAAGTATTCTAAGGAAAACAAGAGTTCAAAAATCCTAAATCAACAATATTATAAACATCCGCCGCGACGAACCCACGCAACACCGAAATTGCAGAGATTGCAATTCGATCCAGCTCAATCAAGTTCAAACCACTCCAATGCTCCGCCTAGCTGCCGATCACGCCATCAGCGACGACGCCAACGCCCAAGCTTACTTAGGGCTTACTCTAATTCTCAATGTTCAGTTCTTAACTTGAATCTAAAATAAAAGGTCAACTTCGCAGATTGGACTCGTTTTAATTTCCACAAAGGAAAATATTAACTTAGATAATACCATGGACCCCAGTCAAATTCAAGATCTTATCGACAATGCCGTCAGACAGGCATTGTCGCGAAAGCAATCCCAGTTTCAGACCCAATTAAATTCCCTAGATGCTCGGGTACAAAGTTTGCAGGTTTAAGCACCGCAAATCATAACGTATGAAAAAGTTTCTGTTAATCCCGATGTCAGGTGCGACATACCCCTAGACATAATAAAGTCTGTACCAGAGTTCTACGGTGCCCAAGACGAGTATGTGGCCTGGAGACAATCGGCCATCCGATATACGCCTACGAGCTTTTCAAGCCATACAATGGCAGCAGTGCTCATTTACTCGTATCCCACAATACGGTATTGAATTTTGATGCCACTTAGGCCAGATTAGACTGCACGTACTCGGACAAATCATCCATACGCCTGTTGAGGCAAGGATTGGAAATGGTTAGGCAGGGGGACCTACCATTATTGCAATACTACGATGAAGTTGAGAAAAAGCTAACGCTTGTCACCAACAAAATCGTAATGACGCATGAACAAAAGGGTGCTGGCCTGCTTAACGCTGAGGTCAGAGCCGACGCCCTGCATGCTTTTATTTCAGGGCTCAAAAAGGCCCTTAGAGCTGTGGTCTTCCCGGCCCAACCAAAAAACTTTCCATCTGCACTGGCTTTAGCTAGAGAAGCAGAAGAAACCCAATAAAGATAACAGGGAAAAGGCGCAAGCTCCCCAGCCAATGGACTTCGATTCGTCCTCCAGGTTTAGACAGCGCACTGTGCATAACAAGAATCACCCCAATGAGTCGAACGCGTCTAAGAGGAGAAATTCATCAGAACGCTCGACAGGACCGAGACGTCAACGTCTTATTAACGTTGTCCAAGAGGCTCCTAAACAAAAAGACCCCAAAGAGGAGTATGAAAAGGCAGCAAAGGCTGCACTCGAGGAAATCGACAGTGAAAATGAGTACGCTCCCAGTGACGACTCATTGAATTTTTTAGGGCACGCTCCCGGTTGCCGTTCATTGAACAACGGCTGGCTGGGAGAACCTTAAAGATGCTAATCGATACCGGCGCGGCAAAAAATTACATTAGGCCCGTAAGGGAGCTGAAAAATGTAATGCCGGTCGCCAGCCCTTTCTCGGTGAGCTCAATACACGGCTCCACCGAAATCAAACATAAGTGCTTAATGAAAGTTTTCAAGCACACCCCATTTTTTCTTCTGGGTTCCCTCAACGCGTTTGACGCGTAATCAAAGGCTTGGACCTGTTAACATAGGTCGGGGTAAAGCTGAACCTTGCAGAGGACTCCCTAGAATACCAGGGCATCAGGTGTAAGCTGCACTGATGTAAACGATATTGTTGTACCTGCCTCCGTTAAAAAGGAGTTCAAGGACACAATAATGAGAAAGGAAAGGAGTCAAATGAGGCTCTTCCATTTAACACCGCTGTCACTGCCACAATTCATCAAAGACTGCAGCCATAGCTCGTCCGATAACAGATATCCTGAAAGGGGAAAACGGTTCGGTGAGGCATATGTGTAAGAAGATTTGTGTTGAGTTTAATGCCGACAAGAACACGAACGCTAAGATTAAGAGGTGGAAATCCTATATAGACAAACACAAGGCCAAGGTTTTCCACAAACCTGGCAAGGAAAATTTCGTGGCGATGCCCTCTCCAGGCAAAATCTTAATGCCTTACAAGACGAACCCCAGTCAGATGTTGCGACCATGCACAGCGAGCTCTCCCTGACCTACACGGTCGAAACCACAGATAAACCCTTAAATTGCTTTAGGAACCAGATCATTCTGGAGGCAGCACGTTTCCCGCTCAAGCGAAGCCTAGTTCTGTTCCGAAGCAAAACTCGCGTTAATCCTGACGTCGTGAACGCTATACATTGCGACCTGCCTACTTTGGCAAGCTTCCAACACGACCTCATTACCCATTTCCCAGCCACTCAATTTCGTCACTGCAAGAATGTCGTGTCAGATATAACTGATAAAAACGAACAGTACGAAATCGTCACTGCAGAGCACAACCGTGCACACAGAGCCGCGCAGGAAAATATCAAGCAAGTCCTTCGAGACTACTATTTTCCAAAAATGGGCAGCATGACAAAGGAAGTGATTGCTAATTGCAGGGTATGTACCCAAGCAAAGTACGACAGGCATCCGAAGAAGCAAGAGCTCGGGGAAACGCCCCTCCCCAGTTATACTGGCGAAATGACGCACATTGACATATTTTCAACCGACAGGAAGCTGTTCTTGACGTGCATTGACAAATTCTCTAAGTTTGCAGTAGTGCAACCAGTTACATATAGGACAATAGTGGACATCACAGGCCCCCTATTGATTAGATTATTAACCTTTTCCCCAACATCAAAACAATCTATTGCGACAATGAGCTCGCATTCAACTCAGAAACAATCACGTCAATGCTCAAAAACAACTACGGCATCGACATTGTGAATGCGCCTCCCCTGCACAGCGTGTCCAATGGCCAAGTTGAACGGTTCCACAGCACCTTGGCAGGAATAGCCTGATGCCTGAAGTTGGACAAAAAGACAGACGACACACTAGAGCTTATCTTGAGGGCCATGGTGGAATACAACAAAACCGTGCACTCAGTTACTCGTATGAGACCAATTGAGTTTCTTCACTCAGGGGCCCACTTTCGCTCACACACACTATCGAGTCAACGGACAAACCCGTGAATTGCTTTCAGAACCAGGTAATATCAGAAGAGGCGCGCTCCCCTTGGAAACGCACTTTTATATTATTTGGGATTGAGAGGCGCCACTCGACCAATTTCTCGTGCAAACAAACTTTGCTAGAGGAACTAGCTGACATCATTATCCCTAATGGTGTGAATGCCTTCCACTGTGATCTTCACACGTCGGCACTAATCCAGGACAACGTGGTGCGACAATTTCCAGCCACGAGATTCTGGTATTGTAAAAATAGGGTCACCGACATTTTCGCAGTCGAAGAGAGGAAAGAGATCCTTACCGCCGAGCACAACAGAGCTCACAGGTCGGCCCAAGAAAACGTGAAGCAAGTGCTCTCGGAGTACTACTTCCCGAAGATGACAAAATTGGCGAGCGAGATAGCAGGCAATTGCAAAACTTGCTCCAAAGCAAAGTACGACAGACATCCAAAGAAACAGGAGCTCGGTGAGACACCAGTCCCGACCCATGTTACACATTGATATTTTTTCAACGAATAAAAAGTACTTTCTCACCTGCATTGACAAGTTTTCTAAATTCGCTATGGTACAGCCGATTCCGTCTAGAACCATAGAGGATCTGAAAGCACCCCTTTTACAACTCATGAATGTTTTCCCCAAAGCCAAAGCCATCTACTGCGACAATGAACCATCATTAAGATCGCAAACAGTGGTGGCTATGCTGGAAAACCATTTCGGCGTCAGCATCTCAAATGCGCCGCCCCTCCATAGCGTCTCAAACGGTCAAGTGGAACGCTTCCACAGCACTTTGATCGAACTCGCTAGATGCCTGAAAATAGACAAAGGCATAAGTGACACGGTGGAATTGATTTTGCTAGCCACGACCAGATATAACAAGTCGATCCACTCTGTCATTAACAAGAAACCGGCCGAGGTCATGCGGGCAGATCCTGACGATCCACAAAGTGACGTCCAGGAAAAAATTAAAAACGCCCAAGATTTGACAAGAAACCGAGAAAACGCTTCTCGGCGGAACAGAGTGTTCCAGGTCGGCGACAAAGTCCTAGTAAAGTCAAACAGACGACTAGGTAACAAACTCACTCCTTTATGCGAGGAGAGAACCATCGAGGCGGACTTGGGGACCATAGTCCTAATTAAAGGGAGGGTGGTCCACAAAGACAACCTCAAGTAGCACAAGCAGAGCCCAGTTGCGGTTCCCTCGGAGTTTATTACTCTTTTCCTGTATAGCCACTTGGCATAAGTTTTTTACCATTTATAGCCACTTGGCATAGGTTTTCATTATATCCTATTACCTATAGCATAGCTTTTATTATTCATAGCCACTCGGCATAATTTTTTAAATCTATTTACTACTTTTTCATTACCCATAGCCACTAAGCATAGTTTTCATTATTTCATTTTATTATTCATAGCCACTCGGCATAATTTCTTACATCTTTTCGCTATTACTATGGTGGTCAACTCCATTCCGGCCCGTAGCACAGATTACTCGCAAGCAAACTATATTCCCGTCATTGACGGTAAGGTCTTAGTCTGGGAGGAATTTGCCTACGTCAGACACTCGGCTAACCTCTCTGAGTATAAGCGAGCAATTGAAGAAACTGACAGTATGTATATTCCCCCAGTCCCAAATGAAGAAGCTCCTGAGCATTGATATCGCTCACCTCCGTGACATGCTTGACTCGTTGAGCATCCATCACAGAGTTGCCACGAGCTTAGGACTTCTTGGAAACTGCGTTGAAGGTTGTCGCAGGGACACCTGACGCTGAAGACTTTGAAAAGATAAGGTTTACAGAAGCACGACTTATCAATGCACATAATAGCCAAATAGAAATCAACACTAAAACACAAGATCGAATTGACGAACTTACCTACACCGTCAACCAACTTCTAAAAATGTCCAAAAACACAGAAATTGATACAGGCCATCTCTATGAAATGTTGTTAACACGCAATAGAATTATTGTTATGGAATTACAGAACCTTATGCTAGAAATTACACTCGCAAAAATTAATGTAGTTAGTCCAAATTTTCTGGACCATGCAGACTTAGAGAATGTTTGGGGCGAGAAGCCCACCAACACCCCCATAAGGGAAAGTTTTGCAGTCCCTTAACATTTTGCATTTCATTATTAAATTCCCCAAGATTACTATTTTCTGTAATAAGATCACCGTCCTTCCAGTTGCACACAATGATACGGTGCTGAGGTTGGAGGATAATGTGGTGGCAGAGTGCAACGGAGAAATCCGCACCGTAAAGAACTGGATGATGATCTACATCCGATCACCTATGTCGACGAGGGAATAATCATCATCAACGATAGACCAGCACTCGTGCGCGTAGATAATGGATCTACTATCAACATTAGAGGCACGCACTTAATAACATTCATTGAGAGTGCTATGGTTAACGAGACCGTCTTCATAAATCGCGACATGGTCCAAAAAAAGGACACCAGGAGTGGCTAACTCCCCAGTCCTGAATATCTCGATGAAACACGAGATCCTGAGCCTCCCCTACCTTCACCGCTTAAGTGAAAAGAATTTGGAGCGGATCATGAAATTCGAGAAAGACGTCGACGGATACCGACTTAGTCAGATAGCGCTGATTGCAGGAGCAATCTTCTGCGCTCTCATCTGCATAGGCTTAACTTACCAGCGAGCCGCTAGGTCCAAAAAGTCCACAGCCCAACTGAAGGAAGTGCTTGCCCAAATAGGGTCAGCCGAGGGCGGTCTTAATCTTGAGGGGGGGGGGGGTTTATTTTACTGAATTAACCGGACCGATCGTCCGCCCAGAAGCTCCGGTCAAATTGCTGACCAAGCATTTGGCCGGAAGCCCTCGCATAGCCGGAAAAAGCTCTGCACATTTGCAGAGGCCGCTATGAAGCTTTTTATATGTTAGCTTTAAGTCAGCTTAAAGACAGCACTTTATGAATAAAGATCACTGCTACTCCGGCACTTGCCGTTAAATATATTTATTTAACTTAACAATCTCGCGGAGCCTCAGGCCCTCCACCATAATCTTCTCTTGGATATACCACCCTCCGCCTCTGTGCGCGGAATAACACCGGGCATCCCTAGTGATTCATCCACCGGCCAACCGGCTAATTTACCAGTGACTGCAGCGAGGGACCCCCCTGCAGCCCACACATTTAATTAATTTATACGTTCATACATATCGATTGATAAAACTGATTGGGACAGACAGATTAAAAGTTGCTACGTAGTAAATATTTATAGTATGATCATACATAGGCATAAAAATAATAATAATAATAATAATATTTAAAAAAAAAAAATTTCACTACATAAATGTACTTAAAAAACAATCATAACACAACTTTTCTAATAATCTAACTACTTTTAAAATAACTTCATAATATTACGTTATTTTTCAAAAGGAGGGAGATGTAGTATGCACACATATCGGTTAACCACTGTACCTATATGTATTCATAATACACAAGCACATTGTAGCACTCTGTTGCAATGTGTATGTCGGAGCGCGACTCTTTGCATTCCAGAAATTCCTTCTGTGATTTCATATTCTGATGAAATTGTAATATTGCGGTAAAATTCTGTCGAGCGCTGCGGCAGAGGCACGAACAGCCTCTACAGCTGAGTGAGGTCCGATCGGGTGGTCATAAATAGTGTGTTAGAGAGAGATGACAATGTGGCACACGCCAGTGTGTATAGACATTAGAGAATATGATGAAGAAGGGACATGTAAGCAGATCCCTTCAGTGAAGTTGGACTGTTGACGTCGATCGGAACTTGCTGCGCTGCCGAAACAAGAAGATAACTAAAGGTCTCGGCCTTCTCTCTTTTTTTTTTTAGATTCGTGCTAGCTTCGGCACAATTCATATCGATCCAAGATGTTAATGAGTCCCCTAATCCCATCGCCAAAATAAATTTAGGAGAATGTTCAATAATCCAAACAATATAGTAGTACACTAAATTTGATACAGAAATATGAAACGCTCATTAACGCAGGTTATATTCTAGAGGGTAAGATAGCCTAATTGCGGGAAAAGATAGAAATACTATCACCCTCGGGAAAACAAAAACGGGGCTTAGTTAACGGATTAGGAAGTATCGTAAAATCGATAACCGGTAATATGGACGCCAATGATGGCCAAGAGATTAACAAATGCGTGACTGGATCAAGAAGCATTTAACAATGAGATACAAATAAGATTCCAAGATATAGCAAAAAGTATTAACCAAGAGCAAGCTATGATAAGTCGATTTTTAGAAACATCTCAAAATAAAATTTGTAAAGAACTATCAAAGAACAGGACCAAATTAATAAATTGTAGTGTATCAGTTAACACACAATAATTCTTAGCAACTAAGTAGCTCTACATGAAGAGTGCTGACACGCCAGAAGTAAGTTCAGCGCTCTGCGCAAAGAACGTCCGGCAGCGGAAAGCTGACACTTCTTATTCGGAGCGTAGCTTCACGCTGCAAGGAATGCTGAGTCGGCTAAGGGGGCGAAGTCAAGCCCTCCAACATAATCTTCCTAATTCAGTGTTCATAGGCCGACTACCAATAATAAGAAGGAAGACCTCTGGACTGTCTGGAACTTCATAATTTATCTACCCTAAATATGTAGAGTAGAGTTAATATTTAAGTAAAGTATATACATTGTGACACTTTGTCACATAAATTATAATAAACATAAATAATATCAAAAGACCACCAACACTTACATGAACACTCCAGCTCTTGAAATACGATCTAACGCTTATACATAAGCCGATCGCGGAGCGTGAGAATGCTGAGCATGCACTTAGGAGCTCAAGTGGTCAAGCTATACATATCATATGTATGCCCTCTGCATACACATGTATATGTATATAATATAACAAACACATAGTCTTAAGCACGCCTTGTGCGGGTGGCTGTACCCAAGAACAGCAATATGAATTCATTCGAATAAACAGATTCAAACAGAGCAGAGGCTCTGAGCTCCAAAACCAAATCTATTACATATACTACATCTATACCTGTTACATTTTAAAACTATTACATGGCGACCGTGACTCGGTCTCGAGTCTGTCTCTGTGTTGTGTGTGTCCGTGTATGTGCGAGTGACTTTAAACGGTGCTAACTGTGCTGCAAGTGATGTTCGCGCTGCCTGCTGCATTTTGCCGGCTACACAAAAATGATTTATGCTAAATACGAATAAAATACGTTTGAGTAAAACAAGATAACTGTGCACCAAACCAGATTGTGTGGCATGCCACGTGTAGCAACTGATGAGCAGACAGCAAAACGATCAGCAAGCACCAAACGCACAAAAACACACAAAACACACAGACACAAGCGGCAATTGATGGCAGACGAGCCACAATTGACCGAGGCGCAACCCGAGGTACAGAGGGACCAGCCAACGCTGGGAGAAGCACTGGAATTAAACCCCGCCGATGGACCGCGCCCACTCACAATAGCTGAGTACCGGGCACGTCAGGAGAAGCGCCAAGCCAGGAAACATAAACGCTCTGGACGTAGAGTGAAATTACTACAACAACGCCGACTGGTCAAGGAAATGACCCTGTTGGCCAAGGAGGAATCAGCCCGGCAACGCTACAAAGAGCGTTTTGGAAATTATAGAAAAAGAACTTCGCCAAAGTGCGAAGACACGCAAACGGGTTGCTTAAATGCAAATGCCCCAATTTGCCATAGATTTAAACTAAACCCAAGCTGAGGCGGGAAACCGCTGCTTGGAAAAACTAACAACAAAACTGTCAGGCTATATACTAACAAATGTGGTTGGAGAATTTTTTTAAATTTCTAATGAAATGTAAGCTTTGACTTGTGAGCCAACCACATTAAAACTATCAAATTTCCATGTCTCTGGCACTTGTATATATTTAATACAAGTTGCAAATATTTAAAGTAAATTCATTAAATTTCAATATTCACTATAAAAACTTTTCAAACTTTATTTCCAAAAAATTGAGAGATTAAACAGATTTCATTTTTTCTTTATTGCAAATTAATATTTCCAAAATGGGTTCTACTGAATCAAGAGTAGATCACCCAACAGCCAATGTAGTTAATGAAGTAAGAATAATTGATCACAAAGATAACCTACAAAATATATTCATCTTGTTATTGATTATGACTGTCATATCAATTTTGAGTTTGACCCTTAAGATTAATCAGGAACATAATAAACGACTTAAGAAAAGATATCAGAGCCGTGCAGATGGCCTAGACAAGATATAAACTGTACTTACGAAATAAAACAATATATATATGATTTAGAAGACTATACAGAATATAGGCAACAGTATAGAATACCATTTTTATCAAGGAAAAACATAATAGGTAGACATCCTTCTTGTCAAATACATTTATATGATTCCGAATTCCACTTTAGTAGACAAAATTGTTGCGAATATAAAAGAAACACCAAATGAGTGATTCACAGTGGGTACACATGGAATGGCCCAAAATAGCAGCGTCAATAAACCATAATAAAGCAGTATTTGACAAATCATATAAATGTGTAAACAAAGAAGTACCTATTAAAGTAGAGACTCTAGAAATACACATAAAGATAATAATAAAAGAATGCAATAACATATGTAGAATAGTCACAACTATAGAAGATAGATTAACAGAAACACATAAGAAACATTGTCATAAAATACTAAGATCTCTCAATAAAAGATTGATCAATATTAGCATCAGACATAATCTAGATATTCAAATACCTGAAGATTTGCATTCATTGGTTAATATAAATGAAAACCAATTACAAAATCTTGAGGAGTCTAAAGGTGATATCGACATTGAAATCGAAAGCGATATTGAGTCGTTACCAGAAGACATTGAAATAAAAAACAACGAAACCAAAATGCCAGACCAAATTGAGAAAGATAGAGAATATGTTCGACAATTGTCGACAACAATACCAGAATTCGATGGCAAAAAGATAGAACAAAGGGAACTCAGGAAGATCTAGCAGTAGAGATAATAAAATCAAAAATAATTGGACCAATTTTATACAAAGTAACAAATGAAACAACAACAATCAGAGGCATCATTGACATACTAAATAGTAATGTAAAAGGTGAATCAGCTGAAGTTGTAAAAGCAGAAGATGAAAATGCGCATGTCAAGCACGTAGATTGGGTTCTGAAAAGCCTGTACGATGCTAACATGAGAGTATCTGCAGAAAAGTCACGCTTCTTTAAGAAAAGCGTGAGCTTCCTAGGGTTCATCAACACCAACGATGGCGCGGGGACAGACCCAGAAAAGGTTAAGGCCATAAAGGAATTTCCAGAACCCAAAAACGTATTTGAGGTGAGGTCATTCTTGGGCTTAGCCAGTTATTATCGATGCTTCATCAAAGATTTTGCATCAATAGCAAGGCCCATTTCGGACATACTGAAGGGCGAGAACGCGAGTGTTGGCCGACACAGGTCCAGGGGTATCAAGGTAGAATTTTCCGAAGCGCAGCAACGTGCCTTCGAGAAACTTCGCAACATTTTGGCGTCTGAGGACGTCACCCTTAGACACCCTGATTACAAAAAAGCGTTTGATCTAACGACAGACGCTTCGGCCTACGGCATTGGCGCAGTGCTGTCCCAAGAGGGACGCCCCATTACAATGATCTCTAGGACATTGTGTGACAGAGAGGTTAACTACGCTACCAATGAAAGGGAGCTATTAGCCATAGTCTTGGCGCTAGCCAAGTTGCGACACTACCTTTATGCGGTAAAAGAAATAAACATCTTAACCGACCAACAACCCTTGACGTTTGCGGTATCGGAATCCAATCCGAACGCCAAGATCAATAGGTGGAAGGCACGCATCGATGAGTCCGGCGCAAGAATGTTTTACAAGCCCGGAAAAAATAATCTCGTTGCAGATGCCCTTTCGAGGCAACAACTCAACGTTGTTGAAAACCAGGAACCTGAGTCGTGCGCGGCCACGGTTCACAGTGAGCTTTCGCTCACATACACAATTGAGTCTACGGACAAACCCGTAAATTGCTTCCAGAACCAAATAATCTTAGAAGAGGCGCGAGTTACCACAGTCACCACACCCCCTAAACCCCCACGCCTACACCACTGAACACATCGACGCCCATGGGCACTCCGGTACAACGAACCGGGAAACGAATAAACAAATGGGTCAACAATGTATCTACAATGTATCGACATCCGGCCAAATGCCGACACTAACATCAGCAGACCAGACGGCAAGAATGCCGATGCAGCATAAGAACCTAGCATAACCCTTATATAAGTTATTGCCCTATAAGTTATCGTCCCACATCTTATATTTCAACATCATTTCTGGGTAAACACAAGTGCCCAAAATGCTGACCAAAGGTCTGCATTCTTTCCGCTGTCAACGACCAGCTAAAAGTGCGATCATCTGCACTTCTCCGCCGCGTAGCCGCTGACGACCACTGATTCGCTGCCGACGCCTGCTGCGACGCTGCCGACGCCCACACTTGATTGCTAGGGACTTAGGGAAATATTTTGTATCTTAGCTTTAGTTTCAAATGAACAATTACAATAAACGGTCGCTTGCGATCTACAAAATAAAAATCAATAAACTGTAATTATTTACTGGCGCCCAAACAGGGACCAGCGAATAACGCGTACGACAGACAAAATTCTAAGTCGCGAAGCAAAATAAAATTTTGCAAAAAAAAATTCGTTGGTTAAATTAGTGCCGAAGAAACTCCCGTGAGTTAATAAAAAATTCGCGGTCGGCATTTATAAAAAAAAAAAAAAAAAAAAAACTTTTGTTTTCCGGAAGAGGAAAATATTCAACGGCAGAATATTGCCCATCGGTGGATCACATCTTTTGTCAGGCCAGCCCGCAGAAGACCTTCTTTGGAGTGCTGACGTGGATCCCCAGTAGCACAAGGCAAAAAGGATGACCTTCACCCAGCCAGGAGGAGTGACCACAGCAATTTTATTGTGAGACAAGAAAGAAATATTTTTTTTTTTATAGAATTTATTTTAAGATTTAAAAATTTAATACACTTGTACTTTAACATTTCATCGACCCCAGATCGGTTTCGACAGTACATTTAATTTTTAATTTCCCTTTTAATTTACTTACGGTTTTGGAAAATATAATTCAAGCTCGAATAGTTCGAATGATTTAAACTGCCAAGATCATAACACTCGTGCCTTTTTGTTTTGGTTAAGATCGTTTTGTGTAAGTGTTGTCCGAGTCAAAAGCCAACATGGCAAACCCCAATAATCTAATAAGACCACCGGTTCTCAGTTCTAATGAGAGACCGGTACCCGTAGAAAGACCCGACCTGCCTGAACGGCAGCGCGTAGATATGAATGTTGAACAGTTGACAGGGTTAATTGGCCAAACGGTAGCCCAAATTTTACCTGGACTGATAAAACAAATGAACAATGACACACTTGACTTTACTGACGTGAGAGATCAGGTCGTCGAGCCTGAATACAGAAACAATTTAGGGGATTTTGACAGGGTACCTGATATCGTAAAATCGATCAGGGAATTCTCTGGGGACCCAGCAGAATTCGGCTCTTGGAAAAAGAGCGTTGATAGAATCATGGAAACTTATACCCCATTTGTGGGTACTCCAAAATATTATGGTATACTTCATACCATAAGAAATAAAATTGTCGGAAGTGCCGACGTGGCACTCGAGTCATACAGCATTCCGCTGGATTGGAATTCCATGTCAAGATGTCTCACTCTACATTACGCAGACAAACGAGACATAACTACACTAGAATACCAAATGTCAATTTTGGTCCAAGGTCGCCAACAGTCGGTGGAAGACTTCCACCAAGACGTTTATAAAAATCTCTCGCTTATTTTAAATAAGCTTAGCTGCATGCAAATGACCAGAGAATCCGAGCATTTCATTACAAAAATGTACAGAGATAAAGCTCTGGACACTTTTATTAGAGGCCTTCGAGGAGACTTACCTCGCCTCTTGGCTATAAAGGAGCCAGCCGATCTCCCTTCAGCTTTGCATTATTGCTTAAAACTTGAAAACCAAACATACAGATCAAACCATGCAACAAATAAAGGGCAACAGTCGAGCTTCAGAGTAAACGAAAAACCCATACCGGCACCCCGCAATTTTCAGCCATCGAACGCCTTTGGCCATCGACAGCCTCCACCGGTCCCTCCACGAAACTTCATGAGGGGACCACCACAACACTTAGGTCAGCCATTCGCTGCGCCAAGACAACACATGCTCAATTTCGGTAATGCACCGTTCGCCGCACCCCGACAAAATTATCAACAATTGCAACAATATAATGCCCCACCCCGTCCTTTCGCGGCCAAACCGCAACCAAGACCAGAACCAATGGACGTGGACCGCAGCATACAGACGAGAAATATCAATTATATGAACCGACCACATTTTGACGCCGGCAAACGACCGAGTGGACAGACTACAGACATAAACAAAAGACAAAGAAATTATAATATCCAAACTAGGGGCATGGGACATCCAAGTGCCAAAATAGCTGGGCCCAGTTCAAGCATGACAGACTATCAACGGTCGATGCAAGAATATGAAACCCAGAACGACATAAACGGCACCATGGACGAATATTGCAACGAACTGACGGACTACTTAAATGACGATGAGCAACAACAACAGATGCATTTTTTAGATTAGAAGACTCCTCACTGCCATACTTCGAATGTAGAGTGAGGAGTGGAAAGGTTCTAAAGGTGTTGATCGACACGGGCTCCAACAAAAATTATATTCAGCCAAAACTGGTGTCGAATGCAATACCAAATTACAAGCCTTTCATAGCTGCCACTCCGGGTGGCGATATAAAAATAACACACTACAAAAGAGCAGACCTTTTTGACTGGGAAATAAAATTTTTCCTCTTAACATCTCTTACGACATTCGACGCAATTCTCGGCAAAGACACCCTGAAAGAAATGGGAGCACAGATAGATTTAGGAAATTTGACCATGACACTAGGAAATGGGAAGAGGATTGCTATCAAGGAACGAAAGTTCGAGGCTGTTAATACAATCAGCCCCAGAATAGATCACTTGGGACAAAAACAAAAAGAAAAACTGAATCGGGTAATTAATAATTATCCAGGTCTCTTCGCAGACCCAAACCAAAAACTGACCTTCACAACAAATGTAAAGGCAGCAATTCGAACCACATCGGATACACCTGTGTATTCGAAGTTTTATCAGTACCCGATGTCCCTAAAAGATGAAGTCAATAAACAAATAGCGGAGCTTTTGCACGACGGAATAATTCGACCATCAAGGTCACCCTACAATTCACCAGTGTGGATTGTGCCAAAAAAACTCGACTCCTCTGGTAAAAAGAAATACAGAGTCGTGATTGATTACCGAAAACTCAATATGGTAACAGTAGCAGATAGGTACCCAATCCCCGATATTAACGAGGTTTTAGCCCAACTTGGTGACAACAAAGTTTTCTCGGTGCTCGATCTTAAAAGTGGGTTTCACCAGATCCCACTAAAAGACTCCGATATCGAAAAGACCGCCTTTTCCATAAATCATGGAAAATACGAGTTCACTCGACTTCCATTCGGTCTGAAAAATGCACCATCAATATTCCAACGCGCACTCGACGATATCCTTCATGAGCATATTGGCAAAATATGTTTCATCTATATCGACGATATCATTATCTTTAGCAAAGATGATGAAACCCATTACAAAAACCTGGACATAATTTTCAAGACCTTGCAACAAGCCAACATGAAATGTCAGTTGGACAAATGCGAGTTTATGAAGAGGAAGGTAGAATTCCTGGGATTCGTCGTGTCCGACAAGGGCATAGAAACCAATCCAATCAAAGTACAGGCAATTTCAGACTTCCCAATTCCAAAAACACTCAAAGAACTGAGATCATTCTTGGGATTATCTGGATATTACAGGAGATTTATACCCAACTACGCTAAGTTGGCAAAACCACTTAGCTCGCTTTTGAGAGGGGAGGATGGACGAATTTCCAAGACATTATCATCAAAAAAATCCGTCTCCCTTAATAACGAAGCAATGGAAGCCTTCAAGAAATTGAAGAGCAGTTTGATTTCCCCAGACGTGATACTCCACTACCCAGATTTTAAAAAAGAATTTCACCTAACAACGGACGCTTCCAATTTCGCAGTGGGTGCTGTTCTTTCACAAGGAAACAGACCCATTTCATTCTTATCGAGAACACTCTCGAAGGCAGAGGAAAACTACGCCACAAATGAGAAAGAAATGCTAGCCATTATCTGGGCTCTAAAAAAGCTCAAAACTTACCTTTACGGTAAAGCAAAGGTGAAAATCTTTACCGACCATCAGCCTCTGACCCATTCCCTCAGCAGCTGGAATGGAAATGCGAGAATCAAAAGATGGAAGTCATACCTCGAGGAATACGACTATGAAATTCTCTATAAACCAGGCAAAGAAAACGCTGTGGCCGACGCTCTGTCCAGAGGACCAACAGCCGCGCAAATAAACTCGGTAACCTCAACAATGCACAGCTCTGACAGTTCGAGCCATGGGTTGATACCTAGCGTTGAAGCTCCAATAAATGCATTTAAAAATCAAATTTTCTTCCGGAAAGCAGAGTCGGAGAATTACTCAGTTAGCATCCCATTCCCGACATTCCATAGGCATTTAGTGGACCGTAAATTGTTCACACCTGATAGCCTCTTGTCAGATTTGAAGAAATATCTTAACCCATCCGTGATAAACGGAATTTTCACATCCCAGGATGTAATGGGGAAAATACAAATCCTCTACCCCATCCACTTTAAGGGTTTCAAGATTAGATTCACTCAGACTGAGGTCAAAGACCTTGTTACCGAAGCCGAACAGGAGGAAGAAATACTTAGGACACACAACAGAGCACACAGAAACGCTTTGGAAAATAAAGCTCAGCTGTCCGAAAGAGTGTATTTTCCTAAAATGAGGAAAAAAGTTTCAGCTATCGTGAGTCAGTGTTTGGTGTGTAAGACCTCTAAATATGACAGACACCCCACACATCCGGAAATCAGAGAAACTCCCTTGCCAGAATACCCCGGACAAATTATTCATGTCGACATCTATTCGACAGAACGATATCTGGTGCTCACAGCAATCGACAAATTCTCCAAGCTGGCTCTGGGAAGAGTCATTAAGTCGAAAGCTATAGAGGACATTAGAAAACCCTTAAGAGATATCGTATTCTATTATGGAGTGCCCAAACTAATAGTAATGGACAACGAAAAGTCCCTCAACTCAGCTTCTATCAAATTCATGTTGGCAGACAAGCTGGGCATTGAGCTCTATAAAGCACCTCCGTACAAGAGTACGGTAAACGGACAGATAGAAAGATTTCACTCCACACTCTCTGAAATAATGAGATGCTTGAAAGGAGATGGGACACATAGAAGCTTCGAAGAACTTCTTGATAGAGCTATCTATGAATACAACTTCACTGTCCATTCGGTCACAAAAAAACGACCCCTAGAGGTGTTCTTCGGTAGGGGAACTACCGCGTCACCAGAACAGTATGAACAAGCTAGACTGGACAATGTAGACCGTCTTAGAAAGAAACAGGAAACTGACATTAAAAATTACAACCGGACAAGAAAGCCCATAAAGACCTACATCAAGGGCCAAGAAATTTTCGTTAGGGTTAATACAAGATTAGGATCTAAGCTATCAAACAGATTTAGAAAAGAAATAGTTAAGCAAGATAGGAATACTACAATACTAACAGAGTCAGGAAAAATAGTGCACAAAAGTAACATCAGATCATGATTACTTTCAGGATACTTACTGTGGTCGCATTGACAAATGGACTCATTGAAATAACTAACTACACCGACGCACAGACTGTGACGATTTACAACGGGATAGGACAGATACAGATAGGAACAACGAGAATTGTCCATATCATCGACTTGGACCACGTACAACTGACCATAGGAAAACTAACAGACTACATCGATCAGGACTTCAACGACGACAAGTCATATCACTTACTGAACTACGAACTGACACAGACGAAGAACTTGCTCGACACTGTGATCCTGGCAAAGACAAGGAAAACTAGATCGATAAATCTTATAGGGACGGCCTGGAAGTATGTTGCCGGTAGCCCGGATCACGATGACCTTGTAGCTCTGACCGACGGGATAAACGACTTGACGGATAACAACAATAGACAGGTAATAATCAATAGACAGCTGGAAAATAGAATGAACCTACTAACCGACGTGACCACGAAAATACAAAACTCAATCAGAAAAGATTCTACCTTAAAGGATGAGCTGGCCATAAGACTACAGAACCAGATTAGGCTCGTAAAAGAAGAGATAGTCAACATTAAATTTGCCATTCAATGGGCAAGGCTGGGTGTTATGAACACATTCCTGCTAAACGAGTTCGAGTTGAAAGAGATCGACAGCCTACTCAAAATCAATAATATGCCGACTTCTGCCTTAACGGTCGAAGAAATGTTAAAACTCTCAGACGTTTCCGTTTTACATAACGGAACTACAATTTTGTATGTTATCAAAATCCCAATTTTAAAACCAACTAATTTCCTAAATTATCAAATAAGGCCAGTAAAGAAAAACAATAATATCATTAATTTACCAGCTAAAGAAATTTTTAAATTTAAAGACGAAATGTACGGAATTAATGCCTTTTGCAAAAGTTCAAACAGTTTAAAAATATGTAAAGATAAATTCATTAGTAATTTAAGTAAAGACCTTTGTCTACCCGAACTTTTAAATGGAAAGCAATCAAGGTGTGAGTTCGCCAATGCAGAACACATCCCTGCAATAGAAGAAATAGACGACGGGCTAATATTACTCAACGACTTCAATGGCACAGTGAACTGGAGGGACATCGAGAGACGATTGAGCGGCACTTACTTGATAACGTTCCTGAACGAGACCCTGAAAATCAACGGCCGAGAGTTCAGTAACAATGAAGTGGCTTCAACAAAACCTGCGCCACCACTGATACAGCTGACTCCATACGAGGTGGGACGCCTTCGAATTCTCTCGCTAGAAGTACTCGAGCAACTTCATCTGAATAACACATCTGAGTTACGCAAACTTCGAACGCACTCAACAATAAACAGAGTGTTCGGCGCAACAATACTAATGATGATTGCTGTCCTGATCTTCGTGACAAATCGGTGCTGCCGGAGAGGAAAAAAGGTGGTCCTTCAAATCGACGCACCTGGCATTCAAAACATTGACGCGGTGCCCAAACCACCACAGATCACCCCACCAACAATGCGTTTCAACAACATCCCGTTTTTTTGATGACCGCTTGAGGACAAGCGTCGATTAAGAGGGGAGGAGTTATTGCCCTATAAGTTATCGTCCCACATCTTATATTTCAACATCATTTCTGGGTAAACACAAGTGCCCAAAATGCTGACCAAAGGTCTGCATTCTTTCCGCTGTCAACGACCAGCTAAAAGTGCGATCATCTGCACTTCTCCGCCGCGTAGCCGCTGACGACCACTGATTCGCTGCCGACGCCTGCTGCGACGCTGCCGACGCCCACACTTGATTGCTAGGGACTTAGGGAAATATTTTGTATCTTAGCTTTAGTTTCAAATGAACAATTACAATAAACGGTCGCTTGCGATCTACAAAATAAAAATCAATAAACTGTAATTATTTACTTATATAAGAACTATGTACTTAGATTTGTAGGCTTCTTGAGAAGAACGAAAGAAATATAGAATCACTCTTAAGTTTGAACCCAAAGCGTGAAGTTGTGTTACTGAATCCCATACAAGTGCCTGAACAAAATCTCATGCAAAGTGCCGACAGCCGACTATAAGCGAACCACCCAACATCTTTACTGCTGTTATATTCACCTCCCATCATTCGGCCCGAATGGTAACTCGCTCCCCTTGGAAACGCACTTTTATATTATTTGGGATTGAGAGGCGTCACTCGATCAATTTCTCGTGCAAACAAACTTTGCTAGAGGAACTAGCTGACATCATTATCCCTAAGGGTGTTAATGCCTTCCACTGTGATCTTCACACGTCGTCAAGAAAACGTGAAGCAAGTGCTCTCCGAGTACTACTTCCCCAAGATGACTAAATTGGCAAGCGAGATAGCTGCCAATTGCAAAACCTGCGCCAAGGCGAAATATGATAGACATCCAAAAAAACAGGAGCTCTGTGAAACACCAATCCCGGGCCACGTAGGAGAAATATTACACATCGATATTTTCTCGACGGATAGGAAATACTTCCTCTTCTGTGTGGACAAATTTTCGAAATTCGCCATGGTGCAGCCGATCCCGTCTAGAACCATAGAGGATCTAAAGCCACCATTGCTTCAACTCATGAATGTTTTCCCAAAAGCCAAAGCCATCTACTGCGACAATGAACCATCATTGAAATCGCACACAATAGTGGCCATGCTGGAAAACCATTTCGGCGTCAGCATCTCGAATGGACCGCCCCTCCATAGCGTCTCCAACGGACAGGTAGAACGCTTTCACAGCACCTTGGCCGAGCTCGCTAGATGCCTGAAAATAGACAAAGGCATAAGTGACACGGTGGAGTTGATCTTGCTGGCCACAGCCAGATATAACAAGTCCATCCACTCCGTCATTAACAAAAAACCGGCCGAAGTCATGCAGGCAGATCCGGACGATCCACAAAGTGATGTCCAGGAAAAAATCAAAAATGCCCAAAATGTGACACGAAACCGTGAAAACGCCTCTCGGCGGAACAGGGTCTTCCAGGTCGGCGATAAAGTCCTAGTGAAGTCAAACAGAAGACTAGGCAAGAAACTCACTCCTTTATGCGAGGAGAGAACCATCGTGGCGGACTTGGGGACCACAGTCCTAATTAAAGGGAGGGTGGTCCACAAAGACAACCTCAGGTGACCCAAACAGAGCCCAGCTGCGGTTCCCCCGGATTTTCTTTTCATTTATAGCCACTTGGCATAAGTTTTTTATTTGTTTTTCATTCGTAGCCACTTGGCATAAGTTTTCATTATTTTTCGCTTCCCATAGCCACTTGGCTTAATTTTTTAACGTTTAATTTACTTCCTCTTATTCGTCTATTGGTGGTGGGCAACTCCATTCCGAGTATTTATTAATCAACCACGCATATTACAGGTCGTTTCCAACGCTTCTACTTTGTCTCCTGACGGTGGCATCGGCCCACGTCACAGATTACACCCACGCAAATTACATCCCCGTCATTGACGACCAAATCTTAGTATGGGAAGAATATGCCTACGTCAGACACTCTGCTAACCTCTCTGAGTATAGGCGAGTAATTGACGAAACCAACGGTATGGTCGAGATATTCCCCCAGTCCCACATGAAGAAGCTCCTGAACATTGACATCGCTCACCTTCGTGACATGCTCGACTCGTCGAGCGTCCTTCACAGAGTGGCCAGGAGCCTAGACTTCTTGGGAACTGCGCTAAAGGTTGTCGCAGGGACACCTGACGCAGAAGATTTTGAGAATATAAAGTTCACCGAAGCAAGACTAATTGATGCACACAATAGCCAAATCGAAATTAACACCAAAATACAAGTTCGAATCAACGAACTTACCGACACCGTTAATCAACTTTTAAAATTTTCAAAAGATAAGCAAATCGACACAGGCCACCTTTACGAAATGCTATTAACTCGCAATAGAATCATTGTCATGGAACTTCAGAACCTTTTGCTTACAATCACACGAAATGCTATTAACTCGCAATAGAATCATTGTCATGGAACTTCAGAACCTTTTGCTTACAATCACACTCGCAAAAATTAACGTAGTTAGTCCAGTCTTTCTGGACCATGCAGACTTGGAGAATGTTTGGGGCGAGGAGCCCACCAACACCCCCATAAGGGAAATTTTGTCCGTTGCGTCCGTAAAGGTTTTACAATCCCTTAACGTTTTGCATTTTATTATAAAATTCCCCAAGATTGTTATGGCCCGTAATAAAATCACCGTCTTCCCAGTGGCTCACCATGACACGGTATTGAGGTTAGAAGACAACATGGTGGCAGAATGCAATGGAGAAATCCGTACCGTGAAGAACTGCTCCAGATCACCCGGGGCGACATTTTGCCAGTTATCTTCGGTGAGCTCATGTGCCCAAGAACTCCACGCTGGAGGCATGGCAACACGCAGCAGAGCGACTTACATCACCTATCACCTACATCGATGAAGGAATTATTATCATATATGATAGACCAGCACTCGTGCGTGTGGATAATGGAACAGCCATCCACGTCAAAGGAACGCACCTAATAACATTCATTGTGAGTGCCATGGTCAATGAGACCGTCTTCACAAACCACGACATGGTCCAAAAGAGGGCACCGGGAGTAGCTAACTCTCATGTCCTTAATATCTCGATGAAACACGAGATCCTGAGCCTCCCATACCTTTACCGCTTGAGTGAAAGGAATTTGGAGCAGATCAGGAAATTCGAACAAGACGTCGACGGATACCGACTAGGTAAGATAGCGCTAATTGCAGGAGCAATTTTCTGCGCTCTCATCTGCATCGGTCTAACCTGCCAACGAACCATTAGGGTCAAGAAGTCCACAGCCCAACTTAAGGAAGTACTCGCCAAAATAGGGTCGGCCGAGGACGGCCTCAATCTTGAGGGGGGAGTAGTTAACTAAGTTAACCGGACCGCTCGTCCGCTGACCAGCACCGGTCAAATTACTGACCAAGCATTTGGCCGGAAGCTCGAGCATAGCCGGCAAAGCTCTGCACTTTGGCAGAGGCCGCTATGAAGCTCTTTCTTTGTTAGCCTTAAGTTCAGTTTGATTTTATATTTAATAAAGAGCGCAACGCGCATTGAATCGACTCCAGCTCTTGCTGTCATTATTAAATTGGTTGACTAGCCTTAAGGGGAGTCAACAACGGAGAGACGTTCTCCCACCGTATCTTCCAATTTAGGAAAAGAGGTCTGCGGCAACCGTCCTGCCTCCCGGATACCTGTAACTTACGCCGGAGACCGCGGCGAGGGATCTACACCAACATAATTAGATTAATTTGTATATGTATAAATGTAAGTAAGAATACATAGATATAAGCAATGTATGTGCGGGTTAGCTGAACCCAACTTCAGCACACTTTGAGCATTCAAATAAAGAACCTCGAACAGAGCAGAAGCTAAGCTCTTCTTTCATTAAACATCAAAATAGCACCCTTTAAAATAGCACCTTTCATATGGCGACCGTGACAGGACGATTGCAGGACTTTTGCAGGACGCACACGAAGTGTTTAAAGTATTGTGCTAATAATTACAGTCGACTGATCTTAGTTCGACTATAAATTAAATAAATTAATAAATTCAAATGACATTATAAAACATAATAATTGATGGCGGAAGAGCCACAATTCCCAAACGCACAGCCCACGACACAAAGGGACTTGCCAACGTTGGAAGAAGCTCTGCAGCAAAATCCTGCAGATGGACCACGCCCACTCACAATAGCTGAGTACCGGGCAAGGCAGGAAAGGAAGGAACCAAAGAAGCACAAACGCTCCGGAAAAAGGGTAAAGCTACTTAAACAACGCCGACTGGTTAAGGAAATGACCCAGTTGGCCAGAAACGAGGCATCCCGACAACGCTACAAAGAGCGTCTTGAGGACATCGAAAGCAAGATTTCGCAAGGTGCGAAACAACGCAAACGGGCTGCATAAATAAATGCCAATGCCCCAATTTGCCTTAATTTTAATTTCTAAACCCAAGCCGATGCGGGAAACCGCTGCTTGAAAAACACTAATATCTGTTAGGTTTTTTACTAACAATGCGGTTGGACAAATTTTTTTTATATTGTAAACAAATATGTGAGCCAACCACATTTATTAACAACTAATATTTCCACGTCTCCGCTACTGAGTATATATGTATTCAGCTGGAAAAAAAAATTTTTTTTCAATGACAGAATATAACAATTCTTATCTTCATTAAACGTAAACATTTTTTTTATTTTTGATTTGAAAAAAAACATTTCATTGAAAATAAACAAAAAAAAAATGGGATGGTTTAGCGATTCTAGTGAGGCAAAGGACAATACTGCCAACGTAGTTAATAAAGTAAAAATTATAGATCACACAGACGATAAAAATGCGTTGTGGATCTTATTGCTGATCATTACAATAGTACTACTTCTACAATTTCTGCTTACAATTTATGTTAAGCATAACAAGATCATCACAAGGCGTTATATAAATAGGGCAAATCGTTGAGACCAGATTAAAAAAAATAAAATAATATGGATTAGAAGAAAGCTTAATAAAAACTTTTTTTTTAACGACAAGAATGGAATGGAGCGAAATAGCGATACGAATAGACGAATTTCGCTTCAGGTTCGATAAGTCTTATAAATGTATCAATAGAGACGCAGTAATAAAATCCGAAACTTTGAAAAATCATATAGAGATATTAGTAGGAGAATATAATAATATAGTTACATTAGTAAATAAATATGCAAATAGGCTCACATCTGAACATAATAACAAATGTTTGAGGGTTATAAAATCCCTAAACACAAGATTAAATAACATCAGAAAAAGAAGACATATTCTGATAGATGTACCAGAAAGTCTAAGTCAATTGGTTGAATTCAACACAGACCAGTTCAAAGAACTAGACGAATCTGTTCAATCAAGCGGCGCTGAATGCGATAGTGACATTGAAACGCTAGAAGGAAGCGACCGAATTGAATTTAAATCTGAACCAATAACAATTTCTGAAATGGCACAGACATTGATAGAATTTATCAGGCTAGCCACATCTCTGATACCAGAGTTTGATGGTAGGCACGAAAATTTACAAAGTTTTATAGATGCTCTAGGTCTATTAGACTCCTTAAAAGGCACGCATGAGACAACAGCGATAAACTTTATAAAAACTAAACTTAAAGGCCATGCAAGGAATCTTATAAGTAATGAGCAGACGATTGCTGCAATCTTTACCCAACTGTCAAGTGCAGTAAAAGGAGAATCGGTAGAAGTGATATCTGCCAAGCTTCTGAATCTACAACAGAGAAATAAAACGGCTAACCAATACACCCAAGAGGTGGAGAAACTGACAAAGGCCCTTGAAGGTGCCTATATCAGTGAAGGTCTCAGCCAGTCCTTAGCAAATAAATACAGCACTACAACAGCTGTAAAAGCAATGACACAGAATTGCTCCATTGATAAGGTAAAACTTATCATGCAAGCAGGCACATTCACAAACATGAATGATGCCATCTCCAAATTTGTAACACTGTACTGTTTTATCGAACATTTTTTTGTTCCTAATCAAGAAATACACAATGGAATTTATGTTGCGAATGCAATAGCAGCATCCAAACATGTATACATTCGACTTCTAAATACAACTAATTTCGACCAATTGGTCAAAGTAAATAAAATACAATATGAAAATCCAAAAGATTATGACATTCATAACACCAATCCAGAAAATAGAAGCGAACAAGTACTTTCAAAACTAAAGAAAAATTTTCCAGAGCAATTTAAAAGTCAATTAACTGAATTATGCACACAGTATAGTGATGTGTTCGGACTGGAAACCGAACCTATATCAACAAATAATTTTTATAAACAAACATTAAGACTTAAAGATGATGAACCCATTTATATAAAAAACTATAGAAGCCCGCATAGCCATATTGAGGAAATTCAAAAACAAGCAGGGAAATTAATAAGCGACAAAATCGTCGAACCGTCTGTATCTGAGTATAACAGCCCACTCTTGCTAGTTCCAAAAAAATCATTACCAAATTCACAAGAGAAAAAATGGCGATTAGTAATTGACTATCGTCAAATAAACAAAAAACTTCTTTCTGACAAATTTCCACTCCCTAGAATTGATGACATTTTAGATCAACTAGGTCGAGCTAAATACTTTTCATGCCTTGACTTGATGTCAGGTTTCCATCAAATAGAACTTGAGGAAAACTTTAGGATTATAACCTCCTTTTCAACGAGCCATGGCTCATATCGCTTCACGCGATTACCATTTGGTCTTAAAATAGCACCAAATTCATTTCAGAGGATGATGACTATATCATTCTCGGGATTAGAACCCTCTCAGGCATTCCTTTACATGGATGACTTAATGGTGATAGGATGTTCCGAAAAACACATGATTAAAAACCTAACTGATGTTTTTAATGTATGTAGGAAATATAACCTAAAGTTGCATCCAGAAAAATGTTCATTTTTCATGCACGAAGTGACATTCCTAGGTCACAAATGCACAGACAAAGGAGTATTGCCAGATGACAAGAAATATGACGTCATCAAAAATTATCCTGTCCCTCATGATGCGGACAGCGCAAGACGATTTGTAGCATTCTGCAACTATTATCGTCGATTTATATGGAACTTCGCCGATTATTCACGGCACATAACTAGATTATGTAAAAAAAATGTCCCTTTTGAATGGTCAAGCGAATGCCAGAACGCATTCGAATACCTTAAAGAAAATCTTATGCACCCCACACTATTACAATATCCTGATTTTCGCAAAGAATTTTGCATTATAACGGATGCTAGTAAACAAGCTTGCGGAGCGGTTCTAACTCAGAACCGAAACGGGATTCAGCTCCCAATAGCTTATGCATCACGTTCATTTACAAAAGGAGAAAGCAATAAGAGTACAACCGAACAAGAGCTAGCGGCAATTCATTGGGCAATTACCCATTTCAGACCATACATTTATGGCAAACATTTCACCATTAAAACGGAACACAGACCATTAACGTACCTATTTTCTATGACTAATCCCAGTTCTAAATTAACTCGCATGCGGCTAGAGCTTGAAGAATACGACTTCACAGTAGAATACCTAAGGGGGAAAGATAATTTTGTAGCAGACGCACTCTCACGTATAAATATAAAGGAACTCAAAGACATGCAACATAAAGTCCTGAAAGTCACTACCAGGCAACAAAGTAGACAAAGTGTCACAATGTATTGACGCTAAGTTATATCCAATCATTTATTGTATTTTTAGGGTAGATTAGTCCAATATGCTACACCTCCCTTTTTAAAGAAATGACGTAATATATGTAGTTCTCAATAATAATATTGTGTTTAGAAAGGAAAAATTTTTTGATATTGATTTTTTTTATTAATTATTAGCAATGTTTTGTCTCAAAGCATTTTTGTATAATGACAGAATAATACAAAAAATGTATGTTGAATTACGATATTTTTGGATTTATGTTTAACTTTCTTAGAAGGAAAAATAATTAAATTTTTTTTTGTGGTTTTTTTTTTTGTTTTGAGGTTGATCAGACCTTTTCTTAAGTGAAATGAAACGTTTCATTGATTATATATTTTTAGTCTATCCTTATGTACTTTTTGCTTCTTTTGTTTTGTATCTCTAATTACTATGTTATCTCTGTCTTCTATGGTTTCTACAGTATAAGGGCCTATATATACTGGATCTAACTTATGACCCGATTCGTTCCTTAGTATAACTTTATCTCCTATTTTTAATTGAAAATCTGAAGTTTTCTTATCATAAAGTTGTTTTCTATAAGACTTAGCTTTTTCTAACAAAAGTCTATCTCTTTTATATGCTATTTCTAATCTAAATTTTATTTCCTTTGAGTAATCTTCTATATTATACAGTGGTTCTATTCTATCTGTTTTATTAAAATTTGCGAACTGCCTTGGTAATCTTCCAAAGACTAGTTCATATGGACAGTAATTATGCATGACTGATGGTGTTGTGTTGAAGCAATAGATAAAATATTGTATCCAAACGTCCCAATCAGTTTTATCTGCAGAGATGTATGCACACCAAGGAACAGCTACCCTGATACCATCAGAGACAAATCCTGAAGTAATTTTCTCGAAAGCAGCTAGTTTCGCTCCCTGGCCTACATTCAACACTAACAAGACAACATTTGCTAACGTTTTAAAATCAGGTATGACGCCTCCAACCCAAAACTCCCGAACTCCACATGAAGTGCACACAAAATTAGACACACAACAAAACTATCACCCAGCTGCGCAGCAGGAAACAAAAACTGAAGCTATGATGCAAGCCTTACAACAGAGCATGATGGAATTTATGACATTTATGAAGACCACCATTCAAGACATGATGCGTAATCAAAACCTTTTGATACAAATGCTTGTAGCCCAACAATCAAATAAATAATGGCTACCTTACGCATAGCTACGTGGAACGCCAATGGCGTTTCACAGCGCAAACTTGAGCTAGCTCAATTCCTACATGAGAAGCATATCGACGTAATGCTTCTTTCGGAAACTCATCTCACAAGCAAATACAATTTTCAAATAAGAGACTACCATTTCTACGGTACAAATCATCCCGACGGAAAAGCACACGGTGGCACCGCCATACTCATAAGGAACCGTATGAAGCACCACTTTTACAAAGAATTTGCGGAAAATCATCTTCAGGCCACATCTATCAACATTCAGCTGGATGACAACACTCTCCTTACACTAGCGGCCGTATACTGACCCCCCCCCCCCCGTTTCACAGTATTAGATTTGGATTAGATTGGATTTCTTCAAAGCACTAGGGCCACACTTCATTGCAGCAGGCGACTACAACGCTAAACATACTCACTGGGGATCGCGACTTGTGAACCCAAAAGGAAAACAGCTTTATAAGACGATAATAAAAGCCACTAATAAACTTGACCATGTTTCCCCCGGGAGTCCTACATACTGGCCATCAGACCTCAATAAGCTGCCAGACCTGATCGACTTCGCAGTTACGAAAAATATTTCCCGCAGTTTGGTTAAAGCTGAATGTCTGCCGGATCTGTCATCTGATCACTCGCCTGTACTAATTCACCTCCGCCGATACGCAGAAAACGTGAAACCACCAATCAGATTGACCTCTAGCAAAACAAACTGGCTCAGGTATAAAAAATATATAAGTTCACATATTGAGCTAAGCCCAAAACTCAATACTGAATCTGATATAGAGAGCTGCACGTGTGCATTGCAATCCATCCTTACTGCAGCAGCTCTTACTGCAACACCCAAAATAACAAATAATGCAATTAATTCAAAGAAGACCAACGTACAAATCGAGCAACTCGTCCACGTAAAACGTCGCTTACGCAGAGAATGGCAATCTTCTAGATCCCCAACTGCAAAACAAAAGCTAAAAGTAGCCACACGGAAACTGGCCAACGCTCTGAAACAAGAAGAGGACGAAGATCAGCGACGATACATAGAGCAACTCACACCAACAGGCACAAAACAAAAGTCACTGTGGCGAGCCCACTCAACTCTTCGCCCACCGACTGAAACCGTTTTGCCGATAAGGAATTCCTCAGGTGGCTGGGCCCGTAGTGATGAAGACAGAGCCAACACATTTGCCGCTCACCTACAAAATGTGTTCACGCCAAACCAGGCTACTAGCACATTCGCGCTACCGTCCTATCCCGTAAACCGCCATCAGCAACTCACCCCAATTGTGTTTCGTCCTAAAGAAATAACTAAAATAATCAAAGACAATCTCAGCCCGAAAAAATCCCCCGGCTGCGACCTTATAACACCGGAAATGATCATCCAGCTGCCACATTCTGCAGTTCGCTACATAACCAAGCTCTTTAATGCCATCACCAAACTTGGTTACTTTCCACAACGATGGAAGATGATGAAGATCATAATGATTCCAAAGCCTGGTAAGAACCACACAGTCGCTTCATCTTACAGACCAATAAGTCTACTCTCATGCATTTCGAAACTATTCGAAAAATGCCTGCTGATCCGACTTAATCAACATCTGATATACCACAATATAATCCCAGCCCACCAATTTGGATTTCGCGAAAGCCATGGAACCATTGAACAGGTGAATCGTATTACAACGGAAATAAGAACTGCATTTGAATATCGCGAATACTGTACAGCAGTATTTTTAGACGTATCCCAAGCATTCGACAAAGTCTGGCTCGACGGCCTAATGTTTAAAATTAAAACATCCCTACCCGAAAGCACACACAAACTTCTAAAGTCTTACCTCTATGACAGAAAGTTTGCAGTGCGGTGCAACACTGCCACTTCCACTGTTCATACAATTGATTTTTCGCAAATGATTTTTTTCGCAAATGTACCCAACAGACATTATATGCTGTTACACTGCAAATATTTTTGGTGAGGCAATTAACATATTGCGGGGGCTAAATATCAGAGCCAAGGCTCTCACAATTTAATATACCAGATTTGAATTTTTGTTTGACATTTAATTCAGTTTTGTATATCACATCGCTCGAGTAGAAATTCTTGGTACTAGCTTCACAGTCCACTTTGTATCTTTTATTGTCCCCACTCCACCGCTGTGAACCCGATAAGGCCGCGCATGCATTTGTATTTCAATTATTTATTCTTCTTCTTACCTCTATGACAGAAAGTTTGCAGTGCGGTGCAACACTGCCACTTCCACTGTTCATACAATTGAGGCTGGAGTCCCCCAAGGCAGCGTTCTTGGGCCAACCTTATACCTCATCTATACAGCCGACATCCCTACAAATAGTCGCTTAACGGTATCCACATTTGCCGACGATACAGCTATCCTTAGCCGTTCAAGGTCCCCTATCCAAGCTACAGCACAGTTAGCACTGTACCTCACCGACATTGAGAAGTGGCTCTCTGACTGGCGAATAAAAGTAAACGAGCAAAAATGCAAGCACGTGACGTTTACGCTAAACAGACAAGACTGTCCTCCGCTCTTGTTGAACAGCATACCACTCCCGAAAGCAGATGAGGTAGCGTACCTAGGAGTACACCTTGACAGAAGACTCACATGGCGCAGGCACATTGAAGCCAAAAAAACCCAACTTAAACTCAAAGCCAACAACTTACACTGGCTCATCAACTCTGGTTCTCCGCTCAGCCTAGATCACAAGGTCTTGCTCTACAATTCTATATTGAAACCAATCTGGACCTATGGCTCACAGTTATGGGGCAATGCCAGCAACAGCAATATTGACATCATTCAGCGAGCACAATCAAAGATTCTGACAACCATCACTGGGGCACCGTGGTACGTTCGGAGTGAAAACATCCAAAGAGACTTAAATATCCCATCAGTTACCAACGCAATCACGGAACTTAAGGAAAAATACCATAGCAAGCTTCACACGCACCCCAACCACCTAGCGCGAGGTCTAATCCAGCTCAGCAGCCGTTCCCGTCTCCGGCAAAAGGACCTACCAACCCATGCGGGCGTCCTAGCACATTGCGAGTCACAACCAAGTGACCTACACCCGCTCACCCGCGTGGACGAGGGTATCATCATCATCAATGACCGGCCAGCCAGGGTCACGGTAGACAACGAAACGGAAGTCTACCTACGCGGCACACATCTCATCACCTTCAACGATCGCGTCGTGATAAATGACACCACTTTTGTAAATCATGACAAGGCCCAAACAAGAGCTCCAGGGGTAGCGAGTTCCCCATCATTGAATATCACCGCCAACAGAGATATTCTGAGCCTCCCCTACCTTCACCAGCTAAGTGAACGTAACTTGGAGTTCATCAAAGAGTTCGGGAGAGAAATTGATACTAATCATCATCATCGCATAATATTTATCGCAGCAGCGATTTGTTGTGCATTGGTTTGCATCGGCATCACCTGTCTACGGTACATCGGAGCGCGGAGATCTGCAATCCAGTTAAACGGGATGATCGCTGAATTAGGACCAACCGAGGACGGCCGCAATCTTGAAGGGGGGATAGTTAACACGGGCCAACGAGCTAGACCAGTTGGCTCAGTGCACGAAATTTAATACCATTACGTTAAAGTGCTGACCCCAGCATCGGGCCGGAAACCCGTGCGCAGCCGGCAAACACAGCATATTTGCGTGGCCGCTGCGAGTCTTTTGTTAGCTGTAAGATTCATTTTTTATATTCAGTTTATGTTTGACTTTAATAAAGAGCGGTTGCTCGTCTACATTATCACTCCGACTGTTCGTCGCAAAACATACTTGTATTAATTACTCTACCAGACCACAAGGCTGGTAGTTAAAAGAGGAAAGTTCCTCTCAACCTAATATATTGGACAGCAGCGAGGGATCCCCCTGCCACCCCCAATTTGAATATCTTATACAAATAAACCAGTCTGAAGAGTGTTTTTCAAAAATCTCAATATTGAACGTGACGACTAATAGGTGTTTGGTGTTTAATTCCAATTTTTTATCCGGTGGAGGAGATTTACCCGAAACCCCATTGTTTACTAAATAAATATTATAATATTATCACATATTTTCACTGCGAAAAAATTTAATAAACATCATAATCCGTTGCAAATACGGCGTATAAAAAATTAATTTAATTTAATTCGCTCACAGTTTGTGTAACGGCGCATTGCTATTTCGCCGAGCAGTTAAATTTTTTTCGCAAATGTACCCAACAGACATTATATGCTGTTACACTGCAAATATTTTTGGTGAGGCAATTAACATATTGCGGGGGCTAAATATCAGAGCCAAGGCTCTCACAATTTAATATACCAGATTTGAATTTTTGTTTGACATTTAATTCAGTTTTGTATATCACATCGCTCGAGTAGAAATTCTTGGTACTAGCTTCACAGTCCACTTTGTATCTTTTATTGTCCCCACTCCACCGCTGTGAACCCGATAAGGCCGCGCATGCATTTGTATTTCAATTATTTATTCTTCGCTTCTTTGTTTATAGTGGCGGAAGCTCAGCTCCCGCATATCCCTTACCTTGCCGCTGCTCCGCGAGGCGACGGCTTGGTTCGAACAGCTTTATACATCGTTGCAAAGGCGGCGGCTACAGTCTCCGCGCACCCCTCACCTTACCAGTGTTGGTACTTGGAAAGGCGGCAACTGGGCTCACATACATAGTTGTTAAGGCGGCGGCTCCGTCCCCGCGTACTTCTCGCATTGCCAGCTGCCTTCATGGGCAAAATAGCTGTGCGGGCATTGCATACCAGTGCAGTTTAACTTAAGCACATATGAGCTCCCCGTTTACACAATATAGGGAAAATAAACGGTACGCTAGCGACTCAGATTCTGACAGTGAAGGGCCCCCGCGTATTTTCACCCCAATACGGGCACCCGCTAACCCCCCTTCAGTTAGAACCATGGACTCAGATCAGCTTAAGGCTGTGATTCAGACCGCCGTTAATCGTGCCTTGGCAGAAGCGGCCGGTGAAGCCAGGAGTAGAGAAGAAGAAATGAGCCAAACTATACAACAGTTGGCTACCCAAGTTGCAGCGGTGCAAATCGCACCCACACAAGCGGCAGCCCCCATAATCAAAGTATACCAACCCATTGATATCACGGGCAACGTCAAGTGCAGCGAGCCTCTGGATGCCGTAAAATGCTTGCCCGAATTTACGGGAGCACAAGAGACATATGTCTCCTGGCGGCAGGCGGCGGTAGCCGCATATTACATATTTAGGAATTATGTAAATAGCTCACGCCACTACCAGGCGGTCGTTATAATCAGAAGTAAAATAAGAGGCCCCGCCGATGCGGTGCTATCTTCGTTCGGCACTGTATTGAATTTCGATGCGATCATAGATCGCCTCGATTTCACATATAGTGACAAACGCGCGATTCACGTCATCGAGCAGGAAATGGGCACCCTCAGACAGGGAAGCCTGACTCTATTACAATACTACGACGAGGTCGAGAAAAAGCTCACCTTGCTTACCAATAAGGCCACCATGTCGTATGAAACGGCGGCGGCAAAAATCTTATGCGACAAATTCCGGGATGATGCGCTCCGTATATTTATTTCGGGACTCAAGCGCAGTCTTTCCGATGTCCTATTCTCGGCCAAGCCGAAGGACAACTTGGCAACTGCGTTGGCATTAGCTCAGGAAGTGGAATCAAACCACGAAAGGTACACCTTCGCAACATCGTTTGCAAAAAGCCTGGAGGATGGGGGTAGGAAGCAATACCCAATGGCGCAAGAACGCCAACAAACTGCCCGTCATCAGACGAAGAGTAGCGGGGAAAGAGATGCAGTTCCTCATCGACACGGGTGCGTCAAAAAATTTTATCCGGCCTCACAAAGGCTTAAAAGGCGTTCGCCCCGTCGATTCCCCATTCACCATCCATTCACTCCATGGTGTTACCACGATCACGAAAAAATGTTTCGTGTCACTTTTTGATTTGAAGGCCACGTTCTTCATTTTACCCGATTTGTCTTCCTTTGACGCGATCATTGGCCTCGACCTACTTAAACAGGCAGGGGCTTCGCTTTGTCTGGCCTCCGGCCACCTCAGATGGGGCAATGGAGAAGAGAAAATTGAATTCCACCCATGCCCCGACGTCAATTTTACCGAAGTGGACTACTCAGATGCGCCACCCTTAGTCAGAAACGCGTTCTTAGAAATGCTGAAGACTAGGAAGAAGGCTTTTGCAAACCCTAACGAGGCTTTGCCCTATAACACATCGGTGGTAGCTACCATCCGAACAGTTAGTGAGGAGCCCATATACGCAAAATTATACCCGTACCCATTGGGGGCGGCGGACTTCGTCAACAAAGAGATTGAAGATCTGCTTAAAAACGGGATAAACGGGAAAATACGAATTTCGCAGACTACTGTTTGGCCTCAAAAATGCAGGCAGCATTTTTCAGAGGACAATCGATGACATCCTACGGGAACAAATCGGCAAGTTCTGCTATGTTTACGTTGACGACGTAAATATCTACTCCGAAGACGAAAACTCTCACATCAAGCACGTAGATTGGGTTCTAAAGAGCCTGCACGATGCGAACATGAGGGTATCGGTAGAAAAGTCCAGCTTTTTTAAGAAAAGTGTGAGCTTCCTTGGGTTTATAGTCACTTGTAACGGTGCTACCACAGACCCAGAAAAGGTTAAGGCTATAAAAGAATTTCCGGAACCCAAAAGTGTTTTTGAGGTACGGTCACGTCTAGGCCTAGCCAGCTACTACAGATGTTTTATTAAGGACTTCGCGGCAATAGCAAGGCCTATATGAGACATCCTAAAAGGGGAAAACGGAACAGTTAGTAGACACAGGTCACGAAACATTCCGGTTCAGTTCTCGGAGACGCAGCAACAAGCGTTTCAGAAACTACGAAACATCTTGGCATCCGACGACGTGATGCTAAGGTACCCCGACTACAAAAAGGCATTTGATCTAACGACAGATGCCTCGGCCCATGGCATTGGCGCAGTATTGTCCCAAAAGGGACGTACAATAACAATGATCTCAAGGACATTGAAGGGCAGGAAGGTTAACTACGCCACCAACGAGAGGGAACTCTTAGCCATAGTCTGGGCTTTGGCCAAGCTACGGCATTACCTGTATGCGTTTAAAGACATCAACATCTTTACCGACCACCAGCCGCTAACCTTTGCAGTATCGGAATCCAATCCGAATGCAAAGATTAAAAGGTGGAAAGCGCGCATTGATGAATCAGGGGCGCGTATTTTCTACAAACCCGGCAAAGAAAACTTGGTCGCCGATGCATTGTCACGGCAACAAATTAACGTCATGGAGGAGCAAGAAGCTCAATCGTGCGTGGCCACTGTTCACAGCGAGCTCTCCTTGACGCACACTATCGAAACGACGGATAAGCCCCTAAACTGCTTTCAGAACCAGATAACTGTGGAGGAGGCACGCTTCCCGTTGAAGCGCAGCTTCGTCCTCTTTGGAAACAAGAGGCGGCATGCGATTAACTTCCCCTGCAAAGAGTCATTGATTGATGAACTCGCAGATGTAATCGTTCCGAAGGGCGTAAACGCCATTCATTGTGACCTGCACACGCTGGCACTAATACAGGACGAATTGGTTCGGAGATTTCCAGCCACCAAATTTTGGCACTGCAAAAACCGTGTAACGGATATTTTTCCCTGTCCCTGAGAGACGGGAAATTCTTACCGTACAACACAATAGGTCGGCCCAAGAAAACGTTAAGCAGGTGCTCTCCGAGTACTACTTTCCGAAGATGACCAAGTTGACTACCGAAATCGTAGCAAACTGCAAAACATGCGCGAAAGCCAAATACGATAGGCACCCAAAAAAACATGAGCTTGGCGAGACTCCAATCCCCTCTCATGTGGGAGAACTACTACACATCGACATTTTTTCTACGGATAAAAAGTATTTTCTAACTTGCATTGACAAGTTTTCGAAGTTCGCAATTGTGCAACATGTCCACTCTAGGACAATCGAAGACCTTAAACCGGCCATACTACAGATTATGAATTTCTTCCCTAGGGCTAGAGTAGTTTACTGCGATAATGAACCTTCATTAAATTCCCATACTATCTCGACCATGCTTGACAATCACTTTGGCGTTAGCATTGCCAATGCACCGCCACTCCATAGCGTGTCAAATGGGCAAGTGGAGCGCTTTCATAGCACCCTTTTGGAGCTTGCTCGTTGCCTAAAAATCGACAAGGGCATAACCGATACTGTGGAAATTATTTTGTTGGCAACCGCCAAGTATAATAAGTCAATTCACTCTGTCGTTGACAAACGACCAGTTGACATCGTGCAGGAGCACCCAGATGACCCACAGACGGAAGTCCGGAACAGAATCATTAAGGCACAAAACACGCTCAGGACCAGGGAAAACGCCTCCCGACAACACAGAGTATTCGAAGTCGGCGAGAAGGTATTGGTTAAATCCAATAGAAGGCTGGGAAATAAACTCACACCCTTGTGCGAGGAGAGAGCCGTAGAAGCGGACCTGGGGACCACGGTCCTCATTAAGGGGAGGGTGGTCCACAAGGACAATCTTAAATGATATAACCAACAATGTCCTTTATGGTTTTTTTATTATTCATTTTTTATATTATATTTTTTAGCACACCTTCAAGCCATCTGGCGCACTTTATTTTTTATATTCATTAGTTATTACACCTTCAAGCCGCTTGGCGCACTTTGTTTTTTACTATAGGTTCATAGCCACTGGCATAGTTTGTTTCAAGTTCATTTTATCGGTGGTGGGAAAGCCCTCTATAAGCATAAAAATAGCTAAAGTTTAATTTCACAGGATCGGACCAACATTTTGCATACTCCTGTCCTTGGCGTCGGCCCACGTTACCGATTATTCACAGGCCAGGTACATCCCCGTTGTAGATGGCGAAATCCTAGTATGGGAGGAGTTTGCTTACGTCACGCACACAGCAAACCTCTCAGAATATGGGCGTGTAATAGAGGAGACAACCAACATGATAGACATGTTTCCGCTATCCCATATGAAGAAGCTTCTGAGCGTGGATACCGCCCACCTCCAGGACTTGTTAGAGTCGTTGGGCGTTCATCACAGAGTAGCTAGGAGCTTGGATTTCTTAGGATCTATGCTAAAGGTTGTAGCAGGGACACCAAATGGCAGCGACTTAGAAAAAATCAGGTTTTCCGAAATGAGGTTAGTCGAGTGTAGCAATAGACAGATCCAAATTAACACCAAAACCCAAAATCAAATTAATCAACTTACCTCTACCGTCAATTCAATTTTGAGATCAGCCAAAACCTCACAAATAGACACTGGACACCTATATGAAACACTGCTTGCTAATGCTTGCAATAACCCTAGCCAGGATTAACATTGTTAGTCCAAACATTTTAGATCACGAAGACTTAAAAACAGTTTGGCTTGAGGAACCCACCGACACACCTATAGGAGATCTTTTGTCCGTCTCGTCTGTAAAGATTTTACAGTCCCGTAACATTTTACACTTTATCATTAAATTCCCCAAAATTAAATTAGCCGGCAAGAAGATCACTATTTTCCCAGTTGCAGATCATAGACAATGTCATAGCCGAATGCAGCGGAGAAGTTTACGCCATCAAAAACTGCTCCGAATCACCGAGAGCCACATTCTGCCGCCTAGCTTCAGAGAGTTCGTGCGCCAAAGAACTGCACGCCGGTGGGGTAGCACACTGCCGAGTACAAGAGAGTGACCTGCATCCGATAACCTACGTAGACGAAGGAATTATTATCATCAACGATAGGTCGGCCAAAGTGCGAGTGGACAACGGCACAGAAATCTGGACTCATGGCACACACCTCATAACCTTTGACAAACAGGCCACTATAAATGACACACTCTTCATCAACCACAATAACACCCAGAAGAGAGCTCCAGGGACAGCAAGTCTTCCCTTATTGAACATCACCGCCACCCAAGATGTCCTCAGCCTCCCGTATCTTCACCGTCTAAGTGAACGAAACTTGGAGTTCATCAAGGAGTTCAGAGAAGAGATTGACAACCTTCGAACACGTCTCGTAGCAACTATTGCAGGAGCAATATGCTGCGCACTCATCTGCATCGGGCTCATTTTTAGGCGTTTCACTGAGGCAAGAAAATCCGCAGGCCAAATTAGGCAGATTATCGCTGAACTACAGACGGCCGAGGACGGCCTTAATTCTGAGGGGGAAGTAGTTAACTAAGTTAACCGGGCGACGGCTACGACCGATCGTCCGAAGACTCGCTCCGGCCAAATTGCTGACACAGCGTCTGGCCGGAAGCCCGTGCATAGCCGGCAAACACTACCCGTTGGAGTGGCCGCTATGAGTTTCATGTTTTGTTAGCCTTAAGTTCAGTTTGAATTTGCATTTATCAGAATAAAGAGCGGCAGCTCGTCAACTCCGACTAAGCGTCGTAAAATACATTCTTATTACTTACTCTGCCAGACCACAAGGCTGGCAGTTAAAAGAGGAAAGTTCCTCTCAACGTAAAAAATACACTTCTGCTCCCCGGACTCCACGGAGCAGCCAGAGAAGGAAGCCCTTCACCTCTGGAGGAATCCTGACGACGACAGTATCGCAAGACGGTGCGATCAATCTTTAGTTAATTTGTATAAATGTAAGTAAGAATACATAGATATAAGCAATGTATGTGCGGGTAGCTGAACCCAACTTCAGCACACTTTGATCATTCAAATAAAGAACCTCGAACAGAGCAGAAGCTACGCTCTTCTTTCATTAAACATCAAAATAGCACCCTTTAAAATAGCACCTTTCATATGGCGACCGTGACAGGACGATTGCAGGACTTTTGCAGGACGCACACGAAGTGTTTAAAGTATTGTGCTAATAATTACAGTCGACTGATCTTAGTTCGACTATAAATTAAATAAATTGATAAATTCAAATGACATTATAAAACATAATAATTGATGACGGAAGAGCCACAATTCCCAAACGCACAGCCCACGACACAAAGGGACTTGCCAACGTTGGAAGAAGCTCTGCAGCAAAATCCTGCAGATGGACCACGCCCACTCACAATAGCTGAGTACCGGGCAAGGCAGAAAAGGAAGGAACCAAAGAAGCACAAACGCTCCGGAAAAAGGGTAAAGCTACTTAAACAACGCCGACTGGTTAAGGAAATGACCCAGTTGGCCAGAGACGAGGCATCCCGACAACGCTACAAAGAGCGTCTTGAGGACATCGAAAGCAAGATTTCGCAAGGTGCGAAACAACGCAAACGGGCTGCATAAATAAATGCCAATGCCCCAATTTGCCTTAATTTTAAGTTCTAAACCCAAGCCGATGCGGGAAACCGCTGCTTGAAAAACACTAATATCTGTTAGGCTTTTTACTAACAATGCGGTTGGACAAATTTTTTTTTATATTGTAAACAAATATGTGAGCCAACCACATTTATTAACAACTAATATTTCCACGTCTCCGCTACTGAGTATATATGTATTCAGCTGCAAAAAAAAATTTTTTTTCAATGACAGAATATAACAATTCTTATCTTCATTAAACGTAAACATTTTTTTTATTTTTGATTTGAAAAAAAACATTTCATTGAAAATAAACAAAAAAAAAATGGGATGGTTTAGCGATTCTAGTGAGGCAAAGGACAATACTGCCAACGTAGTTAATAACGTAAAAATTATAGATCACACAGACGATAAAAATGCGTTGTGGATCTTATTGCTGATCATTACAATAGTACTACTTCTACAATTTCTGCTTACAATTTATGTTAAGCATAACAAGATCATCAAAAGATGTTATATAAATAGGGCAAGTCGTTTAGACCAGATTTAAAAAAAAAATAATATGGATTAGAAGAAAGCTTTGTAGTATGTGCATATATCGAGGGTACACTGTACCTATAAGTACACAGCAACACTTAGTTGCATTGCATAAATAAATAACTCAAGTGAGCGTGATATAAGATCACCCATTTATGCTTCAAGCTAAGTCAGCATTCCCACGCTGGCCGCTGGCCATATATGCGCATAAGCCCTCTCTCTCTCATATACACATATATAAGTTAACTAAGTTAACCGGACTGATCGTCCGCACACCAGCACCGGTCAAATTGCTGACCAAGCATTTGGCCGGAAGCTCATGCATAGCCGGCAGAAGCTCTGCGCATTGGCAGAGGCCGCTATGATGTTTTTCCCTTTGTTAGCTTATAGTCAGTTCGTTTTGGATATTCAAAGAATAAAGAGCAATCGCTCATAAAGCTTACTCCGGCAACTGTCGTTATCATTATAATTTACCATAGCTATCTGAGTCCCTAGGCCAGAAGCCAAAAGGAAGACAGTCATCTTCCCAACATAATCAGCGTAACTCTTCAAGTGAACTTACTACCTCCTACTCCCGTACGAGGAGCACCTGAAGATAATCAGCCAACCGACAACATACCAGTGACAACGGCGAGAGATCCCCTCTACGGCTCTTCACACTTACCTTGACTACCAGTGACCCAGTGACTGCGGCGAGGGATCCCCTCTGCAGTACCCCACACTTATATTAATTGGCACCCAACTCCAGGAACCCACACCACTACCCTGAATCATGTAAGTGGGATTCTCAACTTAAACACTACTCCAAACTGCGTCTAGAATTTTAAAATATTTGGGATGTTTGTGCGAGTTACATAAATAAATTAAGAAAATCGGCATTTCCACTACAATAAACGTTTATATGTGTTGCGAATTAAAATTATGTTACTGTTATGAAGTTCAAATATCGAATTTTGATTTGTGGTTGACTTTGCAATCCATATTGTGTGCATTTCATTCCGCCTTCGCACATCCGCGGGACACTGTCGTTTCATTCGAAATTTAATTCGCTACATTGGCTTCACAGCCCTTTCAAGCTTTGTTGTTTTTGACCCACTCCACTTCGCTACCCGATACTGGCGCATGCATTGCTGTGACAATTTTGTGCCTTTTATTTATCTCTTTGTCTTTGCTGTGGCAATTTTTGTCTTTGTATATTTGTTTGCCTTATTGGAGACCCGCTCCCCGCAGGCCCTTCACCTTATCGTTACTTAGCTAGACAGTGGCTCTGCTCGTTGAGTCTTCGTCCAATGCCTTCAAAGCGGCGACTCAGCCCCCGCGACCCCCTTGCCGTACTGTTTGGCCCCACGGGCACAACGGCCTGAGTATTCACATACATAGCTACCCATGAGCGAGTCATTCCGACAATATAGGAATTCTAAAAAGTGCGCTAGCGACTCAGAGTCCGAAAGCGACGATTCGACAGAAAACTCTGTACGTAAAAACACCCCAACTAACGCATTCACTGCATATAAAATGTCCCTCGAAACGGAACAAATTAAAGCTCTCATAAGGGCATTACAAGAGCAAGCCTTAGAGAGTCAACGCAGGGAGGCTGACTTGCGTAAAACAATTCAAGATCTGGCCGGCCAGGTCGCGGCCATACAGATTGCCCCTGCCCGGGCAGAAGCTCCCCCAATCAAGGTTTACAGACCAGTAGAAATCACCGGACTGGTCCCTTGTGGGGAAACATTGGATGCCGTTAAATGTCTTCCAGACTTTATGGGGACACAGGAGACATACGTCTCCTGGCGGCAAGCGGCAAATGCCGCTTACCATATGTTCAGGAAATATGAGGATAGTTCGCGGCACTATCAAGCTGTGGTCATCATCAGGAGCAAAGTTAAAGGCCCTGCTGATGCAGTTCTGTCGTCCTTTGGGACTATACTGAATTTCGATGCGATCATAAGTCGCCTCGATTTCACGTATAGTGACAAACGCCCGATACACGTTATCGAGCAGGAGCTAGGCACCCTCAGACAGGGAAGCCTGACGCTCCTCCAGTATTATGATGAGGTCGAGAAAAAACTCACCTTACTCACCAATAAGGCGACTATGTCTTATGAAGCGTCGGCAGCAACGGTGCTGTGTGAGAAGTTCCGAGATGATGCTTTGAGAGTTTTTGTCTCGGGGCTCAGGCGCAACCTCACAGACGTGCTATTCGCGGCAAAGCCTAAGGACATGCCGTCAGCGCTCGCCCTGGCGCAAGAAGTAGAGTCCAATCATGAGCGGTACACTTTTGCAACTTCATTTGCACGAAGCCAAGAGGATAGGGACCACAAGCAATATCCCAAAGTGCAGGAGCGCCAACGGGCCCCCCCACAAGCCGGCTCGCAGGGAAGTGCTGGGAAGAACCCGCACTTTACTAAGCAGCATAGAGCACAGGTGCACTCCGCTCCACGTAGCGACCGAATGGCCCGAGAGAACACGCCAGAACCCATGGACGTTGACCCGTCGTTGTCCAGGATGCAGCCATCTCACGCCCCGGCTTACCCGAAATCGAAGCCGGCCGCGTCTGGCCGTTCGGTCCCACCAAAAAGGCAAAGGGTCAACCATGTTGCCCAGGCCTCTGATGATTTGGACAAGGTTTATAACACCGCAGCCTCCAGTGCAGCAGTTAAAGTCGACGACGATTCCATCCTAGAGTATGACTCGGATACCATTAATTTTTTAGGGGAAAGTCCCTGCTACCCGTCATCAGACGAAGAGTAGCGGGGATCGACATGAAACTACTGATTGATACGGGCGCGGCAAAAAATTTTATCCGACCATTTAAGGGGTTGAAAGGCGTCCGCCCGGTGCAGTCCCCATTTACAATCCATTCGATTCATGGTGTGACTACAATAACTAAGAAATGTTTCGTGTCCATTTTTAATCTTAAAGCTACCTTTTTTTTATTACCAGACTTGACCTCCTTTGACGCGATCGTTGGCCTAGACCTGTTAAAACAGGCCGGCGCGTCGCTTTGCCTAGCTTCCGGCAAGCTCAAATGGGGCTCCGGAGCAGAGCAAATTGACTTTCATACTTGCCCCGATGTCAATTTCACCAAAGTAGATTGCTCGGACGCACCGCCCTTAATTAAGGGTGCTTTTTTAAAAATGCTCGGGAATAGGAAAAAAGCTTTTGCTGATCCTAATGAGGCTCTTCCTTACAATACGTCGGTGGTAGCCACCATCCGGACGGTTGATGAGGAGCCCATTTATGCCAAGTTATACCCATATCCCATGGGAGCAGCTGACTTCGTCAACGGCGAAATTCAGGAACTGCTTAAAAATGGCATAATCCAAAAGTCAAAGTCCCCCTACAATAACCCAATATGGGTCGTAGACAAAAAGGGCACTGACGATGCGGGCAATAAAAAAATGCGCTTGGTGCTGGACTTTCGAAAACTTAACGAAAGGACGGTACCAGACAGATACCCCATGCCAAATATCTCTATGATATTGGGGAATCTCGGCAAGGCCAAATACTTCACGACCCTCGATCTGAAGTCTGGCTACCACCAAATCACGCTCGCAGAACGCGACCGTGAAAAGACAGCGTTCGCAGTAAACGGAGGGAAGTATGAGTTCCGAAGGCTGCCATTCGGACTCAGGAATGCTGCAAGCATCTTCCAAAGAACAATTGACGATATTCTGCGAGAGCAGATCGGAAAGTTCTGCTACGTTTACGTCGATGACGTCATCATCTTTTCGGAAGATGAAAACGACCATGTCAAGCATGTAGATTGGGTTCTGAAGAGCCTGTACGATGCTAACATGAGAATATCGGCAGAAAAGTCACGTTTTTTTAAGAAAAGCGTGAGCTTCCTGGGGTTCATCGTCACCAACAATGGGGCGGCGACTGACCCAGAAAAGGTTAAGGCCATAAAGGAATTTCCGGAACCCAAAAACGTATTTGAGGTAAGGTCATTCTTGGGCTTAGCCAGCTATTATCGTTGCTTTATCAAAGACTTCGCATCAATAGCTAGGCCCATTTCAGACATATTGAAGGGCGAGAACGGTAGTGTTAGCCGACACAGGTCCAGGAGTATCCAGGTAGAATTTTCCGAAGCGCAACAACGTGCCTTCGAAAAGCTACGCAATATCCTGGCGTCTGAGGACGTCATCCTGAGATACCCTGATTACAAAAAAGCGTTTGATCTAACGACAGACGCTTCGGCCTACGGCATTGGCGCAGTGCTGTCCCAGGAGGGACGTCCCATTACAATGATCTCAAGGACATTGTCTGACAGAGAGGTTAACTATGCTACCAACGAAAGGGAGCTGTTAGCCATAGTCTGGGCACTGGCTAAGTTGCGGCACTACCTGTATGCGGTTAAAGAGATAAACATCTTTACCGATCACCAACCTCTGACGTTCGCGGTATCGGAGTCCAATCCGAACGCCAAAATTAAGAGATGGAAAGCACGCATCGACGAGTCCGGCGCACGAATTTTTTACAAGCCTGGGAAAAACAACCTCGTTGCAGATGCCCTCTCGAGACAACAACTCAACGTTGTTGAAGAGCAAGAACCGGAGTCGTGCGCGGCCACGATTCACAGCGAACTTTCGCTTACGCACACGATCGAGTCCACGGACAAACCCGTGAATTGCTTCCAGAACCAGATAATTTTGGAAGAGGCGCGCTCCCATTGGAAACGCACTTTTATATTATTTGGGAATAAGAGGCGGCACTCGATCAATTTCTCGTGCAAACAAGCTTTGCTGGAGGAACTCGCCAACATCATTATCCCTAATGGTGTAAACGCCTTCCACTGTGATCTTCACACGCTGGCGCTAATCCAGGACGACGTAGTTCGACAGTTTCCAGCCACGAAATTCTGGCATTGTAAGAATAGGGTCACCGACATCTTCGCGATGCAGGAGAGAAAAGAAATCCTCACCGTCGAGCACAACAGAGCTCACAGGTCGGCCCAAGAAAACGTGAAACAAGTACTCTCCGAGTACTACTTCCCGAAAATGACCAAATTGGCGAGCGAAATAGCAGCCAATTGCAAAACTTGCGCAAAGGCGAAGTATGACAGACATCCGAAGAAGCAGGAGCTCGGTGAGACACCAGTCCCGACCCACGTAGGAGAAATATTGCACATCGATATTTTCTCAACGGATAAAAAATACTTTCTCACCTGTGTTGACAAGTTTTCTAAATTCGCCATGGTACAGCCGATTCTGTCTAGAACCATAGAAGATTTGAAAGCACCCCTTTTACAACTTATGAATGTTTTCCCCAAAGCCAAAACCATCTACTGCGACAATGAACCATCATTGAAATCGCAGACAATAGTGGCTATGCTGGAAAACCATTTTGGCGTCAGCATTTCGAATGCACCGCCCCTACATAGCGTCTCAAACGGACAGGTGGAACGATTCCACAGCACGTTAATTGAGCTCGCCAGATGCCTAAAAATCGACAAAGGCATAAGTGACACAGTGGAATTGGTCTTGCTGGCCACAGCCAGATATAACATGTCCATCCACTCTGTCATCAATAAAAAACCGGCCGAAGTCATGCGGGCAGATCCGGACGATCCACATACCGATGTCCAAGAAAAAATCAAAAACGCCCAGATTTTGACAAGAAAACGAGAGAACGCTTCTCGGCAGAACAGAGTGTTCCAGGTCGGCGACAAAGTCCTAGTAAAGTCAAACAGACGATTAGGCAACAAACTTACTCCTTTATGTGAGGAGAAGACCATCGAGGCAGACTTGGGGACCACAGTCCTTATTAAAGGGAGGGTGGTCCATAAAGACAACCTCAAGTGACCCAAGCAGAGCCTAGCCGCGGCTCCCTCGGAGGCACACTTTTATTCTTCCAATTTGTAGCCACTCGGCATAAGTTTTTTCATTGTTTTTATAGCCGCTTGGCATAAGTTTTTTATTTTTAGCCACTTGGCATATTTTTTATATATTTTCGCTATTATTGGTGGTGGGCAACTCCATTCCGAACAAGTAATAATTTATCACACACGTTACAGGTCGCTCCCAACCCTTCTTCTTTGTTTCCTGGCCACGACATCGGCCCACATTACTGACTATTCCCGAGCGAATTACATTCCCGTCATTGACGGTAAAGTCTTAGTCTGGGAGGAATTCGCCTATGTCAGACACTCGGCTAACCTCTCCGAGTATAGGCGGGTAATTGACGAAACCGACAGCATGCTCGATATGTTCCCCCAGTCCCATATGAAGAAGCTCCTGAGCGTTGATATCGCTCACCTCCGTGACATGCTTGATTCTTTGAGCATCCATCACAGAGTGGCAAGGAGCCTAGACTTCTTGGGAACTGCGTTAAAGGTTGTCGCAGGGACACCTGACGCGGAAGACTTCGAGAAAGTCAAGTTCACTGAAGCGCGGCTTGTTGATGCACACAATAGCCAAATCGAAATAAACACCAAAACACAAGTTCGAATTAACGAACTCACTGATACCATAAATAAACTTTTAAAAATTTCCAAAAGCGCTCAGATTGATACAGGTCACCTGTATGAAACGCTTTCTACTCGCAACAGAATCATTGTAATGGAATTGCAAAACTTAATGCTCACTATAACCCTCGCTAAAATTAACGTAGTGAGTCCAAACTTCTTGGACCACGCAGATCTGGAGAGTATTTGGGGCGAGGAGCCCACCAACACCCCCATAAGGGAGATTTTGTCCGTTGCGTCTGTAAAAGTCCTACAATCCCTTAACATCTTACACTTTATTATTAAATTCCCCAAGATTATCATGGCGTGCAACAAAGTCACTATCCTTCCAGTGGTACACCACGATACGGTGTTAAGGCTGAAAGATAATGTGGTAGCAGAGTGCAACAGAGAAATACGCACAGTAAAGAATTGCTCCATAACACCAGGGGCAACATTTTGCCAGTTATCTTCAGTGAGCTCGTGTGCGCAGGAGCTCCACGCTGGGGTCGTAGCACATTGCGACGCACAGCAGAGTGATCTACATCCGATCACCTACGTCGACGAAGGAATAATCGTCATCAATGACAGACCAGCACTCGTGCGTGTGGACAATGGAACGGCCATCCACATTAGAGGCACGCACCTCATAACATTCATTGAGAGTGCCATGGTCAACGAGACCGTCTTCTTTAATCATGACTTGGTCCAGAATAGGGCGCCGGGAGTGGCTAATTCCCCAGTCCTTAATATCTCGATGAAACACGAGGTCCTGAGCCTCCCATACCTTCACCGTTTAAGTGAAAAGAACTTGGAGCAAATCAGGAACTTCGAGAAGGACGTCGACGGATACCGACTAAGTCAGATAGCGCTAGTTGCGGGAGCAATTTTCTGCGCTCTTATCTGCATCGGTTTAACCTGGCAGCGAACCACTAGGGCCAAGAAATCTACAGCCCAACTGAAGGAAGTTCTCGCCCAAATAGGGTCAGCCGAGGGCGGCCTTAATCTTGAGGAGGGAATAGTTAACTAAGTTAACCGGACTGATCGTCCGCACACCAGCACCGGTCAAATTGCTGACCAAGCATTTGGCCGGAAGCTCATGCATAGCCGGCAGAAGCTCTGCGCATTGGCAGAGGCCGCTATGATGTTTTTCCCTTTGTTAGCTTATAGTCAGTTCGTTTTGGATATTCAAAGAATAAAGAGCAATCGCTCATAAAGCTTACTCCGGCAACTGTCGTTATCATTATAATTTACCATAGCTATCTGAGTCCCTAGGCCAGAAGCCAAAAGGAAGACAGTCATCTTCCCAACATAATCAGCGTAACTCTTCAAGTGAACTTACTACCTCCTACTCCCGTACGAGGAGCACCTGAAGATAATCAGCCAACCGACAACATACCAGTGACAACGGCGAGAGATCCCCTCTACGGCTCTTCACACTTACCTTGACTACCAGTGACCCAGTGACTGCGGCGAGGGATCCCCTCTGCAGTACCCCACACTTATATTAATTTATATATACGCTGCTCTTCTGCCGCTGTCGACGGCAGCGCAGTCGACAGCTTTCTTATGTATTTAGGCTAAGATCAATTATTATGCACAATAAAGATTCATTCGAAGAACAATCATAAAATGACACTGACGTGCTCGCCTGGGAAGACTATTCAACTACTGGACTTACATGGCATGGATTGATTTATTACATGGCGACCGTGACAGGACAGGAGCCTGCGACCTGAGGACTACTGAGGAAATGCTGCTAATACTGCCGATTTGATTTAAGAATTCGAAACAACAACAAGTGTGAGAGGCAGGCCGCCCCTTACACCAGTGCGGGAGACCTAGAGACGGGACACTGATGGAAAAAAGAAACAAAAATACTGAGTGAGTAGAGTGTGGTAATGGGCAAACGCGGATGTCAGAAAAACAAAATAAATAAAGGTATAGCACATATTAAGTGGCTATTATATACAAATAAAACACCGCCCCCATGGGAAACGGCACAGAAATTAACTGCCGAATTAGACTTTTTGAAAGAAAACCTCCAGCAAAGAAAGCCGAATACCACAACTCACTCAGCAAAAATAGAAATAATCAATGAAGAAATAACTGAAAATTCACCATCTCCCAAGCCGAAAAGACCCGACGTCTGCCCGACCGACTGCCCTCGACCATTGTACGCCGCACATGACAACAGCGAATGTCTACAAAGCAGACGTTCGAACACCCTGCTCCTGTCGAGCAAAGGGATCTGCCAAGTCTCAAAGAGGTAATAGAGGTAGATCCGTCCGCGGGACCAAAGCCCTTGACCATACAGGAGTACAAGGCACGGACTGCAGCGAGGGAGCAGCCACCTAAAAAGAAGAGGGGTGGCCGCCGGATTAAGTTGCTCAGCGCCCGGAGGCTCAACATCGAACTACTGAAGACGGCATCTAATGAGGAAGACCGGCAGCGCTACAAAGAGCGCCTTGCAGCCATCAATCAACAACTTCGTGATGCGAAGTAAAGCGGCGGGCTGCGTTCTACGCCATAGCCTCAACCGCCCAAATATTATATTAATGTTGTCGATGCGGTTTCCGCTGCAACAAAATTACTAACTTATCAGGGACCCATTTCATAACTAACACATTATACTCAGTCTTAAACTTAAAATAAGTAATAATATTGTAAAATTGCAAATTGCAACCGATGTAAACTGAGTATAATGAATTCATCCATCAAGTAAAAATATGTTTAACAACAGTTTAGACCTATTAAAATTTCGAACTATATTTATATCTGATCGAGATAACAATAATTGACCAACTCTCAAAGTTAAAATTCTATTTGTACTTTTGATATACAAATAAAGACTAATTTTCCCCATATCAAAATGGGACATAAACAGTCGAAAGCGGACGACAACACCGCAAATGTTGTCAATACAATAGAAGTCGTGGATACAACTCCACAGTTAAACTCAATGTACTTACTACTTTTGATTTTAGTTATCCTATCAGCCTTTAACCTGGCCTTAAAACTTTATCAGTTTCACAAAAGATCGTTGAAAAAGACTTACATGAGTCGAGCCAATGATTTAGACAAAATCTAATAGAAACTACACCAAAAAGGTACAAGTGCGATTACATCGCTAAAAGGTACATACATGGAATGGCTAAACTTAACCATATCCATAAACAATATTAGAGATGCTTTTGATAAATCCTATAAATGTATTAATAAAACCGCGCTGATAAAAACTCAGACGCTTATTTTTCACATAAAGGTATTGATAACACAATACAACACATTACAAAACCTAATAGTAACAAACAAAAGCAAACTCACTGAAGAACATAAAGTCCAATGCTTCAAAGTTCTCAGTTCATTTGGTAAAAGACTACATAATACCAGCGTTAGACACAGTATTATAATAGAAGTCCCAACAGAACTAACCAAAATAGCAGAATTCGACGAAAGCCAGTTAAGAGACTTGGACGAGTCGCAGCCGCTAGAAGATTTAGATATCGAAAGCGATATCGAATCAATAGAAGAATTAAAATTTAATACCGTACAACCAAATACAAGAAACATGGCCAACGCATTAGAAGCTCAGAGAGCATACGTTAAACAGGTATCTGCCACAGTACCTGAATTCGATGGTAAGAAACTCCATTTAAACAGGTTTGTGACAGCACTAAAGTTGACGGATCTAACTAAAGGAGATCAAGAAACTTTAGCAGTAGAGGTCATAAAGACCAAAATTATTGGCCCATTAAACTATAAAGTAGAACATGGGACAACGATACAGGCAATAATTACCATATTGCAGGCAAACGTAAAAGGCGAATCGCCTGACGTTATAAAGGCCAAATTAATAAATGCCCAACAAAGAGGCAAGACCGCGTCTCAGTACGTTACAGAAATAGACAGTATGCGTAAGCAGCTCGAGGCAGCTTACATAGACGGCGGATTAGACGCCGATAATGCTGACAAATTCGCGACTAAAGAGTCGATATCAGCAATGACCAAAAACTGTGCCAACGAGGCACTTAAAATGATCTTAACTGCAGGTACATTTAGTACATTCAACGACGCAATGGAAAAATATATACATTGCAGTACCGAAATAACCGGCAATTCAAACACAGTCTTATTCTATAATGGGAATAATAGACGTGGTAATTATAATGCCTACTATCGCGGTAGAGGCAGAAATAATTATAACCAGAATTATAACCAAGGTTATAATAATAACAACAGAGGTCGCGGAGGCTACCGCGGCCACATTAATAACAGAGACAGAGGTAACCGAAGGGGTAACCAAAGTCAGAATAATAATAACAACCGAAATGTGCGTAACGTACAATCGGAAAACAGCCAGACCCCCTTAAGCGATCAACAGTAAAAGTGTTTAAAATAAACCTAAATCTGAGTATTTTCATTAAGACAAAAAACCATGAAACAAACACAGTTCTTACATTACTAATAGACACAGGTGCAGAAATTTCATTGCTAAAAGCCAAAGCAAAGGAATATAATAATATAAATTTCAGTAATATATCAAATATTACAGGTATTGGGCAAGGAACCATACAGTCTATAGGAACAGTAGATCTTGACATACGAATTCAGGATGTTCTAGTGCCACATGAATTTCATGTAGTACCTGAGAATTTTCCGATACCATGCTATGGCATAATCGGTATAGATTTTATCAAGAAATACAATTGCGTATTAGAGTTTCAAAATAACAAAGACTGGTTCACAATAAGACCCAATAACTTCAGTAGACAGATTAATGTAACAATTACACATAACTTAGACTCCAACACACTCTTATTGCCAGCTAGATGTGAAGTAATCAGACAAGTCAAATTACTCACTAACGAAAAAACGGTGGTAGTACCAAATCAGGAACTGCAACCGGGTATAATAGTAGCAAGCACCATTGCCGATAGCAAAAACGCATTGATTCGCATTATAAATACAAATAATAAAGACGCCATAATAGATGGCGCGAAGATCAAATGCGAATCAATGAAAGACTATGACATTTTTACAACACCAGTAGAAAAGGAAAATAGAACTGAAGAAATTTTAAAACAATTAAGATTCCCTAAACAATTCAATAATGTACTAACTAAGTTATGCACCGAGTTTAGCGATATTTTTGGTCTAGAAACAGAACCAATATCGGCTAACAATTTCTACAAACAAAAACTCAGATTAGGGGAAAAAACACCGGTCTATATAAAAAACTATCGCATGGCGGATAGCCAAAAACCAGAAATCGCCAGACAGGTAAAAAAATTAATAGATGATGGAATAGTTGAACCATCAATGTCTGAATATAATAGTCCATTACTTTTGGTTCCAAAGAAACCACTTCCGAATTCGACGGAAAAAAGATGGCGATTAGCAGTTGACTATCGTCAAATAAATAAGAAACTATTATCAGACAAATTTCCACTTCCAAGAATAGAAGATATTCTTGATCAATTAGGAAGAGCAAAGTATTTTTCATGTCTCGACCTAATGTCTGGATTCCACCAGATAGAACTAGAAAAAAGGTATAGAGATATAACGTCATTTTCAACAGCCAATGGCTCATATCGCTTCACGCGACTACCATACGGACTGAAAGTAGCACCAAACTCCTTCCAACGTATGATGACACTTGCATTTTCTGGTCTTGAACCATCGCAAGCATTTCTATATATGGATGATTTAGTAGTAATAGGTTGTTCAGAAAAACATATGCTCAAAAATTTGACTAACGTATTCGAGCTATGTAGACGACATAATTTGAAACTACATCCAGGGAAATGTTCTTTCTTTATGAAAGAAGTAACATATTTGGGTCACAAATGTACCGATAAAGGTATACTCCCAGATGACACCAAATATGAAGTTATAGAAAAATATCCTATACCAACAGATGCCGACAGTGCTAGGCGTTTCGTAGCCTTCTGTAATTATTACAGACGTTTCATTAAAAATTTTTCTGATCATTCACGCCACTTAACGAGGCTTTGTAAAAAGAATGTCCAATTCGAATGGACAGCAGAATGCAATAATGCATTCGAATATCTTAAAAGAGAATTAATGAAACCAACATTACTACAGTACCCAGATTTCAGCAAAGAATTTTGCATAACAACCGATGCTAGTAAACAGGCATGCGGAGCGGTACTTACACAAGATCACAATGGTCAACAACTTCCAGTGGCATACGCTTCAAGAATGTTCACTCAAGGTGAAAGTAATAAGTCCACTACAGAACAAGAATTAACGGCCATTCATTGGGCCATAAATCATTTTCGACCATACATATATGGCAAGCATTTCATGGTAAAAAGCGATCATAGACCATTGTCATACCTATTCTCTATGAAAAATCCAAGTTCAAAACTCACTCGTATGAGGCTGGATTTAGAAGAGTATGACTTTACTGTAGAATATCTTAAGGGGAAAGATAACCATATTGCGGACGCCTTGTCTCGCATAACAATAAAAGATCTGAAAACAATCAACAGAGAAATATTAAAAGTTACCACCAGATCAAAAGCTAAACAGGAAAATTCCTGTAAAGACGAAGCAATAGTCAAAATACAAGAGAAAAAAGAGCAAACAATAGAAAAGCCCAAAGTCTATGAAGTTGTCAATAATAATGACACAAAGAAATATGTTTTAATCAAAATAGATAAACACAAGTGTTTATTAAAACGAGGAAAAACAATTGTTTCACGCTTTGATGTTGATGACTTGTATTCTAATGAAACATTTGATCTAAATCAATTCTTTCAAAGGCTTATTTCAAAAGCCGGAATGCATAAAATAACAAAAATGCGAATATCACCAAGTGAACAGATGTTCCAATTTGTATCACTAAATGAATTTAAAATAAAGGGCAACCGAGTACTCGAAAAAGTAGAACTAGCTATTCTACAAAAGGTGATAATTATAGACAAAAATGACGAAGCTCAGATTAAAGAAATCTTGACAAAATTCCATGATGATCCTATAGAAGGAGGCCACACTGGTATTTCGCGAACCCAGTCAAAAATCAAAAGATTTTATTATTGGCCCCAGATGACCAAGACAATCTCAAAGTATGTAAAGACTTGTTTGAAATGTCAACAAGCCAAAATTACAACACATACGAAAACTGCATTAACATTGATGCCAACGCCAGCAACAGCATTTGATACTGTTTTAATTGATACCATTGGTCCACTGCCGAAATCGGAAGACGGAAATGAGTATGCAGTTACAATCATATGCGATTTAACCAAGTTTTTAGTCACTATCCCAACACCGAATAAAAGTGCTAAAACAGTTGCAAAGGCTATATTTGAATCATTTGTACTGAAGTACGGTCCAATGAAGACGTTCATTACGGATCAAGGTACGGAATACAAAAATTCACTTATGAATGAATTATGCAAATATATGCATATAGAAAATCTAACATCTAGCGCTCACCATCATCAAACTTTAGGAACAATAGAAAGAAGCCACCGAACTTTTAATGAATATATACGTTCATACATATCGGTTGACAAAAGTGATTGGGACATTTGGTTACCATATTTCACTTATTGCTTCAATACAACACCCTCAATAGTCCATGACTACTGCCCATACGAACTAGTATTTGGCAGACTACCCAGACAATTCAAAGATTTCAGTAAGTTAAACAAAATAGACCCAATATACAACTTAGACGACTACTCTAAAGAGCTTAAATGCAGACTAGAAATGTCGTACAACAGAGCAAGAAGAATGTTAGAAAAAGCAAAAGCGGATAGAAAATTAAGATATGATAGGAATACAAATAATTTCGAATTAAAAATAGGAGATAAAGTATTACTTAGAAAAGAAACAGGTCATAAGTTAGATAAAAGATACGAAGGTCCTTATGACGTAGTAGATATAGGAATAAATGACAATATAACCATTAAAACAGGAAGTAAGAAACAACAAATAGTACATAAAGATAGGCTAAAAAAAAAAAGCACAAATAGAATGAAAAAAAAAAAGGGCAATCAATGCCAAACCTTTCATAATAAAACTTAAATAACGGCCTGATCAGCCAAAACAATATAACAAAGACATAGATATAATCGAATTTTTATTAATTCAAAATACATACATATTTTTTCTTTAATATAGTTGATAGAAAATAACTTCATTTCTTTACGTTATTTTAAAAAAAGGGGGGAGGTGTAGTATGTGCATATATCGAGGGTACACTGTACCTATAAGTACACAGCAACACTTAGTTGCATTGCATAAATAAATAACTCAAGTGAGCGTGATATAAGATCACCCATTTATGCTTCAAGCTAAGTCAGCATTCCCACGCTGGCCGCTGGCCATATATGCGCATAAGCCCTCTCTCTCTCATATACACATATATATATACGCTGCTCTTCTGCCGCTGTCGACGGCAGCGCAGTCGACAGCTTTCTTATGTATTTAGGCTAAGATCAATTATTATGCACAATAAAGATTCATTCGAAGAACAATCATAAAATGACACTGACGTGCTCGCCTGGGAAGACTATTCAACTACTGGACTTACATGGCATGGATTGATTTATTACAGTATGTAGGAAATATAACCTAAAGTTGCATCCAGAAAAATGTTCATTTTTCATGCACGAAGTGACATTCCTAGGTCACAAATGCACAGACAAAGGAGTATTGCCAGATGACAAGAAATATGACGTCATCAAAAATTATCCTGTCCCTCATGATGCGGACAGTGCAAGACGATTTGTAGCATTCTGCAACTATTATCGTCGATTTATAAGGAACTTCGCCGACTATTCACGGCACATAACTAGATTATGTAAAAAGAATGTCCCTTTTGAATGGTCAAGCGAATGCCAGAACGCATTCGAATACCTAAAAGAAAATCTTATGCACCCCACACTATTACAATATCCTGATTTTCGCAAAGAATTTTGCATTATAACGGATGCTAGTAAACAAGCTTGCGGAGCGGTTCTAACTCAGAACCGAAACGGGATTCAGCTCCCAATAGCTTATGCATCACGTTCATTTACAAAAGGAGAAAGCAATAAGAGTACAACGGAACAAGAACTAGCGGCAATCCATTGGGCAATTACCCATTTTAGACCATACATTTATGGCAAGCATTTCACCATTAAAACGGACCACAGACCATTAACGTACCTATTTTTTATGACTAATCCCAGTTCTAAATTAACTCGCATGCGGCTAGAACTTGAAGAATACGACTTCACAGTAGAATACCTAAGGGGGAAAGATAATTTTGTAGCAGACGCACTCTCACGTATAAATATAAAGGAACTCAAAGACATGCAACATAAAGTCCTGAAAGTCACTACCAGGCAACAAAGTAGACAAGAAAACTGTACAGTAACAAACAAGGAACTATTGCCTAGGCAAAGTATCCAAAACGTATCTAAGCCCAACGTACACGAAGTCATAACAAATGATGAAGTACGAAAAGTAGTGACCTTGCGAATAACTGAATCTATTTGTTTACTAAAACGAGGAAATAAAGTTATTGCAAGAATTGATGTTGACGATTTATATACCAATGGAATTTTTGATTTAGGTCAGTTCTTCCAATCAGTCGCGATCGAACACTCGACGAGTGCAGACGTGCCTGCGGATCGACAGCAAATTGTTCACAGTTTTAAGTCCCGTTACTTGTGCCCAGCCACTTCGCGTCGCGTGATCTTGTCGCGCGTTTTGATTGGCCCAGCCAACGTACCTAACGGTAGTTCGCACTAACACCATCGCACACCCGAGTGTGCGTGTTTTCAGCGCAAGAAACCCAGTGCTCGAAGCAGCGGTATATTTGCAAAGCAGCAGCCACGTGCTGCCTGGCTCACCGGCTTACGGTGCCCAGCTTCCCCCCCCTCCTCACTCCCTATCAACTTTGGAGAAGATGGACTGGCAGGCCCCCCCGCGCACCCACAAGCTTGGAACAACACCACGCAAAAAGGCTCTGAGAACACGCAAGAGCAGCTCCAGCAGCGAGGGAAGCACCTCGCATACAGAGCCGGGCGAGATAAAGCGAAAACCGGCAAAGAAAGCACAGGGAGAGGAGCTGGAAGAGAAGCCAAGCACTAGCGCAGCTCTGCGCAAGAAGCTCGCCAACAACGCCTTCGCTTTACTCTCGAGCGAAGAAGACGAGGACGACCAAGAGAGCTCTGATGACGAACCCGGACCTAAAGACGATTCCAAGCCCAAGACCCCCGAGAAACCAAAGCCCACCCCGAAGACCATCAAGCCACCTCCGATTTTTATCCCCGATGTGACCAACATCTCGGCACTCGTCAAGATGATCACGACTCTTGTAGGCCCGAAGAACAATTTTACCTACAAGACCGTGAATGGCAACAACGTACGTGTCATGATGCCGGACAAAGAGTCCTATACAGCTCTGCGTCTCCAACTTGTGGCCCAAAACAAGAGGCATCGGACTTTCCAGCCGAAAGATGAACGTGCATACAAGGTTGTCATCAAAGGACTCCACCACTCCACCGATCGTGAGGAAATCATTGAAGACCTTCGCAGACAAGGGCACGCTGTTAGAGATCTGCACAATCCCATTGGCAGAAGAACTAAAGAACCGCTGGGAATATTCTTCGCCAACCTGGAGCCTTCCAGCAACAACAAAGACGTCTACCAAGTCAAGCGGATCTGCAGGTCGGTAGTAACCATTGAACCGCCGCAGAAGTTCAACGACGTGCCTCAATGCTTCAGGTGCCAAGGACTCGGTCATACACAGCGTTACTGCTTCCTGGAATACCGATGTGTAAAGTGTGGAGGCCCTCACGAATCGAGGGCATGTGAGAAGAGGGAGGACGACAAAGCGTGCTGCTTCCACTGCCAGGCGGACCATCCTGCGTCTTTCAAGGGATGCCCTGCATACAAAAGGGCCAAAGCACTCGCTGCTCCGAAAACAAGGCCCGTCGCTAATGCTAACAAGGCGCCGCCCGTGGCATCACCAAACGTCACCTCTGGCAGGAGCTACCGAGACGCCCTCAACGGAGTGCACGCAGCACCGCAGAATCCCACAACCCCAGTCCAAACCCAAACAGAAACCCCACACTCCGGTCAGATAGAAGCGATGTTCGCTCGCATGGAAGGAATGATGGAAAGGATGATGGAGCGCATGTTCACCCAGATGACACAGCTGGTGGCCACCATTCTCAACAGCAAGTCATGCAATTAAAGCTCCACCTAGTCGTCTGGAATGCGAACGGCCTGCAGAACAGCAAGGCCATAGTCGAGCACCATCTGAAGACCTACCAGATCGATATCCTACTCGTAGCCGAAACCCACTTCTCCCCCAGATCCCACTTTAATATCAGCGGATATGACCTCATCCATGCAGACCATCCTTCTGGCAGAGCACGCGGTGGAGCAGCCATCCTCATCAGGAGCGGTATTCAATACCTAGAGCTGCCCGCGTTTCAGCAAGACTGGGCACAATGTCCTGTCATCAGGATTGCCAGCCCGCAAGGAGATTTAGACATTGGAGCGGTCTACTTTCCCCCCAGATACCGCATAACAGCATCTCACCTCAGTGAGTTCTTCGAGCATTTTGGGCCCCGCTTCATAGCAGCTGGAGATTATAACGCCAAACATTCTTGGTGGGGATCGCGCGCCAACAACCCCAAAGGGAAAACTCTGTTTGGGTACCTGCAACGCCACCGACTGGACTGCCACTCCACTGGCGAGCCCACTCACTGGCCAACGAATCCCCTCAAGACTCCAGACCTGCTGGACTTTGCTGTGTCGAAAGGCATAGGGCATGCGAAGATCAGCTGCACAACAAATGCTGATCTCCTGTCAGACCACTGTGCAATAAACGTGCTAATCAACACGCCAGTCCTCAGGAAAACCCCGCTCAGAAGGCTCACTGGAAAATATACCGACGCCGCCAAGTTCGCGTCCTGGATGCTCTCCACCGTCAATCCGAACCCCATCCTCAACACACCCAGGGACATTGATGAAGCTATCGGGAATCTCACCAGGCAGATGCAAAACGCTGCGGAATTCGCAAGCCCACCGCCACCAAAGACTGCGAGAACACCTAGCAGGGACCTCCACCTCTGGTCCCCGGAAATTGCGGCACTCGTGACTGAGAAGAGGCGTCTCAGGAGAGTTTGGTTCTTGACGCGCAATCCAAGAGACAAAACAGCGCTCAATCACGCCACAAAGGAGTTGAAGGACAAGATCTCCAGCCTACGCCAGGACTCCTTCCTCAGATTCCTCGAGGAACTCTCTCCCGGGGACCCAGACCACAATCTGTGGAACGTCACCCGCCACATTAAACGACCAGCCAAAAAGGTTTCCGCAGTGCGCAAAGCAGATGGATCCTGGTGCCGTTCGGATGCTGAAAGAGCAGAAGCTTTCGCCGAACACCTTTACAACGCCTTCTCTCCGTTCGACTGCTGCACTGCCGAAGAACATGCTGAAACAGCCCGGTTTCTCAATAGCCCAAGCTCTCCCGGTCCCCCGTTGGAACCAGTCGACCCTGAGGAAGTTGCGCAGGAGATTGCTCTACTGAAGAACAACAAATCTCCAGGCCTGGATCGTATAGATGCGGCGGCCCTAAAAATGCTCCCATTCCGCTGCACACAAATGCTGGCCAGCATTTACAACAGCTGCTTCCGGCTAGGGTACTTCCCGGAAGAGTGGAAAAGAGCAGAGGTGATTGTCCTCCTCAAGCCTGAAGCCAATCTCGCCTCCTATCGTCCGATTAGTTTGCTGGCAATCCTCTCCAAAATACTCGAAAGAGTATTTTTGCGCAGAGTATTGCCAGTACTGGATGAGGCTGGTTTGATCCCCGATCACCAGTTTGGCTTCAGGCGCTCCCACGGAACACCAGAGCAATGCCACCGGCTAGTCGAACGGATCCTCGAGGCATTCGAGCAAAAGAAATACTGCTGCGCTGTAATGCTCGACGTGAAGTAGGCATTCGACAGAGTTTGGCATCCTGGACTCCTCCATAAACTCAAATCCTACCTCCCAAGCCCCCATTTTACCCTCCTCAAATCCTACACTGAGGGAAGAGCATTCCAAGTCAGATGCGGAAGTGCAATAAGCCTACCCAGACTGATCAGAGCTGGAGTTCCGCAAGGCAGTGTGCTCGGACCAATACTGTACACCCTTTACACCGCAGACCTTCCCATAATCCCCTCCAGGAACCTAACTATAGCGACATATGCAGATGACACGGCTTTCCTCGCCTCTTCATCCGACCCACGAGAAGCCTCCGAAACAATCCAAAGGCAAATGGGCGCGCTACATCCCTGGCTCAGCAGGTGGAACATCGTAGTGAACGCGGAAAAATCTACCCAAACAACATTTGCACTAAGGAGAGGAGACTGCCCACCGGTCACGCTAAACGGAGTCATCATTCCCAACGCACCCGCACCCAAGTACCTAGGACTTACCCTGGACCGCAGGCTCACTTGGCGTCCCCACATCGTCAGCAAACGCATACAGGCTGATGCGCGTCTGAGGCAGATGCAATGGCTTATTGGGAGAGGGTCCAAGCTAAGGCAGAACCACAAAATCCTGGTGTACAAGGCAATTCTCAAGCCCATCTGGACCTACGGGATACAGCTATGGGGCACGGCAAGCCACACGAATCGCCTGCGTATACAGCGGTTCCAGAATAGGTGCTTGAGAATTGCCTGTAATGCGCATCCCTACCACGAGAATGTCGCCATACATAGGGAACTTGGAATCCCACAAGTCGCTGATGAAATCTCCAGGCTCAGCGAGAGATACCTGAAAAGGCTCGAAAACCACCCTAACCACCTCGCCACCAACCTGTTAGACAATAGCCAAACAAGCAGACGTCTCATGAGGAGACACCCTCTCGATCTTCCACAACAATAGACAACACATATAAAACCCGCCACAAATACATGTACAATAGTATCCCTTAAGCTAATGTTCCCCCGCAAAACCATTTAATTATTGTCCACTAGGACAGATTTTAAATAAATAAACGCACGCTAAAAAAAAAAAAAAAAAAAAAAGTTCTTCCAAAGGCTTGAAATGCAAGCCGGTATACTAAAAATCAGCCAACTCAAATTGGCACCGAGTGAAAAAATCTTTGAAACCATTTCAATAGATAATTTCAAAAATATGGGCAATATAAAATTGAAAACATTAAGAGTAGCGCTACTCCAGCCGGTGACCATTATAAAAACTGAAAAATAGATACAATCGATACTGTCGACATATCATGACGATCCAATTCAAGGAGGTCATACAGGCATTACAAGAACGCTAGCGAAAATAAAAAGACACTATTATTGGAAAAATATGACTCGTCATATAAAAGAGTACATACGTAGATGTCATAAATGCCAAATGTCAAAAACAACGAAACATACAAAGACCCCATTGACTTACACAGAAACCCCAACAAATGCTTTTGATATAGTGATAGTGGACACAGTTGGTCCACTACCGAAATCAGAATATGGCAACGAATACATCGTCACACTAATATGTGATTTGACGAAGTATCTAGTAACCATACCTGTTGCGAATAAGAGCGCAAATACTGTCGCAAAAGCTATATTCGAAAATTTTATACTAAAGTACGGTCCAATGAAGACGTTCATTTCGGACATGGGTACCGAGTATAAAAACAATGTAATTCAAGATATGTGTAAATATATGAAAATTGAAAATCTTACATCCACTGCATATCACCACCAGACTTTAGGGACAATCGAACGAAGTCATAGAACATTCAATGAATACATTCGTTCATACATCTCTGCAGATAAAACTGATTGGGACGTTTGGATACAATACTTTACATATTGTTTCAACACAGCACCATCAGTCATGCATAATTACTGTCCATATGAACTAGTCTTTGGAAGATTACCAAGGCAGTTCGCAAATTTTAATAAAACAGATAGAATAGAACCACTGTATAATTTAGAAGATTACTCAAAGGAAATAAAATTTAGATTAGAAATAGCATATAAAAGAGCTAGACTTTTGTTAGAAAAAGCTAAGTCTTATAGAAAACAACTTTATGATAAGAAAACTTCAGATTTTCAATTAAAAATAGGAGATAAAGTTATACTAAGGAACGAATCGGGTCATAAGTTAGATCCAGTATATATAGGCCCTTATACTGTAGAAACCATAGAAGACAGAGATAACATAGTAATTAGAGATACAAAACAAAAGAAGCAAAAAGTACATAAGGATAGACTAAAAATATATAATCAATGAAACGTTTCATTTCACTTAAGAAAAGGTCTGATCAACCTCAAAACAAAAAAAAAAAACACAAAAAAAAAATTTAATTATTATTTTTCCTTCTAAGAAAGTTAAACATAAATCCAAAAACATCGTAATTCAACATACATTTTTTGTATTATTCTGTCATTATACAAAAATGCTTTGAGACAAAACATTGCTAATAATTAATAAGAAAAATCAATTTCAAAAAAAATTTTTCCTTTCTAAACACAATATTATTATTGAGAACTCAATGACTACATATATTACGTCATTTCTTTAAAAAGGGAGGTGTAGCATATTGGACTAATCTACCCTAAGAATACAATAGATGATTGGGTATAACATAGCGTCAATACATTGTGACACTTTGTCATAATAAATATAAATATACAAATATACAAAAAGACCACCAAAAACTACGTAAGCACTCCAGCGCCCCAGTAATACGATCTAACGCTTATACATAAGCCGATCGCGGAGCGTGGGAATGCTGAGCATGCACTTTGCAGCTCAAGTGGTCAATGCCTTCTGCATACATATGTATATGTATAAATGTAAGTAAGAATACATAGATATAAGCAATGTATGTGCGGGTTAGCTGAACCCAACTTCAGCACACTTTGATCATTCGAATAAACAGATTCAAACAGAGCAGAGGTTCTGAGCTCGGAAACCAAATCTATTACATCTATACCTGTTACATTTTTTAAAACAATTACAGAACCATCGTGGCGGACTTGGGGACCACAGTCCTAATTAAAGGTAGGGTGGTCCACAAAGACAACCTCAGGTGACCCAAACAGAGCCCAGTTGCGGTTCCCCCGGATTTTCTTTTCATTCTTTTCATGTATAGCCACTTGGCATAAGTTTTTTGTTTGTTTTTCATTCGTAGCCACTTGGCATAAGTTTTCATTATTTTACGCTTCCCATAGCCACTTGGCTTAATTTTTTAACGTTTAATTTACTTCCTCTTATTCGTCTATTGGTGGTGGGCAACTCCATTCCGAGTATTTATTAATCAACCACGCATATTACAGGTCGTTTCCAACGCTTCTACTTTGTCTCCTGACGGTGGCATCGGCCCACGTCACAGATTACACCCACGCAAATTACATCCCCGTCATTGACGGCCAAATCTTAGTATGGGAAGAATATGCCTACGTCAGACACTCTGCTAACCTCTCTGAGTATAGGCGAGTAATTGACGAAACCAACGGTATGGTTGATATGTTCCCCGAGTCCCATATGAAGAAGCTCCTGAACATTGACATCGCTCACCTTCGTGACATGCTCGACTCGTCGAGCGTCCATCACAGAGTGGCCAGGAGCCTATACTTCTTGGGAACTGCGCTAAAGGTTGTCGCAGGGACACCTGACGCAGAAGACTTTGAGAATATAAAGTTCACCGAAGCAAGACTAATTGATGCACACAATAGCCAAATCGAAATTAACACCAAAACACAAGTTCGAATCAACGAACTTACCGACACCGTTAATCAACTTTTAAAATTTTCAAAAGATAAGCAAATCGACACAGGCCACCTTTACGAAATGCTATTAACTCGCAATAGAATCATTGTCATGGAACTTCAGAACCTTTTGCTTACAATCACACTCGCAAAAATTAACGTAGTTAGTCCAGTCTTTCTGGACCATGCAGACTTGGAGAATGTTTGGGGCGAGGAGCCCACCAACACCCCCATAAGGGAAATTTTGTCCGTTGCGTCCGTAAAGGTTTTACAATCCCTTAACGTTTTGCATTTTATTATAAAATTCCCCAAGATTGTTATGGCCCGTAATAAAATCACCGTCTTCCCAGTGGCTCACCATGACACGGTATTGAGGTTAGAAGACAACATGGTGGCAGAATGCAATGGAGAAATCCGTACCGTGAAGAACTGCTCCAGATCACCCGGGGCGACATTTTGCCAGTTATCTTCGGTGAGCTCGTGTGCCCAAGAAGTCCACGCTGGAGGCATGGCACATTGCAACACGCAGCAGAGCGACTTACATCCTATCACCTACGTCGATGAAGGAATTATTATCATCAATGATAGACCAGCATTCGTGCGTGGGGATAGCCATCCACGTCAAAGGAACCACATAATAACATTCATTGTGAGTGCCATGGTCAATGAGACCGTCTTCACAAACCACGACATGGTCCAAAAGAGGGCACCGGGAGTAGCTAACTCTCCTGTCCTTAATATCTCGATGAAGCACGAGATCCTGAGCCTCCCATACCTTCACCGCTTGAGTGAAAGGAATTTGGAGCAGATCAGGAAATTCGAACAAGACGTCGACGGATACCGACTAGGTAAGATAGCGCTAATTGCAGGAGCAATTTTCTGCGCTCTCATCTGCATCGGTCTAACCTGCCAACGAACCATTAGGGTCAAGAAGTCCACAGCCCAACTTAAGGAAGTACTCGCCAAAATAGGGTCGGCCGAGGACGGCCTCAATCTTGAGGGGGGAGTAGTTAACTAAGTTAACCGGACCACTCGTCCGCTGACCAGCACCGGTCAAATTACTGACCAAGCATTTGGCCGGAAGCTCGAGCATAGCCGGCAAAGCTCTGCACTTTGGCAGAGGCCGTTATGAAGCTCTTTCTTTGTTAGCCTTAAGTTCAGTTTGATTTTATATTTAATAAAGAGCGCATCGCGCATTGAATCGACTCCAGCTCTTGCTGTCATTATTAAATTGGTTGGCTAGCCTTAAGGGCAGTCAACAACGGAGAGACGTTCTCCCACTGTATCTTCCAATTTAGGAAAAGAGGTCTGCGGCAACCGCCGTGCCTCCCGGATACCTGTAACTTACGCCGGAGACCGCGGCGAGGGATCTACACCAACATAATTAGATTAATTTGTATATGTATAAATGTAAGTAAGAATACATAGATATAAGCAATGTATGTGCGGGTTAGCTGAACCCAACTTCAGCACACATTGATTATTAAAATAAAGAACCTCGAACAGAGCAGAAGCTAAGCTCTTCTTTCATTAAACATCAAAATAGCACCCTTTAAAATAGCACCTTTCATATGGCGACCGTGACAGGACGATTGCAGGACTTTTGCAGGACGCACACGAAGTGTTTAAAGTATTGTGCTAATAATTACAGTCGACTGATCTTAGTTCGACTATAAATTAAATAAATTGATAAATTCAAATGACATTATAAAACATAATAATTGATGACGGAAGAGCCACAATTCTCAAGCGCACAGCCCACGACACAAAGGGACTTGCCAACGTTGGAAGAAGCTCTGCAGCAAAATCCTGCAGATGGACCACGCCCACTCACAATAGCTGAGTACCGGGCAAGGCAGGAAAGGAAGGAACCAAAGAAGCACAAACGCTCCGGAAAAAGGGTAAAGCTACTTAAACAACGCCGACTGGTTAAGGAAATGACCCAGTTGGCCAGAAACGAGGCATCCCGACAACGCTACAAAGAGCGTCTTGAGGACATCGAAAGCAAGATTTCGCAAGGTGCGAAACAACGCAAACGGGCTGCATAAATAAATGCCAATGCCCCAATTTGCCTTAATTTTAATTTCTAAACCCAAGCCGATGCGGGAAACCGCTGCTTGAAAAACACTAATATCTGTTAGGTTTTTTACTAACAATGCGGTTGGACAAATTTTTTTTATATTGTAAACAAATATGTGAGCCAACCACATTTATTAACAACTAATATTTCCACGTCTCCGCTACTGAGTATATATGTATTCAGCTGGAAAAAAAAATTTTTTTTCAATGACAGAATATAACAATTCTTATCTTCATTAAACGTAAACATTTTTTTTATTTTTGATTTGAAAAAAAACATTTCATTGAAAATAAACAAAAAAAAAATGGGATGGTTTAGCGATTCTAGTGAGGCAAAGGACAATACTGCCAACGTAGTTAATAAAGTAAAAATTATAGATCACACAGACGATAAAAATGCGTTGTGGATCTTATTGCTGATCATTACAATAGTACTACTTCTACAATTTCTGCTTACAATTTATGTTAAGCATAACAAGATCATCACAAGGCGTTATATAAATAGGGCAAATCGTTGAGACCAGATTAAAAAAAATAAAATAATATGGATTAGAAGAAAGCTTAATAAAAACTTTTTTTTTAACGACAAGAATGGAATGGAGCGAAATAGCGATACGAATAGACGAATTTCGCTTCAGGTTCGATAAGTCTTATAAATGTATCAATAGAGACGCAGTAATAAAATCCGAAACTTTGAAAAATCATATAGAGATATTAGTAGGAGAATATAATAATATAGTTACACTAGTAAATAAATATGCAAATAGGCTCACATCTGAGCATAATAACAAATGTTTGAGGGTTATAAAATCTCTAAACACAAGATTAAATAACATCAGAAAAAGAAGGCATATTCTGATAGATGTACCAGAAAGTCTAAGTCAATTGGTTGAATTCAACACAGACCAGTTCAAAGAACTAGACGAATCTGTTCAATCAAGCGGCGCTGAGTCCGATAGTGACATTGAAACGCTAGAAGGAAGCGACCGAATTGAATTTAAATCTGAACCAATAACAATTTCTGAAATGGCACAGAATTTATCAGGCTAGCCACATCTCTGATACCAGAGTTTGATGGTAAACCAGAAAATCTACAAAGTTTTTTGGATGCTCTAGGTCTACTAGATAGCTTAAAGAGCACACATGAAACGACAGAAATAAGCCTAATAAAAACTAAACCTAAAGGCCATGTAAGAAACCTTATAAGTAATGAGCAGACAATCCCTGCAATCATTACCCAACTGTCAAGTGCAGTAAAAGGAGAATCGGTAGAAGTTATATCTGCCAAACTTCTCAATCTGCAACAGAAACATAAAACGGCCAACCAATACACCCAAGAGGTGGAGAAACTGACAAAGGCCCTTGAAGGCGCCTATATCAGTGAAGGTCTCAGCCAATCCTTAGCAAATAAATACAGCACTACAACAGCTGTAAAAGCCAGTGTAGCATATTGGACTAATCTACCCTAAGAATACAATAGATGATTGGGTATAACATAGCGTCAATACATTGTGACACTTTGTCATAATAAATATAAATATACAAATATACAAAAAGACCACCAAAAACTACGTAAGCACTCCAGCGCCCCAGTAATACGATCTAACGCTTATACATAAGCCGATCGCGGAGCGTGGGAATGCTGAGCATGCACTTTGCAGCTCAAGTGGTCAATGCCTTCTGCATGCATATGTATATGTATAAATGTAAGTAAGAATACATAGATATAAGCAATGTATGTGCGGGTTAGCTGAACCCAACTTCAGCACACTTTGATCATTCGAATAAACAGATTCAAACAGAGCAGAGGTTCTGAGCTCGGAAACCAAATCTTTTACATCTATACCTGTTATATTTTTAAAACAATTACATGGCGACCGTGACAGTGTTCACGTGTGCATGAAGTTAACGATTATAATTGTAGTTAATTAGAATTCCAATTACTTCTGATGTAGTTAATAAAGTCTCAAAACGCAGTTGGTCATTTTATCTTTATTTGGTTTTTATTAAGCGAGTGTACATTCCAGATCTATTCCTGATTTATAACTGATCTTAGTGTGGTCTACAGGCAGATCTCTTGTGACAGCCAAGTGCTGACACTAGCAAATTCTGCAATATGTAAGTATGAAGTTCATACTCGATAACCAATGGGAGTCGAGTGCGACCCCTAAAGGCGTACATGCTGAATTCGCATATTTAGTATTAGGGTGTATCTAAAGATCTACTAGGGTGACCCTAAGGAATTAGGGTGGTCCTAAGTTTACTTATTAGTTGACTTATTATTATGATTCATATTATAATTATTATTAATATATTATTATTATTATTGTTATTATTATTGTTATTATGTTCGTATATACTACATCTCCCTCCTTTTGAAAAATAACGTAATAACATGAAGTTATTTTCAAGTATATAATAATTTTTTTTTTTTTTTTTTTAAATGTACATTAATATTTGAAATGAATGATTAAAGAGATATTAAAAAAAATATATATATTTTCATTATATTTTGCAAAGTAAAAGTTTTGTATTATAATGTTTTTATTGGTTTTTATTTTATTTGGGGTTTTTTATTTGGGGTTTTTTATTTGTGGTTTTTTATTTGTGGTTTTTTATTTGGGGTTTTTTATTTGGGGTTTTTTATTTGGGGTTTTTTATTTGGGGTTTTTTATTTGGGGTTGGCCAACCAAACAAAATGTATTATGAATTAAAAATTTTTAACCTATCTTTATGGACTATCTGTTTTTTATTTTTATTTCCTATAATTGAAATGTTGTCATTATCTCCTATTTCTGAAACTAAATATGGTCCTAAATAATTATTGTCAAGTTTATGACCCGTTTCGTTTTTAAGTAATATCTTATCTCCTATCTTTAATTCAAAGTTACTAATATTTCTATCATATTTTATCTTTCTATCGGCTTTTGCCTTGTCTAACATATTTTTAGCTCTTCTATATGCTATTTCTAATCGTAGCTTAACTTCTTTTGAATAGTCATCCATGTTGTAAATAGGATCTATTCTGTCTATCCTGTTAAAATCTATGAACTGTCTTGGTAATCTTCCAAATACTAATTCATATGGACAATATTCATGAACTACCGATGGTGTTGTGTTGAAACAATAAGTAAAATATTGTATCCATATATCCCAATCGGTTTTGTCAACAGATATATATGAGCGAACATACTCGTTGAAAGTTCTGTGACTTCGTTCTATTGTTCCTAATGTCTGGTGATGGTGTGCTGTTGAAGTAATGTTTTTTATCTTCATATATTTGCATAGGTCGTCTATAATTTGGTTTTTATATTCCGTTCCCATGTCCGTTATGATTGTTTTCATTGGACCGTACTTTAGAATAAAATTTTCGAATATAGCCTTAGCAACTGATTTTGCACTTTTATTTGGAATTGGTACCGTTACCAAATATTTTGTTAGATCGCAAATGATAGTAACAGCATACTCATTTCCGTTTTCTGATCTTGGCAGTGGACCAATGGTATCTATCAAAACTTTATCAAATGCTGTTGCTGGCGTTTCTGTTATTGTCAACGGTGTTTTAGTATGTTTTGTAGTCTTGGCTTGTTGACATTTTAAACATGTTTTAACATATTTACTTATTGCCTTTGTCATTTGTGGCCAATAATAATAGTTTTTTATTTTCCTCAGGGTTCTAGAAATTCCTGAATGGCCTCCTTCTGATGGATCATCATGATATTTAGACAGTATTGCTTTTATTTGAACCTTATCATTTTTATCTATCTTAGTCACCTTGTTTAATAGCGCTATTTTTAAATTTTTTAGTATTTTATTGCCCTTTTCTTTAAAATTCTTTATAGTGACAAATTCGAAGATTTGTTCACTTGGTGACAATTGTGTTTGAATGATGCTATTTATTCTTGCTTCTTCATTAAGCCTTTGAAAGAATTGATCTAAATCGATTATTTCATTAGAATAAAAATTAGTCATATCAAAGCGTGTTATAATTTGTTTTCCTCTTTTCAACAAACACTTATGCTTGTCTATTTTGAGTATAACATATTTTTTGGCATCAATGTTATTGATTACCTGATAGATATTGGGCATTTTTATATTTTCTTTCTCATTTGGTTCATGCAATTTTTCACCTGCGCAGGTATTTTTCTGTCTTGTTGTTGATCTTGTTGTTACCTTTAGTATCTGTCTATTTATTGCTTTAAGTTCTCCGATTGTTATTCGGGACAATGCGTCTGCGACATGATTATCTTTCCCCTTGAGATATTCTACTGTGAATTCAAACTCCTCCAAGTCTAGTCTCATTCTGGTTAATTTTGAACTGGGGTTTCTCATTGAAAAAAGATATGATAGTGGCCTATGGTCACTTTGTACTAAGAAATGTCTACCATATACGTATGGTCTGAAGTGATTTATTGCCCAGTGAATAGCTGCTAGCTCCTGCTCTGTAGTGGACTTATTACTTTCGCCTTTTGTAAAGCTTCTTGAAGCGTATGCCACTGGTAGCTGTTGACCGTTATGGTCTTGAGATAGTACCGCTCCACATGCTTGTTTACTAGCATCTGTGGTTATGCAAAATTGTTTGCTGAAATCTGGGTACTGAAGGAGTGTTGGTTTCATTAATTCCCTTTTGAGATATTCGAATGCATCATTGCATTCGCTTGTCCATTCAAATGGAACATTCTTTTTACAAAGCCTCGTTAAGTGGCGTGATTTCTCAGAAAAGTTCTTAATAAATCTTCTGTAATAATTGCAAAATGCCACGAAGCGTCTAGCTTCGTCTGCGTTTACTGGTTTGGGGTAGTTCTTTATTACCTCATATTTAGAGTCATCTGGCAATATACCTTTGTCAGTACACTTGTGACCTAAATAAGTAACCTCTTTCATAAAGAAAGTGCATTTTTCTGGATGTAATTTTAAATTATGTTTAGTATATACGAACATAATAACAATAATAATAACAATAATAATAATAATATTAATAATAATTATAATATGAATCATAATAATAAGTCAACTAATAAGTAAACTTAGGACCACCCTAATTCCTTAGGGTCACCCTAGTAGATCTTTAGATACACCCTAATACTAAATATGCGAATTCAGCATGTACGCCTTTAGGGGTCGCACTCGACTCCCATTGGTTATCGAGTATGAACTTCATACTTACATATTGCAGAATTTGCTAGTGTCAGCACTTGGCTGTCACAAGAGATCTGCCTGTAGACCACACTAAGATCAGATATAAATCAGGAATAGATCTGGAATGTACACTCGCTTAATAAAAACCAAATAAAGATAAAATGACCAACTGCGTTTTGAGACTTTATTAACTACATCAGAAGTATTGGAATTCTAATTAACTACAGCCTACATAATTTGAAAACGTCGGTTAGATTTTTAAGCATGTGCTTTTCAGAACAGCCTATGACTACTAAATCATCCATATACAGAAATGCTTGCGAAGGCGTTAAACCTGAAAATGCAAGGGTCATCATTCTTTGGAAAGAATTTGGGGCTATTTTTAAACCAAATGGTAATCGCGTGTAGCGGTATGCTCCCGTTGAAGTTGAGAATGATGTTATATTTCTTGACCTTTCGTCTAATTCTATTTGATGGAATCCTGACATCAGGTCTAGGCACGAGAAATATTTTGCTCGGCCTAATTGATCAAGAATATCTTCTATTCTTGGAAGTGGGAATTTATCTGCTAGCAGTTTCTTGTTTATTTGGCGATAATCGACTACTAATCGCCATCTCTTTTCCTCCGAGTTAGGCAGTGATTTCTTGGGTACCAAGAGAAGAGGGCTATTATATTCTGAAATAGATGGTTCGACAATGCCATCTTTTATTAATTTGTCAACTTGCCTTTGAATTTCTGGTTTTTGACTTTCTGGCATTCTATAGTTTTTGATATAGACTGGAGTTTTGTCATTTAATCTCAATTTTTGCTTGTAAAAATTATTAGCTGATATGGTTTCTGTTTCAAGACCAAAAATATCGCTATATTCGGTGCATAATTTTGTTAAATCGCTTTTGAATAACGATGGAAATTTAAGAAGTTTTAATACTTCTGAAGTTCTTTGTGCACTATTTTCTATATTTGCGTTGTATACATCATAATCATCCAATGATTCGCTTTTTATATTTGCGCTACTAACTATAGCGTCTATTTCAGTTGTATTAATAATTCGAATCAAGACGTTCTGAGTGTTTACGAGTGCACTTGCGATTATTATGCCAGGTTGTAATTCCTGGTTGGGGATGAGGACATGTGTGTCAGTAGATGTTAGTTGAATCTTTCGAATCACTTCTGATCTAGCTGGCAAAATTATTTCATTATCTAGTGAATGTATAATAGGAATGTTTATGTTCCTGAAATTTTTGGGCCTCAAAGTGAACCAATCTTCTTGGTCGTGGAATTCCAAAATACAATTGTATTTCTTAATGAAATCCAAGCCAATTATACCATCCCCTGGTATAGGAAAATTGTTAGGTACGATATGGAATTCATATGGTATTGCTGCATTAGCAATACACATTTCTAAATGTAGTGTACCTAGAGACTGAATTGTCCCTTGCCCTATTCCTGATATATTTGTTGTATTTTTTGGATTTAAATCGTTAAGATTATTGTTTCTGCATTTAAGCAGGGAAATTTCTGCACCTGTATCTATTAAAAGAGTTACCCATGAATTGGTACTCATATTCTTCAATCGTATAAAAATGCTTAAATTGAGATTAATTTTGTATAATTTTATTGTAGATTGTCGCTCAAGGGGGTATGTTCGTTTTCCGATTGTATGTTTCGGACATTGTGGGCATGACTTGTTTTATAGTTATGGTTTTGGTTACCTCTTGAGTAACCTCCACCTCTATTATAATTTTGGTTACCACCTCGTCCTCTGTTTCCACCATGGTAACCACCTCTGCCTCTATAGTTGTTATTGTAGGAGTTATAATTTCCTCGGCCATTACCTCTGTTTTGGTAATTTCCTCGGTAATTATTACCTCGATAGTGTCCTCTATTATTATAGAATAATACACTATTTGAATTGCCGGTCATTTCTGTACTGCAGTGTATGTATTTTTCAATCACGCTATTCATCGTGTTGAAATTTCCAGCTTCCAATATGGTTTTGAGCTTATCGTGCCCACAGTTCTTGGTCATTGCAGATATGGCTTCCTTTGTAGCGAATTTGTCTGCATTGTTGGAATCTAAACCATCATCTATATAGGCTGCTTCGAGCAACCCACGTAGGTTTTCTATCTCCGTGGTATATTGCGCTGCAGTTTTGCCGCGCTGTTGTGTACTAAGCATTTTTGCTTTGATGACATCGGGCGATTCGCCTTTAACTGATGCTTTTAATAGATTTATTATACCGATAATGGTCTTTTCATTTTCAACTTTGTGTGATAATGGACCAAGTATCTTTGTCTTGATTACCTCAACCGCTAGCATCTCCTGATCTCCTTTTGTCAGATCTATTAGCCGGAGAGCCGTGAGGAATCTATTCAAGTTTAACTTTTTGCCGTCAAACTCAGGTATTGTGGACGAAATTTGTCGCACATATTCCCTTGCTGTTGCGGCAGAGTCTGTCATTTTGTCCGTTTCCTGTATTCTTATTCCTGTATTTGAATCTGAAAGTTCTTCTTCAAGTAATTCGGGTAATGTTATTACCGCTGGAATTGCAAGATCGTGGAGATCCTCTTCTTTTATTTCTATTTCTGATTCTCCTACACTTTCGATATCCTCACCGATCTCAGCCACTATAGGTGTGCTTAAAATCGTTGGGATTGTAATATTTAAGTTGTGTCTGTACTTGACGTTTAACAAGTTCTCACGGAACCTGTTTAGAAATTTTACTGCTTGTGATAAATGATTTTTTGTTAATCTTTTCCTTTCTCTGTAAATTAATTGGCGTGCTCCATTAAAGCATCTTACCAATATCTGCGCATGCTTGTTGAGAGTGTCTTGTTGCACTTCTCTATTTGGTGTCATGCATTTATAAGACTTGTCAAAAGTTGTTTTAATTTCTTTAAGCTCGTTTTGTATTTCTTGCCAGTCCATTTAAAGAATACTATGGATTTATCTATGCAATCGAACTTTATAAATTTTGGCCTCTCTCAAATAGGTTTCTTCAATAATCTTTTTTTTTTTTTTTCATTCTAGTTTTCTGATATTAAAAATAAAAATTTTAGATCATCTTAATTCAAAATACATTTTGGATGTTTTTTTTTTTTTTTTTTTAAATTTTATCCAAACTATTCTCTGCTTTGCCTATATAACGCCTCTTTATTATCTTGTTATGCTTAACATATAGCGTTAATATAAACTGAGCGACTGTTACGATCGTCATGATCAAAAGGAGTAACCACAGTGACTGAATGTCATCTGTATGGTCGACTATTTTTAAGTTATTGACCACATTGGCCGTATTATCTTTTGTCTGACTATCGTCAGATCCAAACCAACCCATTTTTGTATATTTTTATTTTTTTTTTTGTTTTATTTTTGGGTTTTGGTTTATTTTACTTTAAAAATATGTTGTTTTGATTTTTTTTTTTTTTTTTTTGTTCAATATAGTTACATTTTCCTACCTAGTTGGTGTATGGCTTTACGGGCCATTCTTCTCATCGGGCAGAAAAAGTTCCGCTCAATGTTACAATATTTTGTGTAATATTAATATGCAGCGCAGTGCATCGAGGGTGGTGTGCCACGCAGGGCAACAAAAAAAAATATTTTATTTTTCAGCTCCTATTTGCTTCACTCTGACCCTCCTTGCGTCAGCTGGACGTCGCCGGGGTTGGCACGCTGACACTCCCTCGATGACGTAATGAGCGGGCTGCTCACCACGTTGATGATGATTTCCTCATTTAGGGGTTATGTGGTGGAGCTGCAATGTCTGCACGTATGTTCACAATGCGGTGTGAACAGTGGTCCCTCGCAGTCGTTCGGGCATCTTTTCTTGAAAACAGGCAGGCTTTTCGGATTGGGAGTTGGAGTTTTGTTAATTGTTAACGATTTTATTTGATTTTCTGAGTGAGCGCGTGTGGTGGGGATTTTTTTCTTGAGATATTCGACACAGTGGTCTAGCTCAGCTTGTAGTTTTTGAGCTTTCGACCATTGGGGTGGTGGAGTGTTCGTATATAATAGCCACTTTATGTGCGCTATTCTCTTTTTTATATTATGTCGAACTCCGCCCCTGTTTTTTCCCATCACACTGACACTCTACTCACTCAGATCGCTTTTTTCTTCATAATTGCCGCCGTCTTGGTGGATGAGCATCGAAGTTGAAAATTATCACAAGCGGTTTCCTTTAGCTTCTGCTACAACTTATAACGATCCTTTGTCACGGTCGCCATGTAGTTAATTAGAATTCCAATTACTTCTGATGTAGTTAATAAAGTCTCAAAACGCAGTTGGTCATTTTATCTTTATTTGGTTTTTATTAAGCGAGTGTACATTCCAGATCTATTCCTGATTTATAACTGATCTTAGTGTGGTCTACAGGCAGATCTCTTGTGACAGCCAAGTGCTGACACTAGCAAATTCTGCAATATGTAAGTATGAAGTTCATACTCGATAACCAATGGGAGTCGAGTGCGACCCCTAAAGGCGTACATGCTGAATTCGCATATTTAGTATTAGGGTGTATCTAAAGATCTACTAGGGTGACCCTAAGGAATTAGGGTGGTCCTAAGTTTACTTATTAGTTGACTTATTATTATGATTCATATTATAATTATTATTAATATTATTATTATTATTGTTATTATTATTGTTATTATGTTCGTATATACTAAACATAATTTAAAATTACATCCAGAAAAATGCACTTTCTTTATGAAAGAGGTTACTTATTTAGGTCACAAGTGTACTGACAAAGGTATATTGCCAGATGACTCTAAATATGAGGTAATAAAGAACTACCCCAAACCAGTAAACGCAGACGAAGCTAGACGCTTCGTGGCATTTTGCAATTATTACAGAAGATTTATTAAGAACTTTTCTGAGAAATCACGCCACTTAACGAGGCTTTGTAAAAAGAATGTTCCATTTGAATGGACAAGCGAATGCAATGATGCATTCGAATATCTCAAAAGGGAATTAATGAAACCAACACTCCTTCAGTACCCAGATTTCAGCAAACAATTTTGCATAACCACAGATGCTAGTAAACAAGCATGTGGAGCGGTACTATCTCAAGACCATAACGGTCAACAGCTACCAGTGGCATACGCTTCAAGAAGCTTTACAAAAGGCGAAAGTAATAAGTCCACTACAGAGCAGGAGCTAGCAGCTATTCACTGGGCAATAAATCACTTCAGACCATACGTATATGGTAGACATTTCTTAGTACAAAGTGACCATAGGCCACTATCATATCTTTTTTCAATGAGAAACCCCAGTTCAAAATTAACCAGAATGAGACTAGACTTGGAGGAGTTTGAATTCACAGTAGAATATCTCAAGGGGAAAGATAATCATGTCGCAGACGCATTGTCCCGAATAACAATCGGAGAACTTAAAGCAATAAATAGACAGATACTAAAGGTAACAACAAGATCAACAACAAGACAGAAAAATACCTGCGCAGGTGAAAAATTGCATGAACCAAATGAGAAAGAAAATATAAAAATGCCCAATATCTATCAGGTAATCAATAACATTGATGCCAAAAAATATGTTATACTCAAAATAGACAAGCATAAGTGTTTGTTGAAAAGAGGAAAACAAATTATAACACGCTTTGATATGACTAATTTTTATTCTAATGAAATAATCGATTTAGATCAATTCTTTCAAAGGCTTAATGAAGAAGCAAGAATAAATAGCATCATTCAAACACAATTGTCACCAAGTGAACAAATCTTCGAATTTGTCACTATAAAGAATTTTAAAGAAAAGGGCAATAAAATACTAAAAAATTTAAAAATAGCGCTATTAAACAAGGTGACTAAGATAGATAAAAATGATAAGGTTCAAATAAAAGCAATACTGTCTAAATATCATGATGATCCATCAGAAGGAGGCCATTCAGGAATTTCTAGAACCCTGAGGAAAATAAAAAACTATTATTATTGGCCACAAATGACAAAGGCAATAAGTAAATATGTTAAAACATGTTTAAAATGTCAACAAGCCAAGACTACAAAACATACTAAAACACCGTTGACAATAACAGAAACGCCAGCAACAGCATTTGATAAAGTTTTGATAGATACCATTGGTCCACTGCCAAGATCAGAAAACGGAAATGAGTATGCTGTTACTATCATTTGCGATCTAACAAAATATTTGGTAACGGTACCAATTCCAAATAAAAGTGCAAAATCAGTTGCTAAGGCTATATTCGAAAATTTTATTCTAAAGTACGGTCCAATGAAAACAATCATAACGGACATGGGAACGGAATATAAAAACCAAATTATAGACGACCTATGCAAATATATGAAGATAAAAAACATTACTTCAACAGCACACCATCACCAGACATTAGGAACAATAGAACGAAGTCACAGAACTTTCAACGAGTATGTTCGCTCATATATATCTGTTGACAAAACCGATTGGGATATATGGATACAATATTTTACTTATTGTTTCAACACAACACCATCGGTAGTTCATGAATATTGTCCATATGAATTAGTATTTGGAAGATTACCAAGACAGTTCATAGATTTTAACAGGATAGACAGAATAGATCCTATTTACAACATGGATGACTATTCAAAAGAAGTTAAGCTACGATTAGAAATAGCATATAGAAGAGCTAAAAATATGTTAGACAAGGCAAAAGCCGATAGAAAGATAAAATATGATAGAAATATTAGTAACTTTGAATTAAAGATAGGAGATAAGATATTACTTAAAAACGAAACGGGTCATAAACTTGACAATAATTATTTAGGACCATATTTAGTTTCAGAAATAGGAGATAATGACAACATTACAATTATAGGAAATAAAAATAAAAAACAGATAGTCCATAAAGATAGGTTAAAAATTTTTAATTCATAATACATTTTGTTTGGTTGGCCAACCACAAATAAAAAACCACAAATAAAAAACCACAAATAAAAAACCACAAATAAAAAACCACAAATAAAAAACCACAAATAAAAAACCACAAATAAAAAACCACAAATAAAAAACCACAAATAAAAAACCACAAATAAAAAACCACAAATAAAAAACCACAAATAAAAAACCACAAATAAAAAACCACAAATAAAATAAAAACCAATAAAAACATTATAATAATAAACTTTTACTTTACAAAATATAATGAAAACATATATATTTTTTTTAATATCTCTTTAATCATTCATTTCAAATATTAATGTACATTTAAAAAAAAAAAAAAAAAAAATTATTATATACTTGAAAATAACTTCATGTTATTACGTTATTTTTCAAAAGGAGGGAGATGTAGTATATACGAACATAATAACAATAATAATAACAATAATAATAATAATATTAATAATAATTATAATATGAATCATAATAATAAGTCAACTAATAAGTAAACTTAGGACCACCCTAATTCCTTAGGGTCACCCTAGTAGATCTTTAGATACACCCTAATACTAAATATGCGAATTCAGCATGTACGCCTTTAGGGGTCGCACTCGACTCCCATTGGTTATCGAGTATGAACTTCATACTTACATATTGCAGAATTTGCTAGTGTCAGCACTTGGCTGTCACAAGAGATCTGCCTGTAGACCACACTAAGATCAGATATAAATCAGGAATAGATCTGGAATGTACACTCGCTTAATAAAAACCAAATAAAGATAAAATGACCAACTGCGTTTTGAGACTTTATTAACTACATCAGAAGTATTGGAATTCTAATTAACTACATGGCGACCGTGACAAAGGATCGTTATAAGTTGTAGCAGAAGCTAAAGGAAACCGCTTGTGATAATTTTCAACTTCGATGCTCATCCACCAAGACGGCGGCAATTATGAAGAAAAAAGCGATCTGAGTGAGTAGAGTGTCAGTGTGATGGGAAAAAACAGGGGCGGAGTTCGACATAATATAAAAAAGAGAATAGCGCACATAAAGTGGCTATTATATACGAACACTCCACCACCCCAATGGTCGAAAGCTCAAAAACTACAAGCTGAGCTAGACCACTGTGTCGAATATCTCAAGAAAAAAATCCCCACCACACGCGCTCACTCAGAAAATCAAATAAAATCGTTAACAATTAACAAAACTCCAACTCCCAATCCGAAAAGCCTGCCTGTTTTCAAGAAAAGATGCCCGAACGACTGCGAGGGACCACTGTTCACACCGCATTGTGAACATACGTGCAGACATTGCAGCTCCACCACATAACCCCTAAATGAGGAAATCATCATCAACGTGGTGAGCAGCCCGCTCATTACGTCATCGAGGGAGTGTCAGCGTGCCAACCCCGGCGACGTCCAGCTGACGCAAGGAGGGTCAGAGTGAAGCAAATAGGAGCTGAAAAATAAAATATTTTTTTTTGTTGCCCTGCGTGGCACACCACCCTCGATGCACTGCGCTGCATATTAATATTACACAAAATATTGTAACATTGAGCGGAACTTTTTCTGCCCGATGAGAAGAATGGCCCGTAAAGCCATACACCAACTAGGTAGGAAAATGTAACTATATTGAACAAAAAAAAAAAAAAAAAATCAAAACAACATATTTTTAAAGTAAAATAAACCAAAACCCAAAAATAAAACAAAAAAAAAAATAAAAATATACAAAAATGGGTTGGTTTGGATCTGACGATAGTCAGACAAAAGATAATACGGCCAATGTGGTCAATAACTTAAAAATAGTCGACCATACAGATGACATTCAGTCACTGTGGTTACTCCTTTTGATCATGACGATCGTAACAGTCGCTCAGTTTATATTAACGCTATATGTTAAGCATAACAAGATAATAAAGAGGCGTTATATAGGCAAAGCAGAGAATAGTTTGGATAAAATTTAAAAAAAAAAAAAAAAAAACATCCAAAATGTATTTTGAATTAAGATGATCTAAAATTTTTATTTTTAATATCAGAAAACTAGAATGAAAAAAAAAAAAAAAGATTATTGAAGAAACCTATTTGAGAGAGGCCAAAATTTATAAAGTTCGATTGCATAGATAAATCCATAGTATTCTTTAAATGGACTGGCAAGAAATACAAAACGAGCTTAAAGAAATTAAAACAACTTTTGACAAGTCTTATAAATGCATGACACCAAATAGAGAAGTGCAACAAGACACTCTCAACAAGCATGCGCAGATATTGGTAAGATGCTTTAATGGAGCACGCCAATTAATTTACAGAGAAAGGAAAAGATTAACAAAAAATCATTTATCACAAGCAGTAAAATTTCTAAACAGGTTCCGTGAGAACTTGTTAAACGTCAAGTACAGACACAACTTAAATATTACAATCCCAACGATTTTAAGCACACCTATAGTGGCTGAGATCGGTGAGGATATCGAAAGTGTAGGAGAATCAGAAATAGAAATAAAAGAAGAGGATCTCCACGATCTTGCAATTCCAGCGGTAATAACATTACCCGAATTACTTGAAGAAGAACTTTCAGATTCAAATACAGGAATAAGAATACAGGAAACGGACAAAATGACAGACTCTGCCGCAACAGCAAGGGAATATGTGCGACAAATTTCGTCCACAATACCTGAGTTTGACGGCAAAAAGTTAAACTTGAATAGATTCCTCACGGCTCTCCGGCTAATAGATCTGACAAAAGGAGATCAGGAGATGCTAGCGGTTGAGGTAATCAAGACAAAGATACTTGGTCCATTATCACACAAAGTTGAAAATGAAAAGACCATTATCGGTATAATAAATCTATTAAAAGCATCAGTTAAAGGCGAATCGCCCGATGTCATCAAAGCAAAAATGCTTAGTACACAACAGCGCGGCAAAACTGCAGCGCAATATACCACGGAGATAGAAAACCTACGTGGGTTGCTCGAAGCAGCCTATATAGATGATGGTTTAGATTCCAACAATGCAGACAAATTCGCTACAAAGGAAGCCATATCTGCAATGACCAAGAACTGTGGGCACGATAAGCTCAAAACCATATTGGAAGCTGGAAATTTCAACACGATGAATAGCGTGATTGAAAAATACATACACTGCAGTACAGAAATGACCGGCAATTCAAATAGTGTATTATTCTATAATAATAGAGGACACTATCGAGGTAATAATTACCGAGGAAATTACCAAAACAGAGGTAATGGCCGAGGAAATTATAACTCCTACAATAACAACTATAGAGGCAGAGGTGGTTACCATGGTGGAAACAGAGGACGAGGTGGTAACCAAAATTATAATAGAGGTGGAGGTTACTCAAGAGGTAACCAAAACCATAACTATAAAACAAGTCATGCCCACAATGTCCGAAACATACAATCGGAAAACGAACATACCCCCTTGAGCGACAATCTACAATAAAATTATACAAAATTAATCTCAATTTAAGCATTTTTATACGATTGAAGAATATGAGTACCAATTCATGGGTAACTCTTTTAATAGATACAGGTGCAGAAATTTCCCTGCTTAAATGCAGAAACAATAATCTTAACGATTTAAATCCAAAAAATACAACAAATATATCAGGAATAGGGCAAGGGACAATTCAGTCTCTAGGTACACTACATTTAGAAATGTGTATTGCTAATGCAGCAATACCATATGAATTCCATATCGTACCTAACAATTTTCCTATACCAGGGGATGGTATAATTGGCTTGGATTTCATTAAGAAATACAATTGTATTTTGGAATTCCACGACCAAGAAGATTGGTTCACTTTGAGGCCCAAAAATTTCAGGAACATAAACATTCCTATTATACATTCACTAGATAATGAAATAATTTTGCCAGCTAGATCAGAAGTGATTCGAAAGATTCAACTAACATCTACTGACACACATGTCCTCATCCCCAACCAGGAATTACAACCTGGCATAATAATCGCAAGTGCACTCGTAAACACTCAGAACGTCTTGATTCGAATTATTAATACAACTGAAATAGACGCTATAGTTAGTAGCGCAAATATAAAAAGCGAATCATTGGATGATTATGATGTATACAACGCAAATATAGAAAATAGTGCACAAAGAACTTCAGAAGTATTAAAACTTCTTAAATTTCCATCGTTATTCAAAAGCGATTTAACAAAATTATGCACCGAATATAGCGATATTTTTGGTCTTGAAACAGAAACCATATCAGCTAATAATTTTTACAAGCAAAAATTGAGATTAAATGACAAAACTCCAGTCTATATCAAAAACTATAGAATGCCAGAAAGTCAAAAACCAGAAATTCAAAGGCAAGTTGACAAATTAATAAAAGATGGCATTGTCGAACCATCTATTTCAGAATATAATAGCCCTCTTCTCTTGGTACCCAAGAAATCACTGCCTAACTCGGAGGAAAAGAGATGGCGATTAGTAGTCGATTATCGCCAAATAAACAAGAAACTGCTAGCAGATAAATTCCCACTTCCAAGAATAGAAGATATTCTTGATCAATTAGGCCGAGCAAAATATTTCTCGTGCCTAGACCTGATGTCAGGATTCCATCAAATAGAATTAGACGAAAGGTCAAGAAATATAACATCATTCTCAACTTCAACGGGAGCATACCGCTACACGCGATTACCATTTGGTTTAAAAATAGCCCCAAATTCTTTCCAAAGAATGATGACCCTTGCATTTTCAGGTTTAACGCCTTCGCAAGCATTTCTGTATATGGATGATTTAGTAGTCATAGGCTGTTCTGAAAAGCACATGCTTAAAAATCTAACCGACGTTTTCAAATTATGTAGGCTGTAGTTAATTAGAATTCCAATACTTCTGATGTAGTTAATAAAGTCTCAAAACGCAGTTGGTCATTTTATCTTTATTTGGTTTTTATTAAGCGAGTGTACATTCCAGATCTATTCCTGATTTATATCTGATCTTAGTGTGGTCTACAGGCAGATCTCTTGTGACAGCCAAGTGCTGACACTAGCAAATTCTGCAATATGTAAGTATGAAGTTCATACTCGATAACCAATGGGAGTCGAGTGCGACCCCTAAAGGCGTACATGCTGAATTCGCATATTTAGTATTAGGGTGTATCTAAAGATCTACTAGGGTGACCCTAAGGAATTAGGGTGGTCCTAAGTTTACTTATTAGTTGACTTATTATTATGATTCATATTATAATTATTATTAATATTATTATTATTATTGTTATTATTATTGTTATTATGTTCGTATATACTACATCTCCCTCCTTTTGAAAAATAACGTAATAACATGAAGTTATTTTCAAGTATATAATAATTTTTTTTTTTTTTTTTTTAAATGTACATTAATATTTGAAATGAATGATTAAAGAGATATTAAAAAAAATATATATATTTTCATTATATTTTGCAAAGTAAAAGTTTTGTATTATAATGTTTTTATTGGTTTTTATTTTATTTGTGGTTTTTTATTTGTGGTTTTTTATTTGTGGTTTTTTATTTGTGGTTTTTTATTTGTGGTTTTTTATTTGTGGTTTTTTATTTGTGGTTGGCCAACCAAACAAAATGTATTATGAATTAAAAATTTTTAACCTATCTTTATGGACTATCTGTTTTTTATTTTTATTTCCTATAATTGTAATGTTGTCATTATCTCCTATTTCTGAAACTAAATATGGTCCTAAATAATTATTGTCAAGTTTATGACCCGTTTCGTTTTTAAGTAATATCTTATCTCCTATCTTTAATTCAAAGTTACTAATATTTCTATCATATTTTATCTTTCTATCGGCTTTTGCCTTGTCTAACATATTTTTAGCTCTTCTATATGCTATTTCTAATCGTAGCTTAACTTCTTTTGAATAGTCATCCATGTTGTAAATAGGATCTATTCTGTCTATCCTGTTAAAATCTATGAACTGTCTTGGTAATCTTCCAAATACTAATTCATATGGACAATATTCATGAACTACCGATGGTGTTGTGTTGAAACAATAAGTAAAATATTGTATCCATATATCCCAATCGGTTTTGTCAACAGATATATATGAGCGAACATACTCGTTGAAAGTTCTGTGACTTCGTTCTATTGTTCCTAATGTCTGGTGATGGTGTGCTGTTGAAGTAATGTTTTTTATCTTCATATATTTGCATAGGTCGTCTATAATTTGGTTTTTATATTCCGTTCCCATGTCCGTTATGATTGTTTTCATTGGACCGTACTTTAGAATAAAATTTTCGAATATAGCCTTAGCAACTGATTTTGCACTTTTATTTGGAATTGGTACCGTTACCAAATATTTTGTTAAATCGCAAATGATAGTAACAGCATACTCATTTCCGTTTTCTGATCTTGGCAGTGGACCAATGGTATCTATCAAAACTTTATCAAATGCTGTTGCTGGCGTTTCTGTTATTGTCAACGGTGTTTTAGTATGTTTTGTAGTCTTGGCTTGTTGACATTTTAAACATGTTTTAACATATTTACTTATTGCCTTTGTCATTTGTGGCCAATAATAATAGTTTTTTATTTTCCTCAGGGTTCTAGAAATTCCTGAATGGCCTCCTTCTGATGGATCATCATGATATTTAGACAGTATTGCTTTTATTTGAACCTTATCATTTTTATCTATCTTAGTCACCTTGTTTAATAGCGCTATTTTTAAATTTTTTTAGTATTTTATTGCCCTTTTCTTTAAAATTCTTTATAGTGACAAATTCGAAGATTTGTTCACTTTGAGGCCCAAAAATTTCAGGAACATAAACATTCCTATTATACATTCACTAGATAATGAAATAATTTTGCCAGCTAGATCAGAAGTGATTCGAAAGATTCAACTAACATCTACTGACACACATGTCCTCATCCCCAACCAGGAATTACAACCTGGCATAATAATCGCAAGTGCACTCGACTCCCATTGGTTATCGAGTATGAACTTCATACATACATATTGCAGAATTTGCTAGTGTCAGCACTTGGCTGTCACAAGAGATCTGCCTGTAGACCACACTAAGATCAGTTATAAATCAGGAATAGATCTGGAATGTACACTCGCTTAATAAAAACCAAATAAAGATAAAATGACCAACTGCGTTTTGAGACTTTATTAACTACATCAGAAGTATTGGAATTCTAATTAACTACATGGCGACCGTGACGTGAAGTGTCCGTGGCCAAAAGAAATAAAATGAATAAATTCAAACAAAATTCAAATTCGTGGCCAAAGAAATAAAAACAATAAATTCAAACATTACATGGATAAATGCATTACATACATAGTGCATTTCTATATATATGAAAGGACAAATCTTCTTAAAAAACTTTTGAACATAAATGGCAGAGGAGCCACAATTCTCGAAGGCAGTACCCACTAAGCAAAGGGACTTGCCAACTCTGGAAGAGGCCCTACAGGAGAATCCAGCTAATGGACCACGCCCACTCACGATAAAAGAGTACAGAGCCAGGCAGCAGAAAAAACCGCAAAATAAACATAAAAGAAGCGGTCAAAGAATTAAGCTACTTCAGCAACGGCGACTGGTCAAGGACATGACCAAGTCGGCAAAAGACGAGGAATCCCGACAACGCTACATAGTGCGTCTTCAAGAAATAGAGACTAAGCTTCGCAAAGGTGCGAAACAACGCAAACGGGCTGCATAAATGCCAATGCCCCAATTTGCTTTAGATTTAATTTCTACCCCAAGCCGATGCGGGAAACCGCTGCTTGGAAAATACTAAAATCTGTTAGGCTTTTTCACTAACAATGTGGTTGGAGAATTTTTTTTTATTATTGTAAACGACTATGTGAGCCAACCACATATATTAACCATTAATATTTCCACGTCTCTGGCACTGAGTATACATATATACTCAGCTGCAAAATGTTATTTGTGTAAAATGACAACAATGAAAAAAGTTCTTATTTTGACTAATATAAAAGAAAATATTAATTTCATTTTTCCGATTTTCAAGAAGAAAATATTTTTCCTTCCTTTAAGCTCCAAATAGAATATCTTATTTTTTTTTCCTTTTTTAAAGATCCGTTTCATTGAATATAGATAAAATGGGATGGTTTAGCGATTCTAGTGAGGCAAAGGACAATACTGCCAACGTAGTTAATAACGTAAAAATTATAGATCACACAGACGATATAAATGCGTTGTGGATCTTATTGCTGATCATTACAATAGTACTACTTCTACAATTTCTGCTTACAATTTATGTTAAGCATAACAAGATCATCAAAAGACGTTATATAAATAGGGCAAATCGTTTAGACCAGATTTAAAAAAAAAAATAATATGGATTAGAAGAAAGCTTAATAAAAACTTTTTTTTAACGACAAGAATGGAATGGAGCGAAATAGCGATACGAATAGACGAATTTCGCTTCAGGTTCGATAAGTCTTATAAATGTATCAATAGAGACGCAGTAATAAAATCCGAAACTTTGAAAAATCATATAGAGATATTAGTAGGAGAATATAATAATATAGTTACACTAGTAAATAAATATGCAAATAGGCTCACATCTGAGCATAATAACAAATGTTTGAGGGTTATAAAATCTCTAAACACAAGATTAAATAACATCAGAAAAAGAAGGCATATTCTGATAGATGTACCAGAAAGTCTAAGTCAATTGGTTGAATTCAACACAGACCAGTTCAAAGAACTAGACGAATCTGTTCAATCAAGCGGCGCTGAGTCCGATAGTGACATTGAAACGCTAGAAGGAAGCGACCGAATTGAATTTAAATCTGAACCAATAAAAATTTCTGAGATGGCACAGACATTGATAGAATTTATCAGGCTAGCCACATCTCTGATACCAGAGTTTGATGGTAAACCAGAAAATCTACAAAGTTTTTTGGATGCTCTAGGTCTACTAGATAGCTTAAAGAGCACACATGAAACGACAGCAGTAAGCCTAATAAAAACTAAACTTAAAGGCCATGTAAGAAACCTTATAAGTAATGAGCAGACGATTGCTGCAATCATTACCCAACTGTCAAGTGCAGTAAAAGGAGAATCGGTAGAAGTGATATCTGCCAAGCTTCTGAATCTACAACAGAGAAATAAAACGGCTAACCAATACACCCAAGAGGTGGAGAAACTGACAAAGGCCCTTGAAGGTGCCTATATCAGTGAAGGTCTCAGCCAGTCCTTAGCAAATAAATACAGCACTACAACAGCTGTAAAAGCAATGACACAGAATTGCTCCATTGATAAGGTAAAACTTATCATGCAAGCAGGCACATTCACAAACATGAATGATGCCATCTCCAAATTTGTAAACAGTTGCACAGAGATAACAGGTCAAAGTAACACTGTACTCTATTATCGACGAGGTGCAAATAATTATAATAGAGGCGCCCGGGGTTATAATCGTGGTAGAAATATCAACCACAACAATTACAACCGAGGTAGCAATAACAACAATAATAATAACTATAATAACCGTGGAGGTAGGCGAGGCCAAAACCAAGGGAGAGGCCGCGGAAACTACAACCATGGTAATAATAATAATAGCAGTGTGAGAATCGCGCAAAATACGTCGGAAAACTAACAGAACCCTTTAGGAAACAACCAATAAATGTAAAAGTTCATTCCATCAATTATAGTCTTAATATATTCGTAACCTTCTATAATCATTCCACTGAAAATAAACTAACATTTCTCATAGATACTGGTGCAGATATCTCACTTTTGAAAGTAAATTCTGATAACTTCGTAATTCAAAATGAAAAAATAATAAACATCGAAGGCATAGGCCAAGGTGTGATAAAGTCTCAAGGAACAACCTCAATAGAACTCCAATCAACAAAATATATTATTCCACATGAATTTCATTTGGTAAACCCAAATTTTGCAATACCATGTGATGGAATAATAGGCATTGATTTTATAAAGAAATTCAATTGTCAACTAGATTTCAAACCAAGTGAAGACTGGTTTATAATTAGACCCCAAAATTTAAATTATCCAATATATGTTCCGATAACATATAGCGCTGGTAACAATACAGTTCTTCTGCCAGCCAGATCACAAGTTATTCGGAAAATAGACATTAATGTTGTAAATGATTTCATATTTGTTCCTAATCAAGAAATACACAATGGGATTTATGTTGCAAATACAATAGCAGCATCCAAACATGTATACGTTCGACTTCTAAATACAACTAATTTCGACCAAGTGGTCAAAGTAAATAAAATACAATATGAAAATCTAAAAGATTATGACATTCATAATACCGACACTGGAAATAGAAGCGAACAAATACTTTCAAAACTAAAGAAAAATTTTCCAGACCAATTTAAAAATCAATTAACAGAATTATGCACACAGTATAGTGATGTGTTCGGACTGGAAACCGAACCTATATCAACAAATAATTTTTATAAACAAACATTAAGACTTAAAGATGATGAACCCATTTATATAAAAAACTATAGAAGCCCGCATAGCCATATTGAGGAAATTCAAAAACAAGTAGGGAAATTAATAAGCGACAAAATCGTCGAACCGTCTGTATCTGAGTATAACAGCCCACTCTTGCTAGTTCCAAAAAAATCATTACCAAATTCACAAGAGAAAAAATGGCGATTAGTAATTGACTATCGTCAAATAAACAAAAAACTTCTTTCTGACAAATTTCCACTCCCTAGAATTGATGACATTTTAGATCAACTAGGTCGAGCTAAATACTTTTCATGCCTTGACTTGATGTCAGGTTTCCATCAAATAGAACTTGAGGAAAACTCTAGGAATATAACATCTTTTTCAACGAGCAATGGCTCATATCGCTTCACGCGATTACCATTTGGTCTTAAAATAGCACCAAATTCATTTCAGAGGATGATGACTATATCATTCTCGGGATTAGAACCCTCTCAGGCATTCCTTTACATGGATGACTTAATGGTGATAGGATGTTCCGAAAAACACATGATTAAAAACTTAACTGACGTTTTTAAGGTATGTAGGAAATATAACCTAAAGTTGCATCCAGAAAAATGTTCATTTTTCATGCACGAAGTGACATTCCTAGGTCACAAATGCACAGACAAAGGAGTATTGCCAGATGACAAGAAATATGACGTCATCAAAAATTATCCTGTCCCTCATGATGCGGACAGTGCAAGACGATTTGTAGCATTCTGCAACTATTATCGTCGATTTATAAGGAACTTCGCCGACTATTCACGGCACATAACTAGATTATGTAAAAAGAATGTCCCTTTTGAATGGTCAAGCGAATGCCAGAACGCATTCGAATACCTAAAAGAAAATCTTATGCACCCCACACTATTACAATATCCTGATTTTCGCAAAGAATTTTGCATTATAACGGATGCTAGTAAACAAGCTTGCGGAGCGGTTCTAACTCAGAACCGAAACGGGATTCAGCTCCCAATAGCTTATGCATCACGTTCATTTACAAAAGGAGAAAGCAATAAGAGTACAACGGAACAAGAACTAGCGGCAATCCATTGGGCAATTACCCATTTTAGACCATACATTTATGGCAAGCATTTCACCATTAAAACGGACCACAGACCATTAACGTACCTATTTTCTATGACTAATCCCAGTTCTAAATTAACTCGCATGCGGCTAGAACTAGAAGAATACGACTTCACAGTAGAATACCTAAGGGGGAAAGATAATTTTGTAGCAGACGCACTCTCACGTATAAATATAAAGGAACTCAAAGACATGCAACATAAAGTCCTGAAAGTCACTACCAGGCAACAAAGTAGACAAGAAAACTGTACAGTAACAAACAAGGAACTATTGCCTAGGCAAAGTATCCAAAATGTATCTAAGCCCAACGTACACGAAGTCATAACAAATGATGAAGTACGAAAAGTAGTGACCTTGCGAATAACTGAATCTATTTGTTTACTAAAACGAGGAAATAAAGTTATTGCAAGAATTGATGTTGACGATTTATATACCAATGGAATTTTTGATTTAGGTCAGTTCTTCCAAAGGCTTGAAATGCAAGCCGGTATACTAAAAATCAGCCAACTCAAATTGGCACCGAGTGAAAAAATCTTTGAAACCATTTCAATAGATAATTTCAAAAATATGGGCAATATAAAATTGAAAACATTAAGAGTAGCGCTACTCCAGCCGGTGACCATTATAAAAACTGAAAAAGAGATACAATCGATACTGTCTACATATCATGACGATCCAATTCAAGGAGGTCATACAGGCATTACAAGAACGCTAGCGAAAATAAAAAGACACTATTATTGGAAAAATATGACTCGTCATATAAAAGAGTACATACGTAGATGTCATAAATGCCAAATGTCAAAAACAACGAAACATACAAAGACCCCATTGACTTACACAGAAACCCCAACAAATGCTTTTGATATAGTGATAGTGGACACAGTTGGTCCACTACCGAAATCAGAATATGGCAACGAATACATCGTCACACTAATATGTGATTTGACGAAGTATCTAGTAACCATACCTGTTGCGAATAAGAGCGCAAATACTGTCGCAAAAGCTATATTCGAAAATTTTATACTAAAGTACGGTCCAATGAAGACGTTCATTTCGGACATGGGTACCGAGTATAAAAACAATGTAATTCAAGATATGTGTAAATATATGAAAATTGAAAATCTTACATCCACTGCATATCACCACCAGACTTTAGGGACAATCGAACGAAGTCATAGAACATTCAATGAATACATTCGTTCATACATCTCTGCAGATAAAACTGATTGGGACGTTTGGATACAATACTTTACATATTGTTTCAACACAACACCATCAGTCATGCATAATTACTGTCCATATGAACTAGTCTTTGGAAGATTACCAAGGCAGTTCGCAAATTTTAATAAAACAGATAGAATAGAACCACTGTATAATATAGAAGATTACTCAAAGGAAATAAAATTTAGATTAGAAATAGCATATAAAAGAGCTAGACTTTTGTTAGAAAAAGCTAAGTCTTATAGAAAACAACTTTATGATAAGAAAACTTCAGATTTTCAATTAAAAATAGGAGATAAAGTTATACTAAGGAACGAATCGGGTCATAAGTTAGATCCAGTATATATAGGCCCTTATACTGTAGAAACCATAGAAGACAGAGATAACATAGTAATTAGAGATACAAAACAAAAGAAGCAAAAAGTACATAAGGATAGACTAAAAATATATAATCAATGAAACGTTTCATTTCACTTAAGAAAAGGTCTGATCAACCTCAAAACAAAAAAAAAAAACACAAAAAAAAAATTTAATTACTATTTTTCCTTCTAAGAAAGTTAAACATAAATCCAAAAACATCGTAATTCAACATACATTTTTTGTATTATTCTGTCATTATACAAAAATGCTTTGAGACAAAACATTGCTAATAATTAATAAGAAAAATCAATTTCAAAAAAAAATTTTTTTTCCTTTCTAAACACAATATTAATATTGAGAACTCAATGACTACATATATTACGTCATTTCTTTAAAAAGGGAGGTGTAGCATATTGGACTAATCTACCCTAAGAATACAATAGATGATTGGGTATAACATAGCGTCAATACATTGTGACACTTTGTCATAATAAATATAAATATACAAATATACAAAAAGACCACCAAAAACTACGTAAGCACTCCAGCGCCCCAGTAATACGATCTAACGCTTATACATAAGCCGATCGCGGAGCGTGGGAATGCTGAGCATGCACTTTGCAGCTCAAGTGGTCAATGCCTTCTGCATGCATATGTATATGTATAAATGTAAGTAAGAATACATAGATATAAGCAATGTATGTGCGGGTTAGCTGAACCCAACTTCAGCACACTTTGATCATTCGAATAAACAGATTCAAACAGAGCAGAGGTTCTGAGCTCGGAAACCAAATCTTTTACATCTATACCTGTTATATTTTTAAAACAATTACACCAGGACACAAAATTGCTCCATTGATAAGGTAAAACTTATCATGCAAGCAGGCACAAACATGAATGATGCCATCTCCAAATTTGTAACACTGTACTGTTTTATCGAACATTTTTTTGTTCCTAATCAAGAAATACACAATGGAATTTATGTTGCGAATGCAATAGCAGCATCCAAACATGTATACATTCGACTTCTAAATACAACTAATTTCGACCAATTGGTCAAAGTAAATAAAATACAATATGAAAATCTAAAAGATTATGACATTCATAACACCAATCCAGAAAATAGAAGGGAACAAGTACTTTCAAAACTAAAGAAAAATTTTCCAGAGCAATTTAAAAGTCAATTAACTGAATTATGCACAAAGTATAGTGATGTGTTCGGACTGGAAACCGAACCTATATTAACAAATAATTTTTATAAACAAACATTAAGACTTAAAGATGATGAACCCATTTATATAAAAAACTATAGAAGCCCGCATAGCCATATTGAGGAAATTCAAAAACAAGTAGGGAAATTAATAAGCGACAAAATCGTCGAACCGTCTGTATCTGAGTATAACAGCCCACTCTTGCTAGTTCCAAAAAAATCATTACCAAATTCACAAGAGAAAAAATGGCGATTAGTAATTGACTATCGTCAAATAAACAAAAAACTTCTTTCTGACAAATTTCCACTCCCTAGAATTGATGACATTTTAGATCAACTAGGTCGAGCTAAATACTTTTCATGCCTTGACTTGATGTCAGGTTTCCATCAAATAGAACTTGAGGAAAACTCTAGGAATATAACATCTTTTTCAACGAGCAATGGCTCATATCGCTTCACGCGATTACCATTTGGTCTTAAAATAGCACCAAATTCATTTCAGAGGATGATGACTATATCATTCTCGGGATTAGAACCCTCTCAGGCATTCCTTTACATGGATGACTTAATGGTGATAGGATGTTCCGAAAAACACATGATTAAAAACTTAACTGACGTTTTTAAGGTATGTAGGAAATATAACCTAAAGTTGCATCCAGAAAAATGTTCATTTTTCATGCACGAAGTGACATTCCTAGGTCACAAATGCACAGACAAAGGAGTATTGCCAGATGACAAGAAATATGACGTCATCAAAAATTATCCTGTCCCTCATGATGCGGACAGTGCAAGACGATTTGTAGCATTCTGCAACTATTATCGTCGATTTATAAGGAACTTCGCCGACTATTCACGGCACATAACTAGATTATGTAAAAAGAATGTCCCTTTTGAATGGTCAAGCGAATGCCAGAACGCATTCGAATACCTAAAAGAAAATCTTATGCACCCCACACTATTACAATATCCTGATTTTCGCAAAGAATTTTGCATTATAACGGATGCTAGTAAACAAGCTTGCGGAGCGGTTCTAACTCAGAACCGAAACGGGATTCAGCTCCCAATAGCTTATGCATCACGTTCATTTACAAAAGGAGAAAGCAATAAGAGTACAACGGAACAAGAACTAGCGGCAATCCATTGGGCAATTACCCATTTTAGACCATACATTTATGGCAAGCATTTCACCATTAAAACGGACCACAGACCATTAACGTACCTATTTTCTATGACTAATCCCAGTTCTAAATTAACTCGCATGCGGCTAGAGCTTGAAGAATACGACTTCACAGTAGAATACCTAAGGGGGAAAGATAATTTTGTAGCAGACGCACTCTCACGTATAAATATAAAGGAACTCAAAGACATGCAACATAAAGTCCTGAAAGTCAGTACCAGGCAACAAAGTAGACAAAGTGTCACAATGTATTGACGCTAAGTTATATCCAATCATTTATTGTATTTTTAGGGTAGATTAGTCCAATATGCTACACCTCCCTTTTTAAAGAAATGACGTAATATATGTAGTCATTGAGTTCTCAATAATAATATTGTGTTTAGAAAGGAAAAATTTTTTGATATTGATTTTTCTTATTAATTATTAGCAATGTTTTGTCTCAAAGCATTTTTGTATAATGACAGAATAATACAAAAAATGTATGTTGAATTACGATATTTTTGGATTTATGTTTAACTTTCTTAGAAGGAAAAATAATTAAATTTTTTTTTGTGGTTTTTGTTTTTTTGTTTTGAGGTTGATCAGACCTTTTCTTAAGTGAAATGAAACGTTTCATTGATTATATATTTTTAGTCTATCCTTATGTACTTTTTGCTTCTTTTGTTTTGTATCTCTAATTACTATGTTATCTCTGTCTTCTATGGTTTCTACAGTATAAGGGCCTATATATACTGGATCTAACTTATGACCCGATTCGTTCCTTAGTATAACTTTATCTCCTATTTTTAATTGAAAATCTGAAGTTTTCTTATCATAAAGTTGTTTTCTATAAGACTTAGCTTTTTCTAACAAAAGTCTAGCTCTTTTATATGCTATTTCTAAACTAAATTTTATTTCCTTTGAGTAATCTTCTATATTATACAGTGGTTCTATTCTATCTGTTTTATTAAAATTTGCGAACTGCCTTGGTAATCTTCCAAAGACTAGTTCATATGGACGGTAATTATGCATGACTGATGGTGTTGTGTTGAAACAATATGTAAAGTATTGTATCCAAACGTCCCAATCAGTTTTATCTGCAGAGATGTATGAACGAATGTATTCATTGAATGTTCTATGACTTCGTTCGATTGTCCCTAAAGTCTGGTGGTGATATGCAGTGGATGTAAGATTTTCAATTTTCATATATTTACACATATCTTGAATTACATTGTTTTTATACTCGGTACCCATGTCCGAAATGAACGTCTTCATTGGACCGTACTTTAGTATAAAATTTTCGAATATAGCTTTTGCGACAGTATTTGCGCTCTTATTCGCAACAGGCATGGCTTCCAGATATTTTGTTAAATCACATATTAGTGTGACGATGTATTCGTTGCCATATTCTGATTTCGGTAGTGGACCAACTGTGTCCACTATCACTATATCAAAAGCATTTGTTGGGGTCTCTGTGTTAGTCATTGGGGTCTTTGTATGTGTCGTTGTTTTCGACATTTGGCATTTATGACATCTACGTATGTACTCTTTTATAGGACGAGTCATATTTTTCCGATAATAGTGTCTTTTTATTTTCGCTAGCGTTCTTGTAATGCCTGTATGACCTCCTTGAATTGGATCGTCATGAAATGTAGACAGTATTAATTGTATCTCTTTTTCAGTTTTTATAATGGTCACCGGCTGGAGTAGCGCTACTCTTAATGTTTTCAATTTTATATTGCCCATATTTTTGAAATTATCTATTGAAATGGTTTCAAAGATTTTTTCACTCGGTGCCAATTTGAGTTGGCTGATTTTTAGTATACCGGCTTGTATTTCAAGCCTTTGGAAGAACTGACCTAAATCAAAAATTCCATTGGTATATAAATCGTCAACATCAATTCTTGCAATAACTTTATTTCCTCGTTTTAGTAAACAAATAGATTCAGTTATTCGCAAGGTCACTACTTTTCGTACTTCATCATTTGTTATGACTTCGTGTACGTTGGGCTTAGATACATTTTGGATACTTTGCCTAGGCAATAGTTCCTTATTTGTTACTGTACAGTTTTCTTGTCTACTTTGTTGCCTGGTAGTGACTTTCAGGACTTTATGTTGCATGTCTTTGAGTTCCTTTATATTTATACGTGAGAGTGCGTCTGCTACAAAATTATCTTTCCCCCTTAGGTATTCTACTGTGAAGTCGTATTCTTCAAGCTCTAGCCGCATGCGAGTTAATTTAGAACTGGGATTAGTCATAGAAAATAGGTACGTTAATGGTCTGTGTTCCGTTTTTTTTTTTTAATTTTTTTTTTATTATTTATTGAATCTTCTCTTTGTGTTAAGAGACTAACAATAAGTGTTCAAATCTTAATCTAACTTAATTAACTTTCACTTAGTGATAGTTTTTTTTTTTTTCATTAATGCCCTAATAAGTTTATTGCTGGGCTGGGAGGTCGTTGCGGTGCAGCCGGCTTTGACTGCATACTCGGATTAGTTTTCTTGCGAGGGGATTTGTATGGGTGGTCAGCTTTTCGTTATACTTCGTTTTTTTCTCAGCTATTACTTCGATTACTAATTTGATTTTTAGGTCTCTGTGTATGTTTTCGTTCCGAAGGTACCACGGCGCTCCAGTGATAATTCTCAGAATTCTTGACTGTGAATATCGCTGAATAATGTCTATGTTACTTCTGGATGCGTTGCCCCACAGCTCGGAGCCATAAGTCCAGATAGGTTTTAAGACGGAGTTGTATAGAAGAGCTTTGAACTCCAGACTAAGTGGAGAGCGAGCATTTATGAGCCAGTGGAGGTTCCTTGCTTTAAGTTTAAGATGTTTCGATTTGGCTTCTATATGTTTGCGCCAAGTGAGCCGCCTGTCCAGATGAACACCCAGATATGTTACCTCGTCGGCTTGTGGAATGCATATGTTATTCAAGATCAGTGGTGGGCATGTTTGTTTGTTTAAGGTAAAGGTAACCTGCTTGCATTTTTGAACATTTATTGAAATTCTCCAGTCGGCAAGCCATCGTTCTACAGATGTTAAGTGTCGGGATAGGAGTGCCGTGGCTTTTATTGGGCATTTGGAGCGACTGAGTATCGCGGTATCATCAGCGAACGTGGAGGTTGTTAGATTGTAGTCTATGGGGAAATCCGCCGTATACAGGGTGTATAAGATTGGACCCAGTACACTGCCTTGCGGCACTCCAGCTTCGATTGCGCAATCGCGTGAGGTGCTTGTATCGCATCTTATTGCAAACACTCTGTTATATAGGTATGACTTCAGTCGCTTATGTGTGTTTTGGGGCAACAGCTTGATTATTTTAAACAAAAGTCCAACGAGCCACACTCTGTCAAATGCCTGCGCGACGTCTAGAAAAATGGCTGTGCAGTATTCTCGATGTTCAAAAGCAGTACGAATTTCTGACGTGATTCGGTTGACCTGTTCGATGGTTCCATATTTTTCTCTAAAGCCAAATTGATGTGTTGGAAGTGTGTTGTTTATTCTAAGATGAGGGCTAATCCGAAGGAGTAGCATTTTTTCAAACAGCTTTGAAAGACATGTTAGTAAGCTTATCGGTCTATATGATGATGGCTGCGTTTTATCTTTTCCTGGCTTTGGAATCATTACTATGGTCGACTTTTTCCATTTTTGAGGGAAGTATCCAAGCTTGGCGATTGCGTTGAACAACAGGCAGATGTGAAGAATAGCACACTTTGGGAGTTCAATGAGCATTCTTGGAGTTATTAGGTCGTAGCCAGGCGATTTTCTTGGGTTCAGTTGCTCTTTGATAACCTTTGCTAGTTCACATGGTCGGAATTCAAAGGGTTCTTGAGGATCTAGATTGGCTGCTATTAAAGGAGGGAGAATAAATGTGTTGGTAGAGGGATTTGGTCGGAATACATTTTGTAAATGGTCAGCGAAAGCACAGGCTCTTTCTTCATCACTTCGAAACCAGGTGCCAGAGGGACTTCGTAGTGGCATAATTGGCGCTATTGGAGTCTTTAGGTTTCTGTGAGCTCTCCAAAGAGGGTACTTAGTGCTGGTGGGAGAGAGTTGCTCGATATATGAACGTTGGCTGTTTTTTTCCTCTTGTTTGAGAGCATTGGTAAGCCTGCGTGTGGCTATCTTAAGCATGTGCTTTGTAATTGGTGATCTATTAGACTGCCAATCCCTTCGTAGGCGTCGTTTATCTAATACCAGCCGCTCGATTTCGCGATTAGTTTTGATGTAGTTTGGTTTTGCATACGTCACTGGCGGGGTTGAAGCCTTTGCAGCCGAAACTAAAATGTTTTCAAGAGTTTCCGTTGACTTGTCTATATCCTCCTTTGTAGATAATGCCGTCGTTAGTTCTATGTGTGAACAGACATACTTTTGATACCTTGGCCAGTTTGTTCTAAAATTTGTGAGTCTATACGGTGGGTCGACGATGTGGGGGCGAGTTAGCATATTTAGAAAAACAGGTGAGTGATCTGATGATAAATCTGCTAGTGCTTCGGCGGTGACCATGTTGCGGGGGACATGTTTAGTAATTGCAAAAACAATTTTTTTTCGTAAATGAACTGTGTGAGCTCTTGTGTATGCCGTGAAACGCCATTTGCGTTCCACAGAGATATCCGTAGGGAAGCCATTATGGGGATTTTGAAGATACAAGAAGTTGAATCAGGATATTTTGGTTTTTCATGAGCTCTTGCAAAGTATTTTGCATGAACGTCATAAAGTCTTTCATGCTTTGCTGTAGGGATAGCATCATAGCTTCGATGCCACTTTGTTGTGTTTGTTGGATGTTTGTCGGTGTATGTTCGGAATGAGCAGTTCTTGTCGGTGGGGCGGGCACTTCTAGTCCGGATTTTAGGGCGCTAGCGAAAGAAATTGTTGGAGTAGTGCTTGGGACAGTTAGGGGTGGTTGAAAAATCGGTTGCGGAGAGTAGAAATTGACTTTGTTGTATGTATGTGCTGTGGCAATACGTTTGTTTAGGCGGCTCTTCAATTCTTTGTACACCACACAGCCTCTGTAGTTTGCAGTATGTTTTTCCCCGCAGTAACTGCATTTCTTCACAGACTTATCGTCCTTGTTTTTGGGGCAGTTTGCGGTAGTATGAGGTTCGCTACAGACAACACATACGGACTTAAGGGTGCAGTATGCCTTGGTGTGGCCGTATTCTTGGCAATTAGTACATTGAACTGGATTGATACGTTTGTGCGGCTCCTCCACGGTGATCCTCCGATGTAGCAAGTACTGTAAATTGTATATTGGGTGCACTTCGTTTTTCTTTAGTGCCTGGAGCTCTGGTTCGAGTTCTATTTTGAATAGTGGCTGCGGAACTTTGTCTTTGTTTAAAATATTAATAGCTGTCTTTGCAGAAAAGTTTTTGGCCTTCAGAGCCTCAATTATCTCAGCTGGTGTCACTGTTGCTTCAATGCCCTTAAGTACTACCTGTAGCCCTTTGCAACTTTTTAATTGGTATGTGTAGTAGTTTTTACCAGCATCATTTAGGTATTTAGTCACTATACGGTGGTCTGCTTCTGTTTGGATCTGTAGTTTTATTTCATGAATATTTCCTTTTTTAAGTGGGATAATGTGGAATTTGCTGTCACCAATCAAAGCAACGAGTTTATTTACAAGTGCATTTGTACTTTGTTCTCGTATGAAAATTGGTGGAGGCCTAGTCTTTTTTGGTTCCCCTAACGTTTTTTCGTTGGGTTGTTCGGTCGCAGAATCAGCCAAGATAGCATATCGGTTTGAATTATTTACTGCAGAGTTTTCATTGCCGTTGTTGGTTCGATTGATTTTGGGTTGATTACCTGCCTTATTGTTTTGAGGGCTGAGCTTTCTCTTGATTTGGATGTAGCGATCCATGCCAGTCTGCACAGTCGAAATCGACTTCTGCTTTTGTTTTGATTTTTCTTTACGTGCATTATTGTTGTTGCAAACGGTCAGTGCTGCTGAATTATTTACAGCTGGCACAGCGATAATTAGTTGGGCCGCTGACGAAGTTGATGTTGTGGTAGCAGTGGCAGTTGCCAGTGAGGTCACTGCACTCGTTATTGCAGTGTTACAGTTACCCGGGACGGTCGTTTGGCGCTGCGAGAGGAGCGGGGTAGGAGAGGCGGTCTCTTCGCTCCACGACTTGTGAGCCGAAGCAGGCAGAGAGGGAGAGCAAGAACGCGGTCTGACGTTCTCTGAGGGCAAAAGTTTCGAGTTAGTTGAAGGTGAGGGTGCTCGATCACCGATTTGCGGTGAGACGAAAGAAAAGTATGCATTGTTGCGTTGTAAAGAGAGCCGGCGCTCGTCTTGTTCACATTGTCGCTGAGAACGTATGTCGTTTTGATTCATTGTTCTAAGTCCACATATAACAATTACCAGAACAATATGGAATAATTATTTATTTTAGTAAATAATTACTATAGTCAATAATTGTTAGTTGTGCAAACTGCACTTTACACTTTGTGTTTAACTTTCACTATACTGTTGTAGTTTTTAGAACTTGCTATTCGTAGCTTGAAAGAAACACGTCCGCGAATCTCGAATGCGAATCCACGAATGTGTTCCGTTTTAATGGTGAAATGTTTGCCATAAATGTATGGTCTAAAATGGGTAATTGCCCAATGAATTGCCGCTAGTTATAGCGTAGCGAACAGTACGAAATCGTCACTGCAGAGCACAACCGTGCACACAGAGCAGCGCAGGAAAATATTAAACAAGTCCTTCGAGACTATTTTTTTCCAAAAATGGGCAGCATGACAAAGGAAGTGATTGCTAATTGCAGGGTATGTACCCAAGCAAAGTACGACAGGCATCCGAAGAAGCAAGAGCTCGGGGAAACGCCCCTCCCCAGTTATACTGGCGAAATGACGCACATTGACATATTTTCAACCGACAGGAAGCTGTTCTTGACGTGCATTGACAAATTCTCTAAGTTTGCAGTAGTGCAACCAGTTACATATAGGACAATAGTGGACATCACAGGCCCCCTATTGATTAGATTATTAACCTTTTCCCCAACATCAAAACAATCTATTGCGACAATGAGCCCGCATTCCCCTTGCAGTTAGTTAGTAGGTTACTTTAAGAAAGCCCGAGCACTACAGTCTCACCCTGTATCTAAATTCCAGGTTTACCCTGATGATGTTCATTACTCTGGCATTAGCGAATGCACGGATTACCGACTTTTCGCATGCCAACTACATCCCTGTCGTAGATGGTGATGTGCTGGTTTTTGAACAGCGTGACCTCTTGAAGCACTCAAGCAACTTGTCCGAATTCGCTGTTATGATAGACGAGACAGAAAAATTATCCGAGTCCTTTCCCCAATCGCATATGCGTAAGTTACTAGAGGTCGATACGGACCATCTTAAAACTTTGTTGTCCGTCCTTAAGGTCCATCATAGGATTGCCAGGAGTCTAGATTTCCTAGGTACAGCTTTAAAGGTAGTGGCGGGTACTCCCGATGCCACGGACCTTCTAAAGATAAAGATCACAGAGGCTAAACTAGTTGAGTCTAATTTCCGGCAGATAACCATAAATTCCGAAACCCAGAAACAGATTAACAAGTTAACTGACACCATCAATAAGGTGATCAATGCCCGTAAAAGCGACTGGGTTGACACTCCACATTTGTATGAAGCGTTATTGGCAAGAAATAGGATGCTTTCTACTGAAATTCAAAATTTATTCTCACTATTACTTTGGCCAAATCAAACATTGTAAATCCCACGATTCTTGACCATGCCGACTTGAAGTCTCTTGTAGAACAGGACACCCCTATCGTCAGCTTAATAGAAGCATCCAAGATTAGAGTCCTCCAGTCCGAGAACAGTGTTCATATTTTAATTGCCTATCCCAGAGTCAAGTTCAGTTGCAAGAAAGTCGCCGTGTACCCTGTATCCCACCAACACATCGTCTTACGCCTCGACGAGGATACGCTGGCCGAATGCGAACATGACACCTTTGCGCTCACAGGATGCACAGATACCACACACTTCACGTTCTGCGAGCGGTCTCGGCGCGAATCTTGTGCGCGCTCACTTCACGCAGGGAGCGCAGCCCAATGCCACACTCAACCCAGCCACTTGCAGGAAGTAACTCCCGTAGATGACGGCGTTGTGATTATCAACGAAGCATCAGCTCGCGTTAGCACTGATGGCAGCCCAGAAATACTAGTTGAGGGAACCCACCTGGTGACCTTCGAGAGAACGGCAACCATCAATGGCTCCGAGTTCGTAAACCTACGGAAAGCATTAAGCAAGCAGCCAGGCATTGTGCGCTCCCCATTACTTATCATCGTCGGGCACGACCCCGTGCTCAGCATCCCTCTGCTACACCGGATGAATAACGAGAATCTACTCTCCATCCAAAGCTTTAAGGATGACGTGGAATCTGAAGGTTCGCCTAAACTCTGGTTCGTAGCTGGTGTGGTCCTAAACATTGATTTAATTGGCTCCTTCGCGCTTTATCTGGCATTAAGGAGAAGACGAGCCTCCATGGAGATACAGCGTACCATCGACACATTCAACATGACCGAGGACGGTCATAAACTTGAGGGGGGAGTAGTTAACACACAATAATTCTTAGCAACTAAGTAGCTCTACATAAAGAGTGCTGACACGCCAGAAGTAAGTTCAGCGCTCTGCGCAAAGAACGTCCGGCAGCGGAAAGCTGACACTTGTTATTCGGAGCGTAGCTTCACGCTGCAAGGAATGCTGAGTCGGCTCTGCCGACTCGTCTTGGTGGCGCGATGCACTGCTGGTAGGGTAAACTTAGCTCTTTACTTTGTAAACCTTTTAGTCTTAGTCTGTTGCTGAAATAAAGAACAGCTTGCTCCGGCGTACTGCCGATAAACCACTATTCTTCTTATTACAATCAAATCTCTACGCCACAAGGCTAGAGACAACCACTAAGGGGGCGAAGTCAAGCCCTCCAACGTAATCTTCCTAATTCAGTGTTCATAGGCCGACTACCAATAATAAGAAGGAAGACCTCTGGACTGTCTGGAACCTCATAATTTATACACTGCAGAAAACTGCCGAAGAATTACAAAAGTTTAGATTCGAAAAATTAAATCTAGAAGAAAAGAAAGCGATATCAAAATTATGCAGAGAATTTTCGGACATATTTTATACAGAAAATGAACCATTAACATTTACTAGTTTAGTAAAACATAATATTCCATTAACAGACAAAAATCCGATTTTTTTAAACCATATAGATATGTATTTGCATTATGGCAGGAAATTACGGAACAAGTAAACGAATTACTGAAACAAGATGTAATTAGATCAAGTCACTCAACGAGGAGTGCTCCAGTATGGGTAGTACAAAAGAAAGCAGACGCTACAGGACATAGGAAATGGAGAGCATGATAATTTAAATCAGTTAAATATATTTCGAGAAAAGTTATACCCAAAAGTAAAACGTAAGTTAGAAGAGACAGTATACAAGAGAACTATAAAATATGAATGAGAATAGAACGGATGAAATAGAAATAGAGGAATGAGACAGGATCTTTAGAAAAGAAAACAGAAGAAATAAGATTAGACCTCGTTTCACAATCCATAAAGTGTCAAGGGTACATGGACCTACATTTGTAGCAAGCAGTGGTCAAAAGATACAGAAGTCTAAAATCAGAAAGAAACAAGAAGATAACTAAAGGTCTCGGCCTTCTCTCTTTTTTTTTTAGATTCGTGCTAGCTTCGGCACAATTCATATCGATCCAAGATGTTAATGAGTCCCCTAGTCCCATCGCCAAAATAAATTTAGGAGAATGTTCAATAATCCAAGCTTATAAAAATATTAAACATATAATAGACCTACAGGAATATGAAAGCTGTGTAGAACAATATAGTAGTACACTAAATTTGATACAGAAATATGAAACGCTCATTAACGCAGGTTATATCCTAGAGGGTAAGATAGCCTAATTGCGGGAAAAGATAGAAATACTAACACCCTCGGGAAAACAAAAACGGGGCTTAGTTAACGGATTAGGAAGTATCGTAAAATCAATATCCGGTAATATGGACGCCAATGATGGCCAAGAGATTAACAAATGCGTTACTGGATCAAGAAGCATTTAACAATGAGATACAAATAAGATTCCAAGATATAGCAAAAAGTATTAACCAAGAGCAAGCTATGATAAGTCGATTTTTAGAAACATCTCAAAATAAAATTAGTAAAGAACTATCGAAAGAACAGGACCAAATTAATAAATTTTAATACATAAATAGATTAATATATAATATAGATCGGCTTGGAAACCAAATTCAATGGAAATTCAAATGATCTATCAGAGAGTATAATAATGGCTAAGATAAAAATAATACCTAAGCTAATACTAGATCCAAAAGAGGTCACAAAAATTGAAGAGATCATAAGAAAACAAAATATTACTATCGAATCAAAACAAGAGATATACAAATTAATTAAACTAAATACATATAATACACAAAATAAAATAATTTTTGAAATTATCATACCTATATTCGAAAAACAAAATTATAAAATTGCTAGAATTATACCATTACCACTCAACAAAACATTTTTTATAATAGCGCCTAAGTTTATAGCATACAACGACTATAAAATTGTACACCTTTCGAATAAATGCCAACAAACTGCCAACAAATCCATTTCCGACATAGAAAGCATTAAAACACTACCAACAAACGAATTATGTATCCAAAATCTACTAAAGAATAATCACAGTAATTGTGACATGCAGCATACAGGCATGGTCACAGATATATTTGAACCAGAAAAGAGATACATCTTCATCTTTAATGCGAAGGAAATTAAAGTAAAAACACCAGAAGGCAATGAGACCTGCATAAACGGATCGGTGATAATAACTTATGGAAATGCTGCAATAGAAGTAAATGGACTGGACTATGATAACACTAAAGAAAGTATATTAGAACGTCCAGAGATAATTATCCCACCTACAAGAGGAATTTCAAGAAACAACACTGAAACACTGACACTGCAAAGACTACATTTAGAAGCAATAGAGGGGGTGGGGGTATTACCGACCCATTGGTACCACGCCTACACTCCCAACCGAAACCTCCTTGATCGTTCCAAGTTCACTAACAATGTTATTGAACCGGGAAGATAAGATATATAAGTTAACAACATCGACATACTGCAACGTAAGCATTATGCCAGATGTCGATACGTAGCCGGCAGACACTGCAGATTTGCGTGGCCGCTACGAATATGAGATCGCAACAATGTGTTTCGTTTTCATGCTAGCTCCTAAGTTTGAATTCTTGTATTTTATATTCAGTTCTGATTTTGTCTCCGACGCTACAGCTCCGCTCGGCTCGGTGTAATAAAGCATTAAAAGTAAACTCCTAATCTTTCATTGTCACGGCTCCGCCTGACACCTGATTAGTAAAAGCCGCGCGCGTTAACCGCCGGCCAACCCTTTTCATAATTGGCGCCCAACGTGGGGCATTTGACAGTGCGTTAGTCATTAGCCACGAACACAAAAAAAGTGGAAAACAAACTAAAAAAATCTAACTACAAGTTAATCAAACGCAGCCACGTCAACAGGGCTGTAGCAACAAAAACAAGTGCAAAACAAACTAAAATAAATTCTAAAAATCTAAAACCTAACTACAAGTTAATCAGACTAAGCCACATTAACAGGGCTGTAGCAACAAAACAAGTGCTTGTGACCACTGTTGTTTACAACAGAACTATTTAACAAGTGGCTGCTGCTGACCTACGTCAACGCAGGCAGCACAGCTACAACGCCATTAACCTCGCCTCTTGAGTGCAGTTGGTTGAGGTGCGCTATAGCGCAAACTTAATTTCACGTCACACCGAAGCCGCGGGTGCTCTTCGGGCAGCGACTTATCGCCAGATAAGCGCGCAAGCTATTTGGACAGCGGAGACGGCAGCGCGGGAGGCAGAGACAAGCAGTGTACAAAAAAAAACAAGAAACCAACTCCAGTGTAGAACACAGCACAACACCAAAAAAAAATGTAAGTGGGCACCTTTTTTTAAAAACTGCTCTTAAGCCTGCGAAATAAAAATAAGCATATAAACACATTTTGCAAGTGTCTTCTTAAATTTTTTTTTTTTTTTTTTTTTTACTTTGCTTTTATTTATTGAATCTTCTTGTATAAGAACTAACAATAAGTTTAAAAATCTTAACTATAACAAGTATTTTTTGAACAGTTGTATTATTTTTCCAACTGTTCTATGTTTAAACGGCCCTAATAATTTATTCGCTGGGTTGGTAGGTCCTTTCGCCGGAGACGGGAACGGCTGCTGAGCTGGATTAGACCTCGCGCTAGGTGGTTGGGGTGCGTGTGAAGCTTGCTATGGTATTTTTCCTTAAGTTCCGTGATTGCGTTGGTAACTGATGGGATATTTAAGTCTCTTTGGATGTTTTCACTCCGAACGTACCACGGTGCCCCAGTGATGGTTCTCAGAATCTTTGATTGTGCTCGCTGAATGATGTCAATATTGCTGTTGCTGGCATTGCCCCATAACTGTGAGCCATAGGTCCAGATTGGTTTCAATATAGAATTGTAGAGCAAGACCTTGTGATCTAGGCTGAGCGGAGAACCAGAGTTGATGAGCCAGTGTAAGTTGTTGGCTTTGAGTTTAAGTTGGGTTTTTTTGGCTTCAATGTGCCTGCGCCATGTGAGTCTTCTGTCTAGGTGTACTCCTAGGTACGTTACCTCGTCTGCTTTCGGGAGTGGTATGCTGTTCAACAAGAGCGGAGGACAGTCTTGTCTGTTTAGCGTAAACGTCACGTGCTTGCATTTTTGCTCGTTTACTTTTATTCGCCAGTCAGAGAGCCACTTCTCAATGTCGATGAGGTACAGTGCCAACTGTGCTGTAGCTTGGATAGGGGACCTTGAACGGCTAAGGATAGCTGTATCGTCGGCAAATGTGGATACCGTTAAGCGACTATTTGTAGGGATGTCGGCTGTATAGATGAGGTATAAGGTTGGCCCAAGAACGCTGCCTTGGGGGACTCCAGCCTCAATTGTATGAACAGTGGAAGTGGCAGTGTTGCACCGCACTGCAAACTTTCTGTCATAGAGGTAAGACTTTAGAAGTTTGTGTGTGCTTTCGGGTAGGGATATTTTAATTTTAAACATTAGGCCGTCGAGCCAGACTTTGTCGAATGCTTGGGATACGTCTAAAAATACTGCTGTACAGTATTCGCGATATTCAAATGCAGTTCTTATTTCCGTTGTAATACGATTCACCTGTTCAATGGTTCCGTGGCTTTCGCGAAATCCAAATTGGTGGGCTGGGATTATATTGTGGTATATCAGATGTTGATTAAGTCGGATCAGCAGGCATTTTTCGAATAGTTTCGAAATGCATGAGAGTAGACTTATTGGTCTGTAAGATGAAGCGACTGTGTGGTTCTTACCAGGCTTTGGAATCATTATGATCTTCATCATCTTCCATCGTTGTGGAAAGTAACCAAGTTTGGTGATGGCATTAAAGAGCTTGGTTATGTAGCGAACTGCAGAATGTGGCAGCTGGATGATCATTTCCGGTGTTATAAGGTCGTAGCCGGGGGATTTTTTCGGGCTGAGATTGTCTTTGATTATTTTAGTTATTTCTTTAGGACGAAACACAATTGGGGTGTGTTGCTGATGGCGGTTTACGGGATAGGACGGTAGCGCGAATGTGCTAGTAGCCTGGTTTGGCGTGAACACATTTTGTAGGTGAGCGGCAAATGTGTTGGCTCTGTCTTCATCACTACGGGCCCAGCCACCTGATGAATTCCTTATCGGCAAAACGGTTTCAGTCGGTGGGCGAAGAGTTGAGTGGGCTCGCCACAGTGACTTTTGTTTTGTGCCTGTTGGTGTGAGTTGCTCTATGTATCGGCGCTGATCGTCGTCCTCTTCTTGTTTCAGAGCGTTGGCCAGTTTCCGTGTGGCTACTTTTAGCTTTTGTTTTGCAGTTGGGGATCTGGAAGATTGCCATTCTCTGCGTAAGCGACGTTTTACGTGGACGAGTTGCTCGATTTGTACGTTGGTCTTTTTTGAATTAATTGTATTATTTGTTATTTTGGGTGTTGCAGTAAGAGCTGCTGCAGTAAGGATGGATTGCAATGCACACGTGCAGCTCTCTATATCAGATTCAGTATTGAGTTTTGGGCTTAGCTCAATATGTGAACTTATATATTTTTTATACCTGAGCCAGTTTGTTTTGCTAGAGGTCAATCTGGTTGGTGGTTTCACGTTTTCTGCGTATCGGCGGAGGTGAATTAGTACAGGCGAGTGATCAGATGAGAGATCCGGCAGACATTCAGCTTTAACCAAACTGCGGGAAATATTTTTCGTAACTGCGAAGTCGATCAGGTCTGGCAGCTTATTGAGGTCTGATGGCCAGTATGTAGGACTCCCGGGGGAAACATGGTCAAGTTTATTAGTGGCTTTTATTATCGTCTTATAAAGCTGTTTTCCTTTTGGGTTCACAAGTCGCGATCCCCAGTGAGTATGTTTAGCGTTGTAGTCGCCTGCTGCAATGAAGTGTGGCCCTAGTGCTTGGAAGAAATCCAGGAATTGAGCTTCTAATACTGTGAAACGGGGGGGGCAGTATACGGCCGCTAGTGTAAGGAGAGTGTTGTCATCCAGCTGAATGTTGATAGATGTGGCCTGAAGATGATTTTCCGCAAATTCTTTGTAAAAGTGGTGCTTCATACGGTTCCTTATGAGTATGGCGGTGCCACCGTGTGCTTTTCCGTCGGGATGATTTGTACCGTAGAAATGGTAGTCTCTTATTTGAAAATTGTATTTGCTTGTGAGATGAGTTTCCGAAAGAAGCATTACGTCGATATGCTTCTCATGTAGGAATTGAGCTAGCTCAAGTTTGCGCTGTGAGACGCCATTGGCGTTCCACGTAGCTATGCGTAAGGTAGCCATTATTTATTTGATTGTTGGGCTACAAGCATTTGTATCAAAAGGTTTTGATTACGCATCATGTCTTGAATGGTGGTCTTCATAAATGTCATAAATTCCATCATGCTCTGTTGTAAGGCTTGCATCATAGCTTCAGTTTTTGTTTCCTGCTGCGCAGCTGGGTGATAGTTTTGTTGTGTGTCTAATTTTGTGTGCACTTCATGTGGAGTTCGGGAGTTTTGGGTTGGAGGCGTCATACCTGATTTTAAAACGTTAGCAAATGTTGTCTTGTTAGTGTTGAATGTAGGCCAGGGAGCGAAACTAGCTGCTTTCGAGAAAATTACTTCAGGATTTGTCTCTGATGGTATCAGGGTAGCTGATCCTTGGTGTACCCGCGCCGTGTTCATTCTTTTGTGAAGACGGATTTTCAGCTCTTTGTAGATTGGACAGCCTCTGTAGTTTGCTGTGTGATTGCCCCCGCAGTTATTACATTTTTTCTCGCATGCATTTTCTTTGTTAATTTGACACTGTTTGGAGTCGTGGAGATCTCCACAGACTACGCACACCGGGCGAAGTGTACAATATGACCTCGTGTGGCCATACTCTTGGCAGTTTGTACATTGTACAGGAGCGTTGCGTTTGTGCGGCTCTTCTACCGTGATCCTACGGTGCAAAAGGAGCTGGAGTTTGTAAATTGGGTGAACCTCGTTTTTTCTAGGAGGCTTGTTTTCTGGTTCAAGCTCAATCTTGAAGAGTGGTTGGGGCTGCCTGTTTCTGTTTTTGATATTGAACACGTTTTTGGCGTAAAATCCCTTTTCCTTTAGCGCCTCAGTTATCTCTTCGGGCGTAACATCAGACTCAATGCCCTTCAGGACTACTTGCAGGCCCTTGCTGCTTTTAAGCTGGTAGGTGTAGAAGCCTATTTTTTGTGCGGTAAAATAGTTTGTGACTTTTCTGTAGTCGTCCTCCGTTTTCGTCTGAAGTTTGATTTCGTTGATAGTACCTCTTACGAGGGGAGTTATATGAAAGCTATCTTTCCCAATAAGGCCAATCAAAGTATTTACAAGACGGCTTGTGCTCTTCTCGCGGATGTATATTGGCGGAGGCTTTGTTTTCTTCGGTTCGATATCAACGGATCCCAGCGGCACGTCCTCAGCGGTATCTACCAGCAAGGCAAATCTGTTGGTATTTGCAGGGGCTACATTTTTGATCAAGGTAGAGTTATCGCGTGTATTTTTCGGCTTGTTTCCCAAATCTGAATTTTCCGGGCTGAGCTTTCGCTTTATTGTAATGTAGCGGTCCATTCCAGTCTGCCAGGTCGACCCAGCTTTTTTGTTTACGTTTTCTTTTTGTTTTGCTGGCAGTGCAGCAGTACCGTTTATTGCTAGCGGTTTTGCTTTCGCTGACTTAGTCAGACCGTGAGCGGGTGCAGCCGATGACGAGGCAGAGCGGGCTGCCGGTCCCTCTCCAGCTGTTGTTGTTGGAGGTAGCGGGGCTTCTGTCGGAGCCAATAGAGCGGGAGAGCAGGAGCGCGCTCTTTCTTGATTTGTTGGTAGAAGAAGGTTTCCTGGGCTATGGGTTATTGACCGCTCGATGTCTGCGTTTGGGATTGTCGGTGAGACGTAGGAGAAGTACGCGTTGTTGCGCTGAATTGAGAGTCGGCGTTCGTCATGCTCGCGCTGACGCTGGGCGCGAGTGTCATTCTGACTCATAGTTTTATTATTTAAGATAACAATTCACTATGTATTTAAGCGATCTTGCATCGCATAGAGCGTCTCTTTCGCTTTCAGATTTTTTATTTAGTTTATTTTATTTGGCGTTCACTTCACTCAAAACAACCGATTTTGTGCGGAGCACGATAAAAACGTCTTCACACGTCGGCGATCGAATTATTATTTGACTTTCTTAAATGAAATAAAATAATAAATAGTTTTAACATCTGCCTTCATCTTGTTCGTTTTGTTTGGTCGTTCAACGTAATACGAACCGTGGAATTTTGCAACTTTGTTGCCTCCGTCCTCAAGCGTTGTGTTCGAGTTTTCGTTGTTTACATTAGAGGCATATGACTTCACCCTTCCTTTTCTATAGAACCACTCGCCGAAAGTGTAGTGATCCTGACTCTGATTGCGACGACCATCGCATTCGCTGTTCGGTGCCAAGACCCACACCAGTTGAAATTCGTAATACAGGCAGCCGTCACCGCTGGCTTAGCTGAGCAAGCCGCCGCAAATAAGGTCTTGCTTGACAAAGTCAACTCAATGTCCCAGCAGCTGGCCGCAGCGCATATTACGCCACCAGAGGTGCAAGCTTATGCACCCATAGAGATAAGAAATGACATCCGCTGCGACGAGCCATTAGATGCCGTCAAATGCTTGCCCGAGTTTGCAGGCGCACATGAATCGTATGTTTCATAGAGACAGGCGGCTCTCGCAGCCTATCGTATTTTTAGACCGTACGACGGCAGTTCACGCCATTATCAGGCGGTCATAATTATAAGAAACAAAATCAGGGGGGGCCGCGGACGTTGTTCTAGCCTCTTTCGGCACAGTTCTTAACTTTGACGCGATTATAAGTCGCCTCGACTTCACGTACAGCGACAAACGTCCAGTTCACGTAGTCGAGCAAGAGCTGGCCACGCTGAGACAAGGCAACATGTCTCTGCTGCAATACTATGATGAAGTCGGCAAAAAGCTTACATTGTTGACTAATAAAGTCAACATGTCATACGAGCCGGTCCTAGCAAAGGGCCTCTGCGAAAAGTTCCGCGAATATGCACTACGTGTGTTTGTTTCGGGACTCAAGCGTAGTCTCACAGATGTGCTGTTCTCAGCAAAGCCAAAGGACTTGCCGTCAGCTCTGGCGCTCGCGGAAGAGGTGGAATCGAACCATGAAAGATATGCGTTCGCTGCCAACTTCGCGAGAAGCATTGAGGAAAAAGAACACAAGGCAAGTACCCAACAGCGGGTCAAGCCACCCCAACAAGAAGCACAGGCAAGCGGGTCAAAGAACCCACATTTTAGTAGGCAGAACAAGCAGAAAGGCCAATCCGGCCAGCGAAATGCCGAGCAGCAAACTCGCGCCAGTGCTCCAGAACCAATGGAGGTAGACCCTTCGCTGTCAAAATTTAGACAGCCCACCCATGCCTCCGCTGGCGTCAGCAAGCTGTCGGCCATGTCCGATCGCTCTAACGGAAAGGGCAAGCAACAAAGGGTGAATCATGTAACCCAAGATGCTGGGCAGGGGCAGACATCGTACGCCGAAGCCGCCAACGGCGCTGTCGCGCAGATCGAGGACGATGCCGAAAGTGATTCTGACGCCCTCAATTTTTTAGGGGAAAATCCCTGCTACCCGTCATTAGACGAAGAGTAGCAGGCCAGGATATGAGCTTCCTTATTGACACCGGCACGTCCAAGAATTACATCAGACCACACAAGGGGTTAACTCGCAATTCACCTTGCATTCCATCCATGGCTCAACCACCGTCACACAAAAATGCTTTGTTGCGTTGTTCAACGTGAAAGCAACATTTTTCATTTTACCAGACTTGTCAACCTTCGATGGGATAATCGGTCTCGATTTGTTAGGTCAGGCTGGGGCGTCACTCTGTTTGGCCTCTGGTCAGCTCAAATGGGGTACGGAAGTTGAGAAAATCTCCTTCCACAAATGCACTGATGTCAATTTCACCGATGTGGATTGCTCAGATGCACCCGCTTCAGTGCGGGAGACTTTTCGGAAATTATTAAAGGCCAGAAAAAAGGCCTTTGCAGACCCAAACGAGGCTCTACCATACAATACTTCGGTGGTTGCCACCATCAGAACGGTGAGCGAAGAGCCCATCTATGCCAAGCTGTACCCATATCCCATGGGCGTAGCTGACTTCGTTAATAAGGAGATCTAAGATCTTCTAAGAAATGATATAATTCAGAAATCGGCATCCCCCTACAACAACCCCATATGGGTAGTAGATAAAAAGGGCACCGATGATGAGGGAAACCGCAAGAAGCGCTTGGTGATAGACTTTCGCAAGCTTAACGAGCACATTTCTCTGAGTGCCAGCCAGAGGCGTTCCAAAAGCTGCGCAATATATTGGCATCAGAAGATGTCATGCTCAGCTACCCGGACTATAAGAAGCCATTTGATCTAACGACAGATGCTTCAGCCTATGGTATAGGTGCGGTGTTGTCTCAAGAGGGCCGCCCTATAACAATGATTTCAAGAACTCTTAAAGACAGTGAAGCCAACTACGCGACTAACGAGCGTGAGTTATTGGCCATCGTTTGGGCGCTGGCTAAACTGCGGCATTACTTGTATGGAGTGAAAGATATAAATATCTTCACTGACCATCAGCCGTTAACATTTTCTGTGTCGGAATCAAACCCGAACGCAAAAATTAAGAGGTGGAAAGCCCGCATAGACGAGTTCAATGCTCGTCTATTTTACAAGCCCGGTAAAGAGAACCTGGTAGCGGACGCCTTGTCCAGACAACAGCTTAATGTGCTGGAACAAGAAGAGACCGAATCTTGCGCAGCAACGATTCACAGTGAGGTGTCTCTCACCCACACAATCGAGTCAACGGACAAGCTATTGAACTGCTTCCAGAACCAGATAATACTGGAAGAAGCACGTTTCCCATCTAAAAATACCTTTATTTTATTCGGGAATAAAAGGCGCCACACGGTTAACTTCGTCTGCAGGGGGTCTTTATTAGACGAACTGGCAGACATAATCGTCCCAAGGGCCGTAAACGCCTTCCATTGCGAATTGCACACGCTCGCAATGATACAAAATGAGATAGTCCGGAGGTTTCCAGCCACAAAGTTCTGGCATTGCAGGAACCGTGTCGTGGACGTACTCGGAATCCAAGAAAGAAGGGAAATCTTAACTGCTGAACATAATAGGGCGCACAGAGCAGCACAAGAAAATGTAAAGCAGGTATTGTCGGAATACTATTTCCCCAAAATCCTTTCCTTTCCTTTCCTTAGCCAAGCTGGCCAACGAGATCGTGCAGAATTGCAGGACTTGTGCAAGGGCAAAGTATGACAGGCACCCGAGAAAACAAGAACTCGGTGAAACGCCAATACCGTCACACACAGGGGAAATGTTGCACATCGACATTTTCTCTACCGACAAAAAGTTTTTCCTCACTTGCGTCGACAAGTTTTCTAAATTTGCCGTCGTACAACCAATCGCCTCGAGAACTATTTAAGACCTGAAGCCAGCGCTGCTTCAGCTCATGAACTTTTTCCCAAGGGCAAAGACCATTTATTGCGACAACGAACCGTCGTTGAAGTCGCACACGATCGTGTCCATGCTGTGTAACAACTTTGGTGTAAGCGTTACAAACGCACCACCACTGCACAGCACCTCCAACGGGCAGGTGGAACGTTTCCATAGCACGTTGCTGGAGCTAGCCAGATGCATAAAGATAGACAAGGGCTTGAGTGATACGGTCGAAATAATAATGTTGGCCACTACCCAGTATAATAAGTCGATTCACTCGGTCATCGACAGGAGACCGGCTGACATCGTCCTAACACACTCCGATTAGCCACAGCTAGAGATCCACAACAGGATCCAGAAGGCTCAGACCGCGCTGAGGGCCAGAGAAAACGCCTCGCGGCAGAATAGGACATTCGATGTTGGCGAGAAAGTGTTGGTAAAATCCAACCGAAGACTCGGCAACAAGCTCACGCCGTTGTGCGAACAAAGAGCTGTAGAAGCGGACATGGGGACCACGGTCCTTATTGAGGGGAGGGTGGTCCACAAGGACAATTTAAAATGACGCGCTCAGCAGCGAGGTCAGTGTTTCGCTTAATTTTAAATTTTTTCTAGCCACTTGGCGTAATTTTTAATATATCTAAGCGTAGCGCCATCCGCGCACATTATATTCTTAAGCATTTTTATTATTATTGGTGTTGGGTTCCCCTTGTCTACAAAATAGAAAAATCAACCATTTAAACTTTCACCCACAGGACCAATCTTATCCTTCTCGTGTCTCTATCATTGGCATCTGAGCATGCACTTTGCAGCTCAAGTGGTCAATACCTTCTGCATACATATGTATATGTATAAATGTAAGTAAGAATACATAGATATAAGCAATGTACATATGTGCGGGTAGCTGAACCCAACTTCAGCACACTTTGATCATTTAAATAAAGAACCTCGAACAGAGCAGAAGCTAAGCTCTTTTTCCATTAAACACCAAAATAGCACCCTTTAAAATAGCACCTTTCATATGGCGACCGTGACAGGACGATTGCAGGACTTTTGCAGGACGCACACGAAGTGTTTAAAGTATTGTGCTAATAATTACAGTCGACTGATCTTAGTCCGACTATAAATTAAATAAATTAATAAATTCAAATGACATTATAAAACATAATAATTGATGGCGGAAGAGCCACAATTCTCAAACGCACAGCACACGACACAAAGGGACTTGCCAACGTTGGAAGAAGCTCTGCAGCAAAATCCTGCAGATGGACCACGCCCACTCACAATAGCTGAGTACCGGGCAAGGCAGGAAAGGAAGGAACCAAAGAAGCACAAACGCTCCGGAAAAAGGGTAAAGCTACTTAAACAACGCCGACTGGTTAAGGAAATGACCCAGTTGGCCAGAGACGAGGCATCCCGACAACGCTACAAAGAGCGTCTTGAGGACATCGAAAGCAAGATTTCGCAAGGTGCGAAACAACGCAAACGGGCTGCATAAATAAATGCCAATGCCCCAATTTGCCTTAATTTTAATTTCTAAACCCAAGCCGATGCGGGAAACCGCTGCTTGAAAAACACTAATATCTGTTAGGCTTTTTACTAACAATGCGGTTGGACAAATTTTTTTTTATATTGTAAACAAATATGTGAGCCAACCACATTTATTAACAACTAATATTTCCACGTCTCCGCTACTGAGTATATATATATTCAGCTGCGAATATTCAACTGCAAAGACTAAATTTAGAAGCACTGTGGATTCCAGAAAAAATATAAAAAAACCAATGCAAAACCCCCAACGCACCAAAAGCCGGGCCCTTCCACCGGAGGCATCGCCGCTGCCGCTGCGTCTGCACTGCCCGATTGTCTGCTACCTCACACAGCTTTCTTAAGGACAAACTTAAATTTGTAAAATCAGTTTCAACCAATTTCTAATCGGAAGCAGAACTTTCTGCAAATAAAATGTATAAGAATTTAAAAACTAAAAACATTTTGTGTTCTTGTTTTTTATTTTTTTCCTTAACAAACATTCGGTTCGTTAAGTTGCATGCCTTCTGCATACATATGTATATGTATAAATGTAATTAAGAATACATAGATATAAGTATTGTATGTGCGGGTTAACTGAACCCAAAATCAGCACACATTGGGGATCGACTACGAACCAAGAGCACCTACCAGCTCATAAAAATATAATTCCGGCAAGCGCCGTTATATCTACTTAATTACGCTATCTGAGTCTCTAGGCCAGAAGCCATCCTAATTCATCAATTGGGAATTATCACCTCCGATCTCCAGAGATACATCCATCGACCAACCGGCCAGGTTCCAGTGACTGCAGCGAGAGACCCCCTGCGGCGCTTACTCTTCATAATTGGCGCCCAACTAACGGATTACTAATCCACAATACTACACACAAACTATGTAAGTGAGCTTCTGTTCCAAACTCCAAACTGCATTTACATAGAGCTTTAAATATTTAAAAAATTTGTGCGATTACATAAAAATAATCTGCATTTCCATAACAGTTCAAACGTCTATATGAGTTAACATCAAAAGAATTCGCAACAACAATCTGCGAAGGCTTACACGCAAGATCCGCGTCTTGAGCGCTTCCGTGGGAGCGACGATGGCAGAGTCAGCAACGGAGTTGGCCGGTCCTAAATATCTTCTCGTGAAAATAAACAAACGTTTACTTTAACTTGTATTCAGTTCTTTTCTACCCTCATAAGCAACAGCACTTGCTCTACTCAATAAAGAGTTCTTAAAAGTTACTCCGTCGTGTTTTGTGAAGCCACCGGCTTGCGGAAATTGGCGTAAAATATTATAAACTTAACATACCAGGAAACTGGTTAGTTTCGATATGCAACAGACCTTCGACAAAGTATGGCATGTTGGATTGTTATGCAAGATAAATACCCTTCTCCCTGCGCCCTACTTCTGTATTTTTAAGTCATATCTGGAAGGACGAGAATTTAAAATCACGGTGAGAAATAATTACTCCTCCTCCTATCTTCAATGAGCTGGCCCGAGTTTCGGACACATGGAAGCTTCGAAGAAGGCTCTTATGGCAACCTATGCAGATGACATCGCATTTGTATATAACACTAGGGACAGCAGAGAGGCAGCTAACCGTGGATAAACGGCTCACCTTTGGTCCGCAACTCAAAAACACAGTAAAGAAATGTGGTTACAGATCACAACAGCTGAGATGGCTCATGAATAGAGGAAACACTATTTGAATGAGGTGCAAAAGAGCTGTGTATCGTACAGATGTGGTTATACGGGATCGAGATTTGGGGAATTGCAACCAAATTTATTTATAAACGTATTCATGTAACGCAAAATCCCGAGCTACGACAAATAAACAACTGTCCCTGGTATACATTGTAGTGTATCTACCCTCACTATAACTCTACTCTACATATATATAAGTAACGTACATACATTGTGACACTTTGTTGCAAACACAAATAAACATAATTCACATCAAAGACCACATGCACTTACATAAACACTCCAGCCAATGAAATACGATCTAATGCTTATACATAAGCCGATCGCGGAGCGTGAGAATGCTGAGCATGCACTTAGCAGCTCAAGTGGTCAAGCCATACATAACAGATGTATGCCTTCTGCATACACATGTATATGTATATACAATATGTACAATATGTAAGAACACCATGTACGGGTAGCTGTACCCAAAGACAGCAACATAGGAATTCATTCAAATAAAACGATTCAAACGGAACAGACGCTCTGAGCTATTCAATATCTATTACACTGAGCTATTACTTATTACTTATTACATGGCGACCGTGACATGGTCTCGAGTCTGCCTCTGTGTTGTGCCTCTGTGTATTGTGATTATGTATCGTGTATTGTGTTTGTGTTAAAAAAAAAAAAAAAAAACAACATTTTGTGCCTATTATATTCAACGTGTGAACACACAAACATAACTAAAATGTACTTGTAGTACTTGGACGCATTAAATGCAAATATATGTTCAATTGAAACAAACAAAGCACAAAAACACACAAAAACACACACAAAAACGCACAAAAACACGCAAACACAGCACACACAGAAGAACAAGCGGCGATTGATGGCAGACGAGCCACAATTCGCCAATGCACAACCACAAGTGCAACGGGACCAGCCAACGCTAGAGGAAGCGTTGCGGTTAAACAACGCCGATGGACCACGCCCACTCACAGTAGCTGAGTACCGGGCACGGCAGGGGAAGAAACAACTACGAAAGCACAAACGCTCAGGACGGAGGATTAAACTACTACAACAACGCCGACTGGTCAAGGAAATGACCCAGTTGGCAAAAGAAGAATCAGCACGACAACGCTACCAAGAGCGTTTGGAAGCCATTGAACAAGAACTTCGCCAAAGTGCGAAGACACGCAAACGGGCTGCTTAAATGCAAATGCCCCAATTTGCCCTAGAATTAAAATAAACCCAAGCCGAGGCGGGAAACCGCTGCTTGAAAATACTAACAAAACTTTATGCTAGGCTTTATACTAAAAAATGTGGTTGGAGATTTTTTTTTTAAAATCCTATTGAATTGTAAATTGTGACTTGTGAGCCAACCACATTAGCACTATCAAATTTCCATGTCTCTGCCACTGAGTATATATACTCAGTTGCAAATAATTTGTGTAACTTTAACAACTTTAAATTTTCTATTTCAAAAATAAAATTTTACATTTTAAATTTAAATGAATAACATTTTAAAAATGGATAAAAAAAAAAAAAAAAAAATAACTTTCTTAAAGAGAATTTTCTTTCTAAAAATACAAGAAAAAATAGATTTTTATTTTTCATATTATATATATAATAACATTATATATAATACTTCAAAAAAAAACGTTTCATTGAATATATAAAAATATTCAACACAAATTAAAATAAATTTTCTCTTCAATTTAAAATTACACAAATCAAACAAAAATTAGAAATAAAATTAGGAAACCTAATAAGTAAAACAATTATATTACATGTCATTAAAATTGAATGAGCATTAAAGATAATTCCATACCGAAGATAGACCCCCTAAAGACAATCATTTCGGAACTGTCTACTATGTTAGACAAAAATTCCAATATAGCGGACTCCACCGCAAACGTAATCAATACAGTTCAGGTATCACAGCCCGAACTTAAAATAATTACGGTACTCCTCATAATAATAGTAGTACTGCTATGTGCGAGTATGATAACGAAATTGTACAAACTACATAACAGATGCCTCAAGAAGAAATACTTGAGTAAGGCATTGGACCTAGATAAGGTCTAAAGTAGTACCCTGCGTACAAATTTCGAATATTCAATTAAATAGAAATTATCTTTACATATATATATAAAAAAAAAAAAAAAAGAATATCAAACATACTATAAATGAAATATTAAGTAGAGACCCCCACTTCGCAAGTAGACTATATTTTATACTTGCCGAGCAACCCGTAAGCCTTTACGAGTTGCAAATATTATACATTAACACCTACAACTGCGAGTTCTTTCCAATGTTCGGGTTGGAAAGAGAACAAGAAATCATGGTATTAAATTCAATACCAAATGTTATCGCAGAAGTTGTAGAAATATCAAACCCAATACTAGGGTCAACAGAAATAATAACAGTTCGTAAGAATTAGAGCATGGAATGGCATGAAATATGCACAACAATTAAAAATATTAAAACTAAATTCGATAAGACATATAAATGCTTATCGCCCAATAGGCCTATACAGGCTGAAACAATTAAAAAACATGCATCTACATTAGTCGACTGCTTTAATGAAGCACGAACACTAATATACGAACATAGAGAAACACTTAATTCTGAACACTGGTCTAAGTTATCAAGACTATTAATCAAACTTCGATTAAACTTGATAGCAGTTAAAAGGAAATTTAGTTTGGAAATTTCAATTCCAACAATACTAAATACCCCTTTAACGATTGATACAGACGAACAATCTGAATCAATAGAACCAGAAGAAATCGATTTAGAGGTCACCGAGTCGGAAGAAAAATATACCGACATCGAGGATAAAGACCTACTAAACCTAACAATTCCAGCTATATTAACATTAGCTGAAGACACTAATCAGGAAAAATTTAAAACAGAAAACATAATGGCACAGTCCAATATTGATTTTCTGAATACAGCATCAAAGCTTATACCCGACTTTGACGGTAAGGCTGAAAACTTAACAAGTTTTATAGATGCTCTAAACATTGTAGATACAATCAAAGGTGAGCATGAGTCTCTAGCTGTTTCGGTTATAAAAACCAAACTTAAAGGCCATGCAAGAAACCTCATAAGTAATGAGCAGACAATTGCTGCAATCATTACCCAACTGTCAAGTGCAGTTAAAGGAGAATCGGTAGAAGTTATATCAGCTAAGCTTCTCAGTCTCCAACAAAAGAGTAAAACGGCCAACCAATACACCCAAGAGGTGGAGAAACTGACAAAGGCTCTTGAAGGCGCCTATATCAGTGAAGGTTTAGGCCAAACTCTTGCCAATAAATACAGCACTACCACAGCTGTAAAGGCCATGACGAAAAATTGCTCCATTGATAAGGTAAAACTTATCATGCAAGCAGGCACATTCACAAACATGAATGATGCCATATCTAAATTTGTAAACAGCTGCACGGAGATAACAGGTCAGAGTAACACTGTACTCTATTATCGACGAGGTGCAAATAACAATAATAGAGGGGGCCGAGGTTATAATCGCGGCAGAAATGGCAACAATTACAACCGAGGCAACAATAATAGTAATAACTATAACAACCGTGGAGGAAGACGAGGCCGAAACCAAGGTAGAGGCCGCGGCAACTCCAACCAAGGTTACAATACCAACAATGTGAGAGTGACGCAAAACACGTCGGAAAACTCACAGACCCCTTTAGGAAACAATCAATAAATGCTAGAGTTCATTCCATCAATTATAGTCTTAATATATTCGTAACTTTTTACAATAATTCAACTGATAACAAGTTAACATTTCTCATTGATACTGGTGCAGATATCTCACTTTTAAAAGTTAATTCAGATAACTTCAAAATTCAGGATGACAAAATAATAAACATCCAAGGCATAGGCCAAGGTGTAATAAAGTCTCAAGGAACAACCCTAATAGATCTTCAATCAACAAAATATATTATTCCACATGAATTTCATTTGGTAAACTCAAATTTTTCAATACCATGTGATGGAATAATAGGCATTGACTTTATAAAAAAATTCAATTGCCAACTTGACTTCAAACCAAGTGAAGACTGGTTTATAATTAGACCCCAAAATTTAAATTATCCAATATATGTCCCAATAACATATAGCGCTGGCAACAATACAGTTCTTCTGCCAGCCAGATCACAAGTTATTCGGAAAATAGACATCAATAGCGTAAATGATCAAATATTCGTTCCTAATCAGGAAATACATAATGGAATTTATGTTGCGAATACAATAGCAGCATCAAAAAATGTATATATTCGACTTCTAAATACCACTAATTTCGACCAAATGGTCAAAGTAAACAAAATCAAATATGAAAATCTTAAAGATTATGACATTCATAATACCAATCTAGAAGATAGAAGCGAAAAAGTACTATCATTACTGAAGAAAAATTTTCCAGAACAATTTAAAAGTCAATTAACTGAATTATGCACAAAGTATAGTGATGTGTTCGGACTGGAAACCGAACCAATATCAACAAATAATTTTTATAAACAAACATTAAGACTTAAAGATGATGAACCCATTTATATTAAGAACTACAGAAGCCCGCATAGCCATATCGAAGAAATTCAAAAACAAGTAGGGAAATTAATTAACGACAAAATCGTAGAACCATCTGTATCTGAATATAACAGCCCACTCTTGCTAGTTCCGAAAAAATCATTACCGAATTCAGAACAAAAGAAATGGCGATTAGTAATTGACTATCGTCAAATTAATAAGAAACTACTTTCTGATAAATTCCCACTCCCTAGAATTGATGACATTTTAGATCAACTAGGTCGAGCTAAATACTTTTCATGCCTTGACTTGATGTCAGGTTTCCATCAAATAAAACTTGAAGAAAACTCAAGAAATATAACATCTTTTTCAACAAGCAATGGCTCATATCGCTTCACGCGATTACCATTTGGTCTCAAAATAGCACCAAATTCATTTCAGAGAATGATGACTATATCATTCTCTGGTTTAGAACCTTCTCAGGCATTCCTTTATATGGATGACTTAATGGTGATAGGATGTTCCGAAAAACACATGATTAAAAACTTAACTGATGTTTTTAATATATGTAGGAAATATAACCTAAAGTTGCATCCGGAAAAATGTTCATTTTTCATGCATGAAGTGACATTCCTAGGTCACAAATGCACAGACAAAGGAGTTTTGCCAGATGACAAAAAATATGACGTCATCAAAAATTATCCTGTCCCTCACGATGCGGACAGCGCAAGACGATTTGTAGCATTCTGCAACTATTATCGTCGATTTATAAAGAACTTCGCCGACTATTCACGGCACATAACTAGATTATGTAAAAAGAATGTTCCTTTTGAATGGTCAAGCGAATGCCAAAACGCATTCGAATACCTTAAAGAAAAGCTTATGCACCCCACATTATTACAATATCCTGATTTTCGCAAAGAATTTTGCATCATAACGGATGCTAGTAAACAAGCTTGTGGAGCGGTTTTAACCCAGAACCGAGACGGAATTCAGATCCCAATATCTTATGCATCACGTTCGTTTACAAAAGGGGAAAGCAATAAGAGTACAACGGAACAAGAGTTAGCGGCAATTCATTGGGCAATTACCCATTTTAGACCATACATTTATGGCAAACATTTCACAATCAAAACAGATCACAGACCTTTAACATATCTATTTTCTATGACCAATCCCAATTCAAAATTAACTCGCATGCGACTAGAGCTTGAAGAATACGACTTCACTGTAGAATACCTAAAGGGAAAAGATAATTTTGTGGCAGATGCACTGTCACGTATCACTATAAACGAGCTGAAAGACATATCAGCAAATGTACTAAAAGTCACTACAAGACAGCAAAGTAAACAGAAAAATATCTGCGCAGATACTAATATAAATAAACAAGAAGAAACTCTTGTTAACGCTTCTAAGCCCAACGTATATGAAGTCATTAATAATGACGAAATACGAAAAGTAGTGACTCTGCGAATAACTGAATCAAAATGTTTATTCAAACATGGAAATAAAGTTATAGCAAGAATTGATGTTAGCGATCTGTACACCAATGGAATTCTAGACTTAGGTCAGTTCTTCCAAAGGCTTGAAACACAAGCCGGTATACATGAGATCAGCCAACTCAAAGTGGCACCGAGCGAAAAGATCTTTGAAACAATTTCAATAGACTCTTTTAAAAAAATGGGCAATAAATTATTGAAAATATTGAGAGTAGCGCTACTCAAGCCGGTGACCCAAATATATGATCAAAAAGATCAAGAAGCGATACTGTTTACATACCATGACGATCCAATTCAAGGAGGTCATACAGGCATTACAAGAACGCTAGCAAAAATTAAAAGACATTATTATTGGAAAAATATGACACGTCATATCAAAGAGTACGTTAATAAATGTCAAAAATGCCTTACGTCTAAAACAACGACGCATACAAAAACACCCCTTACAATAACGGAAACACCAACTTGCGCTTTCGACAGAGTGATAGTAGACACTATAGGTCCACTACCCAAATCGGAAAATGGTAATGAATATGCAGTCACTCTAATCTGTGACTTAACAAAATATTTAGTTGCCATACCAATTCCCAACAAAAATGCAAATACAGTCGCAAAAGCTATATTTGAATCATTCATTCTGAAGTACGGTCCAATGAAGACGTTCATTACGGACATGGGAACAGAATACAAGAATAGCATTATAGCCGACTTATGCAAATATCTGAGAATAGACAATATAACGTCTACAGCACACCACCACCAGACATTAGGTACCGTTGAAAGAAGTCATCGAACCTTCAATGAGTACATTCGTTCATATATATCAGTAGATAAAACTGACTGGGACATATGGTTACAATATTTTGTGTACTGTTTTAACACTACTGTAGTATGTGCCTATGCAATATTAAGAACAATTAAATAAAATAGCATATTAACTTATGGCAGCACTTTGTTGCTATGTTTATGTTTATGTTTATGCACGCAGTTAGGCCAGGGCGGATGTAACATGATCACCCACTCGAAGGCCACAAAGTATAAGTGCATGGTCAGCATTCACACGCCGACCAAATACATATTACATACGTACATACATATCTCGCTCTCCCGATAAGCCTAGATATATAAGATATACATAAGAACGCCGCTCCGCTGCTGGCGTACCCGGCAGCGCAGCTACGCGGATTAGCCTAAGTCCAAATATATTCAAAAACTGAAAAATCGGAGAGACTCTGTAGACGTTGAGCTGACAGAACCATTTCTGCCTACTCTAAAATCAAAAGAAGAAATTGAATAAATATATGTCAGCCCGACGGCTGCCTTAAACTTAAAACGGACTTGTGTTCTTAATTGGAGTTCATCATTACACAAGTGTAAATGTTAACGAATCGAGAGCATAGCATAGCTTAGCATAAACTATGACGACTAGTTATCGTGACAAGCAGTTCATCATTACATGGCGACCGTGACAGTCGTCCAACGCTGGACGAATTGACCAAAGCTGGTGAAAACAAAGGAACAAAGGAACACTGGACTGGAAGAAGACTGGACTAATTAAATGGAACTGCAAAAACCAAGGAAAAATCTGAGTGAGTAGAGTTCTATTGAGTATGGGCAAACACCGTGGCGGTTTGAAAACTAAGCTGAATAAACGTATAGCCCACGTAAGGTGGCTAATATACGGTCAGCAAACGCCACCGGTTTGGTCGAAAGCTCTAAAGCTACATGCAGAGCTAGACCACTTGTTGCAATATCAGCAAGAATTAAAGACCCATAAGCTCGAGAAAACTCACTCAGATAATATTAAAAATATACCCACAATTAATGAAGTTCCAAAATACCAGGCATGTCCAGCACCAGCACCAGCATTAACAAAACCAAAGAAGTCCTGCCCCCCTGGCTGCGAAGGAATCTGGAGTCCCCACTGCCTGGGGACTTGTGAGCGACCATCGACGCCCAGCTGACACCCAACAAATAGACAGCAGCGAGGGAGTGTCAGCGTGCCACCCCCGGCGACGCCCAGCTGACACCTGATGAGCATCATCAACAGCAGAATATAATAATAAATATATATAAATATAAAGTAAATATAAAATATATATAGATAAGAAAAATTGTAAGAAATATTGTAAAACGGAGCATATACTATTATGCCCTGTTAACCCAATATGGCCCGTGAAGCCATAGCTAGAATCAGGCAGGCAACAATGTAAAATACAATTTTTTTTTACTCTTGCGAACATTGAAAGATTTTATAAATAGATAATTCCAAACATAAATGTCTATAGAGACAAATGAAATAAGTAAAACTGAAAATAAAAGTATATACAAAGGAAATTTTCTATTCTATTCTCCAAAATATAAAATTAGTATACCCAAAATGGGTCTAATAGACACTAAAACTGTGGACTCTACAGCCAATGTAATAAATAAAGTAGAAGTCCAAAATGCAGACTTGTTCTGGATAACCATAATACTAATTGTAATTGCATTAATTATGGTATCCAATGCATTAATAAAAATATACAAACTGCATAACAAGTGTCTTAAGAAACGATACCGTAGCACTGCTAACGGTATAGATAATATTTAAGGAAGATCTTTAATAAAGTCAATTATGAATGAAAATATGAGAAAAATTATATGAAAAAAAAAAATAATAAATAAAAAAAAAATATAAAACGTAATATTGAATTTATCTACATTAAAAAAAAAAAAATATATACAAATGAATAAATTTGAAGTTATGAGTATACCACAGCATGGACTGGGAAAAGCTTGTTGATCAGATAAAAGATCAAAATGAAAATTTCAGAAAATCCTATAAGTGCTTAACGCAAAACAGATCAACACAAGCTGTAACAATCAATAGGAATGCCCAAGTCTTGGTAAATAGTTATAATGAAATCAGAGAGTTGATCCAACAAAATAGAAAGAATTTGGAACGCAAACAGTGTGCTAAGGCTTTGAACCTACTGGTGACATTAAGAGAAAAATTAATATTTATAAAAAATAAATTCAGTCTCCAGATAGAAATTCCAACCATAGTAAACACCCCACTAAGAATAAATTTGAATGAAGACAGCACTAACTCTGACGAGGAAGATAGGACTATAGTCAAGGAAGACATTAAAGAGGAAGATCTTCACGATCTAACTATACCAGCAAAATTAATGCTGAAGAACGACGATAAAACAAATAACGCAGCCGACTCCGAAAATAACTTAACCATGGCAGAAGAAGCAGCTGCCATTAGGTCTTACATTAGGGAAGTCGCCTGCACAGTGCCAGAATTTGATGGGCAAAAGATCCATTTACAAAGATTCATTAAGGCAATCAAATTGGTAGACCTAGCTAAGGGACCATTTGAAGACATTGCAGTTGAGGTCATTAAGTCAAAAATAGTTGGCACAATTTTGAACTCAGTTGACAATGAAACGACAATTCCAGCAATTATAAACAAATTGCAGAAAGTAGTTGTCGGTGAGACATCCAGTAATGTCAAAGCAAAGCTAGCAACAGTTCAGCAGAGAGGTAAAACTGCAACGCAATTTACCGCTGAAGTTGATAGCCTGAGAAAACTTTTAGAAGCTTCCTATATCGATGAGGGTATACCTCTAGAACATGCCACTGGTCTAAGCACCAAAGAGGCAATTGAAACCATGATACATCGTGCTGAGCACGAAAGTATCAAAACAGTACTGGAAGCAGGGACTTGCACCACTATGGATGCAGCGATAAGCGCATACATAAGAACGAGTACAAGAGTTACCGGTGACATCAATAAAGTGATGTACTTTAGAGGTAACAGACCCAATAGAGGATACGGAAATGCCAATAGAGGTAGTAACCGCGGTAGAGGCTTTAATAACAATAGTATTAGAGGCAACTACCATAACGGTTACCAAAATAACGGTTACCAAAATAACGGTTACCAGAATAACGGTTATCAAAACCGCTATAATGGAAATAATAACCGTTATAATGGCTATAACAGAGGCCGTTATAATGGAAACAGAGGCCGTAACAACAGTCAGAACAACTACAACAGAAACAATGCCAATGTACGAGTAATCCAAGAACAGGGAAACTCGCAACAGCCTTTAGGTACTCAGTAGAAGAAGATCGTAGAGTATACACCATCAATTATAATCTCAACATATTTTCTACATTCATTCATGCCAAAACAGGCGTAAAACTAGTTTTTCTACTTGATACAGGTGCAGATATCTCTATTCTCAAAGAGAACTCTGACAAATTTTCTAATATTCAAATAACCAATAAAATAAACATTCAAGGCATAGGCCAACAGAAAATTCAGTCTCGAGGACAGACTTTTATTGAGATACAGACAGGTAAATACGTTATCCCACACGATTTTCATTTAGTAGATAAAAACTTTCCAATACCGTGTGATGGAATAATCGGAATAGATTTCATAAAAAAATATAATTGCCAAATCGATTTAAACCAAGAAGAAGATTGGTTTATAATTAGACCAAACAATTTGAAATTTCCAATATATATTCCCATAGCATACAGCTCTGGTATTAACACAACGTTATTACCAGCAAGATCCCAAGTTGTCCGAAGATTAATAGTATCATCAAAAGATGATAACATTTTAATTCCAAACCAGGAAATTCAAACTGGTATTTATGTTGCAAATACAATCGCAACATCAAGTAATACATTTGTCCGAATTTTAAATACAACCGATTCCGACCAATTAGTCAATATGGACACTCTAAAATATGAGCCACTTTCGAACTACAATGTAGTTCAGGCAAATAGTGAACACAGAAATAAAACTGTCTTATCTCAATTAAAGAAAAATTTCCCCGAATTGTTTAAATCACAATTAGAAAATATATGCAGCGAATATATAGATATATTTGCATTAGAATCAGAACCTATAACAGTTAATAATTTTTATAAACAACAGTTGAGATTAAAAGATGATGAGCCAGTATACACGAAAAATTATAGAAGTCCTCATAGTCAAGTGGAAGAAATACAAGCCCAAGTTCAGAAATTAATAAAAGATAAAATAGTTGAACCATCAGTTTCACAGTACAATAGCCCTTTGCTATTAGTACCCAAAAAGTCAAGCCCGAATTCTGATAAAAAGAAATGGAGATTAGTAATAGACTATCGCCAAATTAATAAGAAACTTTTAGCTGACAAATTTCCACTACCGAGAATAGATGATATTTTGGACCAACTTGGTCGAGCAAAATATTTCTCCTGCCTTGATTTAATGTCAGGTTTTCATCAAATCGAACTGGATGAAGGCTCGAGAGATATAACATCTTTCTCAACCAGCAATGGCTCATATCGTTTCACGCGATTGCCATTTGGCTTAAAAATAGCGCCTAATTCATTCCAAAGAATGATGACTATAGCATTCTCCGGAATAGAACCGTCTCAAGCATTCCTTTATATGGATGACTTAATAGTCATAGGTTGTTCCGAAAAACATATGCTTAAAAACCTCACTGAAGTTTTTGGTAAATGCAGGGAATACAACCTAAAGTTACATCCTGAAAAATGTTCATTTTTCATGCATGAAGTCACATTTTTGGGACACAAATGCACAGACAAAGGAATTTTGCCGGATGACAAAAAATATGATGTCATTCAGAACTACCCAGTTCCACATGATGCGGACAGCGCTAGACGTTTTGTAGCATTTTGCAATTACTACAGACGTTTTATCAAAAATTTCGCCGACTATTCGCGGCACATAACAAGATTATGTAAAAAGAATGTTCCATTCGAGTGGACAGATGAATGTCAAAAAGCATTCATACATTTAAAATCTCAGCTAATTAACCCAACACTCTTGCAGTACCCAGACTTCAGCAAAGAATTTTGCATAACAACAGATGCAAGCAAGCAAGCGTGTGGCGCAGTTTTAACTCAAAACCATAATGGCCACCAACTCCCAGTTGCTTATGCATCCAGAGCTTTTACGAAAGGTGAAAGCAATAAGAGTACAACAGAACAAGAGTTAGCAGCAATTCATTGGGCAATAATACATTTCAGACCATACATTTACGGAAAACATTTCACTGTGAAAACAGACCATAGACCATTGACATATTTATTCTCGATGGTGAACCCCAGCTCTAAATTAACTAGAATAAGGCTTGAACTAGAGGAATATAATTTTACAGTAGAGTATCTAAAGGGCAAGGACAATCATGTAGCAGATGCGTTATCAAGAATAACCATCAAAGAGCTAAAAGATATAACTGGAAATATATTAAAAGTCACTACAAGATTTCAAAGTAGACAAAAATCCTGCGCAGGAAAAGAACAATTGGATTTGCAAAAGCAAACCAAAGAAATAGCTTCAGAGCCCAACGTATACGAAGTCATAACAAATGACGAGGTACGAAAAGTAGTGACATTGCAATTGAATGACTCGATATGTTTATTTAAACATGGAAAGAAAATTATTGCAAGATATGATGTTGGTGATCTTTATACTAATGGAATTCTTGATTTAGATCAATTTCTCCAAAGGCTTGAATTGCAGGCCGGTATATATGATATCAGCCAAATCAAAATGGCACCGTGGAAAAAAATCTTTGAACACGTTTCAATAGATAAATTTAAAAATATGGGCAATAAAATATTAAAGAATTTAAAAGTAGCGCTACTTAACCCGGTGACCCAAATAAATAATGAAAAAGAAAAAGAAGCTATATTGTCTACATTACATGATGATCCAATACAAGGAGGGCATACAGGCATTACAAAAACCTTGGCCAAGGTCAAAAGACATTATTACTGGAAAAATATGAGTAAATACATAAAAGAGTACGTAAGAAAATGTCAAAAATGCCAAAAAGCAAAAACAACAAAGCACACAAAGACTCCAATGACGATAACTGAAACACCAGAACATGCTTTCGATAGAGTTGTTGTGGACACAATTGGTCCACTACCCAAGTCAGAAAATGGTAACGAGTACGCAGTCACTCTCATATGTGATTTAACCAAGTACTTAGTTGCCATACCAATAGCAAATAAAAGCGCAAAAACAGTCGCAAAAGCTATATTTGAATCTTTTATTCTAAAGTACGGTCCAATGAAGACGTTCATAACGGACATGGGAACAGAGTATAAGAATTCAATAATTACTGACCTGTGTAAATATTTGAAAATAAAAAATATAACATCAACAGCTCATCACCACCAGACAGTTGGAGTAGTAGAAAGAAGTCATAGAACTTTAAACGAGTATATACGATCCTACATATCGACGGACAAAACCGATTGGGACGTATGGCTTCAATATTTCGTATACTGCTTCAACACGACCCAATCTATGGTACATAATTATTGTCCATATGAATTAGTTTTCGGTAGAACAAGTAATTTACCAAAACATTTTAATAAACTACATAGCATAGAACCAATATATAACATAGATGATTACGCTAAGGAGAGTAAATATAGGTTAGAGGTAGCATATGCTCGAGCAAGAAAACTTCTTGAAGCACACAAAGAAAAAAATAAAGAAAATTATGACTTAAAAGTAAAAGACATAGAATTAGAAGTAGGAGATAAAGTTTTACTAAGAAATGAGGTAGGTCATAAATTAGACTTTAAATATACGGGGCCCTATAAGATAGAAAGCATAGGAGATAATAACAATATTACGCTACTTACTAATAAAAACAAAAAACAAATAGTTCATAAAGATAGATTAAAGAAATTTCATTCATGATTGAATTTAAACTTATATTTTCCTTAATCATTTATACAAATTTTCCATACACTACGTATATTTTTATCTTTGCATTATAAAATCAACTATTGTTGTTCAAACAAAAACACAAACAAAATAAAAATAAAAATAAAATAATTTGCATTTAATAATCAAAATAACTTCACTAGGTTACGTTATTTTTCAAAAGGAGGGAGATGTAGTATGTGCCTATGCAATATTAAGAACAATTAAATAAAATAGCATATTAACTTATGGCAGCACTTTGTTGCTATGTTTATGTTTATGTTTATGCACGCAGTTAGGCCAGGGCGGATGTAACATGATCACCCACTCGAAGGCCACAAAGTATAAGTGCATGGTCAGCATTCACACGCCGACCAAATACATATTACATACGTACATACATATCTCGCTCTCCCGATAAGCCTAGATATATAAGATATACATAAGAACGCCGCTCCGCTGCTGGCGTACCCGGCAGCGCAGCTACGCGGATTAGCCTAAGTCCAAATATATTCAAAAACTGAAAAATCGGAGAGACTCTGTAGACGTTGAGCTGACAGAACCATTTCTGCCTACTCTAAAATCAAAAGAAGAAATTGAATAAATATATGTCAGCCCGACGGCTGCCTTAAACTTAAAACGGACTTGTGTTCTTAATTGGAGTTCATCATTACACAAGTGTAAATGTTAACGAATCGAGAGCATAGCATAGCTTAGCATAAACTATGACGACTAGTTATCGTGACAAGCAGTTCATCATTACACTACACCATCCGTAACGCATAATTACTGTCCATATGAACTAGTATTTGGTAAGACTAGTAATTTAGCAAAACAATTTAGTAACATAGATAATATAGACCCTATATATAACATAGATGATTACGCTAAAGAAGTTAAATTTAGACTAGAAAACGCGTATAAAAGAGCACGCATATTATTAGAAAGTAATAAAGTAAAACAGAAAACCAGTTATGATAACAAAGTTAGCGATTTTAAACTAAAAGTAGGAGATAACGTTTTAATAAGAAACGAAACAGGTCACAAACTAGAACCAACGTATCTAGGGCCATTCGAAGTAATTAGAATCGAAGAAAACAATAACATAGTAATTAGGAATAAAAAGAACAAAGAACAGAAAGTTCATAAGGATAGGTTAAAAATATATAATTAATGAAACGTTTTATACAAAATAAATAACTAAAAAAAAAAAAAAAAAAAAAAAAGGTCTGATCAACCAAAAAAAAAAAAAAAATTTAATAAGTTTTTGTCTAAGAAAGTTAAAAATAGAAGCATAACGTAATTATAAACAACAAAAAAAAAAAAATATAAAAAAAAAAAATTCTTTTACACAAATTATTCTGAGACCAAACTTTTTCTAATAGAAAGGATAAATAAGAAATAATATAAGAAAAAAAATGTTTTAATTAATTAAATGACTACATATATTACGTCATTTCTCTAAAAAGGGAGGTGTAGTGTATCTACCCTCACTATAACTCTACTCTACATATATATAAGTAACGTACATACATTGTGACACTTTGTTGCAAACACAAATAAACATAATTCACATCAAAGACCACATGCACTTACATAAACACTCCAGCCAATGAAATACGATCTAATGCTTATACATAAGCCGATCGCGGAGCGTGAGAATGCTGAGCATGCACTTAGCAGCTCAAGTGGTCAAGCCATACATAACAGATGTATGCCTTCTGCATACACATGTATATGTATATACAATATGTACAATATGTAAGAACACCATGTACGGGTAGCTGTACCCAAAGACAGCAACATAGGAATTCATTCAAATAAAACGATTCAAACGGAACAGACGCTCTGAGCTATTCAATATCTATTACACTGAGCTATTACTTATTACTTATTACAACATATACGCAACTCGACCATAAAGTGGGCATGGGAAATCGATAGATATTTACAAGACTAATAAATATGTGAAAAAATATCAACACATCTATCGAAATTGTGGGCGTGGCAGTTCTGTGCGGTTTGTGGTTTGTCTCTATAATCTGTATGGTGAATCTTAACCTTCTAGCTTTTATAGTTCCTGAGATCTCGACGTTCATACGGACAGACGGACATTGCTAGATCGACTCGTCTATTGATCCTGATCAAGAATATATTTACTTTATATGGTCCAAAAACCTTCTAGCTTGCCCTCTGGACCAAACTGGATCTATTTCCTGGACACAGGACCAAAGTCGCGCGCGTTCTCACAACTCGTATTTAGTTTTCGCAATCTACCCGTTTGCCTAACTCTATTCAGACTTCACTGGACTGAGCATACGTTTATAATTCCCATTTCTGTTAAAATACATAATGGATACAATTTTTTTGTTAAAAACATGTCGTCTATCCATCCCACTCCCATCAAACTTTTTGCCATGCTCTTGAAAAATTTTTCTCGTGTACCAAAGGCATATACTTCAAAAGTAAGTTAATTTTTTGTTTATCATTAATTTCTCTTTAAAAACTGAGCCTCTGAAATCCCTTCCTGAGCGTGCATATTTATATATTCGCGGGAAACTAAAATCAACAGCATTTCTTTGGCCATACCCGCTTGACTGGACTGGGCAGGACTTTCAATAAGCTTAAACAGAGCTTTGAAATATTAACGAATGAATATTATTGTCACGAATCCCGATTTTTAGTTTGAATGCAAAAATACAAAAAAAAAAGTATACTTTGATCAATACAGCAAATAAATTTAGTTTATTTATTATTTTGATTTTAAGGTTGAACCTGTAGGCTAGGTACAAACTATTGTTCATTTAACAAATGGATTCTGCTGAGAGGAAAATGGGATTTTCCTGTAATGGTTTGGTCATACAGCTTGTAGGGAAATGATTAATTAACTAAAAATAGGGAAGAGTTCTATCCGAGAGAACTCGGGCCAATTTATTACCAATTTTTACCACAAGAAATTGTATTCCTTTAACAAGTTACAAAAAAAGTTAAGTTAAAAATTAATAAAGCATAGCTAATAGTTAGCATTGCTACCTTACGTTTCAATAAATACTCTAATGTGCCACAAATAATAACATACTTCGCAAATATGGATACGCACCGCAAGCTTAGCGTTAACACTGTATTATAATTTCTTTTTCATTTGTTAGTTTAACGGGTAACATTTTCCCTAGATTGCAATCGCAAATCTCAAATTCTTGTATTCGTCGCTAAGCGAACTTTAGACTGCGTTTTCGAAGGAACAAAACGCTCCATTAAAACTTGGGGCTTGCGTTAAAGTTTTTCGAATATTAAGAGCCAACCATATTTTTTCGAAATAATCTTTTTTCCCTAGATTGCAATCGCAAATCTCAAATTCTTGTATTTGTCGATAAGCTCCATTAAAACTTTGGGCTTGGGTTACAGTTTTTCGAATATTAAGAGCCAACCATATTTTTTCGAAATAATCTTTTTTCCCTAGATTGCAATCGCAAATCTCAAATTATTGTATTTGTCGATAAGCTTCATTAAAATTTGGGGCTTGGGTTAAAGTTGTTCGAATATAAAGACCCATATTTTTTCGAAATAATCATTTTTCCCTAGATTGCAATTGCAAATCTCAAATTCTTGTATTTGTCGAAAAGCTCCATTAAAACTTGGGGCTTGCGTTAAAGTTTTTCGAATATAAAATGCCAACCATATTTATTCGAAATAATCTTTTTTGCTTTCTTGAATTGATAAACAGTTATGTATACTGCGGACTTTTTTTTGTTTTTTATCTGGTTAGTATGCTTACGCACATATTATGACTTATTAAAGTATTTATTAAAAGGTAGGTAAAATTAAATGGGAAAAGGATATATATATATATCATGTACACAAATATAGAGTAATTGCTCAAAGGAATGCAATTTAATAAAAATAAATTCAGATATTTTAAAAAGGAACATTAATTTCATCAAATGGCTAGGAAATCCTCAGTCGTTAACTGCAGACCTATCCTTTTTTAAAATGGAACAAAAAAAACTTAAGTGCATCCTGAGAAAGGAGAATCCAATTGCAGATAGGGACATCTATGGAAAACAAGAGAGAATGCGATAGTCGAGTTCCCCGACTATCAGATATCCGTTACTCAGCTAGTGTGAATGCGATCTCGAAATTTCATCATTTTTCTGGAATATCGATAAATACTGGCGAATAAAATTTAAAATTGTTTAAAAGTGATCCAACATGGGTTGTGGACAAAAAAGACCATGATGAGCAGGGGAACAAAAATATTCGTTTGATTATAGACTTTAGGAAACTTAACGCAAAAAACATCGCTGAAAAGTACCCAATGACGAATATTCCCATAATACTGGCAAACTTAGGAAAAGCCAAGAACGTTACAACGTTAGATTTAAAGTCCGGCTACCACCAGATATACCTATATACTGAAAATGAAAACGACCATGTTACGCACATAGATTGCGTTTTAAAAAGCCTGTGTGATGCCAACATGAAGGTATTCAACGAGAAGATGCACTTTTTTAAGCAAAGCGTTGAATATCTCGGATTTATTGTCACCAATGGAGGTGCAAAAACCGACACAGAAAAAGTAAAGGCCATAAAAGGAATACCCAGAGCCTACAAATCTGTATGAGCTAAGATCATTTTTGGGTTTAGCCAGTTATTACCGTTGTTTCGTTTGACAAGCTTTCTAATAGAAGAAAATGGCTCTATCAGCAAGCACATGTCTAAGAAGACTCCTATTAAGTTCGGTGACTTGCAGAGAGATGCATTCGAGAGTCTAAAAAATCACAATGATATCTAGGACCCTACCAACTCTGGCAAGCTTCCAGCATGACTAAAGTTATTCAACACACACTGTTACTATAAATAGCTATACATTCAAAAGGTGGTACGACCATCCAAACAGATGAGTCCAAGGCCACCAATGAGTGCCCCGGATTATCTAATTCAGAGGAAACCCCTCTACATACACAGAAAAAGGAGGAAACCCTCCAGAAAATTAAGCGGAAGCCCCACTTAAAACCAGATGATTCAAAGGTCTCCAATGAGTGCCCCAGGTCGTCTAACCCAGAAGAGTTCAAGACTACCTATGAGTGTCCCAAGACTTCTAAATCTGAGGAAAACCCTCTTATTACCCCTTACTTAAAAGACATCCTTCTAGTAACATCCTCTAACTACGCCTTAGACGGCGAGTTCAGAGAATTTAACGTATTCAGATTAGAACTTCTAAATACAGCAAAAAGGGAAACAACTTTCCCACGTTTTCCTTGAATACAGTGATATTCAGTACAAAGATGGTGAAAATTTTACTTCCACAAGTACTATTAAATATTCTATTCATACAAAATACGAAGACCCTATCTATTAAAAAACCATATAAATACCCCCCGGGACTTGTCATAAATACTACTTAATAATAATCTTCTAAATATTATTGCCTAAACATTCAATTTCTTTAATACTCAAATTCATATAATCTTTGTAAAAAACTTAGATATTAAGAATCGTTTAAATTGATACCGATTAGATTAGGTTGTCTAAAAAGGGCAATAGTACGCTAGTCCGTTAAATAATTTCGTTTAATAAATTATTTAAAAAAAGAAAAAAAAACAAATGGTGAAATACCAAAGTCTTGGGTCAACTGATAAAAGTAGTATTGCCTACTTTTTAGCCGAAATATATTTTAGCCCACAGACAAGCTACACAAAATGAATAAATGTAGTTTCAAAGTGTACTACTTCAAAGCGATTCATTCCTCAGATAATTGTCCTCTGATATTTTTTTAGGAGTAGTTAACTAAAACTGTCTGATCCTCATAGCCAAATGGTAATCTGAAATCTGAAAAACACATATTTGTTCATTTTTACAAATTAAACATGCAAAATATATAAAATAAAAATGAAACAAAACGGAGAATGCTATAGTCGAGTTCATCGACTTTCAGATACCCGTTACTCAGCTAGTGTGAATTCGAATTTTTAAAAAAGCAAACAAATTTCTTAGGTCATATTATAGGTCCAGAAGGCATACGACCTAATAAAGAGAAAGTTAAAGCAATCGAAAAATTTCCTCTCCCAAAGACATCAACAGAAATCAAATATTTTTTATACTTATGCGGATATTACCGTAAGTTCATTCCAGATTTTGCAAAGATTGCAAAACCGCTGACAAAAAAGGAGCTAAAATAAACACAAGAAAAGAACGATACAATAAATCATTTGAAAAATTGAAAACACTCATAATGAAGGACCCAATTTTGAGTTGCCCTAATTTCAAACCAACCATTTCGAGTCACTACTGACGCTAGCAATTTCGCCAAAGAAAAGTTCTTCAAAAAAAAACTACTGGCAATCGTTTGGGAAACCAAATATTTCCCTACATATCTAAAGGGTGCCGCCTTTCAGATTTTGATCGATCACAAACCCCTCGTTTGGCTAAATAATATTAAAGAACCTAACATGAAACAACAACGTTGGCGAATTAGACTTAGTGAATATAATTTGAAAATCAAATATTTAGAAGGTAAACTATATCATGTAGCAGACGCTTTATCTCGCGTCAAAGAAGAGAATATTGCAACAGCAGCAACAATACACAGTTCATCGAAACACAGAAAGCAACGAAACCTACATTGAAATTACAGAAAAACCAATAAACTATTTTGCAAGACCAATTGAACTTATTAAAGATACCGTAGAGCAAGTAGAGACAACGAAATACTTTTCAAAAACAAAACTGACCATTAAATACACTGACATGACCCTGTCAAAGGCAACAGATATCCTCGGATATCACTTCTTAAATAATAACAGTGCTATTTACCTGGAAAACGATAAAGACTTTTTAGAGAAACCATTAACCCACATAGTAACGTGAAAATTCTAAAAAGTATCATAAAGTTAAAAAACATAAAAAATTATCCTGAATTTAAAAAAACCATAATGACTAAAAATTCTAATTGTTAAACCATGGTATTGAAAAAATGATAAGATTATTTAAAGAAATTCTTTATTTTCCCGATTACAATAAACTAATTCAAACATTATTAATTATTGCGAAATCTGTAACCTTGCAAAGACAGAACATAGACCAACAAATCTAGTTTTCGAAATAACTCCAGAAACAAATAACCCACGAGAAATTGACGTCATTGACTTTTGTGCAATTGACAACGAACAGTATTAATCTTGTATAGACATACATATATTCTAAATTTGCTTTACTTATTAAAACAAACAGTATTAAAACTAACAGATTGGTTAGAGGCAAAACGAGCCCTTACTAGAATTTTCAATGACATGGATAACCACAGAAAATTAAAGCGGTTTTTAAGCACTTATTTAAAAATTTGGCTTAACAACCAAGACATACAAATAGATATTACCACAAGTAAAACAGCAATAGCAGACATAGAACGCCTTCACAAAACCGTAAATGAACTATCAATACTAAGAACAATAGAGAAAATAAAGAAACACAAATGAAGAAAATTTTATACAAGCAGACAACATTTATTGTTTCCATGTTTGTCTAAAATCAGACCACTGTGCAAAACACACAAGATCAAAACATTTAAGCGAGCTGTTAAAAGAACCGCAAGAGAGCAGTCAGAAATTTTAGATTTTGTGTGGGAGAGCGAAAGAGTGGGAGCGAGAGAATAGGTGCACAGTGCAGTTTATGTACATACAAAAACAACTCCAAACAGCACTGCGAATCACCTTTAATAATTATGTTGACCATATATGTACATATGTACATGTATGTATAATAATGAAAGAAAATTATTAAATTAAAAAATTTAAATTTAAATTATTAAATACCTTGGCTGGTTTGACAAACACAAAATAGGAATCGGAGCGCAAAAAAAAAACACGACCGTTCGCTTGAAAGCTAGGAAGCTAATTGATCAATGACAACAAATACTTGCAGCAAACCGGCATAGAAATAATTAACACCCAGTCCAATGCTCTGAAAAAAAAGAACAAAAATTAATCTATTAATATTTCACATTGAACATTTTACCGAATATATTGAGGACATTGAAATGGGTTCACAACTTACACGACTAGGAATCATTAATCCCAAACTACTAAAACACGACAATATTGGCAACGTTAGTTACAAAAATCTGATAAATATAAAAACTTCCGCTTGGTATAACGTAGCTACTAATGAAATATTCCTAATGTCCCACATTTCTATGAATACAATTGAACTTACATAATTGAACCTTACCCCGACAATAATTGCCAAATTATTAAGTAAAATATTAAAGGAAAATTCTACTCACATTACAACTATGCTCTTAATACACTAACAAAGAAAATTGCCAAAGACCATTGCATAGATAGCAAAACACGAAACCCCAACTTGTACTTTTCAAAAATATCGTAAATACTCCTATATTCAATACATTAAACCAAATAAATATACTTATAACCTGGACTTTATTACAATTGTAACGGTCAATAGACTTATATTGAAAATAATACAATTTTAAAAATATCTAACTGCGCAGCAGAATTAAAACAAATTACAATATCTAATAGTATTCAACAATAAACAAATGTAATATTAACTGAACAAAATGTAACCTTAGTCGAACCAATGTTGCACAGAAATGTTAAACAATAAGAATAAAACAATTTACAGAAACATACTAATAATCTTCATATGTTTTTTAGTTTTAATTTACATATCTTACTTTTATATGAAATGTAAAACGCCACACAAAATTATTATCTTTTACCTAAAACCAAGTAAAACTGCTAACAAAAATATTGAAAAAGGAACAGAATCAAAAACAGAAATACATATGTATGTAGTTGAAATTGAAAATCACGTACCACAATTGTATCCAGAAATAATCGCTTGATGACAAGCTAATATCTAAAAGGTGGGGAAGTGACATATTCTCTCATCATATAAAAAGCTAAAGCCGATCTTTTGGAAAGCTTCACTCTTCAGAAGCTTCATAAATAACATTCTCCTAAGACACCAACCGCTTAACGGTAACTAGCCTAATGATCCGATAAGCTTGAAATATAAAGCTAAGTAGAACTTAAAAGGATTATGTTAATCCTCCGAAAAAGGTTTGCTGAGCCGAAAGAATACTGACCTCTGGTAAAAACTAATCAAATAAAGATTATAAAAAGAAAAATATATATTTTTTAATTTAATCAATTACCAAAAAAGTTTATTATATACATATACTTTATATAGTCTGAAACGATTCCTTCTGCCTGTTACATACTTTTTAACGAATCCTAATACTAACTAATAAATATTTCCGCATTTCTCGAAACAATATAAAGTTATAGCCTGCCTATTCTATATGAAACTACAATTACTAAAACTAGGTTGAAAACTTCAATCGAACCACATCGAGAAAAGTGACCCAACCAAATTCCACACATTAACATAAAATACAATCCAGCATAAACAATTCCAAAACAGTAGGAGGATACCCTTAGTCATCGAAACTTCAGTCTTGCGAACTTGACACCCAACCAGTCAGCGAAATTTTAATAGCCGTTCCCCCACTAGCATCCATGTACAAATCTCCAATGTCCCATAAATACGAACGCGCTGACTTAACACTTACCGCTTGAAAATGTACAAAATCTTGGGTGACGTAAGTCACTCGAATTTAATATATTAACATAAAATATCTAGTATTTTAGGCCAATATATTCTACACTGCTGCTGAGCTGATGATAATAATTAAAATATTAGATTACGTTTTTTGTTAAAGAAACAAACAAATTAACCGCAGAACTTTTTAACAGATTTAACTCACTGAAATTCTGAAACAGATTCCTTAATACCGTTGTGTTTTTGTTGTTATGTTTTTGTATATTATTATCCCTATTTAAATTATTTTCCTTTTTCGTTGTTGTTTCGCTTAGAATTTCTATTTCTTAGAATTCCTTTTTCTTGCGTCCATACCGAAACGTTTTCGAATTTAAACTAATTTGTGAACATTTCTTTCGAGAATTGTTTTAAATGCGCACGCGCCCGGCGTCATAAAGCAACTGAGAGAAATCAAAAGAAGACTCACGAAAGGAACCCACAAATCAAGTCTTCTGATATACACAAAACAAAATTCATGTATTTTCATGTCTTTTTGTTTAAAAATTGGTTTCTACATATTTCATTTTCAAATTCAAACTGGCACATGTGCGTATGTGCATATGTGGAAACGCGACTAAACAATTATATTTAAGATGTTATCTTTAAGTTTTCTCGTTGAGAACGTTGTTTTAATAGGTGCTATACAAATTTGACACTAGATTATTGTCAGTGTACGATTTTCCTATTCGTGGACACCGTATATTGATTTCGGTCATGCTCTTGTACCGCAGTGAAGAAAACTTTTGCGACAGTATTAGGTATTTTATTTGGCGTTTTATTTGGGTGGACCTCAGTTAAAAATATTGGACCACTTTATTTCAGATATTCCAATTTAAACATAGAAATATGGTTACCTTGTGGTTTTTATTTGATCCTGATTTGTTTTCGTCAATAGTTTTGTGACTTAAGCAGCGAAACATTAAATTACAATTACAATATAAAAGTTACAAAATACGCGGTAAGTCGTACTCTGATTTTGATTTTGATTTTCTGCAAGTGGGTTGGTATATGTGTGTATTGAGTTCCCTGTAAGTCCAGGATCACAAGACGAGTCGAGCTGTCCCATATTCTTTTTTCCGTCTGCCCAATCAGTGACCTTTGAAACCTCGCGAACCTTAAGGGACTATGCCTGTATGCCTATGCAGCGCAGTTTGACACTGCTTAAATATTCGTAAAAGAATAAAAACCTCGATTAATATATAAATATATAGCAAATATATTTGCAAAATATGATAAACTGACCTATTAATCCCAACACAGATAGTTAATTTTCATAAGTTCGCTTGCATTCCTATTGATGTGGTTGAGGAAACGCAAAACTCTTGTGAACACAGTGTGAACACCTATTCTATTTTTCGTTTATCCAAAACTGTCATTCCCACACTTTTGAAAAATATTCATTTTTTTAAATAAAATTTTTGTCTTGCAACTTTCTATAGATATGCAAAAATAATGTCGAAAATTTTCCGTCGCACTCCCACTATCTAAGTAACAGGTATCTTACCTTACTTTGAGCATTAGTATTTTTTTAATATATGCATAATATGAAAAACACACCTATTAATCCCAATGTAGATAGTTAATTCAGTTGATTTGGTGTTCATTTTTACAAAGTCGCATACTTTCCTATTGCTGTAGTTGAGGAAACGCAAAACTTTTGTTAACACAGTGTGAAAACATTTCCTGTTTTTTGTTGACGTTATAGATTTTGCCCACGCTGCAGACAGGCAAATTGTGTTTGCAAGTCATGAAAAGTCATGCGCTTATGGTTCGAGTTCTATACTATTTTCTTAATACATTTGAATGTCAGTCAGTCAAACAAAAATGTAGGGAATTACCATGCACACAATTTAACAGCTATAATATTCTCGCGATATACAGAAGTACTGTTTCAATTCTAAATTTTCGCAATAACTTTTAAGCACTTCCAAAGAGCATCGTCGTGCTATTTTTAGCATGCTTTTAATTATTTCACAATAAAATCTTTGGTCTGCTCTTTTTTTTCCGCCGTCTTTCCATCACTTTGCTTATATTACTATGGCCAGTGTGAAATGTCTATAATATATTTAATACTAAAAACGATTTTCGAAATATGTGAAAAATATCGATATATTTACATATATTTTGACATCCCTACTTAAGTTTTTTACTTCAGTGCAGTACGATTCTTTCTGTGACCTGAGCAGTGAAAAATTAAATTACAAAAGCGAAAAAGCGAATTACAAAAGTGAAAAATTAAATTACAAAAAAAATCAAGATGAAGCGAAATCGTCGTGCATTTGCTGGAAACAACAAGCCATTTGTCTTTGGAGGCATTTACGTAAGAATCTTAATTTTTTTTGCAAGTGTGTGCAGGAGTGTGAGTTAAGAATTCCCTGTGACGTCACGAAGATATGTATTCCGAGTGAAAATGCATCACGAAAACAAAAACCATTGTTGGAATCATCCATATTTGATTTGTGAAATAACAAAGTTTTCGTTTTTATTTCTATAATTTGCAGCGCACAAAGTGAAAGTGTTCATTCACAATTCACCACAATTGTGAACTCATTTGCAATAGCCACTAAAAGCGGGTTAATCGAAAGTGCAGACCGTTGTCCGAATTCCACCAGCATTCACAATGCACCCCCCAGACATCCACCACCTTCCCCTCTCCCCTTACATTCGTAACCCACCCATTTGCATTGCACTCATTCCACTCCGTTCGTGCTTTCGATCAACTAGATATGGCCAGCACTGCTATAGTTTCACGCTGGACTTGCGGTTATCGCTAACTTTTATGGCTACTGAAAATGCATTCACCCGAAACTGTAACTAAAATTATTAGTTTTGGGTCAGATAGCAATGCCCATTCACTCCACCGAAAGTGCCCGAAACGAGCCGGCGACCATGAACTCAGCCGATGACCGAAGGATCCCCATAACTATTGTTTCATGCTAAAATAGACAGAATTGTGAAACGTATAGGTCGATAGTCAATTATTTTACTCTATTTTTGCATATCGGAGAAAATTCTATTAGAATTAGAATTAGATTTTCTCGAACCTCTCTGCAAACAGAATACATTAGCGAAAAGTTAACTCACCATGAGACTGAATTTATTTGTTAACCGGACTTTGCGGTTTTTATGCCCATTGAATTAAAGAGACATTGGTTACCCTAATAGTGCAGTACACCTGATTTTCATAGATTAGCATAGACTACCTGGTCCCGGAGTCCTCGGCTGGATCCGATAAACGGAGATCCACAGTCGCTGGGCAGTTGGCTCCGTTGGTGCAGAGCTTCGTTTCGGGGCACTTGGGTCGCAGGAATGGCCATGGCTAGTTCCGGAACTATGGTTTTAAGTAGACCAGCCGACCACCCTGACGGTTCCGGGTAACTTGACGACTTGATGGTTTCCGTTGGCCAGCGAGTCGCTTTTTTGTCGACCCACTGGACCAGTCCGCTGCAAGTGATTTTGTCTAGGGTAGCCTGGCGAGCCAGGCGGAACCCGTTGCCTTCGCTAACTAATCGACTAATGAAACTCTTTCGCAAACGCAGAATCCCAATGCCACCGTCAAGCCTTTGATCCAAATGCCGTTGCAGGCCGCCAATGTCCAGGAGCAGCAGTCTTCTCCGGTGGCTTTATATCCGACATCGGCCTCCCCGGTGGCTGTTCAATCGCCACAGGACGCATTTTTGGCTGTTCAGTCGCCAGGGGCTCCTGCCCCCGTTCAACTGGCCAACTCGTCCGACCAGCAGAATAATCCGGATGCGGACGCCATTGCCTCCAAACTGCCCATGCCAGTTATCATCAAGGAGGAGCCGATCTCTGTCAACGATGAACCGTCCGTCGACAATATAGAGGACAATACCAGTGCCAGTACCAGTGCCAGCGGCATCGGGGGCAAGATCCCATTTAAAAAAATCTTCCAAAAGCGCAAGAAGTCGTCTGGTAAGCGAGGAAACCTTTGGTGATCAGATTTCCCAGAATTTTCACACGCTCACACAAAGCACTAGGTTTCTTATGGAAGGGCAGACCGGAAATTACTTACAGTTGTGTTGCGAGTTTAAGATAAAAAATTCCTATGTTTTATAGTTTTATTGGTCCATTTTTTTTATAATATCATTAGGTATTTAATTTTGAACAATTCAAAACATGTTTCACATTTATTCCTTCAATAGTTTCAAAAGTGTAGATTAAAACAACATAATAGGCAGAAATTCTTTTTCTTTTTAATATGTTAATTACGGCATAACACTTGGTTGGATAGCCTTTGTTAGCTAGCACAGCCTTACACCCATGCGGCATGGTGTCCACTAGGTCCTGGCAACGCTTGGGGGGAATTTCGACCATGCATCCTGCACAACTTGTCAAATCTGAGCCTTAGGCGTCGGGCAGTTCTTCGACACATATTGTTTAATGTCCCCCCACAGGGTTTCAATCGAGTTTAAATCGGAAGATGGTGCTGTCCTCGGCATCTATTCTATTTTGGGTGAACCTAGCCGATTTGCTTCTACGTTTCGGATTATTATCCTTTTGGAATGACCATTTTAAGGGCATATTATATTAAGAATATGACAGTAAGACATCACTAAGAATATTTACATATGCGCTTTTGGTCTATAATACCAAAAATCATATTTTATGGACTCATACCATTGTAAAAAAAACTAGCCCATAGCGAAGTTTATCCTTGTCTGAATATGCCTTTGGCTAAGTAGGGGCACCTTTCGTGGGCTCTTCGCACTTAAATTTTGATTAAGTAGTCGTCTCCGAATTGCAACGTCACTGATTCCCAAGTTCAGCTCAGACTTCATGTCCCTAGAGTATGCAAAAGAATAGACTTTGTTTTAACGAACTATGCGTCGATCCTCTATATCTGTGGTTTTACGTTTGGTATGGTTTTTTGAATGTCCTTATATGTTTTTCCTTTCTTTTTTAGCTTAAGAATTAACATTCTTTTCTCCTGGGAGCAGTGCTGTCCTTTAGCCACTAAAATATATTTTTTTTTTATTTTTTTTTTTAATTTATTGCCCTTTTAAATATACGAATTAACTTAACCGAACTCACTTTTTAGAAAATATTGATAATTTCGGGACTTTACGTTGGTCAAAACCAGACACTGCTATTCTTATGAACAGCCTAAAAGTTGTGATTTTACTCAAGAATGAAAATGAAAAATAAAAAATAAAAAAGGATGGCATGTAAAGCTAAGGGAATTTTCTTTTTTTTTTATTCCTATCTACACATTCCATTTTACACTAACAAGTGGAACAAATAGTCGATTCCGAAAAGGGACATGGAAAAATTTGTATTACTTAGTTTCCCTCGCACTGCTATTTTTATGAACACAGCTGTACTTACAACTTCAAATTTCATTTTTATATATTCTTGTATATATGTCTATTAACTCTATCGTAGAACGCACTCGGGACAAGAAGTTGCGACAGAACCGCCAGCTGCGCAAGTCCATGCTCCCCAAGAACGCTCTGATGGCCCTCAACGAGGTGAAGGGCGTGACCATCAGCGATTTCACCATCGACAGCAATACCGACGGGGGATTCACGGCCGTTGTCACTGTCAACTCGAATCAGTACGAGGGCAAGGGTACCTCGAAAATGACAGCCAAGAACGCGGCCTGCGAGAAGGCTTGGCGCGATTTTATTATTGCAAAAATGACCCCCAAGCCGCCCCGTATTCACCAGGTGGAGATGGGTTCGGAGCCAATGGATATCAACGAGGATGAGGCCGATGCACCGGATGATGATCTGCCCATGTTGAATCTGGCCTCGTTTGCCATCTACAAGCTGTTCGCGGAGTGGGAACGGGAGGGCTATGTCGTGCCCGAGATGCACCCTTCGGCCAATGCTGCCCAACAGGCGGGAGGGGATGCCGGAACTCCAGTTCCCCCCGTGCCGAAGGAGCCAAAGAAGCCGCCAGTGCGCACCGAGCTACCCTCTGGCTGGGAGACCATGCACCCGGCGACCATTCTTTGCATTGTAGGCCAGCCCACCTTACTACCTTACTATGTACAGTGTCAGTAATCAATTCCTCTGCAGATGCGTCCGGGACTCAACTACGTGGACTACGGGTCATCTGGCGACAAGACCAACGGCATGCAGCATCTGGGAATCATGGTGGACAACCAGGAGTTCCACGCCAACGGCAGATCAAAGAAAATCGCCCGTCGCAACGTGGCCGTGAAAGTGTGCAACTCTCTGTTCGGCACCAACTTCACCTACAGCGACACCACTTAAGACACCAACTCCAACCGCAGACTCCAACTGCCGACGACAACACACATAACGGACACTCTTAACGGACAGCAATCAGAAGATTGCGACCCTGACGTCAATTGCGCAACTTTAAGCGACACCACTTAAGACACCAACTCCAACCGCAGACTCCAACTGCAGACGACAACACACCTATGCCTCTCTTAACGGACAGCAATCAGAAGATTGCGACCCTGACGTCAATGGCGCAACTTTAAGCGACACCACTTAAGACACCAACTCCAACCGCAGACTCCAACTGCAGACGACAACACACCTATGCCTCTCTTAACGGACAGCAATCGGAAGATTGCGACCCTGACGTCAATTGCGCAACTTTAAGCGACACCACTTAAGACACCAACTCCAACCGCAGACTCCAACTGCCGACGACAACACACCTATGCCTCTCTTAACGGACAGCAATCAGAAGATTGCGACCCTGACGTCAATGGCGCAACTTTAAGCGACACCACTTAAGACACCAACTCCAACCGCAGACTCCAACTGCCGACGACAACACACCTATGCCTCTCTTAACGGACAGCAATCGGAAGATTGCGACCCTGACGTCAATGGCGCAACTTTAAGCGACACCACTTAAGACACCAACTCCAACCGCAGACTCCAACTGCCGACGACAACACACCTATGCCTCTCTTAACGGACAGCAATCGGAAGATTGCGACCCTGACGTCAATGGCGCAACTTTAAGCGACACCACTTAAGACACCAACTCCAACCGCAGACTCCAACTGCCGACGACAACACACCTATGCCTCTCTTAACGGACAGCAATCAGAAGATTGCGACCCTGACGTCAATGGCGCAACTTTAAGAATTCCTTTTCTGTCAAAGTGAAGAGGCATATTAAACAAGAATTTCCCAATTTAGTTTGTATTTGGGACAGCTCTTACTTATGATTTTTTAGGTGGGCCGGAGCCGTTTTCAACAACGAATAATTTTGAACTGCAAGAGCCGATAAGATTATCCGAATAATCTAAACGCAGGATTCCTTGGTAATGCTGATTAATTTTTTCCGTGTATTTTGCGACACACTGTGGGTTTGGTTTTTTTGAAAACGCTTCCACAGAAGAGGATTTCAGTGGCAGATTGGGTATCAAATATTAATTATGCTTACCAGTGAATTACATTTTTGTCGTAAACTAGATTAAGCTAAATGGGTGGTATAATTACTTGATTTTTAAAAACATGAAGACATAAGTACATGTATTGAATATAAAATTGTAAAGTGCATTTTGATTTCTTGTGCTCATACTTGATGAGAGTGAGTATTTGTCCAATGTTGCCCAATGCTCTTGATTGAGACAGCTTTTAAATTATACATTTATTTTGAATAAAACGACATACACTGAAGTATTGTACCGCCGCGTTTCCCTGGGTGAAATCCGCGAAGTGGTTTCACAAACCCTGTACACTGCTGACATGCAACACCCGTCAACAACACCGATGAGTCGTCCCCTGCTCAGCTGATCCTGGCCACGTACCTACTGATGACACCATGCTTGCGTCGCCCTCATCCTTGCAATTCGCTTCCAATGCAGTTCAGGAATGGCTGCATGCAATCGATCGATGGACTTTCAAATGGAACATAACCATTAACTGCACTAAGTCGGCCTGTGTCACATTTACCCTGCGACCTCAAACCTGCCTAGGTCTTCTCTTCGACGGAAATACAATTGACTATGTCTCATCCGATTGCTACCTCGGAGTTCACCTTGATCGGACGCTGAGTTGGAAAGCCCATATCACGGCAGTTAGAGCCAAATCCTCTTGGAAACTGAAAAAACTGGACTGGCTTTTCCACTCAAGCAAACTCCATATGGCAACTAAGGTTCTCTTATTGAAAGCCATATTATGACCTACGCCCTCCAAGTGTGGGGAACAGCCTCTATGACTTAGCTCAATAGGCTTAGAGTAATACAATCGCGAGCGGCACGACATGCATCTGGGCTACCCTGGTATGTGAGCAACCGAGTTATTGAAAGGGACTTAAAAGTTGTCCCATTGGGAGACCAAATAAACTTGTTGGCGTATGATCTTGTCGACCCTATTTCCCTTCGACGTCTGAAGAGAACACATCCCCATGAACTCCTTACACGTAAGATAGTATAATCTCTGCACGGTACATTTGTATACACTATAATTAATAAGGTTTCACATAATAAAACAGAATCAACACGACGAAATTTTGTCAGTGTATCGCACGCAGCAGGGCTTGGGTCCGTGCTAGTTGGCTATTCTGGTTTCCCACCAAAAACCGAAATCGAACAGCATTGGCAACCCTTCAGCAGCTGTTTGCTGTCTTTTCGTTTGTTTTCATTATCAAACGCAAAAGCGAACAATATGTCGAAATTTCTGTCCCAAGCCGCCCTAAATACGCTGCGAAACACGCGCCTGGGGTCGCGGCAACTGTAAGTAATCCAAGATCACCCGATGCCCACCGGAGTAAACCATTGCCGCTGTTCTTCAGGGTGCGCAGTTTTAAGGGCATCTCCAACACGCGTAACCATCGCATACCGGCTCACCAGGAATCGGGATGTGGTCACTCAGTGGGATGCGGGCTGCTAGAGTTGCGGATGCCGGTGGCGTGCAGGAGGAGCATGTTCATCCAGACGCAGGACACTCCGAATCCGGAGAGCTTGAAGTTCCTGCCCGGCGTGGACGTCCTGGGAAAGGGGAACACGTACGACTTCCCCAACGGAACCACCGCCCACAACAGTCCTTTGGGTGAGTAAGGATGCACGTGGGGCTCCCTGGGGATCCCATAAATCGGTTCTCGGGTCGCCGAAATGATCACATTGCTCCAAAGGTCCAGTTTTCCTGGTTGACTCCAAAATAGGCGGTTAATTTTTAGCAGCGAGGCACTTGTTGCTTCCACGCCGAAAGTAAAAAACGTAGATACAATAGTTTGTGAAGAAAGCGCTATATCTGCAATGGTAGAGCTTAAGGTGGATCTGGTGAATGAGTGGCGTTCTTCAGTGTTCTTAGCAAACTAATTTAAATTTGAAAATACGAAGCTTTCATTAATTTAAATTAGTTTTGGTTTAGGGAAAAACGGGACATTTTTATACTATTCATTCTCGAAAAAGAATGAAAGGGTGCAAAATAATGTAACCTAGCTAATTCACTTAGAAATTAATCAATATATATAAATACAATTTACATTACTAGCACTATATATATATATCCGTATATATATATATATATATATGTATATATATCGTTATATTTGATGATGAAAAAATAAGTTTTACTTATTACGTTCCTTGCTGTTTACAAATTCTCAACGTGTTTCTGTAACGGTTAATGAGCATAAAGTCGCAGAATTGAGATTTTTCTACTGCCACCCATAATGAATATTGTAAAAGAAATATGTATCTAAATAACCACAATTTAATTTTTCCAGATTTTAAACCAGCCTTTCGAAGTGGTGCATCCTTTTAGTTTTTTTTTTAATGCATATTTCAATATGTGCAATAATTTTTTTCTTTCACTTGTTATAAAAATGGTTTAAAAAACAATTCGCTATAAAAAAAAGGGGTTTTGTGAACACATTTTTGTAGGTCCTCCAAAGTTTTGCGTCTCTATCTAATTAATGAGCACAACAAGTGGAAGCACTACATCTGGAGGAAATAATACTGAATTGTTAGATGTTCTTGAAAACCAAAAATTTTTGTTAGAGCCACAAGATTAATAATCCGTACTGGCGGTCGTTGTAACTTTCCCATTTCTGATATTATGTAATCCTAGTAAAATTTACTTTTATTTTCCATTATCACTGGATAATTTGGCAGCCAAATTGCTGTTCCGCGTGGAGGGCGTTAAGGGCGTGTTCTTTGGCGCCGACTTCGTCACCATCTCGAAGCAGGAGGGCGCCGAGTGGAGCCTGATTAAGCCAGAGGTGTTTGCCGTCATAATGGACTTCTTTGCCAGCGGCTTACCAGTTCTCAACGATGCCCAGCCCAATGCGGACACCGAGATCCTCGAGGACGACGACGAGACGGTAATGATGATCAAGGAGCTGCTGGACACGCGCATCCGACCCACCGTCCAGGAGGACGGCGGCGACATCGTCTTCATGGGCTACGAGGGCGGCGTGGTCAAGCTAAAGATGCAAGGCTCCTGCTCCTCCTGTCCCAGCTCCATTGTGACGCTGAAGAACGGAGTGCAGAACATGCTGCAATTCTACATACCGGAGGTGGAGTCCGTTGAGCAGGTCTTCGACGAGGCGGACAGGATGATCGAGAGCGAGTTTGAGCGCTTCGAAAAGAACCTCAAGACGCTCAAGCAGCAGGAGCCCAGTGGCGGCGGTCCCCATTAGAGGGACTCATTTTAATTTCCCTGCTTACGTTGCTAATTCGCTAGTGAAACCAATAGTTAGTTGTATACATAACGTACATGTAGTTGATTACTTAAATAAATCTACGGCTTTAAGCTTAACCGTTAGTGCATGAACCGATGTACAGAAACTCATGTTCGAGTTTGATCTGTGGGGTTACAAAGGAAATTTACACTTGTTTAAACTATTAAAATGTATTATATTATTTGAAGTTTCACTAAGAACATATATTCAATGCTTTCATTCTATACTATTGAAAATGTGGGCTGGATAAGGATAAGGCCCACATGCTAATCAACTGAAAACCAACAGCCTAATTAATTCGGCACCAAGCAAGGTCAATAATTGAGAAACTAACTTAGAGGGGCCTGCAGCCTGCGGCCCAGTCTGACCCCCATTGGCAAGTGGGTCAATAACCCGTGTCATTGCCATCGATTCTACAACTCGTTGAAGGGAACCATTACCAGGCGATACCGCTGCCAGGCTACCGTTTAATCAATAAGCCCGCCGGAGAAGAAGCCACCGAGGACTGGCGCTGGGACCATTCTATCCAGAACCGCAGGACCCCACAGACCCAAAGTAAAGGGATCTCCGAGGAAGAGAAGTGGTAATATATCGAGTCCGTCGACAAATGCTCTGCTGGGCCAACGAGGATCACTATCTGAGCCAACGCTACCCGAATCCGCAGCAAAAGGCGCCAGAAACGCTTAAGAACCTGCTGTTGCGATCCAGTGTACCGATAGTGGGTGCTCCGAATCCCGAGAAGGACTCGCATTTCGCCGGCACCATGGCACCGCTCAAGGGTCAGGAGGTGCTTAAGTTCCACAAGCACTCCTACCTCGAGAACCGCATCTTCGATCACCGCCTGGTCAAGGACAACCTGCTGGACAAGTGGCCCACCGCTGACATGAACGAGTACAACGAGCGCAAGGACCACCGCAACCTCATGGAGTCCTATGTACCACTAACCACCATTGCACCACTACCATTACCCATTGCACCTATGTATTGTATGTATGTAGTTTCGTATCTTGGCATTCATCTACCATAGTAGCACTGAAAAGTTGTGGAGCACCTGGCCAAGATGTAGCTGGTTGAGATGTAGGTAGGCACCCAGAAGGTGCATATCTATATGCCTGCTTCCTGCATGGAGGACTATCACTTTACTTTAGATATCGCATCAGCCATGTCATTTGATCCTATTTTGTTCTATATATGCTGTTCTAAGCGAGCTGGAGTTATGCCACATGCCGCATTATGCATTCTAGCTAACTTTATTTCTGTTGCAATGCCACTTGTCTTAAATTCGGTGAGCAATCGGAGTAGGCCACTTTTGGACGCTGGGCCCTGTCACCCGGTCCCAGTCTGAGATTGGTTTAGTTTACTCCCTTTCTCGAATGGGAACGTATCTGTGCTCTGTGCTTTTTGAAATCATTTGTTTGTTCCCAACACCCAGTCCAAATTCCAAGTGGCACAAATTATTAGTACTTCACTATCCCAACGATTCGACTTATAACCGATACCAATACCGAAACCTCCGACCACGATGAGTCACAATGGGGCTGGTTTGGGAGCCGGATCCGGCGGATCGCCCATCCCGCCAACCACGGTCATGTATTCCCAATTGCAGCCATGGAGCCAGGCGGGCGCTCCGCCCTGCATGGAGCCCGTCATGGGGCCTTCGATCCCGCCGAGAGTTGGCGCCGCCTACGAGACGCCCACGAAGCACCCGTGGCGCCCTGCTATGGCCTATGAGCTAATCCAGGTGAAGCATATGCCCGAGCAGCCGGTGACCAACCAGCTGACCAAGCAGTGCTTCCTGCCCAAGGGCATGAAGACGGACGGCATGATATTCCCCAACTTGGTCACCGGGTTCGATCGCAATCCACAGCACGCCGCCCGGGCTGCCCTCTACACGCGGTACACCAGCAACGAGTGGTACAACAACAACATGACCAAGTACTCCGAGTCGAACATGAATCGGTAAGTGGCTTCTCTAGCGGAGCACAGAGCTCCTTATTGAAGAGACAGATATGTATGTATGTGTACCTGGTACCATACTACTATTGCAAGGAGGGCAACCGCATGATTCATCGTGTCTTTCAGCAACCTCTCGGAGCGCATGCGGAATGACGCAGTGCGTCTGATGCGGGAGACGGACGAGAAGGCCACCTCGGGCCAGAGGGACGCCGGCCGAAGGCTGGGCGAGCGCATCACCGACCTGACCTTCTGGCGCAACGAGCTGAACGCGGAGCTGGAGAAGCTGATCGCCGAGATGTCGGACATCAACGAGCTGCAGCGGCAGTGCGGCAAGGCACTTCTCGACCTGGAGATACCACTGCACATCGCCCAGGAGTGCCTCTTTCACCGAGAGTCGCGCCAGGGCACGGAGAAGGTGCATGACATCGTGGAGAAGGCCCTCCTCGTTGAGATCAACAACTTGAGGAACTCCCGTGACCGGCTAGGCGGCCTGCACGAGAAGATCTCGAAGCAGGCCCTCGACTGCCGCGGCGCCCAGCATCTCCTCGAGGACGATGTGTCGCACAAGGAGTCCTCGCTCGGCATCGACTCCATGTGCCACCAGCTGAACAACCACAGCCGCGGCATCACCTACTACGGCGGCATCGAGAAGTTCGATCCCTCGGTCAGCACCCAGGAGTCCTGGGCGCAGGCCAGCAGCGAGCACGTCCGCCGGTGAGTATATTAGTCATGTGCCACGCCTATCGAATACCCATTATTTACCTTAAAGTAGTAGTAGTAGTAGTAGTAGTAGTAGTTCATTGAGCCGAAAGATAATCATAATTGCATCCAAGATCGATATTCTTTTACCCTAGTCTTTCCCTTGTTTCCACAGTTCCCAGGCGGAGCGCGCGAAGCTTTCCCAGCTGCGGAGCGATGCCCAGAGTGTGGTCAACTCGGTGGCCACCACCGTGTGGGACTTCTGGAGCAACACGAACAACGCCTTCGATCGCCGCTCGCAGGAGATGGCCGAGGCGAAGAACCGGGTGCAGCTGCACCTTCAGAAGGTCCAACAGGAGCTGTTCGACATGGAGAAGCATCTCTTCCTCCTGCAGAAGGCCATCCAGGACAAGTCCGGGCCGTTGAAAGTGGCCCAGACGCGGCTGGAGGCCCGCTCCCACCGCGAGGGCGTCGAGCTGTGCAAGGACCACGCCCAGGACCGCCTCGTCCAGGAGGTGCAGGACATCCAGGGTGCCGTGGAGACGCTGCACCACAAGCTGATGGAGGCGGAGGCCACCCATCAGGGCCTACTAAAGACGCGCTGCACCCTGGAGGTGGATCTGCGCAACAAAGTCAATGCCCTGTTCATCGACCGAGAGAAGTGCATGAGTCTCCGGCGCTCCTTCCCGGTCAGCAATCTGATCAAGTACTGATCCGTATCCGTAACTGCACGCCGGTCTCTGGACTCCGCACTCCCACTCGCTTTTTCCGCCACCTGCTTTACTGACATGGCTTTTGTGTGTGTGTCGACTTCAAAAGCCAATCTTCAGTCTCTCACTGAAGCACAGGATAACTGTGTTTTTACTGACATACATACATACTTTCAAACGGAACAATAAGTGTGTACTACCTATTCGGAATTATTAGGAGCATGAATAAGAAATTAATTTTAAATTTATTATATTACAGATAGATCGATTACTTTTAATGGGAATCACGGTGGACAACCAAGAGTTCCACGCCAAAGGCAAAATTATTTTAAATCTCGAGTGGAATAATTACTTTATTTTTAAAACAATGAAGACATAAATACACGTATTGAATATAAAATTGTAAAGTGTATTTTGATACATTGAGTTCATACTTGCGAGTATTTGTTCAATGTTTCCCAATTGCAAATTTATTTTTAATAAAACGGCTACACTAAAGTATTACACCGGCGCATTTCCCTGGGTGAAGTGGATCCACATAATGAAACAGAATCAACACGACGAAATTTTGTCAGTGTATCGCACGCAGCAGGGCTTGGGTCCGTGCTAGTTGGCTATTCTGGTTTCCCACCAAAAACCGAAATCGAACAGCATTGGCAACCCTTCAGCAGCTGTTTGCTGTCTTTTCGTTTGTTTTCATTATCAAACGCAAAAGCGAACAATATGTCGAAATTTCTGTCCCAAGCCGCCCTAAATACGCTGCGAAACACGCGCCTGGGGTCGCGGCAACTGTAAGTAATCCAAGATCACCCGATGCCCACCGGAGTAAACCATTGCCGCTGTTCTTCAGGGTGCGCAGTTTTAAGGGCATCTCCAACACGCGTAACCATCGCATACCGGCTCACCAGGAATCGGGATGTGGTCACTCAGTGGGATGCGGGCTGCTAGAGTTGCGGATGCCGGTGGCGTGCAGGAGGAGCATGTTCATCCAGACGCAGGACACTCCGAATCCGGAGAGCTTGAAGTTCCTGCCCGGCGTGGACGTCCTGGGAAAGGGGAACACGTACGACTTCCCCAACGGAACCACCGCCCACAACAGTCCTTTGGGTGAGTAAGGATGCACGTGGGGCTCCCTGGGGATCCCATAAATCGGTTCTCGGGTCGCCGAAATGATCACATTGCTCCAAAGGTCCAGTTTTCCTGGTTGACTCCAAAATAGGCGGTTAATTTTTAGCAGCGAGGCACTTGTTGCTTCCACGCCGAAAGTAAAAAACGTAGATACAATAGTTTGTGAAGAAAGCGCTATATCTGCAATGGTAGAGCTTAAGGTGGATCTGGTGAATGAGTGGCGTTCTTCAGTGTTCTTAGCAAACTAATTTAAATTTGAAAATACGAAGCTTTCATTAATTTAAATTAGTTTTGGTTTAGGGAAAAACGGGACATTTTTATACTATTCATTCTCGAAAAAGAATGAAAGGGTGCAAAATAATGTAACCTAGCTAATTCACTTAGAAATTAATCAATATATATAAATCCGTATATATATATCCGTATATATATATATATATATATATGTATATATATCGTTATATTTGATGATGAAAAAATAAGTTTTACTTATTACGTTCCTTGCTGTTTACAAATTCTCAACGTGTTTCTGTAACGGTTAATGAGCATAAAGTCGCAGAATTGAGATTTTTCTACTGCCACCCATAATGAATATTGTAAAAGAAATATGTATCTAAATAACCACAATTTAATTTTTCCAGATTTTAAACCAGCCTTTCGAAGTGGTGCATCCTTTTAGTTTTTTTTTTTAATGCATATTTCAATATGTGCAATAATTTTTTTCTTTCACTTGTTATAAAAATGGTTTAAAAAACAATTCGCTATAAAAAAAAGGGGTTTTGTGAACACATTTTTGTAGGTCCTCCAAAGTTTTGCGTCTCTATCTAATTAATGAGCACAACAAGTGGAAGCACTACATCTGGAGGAAATAATACTGAATTGTTAGATGTTCTTGAAAACCAAAAATTTTTGTTAGAGCCACAAGATTAATAATCCGTACTGGCGGTCGTTGTAACTTTCCCATTTCTGATATTATGTAATCCTAGTAAAATTTACTTTTATTTTCCATTATCACTGGATAATTTGGCAGCCAAATTGCTGTTCCGCGTGGAGGGCGTTAAGGGCGTGTTCTTTGGCGCCGACTTCGTCACCATCTCGAAGCAGGAGGGCGCCGAGTGGAGCCTGATTAAGCCAGAGGTGTTTGCCGTCATAATGGACTTCTTTGCCAGCGGCTTACCAGTTCTCAACGATGCCCAGCCCAATGCGGACACCGAGATCCTCGAGGACGACGACGAGACGGTAATGATGATCAAGGAGCTGCTGGACACGCGCATCCGACCCACCGTCCAGGAGGACGGCGGCGACATCGTCTTCATGGGCTACGAGGGCGGCGTGGTCAAGCTAAAGATGCAAGGCTCCTGCTCCTCCTGTCCCAGCTCCATTGTGACGCTGAAGAACGGAGTGCAGAACATGCTGCAATTCTACATACCGGAGGTGGAGTCCGTTGAGCAGGTCTTCGACGAGGCGGACAGGATGATCGAGAGCGAGTTTGAGCGCTTCGAAAAGAACCTCAAGACGCTCAAGCAGCAGGAGCCCAGTGGCGGCGGTCCCCATTAGAGGGACTCATTTTAATTTCCCTGCTTACGTTGCTAATTCGCTAGTGAAACCAATAGTTAGTTGTATACATAACGTACATGTAGTTGATTACTTAAATAAATCTACGGCTTTAAGCTTAACCGTTAGTGCATGAACCGATGTACAGAAACTCATGTTCGAGTTTGATCTGTGGGGTTACAAAGGAAATTTACACTTGTTTAAACTATTAAAATGTATTATATTATTTGAAGTTTCACTAAGAACATATATTCAATGCTTTCATTCTATACTATTGAAAATGTGGGCTGGATAAGGATAAGGCCCACATGCTAATCAACTGAAAACCAACAGCCTAATTAATTCGGCACCAAGCAAGGTCAATAATTGAGAAACTAACTTAAAGGGGCCTGCGGCCTGCGGCCCAGTCTGACCCCCATTGGCAAGTGGGTCAATAACCCGTGTCATTGCCATCGATTCTACAACTCGTTGAAGGGAACCATTACCAGGCGATACCGCTGCCAGGCTACCGTTTAATCAATAAGCCCGCCGGAGAAGAAGCCACCGAGGACTGGCGCTGGGACCATTCTATCCAGAACCGCAGGACCCCACAGACCCAAAGTAAAGGGATCTCCGAGGAAGAGAAGTGGTAATATATCGAGTCCGTCGACAAATGCTCTGCTGGGCCAACGAGGATCACTATCTGAGCCAACGCTACCCGAATCCGCAGCAAAAGGCGCCAGAAACGCTTAAGAACCTGCTGTTGCGATCCAGTGTACCGATAGTGGGTGCTCCGAATCCCGAGAAGGACTCGCATTTCGCCGGCACCATGGCACCGCTCAAGGGTCAGGAGGTGCTTAAGTTCCACAAGCACTCCTACCTCGAGAACCGCATCTTCGATCACCGCCTGGTCAAGGACAACCTGCTGGACAAGTGGCCCACCGCTGACATGAACGAGTACAACGAGCGCAAGGACCACCGCAACCTCATGGAGTCCTATGTACCACTAACCACCATTGCACCACTACCATTACCCATTGCACCTATGTATTGTATGTATGTAGTTTCGTATCTTGGCATTCATCTACCATAGTAGCACTGAAAAGTTGTGGAGCACCTGGCCAAGATGTAGCTGGTTGAGATGTAGGTAGGCACCCAGAAGGTGCATATCTATATGCCTGCTTCCTGCATGGAGGACTATCACTTTACTTTAGATATCGCATCAGCCATGTCATTTGATCCTATTTTGTTCTATATATGCTGTTCTAAGCGAGCTGGAGTTATGCCACATGCCGCATTATGCATTCTAGCTAACTTTATTTCTGTTGCAATGCCACTTGTCTTAAATTCGGTGAGCAATCGGAGTAGGCCACTTTTGGACGCTGGGCCCTGTCACCCGGTCCCAGTCTGAGATTGGTTTAGTTTACTCCCTTTCTCGAATGGGAACGTATCTGTGCTCTGTGCTTTTTGAAATCATTTGTTTGTTCCCAACACCCAGTCCAAATTCCAAGTGGCACAAATTATTAGTACTTCACTATCCCAACGATTCGACTTATAACCGATACCAATACCGAAACCTCCGACCACGATGAGTCACAATGGGGCTGGTTTGGGAGCCGGATCCGGCGGATCGCCCATCCCGCCAACCACGGTCATGTATTCCCAATTGCAGCCATGGAGCCAGGCGGGCGCTCCGCCCTGCATGGAGCCCGTCATGGGGCCTTCGATCCCGCCGAGAGTTGGCGCCGCCTACGAGACGCCCACGAAGCACCCGTGGCGCCCTGCTATGGCCTATGAGCTAATCCAGGTGAAGCATATGCCCGAGCAGCCGGTGACCAACCAGCTGACCAAGCAGTGCTTCCTGCCCAAGGGCATGAAGACGGACGGCATGATATTCCCCAACTTGGTCACCGGGTTCGATCGCAATCCACAGCACGCCGCCCGGGCTGCCCTCTACACGCGGTACACCAGCAACGAGTGGTACAACAACAACATGACCAAGTACTCCGAGTCGAACATGAATCGGTAAGTGGCTTCTCTAGCGGAGCACAGAGCTCCTTATTGAAGAGACAGATATGTATGTATGTGTACCTGGTACCATACTACTATTGCAAGGAGGGCAACCGCATGATTCATCGTGTCTTTCAGCAACCTCTCGGAGCGCATGCGGAATGACGCAGTGCGTCTGATGCGGGAGACGGACGAGAAGGCCACCTCGGGCCAGAGGGACGCCGGCCGAAGGCTGGGCGAGCGCATCACCGACCTGACCTTCTGGCGCAACGAGCTGAACGCGGAGCTGGAGAAGCTGATCGCCGAGATGTCGGACATCAACGAGCTGCAGCGGCAGTGCGGCAAGGCACTTCTCGACCTGGAGATACCACTGCACATCGCCCAGGAGTGCCTCTTTCACCGAGAGTCGCGCCAGGGCACGGAGAAGGTGCATGACATCGTGGAGAAGGCCCTCCTCGTTGAGATCAACAACTTGAGGAACTCCCGTGACCGGCTAGGCGGCCTGCACGAGAAGATCTCGAAGCAGGCCCTCGACTGCCGCGGCGCCCAGCATCTCCTCGAGGACGATGTGTCGCACAAGGAGTCCTCGCTCGGCATCGACTCCATGTGCCACCAGCTGAACAACCACAGCCGCGGCATCACCTACTACGGCGGCATCGAGAAGTTCGATCCCTCGGTCAGCACCCAGGAGTCCTGGGCGCAGGCCAGCAGCGAGCACGTCCGCCGGTGAGTATATTAGTCATGTGCCACGCCTATCGAATACCCATTATTTACCTTAAAGTAGTAGTAGTAGTAGTAGTAGTAGTAGTTCATTGAGCCGAAAGATAATCATAATTGCATCCAAGATCGATATTCTTTTACCCTAGTCTTTCCCTTGTTTCCACAGTTCCCAGGCGGAGCGCGCGAAGCTTTCCCAGCTGCGGAGCGATGCCCAGAGTGTGGTCAACTCGGTGGCCACCACCGTGTGGGACTTCTGGAGCAACACGAACAACGCCTTCGATCGCCGCTCGCAGGAGATGGCCGAGGCGAAGAACCGGGTGCAGCTGCACCTTCAGAAGGTCCAACAGGAGCTGTTCGACATGGAGAAGCATCTCTTCCTCCTGCAGAAGGCCATCCAGGACAAGTCCGGGCCGTTGAAAGTGGCCCAGACGCGGCTGGAGGCCCGCTCCCACCGCGAGGGCGTCGAGCTGTGCAAGGACCACGCCCAGGACCGCCTCGTCCAGGAGGTGCAGGACATCCAGGGTGCCGTGGAGACGCTGCACCACAAGCTGATGGAGGCGGAGGCCACCCATCAGGGCCTACTAAAGACGCGCTGCACCCTGGAGGTGGATCTGCGCAACAAAGTCAATGCCCTGTTCATCGACCGAGAGAAGTGCATGAGTCTCCGGCGCTCCTTCCCGGTCAGCAATCTGATCAAGTACTGATCCGTATCCGTAACTGCACGCCGGTCTCTGGACTCCGCACTCCCACTCGCTTTTTCCGCCACCTGCTTTACTGACATGGCTTTTGTGTGTGTGTCGACTTCAAAAGCCAATCTTCAGTCTCTCACTGAAGCACAGGATAACTGTGTTTTTACTGACATACATACATACTTTCAAACGGAACAATAAGTGTGTACTACCTATTCGGAATTATTAGGAGCATGAATAAGAAATTAATTTTAAATTTATTATATTACAGATAGATCGATTACTTTTAATGGGAATCACGGTGGACAACCAAGAGTTCCACGCCAAAGGCAAAATTATTTTAAATCTCGAGTGGAATAATTACTTTATTTTTAAAACAATGAAGACATAAATACACGTATTGAATATAAAATTGTAAAGTGTATTTTGATACATTGAGTTCATACTTGCGAGTATTTGTTCAATGTTTCCCAATTGCAAATTTATTTTTAATAAAACGGCTACACTAAAGTATTACACCGGCGCATTTCCCTGGGTGAAGTGGATCCACATAATGAAACAGAATCAACACGACGAAATTTTGTCAGTGTATCGCACGCAGCAGGGCTTGGGTCCGTGCTAGTTGGCTATTCTGGTTTCCCACCAAAAACCGAAATCGAACAGCATTGGCAACCCTTCAGCAGCTGTTTGCTGTCTTTTCGTTTGTTTTCATTATCAAACGCAAAAGCGAACAATATGTCGAAATTTCTGTCCCAAGCCGCCCTAAATACGCTGCGAAACACGCGCCTGGGGTCGCGGCAACTGTAAGTAATCCAAGATCACCCGATGCCCACCGGAGTAAACCATTGCCGCTGTTCTTCAGGGTGCGCAGTTTTAAGGGCATCTCCAACACGCGTAACCATCGCATACCGGCTCACCAGGAATCGGGATGTGGTCACTCAGTGGGATGCGGGCTGCTAGAGTTGCGGATGCCGGTGGCGTGCAGGAGGAGCATGTTCATCCAGACGCAGGACACTCCGAATCCGGAGAGCTTGAAGTTCCTGCCCGGCGTGGACGTCCTGGGAAAGGGGAACACGTACGACTTCCCCAACGGAACCACCGCCCACAACAGTCCTTTGGGTGAGTAAGGATGCACGTGGGGCTCCCTGGGGATCCCATAAATCGGTTCTCGGGTCGCCGAAATGATCACATTGCTCCAAAGGTCCAGTTTTCCTGGTTGACTCCAAAATAGGCGGTTAATTTTTAGCAGCGAGGCACTTGTTGCTTCCACGCCGAAAGTAAAAAACGTAGATACAATAGTTTGTGAAGAAAGCGCTATATCTGCAATGGTAGAGCTTAAGGTGGATCTGGTGAATGAGTGGCGTTCTTCAGTGTTCTTAGCAAACTAATTTAAATTTGAAAATACGAAGCTTTCATTAATTTAAATTAGTTTTGGTTTAGGGAAAAACGGGACATTTTTATACTATTCATTCTCGAAAAAGAATGAAAGGGTGCAAAATAATGTAACCTAGCTAATTCACTTAGAAATTAATCAATATATATAAATCCGTATATATATATCCGTATATATATATATATATATATATGTATATATATCGTTATATTTGATGATGAAAAAATAAGTTTTACTTATTACGTTCCTTGCTGTTTACAAATTCTCAACGTGTTTCTGTAACGGTTAATGAGCATAAAGTCGCAGAATTGAGATTTTTCTACTGCCACCCATAATGAATATTGTAAAAGAAATATGTATCTAAATAACCACAATTTAATTTTTCCAGATTTTAAACCAGCCTTTCGAAGTGGTGCATCCTTTTAGTTTTTTTTTTTAATGCATATTTCAATATGTGCAATAATTTTTTTCTTTCACTTGTTATAAAAATGGTTTAAAAAACAATTCGCTATAAAAAAAAGGGGTTTTGTGAACACATTTTTGTAGGTCCTCCAAAGTTTTGCGTCTCTATCTAATTAATGAGCACAACAAGTGGAAGCACTACATCTGGAGGAAATAATACTGAATTGTTAGATGTTCTTGAAAACCAAAAATTTTTGTTAGAGCCACAAGATTAATAATCCGTACTGGCGGTCGTTGTAACTTTCCCATTTCTGATATTATGTAATCCTAGTAAAATTTACTTTTATTTTCCATTATCACTGGATAATTTGGCAGCCAAATTGCTGTTCCGCGTGGAGGGCGTTAAGGGCGTGTTCTTTGGCGCCGACTTCGTCACCATCTCGAAGCAGGAGGGCGCCGAGTGGAGCCTGATTAAGCCAGAGGTGTTTGCCGTCATAATGGACTTCTTTGCCAGCGGCTTACCAGTTCTCAACGATGCCCAGCCCAATGCGGACACCGAGATCCTCGAGGACGACGACGAGACGGTAATGATGATCAAGGAGCTGCTGGACACGCGCATCCGACCCACCGTCCAGGAGGACGGCGGCGACATCGTCTTCATGGGCTACGAGGGCGGCGTGGTCAAGCTAAAGATGCAAGGCTCCTGCTCCTCCTGTCCCAGCTCCATTGTGACGCTGAAGAACGGAGTGCAGAACATGCTGCAATTCTACATACCGGAGGTGGAGTCCGTTGAGCAGGTCTTCGACGAGGCGGACAGGATGATCGAGAGCGAGTTTGAGCGCTTCGAAAAGAACCTCAAGACGCTCAAGCAGCAGGAGCCCAGTGGCGGCGGTCCCCATTAGAGGGACTCATTTTAATTTCCCTGCTTACGTTGCTAATTCGCTAGTGAAACCAATAGTTAGTTGTATACATAACGTACATGTAGTTGATTACTTAAATAAATCTACGGCTTTAAGCTTAACCGTTAGTGCATGAACCGATGTACAGAAACTCATGTTCGAGTTTGATCTGTGGGGTTACAAAGGAAATTTACACTTGTTTAAACTATTAAAATGTATTATATTATTTGAAGTTTCACTAAGAACATATATTCAATGCTTTCATTCTATACTATTGAAAATGTGGGCTGGATAAGGATAAGGCCCACATGCTAATCAACTGAAAACCAACAGCCTAATTAATTCGGCACCAAGCAAGGTCAATAATTGAGAAACTAACTTAGAGGGGCCTGCAGCCTGCGGCCCAGTCTGACCCCCATTGGCAAGTGGGTCAATAACCCGTGTCATTGCCATCGATTCTACAACTCGTTGAAGGGAACCATTACCAGGCGATACCGCTGCCAGGCTACCGTTTAATCAATAAGCCCGCCGGAGAAGAAGCCACCGAGGACTGGCGCTGGGACCATTCTATCCAGAACCGCAGGACCCCACAGACCCAAAGTAAAGGGATCTCCGAGGAAGAGAAGTGGTAATATATCGAGTCCGTCGACAAATGCTCTGCTGGGCCAACGAGGATCACTATCTGAGCCAACGCTACCCGAATCCGCAGCAAAAGGCGCCAGAAACGCTTAAGAACCTGCTGTTGCGATCCAGTGTACCGATAGTGAGTGCTCCGAATCCCGAGAAGGACTCGCATTTCGCCGGCACCATGGCACCGCTCAAGGGTCAGGAGGTGCTTAAGTTCCACAAGCACTCCTACCTCGAGAACCGCATCTTCGATCACCGCCTGGTCAAGGACAACCTGCTGGACAAGTGGCCCACCGCTGACATGAACGAGTACAACGAGCGCAAGGACCACCGCAACCTCATGGAGTCCTATGTACCACTAACCACCATTGCACCACTACCATTACCCATTGCACCTATGTATTGTATGTATGTAGTTTCGTATCTTGGCATTCATCTACCATAGTAGCACTGAAAAGTTGTGGAGCACCTGGCCAAGATGTAGCTGGTTGAGATGTAGGTAGGCACCCAGAAGGTGCATATCTATATGCCTGCTTCCTGCATGGAGGACTATCACTTTACTTTAGATATCGCATCAGCCATGTCATTTGATCCTATTTTGTTCTATATATGCTGTTCTAAGCGAGCTGGAGTTATGCCACATGCCGCATTATGCATTCTAGCTAACTTTATTTCTGTTGCAATGCCACTTGTCTTAAATTCGGTGAGCAATCGGAGTAGGCCACTTTTGGACGCTGGGCCCTGTCACCCGGTCCCAGTCTGAGATTGGTTTAGTTTACTCCCTTTCTCGAATGGGAACGTATCTGTGCTCTGTGCTTTTTGAAATCATTTGTTTGTTCCCAACACCCAGTCCAAATTCCAAGTGGCACAAATTATTAGTACTTCACTATCCCAACGATTCGACTTATAACCGATACCAATACCGAAACCTCCGACCACGATGAGTCACAATGGGGCTGGTTTGGGAGCCGGATCCGGCGGATCGCCCATCCCGCCAACCACGGTCATGTATTCCCAATTGCAGCCATGGAGCCAGGCGGGCGCTCCGCCCTGCATGGAGCCCGTCATGGGGCCTTCGATCCCGCCGAGAGTTGGCGCCGCCTACGAGACGCCCACGAAGCACCCGTGGCGCCCTGCTATGGCCTATGAGCTAATCCAGGTGAAGCATATGCCCGAGCAGCCGGTGACCAACCAGCTGACCAAGCAGTGCTTCCTGCCCAAGGGCATGAAGACGGACGGCATGATATTCCCCAACTTGGTCACCGGGTTCGATCGCAATCCACAGCACGCCGCCCGGGCTGCCCTCTACACGCGGTACACCAGCAACGAGTGGTACAACAACAACATGACCAAGTACTCCGAGTCGAACATGAATCGGTAAGTGGCTTCTCTAGCGGAGCACAGAGCTCCTTATTGAAGAGACAGATATGTATGTATGTGTACCTGGTACCATACTACTATTGCAAGGAGGGCAACCGCATGATTCATCGTGTCTTTCAGCAACCTCTCGGAGCGCATGCGGAATGACGCAGTGCGTCTGATGCGGGAGACGGACGAGAAGGCCACCTCGGGCCAGAGGGACGCCGGCCGAAGGCTGGGCGAGCGCATCACCGACCTGACCTTCTGGCGCAACGAGCTGAACGCGGAGCTGGAGAAGCTGATCGCCGAGATGTCGGACATCAACGAGCTGCAGCGGCAGTGCGGCAAGGCACTTCTCGACCTGGAGATACCACTGCACATCGCCCAGGAGTGCCTCTTTCACCGAGAGTCGCGCCAGGGCACGGAGAAGGTGCATGACATCGTGGAGAAGGCCCTCCTCGTTGAGATCAACAACTTGAGGAACTCCCGTGACCGGCTAGGCGGCCTGCACGAGAAGATCTCGAAGCAGGCCCTCGACTGCCGCGGCGCCCAGCATCTCCTCGAGGACGATGTGTCGCACAAGGAGTCCTCGCTCGGCATCGACTCCATGTGCCACCAGCTGAACAACCACAGCCGCGGCATCACCTACTACGGCGGCATCGAGAAGTTCGATCCCTCGGTCAGCACCCAGGAGTCCTGGGCGCAGGCCAGCAGCGAGCACGTCCGCCGGTGAGTATATTAGTCATGTGCCACGCCTATCGAATACCCATTATTTACCTTAAAGTAGTAGTAGTAGTAGTAGTAGTAGTAGTAGTTCATTGAGCCGAAAGATAATCATAATTGCATCCAAGATCGATATTCTTTTACCCTAGTCTTTCCCTTGTTTCCACAGTTCCCAGGCGGAGCGCGCGAAGCTTTCCCAGCTGCGGAGCGATGCCCAGAGTGTGGTCAACTCGGTGGCCACCACCGTGTGGGACTTCTGGAGCAACACGAACAACGCCTTCGATCGCCGCTCGCAGGAGATGGCCGAGGCGAAGAACCGGGTGCAGCTGCACCTTCAGAAGGTCCAACAGGAGCTGTTCGACATGGAGAAGCATCTCTTCCTCCTGCAGAAGGCCATCCAGGACAAGTCCGGGCCGTTGAAAGTGGCCCAGACGCGGCTGGAGGCCCGCTCCCACCGCGAGGGCGTCGAGCTGTGCAAGGACCACGCCCAGGACCGCCTTGTCCAGGAGGTGCAGGACATCCAGGGTGCAGTGGAGACGCTGCACCACAAGCTGATGGAGGCGGAGGCCACCCATCAGGGCCTACTAAAGACGCGCTGCACCCTGGAGGTGGATCTGCGCAACAAAGTCAATGCCCTGTTCATCGACCGAGAGAAGTGCATGAGTCTCCGGCGCTCCTTCCCGGTCAGCAATCTGATCAAGTACTGATCCGTATCCGTAACTGCACGCCGGTCTCTGGACTCCGCACTCCCACTCGCTTTTTCCGCCACCAGTTTTCCTGACATGTCATTTGTGTGTGTACCATCAAGAGATAAACTGCAGATTGCATTTGTTGAAAACTCCTTCGAGATAATCCAACTTTCTCTTTCTGATTGGCACTATAAAACATGCAAGCGATGGGCCACAAATGCTATAGCTCATTAGTTTGCCTTATAGGTAAAAATAATTAATACATATGCATGTGTGTATGTTCAAAAGATTTGTAAACTATTAATGTGACCGCCGCTAGATGGCGCGTATGCGCAATCTTTGAATCTATCGATTTTCTACTTATGTAAGTATGTAAGATGGACCTTCATCTCGCTCACACACCATTTAGCTGAGTAACGGGTATCAGATAGAGAGTAACTCGATTCCAGCGTTTTTTCCTTCAAAGAAAATAAACGTCCAGTTTTTCTTAATGAAATCATAAATACGCATAAGATTATGCATCTTGCGCACAACAGTTACTAAATTTTACTATAAAAGAAAGCTTATGTATATTGCATGTACAAATTACGAAAGTTTGGTCTGTGCGTTTCTGAAGTTTTCTCCTCCCAATTTTGATTATTGGAGTCTTTCTCATTAGCTCTTAGCTTCTCTGAGAATTTCGAATATCTGCTTAAAAATAAAAAGCTTAAAAGGGTTTTGCTGCTTTTGAAAAAATAAGAATTGACATTTTTTAAAATTGGAGCCATAAAATAAACGTACAGGCACACTAATAGTAGGGTTGGTATTTTTTGCTAAGTTTGGTATTAAGTGCACACTTCGGCGTATGTACTGCATATTTAAACAGCCAAGCGACGGTCACATTGCTTGGGTCCTCTGCAAAATTTTTAATGAAAGTTATTAACCAGAATTCAACCGGAGGTGAGCTGTTTGAAACTTAAAGGTTTGGAGTCCCACGAAGACTTAAAAACGACCAACGCTATACTGGATCCGCGGATCTCCCAAAAGTGAAGCAGCGTAAAGTGCATTAATAACCGCCGGCATATTTTTACGACCATAATCCATACTTTTCCCTGCAAGTCAGCTGCACCACACACCAACACCATCTGATTTTCCCCGCAAGTGCACATATCCCCCGCCAGGGTTTGATTAGAGGGTAATCCGTAGCCCAGCTGCATGCAAGCTGCATTTTCCGGCCATTTTCGCCTAACGGTTCCGTCCCACCTATTGGGGCACGACTGACGTGTACATTAATTTTGCAGCGGTGGGGCCCACACACACACACAATGGCTTAAAAGAATGCCTTTTGTTTGTGTGTAAGCAATGTATAAGCGAAGCCACAGGATCGAATTCCCTGTAAACTTGACAGTTACAGTTATAGGTACTGTTACTGTTACAGTAGGCCGCGTCGTGTAGAGCAAATAAGATAATACTAGAAAACAAAATCGAAAATTGCCCGAGTCCCTGGTAGTTTGTTAATTATATATTTTCCCGCTCTTCAGTTTGAAACACGGGACAAGCCGCCATGCGATTCGCTCTGGCCACCGTGGCCATCATCTGGGCTTTATTCGTCCTGGCCGACGGAGTGGACCCCGGGAACTTTAAGACCTGCGAGCAGAGCAGTTTTTGTCGGTGAGTCTGGCTTTGTACACGATGCACTGCATACGTACGTGGTTCGGGTTGCAAGGATTTCATTAGTTGGCTAAAAAAGATTGCGTTTCCGACTATATTAAGTATATATATTCTTCATCAGGATCAATAGCCAAGTCCGTCTGTCAGACTGTCCGTCTGTCCGTATGAATGTCGAGATCTCAGGAACTATAACAGCTAGAAGGTTGAGATTCAGCAAACAGATTCTAGAGACAAAGACGCAGCGGAAGTTTGTAGACCCATGTTGCCATACCCACAACCCCACAAAACAGCTACGCCCACACTTTTGAAAAATGTGTTGATATTTTTTCACATTTAATTCCCCAACAATTATGAAATTTCGCGTTTGCGTTCACACTAGCTGAGTAACGAGTATCTGATAGTCGGAGAACTCGACTATAGCATTCTCTCTTGTTTTTTTTTTAATCGAAATATTCCTATTTTCGTCAATGAAACGCAGTAGGAAGGCAGACTTTTCCGTCTGTAGCTTTGTGTTGTTTCTAAATTTCCACTTAAAGAGAAAGTGGAAAGTGTCTTCACAATGTTTAAACTCTACACTTTGGGACTCAAGTATCATCGATGTGATTTTCACTCAAAGTGCTAGTCCACTGTAATTTCGAAGATATTTAGCGAAATAAGTCCACATATTGATAATTCAGGTTGTTGTTTATAGAACAACCATAACTTGATGATGATTTTATTAATGGTTTTCAGACGCTCCCGAAAGATTCAGGGATCGGGCAGCAAGTACGCCTTAATTCCCGGCACCTTGAACACCTATGCGGATTCGTTGACCGCTGATCTCGTTAACAAGGAAAACCATCACCAGTTTGCCTTTAAGCTAGAGGCTCTGGTGGGCAGTACCTTCCGCCTGCAGATCGATGAAAAGCAGCCACTTCGGCCACGATATCGCGTCGAGCACGCTCTGAAGGGCCCAACCCAGGCCGGACGCATTCGTGTCCAGCGGGAAACAGATGGAGAGATCGTTATCACATCGGAGAAGAACAAGGCTGTGATCCACGGAGACCCGTTCCGCATCGATTTCTTCGAGAACGACGTGCTGGTGGTCTCGGTGAATGCCAAGAACTGGTTGTACTTTGAGCATCTGCGGCAGAAGGCCCAGGAACCGACCTCCCACCCGGCGGAAAACGAGAATCAGCAGGAGCAGGATGCCGCTGTCGAAACTCCTAAAGCAGCAGATACTATCGATGATCCTGGTGCATGGGAGGAGAACTTCAAATCACACCACGACTCTAAGCCCTACGGTCCGGAAGCTGTGGCTCTGGACTTTTCGTTCCCCGCAGCCAAAGTTCTATTCGGTATTCCAGAGCACGCCGACAGCTTCATACTAAAGTCCACCTCGGGTACGGATCCTTACCGCCTGTACAACCTGGATGTGTTCGAATACGTTGTGGACAGCAAGATGGCCCTGTACGGCTCAGTGCCGGTAATCTATGGTCATGGGTGAGTTTCTTTTGAGTTTTTTTAAAAGCTTAAAAACTGGCGAATAGCCTGCTGATTGCGCATATACAATAGTATGCTGTGCACATTGTTTAATGTTATAATACGAAGTTCTAAGAACAAATTTTAACATCTAATTTGTAATATCTTCCAGAGCGCAACGCACAGCGGGCGTTTACTGGCAGAATGCCGCTGAAACTTGGGTGGACATTCAAACGTCGGAGACCAATGTTGTATCTTCGCTGGTAAATTTTGTATCCGGCTCGCAGAAGACTCCTCCTCCGGCTGCCCACTTTATGTCGGAGTCGGGCATCGTGGACGCCTTCATCATGTTGGGACCCAAGCCCATGGACACTTTTAAGCAGTACGCGGCTCTGACTGGAACACACGAGTTACCTCAGTTATTTGCTCTGGCCTACCACCAGAGCCGCTGGAACTACAACGACGAGAGGGACGTGACCTCCGTGTCAGCGAAATTCGACGAGTACAATATACCCATGGACACCATGTGGCTGGACATCGAGCATACAGATGGCAAGCGCTACTTCACCTGGGACAAGTTCAAGTTCCCGCACCCGCTGGCAATGATCAAGAATCTTACAGAACTGGGTCGCCACTTGGTGGTGATAGTCGACCCGCACATCAAGCGGGATAATAATTACTTCTTCCACCGCGACTGCACGGATCGTGGTTATTATGTGAAAACGCGCGAGGGCAATGATTACGAGGGCTGGTGTTGGCCGGGAGCGGCTAGTTATCCTGATTTCTTTAACCCCGTGGTCAGAGAGTACTACGCCAGCCAGTACGCGCTGGACAAGTTCCAAACGGTCACCGCAGATGTGATGTTGTGGAACGACATGAACGAGCCATCGGTGTTCAACGGCCCTGAGATCACGGCGCCCAAGGACTTGATCCACTACGGCAACTGGGAGCACCGTGACGTGCACAATTTGTACGGTCACATGCACTTGATGGGGTCCTTCGCGGGCCTGCAGCAGCGCGATCCCAACCAGCGGCCCTTCATCCTCACACGCGCCCACTTTGCTGGTTCCCAGCGTTATGCTGCCATTTGGACGGGTGACAACTTTGCGGACTGGTCGCATCTACAGCACTCAGTCAAAATGTGTCTCACGGAGGCGGTGGCCGGCTTCTCCTTCTGCGGTGCCGATGTCGGTGCCTTCTTTGGAAACCCAGATACTGAGCTGCTGGAGCGCTGGTATCAAACCGGTGCCTTCCTGCCCTTTTTCCGGGCTCATGCACACATCGACACTAAGCGCCGGGAGCCATGGCTTTTCCCAGAACGCACTCGCCAGGTTATCCAAAATGCTGTGATCAAGCGTTATTCATATCTGCCCCTGTGGTACACCGCATTCTACGAGCTGGAGCTGACTGGCGAGCCGGTAATTCGCCCATTATTAGCCCAATATCCACTGGATAAGGAGGCCTTCGGCGTTGACAACCAGCTGTTGGTGCAAGATCGCCTGCTTGTGAGACCCGTCATGCAGCAGGGCGTCAGCAAGGTGGACGTGTACTTCCCGGCAATTGACGACAAAAAGAATGGCGACTGGTGGTACGATGTGGATACTTACCAGCGCCAGGAACGATCCGGCTATGTGTCGGTTCCAGTAGATGATTTCAAGGTGAGAGGCGTTATTGTGTTTTTGAAAGGTCACATTTTTTAGTTTCTTCCGCTTTCAAACTACTTACAGATCCCCGTTTGGCAGCGTGGTGGCAGCATTGTACCGAAGAAGGAGCGACAGCGCCGCGCCTCAACCTTGATGTTGCACGATCCGTACACACTGATAATCTGCTTAGACCGTCAGGGCAAGGCATCCGGTTCCCTCTACCTAGACGACGAGAAGTCCTACGCTTACCGCCAGGGCCAGCGCATCCACGTGAACTACGAGTTCGCCCACGACCAGCTGGTCAATAGCTTCGTGGGCAAGCCCAAGTACAAGACCCTTGCCTGGATCGAGCGAATCGTGATCGCCGGACTTGAGAAGGTGCCCAGCAGCGCCAGCATCACGGTGAATGGTGTCAGCCAGCAGCTGGAGGTGCTCCATCATGATAACACCGTCGTCGTGCGCAAGCCGGGCGTCAAGATGGACGTCGACTTCGCCATTAAACTCAACTTTGCGTAGTCTGTAGTCGCAACGTGCGCCGTGTATTATTGTTCTCATAAATATTTTAATTGTGTGCACCCTAAAAATTGCTATTAAATGTTTTAAGCCTCCTATTCCAGGCAAACCCAAATAATAGATTCCCTAACTACCTTCGATTAGTATCCCCCGTTCCTTCTCTGCAATTCCATCAATTCAACATTCGGAGAGTGTAACTCAAGTTGAACGCAATTTATGTTTCAATAAATATAAAAACTTCTCTGTACGAACGATTTATTATTGCTAAAATATTTACCCAGAGGTAAAATAGCATTAAAAATAGAAATAGCACCATTCAAAGTATAAAGTATATATATATATATATATATATATATATATATATATATATATATATAAACTAGCCCTTCCTTTTTAAAGTAATCTGCTTGAATCTTTTTAGTCTTGTGTCTGTTCTAAATGTCAAACATGACAAAACGCAGTTTTCGGCGGCTTGTGGGCGTGGCAGCATGGGTCAACAAATACACATATGTTAAAGGCTAAACTAAAAATCTGCCAAAGAAACAATCAATACTTAAGTTAGTGACGAAGTGCACCATAAAAATGAAAACCTGCTGTGGTCCTTCGATCATACGAGTAACGAGTTCAGGAGAAAAGGAGGCGAAGGTGTACAAATTGGAGCAGTTGGGGTTGCTGGGGGCGAATGTCCTAGTTATGTTGCATTGTTGTGTTCACGTTGGAAATGTCGAATGACAAATGATCGAATGATTGTTTTCTTGGTTTTCAATCTGATTTTAATTCGAACTTCTTTATCATAGGTATGCATTTTATATTCTGTGCAGAACTAAATGCTGATGTCATTTATCGTATCTATAAGATATGGATTCTGATATTAAGTTGATCTTAACGAATTTATTCCAAATGCAGCCGAATTTCGCTTGGTGGCTATTCTTTTTTCCCCCTTTTTCCTTGGCAATATTATCAAAAGTTATTTCAATTAAAATGTGGCTCCAAGTCAGTGGGGCGAGAAAATGGGCTGCGGCGCTCCCACTTCACTTGCTGACCTCTGACCCCCGACGGCCTTAGATGTATTTTCGTAAAAATGTTCATAACTTTTCGTTTCGGTTGAGCTTAAGAATGTTGTTAAAATATTTTTGCAGCCTTCCTTCAGTTCCCTTCCACTGGCACTTTCTCTCTGCGGTCATTTCCCCCTATTTTCGTACTTGTGTACCAACCCCCCTCCCCCCCTTCTATACACACATGTGGTGTATATATTTTAGCATTTTGAACGGATGTGGCCATGTGAGCACTTGTATGGAGGTCAGCAGATTTTCCGGCAGCATAAGCATAATTATTTTTAATGCGCTCTGTAAGAATTTGAAAGGGGTGAGCGAGCGAAGCAAAAACAATAATAGCAACAAGCACATCCTTGGCTATTCTGGGATCCTTGGCTTTTTCGTGTCCTGCGAACTCCCCATCGCCACCCACAGGCTAACCGAGCGCATTACATTGCAAAATTAGAAAATTAGCTGAGCTTTTAGATCCATTCGTCGCAGTCCGATAGTATCCCCAAAAACCATTGAAGATACTGGCTACGCCTAGTTATTAAACCCACTGCTCGTCGAATCGGGTCCTTCTTGATTTCAAAAGCAGCAATACATATATCTTCTTTTGAGAACTGTTCATTGTATAAAGTTAATTATAATTATTTTTTAATTATATTTTAATTGTACCACCGTACTGCGGTGTTTGAAACTGTCTCAGGCTAACCAATCCAAATTTTGTGTGTGCAAAGTTGAACGCAACGTCAGCAATAGAATAAATGTCAGTAGCAATTCTCGTCTCCCATCATTTCAGGGTGCCTTCACCACACTCCCGTCCAATCCCCAATCCCCATTCCACAATGCTTAAGCCCCAATTCCCGACTTCGCTGACAGCAGCATCCCTGCTCGACCAGCAATGGGTGGATCTGGATTCCGGAAAGAGGGTGGTGTACTGAAAAAAAAGGCACTGCCATTCCAAAGCTCTGTGCAGTAGAAATGCTTTTGACAAGTTATAAAACTAGTGACGATCGCACACTCAACATTCAAAAGGTGTGATATAAGCCCTCTGTGACCAAATGGTTTTGCACTTGACTTAGAAAATAGATCGTATAACATTTAGTCGATTGTTGTTTCAGCCATTAAAATCGGATATCCCCAGCAAATTTTTATTGTCTCGTGTATGTATGTACATGTCGTGGCGAAAATAATGAGTATGCGTGTAGTCGCTGTTTACTTCTTCTCCATGTTCCCTTTGCTATTATGCGTGTTCCTATTTATTGTCAATGTGTGAGGATGAATAGATGAATTATCTATGAACGGGATTTTGCAAAAACGAGAGCGATAGAGCTGTTGCTGAACGTGGCCACTTGCGCTGCTTGGTTAGAAAGGGAAAACTATATAATGAAAAGGGAATGCCAAAAATTGAGAAGAGACAAAGCAGGCTGCACGAAACTGGAGTGAGGGCATTAATCGTGGAGAAGCCAAAGCAGACGCAAGTGGACTCGTTGACTGCGCACAGCTGCATAAAATTATATAGTAAAAAGAGATTTGAGCGACGCTGATATGGACGGACGGACGGACGGCGAGGCCTCTGATATTCTTAACCCGACATCAGAAGTGGGATCTGTGCCACACCCTGCATTTTCTGAGGATCAGTGGCGTGCAGTAGTGGAAATGCAAAATCGGAATTTGGCTGAACTTGTAAAAATCATGCAAGTGACGCCGGCACGTGAGCAGCAACCTAGTTATGATGTTAAGCTACCCAAATTTAACCCTGATGCTGCATGCGTAGAGGCAGCAAAGTGGTGTTCAACAACCGATATAATTCTAACTGAGCACCCCCTTAAAGGAAGTAAATCAATTTTGTCAATAAACAAGATTCCCGAAAAACGAGTAAATCTGTCTGAAATTTCAAGTACTTGGCTTCTTGCTGAGCAACGGTTAGACCTTGAGATAATAGAAATTGTTAACAAATTGGAGTCAGATGAATTGGCCGAAAACTTGGCATAAACGTATGATTTGCGAAAAGGTGTATTATATCGCAAGGTCCAAAGACGAGGTAGAACAAGTTATTTACCAGTTGTACCCAGAGCTTTCAAATGGTCAGTAATTAACCAGGTACACGAGTCGATAATGCATTTAGGGTGGCAAAAGACACTTGATAAAGGGTACCAGTATTATTGGTTCGCTAAAATGAACAAGTATGTTCGAAAATTTGTTTCAAACTGCATAACTTGTAGATCAGTGAAATCATCTTCCGGGAAGGTTCAGGCGGAACTTCATTTCATTCCGAAGACAAGTATACCGTGGCACACCATCCACATAGATATAACGGGGAAATTAAGTGGCAAGAGCGATTTGAAGGAGTATGTCATTGTTCAGATCGATGCCTATACAAAGTTTGTTTATCTGTATCACACCTTAAAGATAGATGCCGAAAGCTGTGTTAATGCTATGAAATCTTCCATATCCTTATTTGGAGTACCAGATCGCATCATCGCCGACCAGGGCAGATGTTTTACTAGCTCTAAGTTTTCAGAGTTTTGCGTATCGCAGAAAGTTGAACTTCACTTGATTGCTACGGGAATGAGCCGTGCAAATGGGCAAGTGGAACGGGTGATGGAAACACTGAAAAATTTGTTGTCAGTGGTAGAATCAAGTCAACGATCGTGGCAGGACGCACTTGGCGACTGACTTGTCAACTTGCACTGAATTGTACAATTTCTCGTGCCACTGAGGCGAGTCCGTTAGAAATGTTAATTGGTAAACAGGCTCGACCCCTTGGATTAGTTCCCCCATGTGAGACCGAATGTGAAATAGATAGACTGTTAGAGCTCATGCGACAGAAAATATGAATTCCTTAGCGTCTTACGACAAATCCCGATTTGATAGCAGTAGGGCAGCCGTTGACAAACACCACGTAGGTGACTATGTGCTATTGAGGAATGAAGAAAGACACCAAACTAAGTTAGATCCGAAATTCAGAGGACCGTTTTTGGTAACTGAAGTATTAGAGGGTGACAGGTATACACTAAAGTCGTTGACGAGTAACCGATCGTTCAAGTATTGCCAAGAAGATATACGTAAAATGCCGGATGCAGAAATCCCGAATGAGTTAAACGAGAATGTAGAGCAATAGCTGAAATATAGAAACAGTTTAATGAAAAGAAAAGCCCGCCAATGAGTTCTTTTGTGAACGAGAGATATCCGTCTAGGTGAGACGATGAATTGTGAGTTATCCGTCTAGGTGAGACGATGAATTGTGAGTTATCCGTCTAGGTGAGACGATGAATTGTGAGTTATCCGTCAGGTGAGACGATGAATTGTGAGTTATCCGTCCAGGAGAGACGACGAGTTTGGATTGAATTAATAATCAAGTGTGTGTGAACTGGCGGAAGATCGATATATAGAAGTCGATAAATGATAATGTTAAGATAAGTTGTGAGCTGATGTATTACTGATCAATGGAACTGAATATGAAAATAGAATAAGTTATCCCAGCAACAGTGAAATAAGAGCTGTTTTGTTTCTTCACAGAATTAAGATTTAAGAAATACACCTAATAAAGTCAAACTAATGAAATTAAATGTTATTGAATAGTGATGAAAGTATGTGATCTTGATATCTTGGTATCTCGGTATCAAAAGCTTACACGAGGACGTGTAAATGTCAGAATGGCCGTGTCGTGGCGAAAATAATGAGTATGCGTGTAGTCGCTGTTTACTTCTTCTCCATGTTCCCTTTGCTATTATGCGTGTTCCTATTTATGAACACGTGGCGAAAATAATGAATGCGTGTAGTCGCCGTTTACTTCTTCTCCATGTTCCCTTTGCTATTATGCGTGTTCCTATTTATTGTCAATGTGTGAGGATGAATAGATGAATTATCTATGAACGGGATTTTGCAAAAACGAGAGCGATAGAGCTGTTGCTGAACGTGGCCACTTGCGCTGCTTGGTTAGAAAGGGAAAACTATATAATGAAAAGGGAATGCCAAAAATTGAGAAGAGACAAAGCAGGCTGCACGAAACTGGAGTGAGGGCATTAATCGTGGAGAAGCCAAAGCAGACGCAAGTGGACTCGTTGACTGCGCACAGCTGCATAAAATTATATAGTAAAAAGAGATTTGAGCGACGCTGATATGGACGGACGGACGGACGGCGAGGCCTCTGATATTCTTAACCCGACATACATATGTAATACATACTATGTATATATATATGTACATCGTGTATGTAGTCGCATGTAGTCGTATGTGGTGCGCTTCGTCACTACGAGGAGTGGAGTTTAAAATGACAATAATAATACCCGTTACTTGTAGAGGAAAAGGGTATACTAGATTCGTTGAAAACTATGTAACATGCAGAAGGAAGCGTTTCCGAATATATTAAGTACATATATATGTACATATATTCTTGATCAGGATCAATAGCCGAGTCCATCTAGCCATGTCAGTCTGTCCGCCTGTCTGTCAGTCCGTATGAACGTCAAGATCTCAGGAACTAAGGACTAGCTAGAAGATTGAGATTCAGCATGCAGATTCTAGATACAAGAACGCAGAGCAAGTTTATTGACCCATGTTGCCACGCCCATCTAACTCCCACAAGCCGCACAAATTTTTAAATTTTAAAAAACTAGTCGTAGAACTCGACTATAACATTCTATCTTGCTTGTATTTTTATTTAGCTAAAGTTACCCCAACCAAAAGATGCGTTTTAAAACTCAAGTTCCAAACTCGAGGACAATATTTGCAAAAATTGTCTTTTTTCTCAATGCATTGGCTTTGATGCGTTTGAATTATGTGCGTCATGCTCAAATTGTTGTTCACAAGCACAGTGTCTAATGTGTTTGTTAGACAGCTTTCTAATATGATAAAAAATTACAGAGTGATATATGTTCTTAGATAGACCTATGCGCTATATTAATCTTATTACATACATACATATATCATAGCTATTCAGTCGGGTCCAAGTATTGGCCTGATTTTAACTGAGTAAAGGGCATCTATCCGATAGTAGAGAAGCTTGTCTAAATTGTTCAATATATGGCACGACGATGGAATAGTTTACAACATGTTAAATCATTGAAGTTTCGAATAATTGTCGTTTTAGGCCTATTTCTTTTGGCCACTGTGCACTGTGCGAGCGAGACGGTGGTATTGTGGGGGAAAGATAAGGGGATAGTGGCATGAAGGGAAGGGTGATGGGGGATGGATGAGGGACGTGCATACATACATATGTAGCTGACTGACTGACGACAGCACTTGGCTGACTTGCTGACTGTCAAGATAAGTGCGGATGCACACACGTAGTGTGGCGCCACGCCCCATGTCAGGAACCCCTTTGTCACGCTACCAAACCAAAGCCCACCCCCCCCCTCCCCACCAACACCATGTAATCCATAGAAAATAGTGGAGGAGGGATGGGGAGGGGCCAAGATCGGGGGGAGGCGTGTTAGTTTCGGGAGGACCTGCCGCAAAACACAGTAAAACGCGCGCATATTTATAACGAAATGCTCAATTTAAATTCCCATCAATCTTGGTCGAATGCCACACACACACACACACACACACACACTTACCCTCGCACACACAGATGCGTATACGTTCATGATTTGGATTTCGGTGTTCTCTCTCCACTCACATAATTTCCTTCAACACTGAGAAAAAACTTATTTTACTTTAGATCAAAGAGGACGAATCGAATAGCATTTACTACTTGCAATAGAGACAAAGTCTGATTTTTCGATTTTTCTAATCGCAGAAGCAGAACTAACCAATAGCAGCCATATGGTGAAATTGTAATAACTCTGTTCTTTCTCTCAGTGTGCGCCACACTCAACTAAATGTAGTTGCTCTCTCCTAAAGCCAACTACATGGATACATACATACATATAGTAGGTCTGCCTCGTCTTTGCTGCGTTTTAGACAGCAAAAAAATTACGCGCATCCAAAAAGCAGAGTGAGAGAATGAAGGACCAAAAACCAAATAGAAAACATTAAACAAAAACAAGAATGGAAAACCAAAACGAAACGCGGCAAAAGCTTATTGAGCGTTAAATTAAAAAATTCTTATGAAAAAACAAAACAAAGGCGGAGAAAAAACAGCCAAACACAGACTGATTTGGATAAAAACGTAAAAATGGTAAGAACACGGACACGCATAACAAGAAAAACGGTTTAAAGGCGACGGATATGACGACAATTACTCTGGAATTTCGCATCTGGAATTTCAGCAATTGGAAAATACATATGTAGTTCGAAATGTATTGCGAAGTAATCTCTTAGTTAGCAAGTGCCAACAAGTGTCACACACAAGTCTAGGCCAGTGCCAGATAGATCTGCAATTGGATGACGAGCTAGAAAACGCCATCCTCTAGAACACCTGACCACCGAGTAGGTGCGCAGAATGCCCAGTTAGTTGGGACCGAAGAGAACGTGTCTGGAGGATGAAGTGCTGTAGGATCGATTGGTTGAGAGCTAACCACCATTCACAGGTGACATTCTTAGATAGAAGCTGGAAAATGGTAATATTCGCAGCCAAGACATTCGTCTTGACTTTCAGCACTTCCAGAGTGATGCTGTAGGATGGACAAACATAGCGAACTTCTCATGCCAAAAATATTGAGTTAACTAACCCGGGAGGTCGATTGTGGAATCTGCTTCAAACTGATTCAAAGACCCGATTACAATTCCTTGGTTTATCTTTTATGATCTCTTTATAGGTTCACTGAATCGCTGTCGTTAAGAAAACTAGAAAAGTATAATAATTAAAAGTATATTTACCTAGGTAAATATGGAACGCATTCACATTCAATATGAATGCCTCAACAGACTGTTGGAAAAAGCTTGTACATTTTAAAATATAACAATAGTTACCCATTAAGTTGTAGAACTTTAACCGATGAACCCAACAAATGTTTCCTATTTTTTGATAACATTTTCAGATTTGCACTAGAAAGGCTAAAATATAATGTACGAGTAATTTAAAGTTTTGACGAGTTTTGAAAAATTCGAAAATGTATTTAAAAAATATTGAGAAGGAAATGTATTCCTGCCTTGGCTGGTTTCAAGTGAAGCTGGCCGCAAATTGGATTCGAATGGCTCGGTAAATAAATGTAAAAAAAAAAATTTTTTTAAAAGGCAACAAATGACATCGCAATTGGTCAAAGGGCGTCGGTAAGTGGGGGTCATCGCTTGGCAAGATGCAATACAAATATTATACTTTATATGATGGCCAGGCGGAGGAGTCGGGCTTCCAATTGAAAATGAAATTGTGGCAACAAAAAGTGAGTGGCCAGCGAGGCGAACACTCATCTCATCTGTGTTTACCCCCTTGCCGCCTTCCTAGACCCGCTTTAGCCAACCGCTTCTACCTATTTATTTACCCCCTTACTGAGCCCCCTTCCACCTTGGAGCCCCCTCACCATACCATGAACTACTCACGTCGCGCTTTTTCATTACGGGTCCACGCACACAAGTGCAGCACTTGACCAGGGGCGTGGTGAAAGGGGAGCTGTCACTTTGATCTGTGATGCAGGTGCAAAGAGACAGAGCCGGAATAGGATAGCACATACATATAGGGCATATAGGACATGGGGCATGGGGCATGGAGCATGGGTCATGGGGCATGGAGCATGGGTCATGGGGCATGGGCGTGTACGTAGAAGGGGTGGACATGGGTATGGGGATGTGGAACCCGGGACCATCACGCAAATGCCACCGTCAGCAAGTCAAAGTTTATTGTTTCACTCTTTTTTTCTGCAGACGCCTCTGCCCATCGAGCGCACTGCGTTTTTTCCTCTTTTTACGCTTGTGCTGCATTTATTTTAATTGATGCTCACTCGCTTTATGTTGTTATTGCCGAGCACTAACTTGGATGAAATTTGCCAAGTAAAATTCCATCGGTGGGGCTTGAAAGACGGCTTTAGTCGTCGGATAATGCCGACGTATGTATTTCGATCAAGAACTATCAGTTCAGAAGGTAAGGAAATCACAAAATAGTAATTGGAAAACGCGATTAAAATGTTGATAATATCGATAATTCCGATATCATCCGATAAGTATGTCGCTGTCTCGATAACAGAAATATTCTAATCGGACTGTCTAGACTTTTTCCACACTTGTTGATCGTAAAACGTTGTGTAAAAATACAAATGTAGCTAATTCAATGATATAATAAATATATATAAGGTATTAGTATTATTCAGTTGCCTTGATTATAGTTATTATTATAAAGATACAGTGACATTTATATATATGTACTTTAAAGTAATTTTCTAAGACTTCCGATTTATACGATTATACAACATTTACTATACTAAACATTAATGTACTGCGCTATTCAAAATATTTGCGCTTATCATTTGGTTCACATGATTTTCGCAAAGAAATGGCACTTATTGCCCCACTGTGCGACGCTAAGAAAAAGGGAAAAAAGGTGATCGATCAGAGGCAGAACCGAGGGGACTCCGCTCCTTTGGGTTCGAGTGGCGCGTGTTTATGCAGCATTTGGCTTTTGTTTGCCTTTCACTTTGGTAGTAGGGCCAAAGTCGAACCCTGCAATAATATTTATTGATATCTGCCCGATCTCGGCGTTGTCTGATTAATTACTCAGCAAGTGGGTTGCGAAACTACTGAATTTTAGCCGGCGAGTTGAAAGGCGTAGTATCTGTTTGAATAAAGCACCAAATTATGATGAAGTGTTAATAAATGTACTTTCCGATGTTGGTTTTAGTAGGGTTCATTATTTACATACCGGTGATTTCTGATTAGCTCCCTCTTTGAAATAGTAGATGTCGAGAATTTGGTTTTTGAGTATTTTATTTTAGTTTCTCATTTTTGCATTTATGTATTATAAACATTTAAATTTATTTATTTATGCAATCTAAACTGTATAGAACTGTTTACACTGTTCGATGGATTAGTCTAAACCAAAGTTGCGTCCATTTGTTACATACATATTTGCTCTTTCTTCAGTATAGTTTGTCTTAATGTAGAGACTATAGTTAACCGATTAACTTTGGTGATAAGCCTTCATTTGAGAGCGTTGCTATATGGCGATTGCAAATGAGTTGATCAGTTGTTAAATGTACTACGATTCTATGCACTTCTTTAAATGTCTTTGTAGTGTTTCAGGGTCGAATATATATATATATGTATTTAAATTTCCGCACTACATCCTAAAACTCGGAGACTGGGAAGTACCTTCAAGGCCTGGTGCTAACCAAAAACCATCCAACGCACCGCCGAGTGCCTGATGGCTTCCCTTATCTCTATTGCTGGCGTCAGTAAAAAAATAATGTATAAATAAAACTAAAATAAAAATTGAAAGCCAAACAACGGGGCGACATGCAATAAACTGGCTGCTCGCGGCTTCCAGACGCTCGTGGCTCCAAAATTCCAAAAAAAAAAATGCCCGTGGATGACGATGCCTGGGCCACGGATGATAACTTGGTCGCCTTTCCTCGAGTGGCAAGCTCCGCGCTCGGTGCCGCCTGACATCGCTTTATGCATAAGCAAACATGTCAAGTCGATGCCGGGATCCTCCTGGCAGCCACTTCCTCCGCCCGCCCCAAGATTCTGGCCAGGCACACTCGCAAAAATATGTATAAGCATTGTGTATTCAGTATTTAATTTCATCCAATTAATAAAGACACCCGTTTCGAGTAAGCAAGGAATTCAATTAATTACCTAATTGATTTGTTTTAAATTAAACTTATGACTTTAATTTAGGAAAGGGAAAACGGAGAGCACCGTGCTTTATAAAATATTAAAGTCTTTGGCAAAACAGTACTCAGAACTCAGCGCCGATTTCTCTGAGTGCTGGTCCCCCTTCCCAGTTGTGCTCCTCAAGCGTAATGTTTATCCAGCCGGCTAAGTCAGGCAAAAGATGTTCCGCGTGATTTGGAGCTGCCGAAAGGGGCCAGGCGGTTGGCGGACGGAGTTCATTTCGGGTTAATGTTAATGCGCTGCCCGGGCGCTGCAGGATGCGTGCGTCCTTACAGATTTCGTGTGAGTTATGGCTGGAGCTGGCAATGGATACGGCGTTTGCAGCCGTAACAGATGCAGGTTGTCTTGGCTTGGCTTTGCATTAAAGCCGCCACCTTAAGTCCACCTCCCTCGGCCCATACTCCTCACTTTTTCCGCCTTCGACTTTGTGCGGCGAGTGAATTGGCGGAAAATGAAATTTGCACATATTGCTGCAGTGCCAGTGCCAATTGCCAAAGTGCGCGACGGGGACATCCTTAAGCTGACAGACAATTTCGTAGTAGTCACTTCTTGATTTTAGAGAGACTTGAGACTTGAAGATTGAAAAATTGTAGTCTGTGATACATACAGTTTTATGAACTGACAACTTAAGCAATCTGTAACATACATACATACATATATCAACAAGGAGCTTACAAATGTCGCTCGTATACCGCTTGACTTACATACATATGCATGCTGACTAGCTTCGATGCAACAGTTTGGTCCCATTGACCACGCTAACTCTTTGTTGACCATTTCCCCCTTACCAGGTCGCCAATTATTTGTTTATTGCCCCTGTGAAGTGCGGCAAACAAGCGACGAGCAGTGGCAGCGAAAAAGGGGGCATCGGTGGGACTTTCTTTCATTTGATGTGAAAAAAAAGGGGAAGCGATTCCGGACTTTTGAATTTTCAATTGGCCTGAAGTTTGATTATGGAGCCAAGAGTGGATTTTTACGCCTTTGTCACGCATTTTTTATGGATCAAAAACGTGGCCATGCTGCACGTACATACATGCTGCATGTCCTACGGAAATTTAATTGATTCATTGTGCACTGATGGAAGTTGTAATGCGCACTCAAAAGTTTTTCCTCTGCTCCTGTTCCTCGAAATTTGGATTGCGGCTTTTCCAAAACAGCCAGCCCACTTAGCTGTGCCGAAAACTATACTTTTCAGAGAAGATAATGCCGAAGATGTGATGTAAATAAAATCAATGCAGTTCTCTTTTTTGTGGCAAAATATAAATAGATCGTGTGCATGCTTTCAAGCTCTTTTTGTATTGGCAAAACTCCCTTCTAAGCTGGAAATTTCTGTGCCGGTAATTAAGTGATTTTAAAACGGCTTACCCAAAGACGAAGGAAAAGCGCAGGCATTATTTTTAATTTTCCTCTAACCTAAACAGGCAAACACAACAAACACATGCGAATATCAAGAGGGGGGGGGGGTGGTAAGGGGCGTGGGGTTGTCAGAAGACAGTGTTGTTTATTTTAAAATTCAGCTCCTCGAATCATTTTGTTGGAAAATGTTGCACATAATTCTTGTTTAAGTATCTTGTAAATTGCTTAATAACGCCAAAGGGACTACCTTACACCCCTCCCTCCCATCCACACACACAGTGGCAATTACCCCTTCCGGGGGTCTGTCGTGTCGGGGGGGGGGGGGGGGGCGTGGCTGGGGGTGGCTGTGTGGAAGGTCGCTGGGTGGCAACTTTGTATTCAAGTGCGAAACGTAACGAAACGAGCGAGAACAATTTAAGACAAAAACTTTTGAGCCAAGATGGCAACAAGGCAACTGCAAATTAATAACAGACTGTGTGTGCGTCGGGTTTTGTAGAGGGTGAGGTGGGGGGGGGGGAGGGGGGTGTGTGTGGCACTTGTTAAATTTAATAACGAAATAAATGTTCACGCGCACGCTAATTTATGAGTTCTCGCATTGCACACATTAACACGTAAGGGCGGCGCTTTTCCTTTCACCCCTAATCTTTTCCGCATATTTGGGGCATAACTCCAATTTTCTGGTGGCAGTGGAAAAATCAACGCTTCACTTAAGGACTCTCGGCAATGGTTTGAGAGCGAAATTGTCGCGAAATTAATTCGAGTTCAGTTGACAGGTTGAGGAATTCCAGATTAATGCCAACTTTAATTGCAAATGCAAGTATAGAAAATCGAAGAGAAGTCTTCGCTCTGTTTTTTTTTCCATACAGAACTCTCGGGAGTTCTATAGAGTGTTCGGCTGAAAGATGTCCTTGTTGAAACAATATTTCCTTAGGTTGTTAATTTGGTCATATCCCTTTTGGACTAAAACCAATCAGCGAGTGAGTTCCTGGATCTCTAAACCTTATAAAATCGATGTGAAGCTGCTTAGCGATATAGAGCTAAGACGATTAATCAGTAGGATAGCCATGTCCGTCTGTCTGTATGAATGTCGAGTTCTCAGAAACTATAAAAGGTAGATTCTAGAGACAATGACGCAGCGCAAGTTGGTTGACCCATGTTGCCACGCCCACTCTAACGCCTACAAACCGCAAAAAACTGCACTTTTGAAATATGTATTGACGTTTATTCACATTTTTATTAGTATTGTAAATTTCTATCGATTTGCAAAAAAACAATTTCTTCACGCCCACTCTAACGCCCTAAAACCGCCTAAAACTGCAACATTTTTGGATATTTTGAAATAATTGTATTCATATGTACATATGTACTTTATTAAAATCATAAAGAAATTATTAATCTTTTTATAGGTATACAGTTTAAGGCTGGTGGTGCGAGACACCGTTGAAAAACCGTTGCTCGATATGAGCAAGCTGCAAATTGCGCTGTGGAAATTAATAATTAACAAACACAAGACGCTGCGCTGTCATGGAAAAGCTCGCAGGATCTCGGGCTGTCAGGCTCCTTACGCCACATCTTTAGCCTGGCCTGGCCAAAGAGAGTGGCAGCTGGGCAGGCATCGAGGGGTGGGAGCCCAAATTATGCAAAGTGTTTGACAAATTAGCTAAAGAAACTTGTTAAAAGCGCAAAGGCGCATGCATAGCAACGAGACACGAGACCGGCCAAATCGTGCAACCCGCCATCAGCTTAAAATTGTTTTAATAATTAGCATTTTAAGCGGACCAAACTCCCCCTATCCCGTTTTCAAACATTTTCACACATGGAGTGTTAAGATGAGGAGCCGTGACAAGTTTGAGTAGGCGGACTGCTTTACCAGGATAATTACAGGCCAAGATCGCACTGGAAGCCCTTAACTTTAAAGTACCCTCTCATATTCATGTATTGTGAGGGCATAAAAAAGGTTTTAGGGACAGGGACTTTCTACCCGTGGAGGCAAACTAATTTTCGGCCCAGTAGGGTGTATATAAACTGCTTGTAAATTTAAAATCCATTTTAAAGCCCATCTGTGCATAAGGTAGTCATTTTGGCTTAAGTATTGATAAAACACGTGTTTTAAATATGAAGAAAACATGGGAACTGTGTTCCGTCATACCCCAATTTAATCGTGGGCGTTGAGATCTCGACGCGTTATATTATCCTTGGTTTTACTAGACATGTTGCTCGAATTATAGACTCATATATATATATATATATATGTATATATATATATTACAGCGATGAAAGTAAGGGTATGTTGCACGCCTAGGATCCCGTCTTTATGGTCGATTACTTCCACGGTGTTGATCACATTGGTCGTATTGGCAGCAAGCCTTCCTTCACCAGGCGCCCTATTGACTTCCTGTCTTTTGCATTGGAAAAGTGAGTCTATTTTTACGAAGTGTCCTTTTGCCTGTCCCGTATCATTCCAGTTTAGGACCATGGAATCCCGGTATTTTGTACAGGATCGGAACGACTCTTGGGGCTCTTGATCATGGAATCACGATTTTTTCTTTTGGACAGGAGACTCTAGCTCTTAGGACGATCTCCTCATCGGAAGGGCTCCTATAGGAGATCGAGAACTCGCCTCCTGAGAATTGTCTCTCCTCGAAGAGTCGTTTTATACCATCTTAGATCTTTCTCTGGTCTACTCCTAATAGGAGTCGACATTGGCAGTTAAAGCAATTGCATAACACTTTCAATACTTATTGGTATAAGCCAAATAAATATACACTATTCTAAATCGAAGGCCTTGTTTCAACAAACTTTCAACGCATGGAATGGGTCAAGACATTAAAACATTGGATAGGCAGAGAATCCCGACTCGGCTAGTGTCCTGATAATATACAGGTTGCGGCAGCGTAATTTTATTTTATCAGAACTCAATGAAAACTATTGTAGGCATCGGAAAATATTTAGTTATTTTTATAATGTAGGTACATGTCTAAAGTTTGTATTTATATTTTTTTGAAGATTAAATCTGATAGGTGACGTCTCCCATTTCTGGCGTTTGTCGTGTCTCTTGTTAGCATAGAAGGTGTTATGCTGGCAATTTCTTCTTGAATGTTGGTTTTCAAATCTTGTAGGGTTCTTGGACAGTTCACATAAATATGGGAATTCAAAAAAATCCCATAGAAGAAAATCACAAGGAAACAGATCGGGAGAGCGTACCGGAAATTCCAAATCGCCTCAAATTGAGACAAGGCGCTCTGAAAAATGTGTCCCTTTAAAAAAGCCATCGATGCTTTTGAAGATGTCTTGAAGATCATCATGAAGAATTCTTCTTAATTAAAGCGATTTCGAAATGCACGCTGTGTGATGGCGACTTAACCCCGTCGGGATAAAACTTTACAGTAGCCCCTCTTGAACGGGACCATTAGCGCTCCGCTATCAACTAACTGAATGCTGCTGCACCCTGTACTTACTTAATAGCGATGGAAACTCTTCTGCATGTGTAGGTGTCATGTGCTTTTAAACGAATACGGACACAAGGACGAACGAACGGACAAACGGACATGGCCTTAGCTTGGGATCCTGGTCATGAAAATATTTATGTATATACGAACGTACCTGTTTTTTACCTAGACTTAAATAATTGATTTAGTCTTAAAATTCTAATTTAGTATAATACATGAGCAGTGTTATTACATTGCTTGCAAATTAAAACAGACCATTTGTATTTGGGTTTCTCTGCAGACGCACTTAGATATATGTACATATGTACATATGTTTGTATATAATTGCAGGTGTGGCAGGCAGAAAGGATATGCGAGCTGTTTTGGCAGCGAAAAGACAACTCCTGTGACAAACTCCCTGAGCGCTTATTTGAGAATCGTTTTATTTTTATTGCGAGACTCCCAGGCGACGAGTGCTCAGTGTCAGTGAATGTCATTTTAGCTCCGCCGGAGTCGCAAGCGGAGAGGGATATGCGGATGGTCGGAATCCAGACACCGCATCCCCAAAGTCCCTCGAATCCTGAAAGTCCTACACCAAGTTGGTTCATCTGGCTTGATGGTCTCAAAGCAAGGTTGCTTAGTCTGGGCCGCAACGAAGGGAAAGCAGCATGAAATAAGTGCTTGGGTGTTAAAGTGTATTTCAATATAATAAGTATAACCAGCACGTTTACACTTATTCGGGGAGTGCCAAGCTTTAATATTGATGTAAAATATCTGAGCTTTTTAAGTGGTGAGCAATAACTATACAAGCTTCTATAACCTAAAAATACATATGTATATACATACTGTATCAATACAAGAGATGCAACTCGAATATTATTATTTGTCCAGGTAAGGATGTTAGTCAATTTGACTTAAGTGCTCCATGTGCTCTCGTATTCACTGCTGTATTTTTAAGAGGAAAAGGGTGTACAAGGTTCCGCCCGGTATTCCAAGATGTCCCATGTCTGCTACAAGTGTCATTGCTGGTGAGGCCGATGTGGGAACCCTTTTTTGCTTCGCTAAAAATATGTGTACTTTTGCCCCCGAATATCAACGTCTCTGATGTCTGGAGCATTTGACAAATCAAATGGGGATCAAGTGGCGCGGGGAGTTCGTGTTCGTGGGGATGGGAATTGAATTGCTGTCACTGAAAATGTTCAAAATGAAAACGTTGAAGGTTAATACGATGTGATTTGCCTGAACGGATTTTAAGACAACCCCGTTTTTCTCGTTTCCGGAGCGGCCATAAAATGTTCCAGGAGGTCATGACATGACACGACAACTGACACGATATACTCATGCCGAAAACTTTTACGACTTCCATCGGGGGTTTCTCCTTTTTAAGATCGTTGGTTGGGGTTTTAGGTCCGGGAAGTGGCCTTTTATAGGCCACTAAATCATTGCCTCCGCTGTCCAGTCAACAGATTTAAGTTTTTTCCTCGAGTTTTTTTTTTCTTTTCGTTTTTCTGAATGCTGGGGTGCGACACTCAGTCAGCTGTGAAATGCACTTAATTCCATTTACTTAAGCTAATTTCACGCCATATTCAATTTACCACATCATGGTCGTTCATTATTTATTCATAGCATGTAAAATCAATGGACAGCAATGGGCGTAAAAAATCAAATTGTTGAATATACAGGGGGGGGGGGGGTTGGATTTCAGAGGCACACACACTTAAAATAAAAAACCCAGAGCTCTAAGCTATGTTTTAATCATGTTTTAATCATGTCGTAACGATCATAAAATACCGCGGTTTTTGAATATGAAACCCATTTTTCTTTTTTTTGATAGTATTTTTAATCATGACTTCGAGCAGATATAAAGAAATTCAGGAAAATGTATTCAATTAATTAGTATCAGGTATACAATGATGTATATCTTAAATAGATATTTTATATTTTATAGCATAACTAAATATAAAATATGGCACTCTAGGTGGTCATCTGCATAGGATAAGACTTTCTTTTGTATGAAACTAATTTTAATGATTCCAAAAATAGGTATTTCAAGAATAGAAAGATTGTTACAAGCGCTTCAGAAATTCACAATACACTTGGTAATTTTAATACTGAGCATAAAAGAACCGGGGCGCCCATCAAAAGGCGATGACGCTCGCTTAATTTGGAGCGCTGGAATAATTTATGGGGTATCGTTGAACGAAGGACGAAGAACGGGGAGCTGGAGAATGGAGCGATTCAAACGCTATTGGTCACTTCTGGGAAGTCCAGGAACGAGTGGAAAGAAGAGGGACGTGGGACGTGACGAAAAACCACGCTGTGGGAAAAGCGAAAGACTACGTCCGCGTGTGGAGTGCGTTTCGGCGGCACCTGGCTGGCCTTAACTTCCATAATGGGGATTCTTTGTAATGTGCCTACATTTGGCGCCAGAAACGGAAATCCTGCAAGCGAAATAGAGAATGTTAAATGTTAAATCGTGAAATTGCCGAAGAGATTTCAGTGCGATTCTATCAACTGAACTCGGTTAAGATTAGTTCATTTTTTAGTTGTGCATTTTTAAAGGTGTATAGATATAAATTATAACATTGTTGTTCTTATATCGCCAAGAATTCACTGGGTGCCAAATTTCTGAAATTCCATTTTCGTTTCCTGATCAAATTTAGACTGCCCGATGTTGCTTTCATTTTTCTGTCCAATGCGCTTCCAAGCTCATCCACGGTAAAATCACGCTTGAATGAATTAATGGAATTAACCTAATTACCTGGGACTGTTTCTAATTCATATTTTTTGCAATTTATAAAATAATAACCTCAACTGGACGTTTAAGAAGCATCTTCTTGAACTGTGCTACAAACAGCAATTCCCAAATTCAATGCAGTCCAGGTTTTCCATACCCGACGACAGTTCTACATACAATAGTTAACCATTTTTGGGGAGTGGTAGGGACGAGCAGGGGGAGTATTCAAAGCCGACCGTGGACACTGTGTACACAAGTGGCATAGGCACAGTCCGCACTCCCGTTTCCGTTTCCGTTCCCCGCGTCCCATTCCATTTGTTCCCCCGGTCAGGTAACGGTAAAAGCGCCAGATGTTTGCACGCCCGTCGCCGTGGGAACTGGAACAATATTTGCGTAACGTGTTTGACAAAGAAATGAAAACTGAAAGCGCCAGCTTGGAAAATCAAATGAAAGCACACACCTACCATCACCCACACCCATACATGGATGGAGGATGGATGGCGAGGAGATGTGGCCACACAGAAGCTAGAAAAGAAATTCAAATGAAACAAAGCATGAATAAATAAATACATAATAAATAAATAGATAAATGAACAGGCGGATCTAGAGTAAACCCAAAGCACTATTAATACAGCACTCCATGGACGGATAGTTTTGAGTTAACAACATTTGGAGTCTACATTCCGTTAAATTATGCTTTGACTTCTCTTTAATATCTGTATTGTGGCACGCCCACTCTAATGCCTACAAAAAACAATAACACTTACTTGGTAGAGATTTTTTTTGGAGCTATTCTATTTTCCGTCAACATTAAGCTTTGTTTACCTTGTTGTATCTTGTGATCTCAATGGGATTCAAAGCCCGATCAAACCTATTTTAAACTTTACTGAGTAGTTGGTGTCTTTGAATAAAAGTATCGCACGGATATGGGAAAAAAGGTAAAAAATCGCATGCAAAATAATGACACCGTTCAGGATTTGAAACAAACACTCCAAATTAAGGTGGGACTATCGTTATTCTTTCTATTCAACAACTTAGATTCAATTTCTCTGATTACTACTTTGAGTATCACAGAATCGAAAACTAATTCACGGAATTGTACAAGTTCCACCTTTGGACAAAACCATACCATAAAAAACTGGTAACCAACTTGAACACATTTTATGAATACTTTTTTGGATAATACAAAGCAGATAAAGGAAGAATGGAAGAAATTGTCTAGCAGCTGAGTTGTGATCATGTCTTGGCTAAAAAGAATCCCCAATCAAGAAAAATGATTATTGTTTACATTATTTGAACAAGTCGAACGATTTCAATGTAAGCATACAATTGCCAATGATTTTAGTTCTTGGTTTTGGGCTTGCGCGCCAGGAACTATCCGGCTTGTGATATCAAGGTTCAATTTCCGAATAATCGGTATACATATATTGTCGCTTCTCCTTTGTGATTCCAGGAATAAATGTTTTAAATATTTTAAGATCGGCGGCTGTTGGGAGGAGGTTATAAAAAGATGGATTACATAATTATTAAAGTAAAAAAGTAAAAAAAAAAACGAAAAACCCGAAAAAAACGGCTAAAACCCTGCAAAGCAGTTTCTTTAATGACGCTCTGCAACACCTGCACTGTACATTTTGCAGTGTGAAGAATCGGCCTTGCATTACTTACGCACACATACGGAAGTCTTACAAGTCTTACAATGACGTGTTCATTCAGCCCATCCTATAGTGCATTTATGGAATAACTAGCATAGTCGAACTGGCCATGTCCGTTTGCCTGTCCTTCTCTTCGTATGAACGTTGAGAACGAATGACCTAGACTTTTCGGACTAGGCGTGCGTATTTCAGTGCCACACACTCAGTGGTATTTAAAAATATTTCGATTTTCAAAGCCACACTCTCGTTATATTATATGTCTAACAACTATTATTATTTCAAGAAAATATTCACTGCGAAGTCATTTTAGACTTTGGTACTTCACTTTATATCAATGGAAGTGACGAAGAATCTCCGAATACTTGCCTACAAAAAAATGGCAATCACTTTGGCAATTCCATTTCCGTTTTTCATTCAGCTGGCCAGAGCAACACACATGCGCTTCCACATATAAATTCCAGCCCTGCCTTAAACTTCATCAGCTTTTGGCACTTTTTTCAATTATTTTATGGGCCGCGGGAGGGGTTCGTTGGTCGGTTGGTGGTTGGTAACAACAAACAGATTTCAATTTGATTGATAAATACGGCAGAGCGTGTAAATGATGTTGCAATCGAAGAAAAGGACACTAAAAATTACAACCCAACGGAATCATCATCATGTGGGTGGTAGGGATTTCAGATTCAGTGGTTGGGGAATCTACCATCTGATACGCTTGACGTTCCATCTCTTATTCTCCACACACACACACACACACAAACAAGCCCACCAATACAGCACCCACACAATCACAATAAGTGGCTGTTACATTTCACACCAAAACATTGATGAAGCGACCAAAAGGAAGATGAGGAAAGAAGGGAAACGGAAGTGGAGCGCATGAAGAAGAAACAAGCCGCAGAATGGACAAGCCGAGCGAGATGGCTATATGTTTGTGAAACCCACCAAGAAATATAAAAAACTATGTCAGCTGCTGCTAAAAAAAAAAATAATGACACCGACTAATTAAATATACTTTAAGCTCTATCAAAGAGACAAAACAAAGTTCGGTCGAACAATTTGCTGATTTTAAAACAGCCTGTCGTTCGATTAATACCATATAGACATTTACCTTAAATGTAATATTTGTGTGCCCTATAATTGTTCCGTTCTTTTCGTAATTACACTGCTAATCTGTAGAAATATTCGAGTTATGCGAAGTTACCTATTTTCGAACTGATCCACCAACTGAGGCACCTACGCATAGGGTATCAAAATCATTGGAAAGAAAGGAAAGAAAAAATCACAGAATTTTCACAAAGATGTTTATCATTTTCACTTCGAAAGTTTTTCCACCGAGGCAAAAAAGGCGAGACGTTGTCGGTGATGGACAAAATATTTTCTGCATACAGATTTGGCCAGTAGATAAAGTGGTAGGAGCAGAAATAAAGTAACGAAACAAGAAAAATTGTGTGAAAAAAAAAACAATCAACTGGGCAGAGAGTGGAAACGTTAGCCAAACGGGGGAAAACTCCCGGCGAGCAAGCAGGAAAGGCGTGAGGACTGTGGACTTGGGGAATAATAGCAAAAGGCACCCAAAGGACATAATCGGCCATTGGTCCAAAAACTGTGCGGACGTTGTAAACTGCCAAAGAAGGAATTCGGCCAGGAAACCGAAGCATTGGGGGTAGCACAAGGGACCGGAATGGGGAATCGGAAATAACGGCAAACAGCAGAAGTGGCAGTTAAAATTGTGCTGGGAATAAATCTATCATCTAATGCAATATTACATCGTAATGCCATTCAGTAGGAAGCACTCCTGCGGGAGTCCACCCACCAAATGCTCAGCTGTGGTTTACTGTTTTTCAGTTAAATGAAGTCGATTATTCGGGTGCCTTTGGGATTGCTGGCAATATGATTGAACAAATGCTTGAATGCCAGACAATATACTATACAATATAAGCGAGAGCATATGGGGGAGTTGGGCTTAAATCAGAAATGATGCGATTAGGATGAGACATGTATGGAAACCTGTTTCATGACAGTTCCCGTTTTTTAAGAGTAATGTGAGGATCTATCACTTCTTGGAGCCTCGTTTTGGGGCTTCCTCGTTTTTTTTTGCATGCCAATGAAGCAATGTGTTCTAAAGAGGTATGTGCTCTTTATTTTCGACACGATGCATTTCAAATTTCAAAGTTCTTCTGAAAAGTTCGTTTTCAAAGACTTTTTGCTTTTGAATACATTACGAAAAATAACAAAAACAATACGCCTGCTTCTGCATCTATGCAACACTTTCGGCTGGAAATTCCCTGGCACTCTGCTACTTCTTGGCCTTTCTCGGGCAGGACACTGGGCGGTTGGTGTGGCAACGACCCGCGGCCATCGAGGATGGATGAAGGACGTGGCCCAAAGGACGATGGAACTCGGCAGCTAGACCTGATTGGGGTTAGACGTTATTTAAACGAGGCTAACACAAACACAATCAGAAACGAATGTGTACTTATGGGGGGGGAGATACCACATCGCAGTGTGCATATCCTGGAGCACAATTGAATTAGGTTAGTCATGCTTTAATGCACATCAACATACGTGCAGCCAGGCAGGACATTTCCCGCTCCAACGTGTATGTGTGTGCGTGCGTGTGTTTGTGTGTTTATATACATATAACAGTTCCCTCATAAATCTCATTGTCAGTGTTTAACTTTCTTGTTGGCTTAACTTCACTTGGGGCAACAACAACAGCTACAAGAAGCCGAAGCCGAAGCTGAAGCCCAAGCAAAGCAAAAGCAAAAGTCATTTGTCATTTTAGTTGGCAACACGGACGCACACCCACACACACACACACGTGTGTTACACACACATATGTCAGTCACATGCACTTGTAGTCGTATTTGCATGCATTTGTTAACTGTCCAAAATGGGTAATATAACTACCGGAGACAACTTGAAAAGCGAACGCTCCATTTACAAATGTAATTATGTACCGCTTGGAGTTACTAAGGCAAACCATATAATTTTCTAAAAATAAGGTTCAGATTAAAATTTAAAAATATAATACTTTGTTGGTGAAAAGGTCTTGATTTGCTCAATTGTATGATTGTTTTATTGCTATATTTAGTGTCGAAATTCATATAAATTGTATATTTTCTCTACGTGATTAACATTAAGCTACATTGGTTGCTTATTTTTAAAGGGCATTCGTCGTTTCTTTTCGAGTTCCTCAAACTTGCAGTTGCATCTCGTGTTTTGCTTGTGCAGTCAACTGCAATAAATATTAAGTCAAAGGATGTTGCAAGTTTTTCTTCAAAATTGTAAATAGAAGGAGCGGCGCGGAGTACGGGTTCTGGGGAATCCCCCGTGTTTGTGTTTGTTTGTCGAAACGGTTGCGTTGTCAGCCATTTTACAAGGAATTCGAGCACCCCCTCACAAACCAGACGCCCCCCCCCCCCCCATCCACCCAACGAAACATTTAATTAATTAGCTGCAAATTAGGTGTGCATCTGTTTCGCCTACTTCCCGTTTCGCCGACAAGTCATTGCTTGTATCTGCGGTTTTCTAATTGACAAAATTGCAGCCGAATGCCGAAGCCGCATATTAAAGATAGGAAATCTTAATTTTGAACACTTAAAGATTTACTCAAAATATTCAATTAAAAGCACCTAACCACTCCAGACCAGATTCTTTACATTTTTAGGACAACAAAACGGAAGTTATTATTACTTAATAAAAAAAAGTAGATTGAATATCTGTTTTAGTTATTTACTTGATTTTAAATCGACTTTGTTTTTATTGGTTTCTGCTTCTTACGTTTTATTGCTTCGATTATCTTTGTTTGTTGGTCCGTGTTACTTAATAGTCGGCGCATTTGTTTAATAAAAACGCTCTAAAAGTTTACTTCTAAAGTGAACTGGTAATTAAAGTTACTACAAAAATTTTGCAAGTTAAATAATAAATTAAAAATAATCATTACTGACGGGAGTTTAAATAAAATCGTCGTTACTACACGGACTTGTATTTAATACTTCTTATAAATACTATACTTAGTATTTAAGCAATGTTTTTATATCATGTATGTTTTATAGAAAAATCTGAGTTTCCATACAGTGTAAGGATAAGCAACGAAACTTTTACTTACTTTTTTGAGGAATTCACAACTATTATGAATATAAGCCCTCATTATTAAAAATGTGTGTAATAATGTGTAGCAAAATAAAACTATTTGAAACCGCAAAGTAAATTTGATGTTAGTGTGAAATTTTGGTTCTCAAAAAATGTACATAATTAGATCACTAGCCTTATGGAAGAGTGTCTACAATCGTATTTTTGCCCAACTAAGATACAAATAGTATACTATAATTTTTTCGATTTCCACATTCTGAGCAATATTTTTTAAAAGTCCAATCGGTAAAACATATCCAGATCATGAAGCATGAACATTACAGATTATGAAGTATGAACAAAGTTTATTAAATTAGAGAAACCAAATCATAGGCTTTCAACTTAATTAAAGTGATTAATTTCTATCCTGACCCGATCACCTAAATCGAAAAACAACTTTGACAGCAAGGACCTGGCCACGAAATATCTCCGTCTTCGATGCGGATTTCGACTCTGGTTCTTTGGCTTGTTTTGGGACAGTTTACCAGAACTCCCAGAACTCCCTTCCTCCGAAAAGGGAGAAACTTTTTCGATTATTGTGCTTGTGAAAGTTTTCGGTGTTTGTGCGCAAACACAGGCACCACCCACCCGCCACCAACGGGCCAATGCCTTTTGGTCCTGGCCAACTGAACTGAACTCAGTTCAGTTGGCCAAAAGCGAACCGCAATTCAACCGCACATCGACAACAACAGCAGAAATAACAAGAACCGACGGAACTAAACCTCTCATTTTGTTGTTGATATCGGAGCGATAAAGTGGCGAGGAAGTGGGCGATGGGAGCCCCAAAGCAAAGTAAAACCGAAAAGCAGCTCGTAAACAAGCAATCAAATTGTAAAAAGGACAACGCCAGGGTTGCCCCCAATTGGCATTGTCAAAGGATATGGCCTGGCCTGCTCCACGTGTGTGTGTCTATGTGCGTGTGTGAGAAGCGAGAGAGAGAGAGAGAGAGAGAGAAGCCAATGGACACCCTCACAGCCCCTTGGCATTTCAATAGTTTTCCCTTTCGCACAGCTAGAAACTCTGAATGTGTGCAAAACGGATGTGCAGTCCTGGACGGGATTATTAACTCAATAAGATGTGGTCGGGCTTTTGGCCATTCACCTAATTAACATGCATTGAACGCCTCTTTTAATTATGTTAATGTGCCCGTTTTATACAAAATGAGGAGTATATTATCGTTCCAAATTAATTTTCGTATATTTCGAATATATCAAAACTGTTGATTTGTTTGTTGCATTCCATATAAGATTTATTAACGGTATTACTACGGTAGATAATAATTGTGTTATTTTATGTTCTAAAATCTTTTTTATATCTATAAAAGCAAAAAGGCCAGAAGTGAAAGAAAATAGACTAGATATTTTCATTTAAAGAAAAGGTAAAAAATTTTAAAGGTTCATGATAATCAAATGCAATTTTGCGTAATGAAATATTTGTAGATAAACTAAATTCGTTGAAAAGTATATAACAGGAACAAGGAAAAAAAACTCGGTATTTCTTTCGTAGCTTTTCATGTTAAATTCACAGCCACAAGATGGCATTGTCCACCTGCCCAATCTGCTAATTGATTAACACCTGAATGTGCTAAATCATCTTGAGATGCGATTTGTTTGCCACTAACAGATATTAGAGCGAGTCCTTCGTCCTGCGCAAATCTGGGCACAAGCCAGGTGGGGGAATGTGGATGTCGGAAGCCCGCGGAGCGAATCCCTCTAAATGCGTCATTAAAAAATTAAAAGCAAATTCCCGCACAGTCTTGAGGAGGAGGATGCGGACAACATTGTTGATGGCTGAAGGCGAAATGCTGGAAACTAGCGAAGAATCAGAACGCGAGGCAGGAGAATGTCCTTCGAAGACGTCGAAAGCCAGATGCCACATAATGTGCCTGTGCACCCGGAGACGGGGAATTGAAAGCGGTGCGGTAATTCTGGGTAACATTGCCTCCGGAGGACGAAGGCTCGAGACCAAGGAGATGGCACAATGCAGCAGCGAAATCCTCGTCCCGCCGCTTCCGGAAAATGCCGACAGAATGAAGTGGTTGCTGTCACCAGCGTTTCGGGCTTGTGCGGTTTTCACACTAATAAATTGTAAGTTTCATTTTTCCTTCAATGCGATTACGTATTAAACATACATTGTTGATTTACGGGTAAGAAAGTTTTCAATTGCCCAATTAAATTTGTAGAGGCTAAGCTTTACTATTGTAGATAGTTGAATGAGCTAATAGCTTTGTATTTCATACATACAGGGCTTTTGAAAGCTTTTCTAAATTAAGATTTTTTATTGGATCTATCTATAAAACTCTTCAGTTTTTATACATTTGCATCGCGACAATAGGCAATCAGAATCGGAGTCCTGTCGTCCATAAATGAGTGGCGACCAAATCATATTACCCGCCACTGTCACTCCACTCACTCACTGAGTCACATGGACTGAGAACTCGAACGCCGGATTCCAAAGAGTGTCCCAAATTCATGTAGCCCCCGCATCCCGCAGAGACTCCACAATCCTTTTCCGCTCACCTATCCGCAGACTGACGTTGATTGCTTTTAGTCGATGAGCGATTGCGGCAGTGGGTGAGCGGACTGTCAGACCTTATGATATTAAAATACTTTATTAATTCAATTAAGTATACATTTTTGTACGCGGGTGTTGGATGAAAAAGTGCAAAAAAGCCACAAGTGGGCGGTGCAAAGCAAAGGTGGTTATATATCTTTTTAAAACCGATTAATTTAAAATAATAAAACAAGCAAAGTGCGGAAAAAAAGAAATTTTTAAATAGTTTTCATTGAAATTACGAGTCGATACTTTACCGACGAATGTTTCGAACTTGAAATATGAATTTTAAAATATTTATTTATTTATTTGGCGGAAATCGCAGAAAAGTTAAGGCTTGATGATAAACTAAACCATGTGAGAAATAATTAACAAATTGAGTAGATAGTAATAATGGATAACCTTTGAGCAGTTCCCATTGAACCACTGCCCATTACAGCAGAATCCCTTAACTCTTGTTTAAGTTTTCGGCAATTGAGGCATTTTGCCGAAAGTTGCGTTCTGCATTAATTTAATTGATTTTAATTCACTTAAAGCGCGGCCTGAGAAGAAATCTCGGAAAGTGTCAGAAAAGTGCCAAAAGTGGAAGACAATCCGGCAGGAGTGGCGACGGGGTTAGTAAAGGACTTCTTGCAGTTGACAAAGTCTCCCCGGAAGTTTCGATTTATAATTAGCATGACACACACACCGAGTGAAAAACTGCAAAGAAGCTGGTGTCGGTCGAGTCTGGCGAAAAATGCAAACTTTGGCCTCTCGACGCCGTTGGCGGAATTTCGGTGGGGCGTCGGGCATACGGTAGAGTGCCAGACGAGAATCAATATTTCCGCAGGGCATGCGACAGATTCCTGCTCCACGAAGTCCTGCTCCTCCGGAACCAGATCGAGCTCCTCCAGCTCTCCCCGCTCCTCCAGCTCTGGTGGGGACAAGGGCTGGTTTCCCACACTTCCGCCGAAGACAAAGTTGGCATTTTCTTACCTCAATCGGTTTTCTGCTGTCGTCTTCAGTTCCTTGAAGTACCGACCTGCAGCTACCCTACCTAATAGGTAAATATTTTCAAATGTCTCGCAGGAGTTTTTTTTTAATGCCACTGTTCATTTAAGTGGTTGTGCCTAAGTGATCGTCGCAAATTATCATAAGAACAAGAAGCTGCCTCTAGCTGAACTGATCAACTTGAAGATCAATGTCGAACAGGGTGGAGCCTGTGGGTGGTTCGGCCTGACTTGTCGGCTCCGTCGCGACTTTGGCTTCAAGGTTTTAATTACAACTTTCGACGCGTTCTCGCCTTGAGACAGTTTTAAGAGTCCCGCCCACTCCCGAAGCACCTCGCATTCCCAGTGCCCCAGCTCAGAAATCAATGTGAATCAAGTGCTGGAAATATGCTTACTCCGCTCAGACCTCCCCCCCCCCAACGCAGCGAGTTGGAGCCCCCCTTCTAGCCCCTTCACGAGTCCCCTCTAGCCCCTTGGAACCCCTGAAAAATCGAGCGTAAACTTTATCTGCCTCGGCGACTTCAAGTGCTGCAAGATTTGGCTTTTTATGTTAGTTTTAAGTTTCTAGCAGCCCCCTTCGCACCGTCTGAGCTTTTTGAGCACCCCCTCGTTCGCCGCCTCTGTTTCGGTTTCTTTCGGTCTGCAGCGGCATTTAAAACTTTATCTAGCTGACGCTTGAGGAAAGTGGGAAACTCGGAAGCTTTGAGAATTTCCTCGACTTTTTTTCTCGCTTCCTTTTGGTTTTTTGCTCTCTGAGAAAAATCATTTTATTAGCTCTAGCCCACTCCTTGGGGGGAATCGTGGTTTTTCGAGCTACGAATCCCCGGGTGGATTGAAAAAAATAATAACATTCAATTTGCAGAGATTACAGTTCGATTTTGACGGGGGATCGGACCTTAACAGAGCAAACAAGTGTTGCAAAACGTCGACCGTTTTGCTGAGTAATCGAAGTTTCCGCTGCGCGAATTGACTTCCAATCGATCTGCGGCCCACATCTTCAGCATATTTTCAATCTTCGATCGGTGCCAAGGCTAAGTGATAATTGAATCTGGAAATAATAGAATGGAAGAAAAATGGAAATGATAATAATCTGGAAAGTAGAGCTCAGTAATTTTACAAATTTGGCAATGCCTTCAAGACCTGTGCGGAGTTTTTTACACGTCTTCCATTAAAGTGTTTTGGTTTGTTTGTTTGATAAGTATTTGTGCAAGTATTTTAACATATTACGGGATATGTGCGACTGCAAAAAGATTTATACACTAGGAGCAAAAAACATTAGATATTTCACTGACTTTTTGAATGCATACATACATAAGGCGTTAACTGAAAATGCCAGAAAATGTTAAGTTCATTATATTATCAATCAATTTATCAATTTGAGATTAGAAAAGATGCTTGCTCTATAACCAATGTTATTTAATGAAACAGCGGGATTTCGTAGGAATTCTGGCTTCTGGCGTTAGTCCTTAGGTAATCTGTTGAACCAAAAGCATTGAGTGGCGTGTGAAATAATCAATTTCGGTTGTAATTAGACGCCAGAATGTCCAACTCCCAGCCCTTTTTGGGCGATTTCTGTGGAAGGCCGGCGTATCAGCAAACAAAATCAACAATCAACAAATCAACGAAGGCAGCGCAAATTTGCGCGGTTGGGGCGACAAAAAAAGCATTAAACTTGGTCTTGTGGATTCTTTCGGGGAGCTATTTATCCGCCCGAGAGTGCCACATCAATTTCGTGTAAACAAAAACAAAAGCGTGAGGAAATCTATTATGACATTTGGGCGCTGACAAGTTGACGGAAAGTCATTAATGATTAAGCCCGCCTCCGCCTTTCCTTGGCCGCAAGTCCTCGTCGGTAATTATTGTATTACCAAATTAGTAGCTTCTCATTCCAGTCGCCCATTCCATCGCCACCCACCTAATTTTCCCGTTTTCTCGGAAGGGCGACAAAGTCATAAAAATGCCAACACGAACGTCAAACTCCCGGCTTAGAAAGTGGAAATCAAGAAGGGAAAACGGTGGAACAACTCAGAAATTCCGGGGGAAAAATGCGGACTTTTCGTTTGAAATTTAAATGCTCTAGCAAGCAAGCAAGTGGCTGGCCTAAATAAAGCTATTTTGCACCTTCAAATTAAGGTTGGATTATAAATTCTTACGATTGAATGATAAATGGATTTCATTTGGATTGCTCTAACTATTTGCTTTTGTAATAATACTGAGATAATGTGAAACTTTATGGGAATTATTCTTGCGAGGCTTTTCTGAGAAGCAATTATTTAACTTTGCTATTTAAGTATGTGCTGTTTGTTGGGTAGTGATTCCATATTAATGACTTCGAATGATGTAATTATAAAACATTTATATTTTCTTATACCACTATATTATTATACTACAAAAAAAGAGGTATTCGATGTCAAAGACATAACTCTTTTAAAACTATAGCTAATCGACCGCCCGAAAGAGCATTGCATTCGAAAGGAAAGCAACTTGACACATTTCAGCTTGTCAGTCATCGGAACTTTGTAAGGGGGGGCTGTGTGTGTTGGTGTGTGTGACATGTCAACTATTTAGCAAGGTCGTGAGCTATGGTGGATGGGCCACGCCCCTTGGCGGTACTTCAAAGGCTTTGATTTGGCGTCCTGCTTGTTGTTGCTGGTCGCGTGCTCTTTGCTTGGAAAATTGAATCCTTTCGCTTTTCTTTTATGAGGGAAAAGGTCGCGCCGCTGTCTTGAGATTGAAAACTGCACAAGTTTTCCTTTTTCTTTGTGTGTGTGCGTGTGTGTATGGGTGCTATTTTATCTTTTTAAAACTCTTTTCTGCTCACATATCGGCGAGGGGCGGCGGAATCGCCGGGGAGGCTGTGAAAACTTAATCGGATTTGGCGAGCGCTTTGCGTCAAAAAAGGGAGAATTTTAAAATTCAACCGGCATAAATCAAACACTGGGACGGCAATTTTCGTGAGTTGCCTGGGAAAAAAGGATAAACATGGTGCCCAGGGGTTGGGAAATTCGGAGGCGGGGCTGTTCGAATGGCAAACGGGAAGAAAAAGCCAACCGTGCTGAGCCGGCTGCTACACAAAATATTTACGCCTCGCCAAACTTTTTACCAAACTCATATTTAAACTTTGCGCCTGTGGATGTGCTAGGGGGGCGGGGCAAAAGGGGCGGGGTCCGCTAATGTCCTCGTCCCAGTCACTCATGTGCGTATGTGTGTGTTTTTATTTATTTTGAAAATCTAATTTTGAGCTAAATTGATTATTTCTTGCCCATTTCTTTCTGGCTTCAGCACTCGCAAAAATATTTTTTTGCAATTTCATCTGTTAATAAAACTATAAATTGCATTAAAAAGACAATACACAACACGTAGGCTATCGAGCTTCGAACTTTTTATGTTTAAATTAAATCAAAATTTAAAATTTATGTATTAATGATTGAATTTTTTTCCCTGTGTAGGAACAGAAAGAAACATAATCTTAGCATACACATAAGAATGTATCCTTTTTGTTGGTTTTCCTTAAATTGCAGTGCTTTGTTTGGCTTTTATCTGCGCTCCAATGCGTTTCTTGATTGAGGATCTCAGTCGTATAATCATCGTTGAGTAACTTAGCCAAATTAAAAGTTCCTTAAGACCGGACCTAAAGGATACGTGAAGGACCGGTCGACTAAAAGCTGAAAAGCAGAGCTATGCTTTCCTGTCTACGGGCTAGATACATATTGAAATTTTATAATTAATATTGTATAATATAATTAATATAATTATAGGCCTACGGCTAAGTGATTTATAGCGAATTAAAAATGTGCAATCGAATGCGGTGGCATTCGACAAAAACTTAAATATAATGGTAAGTTTACCGGTGCTGAATATTTTATATTTTTAAATTTCTTATTTAAAATTCATAAAACACCAATTGGGTAACGATACATTCTCAATTTATATTTTTGCTTTGTTTTTTTGCTTAAGGTATAATGAATGACCTTGCTTGCTTAACTTAATCAAATAAGAAAATTATTGTTTGACCAGATAAATAAATCATTTATAAAAAACCCGTTAATAAGGCTAATTTAAAACAAGTGCACCAAACACGCACTTTCCGATTTGTGTGGATACGGAAAATAAGAGACAATTACAAAGTTAAATACTCCATAAATATTTGTCAGTATTAATACATGAATAATTTCTTTTCTTCAAAAATCACAGCGAATGAATCTCGTCTTGAAAAATAATCTTCAATTAAAAACGCACCATTGGAAATGATATCCAAGCCGGCCAATTCGTTTTTATCATTATTCAAATGAATTAACCTTCTGTGCCATTTAGATTATAAACATGTTGTCAATTTTCATTTCAAGATACTTTAATCTTAAGCGAAAGTTGCAACCTTAAGTTATCAAGTTGGTTAGTTGAAAATAAGAAAATAGTCTATTGCCTTTTCTTAAATTTGTTGTAGGTAAATCAAAATGCGAATTAATTAATTAATTTAACTAATTAATTTAAACAAACTATTTTGTTTACAATTTCTAATATAACTTTTTGTTTCGATTTGATAAAATAAATAGGTGGAAAACCATTCATCCTCGAACAGAATGCAGATATTAGCGGAGGAAAAGAAACTGCTTCCTGGAACTACATTTTCATGACAGACGTTAGCAGTTGGGCAAATTAAAAGAACTTAAAATAAAAAAGAAGAGCGCGAAGTATCTTTTTAGTGGGTTCATTGTTGCTGCGCCAATGAATAATTTAGAAGTGTTCCTTGTTCTGCTTTAAAATGGCATTCAAACACACACACACACACACACACACACCGCGAAAGGTGCGGATAATGAAATTCTAGATGCTCTTGCATATGAAAGGAGGCGAGCGGAGAGGCGTGGCGTGGCGTGGCGCGACTTGCGCCTTGAATACCAAATAAATAAATGAAATGAATACTGCCGAAAAGAAGAGGAAAAAATGAAATGGGAAAACCCCAGTGGACAAAGCACGAGGTCAGTAGTGAAGGAAACCCACCGCCAGCCGGAGGTGGGATGTTCAATTTTTAGCAGCCACAATTTGAAATATTTCTCCAGCATATTTGACAGACAGCCAAAGTTGCGGTCCAGGGGGTGGTGAATGTACCAGGTGAACCAGGCGAACCAGGCGAACCAGGCGAACCAGGCTTACCCACCCTCGGGGCGGTCGGGGTTTTCCGGGGTGCTTGGTGTTGCTTTTCGGTGGGGTGTGTGTGTGTGTGTGTGTGTGTGTGTGTGTGTGTGTGTGTGTGTGTGTGACACATTGCAATGCAGAAGGTAACGCCAGGACTGATGCTCATCTCCCAGTTGGCCGGGACATTCCCTTTGTTTATGTGCCAAGTGTGAGAAGGGAATGTGAAGGACAACAAATGAAATGCTGTTGTCCTTTGGCCAGAGTGTCCGCCCAGACCTTCTACCACCAGCCACCAGCCAACTCGCAGGACTTCTCGCCTGTAGAGCTACGTGAGTCCTTCAGCAGGAGCCACCTTTGCACTGCAATCAAGAACAAGCCATATTCATTGGAAAGCATATGGTATTTAATTTAAATTTAAGTTAATTCTAATTTTCTAAAACAATTATAAATGCTTAGCTTCGGGACCAAACGCGATAAAGTACGCTCACTTTCAAACTGCCGATAATGTACAACAAAGGGAATGGGCATATACAATATATTTAGTCACATTTTGACGAAAACATTATTTTATTTCACTAGTCCATTGAATTCTTCCCGCTGTAACAAGCAACACCGGCACAATTGAGAGCGCAATAATGAAGTACTTCTTGATACTCCGCCAAATGGTAAGGTGGTGGGGAGGTAAGGAGCTAAAGAGGTATATAAGCGGGCAATGGCATTCTAAGGGGGGAGGGGGAGGGGGATTGGTTGGTTAGGGTTGTGTTTCGTTGGTAGTCATACCATTTGGGCAACGAGGGTCAAGGGGTCGTCGGATGACAATGGCGGGCAACTAACTGCAAGGGACAGACGGCATGCTGCACTGTGTGCTCTTGTGATTTCCGTGCTAAAAACCGAATTCTTGCCGGCATGCTCACATCGCTCAGCCTCAGCTCCTCCAGTGGATCCCCTTGGATCCCCTTCGAACGCCTGTGGAACACCCCTGGAACCCCCGCGAACTGTTCGCCAGCTCCAAGCCAATCCCGACCAAAAACCGATCCATTCCATGAAGCTTCCCACTCCCACTTGGCTCAACCCGCTGCTGCGGGGATTGCTTCGCTTCGTTCTTTGGTTTGTGGGTGGTGTTGTTGTGTCTGTTTATTTGTTGGACCCCTCCTCCTCAATTTCCCGACCCGCCGCCGAACAGTCAGTCACATGTGGAACGTATGGGGGCAAAGGTTAGATGTTAGATGCGCATTGTGTGAAATTCCTTGCTTCCAGTTCATTTAGCATTTGGCTCGAAGTGAATGAGGACAACCCGGAAACTGGCAAAACGAACGCAGAAATTCTCTTGACTGACCATCATTGAAAAGAATTTTTGTGTTTTTCCACTGGCTAAAAGAGATTAGGCGATGTGTTGCTCCACTCATCGCATATCAGATGTCGTTAAGTTAATACAGTTCATTATCGTTATAATGAGTCGTTTGTTGGGCAAGTAGGTTTATTTCAAAATTGTGGTCTCTGTTCGGCTTTTGCACCTTGAAGTCTATTATTTTTGAAAGAAGAGTTCGTAAAGGCTAGCAAAATGCAGTTCTACGTTCACTCCAATCTATCTAAAGTCCAGAATTTAAATTTTAAATTAATTTAAAGTTTCAGGTAAGTACGCTCGTCGGTAGATTCAAATACATGATCGTCAACCCAAGTCACACAAATAAAGACGATGGGGAGATCTACTCTTCAAATGGGCAAATCGCGTTATCTTACATTAGGTGTGACATTTTTTTCGCTGATCTACCAATTATTTTAGTTCAGACTTTGTCGAGATGCGCAACTTTTAAATATAAACAAAGCACTTTTAGGTAAATACAAACGAAATTTTGTTTTTATTTTTTTTTAAGTCAGTCCTTAAAGCCGATGCCATTTAAATTCGCTGAAGGCTCGGTGGGGATTTAAGCCATCCATCATTCGGGCTTTTTTCGACGTATGCGGGTCAAAATACTTTGGCCAAAAGGTCTCCAAACAGACAGGTGAGGGGCGTGGCGGGGGCTGCAAGGAATGCGCATGAATATGTGGCAGCTGTTGAAGGTCAAAAAGAGTTGGCAGGGGGCGTTGGGCGTTAAAGCCGCCAAGATGAACCGACATCACCGTTATCATCATCGTCAGACATCGGTGTAGTCTCTTTCTCTCTCCGTCTCTTTCGTCCACCGCTACCCGTCTCTTTCTACTCTGCACTCGGCTGTTTGTGCATGATGAGCAAATGAATTTTTAATAAAAGCGCCACATGTTGCCAATAGAAGTGCAAACACAAATGGGATAGGGCGTGCCCCGCCGCCCCTGGCTGCAGTGACGAGCCATTAGGCGAATGAATTTTTATGCCTGCCGAGCCTCCTCTTCCTCCCGTCAGGTGGCGCCACTGCAGACGGCTAGGGGACTTTTAATGCCGACTCAAAGCCTTTCGTGCTCCATTTATCTTGGGGCCAAACACTGCCAGGTGGAAAGAAGGCAAATGGGAACAAGACCTGGATCAGTAACTGATTTTTTCCACAACAAAACAGAACAGAACCGTTTTTGTGGTGCGCCCATTTAAGGGAAATATTTTTGAGTGCAAGATTTTCTACAAATGTTCTTTAAAAGTTGGCTTTTAATTCATTTAATACATTTAAAAAGTTGGCCAATGTAATTCTTTTTAATAAACGATCTGTCCGGATTTTGTGGAATCTTGATCGAGTCTTTTCCGCAATCACACTTTTGAAAAAGGTTGTTGATTTTTTCTTTGTTTTATTCGTTGTCTTGCCAATTTCTATGGGTATACCAAAGACACTTTGGCCACGCCCCTCCCCTTCGCCCAAAACGCCCTTTTGAATAATTTTGAAATTTTGTTCGCATTTATTTATCCCAGAAAAAGGACTAAATTTCGCGTTCGCATTTCCACTAGATGAGTAACAGGTATCTGATAGTCGGGGAATTCGACTATAGCATTTTCTTTGGTTTTAATTATGTTTTATTTTATTTGACATAATCCATGAGGAACTCTGCAGGAAAGCTTAGCGAATCTGCTTTTTATCGCTTTACATTTGTTGTATTTGCTTAACATGCCAGGTCACACGAATAATGTCAGACTTAATTTCGCTTCCTTTACGCGACATCACTTTTTTCGCCAGTTCTTTTCGCAGTACTTGCCCGATGACAGATAAATGATTTTTCCGCCTGATAACATTTCCATTGTGTTGATTTTACCCATTGTGCAGTCACTAGAATGATTAATTCTTCAGCTGGAGAACTATTTAATACAAATATAATACAAGTACGGGTGAGCAAAAACATGAATTCATCTAAAGATAAAAAGAAAATTATTCAGAGCTCAAGATGGTCTCAAATAAAGCAATTTATTAAAAAGATAAATTATTAATGTCAAATCTTATATCATTTTAAAGAGGAGGCACAACTTTTGTACATAGCAATCGTGAGAGGTTTCAATTGAGGCGTTTAATCTACTTGAATCACACATTATTGGGTATGGGTATACTAGATTGGATGAAAGGTACATATGTAACAGGTGACAGTCTTAAATTAAGTCTAGTAATTTAACTACAAGAATTGTGAACACTGCCGAAAAATTAAACCATATTGAAAGCTAGCTTTGACCATCCACTGTGTAGTAATTATATGTTTAAACGTTATCTTCAAAAACATCCCTTATGTTAATGTCACTCGGAACGATTTTATTATGAATTATGTTATGAATTAAAAAAGTTCAAAAACAACGAAGCTATTATTAAGTGATACAATGGAAAGATTTGTTCAAATGATCAAGCTTATACTTGACCTATACTTTTCAAAAATTGTGAAACGTCAACATTTTGGCATTTGGCATTTCGATCGATATAATAAATAATAAATAATATAAATAATAAATATTTAAAAAAAATATCGAAAAATTGTGGGCGTGACAGATTTGGGCGGTTCTCGTTGTAAATACCAGCAAACTGATTTATATAGTTATATTTGCCTCTGCAGTGTTTTCAATAAAGTTTACCTGTAGGAGAACGTCTAATAAAATGCCTTGATTTATTTATGACAGATAGTCAAACAGCTAACGTCATGTATTTCATATAAATTTTGGTACTTTTACTAAATATACATTTAAATAGTTCCTCATGGTCTTCAGTTTCTCTGCTTGCTTTTATTTGTTCTAATTAAATGACAATCGATTGCAATACAAAGTCATTTATATATTAAGATATGCTTACCATAGCATAACCTAAAACTTAGAAACAAGATCAATGGCTTGGCGCCAAATTGGAATTTGTGAAGCCCTGTCCTGTTTAATTTCCAACTTTCTCTTTGTGCTGACAGACTCGATTGTGTTTATTGTATTTAAATTAACTTATTTATTGTTATTGCCCAGCTGCGGTCGCATCAAATGCCCAGCGCCTACTTTGCCGTTCGTTCCGAGCTAATTCCGGAAAATTCCGACAAGTGGGTGGTCGCCCCGACGTGGCGATGAGGTGACCCAAAGAGCGGTCGCGAAGGAAAGTTGACAACGAAAGTAATAAAACTGAAATTTGTCGCCGCATGTAAATGGAATTGTTTAAAGGTGAAAGCGATGAGGGAAGGGCAATGGCCACAAATAAACAAATTAAGAAGTTGCCAAGGGGCGACGACGAGGGCGAGGGCGATGACAAAGGGGATTGAGCACGAGGATGCTCTGTCTGGGTAGGGCGAAATCCGCAACGGATACGTATTATTTGTGCCAGGCCAGCGAGCACTGGCCAAAAGCGGCAACAATAAACCAAACGAGCAGTTGCAATTCGAGTCGGCTAAAGGGGAGGGGGGTGGTTACGGACAACGTCTGGGAATTGCAGACGACGGCGGCCCATGGCGGCCCTGGCGATTTAATCTTTGCAGACATTTTTATTCAAATTTATTTTAATATTTTTCTTTCATGCCAGCGATGGATGTTGTTGGCGCTGCCATGGCTTATGCATGCTGATTGCTGCAGCCGTTGCCCGCGATCCTGTTGCCCAAGTTGCCCAAGTTGCCAATGTGTTTGGTGGAGTGGCGCCCCCTGTTGCTGATACTGCTGATTTCTGCCCATGTTGCAGCAGTTGTTGCTCATGTTGCTCATGTTGCTTGTGTTGCTGGTGTTGCAAGTGTTCTTACTGCCAGGCTGACATTCGTGTTGCAGGTGCAAATGCTGATGTTGCTGTGAATAATCTGAGTGCGATGTTTCTTTAAGATCTAACTACCGTTGCCTGTGTCTTATGGGCTAGGATTTGTTGACTTGACATTCGATTAATTTTGGCGCCTCTTTCTTAATATACATATTGTATATCAGTGCACTGAGGCTCTGCTCTTTTGCTTTAATTTTTAATGTTGCTCTTGCTGCCTCTGATTTTTTGCATTGTTGCGGCTGTGGCGGATGCGGACATGCCGTGCACACAATGCACTGGAATTATGGCCCAGATCCGGGAAGGGGAATCGGAGTGCTGGACACACTGCGCAGGACACATAGCACCACGGTTCTTCTGGGTGGCACTGCGGCGACACTTTATCATGTTAACCCGAGGAAGTCCGTGCAATTCTCCTTTAAATTGCCAGCTCCTCCAGCCGCAGCGCTGAAATGACTTTCACCTTGCCTTAATATTGAAAACATATCCCCTATACAATGTATCCTTCTCGGACTGACAATTTAAGCCCCAATAATCATATATTGGAGAGAAATTAAGCGCTTACCATGTGATTTGGTTTGAGGATATTTCTTCAGTTGCTTCAGTTCTGAATGAAGCAATTTAATTGGGCTGTCCTATTAAGTATTTTTTGTTGCCGTAAAATGCGGCACAACCCAGTGGTATACAATCCTTTTGATATCGATATAAATATTATTGCACTGCTTGATTCGATTTTATGTGCTCAATTCCCTTTGCAGTCGAAATTACAGCCAAAATGAGCCCTAAGTACGTAGGACACATTAAGCCGCGCACTAATGGGTCAGGACTCTAAGCTAACTTTAAGGACACACAAGGCCGACATGTGGACAAGACGCATATGATGCTGTGCCGCTGAAGACCTGGAGAGCCGGACAGCCAGACAGCCAGACAGCCGGACAACGGACAGCCGGACAGACATGTTGTCAACTTTGCAAAAAGCGGAAGTTAGAAATTTCACAGTGTGCTGCCGTCCCTCCTTCTCCTCCCCCTCCTTCACCGCCCTTCGCTCCCCGTTCCCGGTTGCTGTTACGTTGAATTCATTACGGCGGAAAATGTAAAAGGCATAAACAGCATCGCACAACATCCGCTTGTCCACTGGCCCACACAGACACAGACACACGCACTCGTATCCGGCAGAGCACGACAGCGAGACGACCAGCTTTACTACGGACTCGAGCCGGAGTCCTCAGCCCGGAGTCCGCAGTCCGGAGTCCGCAGTCCGGAGTCCGCAGTCCGGAGTCCAGGCACCGCTGTCCGGCGAGTTCAGTCTGCTGCGAGCCGGTTACGGCTAGGTAACCCGTGCCCGCTTAATATGCTAAATGTTGAAACTCGTACGAATTTAATGCGAGTTAGCCAAAGGTCTGCAGGCCAGACAGATAGAACTGAGATTGCCGTGGTCGGCGGAGCGGTTTCGGCACTGCGAGAAATTCATACCGCTTCTTTCTTCATCTTCTCCAAAAAGCTTATAAGAATCAAATTTTATCGCATTACCATGCAGAAATGGGAATTCGGAATGGGTACGTAAATTTGATAAATAAAGCGTACACCATTTCTTTATATTTTATTCTTATATTTTGCACATATAAGGACATTGCATGTGACCTTGATAAAATGTGGGAAAATACGTTTCAGTTAAATGATTTCTCTATTAATTCCATGTTATGTCACGCTGTTCCACGCTATTTTATTCCAGTAAATGACCTTTATTTTCTGTCGATTTGATTTGAATTAGAAATTATTAATACCACTATATGTAATATATGTTCTAAGTTCAATGTGTTTAAAAGTTTTTCCTGTATTTCAAGGTGTAAGCCAACTACACATACTTGCGACTTTTCTCGGTCGCCTGTTTAAACAGATTGAAGTGCTGGCACAGCAGAATGGTGAATAATCAGAGGGATTAAAAAACGAGTCGCGGCCGTCGACGCACGATAAATGGTCGTGATCCGAGAAGTTTGGGCAATTAATACTCAACTACTCGACTACGACCTGAAGTAATTAAGTGCTGATGCGGGTGGGGAGGGGGGAGTGGCAACTTTTGTGCATTGAAAATGTGCGGAAAAGTACGAAAGAAGAAAATGAGAGCGGGAAATCGGAGCGGGTTGATGTTGATTTTATTAAATGCCAAACTGTTTATCGATTTCATTTGAGTGTATGTCGCGCACAGGCATCGAATGTTGGTACCGCAATTTTCCACCCGTCCGCCAGCCACTTTGCACCCCCCTTGCCGTCCATTCTCCGCCAGCCATATGCAAATGGTACGGCAATTTGTGGCCTGAAGGAGCTGAGCTGCACGCAAATCGGAATCGAAATGAAAATCTACAACTTGTTGGCAGGGGAGGTGAATTTTTCTGAAAATCTTCCTTCTCCGCACTTTTTTTTTCTCCAACTTCTGCTCCTTTTCCCCGACATCCTGTTATCGCCATCGCCCATTGTCAGGCTAATTCATGTGTCGGCTGCAGGATCCGTTGACTGCCATCGGCGGGGACACCTAAATCGATTAAAAAGTCAACCGATTCGGATGTCGATTGTAAGGCATAAGGTTTAAGGGGCCTGACATCGAGCAGATTAGGCCACGACTTAATTGGCCAAATGGAGATGCAAGTTCAATACAATAGTGCCACGGTACACTTTTATGTACATATGTATGTATGTACATCCAATCCTGCAAACTCTGCCACTCTGTCTCCATAACTTGATCTCCCGGTGCATTTTTGGCAAAGAAACCAAAACCAACACATTATTCACTGAGGCGAGTACACCGCTGCGTCCTCTAAGATGTCCCTCCCTCCCAATTATAGTTAAATAAATGCGCCAATGTCTAAAATTAATTTCAATTACACCGGACAGACCGCAAATGAACACTGAAATAAGCTCGTGTGACATTTGTAAATTTCATAATTAAATGAATAGCTGACGCCTCGTTCGCCGTCACTTAATATTTTTGTAATTGCAATACCATTGATGTGTGAATGTGGACAGCAAACAGGGCGCAACCGAAATGTCAACAAAAGCGTGGTTTCGATTTTGATTTAAATAATGCTTCATTAGCAGCAAACTTAAATGCAGCCATTTCAGCACAGACAATCATAAAATCCTTATTGTTAAGATTAGTAAAATGACTTTGCCGAATTATCCCATTTTGGTACAATACATAATAAAGTACATACGTTAAGTTGCTTACCCAAATGTGTGTTGAAATATTCTGCCGCACTTTGTGTGCCGCAAATTCTTTATCCGCAGAGAACAAGGACACCGCCAGAGTGCAGCACTTGAAGGAAAAGCTGAAAACACCTGCCCAACTGGGTGCAGCACTCTCTTAAATTCAACGTCCTTGTGGCAGTCAACATTTTTACCATACTAATTAGCCTTTTGAATGATTCATTATCATAATTGTAATTAACAAAATGCGAACAAACGCGTCGCGGGCTCGTCGTGTCACCTCTAAGTTCGGACGGGCGGCGGCCGCCGGGCGGGGAGCAGGTGTGCAATGTCCTGGGAAAATTAAAGGGAAACGAGGAACGCCATTGAATGCCGGGTTTCAGCGCCAGATCTATGTGCCTGCGACGGCCTAATCCATTCTGATTACACCTTTTGCCGAGAATTCACGTGAGTGCTGTCTAGGATACGGACTGGTTGATATAAAGGTTAATTTTAAGTTAAAGTTGCATTGCATTGAATAAACCATTCTGATGTTTTTATGGTTATTTTTTAGTGGCCTAACTGTGGTGGCTAATTCAGCGACACGTTCGCGGGAAGTTAAGAAACATGGACACTTAGCTTCAACTTCACGGCGTAATGGATCGAATAAATGGCCAATTGGTGATTCATTTTGACCCTGTACCTCTACCCACAATCCAACATCAGTAGGTACTAAGATCATAGCCATTTTTGCATGAACAATCAGTTTAGCTGGATCAACTCAGATTATCCTTTTATGTATATTAAGACAATGAAAAATATATATCGACAACTATTACTAATATGATTTATCTACAATTTTACCTGCATATGCAAAAACCATTTGCGGAAAAGTGACGGCTCAAAATGTCCGAGAGCATTATCATTCGTTAAGAGTGAATTTATTTCATAATATTCGGTTCGAATCAAATTAAAAGTAAATCATCCGCGTCAAAGCCGTATGTTTCCCCCGATGATCCCAGATCCCCGACCAACCGCGCTCTAAATCGAATGGATGGGGGGAAGTGGACATACCGCAGTCAGTCATTGGTAATAATTTATTATGTAATCATTTTAATGAACTGTAATTGAATTACACTGCAAGCTGGGATTTCTGATATGTTTATTCAGTGATTCTCGTATTTGACATGACCCAACGTGGCGTTTGAATGCGTTTTTTTGTTTGTTACTCTGCTTGCGTAATTAGAAATAAAAGTTTAGTGAAATGAATACAATGTGTCCTGGTGCGAAAAGTGTGCTGCTATTTCATTTCAAACATTCGAATGCATTCTAAAGAACACTAAATACAATTCTAGCACATGACACTAGAGGTGTAGGGTAATTTGATATATAGCTATATTACAGTGCCACTGAGGTTTTTCGTGATATATCAAAGCTAAGATGGTTAGAGTTCGACCTAGTCTTATATACATATGTGGATACAACTAAATAGAGCCTATTTGATATCCATCCCAATCCCATTAACTGAGTAACGGGTATCTAATAGTCGAGTTACTCGACTGTAGTGTTATCTCTCGTTTAGCACTAAGTAAGTGCTACATACTTTTAGAACACTGAAAAAAATACCCAAATTGTTAAAACTCTCGTGTTCCTTAAGAGTTATTTCCCACTCAGAATCGCAAAAGCTTAATGAATTGTTCTTAAAGGAATGCCCCGCCCACTAGATACCACCCACCGCCCACCGGCCATCGAGTTCGTGTGTGCTGGCGAAAGCAGACAAGGAAACACAAAAGCCATAAAATTTCAATTAGGCAAACCATTCAAGAAATTAATTGACAAACCTTATTCTTGAGTTTTTCGCCAACCACTCAAACGCCATCCCGCCCACCAAACGTACGCACCACCCAAGGAACCACCACCCAAGCAGGCAGCCAGCCAGCCAACCCAGCGCCATATCTCTTTCTTCCCTGCCTTCCCTGCAATTTGCAGCTTTTCAACATGAAAATTAATTTTCGACAATTTACTGCGCAATCTTACGCAAAAGTTCAACAAAAGCGGCCGCACCACCTGCACCACCGCCCACCATCCGGGCGCCCACTTTGGTGGCAGAGTGGGTGGCACTTCGCGCCACAGTTAAGCCAAACAATCTGCCAGAACTGCGTCAGTGAGCGTTAAAATTCCTTTACACTTGGACTGATGCCACGCGGAGATACTGGAACTCGGGGCAAGCGCTCCCAAAAATTGTGTAAAACTCGATGAAAAATTACTTGGCCCCACCAAAAACTCCGACGTATACGAGTATGTATGCATGCGTTGGAGAAAGCGGAGTTATCTGCCCTTTTCCCTTTAGCTTTCCCTTTCCCTTACTCCATACACATCTATCTCCAGTTACAACAAACTTGACGCAGCGGCCCCATCTTTTCCTTCTTCACATGCATACATACATTGTCATTTAATTTTGGCAATAAATGTGAACCGCTTTCGGGTTTCTGGATTCTGGATTCAGGATCGAGCACTCCACGACTCTAGGACTTCAGGTCCCCGGAACTCCGGGACTCCAGTATCCTGGCAGCAACTTCGCCACCGACGACATTGTGTGCAAACTGTCTGATAATCGTCTTCCGCCTATTTTAATGTGCTCCAAACCGTTCCCCTCCCCCACCAAAATCCACTCCAGCCAGCAGCACCTCGATGCGCACATGTGCGCGCTTAAATTATTCAACGGAAGTCGCTCCAAAAACTCCCATTTCCCCGCGCCCAGCGTGAAATATGATATTATGGCGCTCAAATAAATTACGCGGAAAATTATTATGGCCGAGTAGCAGTCGGCCCCACTCATGTGATAATAGTAATGTAAAATTAATGCAGCTCAAGCCCACTCCCCCTGCCATCGAGCCACGAGATGGCGGCCATTCGGATGGCAGTGATGGTGGTGGCAGTTTTATTGCAATCGCGTTTCGATTGACTCGAACGTAGCAGGTGAACCTGTCTGGAGGACTCTTGAGCCACAATGCATCTAATTGCCGATGCTGTTCAATATGGTAATTGTTGTGTATTCGTACAAGCTTTGTGTTCCAACTGTTTTATTAATAAGCATTTACATATTAGTAATCAATATAACATATTCATATTTGTATAAAACATCATATCATATCTTAAGTTATTAATAATATAAGCTGCTTTATACATATCTTTTTAGGTTTCCTTTAAAATTAAATAGCTTATCAGTTCATTTTGTTTTACATTTTCATTTCATTTATGTTTTTAAATTAAATTTTATAATTAGACATTGTCAATAGACTTCACTCTAGCTTTCCCTTCTTACGTGGTGTCAACTTTCTTACTGGTGATGTTGTTTAATGTTTTTATTACAGTTTTCATTTGATATGTTTCCATGAATGTTATTATTGACATAGGTGTTTTGCTTTTCATTTTCATTTAATTTAACACGTTCTTGATTTCTTATTTGATTTAGATGTTGTTTTATTTCTCGGTTGTTGTGCTTTAAGATGCAATAATATGATCGAGATCCAAGTCTTTCGCTTACAACTGCCTGAGTCCAACCTGCCTTGTTTGGATTTTTGTAGTCCCTGACCATAGCTTGTTGACCTTTTGAAAAGCTAATATTTCTATTACCTTTATAATTTCTAATACTTTAGTCTACTTGTTGTTTTATGTGTTCTGCTGTAGTACATACGAACATAATAATAATAATAATATTAATAATAATTATAATAGGAATCATAATAATATGACAACCAATAAGTAAACTTAAGACCACCCTATGTTTTAGTTATGAAATAGGAACGGAGCAAGAAGTACACGTGTAAATCAAATAAAGATAAGAAACAACTAATTGTATATTTGTTGAAATTACGTTATAATTTAAATAAGCTTTATATGTTTTGATCTGGCAACGCTCAATTATAGCTTAAGAAGTCATTGTGAAATTCCCATTACTCAGTTTCAATTAAACCGTCAACTACACCACTACGTTCCTGTGTTTATTTGCTCGGTCGGTCTAGAAGCACATAACGGTTGTCCTGATCGTACGGTAAATCACTAACAATATTGGAATTAATTAACTACATGGCGACCGTGACAGGACCTTAAAAAGGATGGCAAAAATAAACTGAGTGAGTAAAGTTTAAGTGTGATATGGGTAAGCGCGGAGGCGAAAACAAAAAAATAAATAAAAGAATAGCCCATATTAAGTGGCTACTATTCACAAAAAAGCCACCACCCGCCTGGTCAACTGCACAAAAATTGCAGGAAGATTTAGACCATCTGCAAAATTTAATAAAGCAGAAAAGAGACAAGCCCCACACAAAAACTTACTCTAATATAAAAACATTAGCAAACAAAGAAATTAACAAATCTAAAGCGCCTCCTAAGAAACAGCTTCCAACCAAGAAGAAGACGTGCCCAGCGGACTGCGAGGGGATTTGGAGCCCTTTTTGCCAAGGAACCTGTGCGATGACCAGCACCGGTACCGCCTGAGCCCATAGGCCCAGGACAGCAGCAGCCGAAAAACAAGTGCGGGAACCTTCGAGGGAGCGTAAGCGTGCCGCGACGGCGACGTCCAGCTGACGCAAGGAGTATCTGCAGCCAAAAATATTGCTGAAGCAACGAGGAGAGCTGCGAAAAAAGGGTGGCACACCACCCTCGATGCACTGCGCTGCATATTAATATTACACAAAATATTGTAACATTGAGCGGAACTTTTTCTGCTCAATGAGAAGAATGGCCCGTATAGCCATACACCAATTAGGCAGGAAAATGTAACAATAAAAAAAAAAAATCAAAACAAAACCACAAAAATAAGAAAAAATTATAGTGTAATTAAATATATACAAAAATGGGTTGGTTTGGATCTGACGATAGCCAGACAAAAGATAATACGGCCAATGTAATCAATAACGTAAAAATAGTCGACCATACAGAAGACATTCAGTCACTGTGGTTACTCCTTTTAATCTTGACGATTGTAACAGTCGCTCAGTTTATATTAACGCTATACGTTAAGCATAACAAAATAATAAAGAAGCGTTATATAAGCAGAGCGAATAATTTGGATAAGATTTAAAAATTTAAGATTGAATAAAAAGATGAATAAATAAAGAAATACTTAAGGATATATATAAACATATAAGGAAAAAAAATTTTTTTTTAACCAAAAAACAAAAAAAAGAAAACACACACAAAATATATTTTGAATTAAGATCATCCAAAATTTTTTTTTGAATTATCAGAAAATTAGAATGGAAAAAAATTATTGAAGAAACTCTAATGAGGAAACCTTTGTTCATTCTAAGATCGATACAGATCTTACGTAAATTTCATACTTATATAAGCGTATATGAGCTTGAAGAGGAATATAGGGAAACCTTCGACTTGTATGCAGGTCCGTTATTTCATTGCTCTACAATAGAAAAGGCAAAGGTGTTATCAATCTTACCATATGTGAAAATAACACAGGTAATAGAAGATAACATATTTTTAGGAGAGGCCACAATTTATAAAGTTATATTGCACAGATAAATACATATTACTCTTTAAATGGACTGGCAAGAAATAAAAAACGAGCTTAAAGAAATTAAAACGACTTTCGACAAGTCTTATAAATGCATGACACCAAATAGAGAAGTGCAACAAGACACTCTCAACAAACATGCACAGATATTGGTAAGATGCTTTAACGAGGCACGCCAATTAATTCACAGAGAAAGAAAAAGACTAACAAAAAGTCAATTATCCCAATCAGTAAAATTTCCAAACAGGTTCCGTGATTACTTGTTAAACGTCAAGTACAAACATAATTTAAATGTTACTATCCCAACGATTTTAAGCACACTATAGTGGCTAAGATCGGTGAGGATATCGAAAGTGTAGGAGAATCAGAAATAGAAATAAAAGAAGAGGATCTCCACGATCTTTCAATTTAAGCGATAATAACAAACATTACCCGAATTACTCAAAGAAGAACTTTCAGATTCAAATACTTCGAGTATACAGGTGCTCACACATGAACACGAATAGATTTAAAGACTTACAATTTTGGGCTCCGTTTAAACCGAAGATATTTCCAAATAAAATGAAATCTTCTCATTTGGGATTTTACATTTGGTCAATCGAGCCTTAAATCGACTCTGCAGTTTCCCCCTATATGGTAAGGGACTCAGAGAAAGGCCAGCTCCTTTAAGCATTGCTAAGTTAATCTTGCACGTAAAGGTAGCAAAAATAATTAACTCTTGTTTCCCCCTATATGGTAAGGAACAGAGTATAAATATAAAAAGCAAAAAGATACAAAAGAATCTTTTATGTTTTAAATAAAACAAGCACCTTATAGTCTATAGCTAAAGGTTGCTTTGTGTACCATTATAAATTGTGGTAAGGCGTGCTTGAGGCCATACATCAGCAATTGTGAAATTAAAAAGTGCATAACAAAAGTGCCTTATAAATGCTCTAATAGCATTAAATCAGCTCATAAAGAGAGTGCAGTGTATATGCCAAAGGAGCATAAATTAAATGAAAAGTGCCTGAAAACAGTGCCTTATAAATGCTCTAATAGCATTAAATCAGCTCATAGAGTGCAGTGTATATGCCAAAAGAGCATAAATGCCAAAATAAATGGCTAAAAAACAAAAAATCTGACTGGACTACAAAAATAATAAAACGTGCCAAACAAAAAAAAAATCATCTTCAAACATCGACGGAGCCTTAAAGAAGAGAAGGAAGTCAAAAAGTCAAAGGAGCCTCTACCAGCAGCAGAAGCAGCAACAACAACGACATCAGCTAAGTCAAAACAAGAATTTTCTGTTTATCCAAACACACATATATAGTGACGTATTTGGGTGGTCCAAACCAGCCACTTCCATTATTTCAAAGAAATCAGTAATGCACTCTAGTAATTTTCCATAACGTATCCCAGCTGCGCAGCATTCGTTTATCTTTGGCAGCGCAGCCGTTCTTGTAAACATCCTAAAGCCTGACCTAAGCAGATTTGACTGCCCTCTTTCAACGCTACCTAATCTTAAGAACCCAAGAGCGAGGCTCTCCCGAAATACAAATATTGTTCAAATACTGAGGCTTCTCCTCAATCCAATTTGCATTTGATTTTTAGTCTTAAGCTGAGATCCAAAGAATAAAGTCGTGAAACTATTTCTCCTAAAAACTATTTTTTATTTCTTGGCGTTGTCCTTAGTCAACTGACGGGACATTAGTTCGACTCATAAATAAAACAACAATTTTACTGGCGCAGTCGGTAGGATACAAAAGTATCCGAAAAAAAGAACCTTCGAGTGGAAAATAAGTTAAATTTTATAGTCCAGTGCTCGAAACATCTCCCAAAATAAATTCGTGAAAACTCTTCAACTTGGATTATAATTCCAATTCGGTTATCCAATAATAAGTGGAAGTGAAATACGAAACAAAAATATTAAGTCCAAAGGCAACTAAGTTTTAAAACCAACATATAAAAATAAAAAATTAAAACAATATAGAATTTTAATAATACAACACAAAAATTTACAAAACAAAAAAACAAACAAGTGAAACTAGAAAGCTTAAAAATAATAATAACATTGAATCCGAAACAAAACAAAAAAATAAAACACAAAAGTTAAAAATTTTACAATAAAAATGTCACAACCAATTATTGCGCTGAGCGACATAAACCTTGCCGAAGCCCGTCGGCAGCTTAAAGACATTATGCCATTCAAGGGTGATCCAGAAACCCTTCACACCTTTATCAGCAGAGTGGATTACGTAATTTCGCTCTACCAAACAAATGATGTCCGACAACAGAGGATTCTACTGGGAGCCATCGAAAGGAACTTGGACGGACAAATTACACGATCTTTGGGACTTCCGAACATCGAAGATTGGCCTACCCTTAAAGCAAGACTCATCGCGGAATTTAAAATTCAAACACCAAACTACAAACTTCTGGAGAACTTCAGGGAGACACCATACAGAGGAAGCCTAAGAGCATTCTGCGAAGAAGCGGAGAGACGACGTCAATTACTAATTTCGAAACTACACCTGGAAGGTAACCAATCGGATTTTCTTATTTATATTCAGGGTATTAAAGAATCTATTAAGATACTGATAAGGAAACTACCAATACAATTATTCACTATTTTAGCCCATCACGATATTACAGACTTAAGATCCTTAATTACCATTGCGCAAAATGAGGGAATTTATGAAGAACACATTAATTTTGAATTTTATGAAAAACCAGAATATCGTAATAAAAATTCAAATTCTAACCAGAATTCGAAAACACAAAAATTCAATACAAATGTTCAAACTCAAAATCGACCAAGTTACTCACAATATTCCCAACCCTTCCAACCTAATTTTAATCAATACATTCAACCATTTAGACCTAGCTATACACAGCAGATAACTAACAACCCACCCATGTGGCACGCACCTAATTATTTCAGACCCAACCAATACATAAACCCACAACCCATTATTCAAAAAAATCATTTCCAACAATATCCCAACAAAGCCCAATTTCCCCAAACAACGCATTTTAGAGGAAATACATACCCTCGACTACAACAACCCTCTACATATAAAAATACTAACTTCCCGATTACTAAACGACTAAGACCATCGGACAGTGAACAAACTAAAATGTCTATTGACGAAATTAGATTCCAAGACGCGCATGAATTCGAACAAGTCCAACCTAATTATTACGAGCAACAGTATTTTAACCAAAATCAATACAATCCGTATCAAAATCATAGCTTCATTAATGAAGGGCAACAACAAGTCCAATCTGTACAAATTAATAACAAACAAAACCAAAATAATTCTGAACTAAACGAAAATTTTCGGTTAACAGCCCCGGAAAATACGAATACATAAAAATAGTATACAAAGGGCGCTCATACAAATGCCTTCTAGACACAGGATCAACAATTAATATGATCAATGAAAATATATTTCGTCTTCCCATTCAAAATAGTAGATGTTCACACATGAACACGAATATATTTAAAGACTTACAATTTTGGGCTCCGTTCATATCTTATGTAAATGAATCGAGAGCGATAAATTATATTTAGGATTTTGTTATCTAAGGCGACATGGGTGCATTGCTCAAAAACATGTAATTTAAGTGCACACTACATGAGTCAGTCACTTGAGATCGTTCCCCGCCTCCTAAAATAGTCCCTTAGTGGGAGACCACAGATAAGGTCCTCGCCGCTCAAGATAGGCAGATGTGCCCGAGCGTGGGACCTCGATAAGGCGGGGACTATTTACTTAGGCCTCTGCGTAGGCCATTTACTTTAAGATGCGATTCTCATGTCACCTATTTAAACCGAAGATATTTCCAAATAAAATCAGTTTCTTACAAAAACTCAACGAGTAAAGTCTTCTTATTTGGGATTTTACATTTGGTCAATCGAGCCTTTAATCGACTCTGCAGTTTCCCCCTACCAAAGGTAAGGAACTCAGAGAAAGGCCAGCTCCTTTAAGCATCTTACAGCTAAAGGTAGCAAAAATAAGTAACTCTTGTTTCCCCCTACCAAAGGTAAGGAACAGAGTATAAATATAAAAAGCAAAAAGATACAAAAGAATCTTTTATGTTTTAAATAAAACAAGCACCTTATAGTCTATAGCTAAAGGTTGCTTTGTGTACCATTATAAATTGTGGTAAGGCGTGCTTGAGGCCATACATCAGCAATTGTGAAATTAAAAAGTGCATAACAAAAGTGCCTTATAAATGCTCTAATAGCATTAAATCAGCTCATAAATAGAGTGCAGTGTATATGCCATAAGAGCATAAATTAAATAAAAAGTGCCTGAAAACAGTGCCTTATAAATGCTCTAATAGCATTAAATCAGCTCATAAATAGAGTGCAGTGTATATGCCAAAAGAGCATAAATGCCGAAATAAATGGCTAAAAAACAAAAAATCTGACTGGACTACAAAAATAATAAAACGTGCCAAAAAAAAAAAAAAATCATCTTTAAACATCGACGGAGCCTTAAAGAAGAGAAGGAAGTCAAATTCAAAGGAGCCTCTACCAGCAGCAGAAGCAGCAACAACAGCAGCAGCAGAAGCAGCAACAGCAGTAGCAACAGCAGCAACAACAGCAGCAACAGCAGCAGCAACAACAACGACATCAGCTAAGTCAAAACAAGAATTTTCTGTTTATCCAAACACACATATATATATAAATACATATAAAATACATATACACGTACTATATATATTAAGAAATTACAAAAAATTTTCAAAATGATGTCAGAAAAGACTATTCAATTCCTTAAGAAGCAGTCCGAAATTATTTTGGAAATTAGAAAGTTGGAAGTAAAACCAACATTAACAGATGTAGAAATTCTAAAATTAAATGAGCTTCAAAAATGTTTCATTGCTAATCATAGCAATTTGTTAAAGATCGGCGTTGTCGATCATGAATATTTTAACGCGAAGCAGTATGATTTAATAATGATGGTGTTAGAAAAAAGTAAAAATAAAAATGAAAAAATTAAGGGCGAGTCGGTAGAAAACACTTTCCCTAAATCAAACACTGTCCCTAAATCAAACCCTCCCCCTACATTAAACCTTGAAATGCGTGGTCACCCTGAAAAAGAGGGTATAGCACAAAACAACGCTTTAAAAGTAGAGCAGGCATTTTGTAATAATGTTGGCCAATTTCGAGTATATCTAGAAGATACGTCTAAACTAATAGACAGTAGTCCAGATTTCCTTAAAATAAGGAAAAATAAAATTGAATTTTTATGGCATAAAATAGATAACCTGATTGAACAGGTGAATAGTCATTTTGAGAGTTCGCTATTCGAAGAAGAAATTAGCGAACTTGAATTTGACAAACAAAATATTCTTACAGCCATTAATAGTCGACTCAGTGGCACAATAAATAAAGCTGAAATGTCGACGGTTGTTAAGGCGGAGGAGTTACCAACCCTGCCTAAAATACAGATTCCCACCTTCTTTGGTGATTCCAAAGAATGGGATCTTTTTAATGAACTCTTTACAGAGCTCATACATGTGAGAGAGGATCTCAGTCCTTCTCTCAAATTTAATTATCTAAAGTCAGCATTAAAAGGAGAAGCCAGAAATGTGGTTACTCATTTACTGCTCGGCTCTGGAGAAAATTATGAAGCCACTTGGGAGTTTTTGACCAAGCGATATGAGAATAAAAGAAACATATTCTCAGATCATATGAATAGGCTTATGGATATGCCAAATTTAAATTTAGAATCCAATAAGCAAATAAAGACATTTATTGACACGATTAACGAGTCAATTTATATTATAAAATTAAAGGCACAATTACCAGAAGATGTGGATGCAATTTTCGCTCACATAATTCTTCGGAAATTCAATAAAGAATCACTCAATTTATATGAAAGCCATGTTAAAAAGACAAAAGAAATACAGGCACTTTCTGATGTCATGGACTTTTTAGAGCAAAGGCTCAATTCTATATCATCATTCTCACAGGAAGTAAAACCTGTAAAGAAAATGATTAATAATAACAAGAATAAAAATTATAGTGACAATTGTGCATATTGCAAACTACCAGGGCATTATTTAATTCAATGCCATAAATTTAAAATAATGAATCCAGCAGAACGGTCTGACTGGGTAAGAAAAAATGGGATTTGCCTAAGATGTCTGAGGCATCCGTTTGGTAAAAAATGTATAAGCGAGCAGCTTTGTTCGACTTGTCGTAAACCTCACCACACGTTACTTCACTTTGCAGGTCATAATCCAGAAAAAGTGAATACGTGTAGAACAACAGGTCAAGCCTTGTTGGCCACGGCCTTGATTCAAGTAAAGTCGAGGTATGGAGGCTTTGAACAATTAAGAGCATTGATTGATAGTGGCTCTCAAAGCACAATTATTTCAGAAGAGTCTGCACAGATTCTAAAATTGAAAAAATTTCGGTCTCATACTGAAATAAGTGGAGTATCTTCCACAGGAACGTGCATCTCCAAGCACAAAGCGGTTATTTCGATAAGAAATTCTCCGAAAAATTTAGAAATTGAAGCAATTATTCTCCCAAAACTTATGAAGGCACTTCCAGTCAACACGATTAATGTTGATCAGAAAAAATGGAAGAACTTTAAATTAGCCGACCCCGATTTTAATAAACCGGGTCGCATTGATTTAATCATTGGAGCAGACGTATATACTCACATTCTGCAAAATGGAGTTATAAAAATAGACGGTCTCCTTGGGCAAAAAACTGATTTCGGGTGGATAGTTTCTGGATGTAAAAAATCCAAAGGAAAAGAAACCATTGTAGCCACAACAATAGAAATAAAAGAGTTAGATCGCTACTGGGAAGTGGAAGAAGAAGAAAAAGATGATATCGAGTCTGAAATCTGTGAAAATAAATTTATCAAAACGACAAAAAAAGATTCAGATGGGCGATACATTGTGTCAATTCCATTCAAGGAGGATGTCACCTTAGGAGATTCAAAGAAACAAGCGATAGCTCGTTACATGAATCTGGAGAAAAAACTAAAAAGAAATGAAAAACTTAAGGTTGACTACACTAAATTCATGAATGAATACATGGATTTAGGACACATGATTGAAGTGAGTGATGAAGGCAAATATTTTTTACCGCACCAGGCAGTGATTAGAGATTCAAGCCTTACGACCAAATTGAGAGTAGTTTTTGATGCTTCAGCAAAAACTACGAATAACAAAAGTTTGAACGACATAATGTGGGTTGGGCCACGAGTTCAAAAAGATATTTTTGACATTATTATTAAATGGAGAAAATGGGAATTTGTTGTTACGGCAGACATTGAAAAGATGTACCGACGAATTAAAATAGATAATAATGATCAAAAATATCAATATATTTTATGGAGAAATTCTCCAAAAGAAAAAATTAAAACATATAAATTAACCACAGTCACTTACGGAACTGCATCTGCACCATATTTGGCTACCAGGGTTCTGGTAGATATTGCAGATAAATGTAAAAACCAAGTTATTAGTGCAATAATTAGGAATGATTTCTATATGGATGACCTAATGACTGGAGCTGATTCGGTAGAAGAAGCTAATAAATTAATAACATTAATTCCCCATGAATTGCAGAAAGTTGGATTCAACTTAAGGAAATGGATTTCCAACAATTCCAAAATATTAACCACTGTGGAGGACACAGGGGACAATAAGGTTCTCAATATTATCGAAAATGAATGTGTTAAAACTTTAGGACTAAAATGGGAACCTCAAAAGGATTTATTTAAGTTCAGCGTAAATTGTAATGATGAATCAAAAAATATAAATAAGCGCGTTGTGTTATCAACGCTAGCAAAAATATTTGATCCGTTAGGATGGTTGGCACCAGTCACGGTTTCAGGAAAACTTTTTATTCAAAAACTTTGGATAAATAAAAGTGAATGGGATCAGGAATTATCCATAGAAGATAAAAATTATTGGGAAAAATATAAAGAAAATTTATTATTGTTAGAGAATATTCGAATCCCAAGGTGGATTAATTCAAACAGTTCTTCAGTCATTCAGATTCACGGATTTGCGGACGCCTCCGAAAAAGCATATGCTGCAGTAGTCTATGCTAAAGTAGGACCTCATGTTAATATAATAGCTAGCAAAAGTAGAGTCAACCCTATAAAAAATAGGAAGACAATTCCCAAACTCGAGCTGTGTGCAGCTCACCTGCTTAGTGAATTAATCCAAAGACTAAAAGGATCAATTGACAATATAATGGAGATCTATGCTTGGAGTGATTCCACGATTACCTTAGCATGGATTAACAGTGGTCAAAGTAAGATCAAATTTATAAAAAGAAGAACGGATGACATTCGGAAATTAAAAAATACTGAATGGAATCATGTTAAGTCAGAGGATAATCCAGCAGATTTAGCATCCAGGGGTTTATTCATCGACGATAAATTGATCATTAGTGCAAAAGTGCCTCTGTTTAGCAGGCATCCATCCAAATTGTTCAGGCTTATTCCGGTGCCAATTCGAAATGAAGATCGGATAATAATGGTGCATACAACGTCCGAATATTTAATTTATAATTTTGAGATAGATTCCTATCACATAATGACGGAAGCCACATTAAATCAATGTCAGAAATGGCAACTAAATAAGAGAATATGCAAAGGAAGTTGGCCCTGGAATTCAGCGAATGATAATGCATGTGAGATTCAGCCTCTAAAGCCAGATAAAGCGGCGAACTGCATCTATAAAACAGTAGTCGACTCTAAAAGTTACTGGGTAGAGTTAGAAAAGAAAAGTAGTTGGTTGTTTAAGGTTCCTGCGAATTCAAAAGTCCGTCTGCAATGTACTGGCTCTCAAATTGAATTGTTTGATTTGCCTCAGCAAGGAGTTTTAAGCATTGCGCCATATTGTACGGCAAGAACCGACGATAAAATTCTAGTTGCCCACCATAACATTCAGTCCGAAAGTGAAGAATTATTATCAACACCTTATATAGGAGAAGTTAGTGAAGCGCCGAAGATTATTTGGGATCCGCTGAAACTATCAATATTAAATCATACTGAGGAATTTGAACGATTGAATAATGAAATTAAATTTATGAAAGAGAACCATCAAAAATTGAAAGATTTACATTTCCATCATATTTCCGGACATGCTGGATTAATTATTGCTTTAATACTAATGATAGTATTAATAATATATTTCATACGGAAATGTGCTGTGCAACAAAGAATGCAAGCAATAACCTTTGCAGGTCCGTTGCCAGTACTATAAATATCAATAGTAAATAAACAATAAAATAATATAACAAATAAAAATATACAGTCCACTATATCGTTGTTTAATAGAAAATGTACTTCTACATAGAAAAAGCAAAATGTTTAAAATAAGTTAATTGAGTACAAATTGTTGAATTAAAAATAATATAAACCATAATTGTAATCCAATAAAATTAAAAGCCAGAAAAACTAGGCCCATTGAAATCTTAGTTGCAAAATAAATGAACATATATCAAATAAATACAGTCCACTACTGTTATAAATGCAACTAATATACTAATGTACATCTCAGCTTGCTGGCCCTTTGGCAGAATGTTCACACATGAACACGAATATATTTAAAGACTTACAATTTTGGGCTCCGTTCATATCTTATGTAAATGAATCGAGAGCGATAAATTATATTTAGGATTTTGTTATCTAAGGCGACATGGGTGCATTGCTCAAAAACATGTAATTTAAGTGCACACTACATGAGTCAGTCACTTGAGATCGTTCCCCGCCTCCTAAAATAGTCCCTTAGTGGGAGACCACAGATAAGGTCCTCGCCGCTCAAGATAGGCAGATGTGCCCGAGCGTGGGACCTCGATAAGGCGGGGACTATTTACTTAGGCCTCTGCGTAGGCCATTTACTTTAAGATGCGATTCTCATGTCACCTATTTAAACCGAAGATATTTCCAAATAAAATCAGTTTCTTACAAAAACTCAACGAGTAAAGTCTTCTCATTTGGGATTTTACAGTAGATGTGAAGTTTTAACATCAAATGGCCCTATTACCTTGAACGACTTGATTATGTTACCCAGAAATAGTATTTTCAAAAAAACCGAACCATTTTATGTGCACAGATTTTCTAATAATTACGATATGCTAATTGGCAGAAAATTGTTGAAAAATGCTCAATCAGTTATTAATTACAAAAATGATACAGTTACCCTTTTTGATCAAACATACAAATTAATTACTTCAGAATCCGAAAGAAACCAAAATTTGTATATCCAAAGGACTGTAGTATGTGCATATATCGAGGGTACACTGTACCTATAAGTACACAGCAACACTTAGTTGCATTGCATAAATAAATGTCTCAAGTGAGCGTGATATAAGATCACCCATTTATGCTTTAAGCTAAGTCAGCATCCCCACGCTGGCCGCTGGCCATATATGCGCATAAGCTCTCTCTCTCTCTCTCTTATACATATATATATATACGCTGCTCTTCTGCCGCTGTCGACGGCGGCGCAGTCGCAGTATTTAGGTAAGATTAGACACTCTGTAGAGGTTAAGCGGGCAGAACCGTTTCTGCTACTCGAAGAGATAAGAAGAAATAAAAAGGTGGCCTGACGGCTGCACCCAACTGCAAGGAAAACACGTGTTCTCAATTGGTGGCATATATTGGTTTATTACATGGCGACCGTGAGGCAGGAGCCTGCGATCTGAGGACTACTGAGGAAATGCTGCTAATATTGCCGATTTGATTTGGGAATTCTAAACAGCGACAACAGGTGTGAGAGGCAGGCCGCCCCTTACACCAGTGCGGGAGACCTAGAGACGGGACACTGATGAAAAAAAAAAGAAACAAAAATACTGAGTGAGTAGAGTGTGGTAATGGGCAAACGCGGATGTCAGGAAATCAAAAATAAAGGTATAGCACATATTAAGTGGCTATGATATACAAATAAAACACCGCCCCCATGGGCAACGGCACAGAAATTAACTGCCGAATTAGACTTTCTGAAAGAAAACCTCCAGCAAAGAAAGCCGAATACCACAACTCACTCAGCAAAAATAGAAATAATCAATGAAGAAATAACTGAAAATTCAACATCACCCAAGCCGAAAAGACCCGACGTCTGCATGAAAGACTGCCCTCGACCATTGTAAGCCGCAACAGCAATTAGCACGGCATCCTGCGAGGGTAGGATTAGGATAAAGGATAAAGGATTCCACCGGCGCGCCGCACATGACAACAGCGAATGTCTACCAAGCAGACGTTCGAACACCCTGCTCCTGTCGAGCAAAGGGATCTGCCAAGTATCAAAGAGGTAATAGAGGTAGATCCGTCCGCGGGACCAAAGCCCTTGACCATACAAGAGTACAAGGCACGGACTGCAGCGAGGGAGCAGCCACCTAAAAAGAAGAGGGGTGGCCGCCGGATTAAGTTGCTCAGCGCCCGGAGGCTCAACATCGAACTACTGAAGACGGCAACTAATGAGGAAGACCGGCAGCGCTACAAAGAGCGCCTTGCAGCCATCAATCAACAACTTCGTGGTGCGAAGTAAAGCGGCGGGCTGCGTTATACGCCATAGCCTCAACCGCCCAAATATTATATTAATGTTGTCGATGCGGTTTCCGCTGCAACAAAATTACTAACTTATCAGGGACCCATTTCATAACTAACACATTATACTCAGTCCTAAACTTAAAATAAGTAATAATATTGTAAAATTGCAAATTGCAACCGATGTAAACTGAGTATAATGAATTCATCTATCAAGTAAAAATATGTTTAACAACAGTTTAGACCTATTAAAATTTCGAGCTATATTTATATCTGATCGAGATAACAATAATTGACCAATTCTCAAAGTTAAAATTCTATTTGTACTTTTGATATACAAATAAAGACTAATTTTCCCCATATCAAAATGGGACATAAGTCGTGGATACAACCCCACAGTTAAATTCAATGTACTTACTATTTTTGATTTTAGTTATCCTATCAGCCTTTTAACCTGGCCTTAAAACTTTATCAGTTTCACAAAAGATCGTTGAAAAGACTTACATGAGTCGAGCCAATGATTTAGACAAAATCTAATAGAAACTACACCAAAAAGGTACAAGTGCGATTACATCGCTAAAAGGTACATACATGGAATGGCTAAACTTAACCATATCCATAAACAATATTAGAGATGCTTTTGATAAATCCTATAAATGTATTAATAAAACCGCGCTGATCAAAACTCAGACGCTTATTTTTCACATAAAGGTATTGATAACACAATACAACACATTACAAAACCTAATAGTAACAAACAAAAGCAAACTCACTGAAGAACATAAAGTCCAATGCTTCAAAGTTCTCAGTTCATTTGGTAAAAGACTACATAATACCAGCGTTAGACACAGTATTATAATAGAAGTCCCAACAGAACTAACCAAAATAGCAGAATTCGACGAAAGCCAGTTAAGAGACTTGGACGAGTCGCAGCCGTTAGAAGATTTAGATATCGAAAGCGATATCGAATCAATAGAAGAATTAAAATTTAATACCGTACAACCAAATACAAGAAACATGGCCAACGCATTAGAAGCTCAGAGAGCATACGTTAAACAGGTATCTGCCACAGTACCTGAATTCGATGGTAAGAAACTCCATTTAAACAGGTTTGTGACAGCACTTAAGTTGACGGATCTAACTAAAGGAGATCAAGAAACTTTAGCAGTAGAGGTCATAAAGACCAAAATTATTGGCCCATTAAACTATAAAGTAGAACATGCGACAACGATACAGGCAATAATTACCATATTGCAGGCAAACGTAAAAGGCGAATCGCCTGACGTTATAAAGGCCAAATTAATAAATGCCCAACAAAGAGGCAAGACCGCGTCTCAGTATGTTACAGAAATAGACAGTATGCGTAAGCAGCTCGAGGCAGCTTACATAGACGGCGGATTAGACGCCGATAATGCTGACAAATTCGCGACTAAAGAGTCGATATCAGCAATGACCAAAAACTGTGCCAACGAGGCACTTAAAATGATCTTAACTGCAGGTACATTTAGTACATTCAACGACGCAATGGAAAAATACCTACATTGCAGTACAGAAATAACCGGCAATTCAAATACAGTCTTATTCTATAATGGGAATAATAGACGTGGTAATTATAATGCCTACTATCGTGGTAGAGGCAGAAATAATTATAACCATAATTATAACCAGAATTATAACCAAGGTTATAATAATAACAACAGAGGTCGCGGAGGCTACCGCGGCCACGGTAATAACAGAGACGGAGGTAACCGAAGGGGTAACCAAAGTCAGAATAATAATAACAACCGAAATGTGCGTAACGTACAATCGGAAAACAGCCAGACCCCCTTAAGCGATCAACAGTAAAAGTGTTTAAAGTAAACCTAAATCTGAGTATTTTCATTAAGACAAAAAACCATGAAACAAACACAGTTCTTACATTACTAATAGACACAGGTGCAGAAATTTCATTGCTAAAAGCCAAAGCAAAGGAATATAATAATATAAATTTCAGTAATATATCAAATATTACAGGTATTGGGCAAGGAACCATACAGTCTATAGGTACAGTAGATCTTGACATACGCATTCAGGATGTTCTAGTGCCACATGAATTTCATGTAGTACCTGAGAATTTTCCGATACCATGCGATGGCATAATCGGAATAGATTTTATCAAGAAATACAATTGCGTATTAGAGTTTCAAAATAACAAAGACTGGTTCACAATAAGACCCAATAACTTCAGTAGACAGATTAGTGTACCAATTACACATAACTTAGACTCCAACACACTCTTATTGCCAGCTAGATGCGAAGTAATCAGACAAGTCAAATTACTCACTAACGAAAAAACGGTGGTAGTACCAAATCAGGAGCTGCAACCAGGTATAATAGTAGCAAGCACCATTGCTGATAGCAAAAACGCATTGATTCGCATTATAAATACAAATAATAAAGACGCCATAATAGATAGCGCGAAGATCAAATGCGAATCAATGAAAGACTATGACATTTTTACAACACCAGTAGAAAAGGAAAATAGAACTGAAGAAATTTTAAAACAATTAAGATTCCCTAAACAATTCAATAATGAACTAACTAAGTTATGCACCGAGTTTAGCGATATTTTTGGTCTAGAAACAGAACCAATATCGGCTAACAATTTCTACAAACAAAAACTCAGATTAGGGGAAAAAACACCGGTCTATATAAAAAACTATCGCATGGCGGATAGCCAAAAACCAGAAATCGCCAGACAGGTAAAAAAATTAATAGATGATGGAATAGTTGAACCATCAATGTCTGAATATAATAGTCCATTACTTTTGGTTCCAAAGAAACCACTTCCGAATTCCACGAAAAAAAGATGGCGATTAGCAGTTGACTATCGTCAAATAAATAAGAAACTATTATCAGACAAATTTCCACTTCCAAGAATAGAAGATATTCTTGATCAATTAGGAAGAGCAAAGTATTTTTCATGTCTCGACCTAATGTCTGGATTCCACCAGATAGAACTAGAAAAAAGGTATAGAGATATAACGTCATTTTCAACAGCCAATGGCTCATATCGCTTCACGCGATTACCATACGGACTGAAAGTAGCACCAAACTCCTTCCAACGTATGATGACACTTGCATTTTCTGGTCTTGAACCATCGCAAGCATTTCTATATATGGATGACTTAGTAGTAATAGGTTGTTCAGAAAAACATATGCTCAAAAATTTGACTAACGTATTCGAGCTATGTAGACGACATAATTTGAAACTACATCCAGGGAAATGTTCTTTCTTTATGAAAGAAGTAACATATTTGGGTCACAAATGTACCGATAAAGGTATACTCCCAGATGACACCAAATATGAAGTTATAGAAAAATATCCTATACCAACAGATGCCGACAGTGCTAGGCGTTTCGTAGCCTTCTGTAATTATTACAGACGTTTCATTAAAAATTTTTCTGATCATTCACGCCACTTAACGAGGCTTTGTAAAAAGAATGTTCAATTCGAATGGACAGCAGAATGCAATGATGCATTCGAATACCTTAAAACAGAATTAATGAAACCAACATTACTACAGTACCCAGATTTCGGTAAAGAATTTTGCATAACAACCGATGCTAGTAAACAGGCATGCGGAGCGGTACTTACACAAGATCACAATGGTCAACAACTTCCAGTGGCATACGCTTCAAGAATGTTCACTCAAGGTGAAAGTAATAAGTCCACTACAGAACAAGAATTAACGGCCATTCATTGGGCCATAAATCATTTTCGACCATACATATATGGCAAGCATTTCATGGTAAAAAGCGATCATAGACCATTGTCATACCTATTCTCTATGAAAAATCCAAGTTCAAAACTCACTCGTATGAGGCTGGATTTAGAAGAGTATGACTTTACTGTAGAATATCTTAAGGGGAAAGATAACCATATTGCGGACGCCTTGTCTCGCATAACAATAAAAGATCTGAAAACAATCAACAGAGAAATATTAAAAGTTACCACCAGATCAAAAGCTAAACAGGAAAATTCCTGTAAGGACGAAGCAATAGTCAAAATACAAGAGGAAAAAGAGCAAACAATAGAAAAGCCCAAAGTCTATGAAGTTGTCAATAATAATGACACAAAGAAATATGTTTTAATCAAAATAGATAAACACAAGTGTTTATTAAAACGAGGAAAAACAATTGTTTCACGCTTTGATGTTGATGACTTGTATTCTAATGAAACATTTGATCTAAATCAATTCTTTCAAAGGCTTATTTCAAAAGCCGGAATGCATAAAATAACAAAAATGCGAATATCACCAAGCGAACAGATGTTCCAATTTGTATCACTAAATGAATTTAAAATAAAGGGCAACCGAGTACTCGAAAAAGTAGAACTAGCTATTCTACAAAAGGTGATAATTATAGACAAAAATGACGAAGCTCAGATTAAAGAAATTTTGACAAAATTCCATGATGATCCTATAGAAGGAGGCCACACTGGTATTTCGCGAACCCAGTCAAAAATCAAAAGATTTTATTATTGGCCCCAGATGACCAAGACAATCTCAAAGTATGTAAAGACTTGTTTGAAATGTCAACAAGCCAAAATTACAACACATACGAAAACTCCATTAACATTGATGCCAACGCCAGCAACAGCATTTGATACTGTTTTAATTGATACCATTGGTCCACTACCGAAATCGGAAGACGGAAATGAGTATGCAGTTACAATCATATGCGATCTAACCAAGTTTTTAGTAACTATTCCAACACCAAATAAAAGTGCTAAAACAGTTGCAAAGGCTATATTTGAATTATTTGTACTGAAGTACGGTCCAATGAAGACGTTCATTACAGATCAAGGTACGGAATACAAAAATTCACTTATGAATGAATTATGCAAATATATGCATATAGAAAATCTAACATCTAGCGCTCACCATCATCAAACTTTAGGAACAATAGAAAGAAGCCACCGAACTTTTAATGAATATATACGTTCATACATATCGGTTAACAAAAGTGATTGGGACATTTGGTTACCATATTTCACTTATTGCTTCAATACAACACCCTCAATAGTCCATGACTATTGCCCATACGAACTAGTATTTGGCAGACTACCCAGACAATTCAAAGATTTCAGTAAGATAAACAAAATAGACCCAATATACAACTTAGACGACTACTCTAAAGAGCTTAAATGCAGACTAGAATTGTCGTACAACAGAGCAAGAAGAATGTTAGAAAAAGCAAAAGCGGATAGAAAATTAAGATATGATAGGAATACAAATAATTTCGAATTAAAAATAGGAGATAAAGTATTACTTAGAAAAGAAACAGGTCATAAGTTAGATAAAAGATATGAAGGTCCTTATGACGTAGTAGATATAGGAATAAATGACAATATAACCATTAAAACAGGAAGTAAGAAACAACAAATAGTACATAAAGATAGGCTAAAAAAGCACAAATAGAATGAAAAAAAAAAAGGGCAATCAATGCCAAACCTTTCATAATAAAACTTAAATAACGGCCTGATCAGCCAAAACAATATAACAAAGACATAGATATAATCGAATTTTTATTAATTCAAAATACATACATATTTTTTCTTTATTCATTTAAAAATTCTATATCATAAATAATGTTAATTCATTAAAAATAATATTTAAGTAATTTTTATTTTATAATGGTAATATAGTTGATAGAAAATAACTTCATTTCTTTACGTTATTTTAAAAAAGAGGGGAGGTGTAGTATGTGCATATATCGAGGGTACACTGTACCTATAAGTACACAGCAACACTTAGTTGCATTGCATAAATAAATGTCTCAAGTGAGCGTGATATAAGATCACCCATTTATGCTTTAAGCTAAGTCAGCATCCCCACGCTGGCCGCTGGCCATATATGCGCATAAGCTCTCTCTCTCTCTCTCTTATACATATATATATATACGCTGCTCTTCTGCCGCTGTCGACGGCGGCGCAGTCGCAGTATTTAGGTAAGATTAGACACTCTGTAGAGGTTAAGCGGGCAGAACCGTTTCTGCTACTCGAAGAGATAAGAAGAAATAAAAAGGTGGCCTGACGGCTGCACCCAACTGCAAGGAAAACACGTGTTCTCAATTGGTGGCATATATTGGTTTATTACAGGACACCAGAATCAATTGCAAGCTCAGATCAGGAATCAATAAAAAAATTAGATTTTTCACAGTTTCGATTAGATCACCTAAATCAGGAGGAAACTTTCAGAGAACAATATTACACTTTACATACAAATGATCATTGTAATAATCGCACTAATTTTGTTGTACTCATATTTAAGATATGTATCATTTAAACCATTTATGATGCTGTATGCAAAACTTAAAATAAGAAAAAATCAAAATCAAAACACACCACAACAAACAGAAATAGAAGAAACTCCATTTCCCACACTATATCCATCAATCCCAGCCCAAGTATAGGCTTCTCTTTAAGGGAAGGGGAGTGACGTATTTGGGTGGTCCAAACCAGCCACTTCCATTATTTCAAAGAAATCAGTAATGCACTCTAGTAATTTTCCATAACGTATCCCAGCTGCGCAGCATTCGTTTATCTTTGGCAGCGCAGCCGTTCTTGTAAACATCCTAAAGCCTGACCTAAGCAGATTTGACTGCCCTCTTTCAACGCTACCTAATCTTAAGAACCCAAGAGCGAGGCTCTCCCGAAATACAAATATTGTTCAAATACTGAGGCTTCTCCTCAATCCAATTTGCATTTGATTTTTAGTCTTAAGCTGAGATCCAAAGAATAAAGTCGTGAAACTATTTCTCCTAAAAACTATTTTTTATTTCTTGGCGTTGTCCTTAGTCAACTGACGGGACATTAGTTCGACTCATAAATAAAACAACAATTTTACTATATATATAGTGACATATTCACATACAAAACCACATAACGTAGAGTAAACATATTGAAAAGCCGCATCCAGATCATAACGTAAACAATAAGTGACCACCATGCTAATGTGGATCAAATAACAAAAATATCCACTCTGCATTTTGGTTTAATTATATTGACACCCCCATACTGTATGCCATCTGCGCAGTATGCATTCTAATAAACAAATTCTTTGACAGCGGCACTTAGCCATTCTTGTAAACAAATCTTAAAGTCTGCCTGCTCTCTCTGAGGCTTCTCCTTCACTTAAGAATCTAAGAGCAATGCTCTCTCAAAATACTTAAGCATCTAAGAGCAATGCTCTCCCAAAAACACTAACATATTCTTTAAGCAAGCACAGAGGCTTCTCCTCATTTTCACTTTCATTTGATTTTTAATCTTAAGCTGAACGTTAATCAATAAACAACACAATCGATCCCGAAATTTTGATTCGTTTTATTTTGGCAAAACTTAATTTTCAGCGTTGGTCTTAGTTCATATTCGGAACGGTCTATTTAATAGACTCAAAACTATTTATTGCAACCATTTATTTGCAATTGGCGCAGTCGATGTGATCAGTGTTAAAGTTCCTTGATGCGGTAACCAGATTTGCCAATTCCTGTGTTCTTTTTGTTCACTGACAAAAGTACCACGCTAACGGGCACCCACGTGACGGTTAATATCGCTTTAAGTTTTTAATTAAACCTCGACAATAAAGTGAAACCGAAAAATCACAATTTGCCTAAACAAACCTGAATTTATTATCAGGAAGACGCTATTGAATTTGTGAGAGGCTGTAAATCCAATTGGTTACCTCAAAGACCCACGAAAAAGCTATAGTGCAACCCTTGTGAAAATCAAAACCTATCTTAAAAAAAAAAAAAAATTAAAAATAAGAATAATAAATTAATAGGCGAAAATTAAAACGTATTAAAAATAAGAATAATAAATAAATAAGTGAAAATTCTATTTGATAATTGTGCCACCACTATCAGACAGCAACATGACCCAGGTTGCCTACCAGATTGGCAATGTGGAGAAATTCAACGGTGATCCAGGCTCACTATACACCTTTGTGAGTCGAATTGATTACATACTGCCTCTTTATGCTACCGGAGATGAACGCCAACAGCAGATCATATTTGGGCATATTGAACGCAGCATCAGCGGAGAAGTTATGCGCTGCATTGGAGCCTATGACATGTACACCTGGCAGCAGCTTAGAAGACAATTGGTACTCAACTATAAACCCCAGACCCCTAACCACGTTCTTTTAGAAGAGTTTCGAGTTTATTTATTGCAACCATTTATTTGCAATTATATATATAAATACATATAAAATACATATACACGTACTATATATTAAGAAATTACAAAAAATTTTCAAAATGATGTCAGAAAAGACTATTCAATTCCTTAAGAAGCAGTCCGAAATTATTTTGGAAATTAGAAAGTTGGAAGTAAAACCAACATTAACAGATGTAGAAATTCTAAAATTAAATGAGCTTCAAAAATGTTTCATTGCTAATCGTAGCAATTTGTTGAAGATCGGCGTTGTCGATCATGAATATTTAAACACGAAGCAGTATGATTTAATAATGATGATGTTAGAAAAAATTAAAAATAAAAATGAAAACTTTCCCTAAATTCCCTACATTAAACCTTGAAATGTGTGGTCACCCTGAAAAAGAGGGTATAGCACAAAACAACGCTTTAAAAGTAGAGCAGGCATTCCGAATTAATGTTGGCCAATTTCGAGTATATCTAGAAGATACGTCTAAACTAATAGACAGTAGTCAAGATTTCCTTAAAATAAGGAAAAATAAAATTGAATTTTTATGGCATAAAATAGATAACCTGATTGAACAGGTGAATAGTCATTTTGAGAGTTCGCTATTTGAAGAAGAAATTAGCGAACTTGAATTTGACAAACAAAATATTCTAACAGCCATTAATAGTCGACTCAGTGGCACAATAAATAAAGCTGAAATGTCGACGGTTGTTAAGGCGGAGGAGTTACCAACCCTGCCTAAAATACAGATACCCACTTTCTTTGGTGATTCCAAAGAATGGGAGCTTTTTAATGAACTCTTTACAGAGCTCATACATGTGAGAGAGGATCTCAGTCCTTCTCTCAAATTTAATTATCTAAAGTCAGCATTAAAAGGAGAAGCCAGAAATGTGGTAAGCCCCCATTTTACCCTCCTCAAATCCTACACTGAGGGAAGAGCATTCCAAGTCAGATGCGGAAGTGCAATAAGCCTACCCAGACTGATCAGAGCTGGAGTTCCGCAAGGCAGTGTGCTCGGACCAATACTGTACACCCTTTACACCGCAGACCTTCCCATAATCCCCTCCAGGAACCTAACTATAGCGACATATGCAGATGACACGGCTTTCCTCGCCTCTTCATCCGACCCACGAGAAGCCTCCGAAACAATCCAAAGGCAAATGGACGCGCTACATCCCTGGCTCAGCAGGTGGAACATCGTAGTGAACGCGGAAAAATCTACCCAAACAACATTTGCACTAAGGAGAGGAGACTGCCCACCGGTCACGCTAAACGGAGTCATCATTCCCAACGCACCCGCACCCAAGTACCTAGGACTTACCCTGGACCGCAGGCTCACTTGGCGTCCCCACATCGTCAGCAAACGCATACAGGCCGATGCGCGTCTGAGGCAGATGCAATGGCTTATTGGGAGAGGGTCCAAGCTAAGGCAGAACCACAAAATCCTGGTGTACAAGGCAATTCTCAAGCCCATCTGGACCTACGGGATACAGCTATGGGGCACGGCAAGCCACACGAATCGCCTGCGTATACAGCGGTTCCAGAATAGGTGCTTGAGAATTGCCTGTAATGCGCATCCCTACCACGAGAATGTCGCCATACATAGGGAACTTGGAATCCCACAAGTCGCTGATGAAATCTGCAGGCTCAGCGAGAGATACCTGAAAAGGCTCGAAAACCACCCTAACCACCTCGCCACCAACCTGTTAGACAATAGCCAAACAAGCAGACGTCTCATGAGGAGACACCCTCTCGATCTTCCACAACAATAGACAACACATATAAAACCCGCCACAAATACATGTACAATAGTATCCCTTAAGCTAATGTTCCCCCGCAAAACCATTTAATTATTGTCCACTAGGACAGATTTTAAATAAATAAACGCACGCAAAAAAAAAAAAAAAAAAAAAAAAAAGAAATGTGGTTACTCATTTACTGCTCGGCTCTGGAGAAAATTATGAAGCCACTTGGGAGTTTTTGACCAAGCGGTATGAGAATAAAAGAAACATATTCTCAGATCATATGAATAGGCTTATGGATATGCCAAATTTAAATTTGGAATCCAATAAGCAAATAAAGACATTTATTGACACGATCAACGAGTCAATTTATATCATAAAATTAAAGGCACAATTACCAGAAGATGTGGATGCAATTTTCGCTCACATAATTCTTCGGAAATTCAATAAAGAATCACTCAATTTATATGATCATGATCATATCATGTTAAAAAGACAAAAGAAATACAGGCACTTTTTGATGTCATGGACTTTTTAGAGCAAAGGCTCAATTCTATATCATCATTTTCACAGGAAGTAAAACCTGTAAAGAAAATGATTAATAATAACAAGAATAAAAATTATAGTGACAATTGTGCATATTGCAAAATACCAGGGCATTATTTAATTCAATGCCATAAATTTCAAATAATGAATCCAGCAGAACGGTCTGACTGGGTAAGAAAAAATGGGATTTGCCTAAGATGTCTGAGGCATCCGTTTGGTAAAAAATGTATAAGCGAGCAGCTTTGTTCGACTTGTCGTAAACCTCACCATACTTTACTTCACTTTGTAGGTCATAATCCAGAAAAAGTGAATACATGTAGAACAACAGGTCAAGCCTTGTTGGCCACGGCCTTGATTCAAGTAAAGTCGAGGTATGGAGGCTTTGAACAATTAAGAGCATTGATTGATAGTGGCTCTCAAAGCACAATTATTTCAGAAAAGTCTGCACAGATTCTGAAATTGAAAAAATTTCGGTCTCGTACTGAAATAAGTGGAGTATCTTCCACAGGAACGTGCATCTCCAAGCACAAAGCAGTTATTTCGATAAGAAATTCTCCGAAAAATTTAGAAATTGAAGCACTTATTCTCCCAAAGCTTATGAAGGCACTTCCAGTCAACACAATTAATGTTGATCAGAAAAAATGGAAGAACTTTAAATTAGCCGACCCCGATTTTAATAAACCGGGTCGTATTGATCTAATCATTGGAGCAGACGTATATACTCACATTCTGCAAAATGGAGTTATAAAAATAGATGGCCTCCTTGGGCAAAAAACTGAGTTCGGGTGGATAGTTTCTGGATGTCAAAAATCCAAAGGAAAAGAAACCATTGTAGCCACAACAATAGAAATAAAAGAGTTAGATCGCTACTGGGAAGTGGAAGAAGAAGAAATAGATGATATCGAGTCTGAAATCTGTGAAAATAAATTTATCAAAACGACAAAAAAAGATTCAGATGGGCGATACATTGTGTCAATTCCATTCAAGGAGGATTGTAGTGTATCTACCCTCAATATGTAGAGTAGTGCGAGTGACTTTAAACGGTGCTAACTGTGCTGCAAGTGATGTTCGCGCTGCCTGCTGCATTTTGCCGGCTACACAAAAATGATTTATTCTAAATACGAATAAAATACGTTTGAGTAAAACAAGATAACTGTGCACCAAACCAGATTGTGGGGCATGCCACGTGTAGCAACTGATGAGCAGACAGCAAAACGATCAGTAAGCACCAAACGCACAAAAACACACAAAACACACAGACACAAGCGGCAATTGATGGCAGACGAGCCACAATTGACCGAGGCGCAACCCGAGGTACAGAGGGACCAGCCAACGCTGGGAGAAGCACTGGAATTAAACCCCGCCGATGGACCGCGCCCACTCACAATAGCTGAGTACCGGGCACGTCAGGAGAAGCGCCAAGCCAGGAAACATAAACGCTCTGGACGTAGAGTGAAATTACTACAACAACGCCGACTGGTCAAGGAAATGACCCAGTTGGCCAAGGAGGAATCAGTCCGGCAACGCTACAAAGAGCGTTTGGAAATTATAGAAAAAGAACTTCGCCAAAGTGCGAAAACACGCAAACGGTCGCTTAAATGCAAATGCCCCAATTTGCCATAGATTCAAACTAAACCCAAGTTTCCAAGCGGGAAACCGCTGCTTGGAAAAACTAACAACAAAACTGTCAGGCTATATACTAACAAATGTGGTTGGAGAATTTTTTTAAATTTCTAATGAAATGTAAACTTTGACTTGTGAGCCAACCACATTAAAACTATCAAATTTCCATGTCTCTGGCACTTGTATATATTTAATACAAGTTGCAAATATTTAAAGTAAATTCATTAAATTTCAATATTCACTATAAAAACTTTTCAAACTTTATTTCCAATAAATTGAGAGATTAAACAGATTTCATTTTTTCTTTATTGCAAATTAATATTTCCAAAATGGGTTCTACTGAATCAAGAGTAGATCACCCAACAGCCAATGTAGTTAATGAAGCAAGAATAATTGATCACAAAGATAAACTACAAAATATATTCATCTTGTTATTGATTATGTATTGGAAATACAATTGGCAGCACATTAATCGGCACGTCACATATCGTACTATCGCCAACAAAGTGTAAAACTCCAATCATTTACTTATACCTGAAATAAAACTATTACTCAGCCCAAAATTACAACAGGTTATGGGCCCAGCACGCTTCCACTGCGCCAGAGAATAGTTAGAACAAGGATAGTGATCAACTAGAGAGTTAAAATGGCAAATTTCGACTTGTGGTGAAATTGCCGACACACACATGCATACATAGCATATGCATGTACGAGCCTGAGACTTCTGGGGACCAAGAAAAGGCGTCTGATTGGCGACAAAGAAAATAAGCGTGTTTGTTGCCTGCGTAGCTTCGAAAAATTGATGCTTGTGTAGCATAACTAAACGAAAAGTTGAAAAGCAAAATGAGTATTGCTAGTATACGAATAGAGCCTTTAGGCAAAGACAATTTCGACACCTGGAAAATACAAATGCAGGCGTTATTGATAAAAAATGATTCGTGGAAATATGTCAGCGGGACCCTTGATTCTACTAAAAATGAATGCAGGCGGAGACATGAGAAGCCACAAAGACAAGTTTTCCGATTTAGTAGACAAAATAAACGAAGTTGATCTCATGAATATTGACGATCTGTTAACCATCTTGCTATTATATAGTATCCCAGAGGAATACGAACAGTTTCGAATTGCGATTGAAACTCAGGAAAACTTGATATCAACGGAGGCGCTTAAAATAAAGTTAGTCGACGAGTACGTGGCAAGAAAAAGGAATCCAAACGAGCCAACGCCTGGCGCATAAATGGTGCATAAGAAGTACAATCCCAGCAAACCAAAACACCTAAGCACTAATCAAAAGTTTAAGTTTAAATGTTACAGCTGCGGAAAAGTCGGTCACCGTGCAGCTGAGTGCAGGTCAAAGCCAATGAAAAACCAGAGTGATAGCATGTACATCAACATAGCTAATTATACAAACAGTGATTGCAGTAACTGGTGTCTAGATTCTGGAGCAACGTCACACATGTGTTCATAGCAGAATATGTTCGGGATCATGGAGCCTGCAGAAGGTGCAAAGCTCAGACTGGCAAATGATGAGGCCACAGAAATAAAACGATATGGATCCGTGCAGTTCTCCCCAAACAACAAGTTCACCGCCAGCCTGAAAAATGCGCTCTACGTGCCGGATTTGAGGACCAATCTCTTATCGGTCTCAAAAATATGTGATCACGGCTTCAACGTAATCTTCAAGAAGGAGAAAGCTGAGGTAGTTAGAGCTAAGGGAGGAGAAATAGTTTTTACTGCTCCCCGTAAATTGGTAAGTAAACAAAACAGCATCAAAGAATGGCATGAGCGTTTCGGCCATTTAAATGAGCCTGATCTGAAAGAACTTATCGGAAAAGGCAAAGTTCAAGGAGCTAAAGTAAAAAGTCTTCCCATTTGCGAAATATGTATCAAGGGGAAGCAGTCCCAAAAGCCGTTTCCGGCATCAAATTCAAGGGCAGGGGATGTGCTCGAATTAATCCACAGCGACGTTTGTGGGCCCATGCGTGTCAACAGCCACGGAGGCAGCCGTTACTTCTTGACGTTCATAGATGACTACTCGAAATGGTGCGAGCTCTATACCATTAAAAGTAAATCCGAAGTATTCCAGAAATTTAAAGAATTCAAGAACTACGTCGAACGGCGAACTGGAAAGAAGCTAAAAACAATCAGGTCAGATAACGGCACAGAATATACTAATAACGAGTTCAAAAATTACCTCGCAGCTCAAGGAATAAAGCACGAGTATTCCGTAGAATATACTCCTCAACAAAACGGTACAGCCGAACGTAAAAACCGGACACTTGTAGAAATGGCTCGCTGCCTTATGTTACAGGCTGCACTTCCTGCGAGCTACTGAGCGGAATCAATAAACACCGCAAACTACATAAGAAACAGATGTCCTTCAAGAAGCCTATGCGGAGAAACGCCCTTCAAACTATGGAACAATCGCATCCCGATCGTAAGGCATATGCAGAAGTTTGGTCAAATTGCATACTCGCTGGACAAACGATCAAAGAGTAAGTTCAGCTCGAAATCCAGGAAATGTGTTTTCGTTGGATACTGCAGCGATGCCAAAGCTTATAGGCTGTATGATGTGGAAACCCAAACATTAATTAAAAGTCGAGACGTCGTTTTCACAAATCTATTTGGGCACGATCATAAGTATGAAGATTTCATGGAACTTTCAATCGATATCGACCTTGAACCAGTTTCAGGCGATCAAACAGAAAATGACGACCCAGATGAGAACCAAGGCAATCGACCAAATGTTTCCGAGCCAGAGGACTGTGAGGCAGATGATACACAGGCAGAAGGGTGCGAACGCTGTCGAATGGAAGGAGGCCTTGATACACGAGTACAAGTCATTGAAAAATAACAATACTTTAACACATAGTCTTAAGCACACCATGTACGGGTAGCTGTACCCAAGAACAGCAATATGAATTCATTCGAATAAACCGATTCAAACAGAGCAGAGGCTCTGAGCTCCAAAACCAAATCTATTACATCTATACCTATTACATTTTAAAACTATTACAGGATGTCACCTTAGGAGATTCAAAGAAACAAGCGATAGCTCGTTACATGAATCTGGAGAAAAAACTAAAAAGAAATGAAAAACTTAAGGTTGATGTAAAAACCAAGTTAGTAGTGCAATAATTAGGAATGATTTCTATATGGATGACCTACTGACTGGAGCTGATTCGGTAGAAGAAGCTAATAAATTAATAACATTAATTTCCCATGAATTGCAGAAAGTTGGATTCAACTTAAGGAAATGGATTTCCAACAATTCCAAAATATTAACCACTGTGGAGGACACAGGGTACAATATGGTTCTCAATATTATCGAAAATGAATGTGTTAAAACTAGGACTAAAATGGGAACCTCAAAATGATTTATTTAAATTCAGCGTAAATTGTAACGAATCAAAAAATATAAATAAGCGCGTTGTGTTATCAACGCTAACAAAAATATTTGATCCGTTAGGATGGTTGGCACCAGTCACGGTTTCAAGAAAACTTTTTATTCAAAAACTTTGGATAAATAAAAGTGAATGGGATCAGGAATTATCCATAGAAGATAAAAATTATTGGGAAAAATATAAAGAAAATTTATTATTGTTTGTTCAAGTTACGGGGTTTGGACTGTCACTCGCTCTCCGCTCCCTCTTACGCTCTCCCGCTCTTCACCTCAGAGTCTCCAAGGAGTCTCCGCTGCGCTTGGGAGAGCCTAACTAATTAGAATAAGCGGCAGTGTAAAAACTAACCACGCTGAATAAACATACGCCCGCGCAATTACGAAAAGTCTAGTGTTCGCTTTTCTTCGAGTGTTTCTTTTCAGCATATTTGGAAAATTCCAGGACAGCATCCCCCTACAACCCAACATTGTTAGAGAATATTCGAATGCCAAGGTGGATTAATTCAAACAGTTCTTCAGTCATTCAGATTCACGGATTTGCGGACGCCTCCGAAAAAGCATACGCTGCAGTAGTCTATGCTAAAGAAGGACCTCATGTTAATATAATAGCTAGCAAAAGTAGAGTCAACCCTATAATAAATAGGAAGACAATTCCCAAACTCGAGCTGTGTGCAGCTCACTTGCTTAGTGAATTAATCCAAAGACTAAAAGGATCAATTGACAATATAATGGAGATCTATGCTTGGAGTGATTCCACGATTACCTTAGCATGGATTAACAGTGGTCAAAGTAAGATAAAATTTATAAGAAGAAGAACGGAGGACATTCGGAGATTAAAAAATACTGAATGGAATCATGTTAAGTCAGAGGATATTCCAGCAGATTTAGCATCCAGGGGAGTGGACTCTAACCAGTTGATCAACTGTGATCTTTGGTGAAAAGGTCCGAAATGGCTAGCCGACCCAAAAGATCTTTGGCCTCGACAGCAGTCTGTAGAAGAACCTGTCTTAATAAATACGGTATTAAATGACGAAATATGATATGATCCGATTTACGAATTAATAGAAAGGTATTCCAGTATAGAAAAACTTATACGTATAATAGCATACATAAATAGATTCGTGCAGATGAAAACAAAAAAAAAGCCTATTCATCAATTATTTCAGTAAAGGATATAAAAATAGCGGAAACAGTTGTTGTTAAGAAACAACAAGAATACCAGTTTTGGCAAGAGATAAAGTGCCTTAAAATCAAAAACTAAATCAAGACAAATAAAAAAATATTGTCATTGAATATTGTCACCCCAAGGATGGGGTTCTAAGAGTTGGAGGAAGATTGCAAAACTCCAATGCAGAATTTAATGTTAAACATCCAATCATTTTAGAAAAATGCAACCTAACAAGCTTATTAATAAAAAATGCTCATACGGATGGAGGGATAAACCTTATGCGAAACTATATCCAAAGAAAGTATTGGATTCAAGTTGAAAAATTCGTTGAAAAAGGATTTAAGAGAATATGTAAAGTGTGCAAGGTATAAACAAAATACAGCTCAGCAAATTATGGGTAACTTGCCAAAATATAGAGTGCCGATGACATTCCCGTTTCTTAATACTGGAATAGATTACGCATGTCCTTATTATGTTAAATGTTCAAAAAATCGTGGCCAAAAAACATTTAAAGAATACGTTGCCGTATTCGTTTGCATGGCCACCAAAGCCATACACTTAGAAATGGTAAGCGATCTAACTTTTGGTGCATTTTTAGCAGCACTCAGAAGATTTATTGCTAGACGGGGAAAATGTTCCAATATCCGGAGGTATTTGGGAAGCTGGGGTTAAGTCAATGAAATACCATTTAAAGCGTATAATCGGCGACACTATTTTGACTTACGAAGAAATGTCAACTCTTTTATGTCAAATAGAAGCATGCTAAAATTCAAGGCCATTATACACTATAGTTAGTTAGTTAGATGGACCAACAAGAGGTTTTAACACCAGGTAATTTTTTAATTGGAAGACCACCTTTAGAATTAGTCGAACCAATGGAAGATGAAAAAATCGGAAATTTGGATAGGTTGAGACTTATCCAAAAAATGGGGAAAGACTTCTCGGTTAAGTGGAAAAGTGAATATTTGCATACGCTCCAGCAAAGGAATAAATGGAAAAAGGAAATTCCTAATATTAAAGAAGGGCAAATAGTTTTATTAAAGGATGAGAATTGTCATCCTGCAAGATGGCCTTTAGGAAAGGTGGAAAAGGTCCATGAAGGGAATGATGATAAGGTCCGGGTGGCTAAAGTAAAGATGCAGGAAGGATATATCACTAGACCCATTACTAAAATTTGTCCGTTGGAAGGAATAAAGTCTGTTGACAAAAATGAGGCTGACCAGGAGCCAAAAAGGCGAACTAGAGCGACATCGGGAATGTCCAAGATCGGAATCATCATGGCAATGTTGTTGTTTGTGTTAAGCTGTCAAGTTTCTAGCGCATTACCTAAAGATATAGCACCAAGATATTCAACGTCCGAAAATTTAATTTATAATTTTGAGATAGATTCCTATCACATAATGACGGAAGCTACATTAAATCAATGTCAGAAATGGCAACTAAATAAGAGAATATGCAAAGGAAGTTGGCATTGGCAGAATTCCGCCAATGATAATGCATGTGAGATTCAGTCTCTAAAGCCAAATAAAGCGGCGAACTGCATCTGTAAAACAGTAGTCGACTCTAAAAATTACTGGGTAGAGTTAGAAAAGAAAAGTAGTTGGTTGTTTAAGGTTCCTGTGAATTCAAAAGTCCGTCTGCAATGTACTGGCTCTCAAATTGAATTGTTTGATTTGCCTCAGCAAGGAGTTTTAAGCATTGCGCCATATTGTACGGCAAGAACCGACGATAAAATTCTAGTTGCTCACCATAACATTCAGTGCGAAAGTTAAGAATTATTATCAACACCTTATATAGGAGAAGTTAGTGAAGTGCCGAAGATTATTTGGGATCCGCTGAAACTATCAATATTAAATCATACTGAGGAATTTGAACGATTGAATAATGAAATTAAATTTATGAAACAGAATCATCAAAAATTGAAAGATTTAGATTTCCGTCATATTTCCGGACATGCTGGATTAATTACTGCTTTAATAATAATGGTAGTATTAATAATATATTTACATGTAATCTAAGTGCACACTACACGAGTCAGTCACTTGAGATCGTTACCCGCCTCCTAAAATAGTCCCTTAGTGTGCCGGAGCGTGGGTCCAGAGGTCCAGATGTGGTCCAGTTGTGCCGGAGCGTGGGACCTCAATAAGGCGGGGACTATTTACTTAGGCCTCTGCGTAGGCCATTTACTTTAAGATGCGATTTTCATGTCACCTATTTAAACCGAAGATATTTCCAAATAAAACCAGTTTCTTACAAAAACTCAACGAGTAAAGTCTTCTCATTTGGGATTTTACACTTCGTACCCAAATTCCCACTTCCAAGAACGGAAGATATTCTTGATCAATTAGGTCGAGCAAAATATTTCTCGTGCCTAGACCTGATGTCAGGATTTCATCAAATAGAATTAGACGAAAGGTCAAGAAATATAACATCATTCTCAACTTCAACAGGAGCATACCGCTACACGCAATTACCATTTGGTTTAAAAATAGCCCCAAATTCTTTCCAAAGAATGATGACTCTTGCATTTTCAGGCTTAACGCCTTCGCAAGTATTTGTGTATATGAATGATTTAGTAGTCATAGGCTGTTCTGAATAGAAAAATTCACTTTCTTTATGAAAGAGGTTACTTATTTAGGTCACAAGTGTACTGACAAAGGTATATTGCCAGATGACTATAAATATGAGGTAATAAAAAATTACCCCCAACCAGTAAACGCAATGCAAACAATTTTGCATAACCACAGATGCTAGTAAACAAGCATGTGGAGCGGTACTATCTCAAGGCCATAACGGTCAACAGCTACCAGTGGCATACGCTTCAAGAAGCTTTACAAAAGGCGAAAGCTTTACATAGGCCACTATCATATCTTTTTTCTTGTTTCAATATACTAGAATCGACTACGCCGGACCGTTCCAGATTCGCTGCTCAAAGAGAAGAGGTCAAAAAACGAATAAAGGATACATTTGTGTATTTGTTTGTATGGCAACAAAAGCAATACATCTGGAAGCTGTTAGCGATCTTTCGTCAGACAGATTCCTGGAGGCTCTTCGAAGGTTCTTTGTGAGAACCTATACTCATATAGTTTGTTCCATAACTTCGTGGGAGCTTCAAGAGTATTGGACAAAGAATTTGTAGCTGCCATTAAAAACAATAATGAGTTAGCACCTACACTAGAAAAAGAAGGCATCAAGTGGCACTTTATTCCCCCGGAAGCCCCCACATGGGAGGTTTATGGGAAGCCGGTGTAAAATCAGTGAAGCATCACCTTAAACGAGTTATTGGTGAAAACAGCTTTACACATGAAGATTTTGCATCGCTGCTATGTCAAATCGAAGCAGTGCTAAACTCGCGTCCATTAGTCACTGTAAGGAGCGAAAACGATGCTGAGGACATATTAACGCCGGGTCATTTTCTGGTGGGAAGACCTCTAATTGAAGCTCCTGAACATTTTGACGAAAGTATGACAATCAGCTCTTTGGATAGATGGAAGCTTATTTAACGCATCACAGGTGATTTTTGGAAGAAATGGAAAGAGGAGTATCTGGTGTCATTGCAACAGCGTCTGAAATGTCTATCTTCCCCAGTTTACGAATTATAGATGACAAAGAGACATGAAACGTGGTCCCGCTGAAGCACTTGATTGCCAACAACACTAATGAACTGCAAAATCTTCAAATGCGCATCAAGACTCTGAAAAATAACAAGGTACACATTGATGACTTGATTTTCCACACGGCAAGCGGACACTCGTCAACTAGGGTTGACAACGATTATCATAATTATATTAGTCATTTATATCCGGAGGCAACGCATAAATGAGAGACGACTACTGGCCGTACATTCCCACCCCCCCAACGGAGAATGTCTAAATATGCATTTAGCAAACTATATATATGTTCTATTTATGGGCTGCAATAAACATGTCACTGGACAGCATAAGTGGCAACTACAGATAAGTACGATTGCAGCGGCCTATTAGCGCGGTCATAGGCCTCAAACATAGATTTAAGAATAAAACTCAGCTGCATTTACAAACGCAGACTGCGGCGTCTTACAAGCGATGCATTATATAATTAGAGATAAGAATCCAAGTAAGAATGAATAAAAGGCGAAGCCCTCGCAGTAGCGAATTGAACTCATTAAGTGTACGCACATGTTTATTGTGCGAACAATATGAGTTGACTAAATCAACTTTGTATATAATGTGCCTCCTTGAAGTGCTGCAAATATGTCGTCTTTTCTCGCTAATGGGTATCCAACATCAATCAGACATTTGTTTAAAGTAACTTATAATCACCACATATTGTAATATCACCATCGGGTTTTAAAATTGGCACCAATGGAGTGCCCCAATCAGAACTGTCAGCGTGCTCTAGAACACCTAAGTCAATTAAGTCTCTTAGCTTTTGTTCAATTTTATCTTTCCATGCTAGTGGTAACTACCTTGGCTTGAAAAATATTGGTTTAGAGCCATCCTCTAACTGCAATGTTACTTTACTTGCGAACCTAAATCGGTTTTAAATACTTCCGAAAATTAATTTTTAATTTGTTCTGTAACTATAGAGTATTGTTCGTTCACATTTATGCTGTTTACCTGTAGTAAATAAAAGTTAAAGGCATTAAAAATGTCCCTCCAAGTAAAGCTGGACTCGTTGTTTTTGTAACTACGACTATCATTTGTTTTTTTATGCCTCGATGTTTAATAATTGCATCGTACTCACCACAATTTCGATAGTGTCACCATTATAATTTACAAACGGCACTTTACATTTTCTTAGTGTCCGCTTCATAATTGCTTTTTCATATGTTGCTTTTGAAATCAATGTGCAAGGTGCACCAGTGTCGCAAACAACATTCATGTAACATCCATCAATAATTACAGGTAACGTATAGGCATCACAAATAGTAGTAGTTGAAGCCACATTTATTACTGAAAAACTTTGATCAATTTCATTAGTATTTAAGTTACCATTTAAATTATTTAATTTTGATACATGGTTTACAGATTTTAATTTACAAACAGTTGTCAGATGCCCTCTTTTGCCACAATTACGACAGTCATAGCCTTTGTATTTGCATTTATCAGAGTTATGGTTTCGCCAGCCACAATTCGTACATGCCTTTTTCTGTCTGGTTGGATTTGCCTTTGCCTTCGTTGTGTTTCGGCTTAGATTTGCCCTTGAAGTCATCGTTGTTGCTTCTATGTACCATTCGTAGTTCACGTTCTTTTCAGCTCTTTAAGCGGTAATCTTTGTCTCCATTATCATAGCTTTTCTCAATGCGTCCGACAGAGATAAATAGATGCTCGGCTTCTTCACATAACCGTTCAAAAATTGCACTTGGAAGACTCATGATGAATTCGTTTAAAACAAATGCTTCCAGATGTCCAAACTTGCAATTTGATGCTAACTGTTTGACACGTGCATACCAACTTGCAACGGTTTTATTTTCACTTTTTTTGGACATGTGAAATGTTTTTCTTTCCCGTTGGTGTTGGTAGTTTTAGAAAACGGTGAGTGTGACTACACAAAGCTACATACATATGTACATATGTAGGACAGTGTACGATACTGATCCAATAGATTTTAGTAACGAAGCCTTTTGCATGTTTTCTTCACTGATATTTAATTCGCACATATGGATATCACATTTTTCTTTCCATATCGAAAAAGGTTCACTTTCTGGATTGAATTCAGGAATGCTGATCATTTGGCAGAATTTTTAAAGAGTCGCTGAATTCGGTCATATTGGCAGTTTTTTTTCTGTCCGCCAATTCAATTTTCGTTTTTGCTTTGTTTTTCCTTTGCACTTTTTTTTATACTTTTGTGCCTCGTCGCCAATTTGTTGTGGATTCGTACAAGCTTGAGTTCCAACTGTTTTATTGTTAAGTATTTACACGACATGCATGTGCTTAAGTGTGACCGTCTTATGATAAACTTATAATGTTTAACAGTAATATTGTTAGAAGTGTCAATTTTCCATCGATTAGAGGCTACCAATGCTACCTATGCTCAAAAGGTGAAAATTTTTTACGATTTCATAAATACGTTTGCTACAAAATTCCCGATTCGAGTAACTCGACCTTTTTAAAACAAGCATACATTTATAGTCTCAATTGTGATTTAAGTACATGCATATTAAAATTGCTTTTTTGGCTGTTTTGCAATCTCCACGTTCATACAAACGGACACACATACGGTAAGAGTGAATCGATTGATGTTTTGATTAAGAACATGAAAAATGGATCTAGTATACTGACATACATTATCAGTAACAAAAAACAGTTCATCATCATATTCTCTTCTAACTTTCTGATAGAGAATATTGATGTATACTATTTATAAACTTGCATATTATCGATGAACTCGCATAGGTGCGATCGGATTACTACGTTACTAAGCATTTGTGGTGTCACGGCGGGATCGGCTATGATCGGTGCGCCGCCGATGAATCTACACTTATAAAAGTGCTTTCCTAAAATCGCCCCAAAAATCATAATTAGCAAAAATTTCGAAACAAGGACCCATTACCAACTTGAACCAATTTTAGAAAAATGAACCCTAAATAACTGAATATAATATTTATCTTTTTTATGTGAATTTTATTGAGTTAAGACAAAGCTTTTATTTTTAGGGTGCGCCAAGATAATTACCGAAAAATTAGAAAAAAAAACTTACTTAAATTAAGAAAACAACATAATGGTGCATTGTTTTGCATTTATGGTCCGCGAAAAGCGATTTTCTAAAATACAGAAAAACTTTTTTATGAGTGTAGACGGCTACCACTAAATAGGTACATAAGATAAGATAAGCGAGAAGATAGCGATGAACAATCAATTAAGCTGGTGCATACATATAGTCAATGTGCACAAACCGCTGGTGCAGTTCTGGTCGGACACTCTTCAAGTAACGATGATCGCTGTTTTTTCACTCATTGCGGCTGCTCTCGCCGTTGGATCCCTCGTTCTGCTCCCCGTTGTCCTAAGAGGTGGATGTCTACTTGTCGTAACAATCGTTTGGCTGTGGCAAATTCTACACTTCTGGCATTGGCGACGTCTGGGCGTCCCCTTTGTTCCGGCTGCCCCATTTGTGGGGAATGTGTGGAATCTTTTGCGTGGAGCCTGCTGCTTTGGCGATCAGTTTCGCGAGTTGTACGAGAGTAAGGAGGCTGCCGGCCGCGCCTTCGTGGGAATTGACGTGCTGCACAATCACGCACTGCTTCTTCGAGATCCGGCTCTGATCAAGCGCATTATGGTGGAAGACTTCGCTCAGTTCTCGAGCCGCTTTGAGACGACAGATCCCACTTGTGACACAATGGGATCGCAGAACCTTTTCTTTTCCAAATACGAGACTTGGCGGGAGACGCACAAGATCTTTGCGCCCTTCTTTGCTGCGGGAAAGGTGCGCAATATGTACGGGCTTCTGGAAAACATTGGACAGAAGCTCGAGGAGCACATGGAGCAAAAGCTAAGCGGCAGGGATAGCATGGAACTGGAGGTCAAGCAGTTGTGTGCCCTCTTCACAACGGACATCATTGCATCCCTGGCCTTTGGCATAGAGGCGCACAGTCTGCAAAATCCCGAGGCAGAGTTTCGTCGTATGTGCATTGAGGTCAATGACCCCAGGCCAAAGCGCCTCCTACACCTCTTCACCATGTTCTTCTTTCCGCGACTATCGCACAGGGTTGGCACCCATCTTTACTCCGAAGAGTATGAGCGCTTTATGCGCAAGTCCATGGACTACGTTCTTTCCCAGCGCGCGGAAAGTGGGGAAAATCGACACGATTTGATCGATATATTCTTGCAGCTGAAGCGTACGGAGCCGGCGGAAAGCATAATCCATCGGCCAGATTTCTTTGCAGCCCAGGCTGCTTTTCTGCTTTTGGCCGGCTTCGACACCTCGTCGTCCACCATCACGTTTGCGCTGTACGAGCTGGCCAAGAACACCACGATTCAGGACCGCCTGCGGACGGAGCTTCGGGCTGCCTTGCAGTCTAGCCAAGATCGGCAACTGAGCTGCGACACCGTCACCGGATTGGTTTACCTGCGACAGGTAGTTGATGAGGTCTTGAGACTTTATCCGCCCACAGCTTTCCTGGACCGATGCTGCAATTCCCGAACGGGCTATGATCTCTCGCCGTGGAACGGTGGATCGCCATTCAAATTGCGTGCGGGCACGCCTGTCTACATATCGGTGTTGGGAATCCATCGTGATGCACAGTACTGGCCAAATCCCGAAGTCTTCGACCCGGAGCGCTTCTCAGCGGAGCAACGGCAACAGCACCATCCCATGACCTATTTGCCCTTTGGCGCAGGACCAAGAGGTTGCATCGGGACTCTTTTGGGGCAGTTGGAGATCAAAGTTGGACTGCTGCACATCCTAAATCACTTTCGGGTTGAGGTCTGCGAAAGGACGCTACCAGAAATGCGGTTCGATCCCAAGGCCTTTGTACTCACTGCTCACAATGGGACCTATCTACGTTTTGTTAAGAATTCTCTTTGAAATACATCCAGTAATAGTTATATTAGGTAAACTTTAGTTGGACAATTGCTGTTGAAAATGCACCTTAGATTTTCCTAAAAAGTAAACCACTCCTTAGAAAGGTTTAAATTTAATGACATTGTTTTACTATATTCCATAAAGCACTTTTCAGTTGGCGAATTGTCGGGTAGTGCGACAGTTATCCTGCATGTTTCTATAAACTATACTTATTAGCAGGTGAATTCTTAAATAATGAATACATTTTTAAACAGTGAATACATTAAAGCCAATTCCAATTCACATTTGAATAGTGCCAACCGTACTGCAAACTATCTGTGCACATGAAACAGATACAGAGCTTACCCAACGAGTATACGAGTATTGTACGTACGAGTGAGTGAGTATTGGTTGAAAATCAATCTGGCAATTAGTCTGCATTAATTTCAAGGGTCCTGGTCCCTTGCCAATTCTCGTAAATGTGTCTGGTTAATAAAGATGTAATACCGACAAAAGACGACCCGGACTGGCACCTCCACCAGCCGAACAATTAAGCCATGCTCGTCCAAGACTGATTGTTCTCGACATCGGTTTTTGGTCGAGCATTAATTACACACAAATTGGAGCCTAAATGTTGGCTAAATGTGTACTGATCTGTACGACAACAAAGGAGCGGAACCACTAGAAGCCCTCCACTTATTCTTGCCCATCGTGGAGCCACCTGTTTGCAAGAAGCTCAAGCCGCACAAAGCAGGTAACTCTGGCAGCTCACTAATCACAAAAGTCTCGAATACAGAGCTGCATAAATGCCAAAACCTTCAGGCATTCACCTCTGCCTTTGCCCACTTGAGTTTTAAATTTGAGTTGCCCATTGACCCGACAACACAATCAAATATTAGCACTCGGGTTAGCAAGGGCAAAGGGTTCGGCCTGTGGGGTCCTGGGAATGAAATGAGCTTCAAATCCTTTTGACAACAGCCCCGCCCCGAACTCTGGTGGAAACCCATTCGAAAATTTACTTTACTGAGCCCCTGTAATCTCCGTGCTTACGATGGCTTCGCCTCTCATTTCCGACCCCCTCATGAACGCCCCTGGAAGGCCCGGACCCTACGAACCCACACCCCCTCCCCCACCCAACACAACACCAAAGCACTGGCAGCCTAAGCCCTTAACGAAACTGCCGTCAGCAGTAAATATTTATGCTTGTGTTTTATTTATTTACATTGTCAAAACCAATTTCGCCCAAGGGTTCAATTGTTTTTCACTTTTATGCTCCGCTCAGGAACCTCTCAAACGGCCCCCTGAATCCCCCAAAAACTAAGCCACCTTGGCAGTGGAGTGCGCAGCTCACATTTCACTTTCGATGGCCACTTTGGGCAACCCGCAAGCTCCCACTGTCTGCAGATACGCCGCCCCCAGCCGTAACCCTTAACGCCTCCAACTGAAGTCTCCCCCGAAATCGGAGTCCTCCGCCCCGGCCAACTGTCAACGTCAGCGACACGCATGCAAACAATCTGCGAGGTGGGTGTGGGTCAAAGGTGGCCCGGAGATCCAAAGTTGGCTTAAGCCTTGTTTGTTTTCAATTAAAAACCTTCAAAAACGCCCCCACCCCATCCACTAAGTCCGGTGAACGACCATAACTCCCCCGGAACCAGAAACCCAAAAACCCAGAAACCCAGAGATCCAGAAGGCGGAGAAGATTTGCGGAGGCGTGGACGCGGCAAGCATTCATTTTTTATGGCAAATGGGCAACTTAAAATCAAAGAAGCAGATTGCTCCCTGGTTGGCAGTCAATGTGAATTGCATTGCGCCTCCTCCGCGGCATTGGTTGCCCGATTTCAACTTGACATATGACTCAATTAGCTGCGAGCCCATGTGGGAGAAATAGATATGAGTACGAGTACGTATCCTCTGGCTGGGGGTGCTTTGAAATATTTGTTATTGCTCGGGGAAATGGCTCTTTACTCGCCAGTTTGCTTACCGAAAATAAATTAACTTGCGAACCCAATAATGCAATGGCACTTGGCTGGTTTCTAACTTCTTGTGGGACATCTGGGGCACTTTTGAACTAGATTATTCCACAATTGCCACTACGTACTTTATCTGGTTATTGATTTTTTTTTTTTAATTTTGAGGAAGATGGTAAGTTTTATTTTGGTACATCCACTTTGAAGGTCTTTCTATGATGAAATACTTATTCATACTACCATTGAGGTATCGCAAATACAGTTTTTTTTTTTGGCCATTTTAGCAAAATGATCTTGGGTTTGTCTAAAAACTGATTTTTCAGGATAAGGAAAAGATAGGAAGATAAGATGATTCAGGGAGTACTTTTACTCCCCAACTTTTACCGTATATCTATTACTGTTGTCGTGACATTGGATTCCAGATCCCGCACCGCCAACCAAAAACCAAGTGGGCTAAGGAAACGCGTCGGGCTGTATTGTCCCAGTAATGTTATCCTTTGTGCCCGAATCGCAGGGCATCTATTCAATCTTTTTAACGTGATAAACTGCTTAATGCACTGAGACCGATACAGAGACACCGACCCAACCGGAACGGAATACAAATAGCCATTGAACTGACCCAGCCGTTTCCTCCTTTTCCGACCTCCTTTGAGTGGGATGACTAAGTAAATTGGATTTGAAATGCCCTCTTTTCCATTGTGAAAGGACAAAGGAGACGAAGGGCAGGCCAGTATTTGCATCGGATGATCTGGCAAATGTGAGGAATAATCCAGCGTATTATTCAAACAGGGACTACAGTTTTAAAGGGCGTTGAGGGTCTATATCCAACTAAAAAATCTGAGCTCTCTTTAAATGTTTAATAGTAAAATACATATTACAAATTGAAATTAGCCGTGCTTTAATTGGTTCGGTGACTCTTCCCAGAGCGGCTTTCCTTAACGCTTAACGACACTTCTTGGCCTTATCTTTTTGTTGGGCGCCATCTTTGTGTCTTTGCAGTTGCAGCTTCATTATGCGCGTGGAATTATGCAAGCAACTTTAATCCTTGCAACCGTTAGATGGATCTCAAGGAATGGCTGTTCCGGGGGGAGGTACCATTAAAAGCTGCGACCACGCCCCCAGCTTTCGCACTTATCTCAGCCACTTTATGCATTAATGGCGCGACTTTGTCGTTGTCATCCAGCCACTCCCCCCCTTCTTTCAGCTTGAATGTGGGGCGAGTAGGCGTGTCTGGGTGGCTTAAATCAAGTGCAGCATGCTATCAGCATTCTGTAAGATGCAAAACGGAACTACATCCAGAACCAGAACCAGAACCAGAACCAGAACCAGACCCAAGACCAGACCCCAAGCCAGCACCAAACTCGCATCCCGCACAGAATCCAAGCCACATCTCCATCCCAGGCTTAACCAAAATGCAATTAGTGGCCACAATATGGCGACAGACGATTTTATTGACGTCACTTTGGTCTCGGCCAGGGCCAAAATGTAAATGGAAAATGAAAACTGAATGCCGGGCCAAACCAAACCAAACCCAACCAAACCGTAGTGAAACCGAAAACGCGAATCAATGTGAAAATGAAAGATGTGGCTGCCGGCGACCACAAGTTTCAAAAATCACTAATGGATTTTTAATATAATAAATAATATGCACTAACATAAAATGTCCATAAAAGTGCTTTTGTCATCCATTAGGGCGCACTGGTGCGAGGTTTTTGGGCTCGTCGCTTTTTCGGAGGGATCGGTATCGGAATCGGGAGCACCTGACCTCCGAAAGCGAAGATCCTGAAGGCAAAGCAACGGCTTCGATATAATTGAATAGATACCACATTATTTCCATTATATTATATATTATATTTCCTCTCTGCGTAACCTTTCGATGGACGAACAAAGTGCTATTTTAGGCCACAACAACCACACAAAAGTCTCACACCACACCACACCAAACGCTGCACTCACACACACACACACACACACCTTCACACAAAATGCCACGCACACCAGTACACACGCACTAATACAAATGCACAAAGGAAATAAAAGGGAAATACCCCTTACCTAAGTTGAGAGCAAGAAGAAAGAGGCAAAGGCAGTTAGTAGCTATCAATGCGTAAGATACTTCGCACAATGCCAAAATGGATTGAATGGAAATAAAGCATTATAAATTATATGGAAATGGACACACGCAGACTACCGCCCACACACACACACACACACGCACACGCACACACCTCCATCAACATCGACACCCACGCACACAAGTGTACATAAGCAACTTGTTTGGCTTTAAGCTATCGATGCACTGTTCTAGCAAAGTTACTGATATTATGAAATAAAGGTTAGGCCAATGCTTGATAAAAATGATTAACAGATTTGCATAAAACCGTGTTTTTAGTCGAACTAGCTTTAAAGCAAAGCGGTACCATTTCATTTAATCACCCAGGAATATACACAAAATTATTTGTTATCAGTCGTTAAGAGCAAGTCATTTATAAAAGTCACTAAATATTTCCTTCTTTTTGTCTAAAAAATTAAAAAATAAATTTTGTTTATGTGAAAAAGATCTGACATACTCAGTTAGTAGTATAATTTAATCTACAAACTCTTCAAAAGTTTCATGAATTCTTTAGCCTATAAATTCTAATTGCGCTCTTGCTCATTGCCATGTACATAGTTAGTTGCTTATATCATTGCAAACAAAATTGACCAGTGGTCGAAATAAGAGTATTTCGCAGTTGCTGAGCTGCATGCAATTGCGAGCTGCCCGTCCAAGTTATGGAATCGAACGAAATCAATAATTCATTAAAATAATGTATGCATAAAGGCTGCATGTTTATGGTCAATGGCTGTGGTGCTATAACAACGGCAACACCGGCGGCGGGAAAAGGATCTGCACACACAAACATTACGGATAATCCATGCAAGTCGGGCGACCATATATAGCCCAGATACCGCCATCCATGGGCATGCCTGCATATATTTATTGACTCGTCGTCGGTGGCCAATTGGTGTCAAAAGCCCGACGTAATCCCCAACAATGTTGTTAACAAGTGGCCCAGGGAACTAGTACCAGCCTGCTCGAACGGACGGGCGGATAGCGATGGCGCCGGGTGGGTTAAAACTTTGCCATAAAGTGCAGGCCCCCAGTCCCGAAATTGCTTGAAATAAATGAAGACGGAGCAGGCGCGGGCAAAACAATCAAGGAAGCACTTAACCGAATGAAACACAAGTACACAAATGAAAGTAAGCAAACACAAGACAAGCCGTAGAGCAAATAGTTGTAGCGAGGCGCAGATAAAGATGCAGATAGAGATGGAGCCACAGATACAGATACAGATACAGATACGGGCTCGGGCCAAGTCCAAGTCCAAGTGCAAGGAGATGAGGACCAGGTCCAGACGATACGACCTCGTCCCTTCCGCCTTCCCCCATCCCGTTGGCCTGGTCAAAACTAAAGCAATGAAATAAAATGAAAATGCATTAAGTATGCAGATGGAGTGCAGATCCCACTCCACAGTGAACTTCGGAGTCCATGAAGTGGAGTAGTTGCACTCAGAAAAATGCCATTTCCTCTTTAATTGAGTTCAAGGATCTTGGGTCCCAGATCTTGTTTCTTAAGAAGAACTCCTTCAATTTGCAATAGTGTTGTGGTGAAAAGGCTTGAGCTATTTATATGGTAATGGACGCAATTTATTAGCTTATTGACTTATATTTGCTTAAGCAGTGGAATCTCATCATGATATTGATTGAGGCTTAAAAATGTCCTTAGAAAAATACAGATCTTCGATTTAAGAAGCCAAACTTCGCGCAGAAGCATAATGGCATACTTGGCATACTTGGGTACAAGACCTCTGTACTCATACTGAGCGTATATAAACTATATTTTGGTATTATTTTCGCAGTGTGCATCGGAGTTTGGTTCTGAGTCTGGCAAATAGAGCTGCTAACGGTCATAACGAAGTTGCCACCGCTGCTTGCTCCATGCTTGATACATGGCTCCGAGCAAGGAGCTTGTCACTCAACGAGTTCCCAGTCAGAAAGAGAGACTCGGAGTTGGTCCTGGCCAGTCAGCTCGTAATGCAGCTAGCCGCCTGCATTTAAATCATTTTTATGTTCCGCCCTGGCCTGGAAAGTGCAGCAGGAATTGAAACTGCAGATCTGCAATTGTTTTCACTATTTAGCTTTAATGCCGAAGGGTACGGCCCCTTGGAAATGAAAAAGGAAGATGGAAAGTGGCAGTGTCAATGGCAGCGGCAGCAAATCGGGAGGCAAAAAGGACAGGACAGCCGGAAAAACCGAGAAACAGGGCCGGCTGCTGCCACAACTTTTTCTATTAGTTTGATGCTTGATGAATTCTGATGTGTCTTTAATGTCACTTCTGTTGTTTACCGCCCCATCCGATGGCTTCGATTATCATCAGTTGGAGTATCGGGCCGAGGCAGCTGTTGTATCTGTAAACTATAAGTTGCCGATGGACCACTTTTTTCTGATGACTTTACAGGCGGGCCGTTCAGGCGACGCAGTCAACGCCTATCCATGGCCATTTCCTGAAAGGATCGATTTCTAAAGAATTAACAACAAGTCCAGTGTTTAACGTTTCAACTAAGTCTTCTCGAACTGTGTACATAACTATCAAAAGTGGAGCAATGTACTCCGAACTTTGTTTAAATTTTTGCCGTAAAGCTACCTACGGTAATCGTAGTGCACTTTTCATCTTAAATTCTCCATTAGAGAATATTATTGTTTAAAAATAGTGCGTTTACTGTTTAGTATCTCTGGGGAGGCCCGAAACAAGGTAGCAGAAAAGTATCTGAAGAATTCGATTTCAGACGGGCTACTCATAGGTTTTTTCAAGATTTTTAATTGATAATATATTCATCATTTCGCTTTAGTAAAACTTCTTGAGAAAAAGACTTATAAATAAGTTTTTGTGATTGAAGTTGAGTGTAAATAAAAATGCCAAATGCATTTTCTCGATTCGTATAAATCAAAAGCGGGCTGTGTTGACTTCGAATCAATGAACCTGTCCTCGGTTGATAGTTTTTGGAAAGATTTCCAATGCAGTCTGCGCCTGAGCCGCTAATTTACTAACGTTAATTAATGGCGAAATCGAAAATGTTCACTTTGAACTTTGGCGTTTGGCTATGGAAGTGAAAACCGCGCTTAAAGAGCTGCCCCACCCACTCTGCCCACTCCAAACCTCGAAATTTCACGGCACAAAGGAAATGGAACACTTTGGCGAAGAAGAAGGAAGCTGCCTTGCGGTTGCCACCTCCAAAAATGGGGGAAAAGCGGCTGGGAAAATACGCTGTAAGGGGAAGACTGGTTGGAAGACAGGAAAAGTTGCAAATTGACTTGGTCTGCGTGTGCAGGAGTGTGGAAAACCTTTCAAGTTCCAACGGAAATCAGGAAACGGATCCTGCCAATAGATCTTCGACCAGTGCACCAATAAAGATTTGTGAGAACTAGCCATCCAAGCATGTTCCAGATTTCATCCACTAAAAAATTTTTTGAGCTTAAATAAGCCAACCGACCAACTGGTTTATGTGATTTTAGTAATACATTACTAATCAATCCTTTTATGTTTCTGTTTTAAACTGGTTTGTAATAACAATACTAAAAGGTATTTATTGTTGGAAAGTATATATATACATATATAACATTAGTAATTCTTTCTTAAAACTAAATGAGTCGGAAAGCCAAAGTGTCTATCAACGAAAAATTGGGATTTTAAATTCACAATAGGTATGTACGTATCGGCTGCATATTTATTTATATTTTTTTTTTCGCAAGCCATTTCTTAATTGGCCCGAAAATCGAAGACTACCGGCGTAGGCTATCGAATCGGAGAGGCACGCGCTGAACTGAAAGCGACTCTTCGACGAGTGCCGGAAACGGAAATGGATATGGTATAATGCTCCGGGGGGAATGGAGCTAAGCAGAGCAGGATGAGGACTCAAGGTCTCCAAACATTTCATTTTCTCTTGCCCGGCTAATTTTGCATGCAGCGCACAAAGGCGTCGCATTGGAGGCGTCCGGGTGAGGGGGGCGTGGCATGGTCACGCAGACGATTGATTTGGAAACGGGCCATTGTCACGCCGTCTACGAAAATGGCCAGACGGAGCGGAAAAGTCGGTGGGGGAATGGACCGGAGTGTTTGCCGGATTGTCCCGAAAACTGGCTGAAAAGGATTTGCTTAAAGTCGACATCATGGCCAGGGAATTGAGTATCGGCTAGTGGGGACCGGCATGGGGATATTTGAGTACGGAACATGGGATATGGGATATGGGATATGAAATGTGGCAACTGCACGTACGCATTGTGTATTGAAAAACACACTGGCACACACGCTCTCCGGAACCCATTGAATCGGCAAAGTTTGTTAGTTCGGACACGAAATATTTTATTATTATATATAATTTGCCATTATGATGATTATACGTGAACACCCTCCACCGACTACCGAGCCCCAAGCTGCGAGTCCCCATTCACTATCCACTGCCCCCGACTCCATTGTGAATTCAGTGGGCATTGGCTCGTCCTCGCTGCGAGTGCTGCATACTTTATGTCCTTGGCGCAATCACAGTCATGTCTGCACCTTGGGACTCCCAGTGGGCGGCTGGTGGTCACCGGGAGGTCGTAGGCAATCCAATTGAATCCACATCGCCGGGCAGATGATGATGGGCCACACCAGGAGGACTGGGTGGCGTACAACGTACTCGCAGCGAGGACTTTCTTAAAGCGCCAAGCCAAAGGCTCCTTTAAGATTCACAGAGGTCACGAGCGCGACTGAGATACCTAATATAAGGCTGGGAGAATTTTCGACAAGAAACTGTTTAGGTTACCAAGCCGGTCATTTGATACCCTTGCATTTAAGCCAAGAGTGTTTTGCCCATTGGTCAATATACTCAAATGGGATGCATGTACACTATATTTGGTTTCATTTGCAAGCCAGATTGTTGGATATAGTGTCCTGATATCTGTCGAACTTGATATTTATAAAGGATAGACTATTTCTAAAGAAACTGTTCGGCGTGAAAAAAATCATTTATTCATTGCAAAGGGATCCGATTCAAATAATCAAATTATTATGTCTTCGTTCAAGGTACATACGTGCAGGACCATTCAACAAATTCTTTTAACAACATTTTGTGTGTGTTTATAACGACCTTTCGAGCCTAGCACATTGATTTTATAGCTTAAACCCTTAGTTAGTTGGCCCAAAGCAGCGTGTCTGATAATTGCTGGGTGTTTCTGTTATCCCATTCTGCTCAATGCGTGACTTCTTTGAATTTCTGGCAGCGAGTTGCACTTGATTATCATTGTTGGCTGATTGTCGGCTGATTGCCGGCTGATTGTCAGCACTTTGACATGCACAGCAAGTGGGATGGAAAGAGGGCGCATAAATTAAAACTGAGCATTTGCCGCCTTTGGTTTCCCTTGGCCGCTGTTCCCCGACTTTCCGTTGACGGCAACTCAAGCTTCACTTAATTAACTGCAATAAGAAACTGAAATTAACCCCGGGCCCGAACTCGCACCCAAAAGGAGGGACGGCGGCTGACGAAAGTTTTCCTTTCCTTTCGACGATGAAGATGACGCTGGAGCCGGCGCGGATGATGATTATGATGATGGAAAGTGCTGGAAGAGAGGCGAAACTTTTCCCCCACTGCACTCATAATTCCGTTAGCTAATTTGCATCGTTATAGTTGAATAGAAGGACGTGACCGGGCCCAGGAAATCCCCATACCCGGATCAAAGTCGTCACACCCTCTTTCGTCGAGCCGTACGGCAATAATTGCGTTAATAATTAGTAATGGGCAATCGTTTGTGTGTTGCGTTGCGTGTTGCGCGCTGCAAGTTGCATGTTGCACTCGTCATGTTGCTGGCGCCGCAGCAGCATGTCGCCGGCAGCAGCAACAATGTTGCCGGCCGTGTGAAAAGCCTCGTCCAATTGGCTCACTGGGGCTTTCCCGACTTCCCGACTTCCCGGCTTCGTGCCTCGGCCGCGGCCAAGTCGGAAAAGTCGGAAAAGCGGGCATGTCTTTTTGCGGCACAGTGTTCGTGCAACAACGAGGCGCATCGGTGGTTACAGGTTACAGGTAGCTGGTGGCTGGTGGCTCTTAACTGGCAGTCCAAGGTGCAAGTTTAGATGCAGTGGCCGTTGCAGTTCGATTGCCCGGCAGCTGAAGGCTCTAAGAATTTCAAGTATTTCCGCTTGCCGGTCGGAAAAGCGGAAAAACGGAACGAAAGCTGGAACATGTGCGTTGCCTTTTTGCATTCCGCGCGAGTAAAGAAGGCAAAAAGGAAAACTCCGGGCGGATAGAAAAGGGGAATGAAAATAGTCGGGGTATGGAAGCGGCAATGGCAATGGCAATGGCAATGGCAATGGCAATGGCAGTGCATATGGAGATGGAGATGGCAATGGGAAGCCAAAAACCCCGAAACCAACAGCAGAACCTGGAGCAGAACCACAACTGAATCGTAACGAAACGAACTAAAATGAAATGAAACTGGAGTTCAACTCAAACGGAGCTTAACTTAACCTTTGGCCCAACCACAACGCCCCAAATGGGTGGTGCAGTGCTGCTGCAGTGGATGTCACTCTTAAAGCTGCCCACTTGGTGGTCCTGAACTTTCAATTGTCGCCCCAAAAGCCAGGCATTTTCCATCTTTTCCAATCGGAAATATTCTTCGTCACTTGAGTCGGGTCTGTTTAACGGTTTGTTTAACAGGTTGACTTCATTTAAATGTTTTCGCCTTACCCCTGAGTTTAACTGAGTTTAACACGGTTTTCGAGGTTTATTTGAGTTTATTTTAGAACATAACCTATACAAGTAAACGATATTTTGCAAAACAAAATACCTTGCTAGGATACCTTGTTAAAAATATGAAATAATTTATCTCTTAATGGTAAACATACGTTGTACGTTGAAAAAGTTAAAAATAATTGCTTAATTAAAAACATAATTAAAACGCAGCTAAATTATTTTAAATAACATTGTTACCGAACTGTGATATTTTATGTATAGGCTATTTTTTTATTCTTATTAGTACAAACAAAAGATAATGCTATAGTCTTGTTCCCTGACTATCAGATACTCGTTACTTAACTGCAGTGAATGCGAACGCGAAATTTAATCATTATCCTGGGATATCGATAGCTAATTGTGCAATAAAATGAGAAAAAATTTCAAAATTGTTCCAAGGTGTGGGCGTGGCAAAAAGTTTTTTTTTGGCAAATCGATAGAAATTTTCACGACTAAAATGATTATGAAAAAATATCCAACAACTTTTCAAAAATGTGGGCGTGGCAGTTTTGGGTGGTTTTAGGGCGTTAGAGTGGGCGTGGCAAAAAGTTTTTTGGCAAATCGATAGAAATTGACATGAGTAATACATATGTGAAAAATTATCAACATGTTTTTCAAAAGTGTGGGAGTATCAGTTTTGTGCTGTTTGTGGGCGTTAGAGTGGGCGTGGCAACATGGGTGCGCTGCGTCATTTTCTTTAGAATCTCGTTGCTGAATCTCAACCTTCTAGCTTTTATAGTTCCTGAGATCTCGACGTTCATACGAACAGACGGACATGGCTAGATCGATTAGGCTATTGATCCTAATCAAGAATATATATACTTTATAGAGTCGGAAACGTTTCCTTACGCCTGTTATATACTTTTCAACGAATCTAGTATATCCTTTTACTCTACGAGTAACGGGTATAAAATTTATGTAGTACACACTAGAAAATATTTGTAAAGTACATTAAATAATTTTAAAAATACTGGAATTTGTTATGCTTTTAAAAGTATTCCATGAATTTGGTATTCTCATTAAACGAAATTGTTATTATAATTAAATTTAATTTTATTTAACCCTTTAAGTCAGTTGGAAGAACCTTTTAATATATATATTTTATGAAATTTAAAAAATATCGTGTCTTTTAATTTATTCAATGGGTTTTTTGAAACGAAACTAATAAAAATATATCAAATTGAATACCAAAATCGATCAGAGTTCTCTCCTAATTAGCCGGCTACATACGTGCCTAAGCTTAAATTTCATTTCATTCGCTTAAAGGCAAATCACTCATACGGAATTAAAATTCCGAAAAGTGGCAAAGACAAAGCAGACACAATTTACTTAAAGCAACTTAAACTAAAAGTAATTCCACTAAAATGTTTATAACCAAATCCAAATACAAGTGCGCTGCTGGCGAAAACTGTCGGCGGAAGGGGGTGGAAAGACGGTGGAAAGGCGGTGGAAAAACGGTCGGAAAACGGGCAGGTGAACTAAGCTGAGCTGAGCTGGCGCATTACTCGTATTTACCCCCGTGTCTGAGCAAGCAGATGAAATTTAAAAGTGAAATCAAACAATGCGAAAATAACTTGCAAAACAATGTCAAGTGTTTGGCGAATGAATCGGCATGCCTGGGTGGATATATTCCTATACCCGCGTATATGTACATACATACATATGTACATATTTACTTACACACGCGTATGTTTTAAAGGATTGGAATTGGCAGAGTGGCGGAGCGGAAACGGAAGAGAAAATTGCACGACATAAAACAAGAAATGAATTGGACAAGCACAACAAACAGAAACAAAGAGTCTACCAGGGAATCGTTACCTTTCCTAATTTCCCACTTATCAACTCGAACTCGGATTTACTTACAGAATCAGTCACACACCCACATCTCTGGAGCACCTAGCAGCACATATTTTAAGTTATTTTATTATTATTATTTTAGTGCACCCGAAAATAGAATATTTGCTTGAAAATATATATTTTATTGCATTCCTATGCAATTTTGCTTTATTCATCTATTTTTGAAGTCATCTCTTAAGTCCATCATTCTGCACAGTTATTTAATCTGGTTGAAAAATGTTATTTGATATTTTTCTAGAGAGCATACAACGTAAAAATGTTGTTTGCTGTTATAAACTGTGAAGCAGTTTGGAATTCACCATTTACTTTTTATAATATGAAATGTTTTGGAATTTTACGTTGGCGGGAAGCTAATCACTTGGAAGTAACTTAATACTTGCCTTTCTATCCTATTCAAATGCACTCCATTCCATTGATCCCCAGCGATTTCTGCAAGTGTAGGCCACTTGGCGCCTCACTTGGCCAATGGATTGGCATGGCTTGCTGCCGAGGCTGCATCCCTTGTTGTTGGCCGACCTGGTGTGTGTCTGTGTTAGCCAAGCCAAGCCAAGCCAAGCCAAGCCAAGCCAAGGCAAGGCAAGCCAAGCCAAGCCAAGCCAAGCCAAGCCAATCCAAGGCAAGGCAACCCAACTGGTTGTAGATACAACCGCAACAGTTGTGGCGACGCTTGCCGCTTTGAAGCAGTCGAGAAGGCCACTTGAGTCAAGTGCAGTGGTGACAACAGGCTGGGATTGGGTGGTAGGTTGCGGAAGGGGGCTTGCTGGCGAAGAAGAAGAAGGTAAAAAGGTATGCCTGGCGACGACCTTCGTCCTGTGGCGCTCCGTCACAGCCTCTTGCTGCGTCAACATTGAAACACATTCATGGTTCTGGCCCAGAACCCCCTGCCAACAGAACCTTTTATCCTGCCCCCCGGCGACCGGCTCGTCCTTTCCGCTGACAAAGCCAAGCAAAAGTTAACTTAAGCAGCTGCCAAGTGACTTGAAAGTACTTGAGCGCATCCTTAAGCAGGATATCAACTGGCAAAAGCGCTGAAAGGAGCTGGCTCCCGCAGATCCTTCCCCCTTTTTGCTACCCCTTTCCCCTTTCCTTTCCCTTTCCATTCCCATTCCCATTCCCTTTCCCTTTGCCGCCTCCCGCTTTCCGTTTCCCAGGTTTTGTCTCAGCGAAACGCATGAAAGTATTGTAAGTTGAACGGCGACATCGGGCGAAGGTCTCCGCTGACTGCAGCCAGTGACAGGAAATCTCAGTCGTCAGTCCCACGCCCCCCACATTCCGACAGAGATGATGGATTCAGTCACCGTTTTCGATTATATATACCGTCATGTATCAGTGTCAGCACTTTTCCCTGTATTTTCCTGTGCAGTGTGCCACATAACCGGGGCATTTGAAATCACTTAAAACAGTGACTGCTAAAAGAAGTTGAAGTCTTTTTGGATGCAAATAAAGCGAATATAGTAACCGGAAAATATAAATTCATGGTAATTGTATTTATAATTAACGCGTACTTTAAAAAATATATATACGTATGTCCAGAATGCTTAAATATTTTCCGAACTCTTAGTTAGTTAGTCTCGACTAGAATAAACAAATAATGTGAACATGCCATTAGCATATGAGACTTTGACCTTGCGAACCCGTGACCGTTCCCGGTGGCGTGACTGCGGCTCGCGTCCGCCCATCTCCGGCGGCAGGAGGGGCATGGTCGAGGCAGGGCCAGAGGATGGGACTGGGTCTGGGGCGCTAGTCGCTTGTCGCGACCACGACGCTGGCATCACGTTGTGGCCTTTTATTAGATACGTGCTGTATCTCTGTTTACCAACTTTGATGGTGTTAATGCTGGTTTGTTGCTCGTGGTGTTGGCGCCTTTGCCGCCGCTGCTCGTTTTGGTCCTTTTGGTCCTTTTGCTCCTCTTTATATATATACATATATCTGTCTGATGCTCCCACACACACACACACAGGCACACTCACGCGCACATGTGTGTGGACAGAGGCATAAAAAGTGCAGCGTGCTTGGAAATTGTTCAAGATTGGGCGCAGGGCGGTAGTAAATCGTCGATTTGGCGAGATGGTGAAACTTTGACTCCTAGAAAAACTTAAAGCCCGGCCAGCATCTGACACAGTTGCCGATGCTGGGCCCCCCCCACTCGAAACGAAACAGAAATTCGTATACAAATTTAATTAAAAGTGCAATTGCCCGATTTGCACAACGCTACATGCATGTTTTCGGCGATGTTCGTATGCATTTGCACTCGGATGTATGTATGTGGGGATACACCGCAGTAACACTCAAAGCGCATTAAAAATTCAGCAGATGTGTTTTCGGCTCCAATTGGAGGTCAGCAGAATCTGGTGAGTATTAGTGGAAACAGTGGCGTGGTTAGCAGAGGGCAAGTCGAGGAAAGACATGAATAGATCGAACCAGATAATCTATCAATGTTAATTGGCAAAATATGCAAAATATACATTCTACAAATAGATCATAATTACATAATTCATTTGCTCACGCAACATTTGGCGGTTGTGTTGACCAGACCGAAATTATTCAAAACTTGATTTTGCAGTAGGCAAATGCTTGCTTTTTTTTTTACGAAAAACTATAAAAATACAATTAAAGGCGCTAATATTTCAAACGTAATGGGATGGCTAAAATTAAAGTGGATAGTGGATGGCAAGAAGGTAGGGAGGAGTCTCGGCCATCATTCAGTTGCCACCACGCCCCTGCGATCTGTGCTCCGTAGCTCCACCAGCTTCACCAGATCCAACTCAGACTCTGCACCTCCCCAACTCCGATTCCGATTCCGGGTCCAACTGCAGCGCAGCGCCGGCAATCGCATGAACCGGAAATGCGCAAAACTAACGGATAATGGAAAATGGCGTTGGCAACTGGCGCAACCGAGTGTGGCCTTAAATGGCGCGACCCGGGGAATCTCCCTGCATTCCGGTTCCTGGCCAAAAGTTAGCAGCCAGGATCCGGAATGGAGACTGTGTGGCCGCATAAACTCCCGAATAACGCTAAATGTCATGGTTATGTTTACATGCGGTGAAATTATGCGGAAGTGGCCGTTAAAGTTTTCGCCCAGCTCTCGCAATTAAAGCAAATTAATGCGGAATTAATTCATAGACCTCGCCGAGCCAGATGCTCGCCGATTGCACTGCGATGATGTGTTTACTGCACCCTCCGACTCCGATTTCGATTTCGATTTCGATTCTGATTCTGAATCTGGTTATGATGATGACGATGATGATAGTGGCCGTGCTGGAGGATTTACCCGAACGGGGTAACCATGTGGAGGGAGGGCTGTGCAATCAGCAAAGCCGTAAATTATCAAACGCATCATTCAATGAGCCCACCGATCAGACTGCGCAGTGCACTGCGGGGAATTCGGTTAAGTGGATAAAAGGTTGCGAATGGTGAAAACCAGGTTGAAATATGGATTTTTGGACCTGCTCTTGATTTTCGCTTGCCCAAAGTGGATTTTGGCCCCAACACCGGATTATTGCCTCATTAAAAAATATTTTATTTGTTCAACTTATTAATAGCCATATCCATTGTTGGTTGATTCAATTATAATGATTTAGAACTGAAGCATTGGCGAATGGTACACAATTGATGGCATGTTTTTCACGGCCAATGTAATAAATAAGTTAGGAAATTTTTCAATTGGAGGCTTCAACCTGTCATTGCCTAAAATATATGTATGATGTTTTTGCAGTAATTCCTTTTGGGAATTTCGGAAGTTCATACCACACGTGTGATAACTTTAAATGTCACTACCAATTAAGCATTTAAGTGAAGAAAATAAAACGAAAAGTGTCGAATTGTGCATATGAAATTCTTTGGCCTCAGTGCAGCGTAAACAGGAGCGTGCAAGGTGGTCGAGAGGGGATAGATGAACTGGGGGTAATAAAGCAAATGCCACTCCTTCGGCTGCAAGTCTCGCTAACTGAATGGCCAAAAGGGCGAAGGACGAGGACGTGGACGAGGACGAGGGTCGGACGCGAATGGGAATGGATGGACTGCCTGATGGCAGGATGGCCCAATGAGCTGGGTTTTGGCCTGGCAAACAACCAGCAAGCATCGATTATTCCGAATGCATCATTTTCGGTGGCTTGTGGATGGGAGCAGGGGCGATTAAATGCAGCACACCTGAATAAATGCCAGACGGTGGTGTGCACGTTACATATGGGTTTTCCGAGGGATTCCACTTTTACAACCTTTTAAAGAGACAGCGTTTTTACTTAAAGCTATGGTAAAGGTTATACTAGGTTGAACAAGGAGCTATAATTATTTAAATCTATTAGACTTGGTGGAAATTTATCAATTTATTAAGACAAAAGTAGAAAATTCGTCTTACACTCTTTTTATCTTTCTGCTCACAATTAAAATGTCTTCTTCTTTTATTAACTACAATTTGTTGCAAAGATTTTAAACAATAGAGATCGCTAAAATCAAGTTCCTGGACTATCTGATAGCTGTTAGTCAGCTAATTGAAGTGAGCACTCCGAAATCGAATGCTTCTTTACGCAATAAGAATGCGACACCATTCAATAAACTTTTAGTTAACTTTTAATATTCCGATTTAAAGAATTTCGGATGGTCGATGGAAATATTGTAGGTAATCTTTAATCTTTGTGCATTATATTGCGCGTGACAAAGTAAATTAATTTCATACTGCTATTTCTTAGAGATTATCTTGCTTAAAGTTTATAACAGATAGAACCAACAAATATTCCCCATATGTAGGTGGTAGTTCCCGAATTAATAGACTGTGCAGCTAAGGATGGATTAGTCCCGGAAGCTTAGCTCATCGACAAATTGCCGAACAAGTTGCAGAATTTCAATTGAAGTGCATAGTGCCCATGAAGCGAAGAGGGCATGGGCGACTAAAAGTTGGCTCAATGAAAACGAAATTGTGGCCACACATAAATGGGCATGGTCGGCGGATTTGAGGCCCGTTTTGAACCCCCAACAACATCCTACCCCTCACCCACCCTTTTGTGGCACGTGCACGCACATTTGTGGGTGCTTGGTGGGGCCTCCCAGTGGGTGGTACACAGTTTGTCCCCAAACTTGGCTTTCCTTTCCTTTTTGGCTCCGAGTCGACGACTCTCATCGCCTTAATTGCTATTCTAAGCAGGCTGCACTTCATTGTTGTTGGCGCAACAGGAAAGGCGCGTGCCACGCCTCGAATTGCGGTAATTAAATTAGACAGCGCCCGGCCCCAATTCACCCGGCTCCGGAAAATAGCGATTGGCGGGATGTGTGGATGAACAAGACAGCCTGCCAACTTCACCGAGCAAATTAAGAGCCATTCAAGCTGAATATGCGACATCCTAAATGGGTAAGGAACATCGCAAAGTGGTTGTCTTCATTATAAAATGATGCCTTTTAAAAGTGTAATAGCAATACGTTTATATATATCGTGCTAAAGAACCTCACACACCTCACATTACTGGAAACCCAAGGTCAATTTTAATTTTCCATCACCATCATTACCATTTTTGGACAATGCAAGCTGTTTTTCACTTCCAAGTGCAATTCCAATATTTTTATGAAACTTTTGTTTTTCAAATACTTAATGTTGCCTCGTGAAATTGAGAAGTTGTTACTCACATTGACTTAAATCATTTGGAAACATATGTATATAAATGTTGTAAATGTGGCGGAGGTAAGCCTCCTCCGCTGTGTCGTTCAGTTAAGATTTTAAGTATGCAAATTCAGAAGAGCAAGAAGGCAATTACCTATAGCTACAAGATATTTTTTGATTTTCTATTGGCATTATTTGTAGAACAATTTCCTTTAAATTATGCATTGTAGTCGCTTTCGCAAATAAATAGCCGGCAGACAGAATCAATTTGGGTGCCCATCAAAGGTCAGAACGGGTTCGGGATTAATGCGATGTAGTCCGGTTTCACCTCGAGTAAATTTCCGGACCTCCACTCTGTTGACAATATATCAATCAGCAGATGGCTCGAACCGGAGAGTCCTGGCCAGTCCTTCGTTATACTCGAACTATTCCGCTCGCCCTTTGGCCAATTCAACAACAATTGCAAATACTTAATATTTATTTATTTGGCATTTTGTTGTGTTTGCCTGCTTGCATTGTCCTAGGTGCTGCATCCTGTTGCTGCTCCTTGAATGCTCGCATCCTTGTGCTTGGGTATATTTGACTTTGGTCGTCATGTGTTGCAGTTTTCCCAGATTTCCCCACTCTGGCCCAAGGAAAACCAAGAACTCAAGGCTTTTGGCTTTTTGCGTTTGACCAAAAGTTTCATGCAGACCATCAAGTGAGGGAGAAGGCTGCTCGCAAATCGCTTGCTATTTTAATTAGTTTGTCCAAAAGGCTAACAACTTGGGCAAACAAACAAATACTTGGACCTGCAGGGCAGGCGGAATTCAATTATGCTGGCTTAATGGCTCCAAAGCTCGAGGAGGGGTCTGGAAAGGCGGGGAGACTGGAGGCTTAGATCTAGTGAATCAGGCATGAGTGGAGGGAATTAAATCTATAACCGGATAACATACTTGGCATACAGTCATTGTTAGCAAATTATCGATTCATTCAACATGGGAAATATAATTAGGCATCAATTAACTTATTTTTGCGCAAATACCAGTAATTATTAATATTGATAATAATGAAATTTCGGAAAATGTTCCAAGACCAGAAATATATCAAGAGATATTCATAAAAGCTGTTCGAGTTTTGTTTTTTTTTTTTTTTATAATATGCGTGCAAATGCATACGTGCATTATGCTGATAAAGGTGTCGACACGTATTTTGAGCTAAAGTAAGCAGTCTGGGCATTTTGATCCGACGGCTCTAACAGGTCCAAAAAGTAACGTAAACTAATCCTCTTTTGTTTATTCAAAAAATGAGATACAGTTTCAAAATAGCTTAACATCCAGATACAAATGATTTTGTTCGGATTACCACACTTGCGATCCACTTCGTCACTTCGAGGATACAGCCGAGCTTTCAGTTTCATGTTTCGCTACTTGTTTGGTGTGAATTCAATAAATTGTTTTATCCAATTGTTTTGATTTATAATTAATAGATAAGATTTATCATTAATACAACTATTTGGATTTCATTGCAGCCTTTGTTAGCTGACGGTACATCGTAGGAAATGTTTAAAAGTTCGACTCTGGGCAAATGCCTATCTTTTCTTTTTATTGCATTCCGGGCAAATTCAATATATTTCTCCTAAATTTTATATTTTATGCTCAGGACTGGCGCCCTGCCAGTTTCCCAGTTTCCCAGTTTCCCATTTTCCCTTTTAATCCCGTTCCTATCTCGAAATCATCATCGTTGATGGTGCCCGCGGCGTTTTCTATAACGCGTCCGATTTTATTACATATTGTGTGTTTATTGTCAACGCTCACTCACACTAAGCACACACTATTGCAATTTCGTTAAAAAAAAAATATAGAAAATGTGGGTGTCGGGAAAGGGGAAGGCCAAGAAAATGGCATTAGTGGGTTGAGGAAAAATCGGGAGCAAAATGCCCCAGAGCACAATAAGGGATGATGGGAATTTTACTAAGAATTTTTCATTTCCTTTAACTCTGTGTGAGTGTGACCATACAGACACAAGCGTACATATGTATGTGTGTAACTCACAGAGAGAAAAATTACCATAGAACTCAGAGGTATCTTAAAGATACACTCATGAAGGTGCAATTCGATTTATTCTCCAATTAACGTATTTCTAATTATTATTTTTTAATTGAATAATGAAACGAAGGTAACACATTTTTCATATCATATAATAATTAAGGTTAAAACATGAAATCCAATATAAAGTGTGCGGTTTTTTTCAGTGCATGTGCGTTACTGTATGCCATCCTGCGAATGTGTGTGTGCGACTGCCCAAGTAGGAGGAGCAAGAGCTCGGCCGATACTGATGATATGGTGACTTCTTCCGATACTCCTCTTATATTCCAGCAGACAACGGCCAGAACGACGACAGCCAACTACGACTATTCAATATTTCCTTGGGCGTCCTGTTTTGCCGCAAAAGGAGAACAAGGACGAAAGCGTTCTAGCCGCTTGCCCACTTCCAGGGGGCCAATGGAGATTGTCTCCTTGGTTGCCACGCCTGCCAATTGGAAGGTGTCGGCACCGGAAATTGGCCAACTCGGATTCCGAATTGCGTTCATCATCTTTCAGTTTGCTGGTTGCCGGCCAAGAAAATTACCGAATTTTTCATTCGAATGGAGCAGTTAATTTGAGGTGACCACTTGCCTATTAATGCGGCTTGAATTCAACCTGGCGTAGCTTTGTTTTCTCTGGTGATTTTGTGGTTGTGAAAAAGTGGAAAACAGCTCCAAACAGGATGCACGAAAGGTTGTCTATTTACAAGCAATATTTTCGCATATGTCCATGATTTTGTTTCTAACACTTTCTATGCGTCCTTAACAAAACTAAATTTTATCTTCAACATTATTAAAAAATGTTGAAGAATTTACTTAAGTTAAATTTAAACAACTTCAAGCATCATGGGCTACAAAGTGTTCAAATACCTGGATTCCAGGTGCATCTAATTTTATGCTATTAATCGATTTTTAATTTAATTTTCATTATCCTTGCGATACTTGGACTTTGACTCAACGGCGATACTTGATTTTCAATATTGACAAACTTACATAATCGTAGTTTTTACAAAAATAGCTAAAAACTGGTTTGATCAGTTCGACAATGTCGAAAAAGTCGACCAAACTTAGCTAGATTTAGTTAAACTTATGTCATTTTAAATATAAAAAGCGTTTATACCCTTGCAGTAATTAAATATTTAAAATAAATGTTCTGCATAGCTAATTAAATTAAATAACAATGATACGATAATTTCTCTTGTACTATTTCCAATTTTCCAACTGTTCCAATAAATATATTGGATTATATATAAGTACTCAAGTCATTTCCTGGACCGATCCGTCTCCTTCCGACTATCCGAATATCACCTTCAACAGAAATAAGACTTTTGGGAAAGTTAAATGCTTTAAAGCCGAGAGACGGACGAACATACGATAATCTATCGGTACAAAACTAACACTACGTAATTGTAAATTTATATTTCTGCAGATCTCGAAGCTCATACAGACAGGCGAGGGTGGAGAGACATGTCTAATCGACTTGACTGCTGACCCGGATTAAGAATAGGAAACGCTTCCTTCTGCCTTTTACATATTTTTCAGTCAGTCTGAAAAGTATACCCATCTAGCTTAGCTCATGTTATTCCAATTCGAAAATAATCAAAGCCTCAGTTCTTCCTAGCTCCCAAATGTTTCCCCTCTGCGCCACTGTCAAGTACAATAAATGAAATCAAAATGGCAAAAACCGATTACAAAACTTGTCAAACTTCCGTTTTGCGAGCTTGTGAGCTCGGCTGACCAACAACAATCCACTGATAATTACTATCTGGGGAGCACTAACTTATAGCGGCCCCGGGAACACTTTTCCAATTTCCCGACAAAAAAAAAAAAAAACGGGAAAATGGGTGTGAGGTCAACTTGTCGGCACTTTGCTGCAACTTTTGGCTCCTCCAGTTTGTTTTTCCCCAAACATCTTCCAGCCAAGGATGGATGTCGCGATGGCAATCAAGGAGCGGCAATACGTGTGTCAGCAGAAATCCAGGCGATGGCACGCCCCCTTTTGCCATCTGGCATCTTTCACGAACTTGGCTTAGATTTCCATCACTCGGTGCGTGCAATTATTTAACTTTTCACAACTCATACAAACTAATAATGCAATATAGCGACAAATATTTGTTGACAAGACACACACACACGCACACGCGCTCACAACTATGTAATCAGCGGATTGGTGGGCGGATGGGTGGGTGTAGGATGGTTGTGGGGTGGTGTAGGAGCGTGGTCCTGGACAACTACAGTAAATGCAACAACATTGTTGACTTATTTCTTCTTCTTGTGAGTGGCGAAAATTACTTTATAACAGCCAAGTTGGCTGACTGAAACGCAGCGGCTGGGAGTGGGAAAATCCCTAAGGGAATGGAAAGGCTGCAAAACAACTGAAAATAGGACTGCACGACTGGCCATATTTTGTTGCACTGCACTCCGTTTACTAATTAAATATGATAAATATGAGTAGATGGGGAAAACTTTGGTGCATCGCTTGTCACCAACTGAGAAGCGAGAAAATCCCAGCCCTACCCCGATCTCACCCTGATTTCCTCGGCTTTGCCTGCACGCTTTTCACTTTGCTGTCAAAGCTAATAAAGTTGCAGCTCGTATTGCAGCTACTGTATTTTGTTGCAGTTTTCATACCCTGGCGGGAATGTGGCAACTAATTGGTGGCATTCGAGCCAGCTTAGAACTACCGATGGCAATTGAAATTATAGATTAGTGGATTTTTTAATAGCCCAAAGAGAAATTCAATGAAGGAACCGGAAAGTATTTCATCAGTATCAATAGCAATCATAACATTCCATGTATATTTTCTACCAATTGGGGAAAGGCAAAAATTGTGTTGCACGCTTCGCACAGATAAGTTCAATATTAGGTAAACTACAATATAAAGTTAGTATAGCTCTTTAGTTGAACTAGACGTTAGCTATTTAAGCTAAATATAGGTAATTTATTACAAATTCATTGGCTAGCCCAGCCAAGCATTTCGCGTCATTATTTTTCGCCAAGGCCAAGTGCCACGCCCCCGCCATGGCCGTGTCTATGCTCCCTCCCCCGCCGCACACAGATACTCGCACACAACAATTAGTGAGACAAGAAAAGGAAGGCAGACAAATGGGGAATCAAAAAGTCGCGCACACAATTAGCCAGAGGCGGATGTTTTCAGACATCGAACAATGAAAAAGTTGTCCGGCTGGCTCATTGTCGCTGCCTTTTGTATTTTGTATTCAAAGCAGCTGTTTACCACGGCGGCCGCTGGAAAAGGGCACTTTCACGGGGGCGGGGCTGCACACGAGGAAAATGACTTTAGGCCTGCGTGGCACCCTCATCTGTCAACCCCCCATGTCATACATACCCCACACCCACACCCACACCCACACCCACACCCACATTCATATCCATAACCATATCCAAACCCCAAAGCACCCGAAACTTCGCCTCCCGGTAGGGAAGTTTTTCGATTATGCGCTCGTAAAACTCGCCTCGCTTTTGTTTTTACATGTGCACTGAAACAAATAGTATCTCATTTCAACACACAGATTTTATGCCTTTTTGTTTTGAATGCTTAGATGGAAATGTTTATTTATAGGCAAATTACAGCAATTAACATATTTATATAGATTTACATTGTGTTGGGGCTATATGTATTGTACATAAGAGGAATAACATCAATGGGAACTTTCTTCATGCATGTTAAGTCAAAGCCCGGTCTGCCAGATCCTGCCTAGAGATCATTATCAACGATACATTACCTTATTACATTATTATTATACATTATTTGGCAAGGGTAATATGTGAAATTACAAATGTATATTCGAAGAATGTGCACGTTATACATATGTATGTATTATATATACTGTGCTCCCAAAATTAGGCAATACTTTTTTTTCGAGAGACAGTCCAATTGCATGAGACACAGTTAAAAGCTAAAATTGCTAATTAACTAATCATATGCGATCAAAAGCATATGCATTTGTACTTCTTTCGGCAGGAATCCATTTTTTTTCCTGCTCTTGTGTTGCCGAATCTAACAGCTCTGGCAACTCGCACGCACATGCAGTGCTAACAAATATCCTTTTGTCCAAAAACACACACACACACACACACACCAAAACATAGCCGAAACAAAAGATGGTGGAAAGTAGGCGTGTGTCGGGGAGGGGCGGTGCGGGGCGTCGGACTGGAGGTGGGTGGTGGACCCGCCAACGACAATGTCATAAACAAGCAATAAAAAGGCATAAAAAGCTTGGCTGACGTAACAACAACAGCGCGACGGAGCACGATGCAAGGAGCAGTGATTACCATGTGATCAACATGAAAAAGCCACCTCCTCCCGCTCCGTCGCATTGAAAGCCCCCTGCTGATGACCCCCCGTGCCGACGACCGCCCACACCCACCACCCATCGGGAGGGGACGGATTTCCAATGTCCATGGCAAGGACCTTGTCGAAAAAGCTTGAGCCAGTGTGAGTTTTTTCCCTTTCTGGCTTTTACTGCCTCCTCGATTTCGTTTTATTATGTTCATCGCTGCTTTCTGCGGCTTTTCACCCCTTCGGGCCATATATAAATGTCATAAATAAATACGCTTTTGTTATTTCTGGTTGGGTTTATCGAGTGCATCAAGCCATCTTGCGAGAAGGGCTTAAGTGCATTTGCATTGGGAAGGGAATTATTCAATTGCTTATCCACTTACTTATGTGTCTCATAAACAAAACTAAGCAAACGTATTTAAAAGAAATTTAAATCGTATTTACATATGAAATCTAAAATACTTTAAATAGGGCGTCAATAGAAACGCCGAGTTTCTCGGCAATTGAAAAATACCGAAAATTCGGATTAAGTAGCACTTAATTACTTTAAATTATGTTTTTATATAACAGCTATCATATATTATACTAAAATGCGGCCAATGACATAGTTAAATCAGCGCCTTGGTGTTTTGAAATGGTAGATGTTAGAGGCAATCAACCTAGCGTTCCTTTTTGCTTCAAAACTTGTATCTGCCTATCTTTTCCCTCGCGCAATTTAGTGAGCAATTTAAGCTGTACTTACTTACCTTTCTGAAAGTTTTGTATGCAACTTTTAATTCAAATAAAGTTAGCCTAATATCGTAAGCGGAACATTCAGTCCAGTTCACTTTAAAGATTTAACTTAAAGGCAGCGATTGCGTTTATGGTTGCCTGGATTGCAGCACGTACCTTAGCTTATTGGCACACTTAGGGGCGCCTAACACCTTCAGGCCCCCTGGAACCACCTGGAACCCCCTATAGCCACATCCTCTCCTAATCTGCGCCCGTTAACCTGAACATCATTCATAGGACATCTTGCAGGGGGCTGGAGTCCTCGGATTTATCGTCAGCCTGAGGTTTCATTTGCGCTTTTCCTGTTTATGGAGCGAGTGTGTGCTTATGTGTGCGCGACTGTGTTGTATTAAAGGTGTGTTTGTGTTTGTGCGTATCTGTGTGTGTAGGTGGGCTTTAAAGTCAGCTCCGTTAGTTTCTCGCAATTTCTTTGGATTTCCGTGAAGTGAGTGAACCTAATTCTCTTCGAACCGGAATAACAAAAAAAATAACAAAATAGCTTAACTTTTAGCAATGTGTTGCACTTAAATGGTTTAAGTAAATCTAAATCTCTTGCCATGTTGTGCGTCCCTGAAACCAAAACTTCTTGTCGAATGCTGTCTGCCTACACACCTACACAAACAAGTCATTTTTAATGCAAATATTTTTCCTTACCTTTTTTGCACACTCTTGAAGCAGGTGCCAAGCGCTGGCAGCGACGTCGACTGAAGCAGAGGCAGCGGCAGAGGAGGGGCTGGGGCAGAGGCTCCGATCAAAGGTTAAAATAAACTGGAGCACGTCATGTAAATGTTTACACATCATCACCAACATTCAGCTAAGCAAACATATCGACCTCATCGGAGCAAGGACGTGGCATCAGGTCCTGCTTGCCACCCCTCACCCCTCACCACTAACCCCTAACCCCCAACACACCCCATCCCCCGCCACTCCCCTGGCCCAGTGAGTGAGTGCTTGGTGGCGAGTGGCAGGGGGCAAGGGGCAAGGGGCTTTAACATTATTGGCGCATATGCTCAACACAAATTCCACAGATTGATGTTGGAATTTTTTTATTAGCATTTCTATTTGCCCTAAGCCGCTGTTCCTGTCCCCCGTTCAGCCCCCAATATCTGACCCCCTTTTCGAGACCGCCCCCACCCTCTTTCTGATCCACATACGACGCTCTTGTTTTTGCCATTGTTGCATTTGGTATATCCCGAAAATGTTCGTCGTCCTGTGCCATTGTCCTTTGTTTGCTCCGTGAACCAGGGCCAGCCTTATCCATCCACCCCCATACACCCCCATATCATCCCCCCAAAACAGAGGCATTTTTGAATTGTTCGTTCTTTTTACCGTACAATTTTTGTTGCTCTGTTTCCTGAAAACAATGGTGGGCGACAAAAGGGAATAGCAAAGTAGGAAAATCGAATTGGAAGCGCCTAAAAGAGCAAATCGATTGATTTCATGTTGATTACCTTGATTTGTTGCCAGCTTTGTTTTGCTATTATTTTTGTAAGCGGCTTACGGAGTATCTCTCGATTTACTGGCTCCAATCCGATGTTTACCCATCCCCAGATGTAATCAGAATACGCGTTCCCATTAGTTCGATAAACGCTGCGCGATTTACAGCTCAGCAACTTTTCGCCATTCGAATCTGTCGCTGATTGTCAAATCATCGGTTTGGATGAGTTACTTGCTGCCAGTCGGGCTGTCAAATGTGTAGACTTATTCCCACATTATTATTTTTGGCTAAAAAGCGAACAAAAATGTCTGTAACTCTGCAGAAGTTAAACGTAACGGTTTTTTTTTTTATTCCAAACACATCCATTTAAAGACCACTTTAAAAAGTGTGGTCGAGTAAGTATAAATTTGATTGTTATGTGATTAAGCGATTATTTTATATTATTATATATATTATAATGCATAAATCACTGCTACAATGTTTATACATTACATATATGAGCCTTTATTAGAAATGAAATTCTAATAGAGTTAGTCAAGTCATAGAAAGTGAAAACTCGCAGTAGGCATCACTGGATATTTACAAGTACATCAGCATAAGCACACCATCAGAAGCAGCCAAATTCAATAATTTATACGTCCATCTCATCGGCTTTAACCTCGGCGCAAAAAGAGCCAAAATAGAAAATTCGGAAATCTGCAAATTGAAAAGCTGCAAAGGGTGCACTGGCAAAAAAAGTGGGTACATTTGGCCGAGGCGGGCGTGGCAGGAAGTCGAAGTGGAAGGCAGCCCAAAAAAAAAAAAAAAAAAAAAAAAAATACCTCCATTACGTATGCCAAACACGAATCGAAACTTAAAAACTTTGCACGATAAGCCGAGGGGTTGAGCTTGGTTGAGGCCATGGGGCGATGGAGCAGCGATGGCGCTGGCAAGGTCAGGGGGAATTTCTCCCTATAGTAGGTACTAGGGGATTGTAAGAAAGATGCGAGTGGATTCTCAGCAACAAAAAGAAATGTATTCAAAAAAAAAAAATAATAAAATAAAAGAAAAAAACGAGAAGTATAAAGTGAATGAGTGGATCCATATAGAGGGTGCCAAATTGTCAGAGGTTGTCAACTAAAAAATGGCATTAAGGTGGAAAATCACGTACGCCGGATTTCTCTTGTCTTCTCTGTCGGAGCGCCCCTCTCCCCTCATCCCTTCATTTTTTCGAGAAGAATTTATCGGTCGCTGGGTTAAGATCATGATGACGTTTATGTATGCCGTAGGCCGTCGAGGAATTGAAATCAAAGTGAAAATCATACGGGTAAGTGGGGGTGTATCCTGCACAAGCAGAAAAAGTACTCATTGGCCAAAGGTGTGCTGAGCAGGGCACAAATCGTTGCTGAAATCTAAACTTATATTTATCATACATCAAATAGATTCATAAGAAGTAGATCAATGCACTCACATATTATATTTATAAAAACTGCTTTAATTAATTGCACGTGCTAAAAGGATTTTAACCCCATCTACTGAATGCTTCTCCCAACTTTCCATTCATTCAGGCATTTTATTTACAGTGTATCTCTGTCTGGACCTGTTTCTGCACGGGACATCTGAATCTGTATCTGTATCTTTTGCTGTATCCGAATCTGAAGCTGACAATGTCGAGGCTTTGGGGCCCGGTCCTCATTCCTTATTCCTCAGTCCTCAGTCCTCGTGCTGCTCGGCGATGATGAAGTTGCCGATAAAGTTGTTAAGTGAATTGGCCTGGCTCAGAGTTCGTTAGCAGGCTTAGTTTGGGCTCATGTGGCTGACCACGCCCACGGCCGTCCGCTTAAGCCCTCTCCTTCCCGCTTAACCCTTAGTTGGCTGGTGAAATTTCGCGCATAAATGCGTTTTATCTTGAAGCAGAAGAAGGAACCGCAGGTTGCAGAGCGGCTTGGCCCGCAGATTTTCTCTCTCGCCTTCTTTCCGCCTTCTCTTTGCCGGCTCATGCAGCAGCGTTAAATAAACACAATTTTCGCAGCTGTCCCGCCCCCTTTTCCATTTCCTTCGCCTTGCGGTCGCTTGTTTCATAGTTTCCAATTGCCAAGAGTTCAGCGGTTGTTGTCGCAGTTTTTCCCTGTTTTTCCATTCTTTTCCCAGCGAACTTTCCACCAATTTTCCACTCTCCGTTTTCCCCAACCCGCATCTGCATCTTATGCAGCCCCTCGTGGCTGCGTTCCATTTGCTGGTTTCGGCTAACGAAAATTTTATTACAAGTTTTCTATAATCGACTTGCGGTCTGCGGTCGCCAAGAGCTGCAGTTTCCTTCACTTTCCACCCGCCCTCTGCGTTTTCTCACTCGCTATTATCGTAAAAATTCTTGTCGATAGTCCTAAACTTGTGCTAGTTTTGGCATTTGGCACTGCCATTTTTGGCAGTGCGTTTAACGAGATTTTCCAGCGAGAAGGTCTGTCTAGTTTTTATCGGTCGGATGTCATCACAATCAACGAGCTTATCGTCTCTGCAAATTGAAATCTTTCAACGAAAGATACTCTGTGCTTTTCAAGGTAATGGTGGGTAATAATCATGATTATTCATATACATTTAATAAAGTGTGTAAATATCACTCTAGACAGCAGTACATTCAGTAATAAGGCAAAACAGAAGCGTGTGTGACAGAACTTTTGAACATAAATGATCGACGTACATATGAATCATCAATCCTTCTCATCCTCCTGAACTTGGCTATGACTTATCTCGTTACTTTTGGGTCGTGTATCTCTTGATTTCTCCTCCACTCTCCTCTTTCATCCGATCCAATTTTCAACCGACTCCTAGTCAGTTAGATTGGTCACAGAATCTGCTCGCTTAGATCGCAAAAGGGTCAGTGGAGCACATTTGAATTTTATTTTAAAGCAATTGGCATTTGACAGGCGAAATCGAAATCTAAACGTTAAGTTCCCCCCTAAAAAAGGTGTTGGACACGGACGCACATACACACGCACACATTCACCTGTTCGACAAACAAGAAGTGAAAGAGGCAAAAGCCAAAATAGAAATAGAAGCAGAGACAGAAATGAAAATAGAAACGTGCTAAGTTCTTTGGACTGTTGTTGTTGCTGATTTTGTAGGCTTGTGGGTGCCCAACAACAAATTGCGGTACTCGCTTTTATCATGACAGTTACACACACACATTTACGTACAAGCGCGCGCACACACACACACACACTCGCAGTGCGGAAAACTGGAGCGTGAGGCACTTGTGTCATTTGTAATTTAAAATGAAAATGCAAAAACAACAAAGGGATATGCCAGGCAATAAGAACGGAAAAACACTCACCCACACAGAGCCACTCAAACAAAGAAGAAAGACAAAAAGGGAACAATGGGGAAATGGTGCACTGAAAGAAAAGTGTAATGGCAAACGTTGCCTTTCGAGCGATTTTTTTCTTAGGTTTTTGTAAATTCGTTGAAAGCTAACTCGCAATTCTGGCTGAAGTAAGAAATGACAAAGCCGATCATATAAAGAAACCGTTTAAAGCATACGCTATAATATGAAATGTACCCAAAAATTTCATGTTGGGAGAACTTAAATAGTTAAAAATAAAATAAGCATTAAGCACTAAAATCGTATAACAAGACTATATTATGATTTTATTTTTATACCCGTTACTCATAGAGAAAACGGTAGAAGAGAGCTTTTCCGACCATATAAAGTGTCCGTCCGTCTGTTCGCCCCAAACTCAGGAACTATGAAATTTCACGTTCGCATTCCATTAGCTGAGTAACGGGTATCTGATAGTCGGGGAACTCGACTATAGCATTCCTTCTTGTTATTTCCTTTTTTTTTTAACTCTGATATTAAAAACGCCCACGGAGAAGCACAAATCATTTTGATCCATATCAATATCATTTTTGCTAATTACGGTGAGATTATTTTTATCGTGTAGAAGTAAAGAGTGCAAAAAGCATTGAGTTGCTTCTTTGACATAAATGCTGTGCAAAAAGCTGGTAGAACACGGAAAAGGGGGGAAATCCGAGGGAGATAGACACTGATAGCCCCTCTCTCTCGCTCTGCCTCGCCCCATCCCGCTCCCTCGCTCATTTGCTGTCTTGCTCTTGGCACGCGAACAACTGTCAATTTATATGCCGTTAGCGTGCTGTCAATGAGCATGAATATGGAGTGCTGTGTGCTGCCAAGCCAAGGGCACCCCTTTTGCCACCGTACCTCCGTACCACCCAACCCCCCAACTCCCCATCCCCCATCCCCCATCCCCCATCAGTGTGTAAAACGGAAACGCATTCGTCAGTTCCATCGGAAGGCACTAAAAACTAAGGACACACTAATCAACAAACATTTACGCTGACATTGCGTGCATATTAAATAAACTGTTTACTTTGCACAGGGGCTGCCTGAATGAACACCACCCGCAGACCACCCACCTCCTCCCTTCGTCTGCGGAAAAGCCCATCGCCCTCGGAAAAGCCAAAGGCAACAGCGCAAGAGTTATTAACTGGGCCTGCCACGACGTCAACGTCAAAAGGAGCAAATGCTTATCCTGGCACCCCTTTTCGGCAGTCCCCCTCCATCATCCACGTGAATTATATTCAGCAATTTATCATTTAAAAGTTTTATGTGTTTCTATAAATTTAAGTTGCATGGCTCAAGTGTCGAGTCAGGGGTCCACGGGCGTGAGGTTAGAGGGGTAGAAGGCGAAAGGGTGACCCACCGGCGCAGGGGCGGAGCGCTATTAGTTGCAAAATAAATTGTTCCCGCACCGACCAGAAACCAAAAACAGGTTCATGTTCATGTTCGGTTCGGTTTTGGTTTAAGTTTCGGTCCTCAAAAGGAGAACACCCGCACCCGCATCGCCACCAGCCCCACCATTCCCATCCCACTTCTGGGCACTCCTTGCGGAATTTGCCGCCCTCTTGAAGGTCGAATGCCGTGCCAAGGTGAAATGGATAAATGCTTTAACATGAATTTCAATTGCCAATCGACAAATGGCCATTTGTGGGCGGCGGGTGGAAATGTGATTCGAGAATAAACACCACTTACCACAAATTGGAGAGCTTGAAGGGCACATTCATTATAAAAGCCAACTAGAATATTTACACTCGATACCTCATTGACTGAAATCAGCACTTCTACCATAGATACATATTTATACTTATAAATGATACCATTCAGCTCAAAAAAAAAGAGTGTGCCATCAGTGCGACAACACTGTGTTTTTACAGGGTATCATAGTAAGATCTCAATTCTGCAAAGTATTCAATGGCTTACAGGCCTTAATTCGAACTAAATTCAATAAATAGTACATTTTTTTATATCATTGTTATATAATCGGATTGATCTTAGCTTTAATTTTGATCTCTAATAATATACATATGTACAAATACATGTACATATATAAACAATATGCATGAAATCCATCCACATATGTAGCCCATGAAATGCATTATTTTTAACAATGGTTTCTATGCTCTGCTGTGCACTCGAAGACGCATCTGGCGCCTCGGAATGAGCTGCGGTTGCACGGAGGATGCGTGAATGGAATTGCGGTGGATTCGGCATGGTTGAACCTTTGCCGGACCAAGGAGCCGTGAGTCAAGGGAATCCAACCAGGCGACGGAATTCCAGCTTCTGGGCATCCGCACAGCAGGGCACATTATGGAAACTATTTGCCACCTAGTGGAAGATGGCAAGCGGAATGGTGTGCGGAGGTGGAAAACGTGGTGAAGTTTCCTTGCAGAGTCGGCAGAGGGACACTTCACTCTGTCGGCATGTAATTTGTTTAGTGTGTGAAAATGAAACATTTTTGTTGTCGCTGCCACTCCCCCAATCTGCTCGCGCCAGGGTTTTCTGTGTCGTCCTGGAGGACATCGTAAAACACGGCGAATGATTGATGGTTTTTCTTAACGAAGAACGGGACAAACAAATGAAACTTTTGTTTCTTGCATAATAAAATAGCGTAAACAGTGGCAAGGGGGGGGGGGTGTGTGGGGGCAGGACTCACCAGGACTGCTCAGGACTCACACACATACCAACCGAAAAGCAAAGACAGAAAAAAAGAAAACTGGGCAGAAAACAAAGAATCAACTTACTCTTAATTCCTTATACAAAAGAATTTTTCAATTTTACGCCAAAATAAGTTTGGCCATGCCAGTAATTTTTCACTCCAATGCGGGAGTGGGGCCGAAAGTGTGGGTGGCTTCAGGGCTCCAGCCCACGGTTGAGGACTAACCGAAGCCTAAGTGCATCGTAATTAGTTGTAATCATTTCGATGTACCGACGTTTTAAACCCATCCGTGGTTGCAGGGGGGGGGGGGGAATGGCCACAGGGGGTGGGATGGGGCGGCTAGAAAACCCTGCCGAGTGGCTCGACATGTTACCGAAAACCGAAAGTGTCAAAGCTTATAAACGTCAACCATAATTATGCCTGCAGGATAATTGTTTAGACACATGAGCATAATGAAAACATGACATGGCATCCTGCGAGAATCAAAATGCGCCCACCGCCAGCTACCCGCCCCCTTCACCATCACCACCTACCCACCCACACCCTGGAGTGAGCCTGTGTGCGTGTGTGTGTGTGTGTGTACTGATGTGTAAATGTTTGCTCGCACACACACTCCTATGTTTGCCGTGTGGATGGCTGTGTGTGGGTATCCTGGCTCTTGGCAACACTTGGGCAATAAACAAGCGCCCAAGGTGGCATGGACGGCGGGCCGCGGGGGATTAGCCGGGGGACGGATGTGCGGATGTGGATCTGCACGAGGATGAAATGTTGTTTTTCCCGCCCAGGAAGCGCCGGCAGTAAAAAGTACAAGGAAGCAAGCATGCGATGGCCACTATAACGAACAAAGTCTGGCGAGATGGGCAATAATAATAATTAGTACGCGGTTGCATCTCTTTTTGACTGATTTCATATACACAATTTCGTTAGGTTAGAAGTCTTAAAACGTACCAATAGAGTACAACAGAGTAATAATATAATATTCGAATCATATTCGAATACGTTGGGTGCTGACTACATGCTATGATCCTTCTGAAGAGCGCAAGTTCGTGAATTGGGCCACCGCATAAACGTAGAAAAGAGCAGCGCCGGCAGCGAGTCAAAGTTCATCCGAGGCGTGTGCTTTGATGAAAGGACGTGGGGATGTGTGTGCTGTTGTAGCCGAGTCCTCATAATACACACACACACAGGCACACATGTTACTGTTATCATTATGAATCGCATACAGGACTAATTAGTGTGTTACACTTTCATTTATTGTTCAGGGGGCGAGCGAGCTGCTATGACGAGGCTGACAACAACTCTCTTGTATAACAACCGAAATGCAAATACACACGTGCAACAGAGGCAACCATCCCCATCCCCTACCCACCAATCACACACACCATGACACAACACAACACAGCACAGCTGTGCACAGCAGAGCGCACACACACGCTCACGCACACCCACGCATGTTAAGTGTTTAACATAATAAACACGCGTATTACGAGGGAATTAACATGACATTTAACAACGCAACCGAGACAAAACCCAACGAAAGCTACAACAATTTGTTGCTGTCTGTGATTAAAAGAGCGACATTCTGAACTTTTGCTGAGTAATCCCAAAACTCCGAGTCCAGATTTTCTTTACATTCTTTTTTAAAGCGAAAATCGCTTCCGCTTCCGTCTTTGGCGGCCTGAACGGATTTCTCGCCCTTTTCGGCCAGGCTTGTCGCATTATCGTCGTCCTAGCCACTTCTATTGGATTTTATTGTTATGCTTATGTGGCACTTTTCAGTCCGGTCCCTTTATTTTCCGCGATTTTCCTCCCCGGCTCATCACATTGTCATTGCATTCCGCCATTCTGCGCAACATTTCTGGCCGCGTCCAAAGGAAGAGAGAAAGAAAAGCACTGCAAACTGTTGGCCAACTAAGTTTAAGTAGCTGCAACATAGATTCTTAGGACTTCCGCCATTCCGCGAGGCCACGACCATAGCCCAAGGATGAATCAGGATGCGGCGCACAGTGCGCCAGGATACGCCATTGCACCTCGAAATTAGCAGAAACTGGAAGCTGGAAAACTTTAATAAGGGTATTCGCAACTCGTGATTCGAGTTTCGTATATCATGGGCCAAATGTGAATGTTATGTAAAACCATAACATAACTCCATAACTTGCCATAAATAAAAATGTTTTAAAAGTTAGTTATCTGATGTATAATAATAATATTATATGGTAAAGCTAAATATTAATAATCTGCGATCTGTACTATTGGGGAACGATGAGAAGCCATGGAAAGAATTCTTGGACTATTGAACAATGAGCCCATAGTATACATCTAATTGTTTTATTTACTTATTCCAGTTTATTTTATGATTTTAATGGACAGATAATTTAATCATTTGAATGACATGCATCTATTTTAAAACCACAATTTATAGGACATCAAAACTATGTTATATTATTTCGCTTTTTAAGGAAATTGAAGTGATCAATATCACAATATCTTGATCACAATATTTTTTAATTCCAATTGGCTTCAGATCAATAACATGTTCAATTTATCATAAATAAAAATGAAGTTTATTTTATTATAGCCTTTACTCGTACAGTAAAAGGGTAAGCTAGATTCGTTGAAAAGTATGTAACAGGCGCAAGTTTGTAGACCCATGTTGCCACGCCCACTCTTACGCCCTAAGACCGCTCAAAAGTGCCACATCCACATTTTTGAAAAAACACCATAAAGCCGCCGAACCGGTCACGCCCACACTTTGGATTTTTTCTCATTTTGTTCGCCAATATCTATAGATATGCCAAAAAAATGATTAAATTTCGCGTTCGCACTAGCTGAGTAACGGGTATCTGATAGTCGGGGAACTCGACTAGAGCTTTCTCTCTTGTTTATTAGTTATACCCGTTACTTTAGTTTTGTATTCTTGTGCTAAATCTGATTGAAATCTAGCTTCACTACAGTTATTGTATCTAAGACTTTAATTGGTGAGGATAACGCAATATTAAACTCGTTTGTTTGCGCAAAACCCGTAACAGATAAAATTAAAATAAATTAATTTAGCAAGCCCCAATAATAACATCCATTTAATTTAATTAATAGCGTTACGTACATATTTTTCAATGATTTGACAACGAATCAATAACAAACTCAAACAGAACAAAAATGCCAAACGCCCCCATATGGTAATCCTATCAGGAACATTAAATAATTTATCACGAATTAAACAAATACGAGAGCATTTTTCATTAATTTTGCTGCTGTATGCGATTTGCAGTTTGAGCAGAGGATGTGTTGGCCAACCGTGGCGATCGGTGGTGAGCGGAGGAGGAGCATGTTGAGCAGCTGGACAGGAGCAATCAAAAATGCAAAATGCAAACATTGTTCGGCACTCGCAGTTAATAAATGGCGTCAAAAGGACATGTCCGCAAATATGCGTGTGTGTGAGTCGCATTGTTTTTTGATTTTATTTCAGATTTAACGAATTCCCTTTCTTCTTTGTCCTCGACGTTGAAATATGCCAGCAATGTTGATGCTTCTCCAGCCATCACCATACACCCACACCCACACCCACAGAATGCCGCCCTCAAAGCTGCGCTAATGTTGTGTGTGGATGTGGGTGTGAGTGTGAGTGTGTCTGTCTGTCCATTATGCAAATTAATTTTTGGTAACACCAACACCAAACACCTTCACTCACTCAGACCAATATTCGTAGAGGAAAAGCAGCGTTAATAGTGTTTAGGCTGCCGACAACAATAGCAACAACACCAACAATAACAACAATAGCAATAATAACGAGAACAACAGCAACAACAACAACAACAATTGAAGCGACAACAACAATGTCGGGCGCACCACAAGAATGACGACAAAGTGATGACCAAAAACGCAGTCAGCAACTTTGTTGACCATTTGAACAACAAATTTTTCCACCAACCCCACCCCCCTCCCCCCACCATTCCGACGACCATCAAGGTCCTAATGCGAGGACTATCGTCCACAGCCCGCCGCCCCACTTCCATGACCATTTTCATTTCCATTCCCGGCCCATCTGCATCTGACCAGAGAGCTGCATTGTTTTGGTATGGTTATATCGCGGGGTGCAGATGGGTAAGATGGTCAATGTGGGGCTGGACAGGTAATACCATTAAGGTCCAGGGTAATCCCTCTATGAATCGTTATCAAAAACATGGTTAAGCGACAGTTTTTGAATAGTGTACAAAGGTAGATACTCAAATGTCAGGTATGCTGGAAAAAAATTGGACAACCAAATTATGATCAAATGTTTCAAAGAACTGTTGATCGCTCATAGGAAACCATAAATTATTTTTAACAATTAGTTTTAACGTCGGTCTTGGCGAAATCATATGTGTTACCTAGTGTATTGAATGAATACTAATAGGTGCCACAGCAAAATTTATGTTTAGATATTTACTTTTTATTTTTATTTAATTTTTTCTATATAATTAAAATGCTTATTAAACTATTTTCTGACAGTTTTAACGAACGTTTTCTCACCCAGAGAGTCTTGATCCAAAGCATTCGAAAAGGACACTCTGGCGATCGCTGGAAGGTGGCTTTGCCAGCCCTGGCAAGTTGATGTGGCCGCAAAACACTCGTTCATGAATAAACTTTGCATACTTTGCAGGCATTCATGCGTGGCTATGTGTGTGTTGGTGAGGCCCCAACACCCCTAACACCATGCCATGTGTGGGTGTGTGGAGAGTTGAGTGTGTGTGTGTGTGTGTGCATGTGGTCGCCATCAAAATTGACAAAAATGCAAATTTATTTACAACTGCAGCCAGCGTCAGGGTCGAATTGACGATGACTATGGCGATGGCGATGCCACGTGAATGAATGCCAATGGCAGCTGAAGCTTTAACGTTGTTGAATGTGAGAGGGGTGTATGAGGCGGAGGAAGTGCACAAAACAACTCGGCAAAATCAACATGCAACACACGGATACAGATACGCGCCCAGATACACCCGCAGCCGCACCTGCTCACACTCACACACACACACACAGCGACACACCGAGCACATTGCACTGACAGTTGGAGCTGTCAAATGTCGCAAGTGTATTTGAAAAACGCGGCGGCGAAATGCGCAAAACATTTCGCCTGGAAATACTTGCGTGTGCACCCGCCGCATACTCTCCGTTCTTTGCGACCGTTTTTGGTGTCCTTTCCAGGGGATTTTCGCGCAAAAGGTGGGCTCCCCAAAAAGGTGACACAGATGAGTGGTCCACTTCGACCAAAGTAACCGAGTTAGGCGCACCGAAACAACTAGTTCTAAATGCGCTGATTTCTTGTTTTGTTGCCGGACTTTTCTGGTTTTGAGTCGGCTTTCATTGCTTGAGTTAGAAGGAATTCGATTATCGGTTATTTTAATTTCGTTGATGAATGTGGGTGGCATTGGGAATTTCGAAAGTTTTTTAAACTTAAAAGTCGGCATTTATTTTTTAGCATGCACTAGTCGCCATAAGTGTTTTCACAAAATAAACGCTGCATGTATTTACAACACAAAAAATATTTGTCAAAATGATACAAAGATCGGAATACTCCGGATCCAAAAATCTTATTCATAGCAAGCCATGTGTTTTTAAACGATTTGGACCATAGAATTCACTCTTTGTAGATTGATTCCAACCTCATGTCCCCAAGGCAAATACTTGGGAGTTGCAAAGCCAGAGCCATCGCGTTGTGCAAACAATGCGATTGTCGCTATGCAATCGTCCTCGGTCAATTATACCGGATGGCTCACGATAAGGAGTGGCGTACACTGCGTGGTGCAGACCACGTTTCAGACCAAAGTTGTGAAGCCCGTCAGTCGATTCCTTCGATGCCGGCGACATGTTGGCAAGCTTGAACCGTAGCACTGGCCTTTCCGCCGAACTGCTGGATCTCTACGGCCTGGTGGTTCACTTTCTGCTGAGTGGAGAGCACACCACACTGGTATACTTCAATCCCGCAGGACTCGACTGCAGTTGGGGGGTCCTGTGGCAGCGGAACCTAACTGCTCATCCGCAGATCGTGTGGCAGCGCAACTATTCATACCCGGACCTTTACTATCAGTTTAATGCGAAACTCTTGGTGCTGGCTTGCTTGCCGATGGACTCCAGAGCTGCAATTCAACTAGAGATCCTAGCCAATAGCCTAAGCCACCTGCGGACGGTGGTTCGATTGCTTATCGAAGTGGCAGGTCCTGATCAAGTAACGCTGGCCAGGCAGTATCTCTCGTTTTGTCTGCGCCGGAGCATGCTGCATGTGGAGCTGTATTTCCGTGACTACCACCACTCCCTGATCCTCTACTCCTTCCGAGCGTTTCCCAGTTTCGAGCTGGTAATGCGTTGGATTTCAGTCGGGCAAGGCGTGAAATTGTTTCTCCATAAATTGGATGATCTGAGGGGACATCGTCTGCGTGTAATTCCGGATCTCTCGCCGCCCAACACCTTCTTCTATCGCGATGCCAGGGGCGACAACCAGGTGACCGGTTACCTGTGGGACTTCTTGGCCACTTTTGCCGGTCGGCTTAATGCTGGTCTGGAGGTAGTTCGTCCCAGTTGGCGGGCAGGTTCGGCCTCTGATAGTTCCTACATGTTGGAGTACTCCGCGAAGGGCCTCATAGACGTGGGCCTGACCACCACACTGATCACGAAGTGGAATCTCTGGGCCATCCATCAGTATACCTATCCGCTATTGGTCTCCAGCTGGTGCACTATGTTGCCGGTGGAAAAACCGTTGGCAACACCAGATCTGTTCGGCCGAATCGTGTGTCCAACGTTGGCGATGACCCTGCTACTCATCATCCTCGTAACCTGGCTGGTGTTCAGGCAACTGCGTTGCCTGACACGTTTGAAGAACTCAAGACCGGCACGGATCGTGCCCCATCTGCTGACCCTGCTACTGCTAACCACCTGCAGTGCCCAACTGCTATCGCTCCTGATATTTCCGCCCTACCACGTGAGAATAGCCAGCTTCGAGGATCTCCTTCGCGGTGACCAGAAGATCCTGGGCATGCGAAACGAATTCTACAACTTTGATGGAGCTTTCCGGGCGCGGTATGCAGGTGTATTTTACCTGATTGACGATCCCAACGAGCTGTACGATCTGCGCAACCACTTCAACACAACGTGGGCCTACACCATGCCCTACATAAAGTGGCTGGTGATTAAAACCCAGCAGCGACACTTTTCCAAACCGCTTTTCCGTTGGTCTAAGGATCTCTGCTTCTTCGACTTCATGCCCACCAGCGTTATTGTGGCCCCCGATTCGATTTACTGGGAGTCCATAAAGGACTTTACCTTTCGTATCCACCAAGCAGGTCTAATGAAGCACTGGATCCGAAAGAGCTTCTACGATATGATCAAGGCCGGCAAGATGAGCATTAAGGACTATAGCGATCTGGAGACTCTTAAGCCCCTGAATATCGGGGACTTGGAGATCGTCTGGCGGGTCTGTGGAGCAGCCATCGCAGTAGCGTCTGCGATTTTCATAATGGAGCTGTTGTACTTTTACATTAACGTATTTTTCAATAGCTTGTAAGGTATTTCTTGAAATAAATGTTAGCAAATGTTTAGCCAGAAAGGCTTTAGGTCCCTTCATTTAATTATATATTCGAAGAGTGTAGCTATTAATGCAAATTGTCTTTACTATAATAATAAATAATAAATATTTTCTTTATAATATAAAACAATATGTAATTTTCTTACTAATGAACACTTCAATATATGTATGTACAATATATAAGTTTCATTGCTGTCGTAAAATGCTATTAATATATAAAACTTAAATGCGCAGTGTAATTGCCGCTACAAATTGTATTTTTGTCTTACAATAAATATTATTCATTGCAAAAACTTTTGCATTCAGAATCCTTGGAAATCTGTTGGGTTAAGCCTGGGAAACTACAATAGTTAAAGTTCATGGGGTAAATTGGCTTAGGCAAATAATATATGGGACTGTGGAACAAGAAAACGGAAAGAAAACTTGACGTCGAGATACAGTAAAATTAGCTCTGTTTGTTTTCCTTCAAACGCAACGAAAAGCGATTAAGTGAAAAGTTCAGTACGCTTCGGAAAAGCGGCGTTTGGCGGTGAATGTCTTCTGCTCGATTTGCTGGCAGCGGCAGCATTCAAATTGTGTTTGCATTCGTCTGGAACAGAGGGAAAACTTTTATTCTGTTTTCTATTTTACTTTACTGCTGGTGCACGCTCAAGGTCGTCGGGGAAAAGGCGGCGCGTCAATTGGAAAATGGCCAGCCAAAAGGTCCCTTAATGCCGTACTTTAAATTGGCGCTTTCTTGCGGCCACATGCCGTACATATGTATGGTTCATACATACGAGTACAGCAGCCAGCTCTGTACATTAACTGCCGATATTCAATGTCGACCGCCGTCCAAGTTCTCGTCCTTGTCGTCCTTGTCGTACTTGTCGCCTTCGTCGAGCTTCTCCTCCCCCGTGCTGCCGGAAGTGGCGATGATAACACCCCAGAAAGGAAATGAACACTTTTTGGGCAATGGGGCGCGATGGAGTTACTGCAAACAACAACGTAAGCAACTCACGAGAGCAACAACATCGCCGAATGGCTATATATATATATTCACTCCACATAACAATGAATAGGGAATACTCTTCTTATTGATCGCTGTTAAGCGAGTTTCGCGTGCTTGGACTTAAGATTGAAACTGTATTTAACTAAATAATTAAACCAAAAAGGTAACTAAATATACATATATCATTTATTTGAACTGTGTGAAAAGTGGTCGATATAAGTTGACAACTTTGAATACAGTGTATTCGGTGGCTGGGACTTCTCTTGCTCCACCGCCCCATTCGTTGTCGGTTGTCTTCTCCTGTGACCTCTGCCATCCACAACCTCAATCCATACACACACACACACCCACTCACCATACCCCCCCCCCAACCCCTCCTACACCACCAATCCTTTCGTCTGCAGCCTTTGGGCGTAAATTTTATTGAGGTCGAATTGAAAATGTGGCCAAGTGGTCGAAAGGCCTCGAAGGGGGATGAAAGGTGCATTGTGCAGGGGTGGGCGAAATGAAGGGCGTGACCGAAGGGGGCGGGGCAAGGCGGAGGCTGTTGTCTGAGAGCAGCAGCAACAATAACAACAACAACATCAACAACAACAACAACAACAAGCGAGGACAAATGTAACGAAAAATTAAAAGCATTTTATGTGCAAATGGCAAATGGCGCGCGGTGTTTAAAACGAATGCGAAATATGGTAACACGCGATTTGGCGGCCCCAGCTGACAACTCCGCCTACCTCCACCTCCCATTCCGCGGGACTTCACCACCCACCCAACCGGCAGAGGCACCGCCCCTCCACCGCCGCGGCCATCACAGTGCGTATAATTTATGTGGCATTTAATGAAAACGGAATTGAAATTTAGTGCGAATTTATTAAATGATTTTAAATTGATGTTGGCCTGTTGGCCCCCAGCCGAAAAACATTTAAATTATTGGCCGGGTGAGGATGAGCTTTGAGGTTGATGATGACAGCCGCGCTGCGAAAGTTCGTGGGGCGGAAGTTCGTGGGGCGGATCAGCGCTTGTTGCTGTTTCAGCGAGTCGAATCGAAGATAATTGCATTTCGAAAAATGTACAAAATGTACGACTATGAGAGCCCGGTAAGTTATTTAACACACAAAAAGTTATATTATCAAATAGCTTTAAAGAAAACTCATCATATTAAGTTAAGTGCCTACAATTGTCTAAAACTTAAAAGTCTAGTAGCTCATGACCTGCTACTTGCTACCAATAGCAAATTAGTTGTAATTGAAACAAGTAATTTGGTTTGCATAGCTTCCTAAATTGGGGCTGCGAATTTTCGAACGGCTAATTAAGCGTAATTCATCAACTCGGATAACAATAAACGGAAGTGGGAGGCGCCACTTGGGGGTGGGGCACATGCAATTCGACGATGGTCAGAGGCATACCAAAAACAAAATGCCAACTGCACTAAATGTGAAAATTGCGCATTAATTAAATATAAAGCGAGAGGAGACCGTGTTGTTTGTTGAAAAGGTGCTCCAAGTGTGGAACACTGACAACCATATTGGGAAGATCCTAATCTTCACCCAAACTCAGCGCATTGAGAGCAAAGGCCGAATGAGTAAACGCGAAATAAAAAGTCTTGAGCCGAGCGTCCGAACACGAAGAAGTTTTATTTGAAACTGAAACTGATACACATAAAAATGCCAGCTTCATGCGGCTGCTTATTTACTAATATATATACATACATACAGTTCATGTGTATGTATGTATGTTCTCATACAGAATTACATATGCACATGTGCAAATGGCCTATATTCAACAGACCGCGCATCATTAGAGTCGCACAATTAATGCGAATATTGTTGCACATGCAACTCACTCTGCGCCACGTGAAAAAAACCGCACAAGGTAAACTTTTGGCCCAAATGGCCAATGCTCCTGTTTGCGGCTCGTGTGTGCAATTAAATTGTATAATTTTACAAAATTAACAAGCAAACAGAGTGAAAAATTGGAAAATCTCTCTGCAAACAAACGGTTAACATATGTGCGGCAGTGGCGATGTCCTGTGTGCGTCCTTCTTGCATTAATCACGCGCATTGCACCCGAATCGGAATAATTTCAGGTGTTATTAATTTAAAAAAAAAAATACGCCCTTAATTATTCACATAAATAATGTAAGCCCCCGGACGGACGGACGAAAAGCGTGGGCGGAACAAAATACTGCTCATTATTCACATTTGTCGAGCATTCTATCAAACTCGAATTGCAATGATTCGAAGGACCTCGAAAATGAGATACATGACCCGAAAAGATCAGCTGCAATCGGTTGATTTTACAGTCGCTCCTCGTCTATAAGGTTAATTAAAATCGGTAAATTTATCTGAAAAGGTCCCTAGCAAACAACTAATTACAAGTTTACACCTTGGTATGTTTATATATTCCAAGTGCTTGAATTGCATTGAGATCTGTTTTATTACCTAGAAATATGCCTGCGGCGATCTTATCGATTTGGGTGTAAATACCTTTCCATTTCCATTTTAAGATTAAATAATGATACCATCAATTTTTTATTGCAACAATTAATTGTTCATTGATTGCAGTACCTTTATGCCCGGCCAAAGGGCCTGCCACAATTCATGGGCCGTAAAAAGGACATGAATAATAAAGTCGGACTGCAAACTGCTCACTTACTTTTTCAGGTCGAGTTGGCTGAATCATTAAATCCGTCTGCGGCCTGTTGACAGCACTTATGCCTCATCATCGCCATCATTCGCATCATCATAACCGACTCGATCGCATTGTGGCGAAATTTTTGGGGGCTGTGAAAAGCGGGGAGTGGAAAGTGAAAATCGGCCAACAAGTTACCCAACGTGGGTGAAAATAAAGACCGCAGCGCCAACAATGACAACAATTGACCAACCGACCGACTGGGGGTGTGAACAATCCCCTGCGAACATCGCTAACGTACCCCCCCCCCCCCGCAGGATACCCTGCACCGCCCACTGGACTTCCCTTTTAATTCCGAAAATACCGCCAAACGCTGCCGCAAAATGTGAGTTATTAAAATTGTGCAATATTTGTTCCCATTTTGCAATTCCGTTTGCCGCCGCCGTCGCCGCTTGCCGCGTTCCCCCTGAAATGCCATTTTTCTTGGTCCACTATTTTCTTTTTATTGTTATTTGCATTTGCTGTCGGCTTTTGTGCACTTTCTTACTTTTCTTTTCCTTTTTTTGCAGACTGCACTCCAGGTCGAAGGGGCGGATAAGCGCAAGTCGGCCCAGTTTTTATCAGTTTTTTCTGTTTCCGCATTCGGTGAGCCTAAATATGTTTTGTGTCCTCGTTTGAATGCCCAGCTCTGCAGTGGAAATAAAGCCGCACAGTAACTATGCGACTGCGTCAAGATCGTAGATCGCAAGTCCAGAAAAAGATTGCCAAATATAGATTATAAGGCCAACCCCTTTAAATAATTATGGTCAACTATAAAGTATAAGGTAACAGATTTCAGCAGCCTAGTTTTAAGACTTTTCTCATCTTGCAACAGAATCTTTATCATCTTATCATCCTTTTACTTCAACAAAAAAATGGAAATAAGATTTGATTTTTAACACGGTGTTAGACGGACTTTACTAATTGATAGATACTCTGACCCTTACTTACTAAAGTACGGCGACAATCTACTTACCCAATTTAGGGGATACAAAAGATCCACTTTGATAAGGGCTGATGAGAGCTTAATGGGGGAACAGAGCCAAGCCACAGTGATTACTCGCATCCACGACCCGCCGCCACGCTGCAACAAAAACCAGACAGACCGAGAATGGGGAATGCAACAATTTTTATTTGTTCTCGCTTGGCCATGTCGCTCAAACGTTTTGGTTGACATCCCATCAACGTGGCTGTCTGGATTTGGGTGTTTGGTATTTGGAATTTGGCCCCTGGCTGACTTCTATTGGCGGCACACACACATATGTGCTGCTCCAGTGTGTGAGTGTTCGGGCATTCATTATTGCTCCCTCCATTTCCCACTGTATCTGTATCTGTATTTGTATCTGTATCTGTATCTGTATCTGTATATGTATCTGTATCTGTATCTGTATCTATATCTGTATCTGTATCTGTATCTGTATCTGTATCTGTATCTGTATCTGTATCTGTATCTGTATCTGTATCTGTATCTGTATCTGTATCTGTATCTGTATCTGTATCTGTATTTGTATCTGTATCTGTATCTGTATCTGTATCTGTATCTGTATCTGTATCTGTATCTGTATCTGTATCTGTATCTGTATCTGTATCTGTATCTGTATCTGTATCTGTATCTGTATCTGTATCTGTATCTGTATCTGTATCTGTATCTGTATCTGTATCTGTATCTGTATCTGTATCTGTATCTGTATCTGGATCTGTATCTGTATCTGTATCTGTATCTGTATCTGTATCTGTATCTGTATCTGTATCTGTATATGTATCTGTATCTGTATCTGTATCTGTATCTGTATCTGTATCTGTATCTGTATCTGTATCTGTATCTGTATCTGTATCTGTATCTGTATCTGTATCTGTATCTGTATCTGTATCTGTATCTGTATCTGTATCTGTATCTGTATCTGTATCTGTATCTGTATCTGTATCTGTATCTGTATCTGTATCTGTATCTGTATCTGTATCTGTATCTGTATATGTATCTGTATCCGTATGTGTAAAAGTATCTGTATCTGTATCTGTATCTGTATCTGTATCTGTAAAAGTATCTGTATCTGTATCTGTATATGTATCTGTATCTGGATCTGGATCTGGATCTGTATCTGTATCTGTATCTGTATCTGTATCTGTATCTGTATCTGTATCTGTATCTGTATCTGGATCTGTATCTGTATCTGTATCTGTATCTGTATTTGCGCCTGTATCTTCCTGCTGTTTCCTCCGTCTCGGTTTTATTTCTGCTGCTGCATTGTGGCACTTATTAAAAATTTTCTGGTATTTTTTCTGGGTTTTTGTTACAGCAGGAACCTTGGAGCCTTTGTCTGTCCACCAAAATCACCCACAGTATGGGTGATGGGCGGTGGGTAGTGGGTGGTAAGCGGTAGTTGGTAGGTGGTGAGCGGTTGTTGCTTTGCGAGGGAGTGGGGTTGTGGTGGCACGGCTAGAAAAGAGAAGGAATCTTCTTTTGTTTATTTATCTTTTCGCTCGGTTTCGAATAACAAATCCTTTTGGCTTTACACATATTATGTGGTGGCAGCCGAGCAACACAGCCGCAGCCCCCGGCAAGCCCACTGTCATTGTGCAACGTGCAGGCTGCAGCCGTTGCAGTTGACTCCACTTTTGTCAAACGTATTGTTTTAAGCTGAACCGAGCCCCTCATTCGCGGTGAGGGGTGGAGAGCCCAAGCCGATCCCAATTCGTTCTGCTGCCGGTTTTTTCTTCTTTTCACTCGGCGCTTTCCCCGTGGTTTCCACTGCGTGTTTCTTTCCTGTCAGTCCTTCCCTTTTTTATTGTTGCCGCAGATTGTCATAGATACAGATGCTAACGGTCTGCTCTTCCCCCTCTTCCATCATTTAACCCTTTTTTTCTGCGCCTCTGCCCGCCTTAGATACATTTTATTGTTTTTGCTGTGGCGCTTCTTCATCAATCTTGGTTCTTTTTTATGCTTTCTCTCGAGGGACGTTGGATGAGGGGGGCGGAAGAGGGGATAGGCAGATTTCTATTGTCATTGTCGCGTTTGCCTCGCATCTAACAACAATTTCGCATTCATTGTTGTTGTCTAACTGCATAAATGTCAGCATCAGGCCATTGTCTCAGCTCGCAAGGGCTGCGCTGGTTCCCAAACTCATTACAACATCATCGTCATCATCGTTACTACCATTATCATCGGCGAGGTGCGCGCTTAGCAACCACAATATATCTTAAAGACTTCGACCTTTTAGCTTTATATCAAACATTGTTAACAAGTCGCGCAAAGTCTTAAGTTACAGATACTTTTGGGAAAATATATTAAGAACTTTAACTTTTACATATTTAAAAATGATATAGAATACTCGTTCTTTCTATCTTATATTTTTCCTATTACCTTCTACCACAGAAAGGATTAAAGCAATTTCTTTTTTATCTAATTGAGATGGTCCACCAAGTGTATGAAAATTGAAAAGAAAGTTTTCTAAATAATAAAAAATTATAAATTTCGAAAACATGCTTTACCACCTGCAGGGCGCAAATCTATTTTGCTGAGGAATGTCCGGGACAGCGTTCTTCGATCGGGCTTAGGTTGCAAGCCGATTTAGAATGGCCGCCTTATCGTGCCAGTACGGCCACACTGGCAGAAAGTGTGCCTTCTAAGCAGCTTTGTTCACATTTCCTTCTTGGCGACTTTTGCTGCCTCACCCAACGAACTTCGCCGGGGATTCCCCGGTCAGGGTGATTGTTACGGCCAAATACGAAGCGCAGCAGGCGGAGAGGCAAAAGGGCTTAAGCCTGTCAAACTGTTGCACCTTAAATTGCGACTCTTATTCCCCGGGTCCCGGCTGTCGACTCTTGGTTCCTGAGTCCCACGATACCAGGGTCCCAGGTTTCTCTGGCCAGGCTCTTATCGCGTCGCCAGTCCGCTCTTCACGCTCCAGAAGCGAAACCGGATGTGACATCCTTTTAAAGTCGGAAGTACTTATGCTTAAGAGTGCGTCCACCAGCGACGACGGCGTCGCCAGTCCTTCGGCCCTTTAGTCCTTTAGGCGTCCTGCCCCCCTGGCTGTCAACCTGAAATTCCGTCCACCCTGCCACCGCGAACTCCACTTCCCCACCATCCTCTCGTCGGCTGTCTTGCGTCATTTTTGTGCTACTTAAAAATTGTTGGCAACATTAAAAACGACATCAGCTGTCCCTGTAGCCCTGCACCGCCATTCCGATCCCATTCCCTCCTGGTCCTCATTTTTCGTCCTTTCTTTCTACGCCCACATTTTGGACGAGGGCCGGGCCAATATGATGTTCTCTGTTGCAAATACATCATTTTGGACGAAGGCTGACGATCCTGAAACAGTTAATTCACTAAGAAGGCGAACAAAGTTACTGATGGAATCGGGATCAGTGAAGTTAAATTCAAATATCATTTCATTAATTTGCTTAGTATATGTTTATATAATTAGGGCAATAAATATACAAAGTAATGAATAATAGTTATGCTGTGGGAAAATACCTAAAAGTTATTATTCAACAGATAGGTTACTCTCTAAAATTTGACATGATCCATCTTCGTTGTTTTAGTCGTTAGAGTATAGTAAAGTCGAAAGTACATTAATTTGCTACATTTATATAGAATTGAAAAAAAGCAAGAGAGAATGCTACAGTCGAGTTTCCCGACTATCAAATACCCGTTACTCAACTAGTGGAATGCGAACGCGAACCTTTATAATTTTCTCGAAGTTAATTCGGATAGACAGACCTAGATCAACTGGGCTATTGATCCTGATCAAGAATACATATACTTGATATGGTCGAAAACGCTTTATTCTACCTATTATATACTTTTCAACGAATCTAGAATATTATTTTACTCTACGAGTAACGAGATTGAACATGGAATTGCAGTGGCTACTTATAAAATTTATTATAATTCATTACAATGGCTTATTGACTTATTTTTTTTTACCAAATATACGTGGCTTTATGATATTAAAAAAAAATATTTTTAATACCTTTATGTTTTTTATTAATTAACTTTATTAACTGTTGGTGAATTTCCTTTTTTTTTTAGACTATTCGTAATCCTATCAAAAATGGAGCTGTACAATAAACTTATTTATAAAATCAGATAATGATTATATTATTGTTGGTTTATCAACTAGCTAGGTATTGGCAGTTCGATGATATTATTTGGTCAGCCCACTGTACGTGCTTATGTACCCATTCCAGATCGACCAAAACGCCAACACTCCTGCCCAGCTCCTGCCCAGCTCCTGACCAAATCGCTTAACACCCGCCACTCGAACTTCGAACAGCATTCGGCGCTGTCTTTACGGCTATTTAAGTGCCGCGGTCCCAGCCGGAATGCCGGAATGGAATGCCAGTCCTGTTCAGCTCAGTTCAGTTCAGTTTGGTTCGGGTCCGTTCAGCCCGAGTGGTCGTGATCCAAGGATTCCCGACTCCGATTCCGATTCCTGCCGGTTGCCACGTATTTATTGGAAACAGACACGCGACCGCTGCATATTTTATAAGCGCTAATGTCAGACGCGTTGGAAGTTCCCGCAAGGCCCCCGGTGCCACCAAGAAGCCGCCAAAGAGCCCCAGGAACTGGCAGGACACCCGAAGCTTTCGGGGCTCTCGTTACAAATTGTAATAAACCTGCACATCCGCTGCCATTAAGTGACTTCTAATCAACTTTATGGCATCATTTTTTCAGCAGCCAGGCGAGAGTCCAGGTGTTAATGATTCAATAACATTAGCCTTTGATAGCCGCTGGCGTTTGCGAGACAACCACCGACATTAACGTGGTTACCTTCGCTTTTTTGAGTTTTTTTTTCTTCTCCTTATTTTTATAGCGGCAAGAGGACAGCTCCGAATGGCTGAGGCTGGTCAATTGTTGCGTGACTTTCAATTTGTTAAACATTTTCGCCCCTAATGGGAACAGTCGGTTGACGGGTGGGTGGATGTCGGTGGATGTGGATGGGTGTCCTTAATGTATGCCATGATTTTTGCCTTTAAACCTAATCAATTTGCCTGTCTGGTGACACTGCCACCGACCGGAAGCTGAAGCTCACCCGCTCCGAGGCACAAGTCCGGACATTAAAAGCAGTCATTAACTTTTAAATGAAGCAACGGAAACAAGATAAGCACGTGAGGTGGGTGGCGAGCCCGCGACCCCCTGATCCTGAACCGAGTCCGACTCACCCCAACCCCCCCCCCCCCACACACACTCACACAGCCCACTGCCACGCCCACCACGTCGCCGCAACCAAATGACCCATAATTATTCAATAAGAAATAATAAAGTGTGGGACAGAGGAAGTCGCAACGAAAACGGGGGGCACATATTTTCACTGATGGACACGCCAAGGCTCAAAGGATGCGGGGAAAATGGGGAATTGGGATTTTGAGGGTACACTGCAAAAAGAACCCAAAGGTCGTGAGCTCAGCAAATTAAACACACTTGGTGTGTCTGCATAAGACATTTTAAAAAGTCTTTTGTGATAAAGACAAAAAAAAACGTTGTATTTTAAGATTACAGAGCTTGGCTTAAAATATTTGTAATACCACCTGTTACATTACCTACTGAAAAGAAATATAAACTAGATTTGATTTCGTTTCTTAGTTTTATTTGTTCCGTGTAACTGGTATTTGTTGACGTTGACTCGGGCCAAATGATTGTTGCGTGACTGGCAAGTTTTTTTTCAATAAAAATTCCTTAATTTGCCAAGCCATAAGGTCCTCCGAACGCCCGCTGACCCGTGACCCCTGAACTCCGCCCTGCGGCCCTGCGGCAATGTTGTCGCTGTTAAGTAGTTACATTTTGTAGCGATTTGCCCGACCACACCAACCAATATAGCATCAAACACAAGGGACGGCACGAAAAAATAAGGATTTCGATGGGGGCAGGGGCCAAGTTTGTTGATTTCCGAACATCAAATTATAGCCGTGAAAGTCGTGAACTCACATTCTATTTTCGAGGGCAGGGGAATGAGAAAAGTGACTGATTGGGGACTGGTACTGAATCTCGATAATTTGCCCACAAGTGAGTGACCCTCGCTCTCTAGAGCCATGGAATAGTTGTTGTGTTAAAATATATTAAATTTATACATCGAATTTATAGAAAGAAGATGCCTTATCATTTTCAAGAATTTTAATATTACCTAAAAGAACCAACACCACACCGCCTCAGCTATCATATATCCGTTACTAAGCTCACAAATTTTAAAATATGTTGGTTTTCTGCCGTCGTTGATATTTCTAATCATCCAATTTAAAAGTTCTTCAGATCATATTTAAAATAACAAACAAAATTTAATTTAAAAAAAAAACCCAAAGTTTATAACATAACATCGTCTCGGCTACTGATCCTTATCAAAAATATATATATTTTTTATGCGGTATTACCTGTTATTTATATTTTAAATGTATTGCACATATGTATACACGGATATGTGAAGTGGTTCACTCGTTTTTTACGACAAAGAAAGCCTTCAATGATATTCCTTTATTACCTACCGTATGTTTAAAAGTCCAATTCGAAAAATAACAGAATTCAACAAACTAACACAGTTTTACTTCTGAATTGGAATTAAAACTAGAATAATAATGAACACCAAACCCAACCCGTGATTTGCCTAGATGCCGCAAACTTACAACAATTCCGATTAGTTACATGCCCCATAACCCAAACGCTATCAACCGAGAGTCATATTCCAAATTGTATGGTTTTTAACACGCATCTTTTGGTACCTCCGGTCCAAAGGTTTGGGAAACCGGAATCCGGGGACGGAGCTCACTAATTATATGATGTGCTGTCATCTGTTTCGAATGGGAGATGTTTATTGTTTTTGGCAGGATGCATTGCGGATTAGTGGAAACAGGAACCCAAGGCTTTGTTATGCAAAAGTTCCGGCCCAAACAGGATGCGGGGCTTTTGAAGCCTTCGTCGAGTATTTAGTGTCACATCATTGAAATCGACAAACAACTTTTGTGAAACAACAATTCAGCAGAAACTAGGATGCTATACCCGCCCGGGCCATCCGTTCATCTATCTATTCTAACTACGAGCGAAAATCTACAAAATTAATGAGTCATCGTAAAAGTTAACAACTTGCACAAAATTGTTTATCTAAAGTGCTAAGCTCCTCCGTTGGCAACTCTATAAATTGATGTCCTCGATTGGATTGCTCCCAGCAAAGAAGGGTCTCTCCGTCGGTAAGGAGCAGAGAAACGGGGGTGGAACACGCAGACGTAATCACTTTTTAAGTGTTAGACAATTTAAGATACATGAAAATGTTTTTCCTGCTTAGCACACACACCTGTGCACCCGCCGTCGTAGGCTGACAGTGAGACTCAAAGATTACTTTGGGCTCGGTTTACCTCAGTCCTGCTCAAAGGGTTTTCCCCGACCCGCAAAGCTCTGTGATGTACATGTATTTACATTTTTCGGAGATGAGTGCGTGACTTCTCTGAGAAGTCAGCATTCATGCTAACCAACTCTCTTTCTCTTTCTCCAGAAATATATTTTTTCGCAGGGTCCCGTCTCTGTTTTGTTTCGGAAGCAATTTGCTCAGCTTGAGTACTGAGCCCAAGTCGGGCTTGCAGCGCAAATAGAGTGATTTTGAAGTCTTCTTATTGAAAATTAAAATCCACTCACGCACCCACCGCTAATGTAATTCTTCCCCGGTTTGTCAGCGCAATAAACACCTCAAAGTTGAAGACATTTCATTAAGCCCCGGGTGGGGGGTCGCTTTAGGACCCTGGCTGGCGTGCCAAATGAATTTACTTATGAAGCATGAAAGTGGGTTTCTTTGGTTACTTTCGGCTATACGTAGACCCCCATTTCGCCCATTTTGTCCCAGACATTGATGAAAATTTTCGTGTTCATTTGGTGAAAGGTTTGACGACGTCGCCGCCGTCGACGCATTGAATTTCATTAAAACAAGCGCAAAAGTGCTTTTACCTAGCTCACCTATTCCCATCCCATCCCATCCCATCCCTACCACCTATCCATACACCCATGCCCACAGTTTCCACACATGGAAGGACGACTTATGATAGGCAAAGACTCTCGCTCTCATCGCGAGCTGGCTGACTAAGTGTTGCCGCCTTTTTGCCTTTATTGGTCTCCTTGATTTGCCTAAGTGATGTGATGGGATGGGATGGCCCGGATCGGAGAATGGGGACAGAGGAAAGGCTTGGTAAGAAGTCCTTCTTTAAGCACCTGTGAGTGAATTTCCCAGAAGGAAGGAGAGCGCCAACCAAGTGACTTTGATTGCAAAAGCCGCAGTTATTTAAGTTATTTAACGCTCCTTTGCCGCGTGCAGTCGTAATTATATTTTGAGTAGGAGGAATCCAGAATATAAGGAACATATCAGATGTTCCAAGGAAAATTTGGAAGTACTTTCAAATGATCGCCACAGCTATCCGTCTGGTCTTGCTTTACTTACTTGCAATTGAAGTCCTGATTTTTAAGATGATGTGCAGTCACCGACTATCTCTCTTCGAGTGCGGACGTCTGTGTCTTTCCAATTGTGTGAGCTTTGCTTATCGCGTAATTACCATCGCCGTTACATTGATATTTATCATCTTATCTTCTTGATCTTCTTATCAACGCGTACGTGCAAATCAAAAACATTCAATATCCATAAATTTATTAACCATGGCCCCCGGGCCACTCAATTTGGGGGATAATCGCTTTGCCAGTCTCAGCGTTAGCCCCAAAGCTAAGAAAAAAAGACCCTTTCAAAAATTACAAGTTGATTTCCCAGACCTCCCTGAAACGCAGTGCAAAAATCCGAGATATTTAGTGGTCTCATCAAAAAACTCTCCGAAAACCATATCCGACTACAACTGCTTTGCTGTCCATAGAGCCCTTAAGTATATCAGCAAAGACATTACATCCATCTCTAATCTTCGGGATGGTAACCTTCTCTTGCTGGTTAACTCCAGGGAAATTAGTGACAAATTTATCAAAGTGACTTCCTTACCTGGCTTATGCGATATCGAGTGCAAGCTCCACAACACTCTTAACTTTGTCAAAGGCACCATTTACGCTCCCTGTCTTATTAACATTCCAGAAAACGAAATTGTTGAGGAACTAAAATCACAAAATGTACACAGCGTATTTAAATTTACCAAAATGATCGACGGCACCCCCAAACCTTTTGGAAAAGTTCTCGTAACGTTCGACCGTTTCACTCTTCCCAGTAAACTAACGGTTTCCTGGCACACAGTTAAGGTGTCAGAATATATACCCAACCCGATGAGATGTAAGTCTTGTCAATTATTAGGACACACATCAAAGCACTGCAAAAACCCACCTGCCTGTGTATCATGCAATCTCGCTCCCCACCTTCCCGTGCCATGCACTCGCATTTTCTGTGCAAACTGCACCGGCCAACATCCAGCCTCCTCACCCGAATGCCCACAATACCAAACACAAAAACAACTGCTCCACATCAAAACAAGCAAAAAATGCAGTTTCCATGAAGCTCGCACTATACTAAAACAACAACAAAACACAACAAATAACCCCACGCTTACCTACTCGACCGTCGCAAACCAAAGCACATCATCCGTGATGCTTGTCAAAAAACCCCGAAACCCTAACACGATTACAAACACCGACTTGCCCACCAGCTCGACAAAAGTACCAGCTCCGCTCTCACCAACGTATCCCACTTCTCGGACGAACTCTTTGAATCTCGAAGAGAATCTTACTTCCTCCCCAAGCACCTCTGACAAAACTGATTTCTCTTACCTAAAAAAAACATGCATCGAACGATCTCGCTCCCTTAGGGCGGAAGCAAACGCTCTATTAGGACAAACCTACAACGACGACAACAATACGTTAATGACCTCAAGATCCAACTCAAACGAATCAATTGCTTCACAAACCTCAAATCTACAAACAAAAATCAACACAACAGACTCAGACACTATGGACGATCCCGATTCCTAGTCCTGATCCTCTCACCCTTACCTTCATATACACACACCACAAATTAATAACAGTCCAACAAAAAACAATAAATAAAAAAAAAAAAATTTTTAATCATGACAATTACTATATTACAATGGAACATCCACGGCATTTTTAATAATTACAACGAACTGACACTACTCATAAAAGACCATGCACCCGATATTGTATTTTTGCAGGAAACCAACCTTCCATGTAATTCTACAAATTTTATTTGCCCCAAAGAATATAGTGGTTACTTCCACAATTTTTCTTATAACACCTCAGCCAAACAAGGCATTGGTGTTCTTATTAAAAGGAATGTCCCACATACATACCGTAACATTAACTCCAGCATACTCTGCTCCGCACTGCAGCTTAATTTTGAACAGGTCATTAATATTGTTAATGCGTACATCCCACCAAGTCAAATTTTTTCATCTTCTGACATATCAGAAATTCTTCAAAATCTTAACGGATCCACAATACTCCTGGGTGATCTTAACTCATGGAGTCCTTTATGGGGTTCACCTCGCACAAATACAAGGGGTAAAAAAATTGAAACCGTAATTCTTGAAAACAGCCTAATTGTTCTTAACGACGGTTCCCCGACTCACCTTTCAACTCACAATACGTTCACCCACATTGATATCTCACTGATATCTCCACAGATAGCCCATATGTGCAGCTGGTCTATATCAGATAATCTCCATGGAAGTGACCACTTTCCCATAACCATCCACATAAACACACCTACCCGTCCCGATAACACTTTACCCCTGCCTAAATACAAGACAGACCAAGCGAACTGGAAACGCTTTAACGAAAGTTGCGAAAAATCAGCAGCATATTGGACGGTCGGTTGCCTAAATCAGCAAGTCGCACAAATGACGAAAGTCATACGTTCAGCTGCAAACTATAGCATTCCCCAAACGAAAAGGGTGATCCACAAAGCCAAGGTGCCATGGTGGAACGCTATCCTTCAACAGCTTAGGGACCAAAAGCAACGCTTGTTCTCGTCCTACAAAGCCAATACGAATGATACAAACCTTATCCGATACAAAAAAGCAAACGCGCTTTTCAAAAAAGCTGTACTTTCGGCCAAGCGTAACTCCCTTGAAAAATTTACTTCCAAAATCTCCCCAGTATCCTCCACAAAAAAGGTCTGGTCAGATATAAAACGCCTAGCCGGCATCCCTCCCACTCCGTTCAAATATATCAAATCCAACTCGGGTACCCTAACTGGATCATTTGATATCGCCGAAGAGTTTGCCTTATCTTGGTCTAAATACTCTTCTGACCAAAATTTTTCAGCAGAATATATACGAGTAAAAAATCGGTATCTTTCAGAGCCCTATGCCATCGACTCACTTTCCCCATCGGCTACATCCTTAGATTCCAATTTCACATTGCTCGAAATAGAAAATTCAGTAGCAAAAGCAAAAGGGAAAAGCCCTGGGGCTGACAGAGTATCATACCCTATGCTCAAAAACCTATCTCCCCACCTAAAAACAAAACTTTTAGACATTTTTAATCAAATATTAACCACTGGAAAATACCCACATACATGGAGATCGGCTATCATTATCCCTATATCAAAACCTAACAAACCCCCTTCCGATATTAACAGCTACCGTCCAATCTCTCTGTTATCCTGTCTGGGAAAAACACTAGAAAAAATAATAGCACAAAGACTTACCTGGTTCATTAAACGCCACAACCTAATTTCCCATAATCAAGTTGCCTTTAAAAGTAATCATAGCACGATGGACGCGTTATTGCGTATCCAACACTTCGCGTCGAACGCTCTTTCGACCAAAAATCACGTCTCTATCTTGGCGACGGATTTTGAAAGAGCCTTCGATCGCGTGGGGATTCACGCCGTACTTTGCAGACTCGAGCGCTGGGGCATTGGTCCTAGGCTTTATAACCTTATTAAAGCCTTCATGACCAATCGGTCCTTCAGGGTTCGAATAAACAATGTCACATCGAACTCCCACATTTTACACAATGGAATCCCGCAGGGTTCGCCACTTTCGGTGGTTTTATTTATGATAGCTATTGAAGACATAAATGACATTGTAACTCGGCATAAAGATATTTACATCTCACTATACGCAGACGACGCAATAATCTTTACTAAAATAAAAAATATTAACACAGTTAGAGAAAAATTCTTAGAAATATTGCAAGAAATTAACTCGTGGGGAGCAACCTCTGGGGCCTCTCTTGCCATTGAAAAATGCCAAACTTTACATATCTGTCGGAAACAACGTTGCAACCTTTCCGACATTGTCTTTAACAGCCGCACAATAAAAGATGTAAATTTTTTAAAAATCTTGGGGATAACCTTCGACTCCAAACTACTTTTTAAACAGCACTGTCAGACTCTAAGAAAACAACTGGAAACTAGATTTAACATTATTAAATTTCTATCATCTAAATATTCTTACATACATATTAAGACTCTCATAGATATTACGCGCGCTTTAATGCTATCTAAAATTGACTACGGACTGCCAATCTTCGGTTGGTGTGCTAAATCACACTTAAAAAAGCTACAAGTCCCATATCACGGAGCGGTCCGTCGCGCCATTCACGCATTTCCCACATCTCCAGTAGCGTGCACATTGGCAGAATCGGGTCTCCCGAGTATCCAATCACGCGTAGAAGAAACTACATTGATGCTTATCCCGAAGCTGTACACCACGTCAAACTGCCTGCTAACCAAAGACTTCGGAGCCATATTTAAACAAAAACGGAAATTCAAGTGCATATCCACCCTAAGACGTTGCGCCAACTACATCAAGCTACTTGACCTTCCCCTGCCTAAGCCCAGGAGGCCCTTCAAATCGCCAGCACTTTGGGGTTCCAAACAGCCTAACATAAACCTTCAAATATACAATGCTGCCAAAAAGGATACAGGTCGCCTAGAATACCAAAAACGTTTTATGAGCGCACAAGAAGATCTTGGTGTGAAAAACTGGATCTACACCGATGGTTCTAAAGTCACCGGCGCAACTACTTTTGCGGTCGTTGACTCTAACCGTAAAATAATTGCAGGAGGTAGGCTTCCGTCCTACAACTCCATATTTACAGCCGAAGCTTTCGCCATTCTCAAAGCATGCCAATTCGCTTCCAAAAACGCTGGAAAATCTGTTATCTGCACAGACAGCCTCTCCTCTCTTTCCGCTATACGCAACTGGAACCATAATGACCCCACAACACAAGAAGTTAGGCACATTCTAAGTTCTCACCCAAAAAAAATCACCTTACTCTGGGTTCCCAGTCATCAAGGTATTCATGGGAATGAACTTGCTGACAAAGCCGCCCAAGAGATGAGGCTTACACCATCAATCCTGTTCACTCCGTTTAACTCCAAGGACCTAAAAAGTCGAATCAAGTTATACCTCAAAGAAAGGAAACTCTCCGAATGGGCACTCTTCATGCACAGGTACCAGTCTATCAATCCGAATTGCATCATGTTCAAGCCACCAACGAACGTACATAAACGGGAATGCGCGACCTTTATCCGTCTACGCATCGGGCACACCCAATCCACACATCAACACTTACTGACGAGATCGGCGCGACCAACATGCCAACTATGCGGGGACGAGCTCACCGTTGACCATATTCTCAACGCCTGCAGTCAATTGCACTCAATTAGATCTCACTTATTTGGTACACATAGTCTCTCGAATTGTTTAAGTATCCCATCCTGTGAAAATATCTCAAAAATTTACAAATTTGTCCAAAAAGCTAAGTTTATTATATAAAGCAATTAACCCATAAGTCTCGAGTCGAAGGCCCCCGTAGCTAGTACTCATTAAATTTAATTAGGTTTAGTATTGTATACTATATTTAATTTTGTTAAATAAATAAATAAAATAAGATGATGTGCTCAAAACAAGTTTTGTTACCTAACCTAGCTAAGAAACAATGCAATCTGGAGTCGTTGACAAGTATGTATGTAACAGAAGCAGAAGGAAGTGTATAAAAACTAGTGACTAGTCTTACAAGTTATCTTCAAACGTTATAGTTACAGTTGTCGTTAATGTCTAGCTAAAATGTTCCTATTTTTTCAACAACAAAAACTGCCTTAATCGAACTATTGCAACCTATGTAAAGTAAATTAAGTAAAAGTTAAGTCTATTGAGACTTCTGCTTGCTTCCACCTTTCCATCTCCCTTGCACAGTCCTTAGGTGATTAATAAATATCCGATAGTCGCATTCATTAAAATCTTTTTTTGGAAATTTAATTAATATGTTTTAAAAAGTGATCAAGCAAAATAAAGATATATTTTCTAACGTTCGATTTATTTTCAATATGCTTTCGTCTTTCTTTGACTTTTCCTAATTTTTTGCACAAGGTAAGGCTTAAAATATCGTCAAAAGTCGGCTGATATAAATTCTATATGTATTCCAAAACAGCTAACAATGTTATATCCCATTTGAAAAATGATGAAAGCGAACAACCGAAAAACTAGCTCTTGGTAAAACATACAGCCTTTTATATTTCAGCAATTGGTTTCTGTATAACTTTAACTCGTTTTTCTTTTCTTTTAGAATGTTTTTCAACCAATAATAATCAACTGGGCAAAACTAACCACTTATGCAGATCTCTGCGTTTTAAGTTAAGGCAATTGCTCTAGTAAATTTACCAGCTTCTAAATGTTGCTGGCAACATGTTGCCAGAGGACAAGCACTGACGCCTTCGTCCGCCACACGAGCTCGTCCTTCGGAAGCATTTCGGCTGGCCTCGGGATGGCAGGCACGGGACACGGGACTCCACAGTGCCAGGACATCGGAAGTCGGGAAATTGGGAAATCGGGATGGCCGTGCTGCCGAAGGACGAGCACATTGCGCTGGGTCGGCCCAATGCGAAACGCGCTTGGTGCGACAGGTTCAGTGCTCGGGCAACTTCCTAGCGCGTCGGTTCAGTTCAGTCCAGTGGATTCGAGACACGAAAGGACTCAGTTTCAAACTAAAAATTCCAAAGTTTCGAAAACGGGTTTCGAGTGGCGCGAAACAACAACGATACAATGATACAATTACTCTAGCTGAAAGTCGAGAGAAGAGTTTTTGACAAGTGTTAGTTGATTATTTTCAAGTTTTTTTTTAGTGTTGGCCAGTGCTTTGGACTAGTTTCGAAGCTTTGCTTGTTTTTTCGAACAAGGTAATTCTAAGACCCAAAAATTCAAAAGTTTTTCGCGAAGCATACGATGTGAGCTGTGACTGCGTATTTAGAAATTACTACACTAGTGAGGTGAAGCCAATCCCTCGTTTAGTCCTTTACTCCATTGCCCGTCGATCGCTGCCTAAATCATTTCACATACGCTTGTTCACTCATTTGTCAATTGCATTATCGGTGGTATGTTAGCATTCCCTTTCTTTTCTCAGCCTTTCAACCAATTGTTACACCAATCGAGTTGTTTTCTTGCGAATTCTCTCGACTGTTCATGAGTGAATTCCTTTTCAGTTCATTGAATTTCTATGTCCTTTCCGTTTTCTAACATTAACTTTCTTTGTTTGCATTTATGTGAGTCACTCGTCACTCGTTGGAATCCTTTATTCTCGTTTCTTGTTTTCAGTAAATAAAACAGTTGATTTGCCAAGTTGCAAATTAACTTTTGCCAGTTTTTTTTCCCAAAAACAACTATCTTTATACCTTCGTGTGGGGAAAATGTAGTCACCTTTTATGGTCAAAATCATATCGTACATTTTGTCGCATACTAACGATTTGATAAATTGTTTAACATAATTATAAAACTGTCAGCTTGTGTTCTTTTCGTTTTTAATTGTTTGTAATTATATATTTTATATAATATGATAGCATACATTACACATTGCAAAAATTAAGTAAGGTTTTCAATATCTTTTTTAGTGGTTTGTAAGACGATCCGAATTCAATTTTATTTTAAATCCGGTATCCATGTATTGCTTTGAACCCTTTTTGTGTTTCTGATTTCCTTCAAGAACTTTCACCCACCTGAACTTTAAAACCCCATTCAATCTCTCGCTCATCCCTCGCCATCCGCCACCAGTTTGGCACATTCTTGAGGTACCTTTTCTGGAAGACTCCTCCGAAACTTTTTGCCATCGAACAAAAGGCGCCAAAATGAGACTGCAGCATCCAACTAGCAGGCCAAGTTTTTAGTTGGCAATGATTTATGTTTTATTAATATTAAAAGTGATTTATTAGCCATGAAATTTGTGAGCCAACTTGGTCGTTGGCCCTTATTCGACCAGGTGAAGGGAGTGCTGGCTGCATGCGCGATTTTTTAATTACAGATGGAGTGGGACAGGGAGTACTGTCCAGCTGCAGGCTCCATTATCCTTAAGCGCGGACCTGGCCGCTCATTATCCCGACGTCCGAACTTAAGCTAAACTGCTGCACAGCGAGATTAAAATTGTAAATGACAGCCAGCGTGACAGGACAAGGAAGGAGCAGGCATCTGCTCGTCCTTTAATGTCCTGCGCCGTCCAGCCACGCCCCTCTGCGCCCCTCTGCGACCCTGTTCGCAACCATCCGCTCCCCACCCACCAGCCGTCGCATTTTGTCGTGTTTTTAATGAAAATTAATTAATTAAATAACGTTTTTACTCATTCGCATCGCCTTGCCCAGCAATTGTCTTCCCTTGTGCGCAGGTGTGCGTGTGAGGATGCATTTTATATTAAATAATGAAGTGTGTAAAATGTATGCAGTGGCACACAAAAAGAGCAAAGAGGCAAATGAAAGGGCTTTATGCGGCAAATGTAAATTTGGACCTTTTTGGGCACAGGAAATCTCAAGCTTCAAAGTGCACAGAGAAAATTGTAAACGCAATTTTCCAAAATCTTTATTAATGGTTTTTTTTTGGGAAACTTTACTTTGGGAACGTAATTAATTTTATTATTGGTCTCGAATAATCAAAATTTATGTGCAACATTTTGTCATTATATTTGGGAACCCTTTTTGCAAAATGTATACAATGCATACTTCCGAAATACCTAATTTTTTTTGTTTGCCTGTCGAGAAATTCCCCGAAACTTCCCAAAGCCATTGCCAAATTTTGGCATCTCGGTCAACACAAAAAAAGTCATGCACTTCAGTTAGCATTAATTTGAAATTTGACTGAGACTCATCTCGATTCCATCTGGTTAACCGGAACCAAGGCAAGAAGCTTCGCGACTCCTTGTCCGCCGTGTCTAGTGGTTAATCAACTAATATCTTATAAAATCCGAATGGAATCCATCCGAATTCATAATAGAAAAGGGATCTTTGGTTTTGTGCTGCGTCTGGGAGATTGGAAATATTTCTCGATCTTTGTACTGAGCACAGAGGAATTGTGTGCGAGTTCTGCGCCTATGGAACTATTTGTATTGGTCTGAACTGACCCTGAACTGGCTCACATTGGAACCGAAATATATGATGATCTCCAAATTTAATTATCAGAAATGAATTTGAAACACTTCCACATATAAACTCAGTTACTTAGAGTAAACGTAGTCACTTAAAAGAACCTGAGTACTTAATTATAAATTTAAAAAAGGTTTTAAAATATTATTTTTCTAATTATCTTGCAAGCCCCTACAGAACGCCAAAGACATTTTTGCTTGGCGCCCATAAGCCTAGAACCTGTCTGCTTTTCAGATTCAGGCTTTAAATCTTGTTGAAGGTGGAGGGGAATATTTCATTATCACTATCCATTCACATGCCAAAAATTGTTTGCATCCACTCATTACAATGTTACCGTCAAAATAATGTATGCCACATCCTCCATTTACCTAGCCCTTAGGGGTATAATTAAAAATGAGTTCTAATTGAAACTGTAGTTTGCCCTCATAATACATTTACTTTTCAAGCTACTTTGTCTCCGATTCTGACGAACCTTTTGAGACTTTAAAAGGATATTTAAATGTCGGCTTATTGGGTCTAAGCGAAACAAGTTATGTACATATGAATAGATAAGTAGGTAGGTTATGTAACCAAACAATCGAAGCCCAGTGATAACAATAAATTCGAGTAAAATTTACTGCGACACTCCAAGTCGGATGCACTCTGCATTGTGTCCGGAATTGCGAAGCTCCGATTTCCATGTCGAAAGGAGCAAACTGACTGACGACGGGCTGCCTAGGGCATTTAATCGGCGCTATTTGGAAATAGGATATGTCCGAGCCATCCGAGTGCTGACTGATGATGCGGGCATCAAAGTGCAACAGAAGGGAACATGAATTTTGGGAAAAGTGACTGTTCATGTTACCTGCAATTAGTTGGCAGGCGTTCAAATCAAATCTACATTAAATTATGGAATCATATTTCCCAAAATTTTGGTTTCAGAACCCCCTCTTTTTGATTCAAAATGAAATTTCGAACAATAATTATTATGGGGAAAATCGGCAACAAAAGACATTGTCGAACAAAGGACGACAATGGCCACCGCGAACCGAAAATTAAACGAAATTTCGCAAGCATTATTTTCTGGTCCAGACCCGGTTCCGCTGCCCAATTCGCCCCGAATCCTGTTGGAAATAACCCCATTCGCTTGTTTCATTTTTTTTTTTCTGTTTTTGTTTTTGTTTTCCGGCGAAGGCAAACGCAGCAGAGAATGGCTCCTGCATATAATGCAAAATGTCAGCGAATAAATCAGGCTGCGATACATATTTAACCCCAAGATTGATCGAGACCCCACTGAAGATATATGTATGTTTGGTGGAGTGAAGGAAAAAAGTTCTTAAAGCAGCTTGATTTCCGTTTTTGTGTGCTAATAAATGACGTGTCACAGAGAAGCGGAAACAAACACAATTAAAAACGCATCAGTGGCGAATGGTTACACATGTGAGAGTTGGCGCTAGGGCAGCAAATGGTTAAGGACGAGGTTTGGATGGCCAACAAAGCAAACCACAACCAACCAGCACTTGCACATTAACAAAAGGCAAACAACGGCGGCAGCAGCAACATAATAAAAGAAATATTTTCCATACATTAAAAGAAAATTGCACAAACAATTGAGAGGAAATGCCGGAGCGCGACGGTTTCAGTTGCTTTAAGTGAAAAAAAAAATAAAATAATAATGCCACTGCAACAAAACCGAGAAATGGCAATGGCAAAAGCTTTTCCCCAACAGACCACGCTGCGAATGCGTAATGTAGTTGAGCAGGAACAGAATGCATAGAAAAGCGAGGGCAATTTGACAACAGAAATTAGCCAGCAAGACAACAGGTAAATAGCAAAGGGAGTTGGTGGAGAAGCCAAGAAGGGGGCAAATGCATTCTGGGAAATACAAAAAAAAAACTATAGCTGTTGCAGGAAAATTGAAAAGATCAACTGCGCACGTACAATAGAATAAAATAATGAGAAGTATATCTGGTCTGCACGCGAAAAACAAAAATATTATTGAAATTTACAAAAGTAATTGGCCATTATAAAAGTAAAGATGAGCACTCGAGTAAATCGTTTATAGGCAAACTATAGAACTTTTTCGAAATAAATAGAAATTTTGTCTTTAAATGCATTCTGCAAAATGCTCAATTGGCATTTATAAATAAGTATGTATAAATAATAACATGCCTAAATTGAAGATTACAGTACGGAATATCGTCTGTATCGAGAAAATATGTCTGAAAAACGCTCCCATAGGTACTGATTTTTAAAAATAAATATCTGTTCAATTCATATTCGTAAAATATTACTCTTAGTCCTAGTGTGAAAACTATAAAACAGCATTTTTGATGGATTTTTTAATCGAATATTAAATTTAAATAAGGCGTAGCTCAATTGTTACTAAGGCTGTACCTACGGGTTAATTATGACTTGAAAGCATAAAATCAAGTATGTTCCTCCTTATGCCACAAACCAAAACTTTTGATCTAAATTGGTTTCAAAATAAGTCTACTAAATGATAATGACAATAATAATAAAACATTTTTAAGTCAAAATAGTGCATGAAGTACGATAAAGGATGAGTATAATTTCTTATTTTTTTACTGACACCTTAATTAAAAAGATTGAAAGTTACCTATTTAGTCCGAATTCATATTCAATTTCCGTACTGTTGAGAAACGGAAGAGAGAATGCTATGGTCGAGTTCCCCGACTATCAGATACCCGTTACTTATCTAGTTTGAGAAGGGCAACGCGAAATTTTTCTAGTATTTCGATATCAAATAAGACAAAATTTAAAAATTGTTGAAAAATGGGTTAGAATGGGTATGGCAAAAATTTGTTTTCCAAATCAAAAAATGTCAATACATTTTTCAAAAGTGTGGGCGTGGCAATTTTGTGCGGTTTGAAGGATTTATAGTGGACGTGGCAACATTGGTAGAACAATCTTGCGGTGAGATCTCTACGTTCATACGGACAGACAGACATGGCTAGATCGACTCGGATATTGATCCTGATCAAGAATGTATATATATATATATTGTATATTAAATATTATATAGTTGGAAACGCTTCCTTCTGCCTGTTACATACTTTTCAATGAATCTAGTATACCCTTTTACTCTACGAGTAACGTATGCACTCACGAATTGCTACTTTTCATGCGAAAAAAGGAAAAACGTGAAAAGTGTATTGCATAAACACAAGATGTATCGATGTATCTAGGCTCCCTTCTCCGCTTTACACAATTTCAACACCCATTTAAGCTATTTTCGAAAGTCTTGCATGCCACCTTCCCCCGCATATTTCGCATGTGTAGCTGCAATAAGCAAGCTGATCATTTACACAATATTTGCATCGGGCAAAAATCAAATAGAGCACAGAGTGCTGTGTGTGTGTGTGGGGGGGGGGGGTGTACTTGGCGGTAGGCCACTTGAATTTTGATTAGATTCGCTCGCAAAAATGTCGACACAAATATTCAGTTGAATATCAACAATAAAGGCCGAAACAAGAAAGCGAACAACTTAATGCATGGCAGCAGTGCCATATATTAAGTGTAATAAATATACAGACGTGCGTGTGCAGGTATCAACATACATATGCGAGTATTTTTGGCCTGATTAAAGTACCTTCCTCAAGTATGGGCCTAAGCCGAATTTAGCTTGTGGCTTCCCAGTAAATTGAGTAAGTATGAGCCCTTTGGCAGTTATGGCTTGCCAAAGATATTTCACACTTGATGGCAAATATTTGCAGACATCGAGGCACAGCTTAGCTTTGGCCATAATTAAAGTCGATTTAATCGAAATTAATATTGAAACTTAGGGGCTCTTTAAAAAGACAAAGAAGAGTATAATGTTGATTAACTGGGGGGCCATGAAAGGCATTTTCGCATTGATTGATTCGCACAGTCGGTGGGTATTTATTGCAAAACGGGGACTCAAATCAAATGGCCATTTCCATTTGCTTTTGGCAAACAACAAAGGGGCCCCAACAATTCTACAGCGGTGTTTATAAATAATATGGAGTAAATTCTACAGGCAATTGCAAGTTCATTGCTTTTGTTGTAAATCTGCTGTTGTTGCCGCCTGGCATTGCCAACTGGCCACGAAATTTAATTAAAACGATTTTCCATTGGCAAACAAACTGCGGTGTGGTGCAAAAGCGAAATTCCTCCCCATATCCCAAACCATTTTTGTCTCGCGGTGCTCGTTTTGTCATTAATTTAAAAATTTGTCTGAACCCTTTTCAACTGACAAAATCGGGACATGCAGGAACACGCCCCCACTACGCCCACCTCGCACAGGCCGCACCAACGCACACACACTGACAAAAAAGTATATTCAAATAAGTACTTTGATTGGTTCTGAGAAAAATTCCTTTCCCTGATGAACGCTTTCACATTGCTGAATATAAGCAATTCGCCAACTTTTAACATTACTTTTAATATCGCAATAGACAAATCCCTTGGCAGTACAAGAAATAACATCTTCTAAATCTAAATCTTTTATTTTAGATAGATTTAGATACATGATGCACCTAGAAATTTTTTCCCAGTGCAAGCACACACATATGCATATGGCAAGCCCTGCTTTCGTTTGCGGTTTCCATCCTCTCGCTCTGCCCGCTCTCTCGATCTCTTTCTTCGACATGAAAAAGGATGTGTCCTTGCGACGTTGACTCATTGCATTGCACACACACGCGCATCCACGCGCCAGCCGCACACAAGCACACCACACACACATGCTTACACCCACACAGCTAGAGAAAGAGCAAGAGCAAGAGCAAAAACAACAGCAACAAGTCAGCGAGTCATGTTTTGCTTGCCATTTGTAGAGTTGACCTCAGCGTTTTCCTCTCTATTGAATGGGATTCAGCTATTTGTAGCATTTAATACACATCCGCATGCCCCAAGTGGTTACCCCAGTTGACCCCACACAGACCCAACGCATCCCACCTAAACCAGCTCCAGCTCCTGCTCCTGCTCCTGCTGCTCCTGCTCCTGCTCCTGACACTTGTCACTTGCTCTATGCTCGTCTATGGTGCTGCACCACCTCATCCGCTCTCTGCTGCTGGCATCTCCTTCCTGATGGACTTGGAGTCGACACACGAAATGTTAGCAAATTGTTGGGCAAATTCACAGCCTGTCACCACGAGAATACAGTACCCACACGATAAATGCCATTTGCTGCGGACCCGTTTGCTGTGGAAAGTGTTTTTGTTAATTAATGAACAGTGTAGAAATGTACACATACGAGCTGCTAAAATGTTTTAAATACAATTTTGATATTCGCAAACGGGAAAGTTTTGCAAGTTCGTGTTTGAGGCAGCTGATCGTTGTTTTCAAACATCAAGCATTTATTCCCAAACACTAACACTGGACGCACATTCAAATAATCTGTGACATGTTCTGAACAGCCTTTCCAGCGACTATCAATCACAGATTACATTGTTTCGCCATTAAGTCAGTTCTGAGCAGTGGGCAGCACTTTGTGACCTGATTATGTGCCCTCATAGATGGACAACACCTAGCCCACATATCCATGCCCTTTGCCTGCCCCAAGAAGTAGGCAATATTTCGTTGGCAAACAAGGGACCAGGTAAACACAGAGTCCAGAAATAACGAAATTCGAATGAATATTCGCCCCAGCAATCGGATTTCTGCATGTCAACGGGCGACAAAGAAACACAAACGGCCAGACAGACAGACTGACAGACATCAACCGCAGAGTGACAGTCGCTTGAGTGCGGGACAGGTGGACAAGCGGTGGACAGTCCAATGACCCACCCACTAGCCATCGCACTCCATTGGGTGTCCAGACGACAGTTAATTTCCTATTTGATATTTGCTGTTAATCTAATAAATTTGCACGTTGGCTAAATCGACAGGCGAGCGAATGAATTGAAAGGCAGCAGACAGGATAAGTGTGAAGGGGTGTTAGCACACACACACACACACACACACACACACACACACACACACACACACACACACACACTTGTCCAGGGAATGGACATCCAGATCCCCACGGCGGCCATTGTTGTGTTCCTGCTTAATCTCGGAATTAATCTCATTTAACCTACAAACTGCACTGGCCACAACCACGAAACCACCTCCGCCAGAATCCTCCTTGTAATCCTTTTGTCACAGTTCATGACTTGCCAGCTTTTCGGCGCTCCTGCTCCCACTCCACCTCCAGCTCCGTGTCCAACTCGATCTTCGCTTTCTCCATCTGCTCCATTTCCACCATCCACTCCGCTCCGCTTCGTCGGCAGCCGAAAATGGGCAAGAGTTGGGCGAAGTCTGCTGCTCATAAATTGCTTTTCCGGCAGGATAGGAATGGACCCATGATTACCTCTAGCCGAAATGTATCGAAGCTTAGCAATGAGAAATCAATTTTAAACAATAAAACGATTCATAGATTTAAATATATCTTTATAGATAATGCATTTTCAACTAATTACATTGCGTTCTCATCTAGAAAACTGTGTAGGTTATATTTATGAAATATAATGTAATGAATGTTATTCTTCTTCGGCGGCCCAAATTAATTTATACACAATTAAAGTGTTACATTGAAAAACCAATGGAACCCTTTTTCAATTGAGTCTTAGCTCAAACCCCTTTCTATTGTTTATTTTACACCTTCGTAGAAACTGAATCCACAACAAAGCTACCTCGGAATACCCCTCACTGCGTACCCACTCTCATTTTCGCAGCTCTAATAACATTTTAGTTTTTCTTTTCGCTTTTTTATTTTCCCCCCCCCCCTTTTTTTTTTTTTTGTTGTTTTCTCTGACTCGAGTTGGGCAAGATTAAAACTGAAGCTGTGGCTCCAACCAGACATGGGGTGTACCCTCATCCCGGCTCATTCCCGACCCTTCACCCAGTCTGAGGATAGTCTGTCGGGGATCTGTGGCTCTCGGTTGCCATCTCTGTTACACGGCAATTACATGACAGGAGCGTGGAAAGCTGGAAAAAGCAGCTTCTCAGCTTTTTTGGGCGACGCGGGACAGGGGCACAAAGTCGTTTGTTTGCATACCTGGCTAGCTGGTGATAACAATAATCCTTGACAAGCCATAAACATCTTAACGTCCTTGTACCCGTCGCCGCTTTTCCGCTTCCCATTTACCATTTCCCGTTCAGCATTCACCATTCACCATTCGCCATTCACCATTCGCCATTCTCCATTCACCACTTCCATCCAGCGCAGACAAATAGACTAGAGTTACAAGTGTCGCAGGAGTCACAGGACTCGCTGGAGTCCTGGGGTTGCGCGTTGCGGGGTCGCTCTTTGAAAGCGCTCTCAGTCGCGCTCTCAGTCGCCAAGTCAATTTAAATGTTTGTCCGGGGGATTTGCCTTTTTGTGCGACCTTAGCACCCGCTTTTTTTACCAAGAGCCCTCGGGTCATGGTCCTTGAATAAGCAGCTAATTCGTTTATTATTTTTATTGTTGCGTTGACATTATTTACGTAAGCTGCTTGTCAGCTTTTTATTTGGGGAAAACAGGGCGGAAGAGCTCCGATGGCGAAAGACTCCGCGTCGGAGACTTTGTTATATTCATTTCCATTTTATTTGCCCATTTACAAGTTTCCATCTTTATGCCGTAAGTTTCGGCCCGTTCGCCCCTCGTCGTCTCATCTTCGTGGCCATATCCTTTTGGGCAGGTCGGATGTCGTGTCCTGACTGCCGAGTTATGCCTTTATTTGGCACTTGACGGCAATTGCCTTCACTCAACTCAGCCAAACCGAATCCTGAACTCAGCTGAGCCGTTGCTCCTTGGTCGCTTATTGACTTGGCCGGCTATTGATAGAGCTTATTACGGATTACGGATTGGGGTTTGCGGATTGGGGATTGAAGAGTGCAGAGTGGAGAATAGAGCATAGAACATAGAGATTGAGGACTGGGGCCAACGGAGCGGATGGATAATGGGTCATGGACTCACTGGGTGCCAAGTGACTCGGGATTTTCGCTTCATTGCCGTTGTCCAGGGAAACGTTCTAGCAGTTCATTTTCAATCGAAATCTAATAAATTCTAAAAGCATCCCTTCTAAAATTTACTAAGTATGGTACTCCATATCACCGCGCAATAATTATCGATATCAAAACATACAGACAAAATTTATACAGTTTCTAAAATCCCTCTACGAGATTTAGAAATCTGAACTTACGTTCAATTAAAAATACCTCACAACCCTAGGGACTCAATTAAAGAGATTTGCGGCTAAGAAGTGGCCGCAAAACGGGAAAACAAATCCTCAGATCTGGGCTTTCGACTTCCTTTTCCATTCCCATCTCGTAGTAAGGCACTTTTCCACTTGAGCGCGGGCACACACAGCATAACTAAGGATAACTAAGGATCAGGCCAATACGACAATTGTCCAGCCATGGTCGTGGCATATCAACTGCCCCGACCCACTCTACACCTCCTTTTAGCCGGCTCAATGGCCGCCAGGTCAGGTTGGTAGAGATGATATTGAAGTTAAAGCCAAAGCCAAAGCGAAAGCCAAAGCCAAAGCGGTCAATTAGACCACAAGGCGTGGTGGGCAATGGGCGGTGGACGGTGGGCGGTGGGCGGTGGGCGATGGGCGTGGGCAAGTAACAAACGACAGAGCCAAAGAGGTGGAAAGTTGGTGAAAAACTGGGAGTTGTGCCAGCAAATAAAAATATGACACGAACTGGCATTTTTCTCGTGCATGCGGACCAGTTGACACCCACGCATATTCAGGCATTTTCTAGATCTGGCCAGCGGGGGTGTGTCACGGGGCGTGTCATGGGGCTAGAGAGCACCAGCCCCCGCCCCAACTACTGGTGCGCCGCTGGCCACACGAGGCGAGAATCTCTGGCCTGGACTGCTCATTTACACTTTGCCACATGTCCCAGTGTCTCGGAAATTTGTCGCATCAGCACTAAAGTCCCAGACTAACACGAGGTGCATGTGGGCCATTCCAAGGGCGGGGTATATGGGGGGGGGGGGGGTCTTTCAACAATGGTTGGGGCAAGTCAAACGGTTTGCTGCATTGTTGTGCGAAGTATCTGAGCAGCAGGAGCTCGAATCGCAGCTAATGAGCACATGGGCCTTGGCTTATGGTTTCTGGTTTTGGATTATGCATAACATTGGCAACTATAATGCTATTTATCCGTTAAATTGAAAAATACTCAATATTAGCAAAAGATTACGATATTTTTCACATGGTTTGAGCACATGTCGCTTTGGCAATACATAAACATATATATGTATATATTTTTGAAAACACTTGAAAGAAATTGGTACAGAACATTTGGTTAAGGGGTACCAAATAGTCAGCTCGATTGCTAGATATTTGGATTTCATACACACACACACAACTATGGCATGTGGAATTCTCGGTGTGTGTGCTTGTTAGATGTTAAGCAAATACAGTTATACCAGTTGTTCAGCGATGTCCAAGCCCATTTCAGCCCCCAGAAATCTCTGTCCCCATTTCCAAAAGCGCCGCGAGAAGTAAGTTTTGCTGACCATGACAACGACCACGTTGAGGGAAATTGGTTGGGAAAGTGAGGGAAATGAGCACGTTCCATGGCCAGTCGATGGCCAGTAGTCATCTGCCCCTCAGCCACCCACTATCCCACCAAACTATCTGCTTAATTCTGTTTACTTTGAAGCAAAACTTGGCATTCCCAAGTGTGTAATTTTAAATGTCAGCAACAAAAGCACACAAGCATACTTGGCCGCAAACACAAACTGATTTACTTAAAGTTTTCGGCAGGGGAAGCAGAGAGGAAAATATTTTGCTGCCGGAAAAATCACGAAAAGAACACGTGGGTTCCTTGCATCTGGAGAATGCCACTTAGGCAACAAGCAAAACAATTAATAGCCAGCAATTTCCGTTCGCCTTCTGCACAAACAGAAACTATATTAGGCTTCCTGAGCCTGATATCTCGTTATCCCCTGTCCCTCTTCAAGAAATATTATTTCGAGGCACCGGCAATATTTACTCTAATATTGAGTCTCAGCCATGGCACTTTGTTTCAATTAAAAGCCCGAAATGCCTGTTGAGCTGGCAAAAGGAGGCCACCGGCTGCTACCCATTTCACCTGACCCTAATAAGAGTGCACCCGACAGAAATGTCAATTTGCCCTGTTACAAGGTAATTTTCAACTATATTGTTAACTTTCCCTGTGTGCAGCCCAAAATCAATATAGTATTATCCCCGGTAATTCAATTTGTTCCGTCGAAAGTGCAGCGTAAAGTAAATGCGCCCTCCACGCGGCACATGTACACATTTTTAAAGGACACCAGATTTATTTAAGGAATATTTTTTACATTCTCCCACAGTTTTTATTTAACCAATTCCGGCCAAAAGCTCAGTATCAAGTAAATATGCCTGAGTATTTTGGGTATTGGGTATGGGTATTATGCACTTTCAGTGAATAAACTGAATTTTTTGTGAATTTCTTTACGTAGCTATAATCATGTTTTTAATAAGGCAACGAGAATAAATTGAGAAGAAGTGCATGAAAACTAAATGAAGTGGACAAGTTTTTTGTACCTTCTCAATTTTAATCCAATTACTTATCAAAACTGAAAATATGTAATAACTTTTCGCTGTTCAGCTAGGATAAAGCATAGTAATGAAATAAGTCCTTGTTTGGTTGAGTATTTGCTAACAATAAATTAATTCATGTAATTATTCAACCAAGCACAATAGTGATTAATTGGTAAATATCCGAGAATCCAGTTGCGCCAACTGTCTCACTCATGGTGCAGTCAAACAATTATTTATATATGGAATTGGGGTTGTCCTCTGGTATCGGTACTATACCCACCTATATCATTTGGCGATCTCAACTGGCTGGGCCACCAAACTGGAACGCCAACTGTGACAAGTGAACAGAGTGTGGAAAGTGTTTGAGTGACGAGTGCACAAAAGACGCCCGCATAGGCGACATCAGAAGATTATTGTGGGGCGACAAGGAACGAGGACTAAGTGCTGAGGAGCTAGGATTGGACATGGGCGACAGATAGGACACGTTTTCAATAAAACCCCTGGCACACGTCCCCACGCCAATGTGCTGGCTTTGATCCAGACATCGCAGCTCAAATATTTGGGACCAGCTTTTGTGAGCTCATTAAATTTCGTCAATGTAAATATGTGTGCCGCTGCAAAGGAGAATGCAACACGTTGGTCCGTGTCCGTGTCCGTGTCTGTGTCCGTGTTGGTGTCCGTGTTGGTGTCCTTCGAAAGAGAGAGGACGAGAGGACGAGGCTGAAGGACGAGGAAGCCAAACGACAGCCGGCATATGCACTTCCGGCACATATCCTGTTACGACTCCTAGTTCTCGTCCTTCGCTCTCTGAATTTATTACGTGCAAATGTAAATAGCGGCACGTGCGGGCTCCGCTTTACCCAGCGCTACGCTGTCCTTCGGCTTTGTGAAAGGATCTAGTGGCATGGCAAGAAGAACAAGATACATGTTAGAAAACCATGAAAAATATTGTGTCAAAAGACTCAGCTATATCAATAACTTATTACATATTTAACCTTTTGAATACACTGACTGACTTACCTTGTTTGAGATATGAGATATCTTTACGGATAGCATTGCAGAGATATTTATAATATTGAAAAAGTATTTAGGCACATCTTTCTATCCGTTACTCGCAGAGCAATAGGCATACTTACATAATTCCATATTCGTAGCCCTTTACATTCACCGCCAAATGTTACTGACCTACAATGTACAATATGTACACCTGATAATATGGGTTACGACGATTCATTCTGCTTGCTAAGAAATTTTAAACGAACCTGGTGTAATAATAAACTCTTCGAGTGGAGGGTGTAAAACGCTTTACCCTATCCACATGAAAAGACGTTTTCCCTCTGTACTCAAAAGGTTGTCGCTCTTTGTTGCCTTTAAAAATCCTACCGCCGATCCTTCGTTCGCTCCTCCGTTCTGGCAATAAAAAAGTTGGCGTCGCCAAACAAAGGCGAGGCAGCTCGTCGTCTGAAGTCCCTGGAGCCAGGTCCCCGGAGTCCTGGTGCTCTGTCGACTAGTTGCCACACTGGGCATGCAACTCTCTGTCAATAGATAATACAGCCACAAGATACAAGATGCAATATACAAGCTACCAGAAACCAGATACCATGGCAAATAGTGCAATATGTACGTACGTTTATTTAGATTCTTTATTTTGACAATTTGACAATGCAGAAAATGTGAACGGAAATGGAGACAAACAAGCATTAGAAAGGCAAAGAAAGGAGTGCTTAAAGTGAAAGACCTTTATTAAGCTAATTAGAGTTAATCGGTGTTCCTTTTGTGGATAACTGAGTGGCACTCTATTGCTTACTATTTGGATGGGGGGAAAAGGGAAATTAAATCGATCGGTGTACTTTTCGTTCGATATATGTACATATATACTCTTACCTATTATTTGTATTTAATTACTGTGAATCAAATATATTGAATTATACAATCATTCGATATAAGTATAGTGAAAATAAAAGAAATTTTCCGTGAAGCATATATGTACTACTAAATTCCTAATTTTGACTTATAACTTATTTCAGCATCCCCATCAAAGTAAACACATGAGAAGTCATGCTAATGGAAGCTAGGACAGTATTATGATGAACTTGCTGGTGGTGAAGGAGAGCGGCGAGCGGATCGCCGACATCAGCTGTAGCCAGGAGCATACTACCAAATTTTCACCAAAATTGTCCCAAGTAGCCAAACATCGCAAGCTGGCGCAGCTCGAGATTGCATCAGGTTCGGGATTGGTGGGATTAGGAACGGGAACTGGTACCGGAAGTGGGTGTGGTCCAGCTATTCGGTGGCAGCTATTGCTACTGCTCTTGCTCGGTAACTGCATTGGTAAGTGATGACAGATCCTGAAATCAACGAGCTCTGGCGCTGGGCAAATGCCGATTAATGTTTTCGCTTTGCTTCCGTTATTACGATAATCCTGCACTATCGAATGGCTAGAATATGGTAATCGACCACTTGACTTTAATCGATTTACCTGTATTCCAGCTTTAACTACGTTATGCCTGCTTGATTTTCCCGTTTAGGTCGATTGCAGTTATCGACCTAATTGGTTTGTTTAGCTTAACCATATTGATTTGCCTATCGTTAACAGACCGCTCGCTATTGACACTAATCCACTGGCACAGAAGCATATACACGGAGAAAAATGAAACAACACTTTTTTAAGACACGGCTATACTATGTAAATAGAATACCCGAATAGCCGTACAAAAATTCTATGGATTTCTTTATGATTCTATGGCATTAACATTGCGTTGACGAAACATTTCAAGTCATTTTAAAAAGACAAAAAGAAAGCGGGATTTCCCTTTTTGTGATGTTTGTTAAATTGGACATACATTTTTCTCCTCTGTGCACTATTGCTCACACGCACACATAAACATCCTTACAACTTACACGCACGCACAACACATAGCATATGTAAATTTGATCGAAATTGTGTTAATTGTTCAATCAATGTCTTCTCTTCATGGAAATGTCAATTGAAATGAAGATCTTACCGTTTCGAACAAAATCTCCTCAGTGGGCGCCTTCGAGCCGGACTTTGTGATTCCGCTGGAGAACGTGACCATCGCCCAAGGTCGGGACGCGACCTTCACGTGCGTGGTGAACAACCTCGGTGGTCATCGGGTGAGTGGTGACGGTTCGTCAGCCCCAGCCAAGGTATGTATCGGTTTCAAGCGCAGCGTTGAATTCTCAACTTCCGTTCCGTTTCGATTAGTTCCGGTTCGTTTCGTTTCGTTTCAACTCCTTTCGTTTTGTCCCCGATCTCTTTCGTTCTGTTTGATTTGTCATTTCAAGTGCACAATATGCATATAACTAATACAGTTTTAACGATTTTCCAATCTAAAAGGCACCAATAACAATAACGAGTTCCCAACTGCACCACAATTATCGCAATTATGTAACCGTTAAGCGCACCTATTCCTATTATACGCATATCTATAGTTAACTACCAGTATAACAATCATAGCACCATACAATATTTACTATATATATAGTACCCACAAAAAATATGTATATAGAGCACTCTGCATATTAAACGCCTCGATGCACAGCAACAGCAACAGCAACAGCAACGACTGAGGCAAAAGGACCAAACAATAACAGTAGCGAAAATTTCAACAATCGCATTGAATCGATTTCGAATCGATTTGAATCGCATCGACGAATCGAACAGCGGCATCAAAATAAATTTAAATAAACATGACACAATTTGTGCGATGCGAAACCGAAAACGAAATATGCATACCTTATTGTTTTTATCATCGTATTATATTATTATTAGCACTCACATTTAATTTATAACACTCACAAAGCGGGGAGTCCGGGGACCCGGGGATCCGGGGATCCGGGTTCCCGACTCCGGCATTGTGCCAAAGAATTTAAGCGATAAAAGAGCAGCGCACAAAAACTACCAGCTGAAAGCGATTGTTGTTAACAACAATAAACAATCGTGAATCGTTAAAACACAAAAAAAATTAATATTACAATAATAAATGCGAAATAGCTTTTATTCAGCGCATCCCAGGGGGCTGTACTTACATACATACATGTACATGTATATGAGGTCGCATCGCACTGCGTAAACAATGAAAACAAATTAAGTCGTTGTATCAGCGAGGATTTAATCTCTTTAAAGCCTGGTTATCCCTTAATCGCAAAAGTCATTCGTTCTAAGCGTACAACATGAGATTTTATATGATTGTTAAATTCCATGAGTAGGCATACGAAGCTCGATTGGTAATTGATAATTTTTACTTACAAATGCATACAAAAATTAAAAGGAGTTTCAAATTATCTAAGCATTTCATGTCCATTTTCATGAACAAAGTTCATGAATTCTTTTGTAATATTCATTAAATACCTATTACCTAGAGTAATCGTATCGAAATCATCGAAGAGAAAATATTCCCGTGAAACCAAACAACAACTTTGAATATGACCCTGTCGGTCAAATTCTGTAAAATGTCTTCTGTTAAATTCTTTCCGTTTCAATTTTCGATGCATTCGATTTAAATGCGTTTTTAAGTGTACAATGCCCACAGTATCTGGAATACCCATTAAACGAAATTCAAATGGGGTATTTCTTTCTCTGAATCAATAATAAAAACTGCCGAAGGTTTACTTTCAGATTGAGATTATCCAAATTTAGTCACATCTATCCACTTAATCCCCTTGATATCAACTAATATGCATGACTTCGATCATTTTCCTAGGTTCCACAGTTTATGTAACCCCATCAAAAAGGGTATCTGGTAGTCCTCGCTACCACTCTTTCATTCGTCCGACTATCCGACTATGTCGCCGTCCCTGTCGCCCTGCCTGTTTGCGTCGCGCATCAAAGAGTGTTAATCAACGAAATGGCATCATAAATAAAAACGCCATATCATATAAATCCTTCGATGTTTCAATAAAACAAAGAGAACAAAGCCAAACTGCAATGAAATGGCTGAAGCGGACAGAAAAAGGAGAGTAGTAATGCCCCATGTCATTTCATTTAAAGTACAAATATATTCCAACAAATAAGTTGTTTTCGTAATGTAATAAAACAAACGGCAAGGCGATGAATAATAGCTAACATTGAAGAATATGGGATGCCCCAAAGTTTAATTACAATTAATTTTGTTGCTGATAGAATGAAATAAGCTTACTAACGTTAAATTCGATTTCTTTTATAGAAGTATAACCATATTCTGATCATTCGTTTTCTGGTTATATCTAAGCTAGCATTAAATCAGACATGATCAAATGGTCAGGTCCATAACATCTTCCGGTTTCGTATTAATGGGACTGCTTAGCATAACATTCCCCTAACATAGAATGGCAAGTGTGACCAGGATTCAATCTGAAGCAGTCGCATGCAATGCACTCACTCAATTCCTCGTCGGCTTTGCATAATTAAAGATTTATGTCATAGAAAACTTTGGATGAATTTGCTAAACGCGACTTCTGCTGCTCATCCATCATCTGCAAACAATGCGATGGCATTGGCATTGTTTCATTTGTATGCTACCCTCTCGGTCGCACTCGCACTCCGGGTCTATCTCTATCTCTGTCCCTCTGTTTGTACTTTTCTTTCCGCTTTTCGGTTCGTTTTTAGCCCAAATTCTCGGGCATCTTTTACTGTTTTTATTTTTGGTTAGTAAAATACAGAAAAATATTAATAAAAATAAATTCAAGCGCACCGAGTTCAAACCGAAACAAACTTTGCACAATTTTTGTATATGCATATAACTTACGTATGTACAATATAATCCATGAGAGTGCTGGTGTGTGAGTGTGTGCGAATGTGTTTGTGTGTGCGTGAGCGTTGTACTTTATATAGTAGTGTGTTGTCCATGTAGTAACTGTAGATTTACTTTATGACTTTGCTCGCTTTATTTGCATTTACATTTGAAAATTTTTTGCAATCCGTTTTACATATCCACTTCTCCGCTCAGATTTTTTGTTGGCCCACTCTTTGTTTGCCTGATTTTCGTCACAATCCGTTTGAGCCTTTGTTTGAAATCCCCAACCCTCCAAAGAGCCCCCGGCCTTCCCATCCCATCCATGCATTACTCAATAAATTTGCTTTATTGAGTAAATAAATAAAACGCCAGTGCCGCCGTCGCGCTGCAACATCAAACGTTCGTCCTGGCTGCCGTCCATGGGTATTTATTTTCCAAGAGGGCTCATAACCCATCACCCGTACCCCCGCACCATCCGCCCCACATTTCCGAGCAGTCACCTTGCAACACCAACCCCACACCCACCGAACGTACCGCTATTGACACACTCAATAAAAAACGAGGAAAAAAACGTAATGCGAGGTATGGGTCTCAGCTGTATTGGCATTCCTGCTTATTGGATTGCTGGACCCGCTACAATGTAAACGTGCAAAACGGCTGCCTGGTTTGCGGATCACAAAGGACTAATGGCAAATATTTTATCACTTTTTAGTCAAAAGTTGTATCAATCAGCAGCGAATTCAAAAAGGACCCAGGGCCATGTGGATTTTAGCTTCTAGCTTTTAGAGATTCAACACAGTGTTTTGCAATGGTTTTGCATCTGCACTTTGTGCTTTGCAGCTTACAAAGAATTGCGTTACTTAAATGAGGATAGAGGCATTCATTAAATACACCAAAGGATATATTAACGCAGTATTCTTGAACAAAAGTTTGACAAAGTCGTAAATATAGGAACAAATTGAAATATTTAACAGAAGCACGAGAATTTGGTAAAGTTTTGATTATTATTTTCTAGCTTTTACATAGAGAATGGGAAAGATTAGGCTACATTGACTAATAGTTTTCCATATTAAATTCATCGTAAAATACATATTTCCATTAAATTGTCTTCTTAACGCTTGGGCGATTTAATATTCGCTTTTAAATAAATACTAGTCCAGCTCATTTTTAAACACCTTTTCATCAAATAAATAAATGTGCTATCATCAAATAAATAAATGTGATATTTGAAAATGTAAGCCAAGGGCTCTAATTGTTTGGTGACCTTCGAAATACTTAAAAACAAAATTTCAAATCAAAATCGCCATGAGTTACCAAATAAATAGGCTTAAAAATTAAACTGTTAATTGAAAACTTTTTTCTTAAAGCCATATATATACGCTACTTCCTCAGAATAATGACTTGGGAATTCTAAGCCGCGAAGACACCATTCGGAAATGGAAAAAATTCGTACAGGTTAGAAGATTTTTCGTAATACTCGTACAAAGCCTATATGTCCAGTTTTCCCCTGAGTGTACCGAGCCGACTTTATCGTTCATCAGTTCCTTTTCCACCGTTCCCGTTTCCTTCCTCCGTCGCCGTTCCCCTTCCCCGTTCCACTTTCCGGATTAGCGAAACCCGTTTCGTTTCGTCCGCACAAAGCCGCTTAAGCCTATTAGCTAAAACCCCTAGACTGCTCTCAGTCCGGGACATCATAATGTTAATTAAAACTAGGCGGCGTAGAGAAGCTGGGCGGGAACGGGGCGGTGCTGGGATTAGTGGAATGGGGGAGCATTGCGAGTGTTGCAACGTTTGCCTGCCTGCACCATACATACGTGCACTCATATTTATCCTTTTAGTCGTTTTCCCAGTACCCATCCTCTTCCCTTGACGTTCATCCACTCTTTTTTCTAATTGTGCATGCGATGTTAATGCCAACTGATTAGCCGCTTTACAACGCACCGCCAACTGCACCCATAATTCATGACTCTTGTGTTTCCTTTCCCTTCGTTTCTGTCTGTCAGACTATCTCTTTTTCTCTCACACTATCTCTGTGTGTGTATCATGCACATGTGAGCGTTACTTCCAATTGTATGTACGTTTGTTTTATCTTTGGTTACAAACAAAAGGAAAAGAACATGTATAGAAACGCATAAGAAATAAGACGCGATTGCATAAGCGCAATATGTTAACTAATTGTTGAATGTTCTTCTCTCCACACACACACACACGCGCACAAACTAAAACCCATATCAACAAAAAACACACTAAAATCCATTCGCCAAATGGCCAACGATGGACGCTGAAAACCGAAAACCGAAACCCGAAAACCACAAACCCAATTCCACTAATTGCACTTGAAATATCCCTTTTCATATCCACCGACCATAACAACACCACCAACAATGATTCTAACCATCTGCTCTCGATGCCAAAACCACCGAAAAAAAAACAAAAACCCCCCAACCCAAAAAAAACCCACCCATCCCACCCCAAAACCAAAAACTTGCAAAAAACTCCTCCACTGCTCCTGTGCGAAATGGAAATGGCGTCAAATTGCGCTGACATCTGACGATGACAACAACAAAAATACCAATAACAATGCTACTCCAACAACACAATACAACAACGACCTCAAATCTGAAACGAAACTGACTATCAACACTACTGCCGGTTCCTTTGAATCCATTGCAACGACACTGGTGCAAATGGCCAACCTTGGGAAATCCGTCACACAATTTAAATCCCACCCCTGCTCAACACTCCAATAAACCGTGTACCCCAAACAATAAATAATATTGAAAAAACAACAATGCTAACATTTCACAATATTCAACAACACATTTGGTGTTTCTTCAACAACCGTACTTAACTTAACCGACGAATGTTCGATGCCCAACTCAACCTGGTGTTAATTCAATAACCATATGATCCGGTGAACCTGCGTTCGTTGAAATCGACACCAACATTGGACAATCTTAACGCTCGGGTAACCAAACAACCCAACAACGCGACAACGCGCGAATGTTGCCCACAATGGCATTAACTAAATATAATGTCCTCGAAACTTTTCCTGTGGGTGGATATCAAACTGCAATTTCCGAACATCTGGCGTCCGCTCACATCCACACGTTCATATATATCCTGAAACACAAACACAAACAACACTTTGACATGCAACAACGGCCAACCGCTGTCTTCATCAACGCACTCGGACACACACACACACACAAAAACACACGCATGGACATCCAAACCGGCGCTGTCATCAACTCAACAACAACAATGGTCATCCCTTTATCCCCACTTCCATTTCCCCGATTTCCCCCGATTTACCCCGACTTACCACGATTTTCCTCGATTTCCCTCGATTTCCCTGGATTTCCCCCCATTGTGCTCATTGTGCCCAAATGTCACCCCCGTTTCCATTTGGCAAACTGGCACCATCAGGTCGCCTGGATTAAGGCCGATGCCAAGGCAATTCTGGCCATTCACGAGCACGTGATAACCAACAATGATCGATTATCGGTGCAGCACAACGACTACAACACATGGACGCTCAACATACGCGGCGTCAAAATGGAGGACGCCGGCAAATACATGTGTCAGGTCAACACGGATCCCATGAAGATGCAGGTGAGTGCGGCGAGTTCACAGCGGGTTCCGACTCTCCAACTGTCTTGCCCGGAAAAACGAATCATTTGTTTTCTGTCCAGATTATAATAAATGTCGCTGCCACCGGTTACTCTGCAAAGTTGAAAAGGCCATAAGGGCTTGCCACAAACCCCCCCCCCCCCCTTGACTCGCTAGCCACAATATAAGGTGCATTTTTAATATTTTTCGTATGCAAGATGGTAGATGGTAACATTCTTTGAGAGCCCAAGCAATCTGTAATAAATTATACTAATTAAAAAGGGACAAGAATATAAACTGCTGGTCTTAGGTTTCATACAACTTTGCTTCATATATATTAATTAAATGACGATAGAAAAGAAGTTAAAAAGCCAAAATCATTTCATATTTAATTATATTTAAAATATAATACTGTAATGATTATACAATTTTAACAAAATTGTGTTTTTCAAACATTTTCTTAAAACCACTAAAAAAAAATAAGGCGAATTTTTTCGGTCATTAAAATGGGCGCACTTTGACTAGTTCATTTATATAAGAAAAGTATTTGAATTTTTATTTAAATTACGAGTTGGCATTACTATTTGATTAATTTGAAATAAAAAATAAAAATGTCATTTATTTCGTTAGCAATAACTTCATAAATACGTTCCTGTATAGACTGGTACAAGGAATCTACGTAGCTCAAGGAAATCTCGCTCCAATAAAAAAAAATCTCTTAAATAGCTCTGCTAATATTTCCTTATATTCGTATTGCTTTCCTCCTTCGTATACCTTCCATGTTAGCCAGCCCCAAACATTTTTAAGAGAATACGGTGACCAGGTCATAATATTAACGTTTTAACTGGAAATAAAAGACTAATACTCGAGAATTATGAATAGGAGCATTGTATTGTTGAAAAACCTAGACGTTGAATATTCTAGTGCCTTTGATAAAAGGGTATACGAGATTCGGTGAAAAGTATATAACAGGCAGAAGGAAGCGTTTCCGACTATATAAAGTGTATATATTGTTGATCAGGTTCAATAGACGATCAGTATCTGTCCAAATGTCCGTCTGTCCGTGTGAACATCGAGTTCTCAGGGACTATAAAAGCTAGAAGGTTTGAGATTCAGCATACAGATCCAGGACCACTGTACCGCCATAAACCGCGCAAAACTGCCACGCCCAAACTTTTGAAAAACGTGTTGCTTGCCACGCCGACTCAAACTTTAGATAAAAGTTTAGAATTTTCAGCACATTAATTGATTTGTCAATTAGCTTATGCTTTTGAAATGAATTAAGATATCGAAGCGATATCAACCAATGCAAAAACAGACATCAGAAAAATTGATGATAAACTATTAATTACAGGGGGTGATTTAAAAATGACGGAATAACTGCCATTAAACAGCGCCCTTTTTCGTGTTTATTGTGATATAATTAGTTCACATCTTTATCAAGTTTTATATTCTTATATTTCAAATTCACCCACGTATAAAATAAAGTATTTCAATATTAAATACTAATAGGTCATCTGCTATATTGGTTAATCAAGATATTACTGGCCTCAACTGATGATTAAAGAAGAGTGCTTACAATAGCAATGATTGAAACCAAACCATTTGTGGGCTGCCATGCACTACTACCTTTGAAAGATCTCATGTTTTCCTTTAACAAAGTGTTGCCTAATCCCTTCTGTTATGCAAATGTTTGGCATAAGGCGATACAAAGAGGTTCATGTACATCAATGCCGTAGTTTTTTTTTTGGATCTATTGCTAAGGCGAGGCATTAAGTATTTGCATCTCCCGTGAAAGGCTTTCATTTTTTGCTGCAGCCTAATTTCTTGAAACTTACAAAGCATCAAAGCTATCAACTTTCAGTTGCCTCTCCGAAGGCCGGCGCAAAAAAATTCCTAAGAGAGTAGGGTATAATGAAATTATTCCGAGAATGTTGGAGATCCCTCTTGGTCCTTCGCTTGTGCTGGTGTGTGCGTGTATGGAGTGTGTGTGTGTGTGTGTGCGCGTGTGTATGGTGCATATATCCTGGCCTCCTTCTATTTTTTCCCACTTCTTTGTGTCTGTGCGGGGTGACATTTAAACACGATATATAAACAATGAAGCGCTTTAATGACAAAAATAAATAACAAACACAGCGCCGCTGCAATGTTGACGTCACCAAAGAGCGCTTGTGTGTGTGTGTGTGTGTGTGTGTGTTTGCGGGGGGTCCTCTGGAATTTTGCGGGGGAATTTTCCTATGTGTGCGCGTCGTTTTCATCTGACGTTTGGTGTTACTCGAGTCGAGGCAAGTCGAGTCGAGTTGAATAGAGTTTTTTTTTTTTGTGCAGCACCATCCCGCCATTAAGCGACATGTGGAAAACGATTGCGTTTTCAATTTCATTTCATTTATGCTGCAAAGATGGCGATGAGGGAAACGTGGGTGGGTGGCGGTACCACCCAATCCCGGCCGCCACTTCCCACTTCCCACTCCCCGTCTCCCCCTTTGTAATAAAATCAACCTAACAAAGCGAATTGAGTGAAAAGCAAATATGAGACAAATAAAACGCAAACAGGCTTGACATTTCTCCAGCTTTCTCGCATGCCGTCCTGCTTTCCAGCATTTTTTACCCACTGCCGCCGTATAAATTTCGCGCTTGGCTCGTTTGGGGTTTTCCCTTTTTTGCTGCCAGCCAGCCTCTCCTTTTTCCCAGTGACGTCAACTTTATTTTATGACACAACTGTCAACTGACAACGACAATGATAGCAGCAATTCGGTTATTGTTGCTAGCAGCCAGCAACCGCAGAATGAAACAAATGTTAAAAAAGGCAAAAAAGGGGAAAAAAAAACATTGGGCATGGGACATTGCGCTCTATAATGAGACGGCTATTTGCCGTTGAGTGCAGCTAAAATGTTGACTAATACTTATTAAAAGGGCTAACATTAGTGGCACCTTCAATTGCATGAAGCGTTGAACATTGATTCAAATGTACATATTTTAAACTCGATTAAAAAAACAAATTATATCGAAAAATTGGGGCAAGAAATTATTTAAAAAAACAGCTTAGTAAATACTGATTCGAAATCATTAAGTTCTGTATTAAAGGAAAAAACTTTAAAGTCTTTTAAAAGAACTAATATATATATATATATATATATATACCTTGCTGTATGGCTGTATGGTTCACTGGGCGTATGCGTAATATATATAACAGGTCGAATAAGCGAACCTTATGGCGAATTTAATGTGTATCCGAAATGTTTTCGCTTGCAGACGGCCACCTTGGAAGTGGTCATCCCACCGGACATTATAAACGAAGAGACCTCCGGGGACATGATGGTCCCAGAGGGCGGATCCGCCAAGCTCGTTTGCCGAGCACGTGGTCATCCGAAGCCGAAGATCACGTGGCGACGCGAAGATGGCAGGGAGATTATTGCCCGCAACGGCTCACACCAGAAAACAAAAGGTAAGTGCAATGCATCCTACTCACGGACTTGCAAAACTGAATTATTGCATTTAAAAATAAAAAATTTGTATGCTTCCTGCCTGATTAACAATACAAATATTTAAAGCCAACTGCAGACGAACCGAACTACACATTTACACAATAATTTAAACATATGGAGCCCATTTTAAAGCAACCACCACATATTGTTATGTACTCACCCCTATACCACAATACTCATTTCCTCACCCACAGCACAATCGGTGGAGGGCGAAATGCTGACGCTGTCGAAGATCACGCGATCGGAAATGGGCGCCTACATGTGCATTGCCTCCAACGGAGTGCCACCGACGGTGAGCAAGCGGATGAAGCTACAGGTGCACTGTGAGTACCACTACAGTATATAACTATCCATATATGATACATGATAAATGGGTAGCGCCACCTGCAGCCGTTGGCCAAGAAAATGGACTGATTTATGGCAGTCGAAGGCAGCTAATGCCGCATAATAATCATAATGGTAACATATAGCCCCGTTCGGATGTGCTGTGCTGTGCTTGTTCCAGAAGGGGGCTGTTCCGTATCGGAGTCGTATGTATGTGGCAGAACTATAACCGGAAGCGGAAGAGGAACAGGAACAGGAACAGAACCGCAGCAATAACGCAGCGGCGGCAACTGCAAGTGTTTCCGTTTCGATATCCGGCAGCTTCCTTCACGTGGCCGACAAACTTTCCAAATGCATTAGGGCGCCAAACTTGTGGATGTTGGGTCAAAGGGCATTTTTCCCTACGAATATGGGGAAAGGGGAACGGGAAATATGGAAAACGGGTGGGGGGGTGGCGGGTGTGAAGTGTTTCTTGGGGTAACGCAACGTCACGTTTCTGCAGTAAAACTTTAAAGTTGTGTGAGTTGGCGAGTTTGTGTGTCATGTGAAGTGGTAATTGTTAAGGTTCTGCAGTTCTGCACTATCCCTCTGTCTGCCCACATAAAAAAACCCCCTTTAAGACCTCTTAAAAAACCCCCCCTGTAACTGTTTTACCTTCCCGCATCAAAGTTAATGAAATTTCCAAAAGGGGCAAAAGTTCAAACGACGACAATTGGGCAAGCGCAAAAGCAAGAGGAATTGGGAGAACGCAGAAAAAAAGGCGGAAAAAGGGGAAAAGTACGGGAAAATGAAGGAAAGCCGTAGGGGAAAGCAGAAGAGGGACAGCGAAGAATACCTAGAACCACCAGCTTCTCTGAAAACCCAAAAGATTGTATCCGAAAATTATATTGACACGGTCGTGAATATGTGGCGTCAGTTTCTTCAGCCACACACACACATATGTACTTACTTTTGACGCAAAAATTAATTTTCATTTATATTTTTTTTTTTTTTATCTAAGCCGCAAATTTCTTTTTCTTTTTCTTTGTCATTTCATTTTCATTTTACTCCAAACGAAGTCACCCACCTTCCGGTCCTCGAAATTTCAATTTAAAAATCCCCATATGTGCGGAAAGCGGGAAACGCCATTCTATATTCGCGATTCTTAAACGCCACCCACTCCCGCCGCCCAACTAGGTGTCCTTGTCTCAGCCGCACATTTCACTCGACGCCCTGATTGATTCTAATCAGAAAATTAAGTGGCTCCTCGAGGTCGTTTGCCATGTATTAGCACTAATGTTAAAGATTTCTCTTCCTCGACATCCGCAACTCTCGAATTGGGAAAGTCAGAAAAGCTGTTCAGAGCTTTACTTTTCAGGAACTTAATCCACATTCACTCTAAGATGTTCGATCTTCTATACATATTTTTTTATTAATATAAGAAATATATGTTTATTACTTGGCAGTTGATATAGATAGATTTTAGACATAAATAAATGGCGCAAATGAAGGCTAAGCATGTGTATTTACAAATCAATTGACTTATTTCTGCGAATAAGTGTTACCAATTGAAAGGCCTTAAAAACTAATGAATTTACATAGTTCCTAACTTTTAATAAAGCATGAGAAAATTCAACTTTCGATGCTGGAGTATAAAACAATGCTATAGTCGAGTAAACCGACTAACAGATACCCGTTGCATACGCTTCTACGACTCTAGTATACCCCTTTACTCAGCAAGTAACAGGTATAAATATGTAAATGAAAAAATGAACAAAAAATATAATTTTTCCGACTGAGTCATAGATTTTAAGAGAACTTTTAAACGAGTGCTATTAGAATAAGTAACCCAGTTGTTGACAACAAATAAACAAAGTAAATAAACAAAAATTTGCAGTAGGGTTATAAACCTTCAAATAGACATTCATTTTCTTCTAAGCAAATTTACAATTCGTCTTAGTATTTGGCTAACGTTATGATTGTTTTTTGTTTCATTGTGAGGATACTGCGTAAATTTCTGTAAACTTCCCTCTCTGACACAGCACTTTTTTTTAAACTCAAACGGTTGTATTAAAATAGAAGAATAGAACAATGGAACTAATTCAAACATCGACCAGCTGTTGCCACACGACGAATGAAACAAGAGAAACACACGGATTATTAGATGCGAAGAATTCGAGCTCAGCTCTTCAGGGAGTTCTTCGCTCTATTTTCCATTCTTCGGAGTATCCAGCTAAGCACACAGCCAATGCTGCCGTCACGGGGGATTCTTAGCAAAAAGGCTGATGGATGAATTCGACACCGAATTTTTGGGTATAAAAGGGGCTACACGTACATAACTCAAATCAGTTGCTATTGGAGCAAAAGTCCCACAATGCGTGCCTACATTGCAATTACCCTGCTGGCCCTGGTGGCAGTTGTCGTGGCCCAAGGGGGAGGCGGAAGACGTGGTGGACGCGGTGGCGGCGGAGGCGGTGGCCGAAGTCTTGGAGGATTCGGAGGACGTGGAGGCGGTGGCTTCGGCGGTCGCGGTGGTCCTGGTGGTACTGGTGGCCCCGGTGGCTTCGGCGGACCTGGTCGCTTTGGAGGGCCTGGAGGACTTGGCGGTGGTGGAGGATTCGGAGGTCCCGGCCGCTTTGGCGGTCCCGGAAGCTTCAATGGTGGATTCGGCGGTCCTGGCGGTTGGGGCCCACGTCCACGTCCTCGTCGCCCAAGACCTTGGTGGACGACAACGGAGAGTTCCTTGGCCGACACCAGCAGCACAACTAGCAGCTCCTCCAGCTCCACCGACAGCAGCTCCTCTGCCAGCTCCACTGATAGCTCCACCGATAGCTCCACCGATAGCTCCACCGATAGCTCTACCGATAGCTCCACCGATAGCTCCACTGATAGCAGCTCCACGGAGAGCACTACTGGTTCGGGATAGATTCTGAGTCTCAATTGCAGCGTATTGAAAACTTTCTGGGAAATGTATGAAAATAAAATCTAATTGGCACATTGAAACTTAATTTCATTAACTTGGAATATATTAGTCATATACAGTCATATTAGTCTTACAGACTAGCCGAATCTATTCAGCAATGTCCGTTCGTATTAAGACCTTTGATTCGCACCAAAAAATATCTCGATTAGCATATGAGATTGAAAGCTGTCTCTTAAGAGAATTATCGTTTCTGTTATTTCTTCGATATCGACAGGCAAATCAATCATCTGATTAATGAAATATCATCATTTGTTATCATAAAGTAAACAGCATGAAGGCTAGTTATTTTGATAATTTAATTTTGGCAGCTGCCTGCCGAATAGCTCTATTAGGGCAAATTGAATTTTCAATAAGTGGTAGGCTAAGCGAGAATTGGACATAATAGGAAACACCCGACACCGCTGAGAACACCACATGACATATGCTGCACCATTTCGAGTCCAAAGGGGTGGTGCAACGAACGGGGGCACGGGCACAAACGTGCGGGGAACCTAGTAGGAGTAGGGACCGAAAATCCGGACGCCATATAGAAGAGGGCTGAGAGTGCGGAATGTCCAAATCCAATAAATTGACCAATAATGAACGCTCGAATGCAGCTCGAGGCGAGAGCGCTGTGCAGTGGGTGAACGTGGGAGCAAAGTTGAAAAGCCAAAAAACAATGATGGTCAGTGGCTCTGGCCTGCGGTACTTTGGTCCTTCGCTTTTCCGTCTGCGCTCCCTGGGGCGGCTTCAAGACAACGTCAAAGGCAAGGGCGAGGGGCCAGAAGCTCGAAAAAAAAGACACGAAAAGAACGCAAAAAATCAACTTGCAAAAAATTCCGAAAAGAACAAAAAAAAAAAAAAAAACAAACTCAACACGACACGGACAACATGGAAAAGCTCCAAAGGGCAAGCCCAATGAATTAATGGCACGTCCTTGGCGAACTAAAAATGCTCTATTCGAAGCAAAGCAAGTGTAAAACAATTAATTCGTCGCTTTAAAGGCCTTGAAACCCTTTTCTTACAAAATTACACCCTGCTGTTTCCCAAACACAAGTGCTATATATTCTCTCAATATCTAACTTTAAGCTTTAGATCCCGAAAACTTATGATTTTGAATAGATAGATTGAGCTCTTCTATTGCGTAATAGTTTCTCAATATCTAACTTTAAGCTTTAGATCCCGAAAACTTATGATTTTGAATAGATAGATTGAGCTCTTCTATTGCGTAATAGTTTCTGAATAAAAATCTTACAAATCGCTGAAGCAAATACAAGAGTTTAAACGAAAGATGCTTTAGTGGAGGAATCATTAAACCGTTCTGGGGTCATCACTCCTTCGACAAGAAAAGCCAATTCCCAGCCCAGCCGGATAAGTGACTGTATTCCTAGTAGGGAGTGGAAAATAGGAAAATCCGAAAAGAAACTAGCAATATGGCTTGCTCGTTTTATTTGCCACTGACTGACCACTGGGCGAAAACGATGGATGATGCTGCTGCTGCGCTGCTGCTGCTGCAGGCTCGTGGTCCTGCTGCTGGTCCTGATTGCTGGCCAGGATTGCTGACTTCCACTCTAACAACAAAATAATTCATTTTCAATTAAAATCGTATCAGTTGTTGTTGGCGTTGCTGCCATTAACCGACAGCGAAAAAAAAAAATAAAAATCACAGCTGGAATCGGGAATCCGGAGTCAGACAAAGGGTTTGAAGTTTGACTTTGCTCCCTGGTGGCGGCCAGCTTAATTGCCGCTCTAGTCCGCGGGGGCAACGTTGTGGGTTACGAGTTGAGGGTTTAGGGCGGAGGACAAGCAGAGATTCAGCGGGTTTACGGGGAGGCGGGTGGGCCAGGTCACAAGGCCACTGATGGCTTATTAATTGGCACTGCCACCGGGCGCGGGTTCATTCACCATCCACACTGACTCCCAACCCATTTGCTCCGTCTTCTCCTCCGCAGTTCATCCGCTGGTGCAAGTGCCAAATCAATTGGTCGGCGCCCCGGTCCTTACGGATGTCACATTAATTTGCAATGTCGAGGCATCGCCGAAGGCCATCAATTATTGGCAGCGCGAGAATGGTAAGTTGCACAGCAACATCTTAAATGTCATTTCCCTGATTTCCATTTCTAGCACAAATTAACTCAGTGATACGCAACATTTTTATTTTCAAAAATAACTAAAAACATAGTTTTTCATTTCATTTTAATTCTGAAAAATACTTTGAAACTGTTCAATTTCATTAACACGATTAGATTAAAATTTATTCAATTCTCCATTACCTACAAAAAAAAAAAACTTAGCAATATATCGACTCAATACTGAGCTTATTGCGAAAAATCCCTTCATCTGCCCTTTTTATTTAGAAACTGTATAGTCTCATTATGTACCTTACATTTATCGCATTTTTTTTTCTCAGTGTGCCTGATGAGCGGGGAGTGGCCACGAATTGAATTTTTCATTTAGCATCCGCTCGAGTTGAAACTCGGACTGGTTCAAACTTTATAAACCTTTCAATGCCGCAATTTGTCTTTATTTGGTTCGTGTTCCCAGCTCAAATATTTTGTTGTCCCCCCGGGGAGAGGTGGGGGTGGGGGTGGGGAGGTGGAGCAGCAGGAGCTGGCTGGATCTTTCGTCAAGAGCATTTGACGTATATTGCAGACGTGACGAGAGCCGCCGCGTAAACGTGAATCGCTCGACGGCAATGCCAGAAATGTCATCATCCATGGCTCGTCTCCTCGTCAACGGAGTCCTTTCAGCCCCTTTCTTCGCATTTCTCCGAATTTCTCCACCTTTCTCCTACGGTCCCCGTCTTCCCCACCCTTTACCACCCTTCACCACCCGTGCTCCGTTCTCCTCACGTAACTCGAGCTCATTTGGCCCGATTCCCTGCTTCGTATTCATGACTTCATTCACACCTCAACTCATCACATCACATCACATCTCGTTTTCATCGTTGCTCATTTCGATTTTTCTAAATTTTCTTTTACTTTTTTGGCCTGGGAACAGGTGAAATGATTATTGCCGGCGATCGTTACGCTCTCACCGAAAAGGAGAATAATATGTATGCCATCGAAATGATTCTGCACATCAAGCGGCTGCAGTCAAGCGATTTCGGTGGCTACAAATGTATCTCGAAAAACAGCATTGGCGACACCGAGGGCACCATCCGCCTATATGGTAAGAAACAACATCTGGCATACTTTTTACGAGAATAGCCACATTAAAGACACCAAAAAGTTGCTCGATTTCATGGCAAATATGATCGTAATATACCACTACGAGCTAAATTGAAATAAGCAAACTAAATTCTACTCTAATTCACTATGTTTCGCATTGGAAAAAGGATACAAAAAGATATATATATATATATAGATGCCACTAAATTGATTCCCTGATTGATTTCGTGATATACATATAGCAATTAACTAATATAAATTAAAGCATACGCCCTCTGTTCTCTCCTTTGTATTTTTTCAGAAATGGAGCGTCCTGGGAAGAAAATCCTTCGTGATGATGATCTCAACGAAGTGTCGGTAAGTTGAAGCCATAAACATAAAGGTCCTTGCCATCCCCGAACCCATACATATATTTAAGAACTTGGCCCAACCTTTATCGAGACAATTGAAACGAAGCAAAACGAAACAAAACAAAACGCACTTGCCTTCTTTCATCCCGCAGAAAAACGAGGTGGTGCAGAAGGACACGCGCAGCGAGGATGGGTCACGCAACCTGAACGGCAGACTCTATAAGGACCGCGCTCCGGATCAGCACCCGGCCAGCGGGAGTGACCAGCTGCTCGGACGCGGGACAATGCGGCTAATCGGGACATTTCTATTAGCCTTATTGGTATTATTCACAGCGCTGGCCGAGGCCGGGCCAACAACATTGTCCTGCCGCACAAAAGGCGGCAGACAAAAGAAGGCCAAGGAAACGAGCTGGAATGGGCGGCGGGCAAGGGACGGCAGAGAGGATGGGCACGCGGCAGAGTGGAGGCAGTGCTGGGAGAGATCGGCGCTTAGTTGGAGGCGGTCAGCGCCTCCAGAGTTAGATTATTATAGCTTAATTCAATTGTAATTATACAAACAAGATTATGATGCAAGGGTCTCCTGTTCCCGAGTCCCGCTCCTGCCACACACACCTGGCACGGGCCAGGAAACAAAGGCATTAATCAATGGGGATGCCGGGGCTACCACCCACCACTTCACTGACTAATCATCTACGCCTATGCTAATTGCAAGTGGGTGGGGCGTCAAGACGGGACAGCGCTAATTGAATGCATATTAAATCAAAAGGGAAAAGAGAGAAAACCTAAAGTGTCGTAGTTAAGTGGAAAAGAAAACGCGTTTAAATGTTACCTCGTTAGTGGAAAATGATGGCAAGGGAAAGCCCAAATCCCCCCCACAAGTGGACGTCAACTATAAACCATATTACGATTAAATGGTGTTCGGCTCTTTAAATGGCTTTAGCTACTATAAAGTAAACAAAAGTACGCCCGCAGAAGGATATTTGCGTACTATAAATAATGATTACGATAAAGACATTGATACGTATATTTCTACATGTCTATATAATAAAGTAACGTTCGCTTTCGTTCAACTAAGTCCCTAATTTGTTGAGTTCGTGTTTCTAGATGAAATATATACACATATACATGAATCTATATGTATTAGGTGTTTAATCAAGAGTTCTGTATATATATTTAAGGCCTGCTCAAAGAGAAGGACATCCGCGGCTAAAGAAATACGTTTAGACGATCCTTGCATATCGTAAGCTGTAAATATTTACACCCTTAGTGAACCCGAGAAAGTTTCGTTGTTATTATGGTAAAAATGATTCTATTTTGAATCCCTTTGTTGTCGTCACCCTCGTTCTCATGGCTCAAAAGACTAGACTGCGGACCCTAGATTTAAGCCATATTTGGAATCCCATAAGCATAGTATCCGCTAATGGTGTGTGTGTGTGCGTGATTTTAGCAAAGAAAATTTAAGCCGACTAATGTTCATATACTTTAAAATATCTATAACGCTGAGATTTTAGATTAATTTTTAATGTATGTAGGTGTGCTAAGTTTGAGCCTGGCCAAAAATTTGGATCAAAAGGTAAAGAGAAAGTTTAGTGCAAAATATGTTGCGTAAATTTATTCACTCTAAACTCAATGCACAATGCAGAACCTGCACACTTTCAGACGACTTTAATTGTTTACTATGTAGGAGGTTAGCAAACTATTTAAAAAATTCTTGAAAATTCTTGATTGCTTGAATGTAGAAATTTATATAATTCTTCAGACCTTATTTTACTTATATATTAGATTTGCGATATATGTATGTACATTTTCTAACGCCAGACTCACACACACACACACACACACACAGTGAAGCCAGCCGCGGTGCCCACGTACATGTTTCCGTATTACTCATGTGTGCGTGTCCAGTTCAATTCCATGTTTAAATAGAATGTAAATCAAAGGAAAGGAAATCAGAATAAACCGAAATAAATGTGCCAAAAGCATTAAAAGCAACTCGAATTAAATCAGTGCGCGAGGCGAAAATAAGCAGAGGTAATACCGAATAAAATGTGTGTGTTCATATCTGAAATACAAAATACAAAATACAAATTAAAAAATACAAATTACAAAATACATGATACAAAATTCATGATACAAAATACAGTAATACCCAGACATATGTATAATCCGCATATCCAACTTCGTTCCCCCAAAAAAATCCAGTTGGTAAGCATTATTTGAAGGCCGACTACTCAGATGTACTCTGACTCATATACGTACCAAAAAGCAAATGTATGGCGTGGCAAGCAGGAAGGGGGGAATACATTTTAAATTTAATGAAGATATGAATAAAGTAAAGTTAATTAAATATAGGGAATATTTTTTTTTTTTTGCGGGTACGCGAGCAACGTAATCGCCTAGCAAATCAAAGTTACGTTTAACCTACACGTGTAAGACAAGCAAAATAATTATGAACTCATCTAAATGGAATCCCAGGCCATCGAATTGTTGAAAAATTTAAACTACGGAGTACATTTAGTGGAAATTTCAGGCGGGGATGGCAGGCAAGGTAAACTTACCTATAGTAAAACATAAGAATTAACTAACTAAGCCAGAAAACCATTCATGTCATAAAGCATTCAATGTCTACGCTACAGCCATACAAAAATAAACCATAAACGAGAAGAGTATACAACATATTTGACAACTACATATGCAATGAGAATATCCAACAATTTCAAGATGTAAAACCCATGTAAAACAAAAACGAAACTTTGCTGCGCGTAATAATGCGAAATTCCTTGATTCTTGATTTAACAAAATAGCGTAAAGATAACAGCATTTAGTTGGATTTGTGTTTTATGTATGTACATAAGAAATGAGCGAAAACAAATGTTTGTACTGTAAAATCTGATTATGAAACTGAATATTCAAAACGCGCAATCGAAAAGACCCCACAAACAATAAAAAACAAAACAAAAAAAAAACAAAAAATGATACAAAAAATAAAAAAGGAAAGTAAATAAAGAGAAATACCTATGGAAACCTAATAAGCATTCAATCAATTTAACACAGCACGGTAAGTGGAAATGGTGTGATCAAGTTTATGCCCAGTCATCGCATTATGTATTTTATTAACTTTGCAGCGGTTTGATACCCGGAAAATTATAATCAGCCGAAAACTGTGCTGTAAAATAGAAAAAATGGTAATCTTTGTATTTGGCAGCTTAAAACTGAGGTGAGGTGCCCTTAAAATCTACAGCGTCACAAAATGAACTGTGAGTGTCAAATGTATTTTAAAACAAAAAAGAATGCTATAGTCGAGTTGGACGACTATCAGATACCCGTTACTCAGCTAGTGTAAATACGAACGCGAAATTTCATCATATTTCTGGGATATCGGTTGCTAATTGGGCAATAAAATGAGACGCCTTAGGGCGTTAAATCGAACGTGTCAAACATTATTTTGGCAAATCGATAGATATATACACGACTTATGAAAATATATCAAAATATTTTGCGAAAGTATGGGCGTGGCAGTTTTGGGCGTTTTAGGGCAATTTACACGACTAATAAAAAAGTTTGAAATTTGTGTCTCTAGAATCTGTATGCTGAATCTCAACCTTCTAGCTTATATATTTGCAGAGATCTTGGACATGGCTAGATCGACTAGGCTATTGAACCATATGATCAAGAATATATAAATACTTTATAGAGTCGGAAATGCTTCCTTCTGCCTGTTACATACTTTTCAACGAATCTAGTATACCCTCTTTACGAGTAACGGGTATAAAAAAAAGGAGCATTACATCTGCATACATTCATGGTTCTAATTAAAAAAAAAAAAAAAGAAACCACAAGGGCAATATAGAAGCTGAGGCATCGGAATATGAGGACTGAGCTCGATTTGTATCGTGAAGAACAAATACAAAATTCGAACGCAAACAGAAACACAAACACAAACAGGAGCTGTGCAAATATTTTCGATGTGTGTGCGAGTGTGTGTTTTGAATTGGTCAAATGATGGTTGCCTGCAGCCGAGGAACTAACTAACATTTTGTATTTATTTTAAGTTGTACGGGCAGTTATAAAATATGCACACAACTCTGGCCGAGTTATTTATATTGCACAGCCCCGCTCTGCCACACAATGGATGAAACTGTGCGACAATGTTGCCCCAGAACGTTGCACTCACCGCAACTCAACACAGAATACGAATCCGAATCTGAATCTGAATCTGAATCCGTATCCGACTCACAGCCCCGCCGCATGGCCATCGCCATCTCCGCCTGCTGCCAGCCTAAAACAAAAATGGAAAATGGAAAAAATATCTTTGCATTTGCATCTTTTATATTCACACGACACAAATAAAGGCCAAGGGAGGAAGCGAAGATTGCGTTTATAACAATGTGCAGGGTTATGTCAACCAGAACCAGATCCTGAAGCAGAATAAGGACGAACATTGCCAAGGGAACAGCCGGGGGTGGGTGTGCCGGGAATGCACTGGGGGAAAGGATCAAGGTTGGTACCTTGATGAAATGAATATGCCAAACAGATCTACTTAAGCAAGATGAAGCTTTTGATTGCTAGGTTTATTTTATAGGTTTGTCTTCAATGTTTTAATAGATTTTAAACTCATATATTTATTTATAACATTTTCGGTATTATTATTAATGCAATGCTTCACAATGCTTCTATACATATATTTTCATGTTCTAATCAAATCAAATTATAGCCTAGGTATTTTAACTTAAGTCGTATAAAAGTATATTATCTCATTATATTGTTGATATAACTTTCGAATTAAAGGATTTATGGTTACGCACTTTTCAAGAGATGTCACACAAGGCTACTTCGGCTTGATAAATACTTATTGTTTGTTACTATTTTAGTTTAGTTAGATGTTTATTTTTCGCCAGTGTAGGGATGAGCTGGCAAATCCCAACGGAATCCAGCTGCCTAACGATGGATGCACCTTGCAGGCGGATGAGAGTCCAACATTGTTGGCAGAGTCAGTTCGCTCCATTCTTTCCTCTTGCCACTGCTAATAGCTTAAATTCATCTGCATGTCTGTGCCTGGTTTCACGCTTTATGCACTGCTAATGATTTGATGTCGTCTCCCTTTTCCGGAGGAAAAGCGGGAAAGCTAAGGCATGGAAACGTGGGCGGAGGAGCGAGCCCAGCAATACAGCAGCAACCACGTGACGACGTCAAATGCAAAACTCTCCGGCTAATGCTTCTTCATCCGCATCCACACATCACATCTAAATATATGTATGTACATACATATATCTGGAATATTTCTCAGCAATGTACGCTGACTTTATGTGTGCCGTTGATGGCTCCAGGAAATGCAGAGTTTGCATTTCAAGCTGCCACCTGCTGGCTGGTCGGAGGAGAAATCGATTAGCCCAAATTATAACGTAGAAGCCACTTCGATTGGGCAGACTAACAAATACCAAATCGATGAAAAATATGAGCTTGGTGTTTGAATGTGGAAACAATTTCCAAAAATTGACTGCTCAAAGAAGTATTCGATTTGAACTGCTCGAAACAAGCCTAATTTCATTTTATTGCATTTGTGTAAGTTCTCAAAATATGAATTTGCTTACAGTAAACAAAGGTAAAAGGTAAGACCAAAATTCAATAATCGAGATAAATTCAAGAATATATTTAAAAGCAAAGTGCACACGTGTATGGCCGTACAAAAGGTTTCTTAAATCAAGTCTCGTATTAAATTTGGGAAGTAAAACAGCCTTGAGCTTGATTCAATTTTACAGGTATTTGTAATTTTTTATCCATCCCTTCCCCAAGGAATCTTAATGGCTTAAAACAAACAATACTGAAAATCTAGACATTGTGATTGTAATGACTTCAAGTTTTTCAACTGTATGAATAAATAAGGCGTATTTTTGAGTTAATAAAAAATAACAGCTGATACATAAGTTGTATGTACAAATTAAAGATTCAAATCGAATACTTAAATGAAAGATAAGCAAACTATATATCATACATACTCGTATTAAAAAAGTATATTTATCCACAACTCATGTACATGTGTATATGATTGTTGTTCTGCGTTGTATACAAATGCATTGAAATGGCCAATTAGGGGTAAAACTCACTACCAACTAGCCAAATGTTGCTTGTCCTTGTTACTTACGTATGTTTTGTATATCATCTTAAAGAGCTAGCACAGCATAAACACACTGCGTATGCGTAATGATATTTGAATATTACGTATACGTAAATTTAAATGTGAAGTGCAGCTGCCATTCGCAGACAATTTAAACACAGGGCGTGTATAAGATGGACCGGTAAAAAAAAAAAGGTGGACAGACAAAAGTTAAGGTGAGTAAGGAAGAAGAAGAAGAATGGTGGAAAAAACGAAAGCGGCAGCGAATTTTTATTTATATCTGTGGAAATTGCTGACCAACTTCAACGTAAAATGCCCGCTTTTCCAAGCGCTTTCTCCCGCTGCCCCTTTCTTTTCATTTTTCCTCGTACTTATTTCTTTGCACACTGAGTTCACATTTGTTTTTTGCAGTTGGCGCAAATATTTGAGGATTTTAATTGTTTGTATTTGCGAGCGAGAGCGAGAGACAGAAAGAGATAGAGAAAGAGAGGGAGAGGGCAGATAGGGCTAGAAAAAATGCAGCAACAATACAGCAACAAGCGACGCAAAAAAGAAGAGCGAAAATATTTGAACAATTCCAAAATGCGATAGTAAAGTGTTTTAAGCGGTTTTTGTTTGAATGTGGCGAAGGGGTTTTCCTGGGGGTTATTGCATACTTTTAGGCTCTGCTGTTGGTTTGCTTGCCAGTGTGCATGTGTGTGTGTGTATGTATGTCCCTGTGTGTTTGCCCTTCTGCAGCCTGTTTACACTCACATGTGCATTTATTTACTATGTTCATGTTTTATTGTTAACATTTAAAATATTTGCGCCTGCATAAAATTTGACCCGTCGTCCATTCTGTCCTCGTTTTTTTTCCTCCTTTCTTTTCGTTTGCCCCTTTTGCCCCTTTGCCTTTTGTTTACCCGCCTGAATATGCTTATTTACTCACTGCTTTTTGCTGCCTTTTCCCCCAATTTCAATCCACCCGCGTAGTGTTTTAAATCGTTTAAGCATTTAGTTTGTTTGCTATTTGCAACAACCAGAAATTAACAAATAAATAAACGCAAACACGGGTTGTTTAACGCAAGGCATGTCCTGTTTTGTGCTCCGTTTGCGTTGAAATGCCACCGACAATCGCCGAGCACTAAGCTAATTTGTTAATCAATTAATTTATTAAATATTTTCTTTTGTTTGCATACAAATATGTTTGGCGTTGCCAATACAAAATGGCAACAGAGATCAAGTTTTACGCATTCAAACTATATTTTTATTGGCCTAAGATTCACTATTTCATATAAAAAGCCGAATATAAATTTTGATTCGGCAAAGTAGAAAAATCGAGTTAATATGTAATACATATATGTACATATATGCACACAGCAAACAAATAGATATTGATAATAAAATAACTCGGGTTTATTGAAACATACTTTTACATCACCAGCCAGGACTCTTTATTTAAAACTATTTCCCGAAATGCAAAATTAAAATAATATTGTAATAATAAAAAAACGCAAAGTTCATTTGAAAGACTGAAGCCACACATAATTCCGTTAATTAACAATACTTCGAGGGGAAAGCTAGTATAACTTTCACAAAATTCAGGCAGTATTTAGATGACCACGCCCACCGTTTGCAAGTCCGCCCCTGGTCGTGATTGCATGCTAGCCGGTGGAAATGGCGAATAATGGAAATGGAAAATGGAAACGGATATCCAACGTGTTGCCCAGGAGACCTCGTGCTCTCAGCCAACAAAGAACCTCATTTGGCTGTTGTTGTTGTTGTTGTTATTGTTGCTGTGATGCAAGGATGGGTCCGTGGCTGCGAGGGGGCACAGGGCACGCCGGCGGAACTGAAACAGACAGACAGAGTCAGACAGACATTGAAGCAAACGGAAAACCTAAAATTTTCAAGCAGCCCCACATTAATGTGGAGCACATTAGTGCACGTAAGTGTATTAAGGATAATGGATGCATTCATAGATATATCGCCAAGAGGAGCACGACTACAGGACAGCAGGAGGAGGAGGCTATGGACGTGGGGTATCCCGATAAATATGCAGGTGGGCCGCCAGGAGGGTTCTTCAAAAGCAGCGCGAAACATCCGAGAATCTGCACGGACTCCATGCGGATTCGGTTGGGTTAAAAGGCGCACTTGTGTGGGCGAGATCGTCTAGATAAATTACATTTACCTGCGGGCCAGAGCTCTACCACTTCCTTTGTTTATATGGCATAGGGGTTTTAGGCCAAACTTTTAACATGGTATCACCTTTTAGCCTCTTAACTTTTGGGCTTATGTACATGTATTTCGCAATATTACACAAGAGAAGAGTGCCAGAAAATCTCAATTGGAAGATACTGCAAAAGACGAAACTCATATCAGTATGTAAACAAGAGTAAGTCGGCATTAAAGAGCACAAGAACAAGGATAACAATTTCGAAACAAAGTCGTTTTCGAGCAAAATCAAAATGGATATTTTTTACCAACGGCGCTCATCAATCGGAATTGAATTTCAATTGTCCTTGCCGCCCGCTCTGTCTCGTTGTCCTCATTCCCATTCCTTTCCATTTGAGCTCAGCTCACCTCACCTCACCTCACATCACCTCAACCGAATTGACGGCCTGAAAAAAGCGACAAAAATATATCGCAACGAAAGAGAGCTTCGTGGGGGGTAAAGCATTTTTATTGCCATCATTGTCAGCGGGAATTGTCATCATAAATATTTGATTGTTGCATCAATAAAAGCTTATGACACATAAAATCCATAATTTCAATTGTTGGTCCCCGGGTGAAGTTGCGCCGCTGGAAGCGGATCAGCCCAAGGTTAATGCAGCCAAAGGAGGCAAACAATAAATAAAGAATAAGCCGTGGAGGCGGAAGAGCGGGCCAGTTGGCACCCTCCACCAAATCGGGCCGGGCTCATAAATCAGCGTTATTATGCCACCGCCACTTCCGGCCAATGCTGATTTTCGAAAATCATGGTTAAATAAGGAGGCATATCGGCCTGGGATCTGGGCCGATTCCGAAGTAGAGAGGTCTTCCCTCGTCTGCTGACCAGACCAATCAGTGGTTTTTGTTATTTAAATCTCATTTGAGGCGCATTTAATATTGCGAAAAATATACGAATATTCATAATTTACGCATTAATTGAAAACTTAAACTGTTCGAGGATTGCGCGGAGTCTTTTGCAGGGATATATCGCCTCACTTCATGCATCGCTACATATGACAAATTAATGAAGCGAGCCGGTACAGATATACGTGCTATATATCGCACATGAATACGTTTATTCATACGCGTACGTATATATGTACATATGTACATATAATATGTGGGCATTTATGTAGTATCTCTGCGGCTGTTCATAAATCAAAATTTATGCCCATCAGGCGAAACATCGCAGACGTCAGATATAACACATTTTCAACTGTTCGACCGAGGACACCAACAATTGGCGAGTAATTGACATGATTGAGGGCTCTAGGGGCGCCTCCAGGAGGCTGATGGAAGGTGGTGGGAGTTGGTGGATGGTGTTGGAAGGGGTCACGGATCCAGGGGCCACCGGTGGTTAATATGGCATATGTAACATTGACCAGAACACAACAATTTCCCACTGCCGACGTCAGCAAAAGTTTCGAGCGAACAGGCAATCCAAATGCTCGTGTGGAAAGTGGAAAGTGCCAAGCTAAGCAGGAAAAGCGCTCCCCCTTCCCCCCTTTTCCAGATTTTCAACCACACAGCCCCCACTCTGCAATGCCGGAGGCACTGTGAGAAATGGAACAAAATGAAAAGCAATCGAAAGTGTCAAAGAGGCGACAGCTCATCGAGCAAACGGGGGGCGTGGCCAAGGAAAATCAGTGGATGGCCGGTGACTCGGTTGCATGTCCAGTCAGTAATTGGTTTGGTCGAGACCTTGACAACCCCACCATCCGCCCGAATTTGCACTGCGATGAATGGCGGGCCAACGGGGCGAATGCTTTATGAACGCACGGACACTATTTGTCAGGATCAAATTATAGGCTTAACTAGTAAATGTTGTTAATTTCTTGAAAGCATGTGCACATTCGCAGCCTTTGTACATTGTGCCATTAAATATATATCTTTGAAATATTACCAGGGAAAATATTTAAGATTTTGATCATTAGTATAAGAGCATAGCATTTAATGTGGTCTAATTTTTAAAATCGAGTACACTGCTACTGCGTATATCTAAAGGAACATAAAAACCAAATGATTTTTATGAATTAGCTAAGATTTTTTGGACAACAGTTTGTTTATAAGGTATGCGATGCAGTTGTGAAAATGATTTTACCCAATATGTGTATTAAACAAAAAAAAATTATTTCCAGAAAACCCAAACTGAACGCAAAGCCACACTAGATGATCGCATAGACCAAACCAATTTGTGTGTCAAACCGCGACAAAGTGCAATATGCGGATTTTGCAAATTACATCAAATAATTGCACAGCAAACTGAAAAAAGGAAGAAGCCAAATGGGATGCCGAGCTATCAAAAAATTTGGCAAAGGAAATTCCATTCGTGACCAACTTTTTGCTAATCCAGGATTCCGACCTCCTTGGCACTTGCCACACATATACACATACACATACACATACACATACACTTGTATCATACACGTACTCGTACTCGTATTGTTGCAATTCTGGCTGCTCACCTCAACTTTGCCCGACCTTTGACCCTTTCATCTTCACCCTTTGCTTCATGTGTTTGTTGTACATTTTATTTAATTTAATTTTGTGCTCTCTGGGAACTGATTTTTTTTTATTTATTTACTTTTATTAAAGTACATATACATATACATACATATGGAATATATGTATTTTTTGCTTCGTTTTATTTTAATTTTAATCCAATTTCTGCACACACATAAAAGACCAACGAAGAGAATTTATTTTTATTTGTATTTTTTTATTTTTTTTTATTTTTTTTTCTCATTTTTCCCCCCTGGCTTGTGGCAAAATATATTAAAAGCTACTTACGAAGTGCAGAACCAAACGCTTCGGCTCGTGTGCAGTCACACACACACACACACACACGTACACTGAGCGAAAATGGGGTTATGGTGGCACACACATTGAGGCACGCCCACTCGCAAACACACAGATATTTGCAGTGTTGTGGTTCATATATGTATGTACGTATGTATGTATGTATGTATGTATGTGCGCATGCATGAACATATAGTGCGGCGTTGGCAACGAAAACTGGCCATGATGACGATGGCGATGGCGATGGCGATGATGACAATGATGATGATGATGCAAGTGATTCATGCGGAAAACGAGCAACAATTTTGGTTTACCAGACAGACAACGCCGGCACCAACAACAAAGGCAACAATAACAAGAATAGCAGAAAGGGGGAGAAAAACAAAAAGGCCAACAACAATCGAGCAAGTCTTACATGTGTTTACACAATGTTTGTTGCAGTTTTCTCGTGTTGTTATTATTATTATTATTTTTTTTTTTTGCGGCCATTTGGGCCTGGTTGTAAGCCATGTCCTGTGTCCTTTTTCCCCCAGCCGAGCTGCATCCTTCAGCCAGCCGCCTGCTGTTTCAATTTTATTATGAGTGTGCAATGCCCAGTTTTCCTTCTCCGGATTTTTTGCCTTCGAGCCATTTTCATTTCCACCAGCGCGGTTGAAACCTCAGCACATATTAAAAATAGATTAAATCAGTTGCAAAATGTACTTGACCAATACGCGGGCGAAGGCAAATGTGTATATTCGTTATAATGACCAACGTTGCGTATACGTAATTTCTTGAGAGTATGAACAATGAATAATTTTCTAAATTTAAAAATCCACGATAACAATAAGTTTGATATTAATAACAAGAGAGAATGCTATAGTCGAGTTCCCCGACTATCACTATTTCGGGGATATCGATATGAATTGATTTAATTAAAAATCAAATTATAAAAAAAAAGTGTAAAAATATTTTAATATACCTTCATTGTCTGTCCTTTAACAAGTAGGTATTTTTAATAAGACTTAAGGCTTAACTTAGAGTGTCCTATATGGATACAACAGTTATAAATAGAAATTAACAAAATAGTCGCTAATAAATAACATTTTCTCATGACTTTAAACCGTTAAAAAAAAATTTGTTATTGTAAGAGCGTATGACAAATATTTCTGTTTTTGGTAATTTCGATGAATAACAGGTGTCCAAAATTTACAAAATATATTTATTCCTGCGAAAATATATTCGTCCAACATTTTTAGCAAAGCAGTAACTTATCTCATTGCGAGTTGCGCAGCGAATAGAAACTCTACGGAAACTAACAGTTAATTGAACGGCTCATTCATAAAGAAAATCTAGGGATAAGCAAGCTCCTTTTATTTATTTCTGTTTGTCCACTAATTTTATTCAAGAGATCTCCAAATTTAGAGACAAAAACATAAAATGCCGTTGTGGGACTTTTGGTCGTACTACTAATATATTAAGATATATATTTTTAACCTTTTATACTAAGTTAAGGTTAAAATAAGTTAGGATACAAGCTTACAAATGTAACGGGAACAATTTAAAGGACTGATATACTTAAGCCAACTATTTAAAGAAGATTTTCAAAAGTAGCGCGTATTAAGAGAAATGTATTGTCTAGTAATTAAAAGACTATGATGGCATTGGTACTTTATCGGTTCGCAAATCGGTTTTCATTTGATAGTTTAGTGTGTATATGAACTAGCATATTTAACTATTATTAGTTTTTGATAATATTGATATAGATTAAATTGATTCAGTTTATCAAATAACACACCCTGACGAGGTTGAAACCCAGTGCGCCATAAAACCATCGACAAACTCTTTATGAGACGAAAAATGATTTTATGATTCAATTTTTACACCACATAAAATTAGCTTATTCAAAATATTACCACAGCCACTTTTTTCTTAGGTGAGTAACGGCCATCAAATCATATAGTCTCTCATCACCAATAGCTTAGTGCCGTCAAAAGCCATTTTTTGGTAGAGAAGACTATGTAAAGAGCAGCAACAAACAAACGTATATCCTTTTGCTAAGTAAATTGCATTCCTCACGAAATGGCACTGCCCCCCACTGGCAACCCCAAATACCAATTTGAGTGCACTGAAGTGCCAGCGAGTAAGTAAGTGTCTTTAGCCTGGCTGAGTGCCCACAAGGACTCGGGGACTCGAATTGATTGCCAGCCAAATGAGCATTGATCTTGCGCCGCAAACACACACACATCTTAATTTATGCACACACAAACACGCGCGTATAAGTCCTGCGTACCAAACCCCTTCTGTGCCCACCAAAAACACCTTTGGCATCATGGAAAGAAGTCAAAATGCACTCATGTGAATAATTCAATATTGGGAACAAATTGTTTTAAACACGTTTCATTAGATTTCGCATAGCAATGCCATTACAGATGTCTGTTGTGTATAAACGAATGTGTATATGTATGTATGTATCTGTGTACATTTCGATCCTGAGATGCAGGCAACACACGGATAAACCGATGCATCCTTTCGCATATTGTTTTTGCCAGTGACAACTGAATGATTGAATTGAACTTTGCATTCGCGCGAATGTGTATGCGAATGTGCCTGGTACTGGGAATGAGGATGGGAATGGGGATGGGAATGGGAACGGGGATGGGGATGCGGATGGAAATGCGAATGGGGATTGAAGCGGGAGTTCCGTAATTGTGAATTGATTGCTCGAGTGTAGCGAATTTTCCGGGGAACTTTTCCCGGAGGCAAGGCGGCGCTGGTAAAGTCGGGCGATCAATTCGGCAGTCGCCTCAATGCGATTTGTCTTGTGTCAGATTTGAGTGACAGAGCCGTTTGTTTCCCTTTCGCTGGCTGCACGTGGGCAAAGGGATGCTCAACGGGAGGCATCCACATGCAGCTATGCAGCGAATGTATTAGTCCTTTGACAGGCGACAAAAATGTCCTGTAACGGGGTCAAAAAAAAAATATATATATTCTGGCTTTTAGAAATTGTATCTTTATTCCAGATAATCCCGCACAATTGTGTGTCAAAATGGGGGGAAAAATACAAAATCGCGGTGAATAAAAACAATTTTTCAATTGGTCAAACTTTCATTCTATGAATGGCGTTTTTAGTTTTATTTATCATTACTTTTGCAAGTTCTATGTTCAGGATATGGAAAAAACGTTAAGTTTATCTTTTGAATTCTTTGCAACTCGGGTTTTTTTTAAAGCTATTCGCTTTGATTTATGCCCTACGTTTAAACCCAACTAATGGCTTGGCTCTTTAATTAAACTTTAAATATTACATTTTTAAAAGCGATAGCAAAAATATCAAAAAGTAAGCAAAGCGTTTAAGGTTTTCCAATTCAATGAACATGTATTTTTTAGGTTTCCTGGTTTTAAGCGAATATAAAAGTAAAAAATATATATATATTAAATTGCATATTACTTATTTTCAGCACCGTTTACTTTTTGGTAGTTCTTTGGACACAACTAATCGTTGCACTTCGTATTGAAAAAAGATTTTAATGATCAAAAATCCTATCAGAATATGCATATCTTATGCGACACTCAAGGCGATTTCTCTTGACTGTCTTGCAGCAGGTGAGTCTCCTCCAGCCTACCTGCAAAAACGCACCGGCACAAGCATTTCAGCTCCCCCGAAAAGCGGCCCCAAAGACCAACCCACACCCTCCCACACAAAAATACCCCGAAAATACGGCCACCAAACCAGCAACCCAAGGACTTTTTCAAGTGCCTCCCAGGGCACAGTTCACGTTGAGGGCGGCAGGTTCATTGTGAGCCCAGTGCATTAGGGCGATGGATAATGCGCTTTCCCTACGCGACCACGCCCCCAATCGCCCGGGTCCCTTTGTCTTGCTCTTGAGATTGCTTCACGCCAACTTTTGCCTCATAATTTGGCAGTTTGTTGTTTGTCGGCGGCCTTTTATTATATTACCCTGTATTGTTGTCGCTTGTTGCTTTAATCTTGGCTCCACCGATTCCCTGCCCGTCGCTCTCTCCGCCCACGAAAATCCCCCTCCGTTTCGACTCATTATGCGCTTAATTTTCGCTTTTCATTTTCAATTGCCATAATTTAGTTTTATTTTGCTTCATTTTCAGAGAAAACGGAGGGCGGCAGCGGCAACTCACCTGGCGAAAGTTTTGCCGCAAAAAGCGCAAGGAAAACTGGCGGGACGGGCAGCGAATTCTCGATTCCGGATTCAGGCTGCGAATGCGGGTGGGAATGCGGATACGGAAATGGGTATAAGGATGGCATATTTTCATTTGAAAAGCAAGCTGCGTCTGATTACATCATAAGAAATGCGTAATAATTGCGTTAACATAACGGCCTGCGAGATGGGAACCAACAGCAGCAGTAGCCGGGTAGCTGGATATCCGGATGAGATGGCGGAGCAACTCTTAACCAGGCCCAAGACATCTCCATTCCCTTGCTCCACCGCCATCCCCATCCTCGCAAATGCCGCCGAGCACGCAATGTGGGTGGTTGTGCATAGCATATGGCATATAGCGTATACACCATATAGCACTGTGAAAAGGCATAATATAAAACTTCATCAAATTGTCTTTGCAGCTTTCTTTAACGTGCCAACTTCGAATTAAATTTACGCAACAATTTCAAATGGCGGATAATAAACTCATCCTTTTATTTCATATCGTTTTGTTAAGTTTCGCTTTATTGCCACAGTTTCAAAACGGCAGAACGGCAGGCCTATGATAAAAATATTAATTGACTAATTTAGTTTTATTGTCTAGAGCGTTATTAGGACGGTAGAGTTTCTAGAAATATAGTCTAGTTATATAGTATAATCATATATTCTAATATGCAAGATAGTCTAGTACCTTGCAGATAATGTCGTGACATTATTTTCATAAAGTTTGAGACAGATTATATTATTTAGCCTACGGTATTTCTGTGTTTTTAAGAATCATGAACTAATCCTTTGACAAATTCTGAATAAAATATTAATTAATTAAATAAAGAACAATACAAATTGGACATAATTAATGTATTGGGGTAGTTATTTCAGTGTACTGCTTAGAATCGCAAATGGGCTTGGAAAAGGGCCCATAATCTGTTCTCTTATCTGTCGTTCGCCACCTGTTGACTCATTACCTTCCCTGTACAAACTTCTTCTCCTTCGTTATAAATGCAAAAGACCGGCTTAGAAGCAAACAACCGGACATAAATCAGAACCAATGAAATGTCATTAGGCACCCAGACTCAGAGCCGCCAGAAGAAACTGCATTAGGAGCTGGCGAGAAAAGGATGCGAACACGACACGAAATGTGCACCGCAAACTGCAACAAAAACCGATGGCAAGCTCCTTTTGCTTCACGCTTTTCTTTTCCTGGCTGTAAAAACTTGAAACATTGATTGAGCGCGTGAATAACAGCAAGTGAAATGGCTTGCTGAGGGCGTGAGTCCTTCAGAGGATCCTTTTCCGGACGATTCCGGGGGTCTAAGTGGAGCAGCATATACATGCTCGCCCATACAAATGTATCTGCTTACGACTCTCGACTCGAGTCGAATCGGCGGAAGGCAATAAAATGTACAATGTACCAGTTGGTGGCCAGAAAAGGGTGAAAAGAGGCACTTTTTGCAGGGTATGTGCAAACGCCACCAAGAACTGCAGCTGGCGCATTTGTATGCCAAAAGCTAGACGAGATATGCGACTTGACTAAAGGTCGAATTCTGAATTTCCCTACAAGTGTAGGCACAATCTGTAATTAGTAATACTCAATACATATTACATTGAAATATAGAAAAGTGGAAAAAAAAACTCTTAAACAATAATCGTCTTGCATGTATTTCCGTTTCCATGAATAGGTAAAAGGCATCCCAAGTGCAAAATGCGTTCGTTTTCGTTTTTTTTTTTTTATTTTTTTTTTGCCATATTCCGGCATTTGGAAATGGAAGCATAGAGCCGAAAAATGCAAAGGGTTCTACTTATCGGCAGAGTACAACAAAGGGAAATAGTTGAGTGGCTTTCTGCCGTCCTTAGTCCTGGCCAAAAGTAGCACGGCACAAGCCCAGACACATTGAGACAGTCGAACAGATATGGCAACAGTATCATTCCACGGGATTCCCTTCGCCGCATCCAGCCGTATTTCCATGGACAGCCCGACCCGCTTGGCTCCCCGGGCATAAACAGCACGTAGTCGGGAAGCTAAAACACCACGTAGCATTATCGATGTAATCACCGGATAAGCTAACAAGTTGCCAAGATTTTCACGCATACTCCGTTGCACTGGGCGGTGGTAGAAGAGCGGGAAATCGGGAAAAGCGGGAAAAGGCAGGAAGAGACCGGAAGAGGCGACTGCAAGTGCTTCGAAAGCGTGTGGAAAACAAAAAAGTTGCAGTGCAAACTTTTCCCACCCCCTCCACCTTTGCCACGTCTAGTTCATCCTAACTCTTGCTGTTTTCTTTTCTTATTTTGTTTCAATTTTTTTTTTTTTTTTTTTTTTTTTGACTGGCATTTCATAGTTTCGCAGTCAATGGAGGAGAACAAAACTGATGAGGGCCTTTGGAGAATGTGGAATGCTCTGGGAGTCACACAGCATCGTACTTAGTATGGATAAACTGTTGTTATAACTAAAAACGTTCAAGTTATTGATACTTCAAATATTGTGTGGAATTTGCTTTCATTCTTGCGACTGCAACTTCCACTTGTACTGCGTTCGCCAGCGAAAAGTAGTTTATGAGCTCGTGTGTCTACCCCGAGAGAATGATAGAGAAAGTTGTTGAACCGTTTAACCACTGAAAAGGAATATCAATTAAGGGGATTTACTTAAGCCGTAAACAATGGTATAATTAATTTTTATATTGCAGACAAGCCTTTCCGGTTGGATGGTGATTAAAGGTGCTTGGTGAAACCATAAATAAGTTACTATTAATCACAAGCTACTTTCGCTTATTTAATCACCGAATGTTTACGAGAGCAACAGAGGTTGCTCTCCACCATTCTCAAATGAAATATATATTTCCAGTTACTCTATTCTTAAGCTAGTTAATATCCAAACTTATAAGTTATATTGAAAATTCCCACGGGATGGCCCGAAACCTCGATAGATCATAACCCAATCCTTTTCGACTGAATGAGCCGCCAACATGCATTACAGATTCCTTCCCCGAACCCGATCCCATCTTATCCACTTTGTTCCACTTGACTTGAATCCCTTGGTTGCTTTCTTTGGGTCAGCTCCCCGGACGACCACCACCAAACTGATTAGGAAAGCCAACAGAAAAATAAAGGATAACGAATCGATAGCAAGGGCAGGGGAAATGTGAGAAAACAAGAGGATTGAGGGGCGGAATCGCTTGCACCTCGTATTAAAGAGGGTCCAATTTATGGCCACACTTGGGGGAATACCGAACACGAAATTGCAAATATTTAGCCATATACTTATACGGCAACACACGCAGATATATACATAAGTGCACTTTCGAAAATGGGTCCATCCAGTGGACAGTTTTAAGTGCTATGTAAATCTGGCCTTTAAGTCCTGTTCAGAAAAGAGCAATACCTTCACATTTAAAAAACATTTCCTAAATTGTACTCGATCAATCGCAATATTTTACGACTTAGAAGTATGTATGGAAAGATAGCACTCTAGCACTCTTAGCCAATGCTGGAAATGCTGGAGAAACAATACCCGAAGAACTTCCTCCCAGTTCCATTGATTTTCGATCAGTGTACTTTTGGCACGAGTGCACATGTGCTCGATTGTATGTATCTGTCTATTGCTCATGTCTATGACAGCGGAGGCGAAGCCGCAGCGACGTGCCGCAAAATATTCGCCAAAAGCATGCAACCAAAATTGGAGGGGCGGTTGAGAAAGGGGCCTGGTGCATCGGTGGCCGGTGGTGAGGGAAGGGGAAAGGGGGAGAGGGGGAAGGGGGGATCGGGGACCGGGCTGGCAAGCCTTTGCAACATGTTGCCTTTGCCCTCTTGTCTCGCTATATTGTTTCGACGGCATGCGCATCAATTTCTAGACAAATTCAGCACACACCAACTTCAAAAGGACCGACAGAAAGTATTATGTAGGTAGGTACGTACGTACGAGTTGCTACGAGAGAAGGAGCCCCCAAAAAAGCAGCGAATCCAGCCGGTGGTTCAGTAGGTTGCTCTGGCTGCGCTTCATGTGTGCAATATCAAATTTGAAAACACAAACACAACACGGATGGCCGCAGACACAGACGGAAACCAGAAGGAGGTGTGGAGGTAATGGGGGGGGCGGACGCCAAGGATTCCCCCGGTGCAGGCGCTTAAGAAGTTTCAGACATGAAATCAATTTGTCTTCCAACTCCCACGAAAACGAAAACGAGCCAAGAACGGCAAATGCAACAGCGAGGGGAATCCCCGATCCACGGCCCCAAAAAACGGAATGAAAAGAGCCAGAAAACTGCTGCGGGAAAACAGAGGCGGTTCCCAGATACCATCAACACGAATCGGGAATACGCTTATCCAATCGATTCGAGTATACCTGCCATTCGGTTGTATGTTAAATAAAGGGGAAAATAAGGAAGAGCTCGAAGTGTGCTCAATACAGGTAATCTTCAGTCGTTACTATCATCTTGACTGTAAACCACTAATAGCTGCTTTCGTTACGTTTTTACTACAATAGTTTGAGATCTGCTTGGCATTCAAGGCAGAATGGATAAAATATTTCTGCATTTAAATATACATATATATAAATATATATATATATATCCCTAAATTGTTAATCTGTAATCATATAGCACATGATAAGACACACAGTTGGAACGGTATCATACTAGTTTCTTGGTTATTAAATAGGAACTACTATTGTATTACTTGACCGAATACTGTGGATGCCCTGCCATCGATGGTCTTTCAATGGCATGAAATGAGCAGGCAGCACGGAACAGATCCGCATTCGCATTCGCATCCGCATCCGCTTTTACATCCGGACTCACATCCTCAAGACCATCTGCATCCGTAGGACTCGAGTCGAAGTCGTAGTCGTAGTCAGAGTCGAATGCAGTCATGAGGCAACTCGCATGCTGGGATCCACACATGTGAAACGGTTTGTGGTGTTGCAATAACTTGTATTTTAAGTTTACTCACTGCTGGGATTCAAAATTTAATTTCATAGTGCGATGCGTTGTTATTATTTTGCATAATAACATTTCTGGCCCCAGTTCACTCAACCGAGCTCACTGATGGTTTGAGGTTGGAAATGGGCGTTTGGGAGCTTTTGTAGTTTCGCCAGATTCACCAGTTTCGGGAGTGGAAACTCGAAATTGGAGCTTGGCCTGCGGACTGACCGATTGTGCAATCGAATCAGGCCTATTAGACCCCGTTTGGCGCATTAGCAGTACGTTCCGGATGGATATGGATGCGGATGCGAACGAACGAGGATGCGGATGATGCGAATGAAGATGCGGAGGTGGGGCAGGCGATCCCATGACCATGCGAACCGGACTTCGACACCAGACACTAAATGCCTCATCAGCATTCCGGTGAGTGTTTATCTGAGGGTGTGAGTGGATTTGCGTTCGGGTTAATCAAAATGTGACCGATGGCAACGACAGCTGACCGCAAATCAAGGGAACGTCCGGGCGGCCAATTACCCCAATAATCAGAACCCGTTGGGAAATCTTTCTAATCGTCCTTGGCAGCAGTCCTGTGGACTGCTACTTGGTATAGATAACTACTAGCTAATAGCTGGCATGTGAAAAATCAGCTAATATCTATATCCGTATCCTTTAAGCTCTCATTAAATTTTTTAGCACACGAATAAGAAATTAAGTTTAGATGAACTGATGGTACAGAAAATGTAATTTATATCTGAAGAGCCATATATCAATCAAGCCATAATTGAAGCGACCGCCAATTCTTGAGGTTATAACGATTATCCTGTTCCCTCCGATTGAACTCAGAAATGAATCCAGACATCTAGAGCTTTGTATCGCATCCTGCGAGTCCCTGTCGTACACCCATGCTCTCCATAAAGCTACCACATAACGGCAGCCACATAGGAAAAGTGGAAAGTGCGGTGCTGAAGTGGAATATCCAGTCCACCGAGCTGGTTTTAGAGCGTCGAAATTGCCTTTTTATTGACAATTCACAGCACGCGCCGTTGAAACAGATCATCAAAGGTTATTACGACTACAGAAAAGGTCCTTTTGTTGCTGTTGTAAATAGATTCATAAGCAACACTACATGCCGGCAATTGCGAGACAGGAAAATAAGCGAAAAGAAATCCTGCGAGTGAAAGTGTTAACACTTAGGGTAAGCTATACACTCGCTGCAAGGATACTATATGTGGATATTCGAGAGTTGGTGCGTGCACTTCTCCGCGGGATAAAGGCAAATTTCAGTCTGAATGTCAAAGTTTGAGCCTGGCAGTACTTTGAAATATTCATAAGAACGAACACTAAGAAAAACAGGGTTAAAGTTAGCTCTCAACTACGATAAATAAAAAAATGTATGCTGGCTAAAAAAAAGAGCACGAAATAACGAAATTTAATGCAAGGTCCTGAAAATAGGCTCGTGTTGCAAAAAACCGGAAAGCAAGAAGCCGAAGCTCAATGTTGAAACATTTGTTTAGTACCAGAGATATGAATTTCCAAGTAGAACTCACACACGGTCATAAAGCAATAAAGCGGAATCATGTGCAGAAATTTTTATAAGTTAGGTGTATCATCCAAGTGGCAAATGCTCCAGGATCTTAGAAATGCGCGGAGTGTGGGATTTGTGGGGGCGAGACAAGTGCAAGTACTTTCCACTTTTTTTGGCCAAATCCCAGCAAAGAGCTTAAGGTTTCAGCTCAATTGTTTTGCCCGACTTTATTTCATTGCCATTTTTATATTTCCCCATCTTGGGTGTGCCGAGAAAAGCTTTAAGCTAAATCAAAATGCATATTTACGGAAAAGAAAAATCTATGAAACAGAAATCTTATAGTTAGATACTTTGCTAAAATAAAAAAGAAACGAAAAAACCTAAAGCTGTTCCAATAAATCTACATTTTATTCATTAGATCACCCGGAATAGCTTTAGGAAGTAAGTATAAATATAATGAATCTAAAGTTTCACAACCACGAGGTTAGTTTGTTTAATATTTTAAGATCACCAGTTGGCCAAGTATTTCCATTATGAAGGGTTTACACAACTTCACTTGGGTCATCGCTGTTTGCACAATGCTTCTGTTTGTCCATCGAAAACATAGAATTGCAAAACACCTGCAATAGATCCGATTCCGTAGAGATCTCCGAGGTATATATAGGGCTCGGGTGCAGTTGGTGAAGTCAATTGAATTTGCTAAGTCAATCATCTACAAAATCAAAATGCGTGTAATCTTCCTCATCGTTGTGCTCGCCATGGTGGCTCTGGCTGCTGTCCAAGGACGTCGTCCTCCAGGACTTCCGCAGGGAGGTCTGGGACCACTTCAGGGCTCTGGAGGACTCCAGCCGCCGCAGGGAATACCTCAGGGACCTCCCCAGGGACTCCCACAAGGACCTCCCCAAGGTGGCAACTCATCCTCCTCCGAAGACTCTTCCTCCCAGGAGAGCTCCAGCGAGTCCTCCAGTGAGGCGTCCGCCTAGAAACTCGATCGCCGAGTCCTTCATGTAAAAACATTCAAAAATCTTTAAATAAAGATATATATTCTGCTTATTTCAATATATAAAACCGTCCACCGATTCCATTAACTGCACCGATTTCCATTTCGAACTCCGAGTAATGGTTGCGTTGCTCCTGCCCGAGGAATGGAAATGGAAATGGGCCTGGGTGTGGGTGTGGGGGCGTGTCTCAAATCGGTTGCCTAAATAAGAAATCATTTTATTTGAAAAGTTTCCCTTTGGCACGCCCCCTCCAGCTGCCACCCCACTTTTTGGAAGGCAGAAGACGGCGACGTCTGCGTTTGGCGACACCAGCAACATCGGGCGAAACAAAAGCAACAAGGGCAACAGCGGTACAACAAAGCGAAGACACCAACAATAAGCTGAAGCAGCTGAAGGCGTTAGGAAGTACCCACACGACTTGGAAATACCTATTGTACGTATGAATTAAAAGCAAAAAAGAACAGCATAAAATATTACTTTCAAAGAGCGTAAAGCTACGTAACTAACAAGGCAACTAGATAATAAGCTATTAAGATAACAACTATTTGTTAAATGGCTTTAAATGATTAGGTACAAATCAAAGGATATTTCGAAATGATAATTGTGACAACTGATAAATTATGCAACTGTATAAAAACCACCGATAACTGGTTTCAAAAAATTAAATTTATATATCCCCCTTTTTATCCAACAAAAACACATATGTATGTACAATATAATTTTCGAATGGGTAATCAGATAGCGCATATCCTGTCAAAAAAGTGACTGCCAAAATAAGACCAAAACGATGAATAGCAAAGGCAACAAAGTTAAACTGTAACAATAACCAAAGTCAAAGTTTGTCGGCAAAGTTTTCGCCTCTTTCGTCCTTGTTGCTCTCCTTGTTGTTGTTGCATGCGTGCGGCTGTGTGTGTGTGTGTGTGTGTGTCCACAGGATACAAATTCATTTCAATTGGTTATATGTAGAGAAATGGGTTTGAGTGGCTTGGCTGAAGGAAGTTGAAAAGTGGAAACGACGAGGAATCTGTGTAAAATGAGTTTGGTTTTTTCCCCGCATTTTATTTTATTTAATTTTTTTGTGTTGTACTTTTCAAGATGAAACAAGTTTCACGTGAACGGGGACCTTCCCCTGGGCCGGAAAGCCATCCTGCAGAAGGATCCTGGATTTTGGATTCTGGGCCAGGAATTGCCGCATCGCATACCTGCAGACTTCGCTTCACTTTCCTTTGGCAGCGAAATGCCAAAAAAATGCAAATAAAACTTTTCTTTTGTTTTTCTTTCGGCTTTTTGCCCACAGTGGCTTAGCAGCTTAACCCTTACAGGGCCCACACGCCGAGCATCCGCCCACCGGGAAGCAACAACAAGAATGTGAAAATCGCAGACAAAAAACGACGAAAACAAAAAGCTGAAAAACTAAGTGTGGCTATTTTAATTTCACTCAAAATGCAACGAAAATCGACCAGTTGCGCACTAATAAGAGTTTAGTAACGACAGTGCGAAACGTACAATTTGGACAAAAGAGAGTTTGGAGAGACAGATTCCGTAGGAAGAGAGTTTGGAGGAACGGAGTCTGTAGAAAGAGAGTTAGAGAGAGAAACAGTGAGACGGAACAAAGTAGAGCGGGACTACAGGAGAACTGAGAGCGTCGGCGTGCCGATTTAAGGAAAGCAACGGTACCAAGCTGGACTTTGGACCTGGATAACGGTAAAACCGTGCAGTTTGGTTCTGGAGACTGGAAATATCGAGGAATAGCGGGTTAGGGAGGCATACATAAGCCGGCCGAGCGCTGAAAAGTCAATGTTCGACGCAACAAGGGAGCTGTAGCACTAAGAGTTAATAAGGAACAAGATCGCTAGGTCGAGACGTTCGGGGCACGAAAAGTCTCCGAATAGGGCTAAGTTGCGTCGCCTTGCTACACTACGAATTGAGACCAGACCCTGGCTTTAGCCCGGCGAGTCCGCTATCGTGTGAGCAGGAGTGCAAAATCCTAGCAAGGACCCACGTGTGTGGTGGGATTGTGGTGAAGGCCGTGTCGACTGTTTTAATGTTCTCGTAACGTAGACCAAGCGATCGCCTGAGCAGGCGTGGTGCCGGCACGACCAGTCAGAGCAGACGTCTGGTTAACGCGTTGTCATCTCGCCCGGCGATAGCCTGGAAGAGGCAACCATTGACTACCGTGAGTCCGCGGACGACAATAATTCCCAGCCCAACGAGTATAGCACCCAGCAGCGCAGCCCACATCGATCAGGACAACACGAGCCGCAGGACAGCAGATACAACGCTGTCGAGCAGGCCCGTCCATTTGACTCGGTACAGGGACTGTGGCGTGAGCCGGACGATTGCACGGAGCATCTGCAGGAGCGGAACAGGCGTCTGGCGGGACCGGCCGCGACAGAAGGTTGCGACGAGCAAGGGCAGCCCAGCACCTGTTAACCCTAGTCTGGGAACGGTGACGTTTCGGAGGAGTAACCCTCCACGGGAGATCGAGTGTAAAATGGACGAACAATAAAGATCAAGGAAATAAAAGGTACTAAGTGTTCGTTCCTATACCAAATCTTAATTTTTTTAGCTTTTTTAGTTCCGGATATAACACCGTTCGTATGAACGGACAGACGGACGGACTGACGGACGGATGTTTTCAAAGAACTCATTTAGGGTATCATTTCTACGTGTGTAAAGCAGCTCTAAACAGCCATTGTTCTATACCGGCATTCTCAATTGCACACTCGCGCAGACGCTTCCACACTCACACACACACAGAGCCAGAGGCATTTGAAAAAAGTGTAGACAAATAACAATTGAAGCAACAAGACCAAAAACTTAATTAAGCATTTTGTTGTACGATGCTGCAACAAAACAAATTCCTCTTTAAATAAAGCACCGAAGCAATTTATTCCAATTAACAACAACAACTTCATGGTATGCATATGTGCGAGCGAGCGAAACGGTGAAGCCGGAGAGAACCGAAACGCTACTGGCATCGGATGGAAATAATTGAACAAAAACACTTTTCAACACTGCAAATGACAGTTGCGTAAATTCCTAGAAAATATTCGGGGTCGTTGGTTGCTGAGAGAACGATGCATGTAAATCATACTATTAGAAAGAAGACGAACTTTGTATACAAACAAAAACCTTGATGAAATTTCACTTACCTCCACGGCCAATAACGTTCGCTTTTATTTCTAGAACATTTGCGTAGCCAAAAAAAAAAAATAAGAGGAAATACATATCACATACACCAGTTACACCAGTAACTATTTTGACAAAATAGCCTGCTTCTTTTAAAACTTACTTGCGCTTGACATTAACAAACAGAGCGAAACGATGAGCATTTGCATTGCTCATGAATGATGAATGAACATTTAGCACACCAAATGCAAATTTGTTTACGGCTTACCCATTGCATTCCCTTTCTACTTACAAGAATGCACGCAGACAACCATTTACTAAATGGTATCCTGCTTTTGAGCTTTAATATATTGGTTATTATTATTTTTTTTTTTTTGGTTATTAAACGTTATTAAAAACAAAAAAAATAATTAATAGGTATGTGTAAAAAGTTAAGTTTGTTTATTAGATTAATGGATTAATGGTAGCACAATTTAACGTTGGAATTAAAGTAAAAAAAACATTGCGAAAGAGTTTAATTTGTCACGCCATTCTGTGTATTATCAAATTAAAAAGTTTTGAAAAATTTAAAAAGAACTAAACCTAGGCGCAAAACAACATTCGCTGACGACAGAATCCTTATACGGGAATTTAAAAAAATCCTCTTCCAAAACACCAATCTCAGTGGTATCTGACCACCAGCCTTCCGAAAAGAGAGGAAGGATCCAGAGATCCTTTACAATTTGGTGGATTCAGTAAAGGACCGACTTCAAAAAGTTATTTATGCCAAAGGTGGATATATATTTTATTAATTGGTTCCCTACTCCTAAGCTCCAGCTTCAATTAAACTTATTTACTGAGGTGTTAAAGGCTTGTCAAAAACTTTAAGCCAATACAAAAAATCATCATATTTCATTAAATTGTTTATATATTTTTAAGTTTCGTTAGTTAATTTTTAAATTTATGTTACTTACACACAACAACAAAAATCATTGTTGTCATATCAAAATATTTTAAAGTTTTACTGCGTTTATATTGTCAAAATACTTATGCCGACTAGTGTACATAAGCATATACATAGATGTATCGTCACATTATATTGAGTTTTGAGTAAAGCACTAATAAGTGGTAAGTGGTAATATAGCCCCAAGAGGATTTTTTTACTATCGACATATAGTAAGAATGCACTGAATTCATGTTAAGTAAGTCATTTCTGTAGTATTAACAACTTAAAGATTTATATAATAGACTTTCCAGAATTTCTTACGATTTCTCTTTCCTTAGTTGTTTTCAACTTTACGTGTTTGCAAATTTGACTTTCATTAAAGCCTAACGGAACCACTTGTTCAAACATCCTTATTCTTAGGTAATTCACACTCTTGTCAAAGACACGATTGATGGTTTATAAACATCAAGTCCACTGACGCCTGGCCACAAAGTTCATCACATATGGATGGAGCGCAAATATTTAGCTAGATAATGGCTCACGGAACTTGCTGATTCCTTTATGTAAGATCCATAAAGCAATCCAAACAGCTGGTAGAAATTATTCGTACTTTACTACCATAAGGTAAAAGCATTGTTAAGTTCTGAACTGAAATAGTTTTAGATGCAATTGATTTTAAGACGCATTTATCCAGCATTCAATTTTATAAAACTTTATTTTCAAATATGTGTAATAGTACCATTTCAATATGAATAATTTATTAAATTCAGAAAAAATAGAGAAGAGTATATATTTTTTATAGACTCATTAACAAAGCTTTGTAACCAACAATTTTGGAAATAAACCTAAACATGAATCAACCATTGTCTACAAACTCATATTCTTTCCATCTGACAGAACCCCAGAGTGAAGGCCAATGTCAATTGCGAAGTGACTGACTTGGAAAGTGGAATTTACAAATCCACACTGACGTTAGTTTGCTCAACGCGCAAACGTCACCGATGGAACACATGTGCCACCGAGACTTTTAGCAGACGGTGGGTATATATACCGATGCCAAGTAATGCCGAGATCAGTTCGAGTCGTTAACTATCAGATAACGAAATGCGTACCCTTATCCTTGTTACTCTTGTTGCCCTGGTCGCAGTGGCCTCCGCCCAAGGACCTGGTCCTTGGGGTCCCGGTGGACCTGGTGGACCTGGTGGACCAGGTCGTGGTCGCGGAGGACCAGGACGTGGACCTGGCGGACCAGGTGGCCCAGGAGGTCGCGGACCTGGAGGACCTGGAGGACCAGGAGGCCCAGGAGGCCCAGGAGGACCAGGAGGACCAGGAGGCCCAGGAGGACCAGGATGCCCAGGAGGACCAGGTGGACCAGGAGGCCCCAAACCATGGGGACCTCCATCCAACCAAACCACATCCACGACAACTGAGGCCTCAACAAGCACTTCCACCACGACAGCTTCGTCCACTACAGTGTCCTCCACTACAGAGTCCTCTACGGAATCCTCGACGGAATCATCCACAGCATCCTCCACAGAATAAATCGCTTGACATGTTCCCCTTCGAGTTTTGCCCATTCGGCTATTCCGGGTTCATAAATAATTGTATATATCAAAAAGCGAATCTGTGCGTAATAAATTTTTTTTTTTAGCTCAATCGTGATTTTTTTATCTAAGTTAATCCTTGAATGCCAAATAGTTATCCAAAGGATCTTCATCCATGTTTGGCTTATGATCAACTTGATGTATCAAGCCAGAAGGTACATGCGAGTACCACGCGAGCCATTTAATTACTTCGGCCAATACTAAAACTTTTCGTGAGTTAAGTAATTTTAGAACAATTAGTTAAATGGCATTATGCAATGCCAGTGCTAAATTATCCACTGGCGATTAGGAAGTGCATTGAGAATTTGAAGCAAATCATTCCCCGGGCCAATTGGAATCGAACTTATTCGAGCCGGCCTCGTTTCTCGCTTGGGTGAAAGCCAAATTGTTTACCAATTAAGTGCATTTGGTCAATTTGCGACAGAACTGGCGCTAGTGGAATCCAAGAAGAAGGTACAGAAGCTTAAAAGGATGAGCCCGAGGAGCAGCAACTGGATTAGGAGGCATTAAAAGTTATAAAACAACAAGATTATGGCTTTGCCATAACGAACACACACGCATTCACTCAACTGGTTATGTGCCAGTGAACAAAGGCGTTTAGGGTGTCCTCTAATAAATACTCTTGTTTTCAGGATGTGTTTCCAGGTCTACGGTTTCTTATAAAAAGAAATTTGAAAAAAAAAAACACTTTAATGTATGTGTATGAGTAACGTGCTATTTCTCAGTTCTGGTTACTTTAGATATTGAATATAAGCCACTCCAAAATGTTGCATTCTTGGATTGGAATGATATGTATTATACAATAAATTGTATGTGATAAGGAACGATTGAAGTGTATATGATTGTGACAGTTTAAAGCATTATGGCTCATTAGTATTAGCATGTAGATAGCATGTAGAAGAATTTGTGTATATATACATATATACATATACACATACATACAGTATGTACATTCGCTTCTGAATATATAAAGTATATATATTCTTGATCAGAATCAATAGCCGCCCACAATTTTTTTACATTTTTATTAGTCTTGTAAATTCCTATCGATGTACAATAAAAAACTTTTTGCCACGACCACTCTAACGCCCTAAAACCGCACAAAACTGCCACGGCCACATTTTTGAACCATTTTTCGATATTTTATCGAAAATAACTCTACGAACTCGACTATAAGATTCCCTCTTGTTTTTATGTCGAATGCTGTAGCGGCTTATTTTTGATTGAAATCTGATAATTTTTCCCCCCTTATATATTGTTTAAGTAGACAACCTGGTCGGCAGTGGGCCAACGATAGTTGTCTTTTCCTCAATTACCACCAGTTACGTCCTTATCAAATCACGCTTCATCCATTCAACAATTAGCACCGATAACTAATTTATGGCCAGGATGCCGCATTTGGGATACGGTTTGGTGAAAAGGGGCAAACGAGAAGCGAGTTGATTGTTTTGAAGTGGAGCATTTACACGTAATAACAATTACAAATTCGCGCGCTCCATAAATCAAGTGAAGCCATCTTCTGGAGGCGCCCCTCCATACCTTCCGTACCCATTTCAAATGAACTGGCCAAAAAAACCCTCCCCAATTCGGCTCCAACTGGCTGCTCCTGGGCACTAATTACAATTCAGGACGCGTTGCACTCGAAAGTTGTTGCTCATTCAACACTCGACTCCTGGAGTTGAGTGGTGAAGTCGCATGGGGGGAGGTGGCTGGGCGGTTGGGCGGTTGGGCTGTTGGGTAGTTGGATGGGTTGGGTGCCTGGGCTGTGGGTGCTGGTGGGTGGTTAACTTCAAAGTGTCATCGCCTCCTGGATGGCTATGGCCTCGAAAAGTGTTGTTGTAATTAAATTATGTGCCAAGTGACGTTCTCACAATCGTTCTCTTCTCCTTTTCGCATACACTCAAACAATAAACCTAGTTAAATGGTTAAGAAAAAATGTATTACTATTACACCTGACGCAATAAATTAATTTTAATAGAATGGTAAAATATACTACGAAATTTACACTATACATCAACCTAGTTAGTGCACATAAATATATGAATGTTAAACGGGTATATTTGAGAATGTTTACTTACCACAACCGCCGAGACCTCTAATTTCCCCGAGTACAATACAGGATGGCATTCCCGTGCTAGCCCTCCTTTGGCCCTCTGCTGTCGTCCTTTTGCTATCTCCTCAGATGTTGTGGCAAATTAAGTTTGCTTTTGTTCTAGATTAAAAAGGCATTGAAATGTCGACATCGAAGGGCGGTGGGTGGCAGCCGAATGAGTGGGTGGTAGTAAGCGGCAGTTAAAATGACGCCTTCGGCCAAATTTAGCTAACTTTGTTAAGTTTGTTTTGGCCGCGGGAGCCGAGTGTCGGACGCCGCCTCCGAGTACCTTCGCCGGATGATGAAGTGCCCAGACGGCGATGGAACCACAGATATAGCCGGGTGCGGATGATGGGGGCTGCCAAGACGGGCAGAAATTAAAAATCAACTGCCGCGTGGGCGAACAAGCCGAGCACTTAAGTAGCTGACCAACTGAGTAATTGAAGGAGCTAATTGAAAACGAAGGGATAAAGGGATAACGGAGCTCAGGATACAGAGAGAAACGTTAGGATTACATTACTGTGTGCTTTACTTTACTAGTCAACTAGTCAACTCTAAATCGGGAAACCTGGAAACCGATTAAAAAATTGCGCGGTAGATTCTCGCAATCATAGATTGATCATAAATCATTAAATCATACAGCTGAGTGGAGTCAAAAATAATAGTCAACTTAAAAGCGAGATCTGTTGAATAAAACTAATTCGAAATGAAATTTTATATAAAGAAAAAATGTTAACAAATATATCTTAACATGTATGGCAACTTTATTGATATTTAATAAATGCCTATATTCCTATAAAAAAAAAAAACTAGTTTTTTATGCGTTAAATAATAGCCATCACATCACATACTAATCCAAAAACTTGAAGTCATTGGAATCCCTTCAGCCTTGCTAATATGGAATCCTTTATAAATGAATCGAATCTAATTAGTACAATCTAAAACCATATCCTCAATGAGTTCCTCGAGCCAGTTATACTGGCCTAATACTATTAACCATCTTAGATCAAGTGAGTGAGTTAAGTTGTGTATGCACTTAGACTCGCTTAATTTCTACAAGCAGCTCCAGCTCGACTTCAATAACCATCGTTCCTGATGCCAAGCCAAGAAGCTACTGCTTAATACTGATTAGATCAGGCTCGCGACGTATTAGCACATAACTGCACCAGAGAACCCACCGACACTGTCCCAGATCTTGGTGTCTTATTCGATCATAGGATCTGGATCAATGTAGAGCGATCCATAAGTAATCCACCAATGGCTCCCATTTCTGGCCTCCGAAATCCGTACAGAACTCGTCACAGTGTTCTCTTCCTACCCAAGCTCATTAGCGCTCCTGACACTTGCCACCTGGAAGGTGACTAGCTGCCGGATACAGCCGTCAACATTCCTTACATACATATGTGCATGTTGAATAACTTCAGGTTTAAGGCATTTTGAGTTTTAAATAATTACGAATTTATGATGACATTAAATTCCAATGCAATTATGCATTTCGTTCTCAGTGTACCTACCAGTGTCCCAGTGTCCCTGTGTCCCAGTTAAAATATTAACTTCTTCTTTTACGTTTTAGATTGGAGCTGTGCAAATTTGGCCTACAAAATGAAACTATTTTACATGCCTCGCCTGGTTTTATGCCCACATTCCAGGCGCTTAAAGATCTGCCTGATTATTAAATTTAAATTCTACAGAAGTTGACACCCAGTGAGTGGCCCAGTGTTTGGATCAGAGCTGGTGCAGCCCACATTAATCAAATACATGTATTGCAGGTGGAGTGAGTGGCGGCTGGATGTGCAGTGACAGGACTGCATGCTAATGCAAGGACTCGTCCCAATTCACATGCAGACCGAACCGGACCGGACCGGTCCGAATCGAAAATGAAAACGAAAACGAAACAAAATTAAAAGCTGCAAAAAACAATATACGAAATATATACACTCCACTAGCTCGGCAGGCTATTCAATTTGGCATTTCGAATTCCACGCACATATTCCATTAAAGTCGTTGGCGTAATTTTAATTTCGGATTTGGTCCTTTTTCCCCGGAAGTACACCAGCAGCAGCTAGAGAACAGCAGCTGCTTTAAGGACCTGTGCTAAAAAGACGGCAGAATGTTAAAGGAGCGGTGCCAATCAAATTGAAATTTAATTTGCAAAACAATGTGGACGCAGGACGCAGGGCTGGTGCGGAAAACTTGACCGGCAAACGGAAAACACTCGCCCAAATTATGAACCCCCTTCTCCAGGCCCTAATCCCAATCCCAATCCCATCCACCTAGTCGCCGCCCGTTAGCAGTCCATAAAATTGTGATTTACTCCCGTTGAGATTTCAATTACTGCCGCTTTATTGACAATAAATTTTCGTATAAATTAAGCGGCCCAGCTCCCGATCCAATTCGATCCGATCCGTAAGGGTTAAGGTTAAACAAAGCGGCCAGTAGCCGCACGTAGACGTCGCGGAAAGGTGAAGTCGACCAGGAAGGGTCCTTGGGGTCAACGGAGAAGATGGCAACCAATTCAAAAGACCGAATTCCGGTTACCCAGTGGTTGCGTAGGTCCGTGGCGTTATTTGTGTTTGATATGAAAGCATAGCGATTGTTTTATATTTTTTTTTATATTTCATAAAGGCAAGAGTTTTAAAAAGAAAATCTGTAAAAAAGCTGACAAATTACATAGATAAAAGTAATTCAGAAATAAAAGCACACATCCCTTTAATTTATGTTTAGTGCAAGTAAAAACTCATTAGTCCCAAAACAGTTAGTTCAGTTTTTTGACTATAGAGTCTATCCTTTTTAATAAAGACCTTTTCAATAAATTAATATGCCCCTGGCCTTTTCCAGGATAGCAGGAATAAAAATTGATTGCCATGCAAATAAAAATTCACCGATTTCTTTAGGCACGTCCATGTCGTCATGGTCGCACAGTGGGCGAAATAGCCCATCCGGCACGCATAATTTAATAACTTCCTAACGATGAAAGCCAACATTTATTATGAGATATAATGAGATTAACGATTTCCAAGCTCAAACACCTTTTATTACATATTATCCCTAAAATGTTTTTTAACACCATTAACATTAGTACGCCAATCAAAATGTTTATAGTAAGCAAATAGTTTAAGACAAGGTTTTTAACAGCAGATAAATTCCAAGAATTCAGCTGAGAAACTAAAGATATAAATCGATGTAATTATAGACCTTGTAGTCACAAACGTTTTACCGCTCAGAATTAAACATTTTTTTTAAATACTTATCAAATTGGCCATTTCGACCATTCTGCGTTATTAGAAACTTCATTGACGACTCTCAAAATTCTCTGCCCAGACAACATTGTTTTTGTTTTGTTTTGTTTTGTTTTTTACTTTCCTCGCTTTCCTGGAAACGCGAAAATATCAAAGCCGCTTCCGAGACTGCCAATCACAAAGTGCCGCGGGTGGGGCCACAGCCCATCAACTTCCGCTCCGGGTAAAGCTAACCAACCTGACACCTTAGAGGACAAGGAGCATGGCACATTAAGCTTATACATACAGGCCGTAACAATGGTTTCGAGAACATTTTAAGCTAAGCAAATAATATATGCATCGATAGGTTGAGTTTGGTTACAACAATCTTCACGAGAGTCGTAAAAATAAAAGAGATATAGGAATTCTAAGGGAATTACAATTTAACAGAAATAAATGCACAAGAACTAATCAAATTATGTCGTTTGAACTAAACGAAAATATAATTCGGAGGCAATATAAAATGACATATTCATCTTGAATTCGACTGTATACGAGTGTTTTTTGTGTACATAATCCTAGGCTTATCACAAAATCTTAGTTTCCAAAACCACAGCATCCTATAGATACTGCGAGTCTGCGTAAAGGTCGCGGAACTCAAGCAGCTGATCCAGCGCCGTATCGTACTCATCCCGCTCCAATCCAGAATTAGAGTACGCTTGCAACTTGGCCAGCTGCACTCGATGCGATTGGGCGTGCACATTGTCCAGATGCTCGCCCAGCTTGGTGGAGTTCTGTACGGCGGCCAGCATGGGTGCCGAATCCACACGACTACCCGTCTCGCGTTCCGCCCCCTCAGGCAAGCGGTAGCCATCGCGTGATATACCGGCTGCAAACATTTCATAAGGAAAAGGTAGCTGTGTCTTTAGTGGCAGTGGTGTGGCTGCCGCATTTGTAACACTTCCATGATAGGTGCACTGGTAGTATAGCTGCAGCATATGGGATATACTATCGCAGCTATAGGCAGCCATCCGAAGTTGATCGCCGGCCAGCTCCCTGGGCCGTTTCAAACGTTCCGCGGGAATGCCACGAGCCGTCACTGATTGCACCACGTAGGATGTGCCAGGCTCACAGCCCGGTGTGAGTTGTGTGAGCAGCGCGTGGTCGCCACTCTGGTCTAGAAACTCTATCAGATCCTGACCCTCCCTCAGCCCAAATGGCAGAGCCAATCCAGCGGCGGTCATCTTTCTGCCCGCTGGAGTGACGCATTCGCAAAAGCGTAGCAAAGATTCTGGCGTTTGCCGCAGGCGGTAACTCAAGGTGGCCGTGTCGAAAAAGGCGGCCAGCAGCGCTGATGTCTGGTAGAGGTTATCCGTCTCCCACTGGAGTCCCGGCAGACTGCGCGACTTCAGATTATTGTTTCGCCAGATGGTCTCCAGCGTGGATAGCGGCGTGAACATCAAAGCCTGCTCGCTGAGTTGGTGGTAGCCCAACACATTGTTTACCACCCGAATGCTGTGCGACAGGCGGGTATCTGGGAATTGGGCAAACTGTGTTAATATGCTAGATTTCTTTAAAAATCACCTTACTTACCCGCTTGGGGATAACTAGTGATCCTGGGATAGTGAAGTGGCAGCGCGAAACTCGCCCGGCTGTACTCATCGTTGAGGTGCTCCAGGCACTTCCCAGCCAGTCCGCCGAAGCCATCGTCAATGTCGAACAGCACGTGGAAGCCCTGCAGGCCATCGCACTCCTCTACATACAAACGGATACGATCGCAGAACTCCTCGTTGAAGGAGACTTCCTGCCACATTTCTGTTCCGGCAGAGTAGGTACCCAGGGCTTGGGCAGTCGGATCTCGGATCAGCCCCGGCAAGACATTCAAGGTTCTCGGGTGATACCTGGCGTAAAGGAAGTCCACCCAACTGTTTGCCGTCGCTGCCAGCTGATAGTTCTTCTCGGGCACCACAGCATTCTTGAGCAGATCCCGCTGATATTCGGAAATGGAGGCCTTCGACTGCTCCTGCACTTCCAGCTGCTCCGGTGAGCATACGCCGCTCTCCTCTGCCCGCTTGCGAACCTGTTCCAATTCCTCTCCGGTGCTCAGGGGCAGCAACTCCTCATCACGCTGCACAAAATTGCCGTACAGCTCGCCGGTCACCGGCAGATGTCCCAGGGTCCCGGACAAATCCACGGACAGCAGGCGGGGCGTGTAGGTGGTACGATTGAGGTCGTTGCGCCCTTCACGGTACAAAATATCATTGTTGGGCAGCTGCTCCTCGGCCACCTGTTCGCTTTCGTCTCCGTACCTAAAGTTGGCCTCCTGGAAATGTGTAATTCGTGAGGCTCCCGGCTGCCAAGTGGGTAGGACAACTCACCTGCTGGTTCCAGAAGTGTGTGCCCACGTAATTCGCGTACGTTCCGAACTGGAAGGTCAAAATTTCACGTGTATAGTCCATAACAGCCGGCGAAAGTGACTAATTCGGATGCAATTGCGCGAGCCCGCGGAACTATCGATTTTCGCGGATATATCGATAGCTGTGTGCGGTAATAAGCGTTCTTAATTTCGTTGATTGGATACTCTGTATTAAAAATAAATATATTTAAAAATATTATTTATAACTGCAAAAAAGATTTATATATTTTGAAAGTTTTATAGGAATATGTTATGTTTATTAATTTTACTTATGTATGTAAATATATCGATATGACCTTAATGTCTATCACATTGAGAAAAAAAACATAAGAAATACGAGGAATTTTTACAATAGAGCATAACAACCTTAATATGTAACCCGCAAAAGCCGATTGCAAACTTATCAAGTCATACGGTAAAATCTCAAAAAAGAACGGTAGCGTTTGTGGCTCCAATTGTTTAGTTATTGGATTGCAACGGATTTTATTTTCGGTCGATACGGTGAAACCTTATAAATAGGATCTCCGAAAGAAGAAGCTATAAGTCGGCTTAAACGTATTTTTAAAGAAATTGTCGATTCCCATAGATTCACATATCCATTCAGACGGAGGATAAATAAGTCAGAAAAGAGCGAATTATGAGATTTCTCTAATAAACTAGAAAAGAAGTTAAGGTGCTATACAATGTTAAGTTAAAATATTTAATTGCTGATTTTTACACACGTTACTCGTAGAATAAAAGGGTATACTAGATTGTGTAACAGGCAGAAGGAAGCATTTCCGACTATTTAAAGTATATATATTCTTGATCAGGATTAAGGATTAGGAGCCGAGTCGATCTAGCCAAACTTTATAAATTTTTTCTAATTTTATTCCCCAATTAGCTATTGATATCCCAGAAAAATGATGAAATTTCGCGTTCGCATTCACACTAGCTGAGTAACGGGTATCTAATAGTCGGGGAACTCGACTATGGCATTCTCTCTTTTTATTTATTTAATTTAATAAATGGAATATATTAAATTTTTTTTAAAGGTATTTGCTTACCTTTAAAAGTAGATTTCAATAACTGTTTAATTCAACTATCGATAAGCCGATAAAGTCGCCGATAATTCAATGGACCGATGCCTCGCTCTTTTTCTTGTTGGGCCAGAAAACGTGCGCTGCGCATTTTCCAGCGTTTTTTTTTATACCGTCGCCCACCATGAGCCAGATGACCCAGAAAACGGTGCAATTCCACGAGCTGGAGCTGGATCAGCGCATCCTTAAGGTGAGTGCCCGGCTTGCGACCGACAGTTCCAGATTTTAAAGTGTTGCGCTCATCTTTCAGGCGGTGGCCCAGCTGGGTTGGCAGCAGCCCACACTTATCCAGTCGACGGCGATACCGCTGCTTCTGGAGGGCAAGGATGTGGTGGTGCGCGCCCGCACCGGATCCGGCAAGACTGCCACCTACGCCCTGCCACTGATTCAGAAGATCCTTAACTCCAAACTGAACGCCAGCGAGCAGTATGTGAGCGCTGTGGTCCTGGCGCCCACCAAGGAGCTATGCCGGCAGTCCCGTAAGGTGATCGAGCAGCTGGTCGAGTCCTGCGGCAAGGTTGTACGCGTGGCGGACATTGCCGATAGCTCCAACGACACGGTGACCCAGCGGCACGCCTTGTCTGAAAGTCCCGACATTGTGGTTGCCACACCCGCCAATTTGCTGGCCTACGCCGAGGCTGGTAGCGTGGTGGATCTGAAGCATGTGGAGACCTTGGTGGTGGACGAGGCGGATCTGGTGTTTGCCTATGGCTACGAAAAGGACTTCAAGCGGTTGATTAAGCACCTGCCTCCCATCTACCAGGCTGTCCTAGTCTCCGCTACTCTAACCGACGATGTGGTGCGCATGAAAGGCCTGTGCCTGAACAACCCGGTTACGCTTAAACTCGAGGAGCCGGAGTTGGTGCCGCAAGATCAGTTGTCGCACCAGCGCATTCTGGCTGAGGAAAACGATAAACCGGCTATCTTGTACGCCTTATTGAAGCTGAGACTCATACGCGGCAAGAGCATAATCTTTGTGAACAGCATCGATCGGTGTTACAAGTGAGTAAACCATACGAATCCCGCCTTAGATGCACAGGAGCCAATGATGATTAAACCACAAATGCAGGGAGTGGGCAGCTGGCAACAGTTGGCGCACGCATGACCAGCAACTAATCTTCTCGCTGACGGCATTCCCATCCGCCCCTAAATACTTACTATAATTCGTTCTAATTATTACCCATTTAAATGTTTCAGGGTTCGATTGTTCCTAGAGCAGTTCGGCATCCGTGCCTGTGTCTTGAACTCCGAGCTGCCTGCCAACATTCGCATCCACACAATTAGCCAGTTCAACAAGGGCACCTACGACATAATCATTGCCTCCGACGAACATCATATGGAAAAGCCAGGAGGCAAATCAGCGACTAACCGAAAATCTCCTCGAAGCGGCGACATGGAGTCGAGTGCTTCCCGCGGCATTGACTTTCAGTGCGTGAACAACGTAATCAACTTCGACTTCCCCAGGGATGTCACGTCTTATATCCATCGGGCTGGCAGGACGGCTAGAGGAAATAACAAGGGCTCCGTCTTGTCCTTTGTCAGCATGAAGGAGTCCAAGGTAAACGATTCAGTTGAGAAGAAACTGTGCGATAGTTTTGCAGCCCAAGAGGGCGAACAGATCATCAAGTGAGTATAGAATAACATCTTCAAAATTGTAATATTGCTAAGTGTGCCATCACTTCAGGAACTACCAGTTTAAAATGGAAGAAGTTGAGTCCTTCCGTTATCGTGCTCAGGATTGCTGGCGGGCCGCAACTCGCGTAGCTGTTCACGACACTCGAATTCGAGAGATAAAGATAGAGATCCTCAACTGCGAGAAACTAAAGGCATTTTTCGAGGAGAACAAACGCGATCTGCAAGCGCTTCGGCACGACAAGCCTCTGCGCGCCATCAAGGTACAGAGTCATCTCTCTGACATGCCCGAGTACATAGTGCCAAAGGCCCTGAAGCGAGTGGTTGGAACGTCCTCTTCCCCTGTCGGAGCCTCGGAAGCCAAACAGCCACGACAGTCGGCCGCCAAGGCTGCCTTCGAGCGGCAGGTCAATGATCCTCTGATGGCTAGCCAGGTGGACTTCGGGAAACGGCGTCCTGCCCACCGGAGAAAAAAGAAGGCGTTGTAGGGTAGCAAATGGTATCTATAGTCGCATTAGTCAATAAGGAAATAAAGTTAATATTGTTAATGTAAGCCAAACATAAAAGCGGCCGTTGAAGATGTTTGGAATTTTAAAAATGTTATTTTACCCTAAATTAGAAATGAGTAAAATTAAACGAAAAATATACCTATGTTGGAGATAGCTGCAGATTGACAAACCCAGGTTATTTTCTTTATATATATGAAAATTCTGTTAATTTAGAATTTTGTAATAGGGCTGTAAAAATAACCAATTGCACATGCACATTAACAATGTAGTTTGTTAACTCTATCGATGATATATATATATTTATTTGCATGCCCGCCAAATGTGTATGTTTGTACTTATCCAGCCGATAAGCAAGTAAGTGAATGTCTTTTTAAACTCAGAAACTTGACAAGTATATGCTTAAAACGGCCGCTGTTCGGGTGGCGGTAAGTGGTAACCACTTACCCAAATAGAGGCAGAAGGCACTATATCATTTGCTCAACTTTTCTGACAGCGGACGGAAAATGAAAATAAAAAATATCTACGAGTCAGTCACATTACCCAAAGTGCCAGTAGTTCCGTAGGTCACAGCGACGATTATGCAGCAGCTGGATACCATTTAAAGTCCATTACACCGAGAGTCCCAGGAAAAATAGATCACCATTAGGGGCGAAATATAAGCGATGCATGCGTATTCGTTTTTAACATTTTATTATTGTCATTGAAATAGTTAACATTCATACAATTATTTATTCATTTATTTATAGCGTTTATGCAATACAATAATAATCATGAGGGTAATAATGAAAAACTAGTCGGTTCGATCTGCGCGGCTTAGTATATGGCCAAGTCTGACTGTCTATATCTGTTGTTGTCTGAGAAATCGAAACGCGAAATCAGATATGGATATTGAAACGTATTGAAAATAGGGGGAGAGTTTTTGTAGCGGGCTCTAATCCATCGACTATCATAGTAATGACTTTTATAATATCGCTCCGTTAAGTGCTAAATTAAACGTAAACATTTAAGTTAATTTAGCATAATCGTAATAAAACTCGCTAGGTTTAGGTATAGGTATGCGCGGTTGGCTATCCCAGGCTCCTATGAACAGTATTATTTGACTATTTTAGATCGGATGGCCACGAGATGGAGGAACAAATGCTCTGCACACTCCATAACTCGCTGCCATTGCTCTATATAAATATATAGTTTATGGTATAACTTAGGGAAAACGAACATGAAATCACATTGCAAATGAAGAATGGACAACTAACAACTGATAAACTGATACTGAGGAACAGGCACAATCACGAAGTTAATGAATCTAGACTAAAATGCAGCCATACACATACATGTATCTATGTAGACATATCTCTATAAACGTTTGCTCTCATTATATTGTATATAATATGTATATACCATACGTTTTATGCTTTATTTGTTACGATGCTAAAAAATGTTCGCTTCAATTCAATCCCCTTTTTCAAAATCCTCGTTGTGGAAGTCCCACATTCGCTTTCTTACTTTTTTGACGTTTTTCAGTTGGTTTTTTTCTATTTTTTTTTTCTTTGTAACACACATACAGAACTTGTTTAGATTATTGTTGCAACATGACGTAAAAATATACATATTTTCATCAAAAATTACCACCGCTCAGTGCTACCGTCTCTAATTGAAGTTGTTTGTGGGCGAAGAAGGTCCTGCGGATTCGCAGGACAACACATTGCCGCTCTTTTATAGGATCTTGGTATATACACAAGTTTTTATATATGTATATACTTTGAATATACGGAAATTTCGTTAGAGTAATAAGAACGACAAAAAAAAACATTAAAATAGGTCCGAAGCGATCGATTTCCTGGCGATATCCTCAGCCGGATATAATTGGCAACCGATTTGCCGCCTCAGGGATGTGTGTGGGTGAGAGTGATTCCATCCATCTAGGCCAGCTTAGATGGGCACGTAATTGCCCTTGGGCTTGTAGAACAACTGGCCACGCATCAGACGGCGCCGAATCTCGGAGAGCAGCAGGCGTTTTTCCTTCTTGATCTTCTTGAGCACACCCTTGTTCTCCTGGGCACGACGAGACAAGTAGGGCAGCACCTCTTCGACTGGGCCATATGGTATGTACTTGTACGCCGAGTATCCCGCTTGACCTGTTGGTTTGAAAGAACACATATTATAAACACATGGAAGACAAGTGAAAGGGGTAGGCTATGGAAACAGACCCAGTGGAAAGGTAATGTAGTCGCACATGCCCAGCAGTTGGCCGAAGCAGATCACCTTGTCCTCCGGTGAGATGCCGATCTCCTTCATCTGCTGGATGGCAAATCGTACGGTGTCTTCGTTGTGCGAGGCCACCATAATACCAATCTTCCTGGCATCGTCATCACAGTCCTTCATCAGCTGAGGTTATTAATAAATACTTGGTTTATTTATAATCACTTATAACCAAAGTCCACAAATTCCCACCTTAATGCGTCGCAAGCACTCCGACAACGTCCTGTGATACATGTCCGTGGTGGCCTCGAACGTGGGATTTACCGGATCCGGGTAGCCCAGCGACTTGGCACGGTCCCGCTCCTGGTCCATATAGGCACCGCGCACCAGCTTGGCGCCGAAGTAGAAGTTCTGGCGCTTGGCCTGCTCCAGATCGGTGTTCACCTCGCGGAACGTCTCGCGCAGATAGCACTGGTACGTATTAAAGACAATGGCCTTGTCCTTGTTGTACTTGCGCATCATTTCCAGGGTGATACGGGAGATGGCCGGCTGGAAGTAAGTCTGCTCCGCATCCACCATGATACGCACATCCAAGTCCGCAGCAGCCTGAGGTTTGGAAATACCATATCAGTACGATTTCACAGCTAGAGTGAAAAAAACCATTTACCTTTACAATCGTGTTGAGACGACGGATCATGTTCCTGAACATCTCCTCCTCCTTGGGCGGTATTTGTGAGATCAGTCGACGCATCTGTCCGGTTTGGGGATCGGGAACGCGGAACGTGTCGCTCAGCTGCGAGTCCTCGTCAACAATGCCCGACCAGGGGAACAAATGCAAAATTCTAGATGAGATAGACGAGCATATAAAGTCAGATCGGTAAGAGATTAGATAATATAAACGGACTAACCCCTCCTTATCGGACGTTACATTGTTCAGGAACTCCTTGACGTCCTTATTGTCGCCCAGCGTGGCGTAATACTTTTCGAGATCCTTGATGGTCTTGTGGTGAGTCAGCACATTGCCCTGACCGCCCACCATATCCTCCATGTACTTGCGTGTGCGCATGATTACCTCGGACAGTTGCAGCTGCAAAGGAGGATCGAGGTCATCAGAGTTCATCAGTTGATAAACAAAAGCATATGTATGATTTAGATTTACAATGCTTCTCTATAGTATGGTAACATTTTAAGAGTTTTGATTTTACAATTTTAACCGCAGCAAAAAGTGAAACGTTTACGAATCAGTGGCCTTTACTATGTATCTATTAGCGTCAATTAACTGTGTTCATTTCCCATTTATTAACACCTATTAACCCCTGTGTTTCCCCCACAAATAAAGCTAAGCTACTCAATTATGTGGTTCTCAAGGGGATTACTTTGTGCGAACTTACCAGCAATTGTGGACGGCCCAGGGCGGTGAGTTTAATGGCGGTGATGCCAGTTCCAAAGGTGGCGCCTGCAGGTCGATATTCGGATCAATCGATGGTTGGTTGTTGGAAATGAAAAGCGTTTGGAAAAAGAGCAGAGCAATTGGTGAATGCAATGCGATGGCAGAGGCGAAAGTTGGAAAGCGGACTCTACAGTCATATAGCACATATGTCTAACTACGGCACATAAAAGCGTAAAAAGCTACGGATACGAGACGAGTACGAATTGAGCTGAAGACACAGAGATACGAAGCAACGACAAAACCTACGACATTGCATTACAGCAACCAACTGAAAAAGCATACGAAATGGCTAGAAAGTCAAACTAGTTTGCTTTGCTCGCTCGAAATACGGATTTGGCCATCAATGGTTACTCTTCCGGGTATTTCGGTTACTTGTTGGCATTTTGGGATGTGTCTTCGTTAATTTCTCGGCTTACCCGTGGCCACTGCCCGGGGCGCCTTGCGATCATCATCTGTTCATATTAGCATTCGCAACGAATTCAAATTGATTATGAGTTTTTGAGTTATGTGGGGGTTATTCGATAATCGATGGGTTGGTGCCATTTTCGGGATATTTGCGGGGCAGAAAAGAGAATTTATTAATCATCAGTTTTAATTTATTTCAGGGATCGAGATCGAGTATGTGAAAAGATAGAGAATAGGAGAAAGCCTAGCAGGAAACAGCCTGAAACCCCAAAAGCATTGAATGCAGGACGGGGCAACTACACAGATCTGTGGCATGTTCTCACCTAGAGCGGTCATATTGGTCATATGTAGGGACATACATAAGTGAGCAAGTTGTTTTATACAACATTCTAGTTCTGATGTCATTTTGTAGGAAGTAATATTCTGATTAAAGTTAAGCATAAAGATTTGACTTGATTAAAGTCCATCTGATTGGATAAAGAAAAGCTCAGAGCTCGATATGTATGTATGTCTGACATTTGTTCAGTACACAAAAAACAAAAAAAAATAAAAATAAAATGCATGCTTAACGTTTAGCAAGGAATGCGTTTGCTTTTGCACGTTCTAAATTAAAACATTTGTACAGAGGATGTCGGGGATGGTGAGATGGAACTCAAGGAACTTGCATGCCGGAGTCAGCTATCGGGAACCAGCGAGTAAAACTGGCCAAGAACATACCCGAAACAGCCTCCAGACACTTGATGAAGATCTCCATGTTCCGCTCGCAGGTGGCCTCGTTCAAGTAGAAGTAGGTGCGAGCACTGCTGACCTTGTAGCGCCGATCCGCAAAGGACTTGTCCACATGGTACTGCGGCATGCTGCCCTCCTCCTTTTTGTCGCCTGCACTGGAGACGGAAGATCTGAAAGGAAGTGAGTGAATCAGTATGCAATTAAGAGTAACTAAACAACTATGATTATGAATATCAGGCATTGATTATACACTATTATAGAGTGTTTTCCCACTACTTAGCAGAAGGCATAGCCTCAGCATATCAGGAACTTACTCAACTTCACGTTTCTCGGCCTCCTCCTGGGTGATATCCTCCTCAACGGAATAATCGAGAATCGGCTTAACGCCAAAGGATCTTAGCCTGCAAGTGCACAAAATACATAAGTTTCCGTTTTCAAAAAGCCAAGAAAAATTACACGATATTAGTAAAATAAAAGAATTTTGAGTATGGCTTGGTTAGCGGTTCGTTGAGAAAATTTAAAGTTCTTTTGTTAAGGGGGATCAAATTCGGATTGGCGATTCGGATCTGAATGTTCGAGTAGATCTTTCATGCTTGGTACATGCCCAGGACTTGTGCTTTCTATTAGTGAGAGCTTTATGCTCGCTTAGCTTGGACATAGTTTTAGAACATTAGTGGGAAAATGTGTGTCATATATCTACATACATGTGTGGCATATACATGGATGGTAAAAATAATAGCAAACTTTCTAAATTATCCACTCAAATTGGTCATTAACTACTCAATCTGTTGCTCAGTTAGCATTGAATTAAGCCAGTATTTGAAGAGCACGCCATCGTGTTTTTGAGTGCTATTACTTCGTCTGAAACCATTTATATGCACATGTAGTATCGGATATACATATATATATATATATTGGGATGCATGGGATGCTCTTGGGTAGGGGGAGGGGGTTAACCTCTCTAGGGCGGGCACGATCGTGTGACGATTCTCGCCGGCCACAAAGTGTCCGTAGAAGCTGGACTTCATCAGCAGGACGAAGAGCTTCTGGCCGAGCAGGTTGCGCGCCAGTTTCATCAGCTGTTTATCGGCGTTATCGAAGTTCGTTCGATTATTATCGGTAAATGTGTTTGTCAGGGATTCCATTGCAATACAAGTGTGGGCATTTAAGCGGGTTTCGCATAACCGTTTCACAGCCCGTTTCGCGGCCAAAATAATAACATGAAGTAAACACAAAACCATAGGGCGGCAGAAAGCGATATGGAAACGGGAAAAAAAAACAAGAAAAGAAAAGAAAAAGAAAAAGGCGATAAGTGAGTGGGAGTGTCGTGGTGGGCAATTACCTTTCCAGTGTGGGTATGATCTTGATCTGATCCTCGCCGGCGACAAAGTGGCCATAGAAGGTCGCCTTCATCAATAATGTAAATAACCGTTGACCCAATACGTTCTTTGACCATTTCATAAGCTGCGAAATTTTCGTTTGTTTTGATCGGTTTTATGCGGCATACATAGTAAGTTTGTAAGTTTTTGTAAGTAGGTTTTTTTGGTGTTTTTCGATATTTTGTCATGTTGTTTGCGGCGTCAAAAATTGAATTCGATATAGTTTTAATTTTCCGTTTTAGGCAATACAAAGTTGATATATGTAACAAGGACAAAGAGTTTTTGCAATATACAACTAATATCCATCGATTCTAGCTGAGATCCCTCATCCGCCCAGGTTCTTTCAATTTTTCAGCGCCTGAATCGCACATAAATCATTTGGAACTTGGCCAAGTGGTAAAATAAAAAACGTGAACGGAGTCAAGGCCAAAATCTTTGCCAAAGTCCAACAAAACAGCGTGGAAAAATGCGACAAAAAGTGCGGAGGCGGCAATGTGTATTACTCTTCAGAGGCTGCACGTCATTTAAACGAGTGTCAGGCTAAATACGCATATAAACATCACCTTTCCAAAATGAGCCTAGTGCTCAAGGAAAGACGATCCGCCGCGGAACCATCAACTTAAACAGATATCCGCTGAACATATGTACATATATAAGTGATGCGAATATTGAAATTTTAGTGTAAGAAAAACAAACAAACACTTCCTGAAAAGCCGAAAAATAACGCAAGAGATTGTACAGACTCTTATCCAAACCTATTAATGCAAGATTTATGCGACTAGAGACAATACTATCCCTTCGGAAATATTAATTTATTTAAATAAACTCGCAATGCACTATCCAGCTTTGTGAAAACGAGAAAATGTTAAACTGCACTTAATAAAACTCGGCAATAAGGACAGGAAGAGATCGCCTAACTTGGGAATCACCAAGTTTCCGGTTTCCGGGCAACCCATGTTCCTTACAAGGTGGAAAACACAAGAGCATTGGCCTCTGATTAATGATTCCCTTGCACGTGTGCGCTTTGCTTGATGCGGGATCCATCAGATGAATGAGATTCTGAGAAAGGACAGGTGGGGAAAGAAAAGAGCATTCTCCGTCTGGGGAAACCGGTTTCGTCGAGAACACTAAAGTAATTAATTGAATACAAAGTTGTCGAAAGAGCACACTGCCGACAATATAAATACACCATCACCAAAACTGGTTACATAAAACAAATTTTCGTTTCGCATTATATTTTTTTTGGGTATGGCATGTTTTGCTTTGCTAGTCTTTTAACTTTTCTTTGGCAGACAATTCGAAACCGAGGACAGGTGTTTGCCGTTGAGCTCTGGCCCCAAAAAACAAAAAAAACAAAAAAAGCTGCCCCAGCAGAGCCAACACCACCCCCGGTCACCTAGCACCTGGCACCTGCCACAGTACCCCATCCTCAACCATGTTTTTTACCCATCAATACCCAACCCATTCTCACATATCACGAGACCCACACCGCTCCTCAGTCCCCAAAAGCAATCGACGCGCTACTGTAAATAGAAATGGCGAAAAAATAAGTACACTCTGATACAAATTCAAACGAATATGAGACCCCAATTGTGTTATTGAACTGTGTGCAACAGTTCTTGAGAATGTTCTCACTATATTTAGTACCAAAAGTATAACTAATTGAATGCTAGAACGCTCAAAATCGATTGTGCAAACGATGTTTTCAAATAGATTGCGCCGAGTCTGGTAAAGGAATGGCTTACCAATTTTTTTCTAGTGCAGAGATGTGGGCAAAGTCGATGTCTGACTAATGCCACATGTGATGTGATGTCTACGGTCCCAGGGAGCTGTGCGGACATTCTCTGTGACGTCCATTTAGCCACCCATATATGCAAATTGCATCGAGCGGGGCGAAAAAATGATAAATAAGTAACAGTCTTGGCGACGCATGCACTTTGAGTAATCGATAAGCAATCAAACGATCGCCGACGCTATTAAATAGAAGCACGCTAGCGAGAATGGGGTAAATGCGAGGGGTTTTCCAACGATTCCGATTGGCGCTCATTCGGGGGCCTGACTATATAACGACCTATATATACTATGCAGTCCTACACAGTTCACACAATCCATACGTCTCGCTGAGTAAATACGCACGAGTTAAGAGCAAATAGCGGACCGGGCAAGGTCGCCATCGCAGCGGCAATTTGCATGCCAAAGTTTCCCTTTTTCCTGCCGTCAATCAGGCACTCATTCAATCTTCTGTGCGACTGCAGCACCTGCCAGAAAGTGGCAACAAATGCAACAAGCAATTAGCCAGGAATTCATCAACACGAGGGGAGCAAACGAAAACTCGCTGCGGGTCGGGTGAATTGAAAAGCGGAAGCAGGGCGGAAAATCGGAAGGAAAGCAGCCAGCCACCTGACACGGGCTTCGGTTGCCCGGAAAATCGGAATCAAGCGAATGGAAGCTTGGCAGGATCGAAAAAATTCATGAATAAGACAAAAAAATTCATGAATAGAAAAAAGGAAGCAAACAAAAAAATTAAATATTCTTCTACGTTCAGTTTCAGACAACTTTAACATTATACATACATGGAATTCAATAGCCCTAGCTGTTCATAACTTTTGTTTACTCTTCAAGTGTCCAAGAATCCATGTACATGAATATATTTAAATAAAGCATTTTAAAGGAAGTATTTATAAAATAAATGAATGAATTATAATAAGTTGAAAGCAGCAGAAGAGGACAGAAGAGGCGAAGAGTCAGCACACACTTCGAGAGTTGAAACAAATGGTTTCGAAATCGGTCACTATCTAAAACGATACTTACTTAATTGTAATATTAAGAAAGCATTAAGCAGGGGTTATGTACTAACAGAGCCCCAGATTTCTCAGCAAACAGAACCAGAAACAGAGAGCTAGAGAGAGAGAGAGAGATCTCAGCTAGTCGATGGATTGGACCAATTCAAGGGTCAAAGGTCGCAGGACTCGGCAGAGGAGGAGTGGGGGACACCGATTAACTCACCGTCATGTTGTGCTCGACCAGCTTCTCGCTGGAACATATCATGTAGACGAGATAGGCGCGTATTAGCTCTCCAGTGGTCTTGCTCTTGAAAGCAGCAATCGGATCATTAAAGCTCACGTCCAGGGGATCCCTCTGCGGCGAGCCAGCGGGCGAGGGGTTCTTTTCCTGGGACGACTCCTGCTTCATCGATCGCTTCACCGTCTCGCTGGAGACCACCTCCGGTTGGACCAGAGTGGAGGCCTGCAGCGGCCGGTCGCCGCTGTGCAGGAAGCGCGCTCCATTGACTCCTCTCGTGGACTCCGATGCTGCTCCTTCTCCGGCGATGCTGGTGCTCCCGCTGCCGCGCTGATGGAAACTCCGGCAGGCGGCGACGGCCACGGAATTGCTCGACTTGCTGCTATTACGGCCGTAGACCAAACTGATGGCTGTTCGTTGGGCGCTCAGCGAACGGAGTAGAGCCATTACAAGGGATTCTGCGGTTTATTTACGCTTTCTGCTCTTCGGCTTTTGAGACGGTTATTGAAACGCACTCCAATCTCGGTTGTTGCTGCAAAAAGAAAACAATGGAAAGCAGAGGTAATTTCACTATTATCTCTACAAATCACTACGAATCTGAGGGAAGACAGTGGCGTAACGAAGAGATTACTAAAGGTGGTTATCTCGTTTTCAACTCGATTACAATAACGTTTTAAAAAGTGGAAATGTGGTACATATATAACAAAATTATTACGACTGTTTCAAAATATGCATTGATTTTCAATAAGATCATATAGAATTGATTTAATTGTAATTGGATGATATCTAATTAATATAAAAATAATAAACAAATGTATAATAAAATTCAATTTATAAAAATATTAAAATCAGTGTACATATTATTATTGCAACTTTTTGCCTAATTGTGTTTTTTGCCCCCCCACAAACCCCACGCCAACGCCAATGATCACAGCTGATTTTGTCGGAGAGCTTTTCGCTCTCCCTCTTTCGCTCGCTCCGAATGTTATACAACAAATGCGAAAAACGTGAGGCGGCGAGGGAGAGCGAAGCCGAAAAAAACAGCACAACACAATCACACGTACGCAAGTACACCTTCGAAATGTTCAATTAAAAAAGTCAATTTCTGGGCAGAAATCTATCTTTCGCTATTATGTGTCTTTTGGGTTTTCTTCTTACTTCGTTCTTATTATTTATTCTATTACGCTTTGAGCGTTGTATACGCCGCAAAAGCACGAAACCAAATGCGACGAAGACGCGTGAAAATGGGGCGAGTTGTTAAGCGACGGCAAATTCAACGAAGCGAAACGAGGAAGGACCCGAGGGCGAGAAAATCCTTTTCGCCGCTTCGCTCCCGTTTATGTAACTGTAAATGTAACCGAGATTGTACCGTAATTGTAACTACGACTGTGTGACGTCACAGGCATGCCAGCCCCGTTTGCTTCTGATTTTGATTTTGATTTGGAATTTGTTTTGATTTAATTGAAATGCGCCGAAAGCACACACTAATTGGTGTTAATTGCGGCTCTCCTTGATTCTCCCCAATTTTCGTTCTCAGTTTTCCACCCATTAACCCCTTTTCCCTTTTTCATTTTATTTATTAATTAGCAGCCCGCTAAATAATCGCCAGACGGGAGGCTGCAATCAATCGAAAAAACTTGGCGGGTTTCATTGCACAGATTTCATTACACTTCATTATGGGCTATATCAAGTTCTGTCTCGCTCTGGCCGCCTTGGTTAAAGGGAAACAGGGAGCTGCCGTACTTAAATTGCGAATTCATCTGAATGGTTTTTTTTTTTTTGTTTTTTTTTCTTCATTTTTCTTATTTGTTGCTATGCGGCGAATTGTACCTATTATATAACACTGCTTACTGCTCTCTACCTCGCTTTGTAGAGATCCTTTTATGATACGAATACAACGCAGCCACTCACATGTACACTGCAAAATTTCGCTTGGGTTTGTGGGTTTCCTCTATTTGCTCGATATAAATTTTGCTTTAACGGTTGTTTTGTCACTTCAAAAAAAACAAACTACGATACATAACCAGCAACGACCCAAAAACAATAATAAGGGTAAACAATACAATTTTGTAGAATTTGTAGAATTGCCAAATATAGTTTTTCGGAAAAACTCGTGTTTGTTTGACAAACTTCTCACAGCAGCCTGCGAGAAAAGTAGAAAAGTTCCCGTTTCTGTCAGCGCATTTGCTCACCTCACAAAAGACACACAAGTACAAGTACAATTATAATTATTTTTCGGTTTTTTCGAGTCAATGTTGTTCTTTTCGAGGGTTTTTGGTTTTTGCTGCTGCAACAGAGAGCGTGAGCACGCGCAAGGGTCTGAATTCGCGAATAAACTGAAACACATGAAGCGAAATTAAGGCCAACACGGCGAAAGCTCGTCCAAAAAAGCTTGAGAGAAATTGTTGGACCAGTCGGTGAGGGGCAGAAAGGGGATGGGCCACCCCCAGCAGCTGTTTGGGCTGCACGTGAGCGAAAAAAAGAAACCCGATCGAAAATTAATCGCCATCTTGTCAACTCTTATTACCCAATAAAAATCGGCACGCTTATCTAGGCCCCTGGCGGTTGGCCGGGAATCTTCGGTGCTCTTATCTTATCAATGGACTCCCACACCAGCGTCCAACAAAAACGAACCATTCCTTCTATTCATCTCTCTCCCTGTCTCTTTCTTGACAACCGGCGTCTTGCAACACTGGCCTCGCAAACAGGCTTGCTTTACACCCAGATCACTGGAGAAATATATCGATACGAAATATACGCTCGCAAAATTTGAAATTTAGTTTCAGGTACGAAAATTATTCAAAATGTTTCTCTGTGTAAAGAACGCTTATCGTGGACTCAAGAAAGTATCAAACAGATTTATTTTAATTGCACTATTTACGCAAATATAAGGCCACCAAATGAATATAAGTTTTCTAAATCTTTCTAATCGGACCCTCCCAAGCCAAATATTTCCTTTTGCTGTGTGCCGAAAGAAGGGATTTTAGAAAAGTTTGAATTATTGTTAGTTACAAAATTGAGTATCCGAACTATTTGTTACTTTCAGCTCGCAATATAAATATAATATAAATATCGATAGTTATCGCCGTCTCACAAATCTACACACCAGCGATCTCTAAAAATGTCCTTTGGGTTTGTTTTAAGCGATTTTTTCGGTTACAAATTTCAAACATATTACTTCGTATAAAATCTTTTAAACTGATTAAAATTAAAAACAAAGCGATTCGGCTTGTGACACTAACAAAAAAAAACCTTTTACGTCTCAATTTACTTTACTTTAAAATTGTTTATAGAAAAAAGGTAAGAAAGTTAAGAAACATTTATGGCATCAAAGAAATCATGTTAACGTAAAAAAAAACTACAAGAACTATATGCACTCCATATTTTTTAATATACACAATGTATGCGTACATAGATACCAAATTGTTCCCGTATACTGATTACTTACTGGCGTTTCATAGATAAATATTGCAAAATTGGCTCTTCAAAATGAAAATTCCAAGTTTCCATTTTAAAATGAATATATTTTTGTTTGCAAATTGTTTGCGTTTCGACAAATATAGCAATAAGTTACGACTACATATTAGAAATAATAATAATTAACATTTAATGAGCGACCGCTGCTGTTGATTTTGCTGCTTAGCGAACGCGGCCCGAAAAAGGAGAAACTTAACAAGAAAAAAACAGAACAAGTTATTTAAATACCAAATATATACATAGATATATGCGTGTGAAACTGACTCGGGTCTCCTCCTACCGCCGTCATAACAAACAATACATAATTCGCTATCGCCGCGACTCTCTTCTCGCATTCTCTTCGGCTGGCTTGATTTTCTGTTATTACATAATATTATTGACTAAATTGTAGATCAACGAATGTCTGTTTTTCCATCTCCATTGGGCACCACCAGCAAATAGCTTTAAGCATCGTAAGTATCGAAAATGGGTGCTTAACTTGACCGCAAGACTATCATAAGGGCGACAAATTCAGTTTAAGGTTTTCGATTGATGCGACAATGTTAAAACAATTGAATATTAATGCACAGTTGTGCGGATATGAACTGAATATTTTGGATATGTGTGCAACATAGCCCGAAAAACATGTAAAACCTATCTATATATGTATGTAAATAAAATATAAAGTATTATTCCTCAGCTCTGACGTAATGAATGATGATATGAATAACTGCTAAGGACATGCTCTTTTGCTTTCCTAAAAACTATATAATAAGGTAAACAGGGAATAGTTTAAATATCTAAACATAATTTCAAATTATTGCAACAGGATATACATATGTGAATATGTCTTCCCCAAGTATGACAATCTTGCAGTTCGCTATTTTGATTTGGGCTAACTATTTGGTGGTAATGCTGGACAGCCAGTGGTGCTGCTGATGTTATTGGTGTTGCAGGCGCTAGTTGGACTTGGTCAGCTCAGTGCGGTTGGCGGCCACTTCGGCCAGAATGAGTAGATCTGAGGTAGAGGAGGTCACGTCGAAGGCCGCCTGCGAGGAGAGCGAGGAGGATGACGACGAGGAGTTCGAAGAGAGCGGTGGCGAGGCCGACGACGAGGTTACAGGGGCATTCACCGCCTTGGGAGCACCGCTCTGGTTAAAGTAGTAGCTGCCATTGATGGTCAGGGGCAGAATTGAGGCCACCTCCTGTTCAATGGCACTAACATCGCGCCGGGTGATACTTTCCTTGCGCGCCTTTCGTCGCTGGCTTCCCACAGCCTGCAGTTGCTGCTGCTTGATCCTCACGTGTTGCTCGCTAGATAATGGGACAGCACCTTTCGCCGCAGCATCTGCTGCTGCCACATTCGAAGTTGCTGATGCACCACTTGTGCTGTTCGAATTCCTCTGTTTCTTGGTGCCGCTAAACTTCTTCTTCTTTTTGGTGCTACGTTTGCGCTGCAGGTAAGCGTCCAAGCTGAGGGCTGGCAGCTCTTTGATTTTCTCCTCGAGATCAAAGAAACCACTGCTGCTTGACTCGGAAACGCTTCTTATATGTTTTTGCATGGAATCCGGACTGCTACCCTGACGTTCCGGTGGCGAAACGGGCGGTGTATTGGGTCCCGCATCCAAGGGGATGTCCACAAAGTTTCCACCCATGTTACCTGCCGGCGGCAAGCGAGCTTTGCTCTTCTTAGCTATGGCCGCCAATTGACCGGAATTGACCAATTCCTGGTAAATCTTGCCCTTGCAGGAGCGTGATGACTTGACCTTCTTGTTTGGCGAGCTACCACTGGCCGCCTCCTCCTCGCTGGAGTTGCTCGAGTTGTTGTCCTGCAAGGAGCGCTTATTGCCATTCCCATTTGTATTGCCAGCTGGCATATGGGCAGATAGAAACTGGCTGGTCTCGCTGAGCACCTGCTGTAGGGCGAAGTCCTTTTCTTGTACTTGAACTTGCAGTAGGGAGCTTAGCTCGCCCATCTGCGTTTCGTCTGCCAGTTTAAAGTAGTTGGGGCGCAGCATAGCACGCGGCATCTCCCCTCGCTCTGCCCACTGCACTTGCAGTGAAGTCGGCACCTGCTGCTGTGGCTGATCTTCACTGGGTATGAGCAAGCCAGCAGACGCGTTGCTGGGACGGGTAGCTAGCGTTCGCAGCGGCGGAGCTGGCAGTTTGTACCACTTGAAGTTTGGATTAGCATTGAAGAAGGCGTCCTTGTTCTACAAAAGAAAATTAATTAGCTTGCTAAACTTATAGAACTCAAAGCCCAGCAGGCATGTTCAGCAGAAGTGAAGTATGTGCACGGGTAAATATTGTATGATCCCCACCTGCTGTGCCAGATCCGTGAAGCAGTGTTTCTCCTGCTCGTCGAGAGCGGCCCACCAGTCGCCAAGTATCTTTGTAATGGCACTAAAAGAGGTAAACAACGAGTGAGTAATCTTTCCGGAACCTAAATGGGTGCAGCTGGAAAAAAACCCACCGGTTCTCCAAAGTTTTGTAACGCTCCTTGACGATACCGCGATGTCTCTTGCAGAATATGAGGAAGGCATTCATGGGTCGGCGGGCATGATGCTCCGGCCGTGTGTTATCCGCTGTCTCATCCTGCTGAAGCTGTCGCGGCTCTACTTGATGGCTATACTGATCCTGCTCCTGCTGCGGCACTGTGACCACGTCCACGTCCACATGCTCTTCGGCGGCCTCGCGACGAATGCGCGTGACCTCCTGCTGCACAGGCAACTGCACTTGGATCTCCGCCTCCTCCTCATCATCCTCCTCTTCATCGAGATCTTCCTCTTCGTCGTCCTCGTCGTCAGTGTCGCTGCTGCAGTCCTGCAACTTGGCATAGTTGTGCACATCCTCGATGCGCCGAAAGGCATTTTCTTGGTCTTCGGTGCGCTGCGGCTGGGGGTCACCTAAGGCACTTTTGGCAACTTTACCAGGCGATCCTTGTGATTCACCTTCTCTGACTAATGTTTTAGCTTCTGCTTCTCCTGCGCTCGATGGTTTGTCTTTGGTCCTGGATATGGGGAGCCAGCGGAGTTCGCTTGCTCCCATTTGGGATACCATCTTTGCAGCAGCTGTCAGGAATTCTCCTGATCTTTGGGAAAGTTCTCTGGATATCAAAAAGTCCCTGGACAAGCCCGAAACGTAAGATGCCGCTGCCGGAGAATATCCCTCAAGGCTTCTTGCTCCTTGGTTGCCGCTCGTTGTGGCGATTACTCCACTTGCTCCCGGTATCTTCTCAACTATTTTCAGCGCTCTGCCTGTGTAGTTCTTGTTGTTCCTCATTTTCGTCTCCGATGTTTTAAGGCCACTGTAGTTGCTGTTGCTGATGTTGCTGCTGCTACTGTTGTTGCTGTTGTTGTTGTAGGCAAAGTGCAATTTAATTGCAGCACCTGTTGGCGTCACCTGCGCCACCTGCTGACCACCGCCAACGCTCAGGCCGTTGATCATGTTCTTAGCTTTCGTTTTCCACCTACTTGTCTAGTCCCGATCCTCAAACATATTACGCTGCAAGTATGGAAAAATGTCACTGTTTTTTAGTGGGTAAATTTCACAAATGCAAGAAAATGGCGCTGCCAGTGTGTCTGGAAAATAAAAAAAAACTAATTGGCAGCTCTGGTTTTTGCGATATTGAGTTGTTTACAAATTTCCAGTGCGAGAGCAAGACAGATCAGCTGTGCGTGTGTGTTTGTGCGTGCTGTGGCGCCTGTTCGGATAGCTCTTTCTCTTTTTTTCTCAAGCAAAACTTCGTTAAACAAAAATAAATCGCACACAAATAAAGCTATATTTTTTTTCATTATTATGAAATTCACGTCAATCCATACATACAAGTAAGGCAAAAATATCACAGTCTATCAAACAAAAGCATAAAAATAATTGCAAAATAAATAAACAAAGAAACAGCTAAGGGAATGCACTCAAAAAGAGTTACGGCTACTTATTGACTTTCAATACTTTTCAACACTACTTGTGAAGGTTAACAACGGGAAAAATTTTATTATGGTCAATTTGATGAGCCTATTATGATTAAGAACCTTATAAATGCATACGCTTCCTGCACCTTGTCCAATTGAAAAAGTTGAAAAGCTTGAGTTTCGTTGACAAAAAAAGGTTGTATTGAAATACACAAAAATTCACCCGCTTTCTTTATTAACAACGAACATTATCAGTGCTTTTTGTGCATAAGATACATACTATCAATACTGCCTGCAAAATTTAATAACAGTTTTAATTATCGATAAATACTTGTTTTTTGTACTGCTATTGCACAATTATGTGACAAACTAAACACACAAATAAAGAAATGAAAAAAGGAAAACAAAAAAAAAAAACAAAAAACAGGCTACGTGTACAGCTGAGCATTAGCTCGCATGTGCGAGTGTGTGCGAGCGGGAGAGCGCTCGAGAAGTGCGTTAGCTTCTCTCTTTTTCGCAAAGTTCGCTTTGAACTTGATTAAACGAATTGTTGTTGCTGTTTTGTTCTTGTTTTTTTTTTTTGTTATTCTACTTATTTGTTTGTGCGAGCAACGCACTGCCTTTGTTTTGTATTGTGGACATTTTTGGATGGAAAGAGAGGGAAGAGGATCGCGGTAGCAGGGTTGCCACCTGGCAAAGTAAAGTGCAGCTGTCAGCTGTTGGTTACCGTTGGCCATCTCTATCCATCTCATTCACTCTAACACACACAGATGCACACGGTCAAGGCCAAGTTTTAAATGGAGCGGTCGGCTGTGAATGGTGGGGGAGGGACGGGTCTGTTCATAACCTTCAAACGTTTAGTTCTAGTTTTTTAGGTTAGGTATTCAACTGCCTCTGAAATGCAATTATTTCAACTCAATAAAAAAATAGTAAAATAAAAACAAATATACAAAGCAGCACGCACACAGGCACATTTAGTTCGCCCGTATATAAAGCTCACACAATCACACACACACCAACAAAGAACAGCTGATGACGTTTGTTATTTTGTGCGCGTTGCTTATATTTTACGGTATTTTCGCATAAAACAATATTGCTAAATGAAAAGTGTTTTTCATTGCCTAGTCGTAAATAAAAGTTTGTTCAAATCGCGCTTTACTTGAATGATATTATTGCCTCGAACCGAAGACTGCTCTCGTTTAATTAAATTTCAATGTTGATGATGTCAAATGAGAATGAAAACTGACTGTGTTTTCTGTTTTTGTGTTTTTGTGCGGCGGCCAGAGGCAGCGACGTTGGCAGCAGAGACGACGATGTGGAGACGTCAACTTGCACTGTGGGCCCGATCGCATAATTTTCTTCAAGCTGCGCAAATTTGTGTGGAGTTCAAACTTTTTTGAAATTGGAATGCACTGAGTGTTTAAATAAATAATTATAAACATTTGCATAAATCTTTGAAATAATGCGCGAGAGTTATTGTGACTTTAAATAATCAAGGGTTTATTTTTAACTGATATTAAATTGACATCGAAATTGAATCGAGCCAACAATTGGCTCCACTGTACGTGGCGTCGCTGCTGACGTTTAATTGCGCTCAGCAGCAACAACAACATTGGGGCGAAATGTATTTTATTTTACTTTTTCTTTCTGCAGGCGCCCCTGTGTATGTGAGCTCCCCATATCCGCAACTCATCCGTATTCACAAATACACACTTAGTGGCCTCTCTCCAAAAACAATAACAAAGTTACCGTTTAACGAGTGGGACGAAGTACTGCAGCCGTCTCTGTTGCACCTGCTGCACTCGCTCAGCTGTTTTGGCTTTGTTATTGTTGCTACGGAGAGAATCGCACAGAGTGCACTTCATTTTTTGAAAGGGGATTTGAAGAATCGTAAGTTTTAGAATCACATGAAACTACACTTTTTAGAGATTCTGGAAACATTTTTAAAAACTTTCTTAATGTATAGGGCATTAAAGTAACTAGTTAATTTAATACTAAATAAATTAAATTACAATACTCTGAATTGGAAGTGCAAAACTCTAAAAATATTTTAATAAAATATGTAAAATAAAAATGCACTAAAAATGGTTAGAAATTAAAAATAGTATATAACAAAAGTTTCTGTGTTCTTATCTTGCGTAAATTCTTTTAATATTCTCCGTCAATTTTTTTTTTTGCAACTAGTTGATCCTCTATTAGTGAGTGTTTGCGTATGGGTATTCTATATAGATTATGTTTATGTACATGCATACATTCATGTACATATGTACATATGGAAATACACGAAACCTATTGCCGTGCTTTTTTTTTTATTGCATAACCGCATTTAACAGTTTTGCTCGAACGGTTGCCGATTCGGTTTGTTTGCAATTTGCATTTTTGCCCAAGCCAGAGGCAACAACAATGTTATTGTTTTTCAAGGTCACACACACATGCAGAGCGAAATGAACGTCAAAACAACAACCCACCCACCGCCACCCCCTGCAATTCGGCACCCTCCGCCCGACAGTTTAGGATTGGAGGTTCACTTCAGTTCACTCTTCTCTCATTTTTTTTGGCTGTGAGAGCGACACAAGCGACCCAACAAACTGAAACTGTCTGTTTCACACACTCAGTGCGCCAACTACCATCGGCACTCGGTACAGTGAACAACGGTTGTAACTTTCGTGCTGTTGCGAACAATAAACTGTGTTTCAAAAATATAAGATTATTTACTTTTCAGAATTGTTAAAATTAATTAAATTATATAGCTTTTATATGATAATGAGTATCATTAAAGCAGAAGTACCGAGTTTAAAATTTAAGACCTTAAAATTCAAATATATTTTGAGTGTTTCCACATTTTTTAAAACAGACGGTTCACCATTTTGGGCGTGACCTGTATTTACGTATGATTTTGGGGTGGCTGGGGATACCGTTATGCACTATATCTAGCTCTCTCTTCTCACTTTCCTTGTCACTGTCGTCTTTGAGTGTATGGTTGCATGTTGCTTGGTGGCAGTTTTCAGGGTCAGGGAAATTCGATTTTTGTGTCTGACTGTCTCCGCCTCTTCTTCCCTGTGGTTTTCCTTCGGCGGGCGACCCACGAACAACAACAAAATGTATGGTCAAGGCCAAACTAAAAGAAGGAAATCCCTATTGGTAACCCCAAATACCCTTTCCCCTACGAAAATACATTGTTTTCCTCAGTGCGTAGTGTGCATTACTAATAATCTATACAAATAGTTTTAATTCATTTTACTGAAACTAAACGAATTTGTATGATGCTATCGAACACGATTTTTTGAAAAGTTATTAATAATCCAAGTTCCTTAGAGATTACTCAGATTACTCGGTTCTGTTCAATGTCCTCTAGTTAACTTGAACCTAATTTCCTCCACATTTGAAACTAAACTAAACATGCGCATGTTCAATCCCAAGTCTCCTGTAGTTTCAGAGATCAGGACGTTTATACGGACGACAACGAATCTACCAGATCATTTATTTATAAAAATATAAAAGAATTAATATCGATTGGCTGCGACAAACACTCCCCACTCTCACTGCGCTACCTCTTGGTTAGCTTTGTGCTAGTTTTAGTCTAGTTTCTAATGTTAATGAACTTTGAAAAAGGGGCGTTCCACAACCGCGCCCAATTCCGCGAGTACATTATCATAAGACGGAATAATTATTCTATTTGCGACCAAGAGCCAAACAATGATAAGACGTATCGCACAAGCCGCGGAAACTCGGGAGGAAAATGGGGGCGGTTGAAGGGTACATAATGATAAGCGACAGCCGCACCCTCAAGTATTTTTTAAACGATACTAAATATGTAGGCTTTTGTCAAATATTTCCATTTAAATTAGGGAAAAGAACACCACAATGTTGTTTGTTGTTTAATAAAGTATGGATTGGAGAGACCCAAAAATCCACTTTAAGGTTATCAGTTGACTGAATAGTACAAGCTATTCCTAGCATTACTGTCCAACTACTATTAATTGAAATATTAGGTGCCCATTTTTGGAATGGCAACAATCACTCACCTAAATTGTCCACAAATAGCTTTGAGAAGCGATGTTCTGGTCGGGATTGATCCTACCGCTTGAGCACATTGATGAAGGTCTCGTGAGGAACGCGGATGTTGGCGAACATGCGCATCTTCTTCTTGCCCTCGGCCTGCTGCTTGAGCAGCTTCATCCGCCGGGTGACATCCCCACCATAAAGCTTGGCTGTCACATCCTTGCGATAGGCCTTGATGGTCTCGCGCGCTAGCACCTTGCTGCCCACGCATGCCTGGATTGCGATCTGTACCATCTGCTTTGGAATAAGCTCCCGGAGTTTGAGAACCATCTGCCGTGCCACGCCCGTGGCCTTGGACACATGGACAATGCGGCAGAGCTCCTCCACGGGCTTGCCGTTCAGATGGATGTCCAATCGAACCAAGTGCGATGGATGATAGCCGTGGTCCTCGTAGCTGAAACTGGCGTAGCCAGAACTTAACGACTTGAGGCGGTCGTGGAAGTCCAGGATGATCTCGCTTAACGGCAGTACGTACTTCATTAGCACACGGGTGTCGTCGATGTTCACCGAGCTTTGCTGCAATCCCCGACGCTCCACACACAGGCTGATCACCTGGCCAACATACTCCGTGGGCGTGATGATTGTGCCCAAAACCAAGGGCTCATAGTACTCCTTGATGGAATGCGGTTCCGGGAAGAGGGCTGCATTGGAAATGTCCATTGTATCGCGACCCTGTTGCTTGATCATCTTTGGATTACTCAAGACCAAACGATATGTGACGGAAGGCGCGGTGATTATGGGCTCAGCGCCATGCTCCTGCTCCAGGCGCTGACAGAAGACCTCCATGTGCAGAAGTCCCAGGAAGCCCAAACGCCAACCTTGTCCCAAAGCTGGGCTGGAATCAATTTTTACAGTTACCGCTGAGTCATTGAGTACCATTTTGTCGATGGCACTGCGCAGGGCGACATGTTTTGACTGGTCGGCGGGAAAAACTCCAGCAAAAACAAGCGGCTGTTGCGGTCGATAGCTTCCTGCGGCGGCGACTGCTTGGTTCTTCAGGTGAATGGTATCGCCCACAATGGATTCCTTGCTGTTGCGCATATTGCAAGCAATCAAGCCCACTTGACCAGCGGATACATCCGGAACAGGACACTCGGCTGGTCTCAACACAGAGATGCTCTTGACGGAATACACCTTCTTGGTGGCTAGCGACTGAATATCCTGATTCTGCTCTAGCTTGCCATTCAGCACATAAATTAGATTAAGGGCTCCGCGATACTTGTCGAACCAGCTGTCGAAGATTAGGGCCCGAAAGTCGCTGTCCCGTTGAACTTGTGGTGGCGGCACAGTTTCTATGACCCTTTCTAAGACTTCAGATACGCCGGTGCCCAGCTTGGCGGACACGCGCAGCACCTCGTCCGGATCTATGCCAAACAGCAGCTTTAGATCCTGACAAACCTGATCAGGGTTTGCATGCTTGATGTCTATCTTGTTGAGCACGGGAACCACTGCCAACTGACGCTGCTTGGCTAAGTGATAGTTGGCCACGGTTTGAGCCTGGACACCATGGCATGCGTCCACCAGGAGTACCACGCCGTCGCAGGCAGCCAGAGATCGCGAAACCTGGGTAATGGGCAAATGATTAGCAGAAGAATTAGCAGACTTTTGACATGAAACACACTTCATTGGAAAAATCCACGTGACCAGGAGTGTCAATGAGGTTCAGCAGATAGAGCTGTCCCTTGTGACGGTGGAAGATCGATGCGGTCTGGGCCTTGACCGTGATCCCACGCTCCCGCTCCACCTGCAGGTTGTCCAGTACCTGGTGCTGCCCGCCATTACGCGCAATGGCTCCCGTGAGCTCCAGCAACCGGTCAGCCAGCGTGCTCTTGCCGTGATCGACATGCGCAATGATGCTGAAGTTCCGAATGCGCTCCACCGGCATGTGGGCAAACTCGCGCAACAGATCCGCCTGCGAGGGCTCCTCCGTTTCGCCCTTGACCTGATTGGTGGTGCTCAGGTTGCGGACGAGTAAGCTCTTTGACCTGGCCACCAGCCAGGCGGAGTGTCGTTTGTCCCCCGGGCGCTGCAGCAGCCAACGGATTGAAATCGCACGAATCATGGCTGAATTTACATTTCTTTGCCGGCAAAAAAAAATTGTTACCGCACACCATGTGCGCCGTGTGACCGTATGATGAAAAAATACCGAGTAGCCGACAATCATGTGTAAGACAGCAGGAAAATACTGTCCATCTTGTGACAAACAGCGCCATCTGTTGGCAATCTACGAAAACCGATGTTTACACATGAACAAATATTTACAACTCAATAATCCTTTACTAATTTGTTCTCGGATGCAAATTAAACATATTCTTAAGCGAAAGATCGTAATGCTCCTAGATCTCAGATTGCCTATAGGTTTATATTCATAAATAAACAAGTAAGAAAGTCCGAAATATTGAGCTATATATCATAAATATTCTGTTTTTTCAACTGCTTTCGTGAGGAAGTCATCGCTGCGAGATTCGATTTCTAGAAGCCGAGGTTCTTTTCTTGGAACAGCTTACAATGGTAAATGGTAATTGTAATAGACCAGCAAGGGAGCTGGAGGAACTGCTGGTTCCAGAAAAAGGGGGTTTGACCTCAGCACAGTCAGAGAAAAAGCCGTTCTCAACGATCTCGATTTAAGAACTTCGATCTCAAAATCTAGCCAAGATCGAATCATGCTCAGCATACTCAGGTCGAGATCGAACCATTCTCAGATTGCAACTGACTTTGCTCTTATTTTTCGATCTCTTTCTTGGTTTTTTAACCTTACCCACACATCATCTTCTACAATCTGAAACCCGATACTGCTTCCGTCTAAAATATGTATCCAACATAGAGATCGTTTTCGTCTCGAAAAAATAAGTCTTCTTTTCATGAGAATGATTGATGGGATGGTAGGGATTATCCTGGCTGTGTCCCTGTACCGATTCCACAAGACCTTGATGCTAGACGTGTTGAGGAGACCATACACACGGACAATACTCAAGTATGGGTTGAACTAGGGATACTTGAGGTTGTGAGGATCCTTAAGCTCTTTCGACGAACGCTTGACAAATATGTACAAGTAAAACTTTTGTTCTACTAACAATAATGCCAATGTGATTGGAAAAGCTGATAGTGAAATCTCGCAATGTTACTCTTGTGCTTGCTTGTGTTTTCGAATGCATACGTTGAATGAGCATTTTGGTTTCGCTCTAAAAAAGCAAGACAAGCAGTTGTGAAAAGTGTCTAAAAGGTTAAGATTTTGCCAGGCATCAGGCGAACACAACTGCAAATGTATCTAAAGGATATGAATGCCTAACTATTGTTATTGAAATACAACAAAAGTAAACTTATCAAACAAACAAATGGGCTTGGCAGTTGGAACATTCGGCTTGTTAAAGTTTCCGAGATATTGACGCTCATACGGACAGACGTACATATATGTACATACATATGTAACTGGATGGAGTCGGCTAGTGATCTCCTCAAGAATACAAATAGTATGCCCCCTTACACTTTGAGTAAATGGGAGACTACAAGAAAATGCATAAGACGGTCTGGCTTACAAATTGTATAAAAAGCATATTTATATATTCATAGAGGATTATATTGAGTTAAAAAAGTCTTCATATACATAATAAAAGAGATTTCACATTTTGGTTTTTGTTTCATCCGTTAAAGGAGTGCACTTTTAAGCGAGTAGCCTGCTAAACCGAGTTTCCGCAACTGGCCATGGGTTCCCGGGACCGCCTAGGAAGGGATCACTGTTTATTCAATCAGATCGTGCTTAGGAATCGGGCGGCACTGCAGGACAGCGGACCATGGAGGTCAAGAAGGATCGGAAGGGCAGGCTGACACGCAACATATAGTATAACCTAAATAAATTGCTCGCTTTGAGACAACACAGATAAGGGTAAGGTAAACAGACAAAAATGAATTAACATACAATATAAATCGGATTGGATTCGCTTAGCCTAGATGCGTATTACAATAATAATTCATTGTTAATCGCGTCTAAATACATAATAGGAATACAATTGTTTTCGTGTGTGGTTTCGCTTGATAGAAGTGATATGAGTTCGCTGATGGTTGGTGTTCCTTATGTTCTTTGTTTTTCTGATGAAGCAATTGCATTGCAGGCATTTGCATACGCGGCAGGTGTAAGTTAGATGTGTGTATAAATGTATGTGGTGTGTATATCTAGATACTACGGATATATATATATGGAGAATGCGAAATTAATACAGAATACTTAGCGCCCGTCGTTTCACAATTGAGAGTAGAATTAAAGCGCGATCGCAACCAAAATCTGCGTACAAAATATATGTTTTGTATATGTGTATATATACGACTTGTGTATAACTAGAGATTGCCGCCTCCGCCAAGCGCGTATATAAAAGATATACCCGCCTGCTCACTGCTGGGCCTGCATGCGCGCCTGCATCTGGGCGAGCATCTCCTGCATGCGCCGCAGCTCGGCCTCCTTCTCTTGCAGGATGCGGTCCTTCTCGCCGAGCACGCTGTTCGACACCACCTGCGAGCTGCTGTCCCGCTCGGCCTTCACGCCGTTCTCCTTGCCCTTGATGCCCTTGGCGAGGCGGTCGGAGCGGTAGTTTTCGTAGTGCACCTCCTGCGTGACCTCCTGCAGGTCCTGCATGTGGGTGCTGTGGGGCAGCGGGATAGGTGGTTAGTTAATAAGCAATCAGATATTGGAATATTTGCTTCACTTACATGAGCATCGTGCGCAGCTTGATGAAGTCGCAGTGATCGGGATTCTCTACCTCGACCACGCCCCATGGATACAGACGACCGCGCACCTTCTTGCCCTTGACCTCGAGCAGTGTGTTGGCGCCGCAGACGGCGAAAGGCACAGCTTCCTTAAGTTGCTTCACCTGCTCCTTGTAGTCCTCGTCCTCATCGGAATCACAGTCTGGCAGTGGGTAGATCTTGATGCCGTGGCTCTCGATCTCCTGCATAATGCGGCACTTCAGGCGCAGGATCTCCTTCTTTGTGAGACAATCGGCCTTTGCGATCACGGGCACAATGTTAACTTTAGAGTGCAGCTTCTTCATGAACTCTACGTCCAGGGGTTTTAGGCTGGGTACAAAAATTGATGTGATACTTCGTTTATACTTTCTATTATACAATTTGCAACACTACTGAGCTTTGAACTCCTTATTTTTAATATTAAATGTTCAAAAGTTAAACGGAAAAGGAACGCACCCATGACCGAACGGCGATATAAAGTAGAAACAGCAGTGAATGCGATTGTCCACAATGTTGCGTCTGTTCAGGCCGCTCTCGTCGCGCAGGAAGCGCTCGTATTGCTCATCGATGTACTCGAGTATGGCACCAAAGCTGTTGGAGTTGTCGATGGCATCGCCGAATCCGGGTGTGTCCACCACCGTCAATCTTAGCTTGACGCCGCGCTCCTCGATCTCCACCGTCGATGCCTCCAGCTTTACGGTTTGCTTTTGTTTCTCTGCAAGAGGGGAATGGTTTCCTGGATGAGTAATCAAAGCGAGTGATGACGAAAGACTATGCCCACCTATGGCGTCCGGAATAATGCGCTCGGGATAGAGATCGGTGAGAAAGAGACTATTGACCAGCGTGGACTTGCCCAGTCCGGACTCGCCCACCACCATTAGGGTGAACTCGAATCCCTTTTTCACGGACTTTCGATGCACCTGGTTGGGCAGGTTGGCGAAGCCCACATAGCCGGGCGTCTCGATGCTGGAAAACTGCACGAGAATAGGTGAATAACATTAGTATAGAGAACCAAAAGTCCTAGGCTTCATATATAAATAAAAATAATTAATATTAGAAACTTTCTGAGAATCTACTAGATAGGTAATGCCTTTAATTTCAGAACAGGTAAACAATCAAACATTGCTTGCAAAACCAAGAATTACTCAGTTCAATATCAGCACTATTTCTGGAACGTTTAAAGGCGAAACAAATGTGGACTTTTTTGCATATGGAAATTATAATCTTAACGAATTGCATATTAACTAAATGTGCCGTGCATTGTGTTCTATACATATGAATACATATGCGAATAATTAAGTGGGTCAGCCTATGCTGATTAAGCTATAAAACCATGCAATGCAGACTGACGATAAATCATAGTAATATTGTACATATATCTGCGGTCGATCAATTTATCTACCAATTAATTGGAACTATGTTTCTCGGTAAAACACTTTTGGGAATAGTAAAAACTTGCATCTCATGAAGAGAAAGTTGAGTTGAGTTAAGAAATGGGTTCAAGGATATGACCCAAAATGGACAAGTGATTGAAAGTATTCCATATGCCTTATTAACTCGTAACCCAACTCAGTTGGGTTGAGCTAATGTCTGGTAGTTAGGGTTTTGGGTCTTAGAAAGCGATGGCTTGGCTTGATTTGCATGCCCATCACGCGCGGATCAGTTTTCTCTTGGGCGCCCAAACTATGGGCACGGCACTCATTTCTCCGTGCACCAGAATGCACTGCCATGTGGGTCACGGGCGGCCGAAGTTGCTTCGCGAGGGCGGCAGAGGTCCCGGGAACAAAGGAACAACGCCGACGCCACCGGCATGTTGTGAATCACTTGACTTCTACTTCCACTTCCTTCTCCACTCCCGCTCAGCAATGCCCGCTCCCACCGAGTGGACAAAGGGCGGTGCAGGAGGAGTGTCCGATGAACTGGCGCGGCGAGATGAGCGGCAAACAAATCAACAGGAGCGCCGCATTCGGCATTTGATGCACTGGCAACCAGGAGTGGATGGCACGCCACGCCCAGTTGGCGGCGGATCGAGTTCGTTGGGGGACTGGCCGTTGGCCATTAGCATTTGGACAAGTGAACAGCGGCTACTCACGCCCTTTGTATCGGCCATTTTAAAAAAAAACACGAAACGAACGAAGAAATCAACGTAATGACGAACAAAATAGCAGGGCAACTAGTGTGACCGCAGCGCGCAACTGGCAAATCCTGCTGCCAGTGGGACCAGTTCGGCGGCAAAACAAAAATGACGACCGTCTGAACAAGATCAAGCTGGTATTTCTTTTGAAAATCTGGTTGAACGTAACCATATTTAATAAGTTATTTAATTATTATGGTTTTATATGGTTTATATTATATCATGACTATATTTTTATGATTTCACTTTATTAATCGGAAATTTAAGCCCGGACTATATTTACGATTTAGTTCGTAGCGTTTTTGACAGTAGATAACATCTTATGTAGATACCATGTCGAATATCTCCTGGCGCCATCTATTGTGTATCGTAAGGTATATTTTGATTGAATCGTTTTCCAATTCGCGCGTACACATTTGAAATTGTTTACACATTGGTGGCTTTTATAACTTGTAGTCTTTATTTTTAAAACAATACACATATTAATATTGGATGCACTTAAATTCACAATACATATCTATATAATCCACAATCATAGCCGCTCTAATCAAAACACAGATCATTGGATCTCAAGCGAATCGTGCCGAGCCTTAGCCTTAGGACTCCGGACTGGGGCTTCTGGGCTCTGCCGTATCCCCACCGGGGATCTGCTCCCACTTTCCGATACGCCTTAGTGCATAAACACATACATATATCATATCTGCACGGCTCTATACACATATATATGAATTGTTTCGCATGCTGATTGGTTTCAACTTTGGGTTTTTCGCTGTAATGTGTGATTCGTTAACAGAACATCGACTAGAAGACGGGTAGAATTGAGAGGAGACGCATGCAAATCAGGATTCGAACAGCGACATATCGCGGGGTAGCATCGAAATTGCGTCACTGCCATCCATCCCTATCCCTATCCCATTCTAGGTGATTAGCCGCGGAGCGTGCAGTCCATGGACATTCTCGATGGGCGGGCAGTGGGTGGCGCCGGGTGGCCCCCAGTCGTGCAGGCCGCGGGAATTCGCCAGACGATGGGTCAGCCGGTGGGCGATGCTGAAGCCGCCACTGCCCTCTAGTTGGGTGAGAACGATGATTACTTGTCTGAAAGCGTTAAGCACACGTTAAGCAATTAGTTGGGGGAATATTTTAGGTGGTCGATTGGGAGCCCACCTCTGCAGCGGGGGCACAGAGTCCACTGTCTTGAGTTCGCCGCGTGTCGACACCACATTGTAGCTCTCCTGGCAATCACATTTCACATGGATCCACTTATTCTCATGTCTATTTTCCACCATCACAACCAGACCCGCCCAGCCCTGTAAAGGAAATGCGGTCGAGTTAGTAAGGCCACCGAATCCCTAGATCCCTTCGCAACCGGATCACTTGCCTTGGTCAGATAGTAGGCGGTCATCCCCTCGCGCCCCTCGTGCCGCTGTCCCTTGGTTAGGGTCAGGCTAATGATAGCGTCGGCCAGGAGATGCGGCGAGGGACTTATCTGCTCCACCAGCAGACGCTTGGAGCTGTGTATCGCTAGGATGCATTGAGGATACTGGTGGGGATCCTCGATGCCCGTGTGCCAATGGTTGAAGGCCAGACACACAAGCAGGTAAATGTCCCGCTCCAGCATCTTGTGGCATCCCACAAAGCCTCGCACCTAAATGGAACGCAATTGTTAGAAGCGTTTCTATTTGCAGGGCTATGGGAAGCACCCACCTGACGCTTGCTGTGCTCCACTAATCGACCGATTTCCGGCGCCGCCGGAGACCGGGTGCGGAATATCACAACGCACAGGTCCAGCTGCGATCGCTGCGACTTCTCCGAGTTGCGCTGCCCCTCCTGGAATAGGGTAAACTCCGCCTCCGTCGGCTCCAGCACGGTGAGCAGCACACAGGAGATGGAGCACAGGGGCTGCAATGTCCCCTGCAGACGCACCTCGTTCCAGCCGGAGCGCACCTTGCAGATATCGATGCAGTCGAAGTAGTTAAGCACATCCTCGAACGAGATCCAGAAGACGCCCTCGCTGGCGCCGTGCGGCATCAGAGCATCCCGAAGATCGTCCGTCCACAGCGAGGAGTCATCCGACCAATCGCCACGCCACGAATAGTGACCCCACGGATTGCGTAGCTTGAGCAGGCGATGTCCCTGGATGTCCTTCACGTCCAGCACCGAGTAGGCGTGTCGCGGGCGCAGCCCCTTCTGCTGGTACTCCTCCTCGTCCACCTTTGGTTGATGTTGATAATTGAGCATAAGCATATGAAATAGAAGAAGACTTTGTAATAACGCAGAACCCACCTTCATGTTGCCACCGCCACAGCTGGCGCCCATGAGGAATCGTACGCATCGAGAGCTCAGCAGCTGGGCCCATATCAGGTCCTTGTCCAGTTCGTCCTCGCTGGGCATGGGCAAGCTACTGGCCTGTAGTGGAATGCTCTCGCAAGGCGCTCCTGTCAGCGTGGCCAGTCCCTCGATCGCCCGGCCCGAGACCAGCGCCTCGTAGCAGCCGTGGATCTTGGCCACAGCCTTCTCGATCAGCGGCACCCATAGCTGCTTGCGCTTGGCCTGCGAATAAACCAGATGGCCACGCTTGTCGCATGGCAGCAGATCATCCACCAGCACCGTCGTCCACTTGCCGTCTTTGCAGAGGCGCACCTGGTATGCGCCCTGGCCACATATCTCCTTCGTGACCAGCACCTCCTTGACCAGATCTTCGCGCTCCGCCAGCACCGCCAGCGCACTGAGTAGCCAGCAGTTGCCCAAGACGCCCTGGCAGATGTCCGAGGGCAGCGGGGTGCGGAACACAGCCCACGGTGGATACGCTCCGCCGTCGCAGTTAATCTCGTGCGGCCGTCGCCACTGCACCACAGGATTTCCCTCGCCTGCTCCGCTCGCCGGATTGTAGTACAGACTCTTCGGCGCCGGCGGAAACGAATCGTCCACGAAAAGCTCGCTATTGTCGCGACAGTACTGTATGATGTTTTGCCACTTGGTCAACGCTTCGGTCTCCTCCAGCTGGCGAAGGTTCTCCATCAGCTTGCTCTCCTGCCGAATATCTGCCGGTGTGAGGGCAACTCGAACGGACTTTCTGCCCAACGCCTCGCCCAAAACTGCGCTCGCCAGGCCGCGCGGACTCGAGCAGATGTCACAAACGACGGAAGCGGCACAGTTATCGTACGTGCACGCGGGACACTGCCACTTCTTTGTGCTGGTACTGGCTCCGACAGCTCCAGCTCCAGATCCAGCTCCAGAAGCAGACACTACCGATGCGGAGCCGACTCCCTGGCCCTGCTGCAAATTGTAATTGGCCAGACCAGCGATGGAAATGTTCCGTGGCACAATGGAGCCGCCGGTGCTGTGACGTTTAGGTATAGCGCCCGATGAGCTGGAGTTCCTCTGCTGCTGGAGTGATGGCAGCAGCTGCATCCTGGGCGAGGGACTGCGTGAGCCGCGCAGACCAGCCGCTGTTGACGTTGGAAGCTGCAGCATGGGCATGGGCAACGCCACCGAAGTTAGCGGTAGGTTCAAGGCTGTAGGCGCCTTGACCTCATTGGCGCCCGATTGGTGGGCACTGCCTCCTCCGCCCCCGACGGCTGCAGCATCCTGCTCCTCGTACGACTGACCATCCGGTCGCTCCCGTACCGCCTCCATGGCCATCGAGAGCTGCGGCTGGCGGTGGGACTTGCAGGCACTGCAGACCGGCGAGTGCAGCGAGTTCTTGAGCGTACAGTGGCTGCAGGTCCAGAACTCGCCCTTTCGCAACGTCATGTCCTCGATGGAAGAGATGCTTTTCAGCTTGGAGCCGCCGCACACCACGCAGGCCATTGCTGTCGAGTAGTTAACCAGGGTGCACTTCTTGCAGGTCCATGGCTCGTCGCGGGGTGCTTCTGGAATGCATTAGGTATTTGATATAGCACAAGCATTACATTATTTCCTGAAAACTGATGACACACCTGCCTGTTGCTGCTGCAAGTGGTGGTGGTGGTGCTGCTGCTGCTGCTGCTGCTGCTGTTGCAGCTGCAACTGCTGTTGCTGCTGTTCGGCTTTGGCCTCGCACATCTCGCAAGTCTGGAGCCAGAGTCGGTTGTAGGCATAGGAACATTTGATGCATATCCACATCTTACTGCGGCTGCCGTTGCCAAGCTGTGTCTTATTGTCGTGCCGCGAGGCAGCAGCTGCTCCTACGGCTGCAGCTATAGCTCCAGCTGACGCGGTCCCTGCTGCTGCGGATGCGGCTCCTGATAGGCGGCTGCTGCTCCCTGGATCATGCATACTGCAAATCGAAAGCAAGACCATCAATTGTAATGCAGTCAAGTTCAAAATTGATTCAACACGGGAGATAGGCGAAATCAAAATGTAATTAAATTGAACACTTGAACCACAGATTGTCATAGCCGAGATCAGCACGATTGCGAATGAATTAATTACCTCAACCAAGTTGTGACAATCTTGTGGCAAGCCAATCATTAATTTAAATCATGCCCATAAACAATTTGCTTAAATAATACAACTGAACTTATAGCGGGCAGAATAAAAATAAAAGCTGGTGGACGGGCGAAATACAAACAGAAGGCCGCAGTGACTAAGCGCCACGCAAATTATCAGCAAAAATAAAAACGTAGCCAACTGATAAGCTTCTGCGGGGGATAGGAAGTTGGATGGGTGTGGACTAATCTCGGTCGCACGCTAGCTGCCAATTACATTTTCGACTCGGTCGCCTTGCGCGGTCCCTTCCACACTTTGGCGTAGATGGAGTGCTCCTCCACCTGCGACTCGGATTCGCTGGCCTCGCCGCTGCCATCGGTGCTAGTGCCTAGTCCGGCGGTAAGGGATTCACTGACCGCATCCGCGATCTCGCCACTGCCAGTGTTGTTGTTCGTTTGCGATTCGCTGGCAATCTGTTGCTTCTTCTTGAGCTTGTGCTGCTTGTTCACCTGCGCATAGATGGGCATGGTAGCCGTTGGAGCTGGTTCGGCCATAGCCTTAGCTGATGGCGAACTCGCAATGGCCACCGCCGTCGCGGCTGCCTGTGCCGCCTGCGCAGCAGCTGCTCTTAGTTGCTGCTGGGCCAGGGCCACGCATTCGTTCTCATACAACTTGTTGCTGCCGCTGGAGCTGCTGCTGTTGTTGTTGATGATGTTGCTGTTACCGCTGCTATTGCTATTGCTGTTGCTGTGATGGTGATGATGATGGTTGGAGCTAGAGGAGACGGAGGAGCTGCTGGCCATTGGCTCCGACCACTCGTTGACGGCTATGAAGACGCCGTTCCGCGGAATGGTGAACTGCGTGGGATTCATACTCACTGCTGCTGGCTCCCGCTGGGTTTTCCGCTGCAGCTGCTGCGGATTAGCCGGTGACTTCTGCTGCGGCTCCTGCTGTAGATTCAGATTTAGATTAACGACCTGACGCAGTGGCTTCATTTGGCCATGGCCGGCATCCTTGGCCGCCGACCGAGAGAGCGTGGTGATGGTAAAGTTGTACTTCCGCTTGGCACCGCTCTCGCGAACCACCTTGTGATTCTGGTTCTTGTTATTGTTGTTCTGTTTGCGCCTGCAAAAAGTGTCGTTGGCGATGGCAAAACGGGAGTTGCTGCAGGCGGCCACGGGGGGAATCCCTGCGAGAAACACATAGGGATTAGAATTGGATTATCGGATAACAAGTGCGTGCATTCCGGTTATGGGAAGCTAACACTTTCATCATGATCTGACTAAGATTAAGAACTTTACAAAAAGAGAATAGACTTTAAATAATTCGGTTGTCCATTTAAAGAGTTTCTTCTAGTAAAAATTTGGAAACGATAGGCTGGCCAATAAGAATACCTTATAGTTATTTCCTCAAGTAACCTTTAACCTTTCATTAGTTCGTTAGCTGATGAACGCACCTGTCAGCTGCGGCGCCGGCTTGATCTGCGGCAGATTGAAGATGTCCTTGCTCTGGTTGTTCGCATAGCAAATGTGGCAGCTGCGCCCGGAAGCGCTCTTGTCGATAGCGGTGCTCAGGCTCTGGGTGCGGCGCAGTCCAGAACCCGAGCCCGGTCCGGATCCCGATCCGGATGCAGATCTACCTTTGAGGTGGCGCTTATGCAAGTGCTGGGAATGTAACTGATGCTGATGCTGCTCCTCCAGTTCCTGGTGGAGGTAGTGGTGATGATGATGTGGATGTGAATGGTCCGCCGCCAGCAGCTCGCCGCGATTGCCCAGGCTGCCAGCCAGATCCTGGCCTCGGTCGGCGGCGATGGCGTCCTTGTAAATGGGCGCCAGATAGCTGACCGTGTCGCAGATGAGGCAGTGCCAGGTGACCGAGCTGTTGTCCGTGCCGCAGGCGTGGCACACCCACCGCCGATTCAGGGCCGGATTCGAGAAGTGGCGGTACAGCTCAATAGAGCTCTTGATGTACTTGCGCGTGTCCTCGCAATCCACGCAGTTGGCGGGCAGATTCTGGCTGTTCCGCTGTGGTCTTTTCAAGCATCCGCGCAGCAGGGACTTGTACACATGCTTGTACTCGCTCCTGCAAAATAGGGAAATGGGGTTTTTCGTTTTTCGTCGGGTTTGGATGGGATTCGGTGTTCTTGAGCTGTTTGGGCTTTCCCCACTTCCTGACCGCAAAGGTTATCTCAATGACTGGCCATTTTCCTACTCTCCGCTCGTCCGCTCGACTCGGAAGTTGTTCCTACACCTCTTTTGCTCTTCAGATCGCCGAGCGAGTTCGCGAATCGATAAACTTGTAAACAATGCTTCTTTATCCAAATCGATTTTCCCCAATTCTCGCTGCTCCTCGGCTGTTTTGTTGTTGCTTCTGCCTCTGCTGTGTATACATGCTCTCACATACACACACTCGCGCACACACACACACACACACACACACACGCTCAGGGACAATCACCAGTGCCGACGGCTTGGCTTTTAAAGCTAGACTTTTGAACTGTGTACTTGTACACACTGTACCTTTTCCTAGCCTTTCGAAACTTAAGTTCGTAATATAAAAATCTTTCAACTTATTCCTATACTCCCATTCGAGTTATTCCTATGGATAGTTAATCAGGATTTTCCTAACCGATTTCATTGTTTTCTTATTCTTTAAGTTTCATTATGCACAAAAGGGTTAGTGAGAACTATAAAATTTACTAAGATTTACTCGGTCTGCTCTTTGGATATTAAAGTTCAGCATAGGAGCTTACGTTGGTAAGCTTTTGGTATTATTATTCTTTGAAAGTTAAGGTTTTTGATTGACGAATTTTACCGATGAAAGTATGTACATATTTGTGTATTTGTATATTTTCCAAAGTGTGCATACAATGTGTGTGCGAAAAAAGTTGGATTTGAAAACGCCACCGATTTCTATACACATTACCATATGCGACATGATTTTAGCTAGCGCTTTTGTCCTCCAATTGGATGCCACCACTGGCGCCCACATACACACACACACACACGCATACAGACACAGACACACACAGGCACATCCTCGCAGAGGAGGCATACAGGCTGTTTGTTTTTGTGGCGACCGCTTCGCTTACCTGGCAACCGCCGCCCTGCCCTTCTCCTTGTCCCTCTCCTGCCCCTTCTCCGCCTGCTCCTGCTCCAGTGCATCATCAGCTGTCCAGGAGGCGGTGATGCTGCTGCTGCGATGCTGCTGCTGCTGTTGTTGGGGGAACACCTTGCGGACGGTGCCGCAATTGAAGCACTTGAGCGACTCCGTGGGATTGATAGTGTTACATTTGGTGCACGACCACTGCAGCACGGATGAGATGGTGCCCATTGCGCGGGGGAGTCGCAGGAGTTCCCAGATTCCTTTCGACTTCTGAGTTGTTTCTCTTGCTGTTGTTGTTTTTGTTGTTGTTGGCTGGCTGGCGGGGGAGTGGATGTGGAACTGGGACTGTCTATGGAAACTATGATGTGTAGGTGCGCTTTCGAGCTGGTGGCCGGGCGGAGATGGAGATCAATAGGAGGACCAGAACCCGGGACCAAAACGAGGACCAAGCAGTGGCTTCCAACAGTTGCACGCCGCGTTCTCCGTCGCCGTTTCACACCATTTTTTAACTGTTGCCGCTAGGGTTGTCGACGTTCGCGAACACCTCCAACGACAAGGTTGCCCGAGTGCGTGAACTCTGCCGGACAGGGTTGCCAGCGCGAGAAACACGGCTGCTACCCCGCAAAGCCAGTGTTGGCAAGTGCCGTTAATGAAAAATCGGTACCTTCAATTTTTAGACCAATTCTAATATGTTTTTGGGAATGAATACATACATATATTCATAAAACGACGCAAATACATGCATAAAATTATTTGACCTTCTATAACAAGTAATCAACATTGAGGAGCTTAGTTTAGGAAGAGTTTAAATTTAATATTTAGACATGGATTATTATTTTTTAGCCGCTTTCAAATGGAAAGTCAAATTGAACTGAACGCATTAACTTGAGTTAAATTTTAAACAAATAGAAGCACTTCATTGATACTTACTGTATGTGGAACGAAAATACCAGATTTTGGTATTTACACAGCTTGGGTATACTGCAACAATCTGGTCACTCTGCATCAGCAGCACGTGTAGTTCGCTTTTTTGGCAAAAACATTTGCTGTTATTTAGTTGTAGTGTCCAAGAAAACGCAGCAAAGATGGTTAGCTCGGAGCCGAAAGGACCTGCTAACGTGGCCAACACGGCCTCGCCCCTCAAGGCCCATGAATCGTCCGGCAAGCGCGCCAACGGACAGAAGTTTAAGCCCGGTGGAGCAGGAGGCGCCAGGAAGTTCGACAAATTCGGCGGAGGAGCAGGCAAGTCGTTTGTAAAGCCAGGCGCTGGTGGTGCCAAGAAGTTCGACAAGTCTGGGCCCGGTGGCTTCAAGAAGTTTGACAAATCCGGAGCCACCGGCGACAAGAGGCTTGGTGGCAACAAGTTCCGCGGAAAACCACAAACACAGCCACAGGCGCCGGCGGAGGGCGAGAAACAGGACTGGAACAAGTTCAAGAAGGAGAAGAAGGACCTCAAGCTGAAGCGCAAGAGTGCCAAGGACACCTACGAGATCAGCAAGGAGGCCAACCAGATCCACGAGAAGTTGCGATGGTGAGCATCCCCAAAAACACGATGAACAGCCCAAACAATCGGTTATTATCATCCTTAGCGCTCAAATTACCTATACAAATTATGATAGCTCAACAAAATCGGGCTCTTTCATGCACTTATGTACATTCAGAACGTACAAAGTTGTTTAAATTTCATAAGGCATCAATCTATACGATATAGTTTTAATAATTATAAGTCATTTTGGTTCCTTAAAGGACAAGATATCGATAAACATGGCCATGTGGATCCCAAAACGAAGCACCTGTTCGTGGAAAAACCGAACATTGCCACTTGGTTCGAATTCAAAAACACCAAACATTTTATTCATGTTCTTGAAACAATAATAGCTAGTTAAGCATTTTGATCAGTATCAAAACTAAGTTAATATAGCCTTGTATTTCTGTATAAATGTTGAGTTAGAACCAAGAGCGTAGATTCCAAAGACGCCTATTTAGCGCATGCTGTTTTGTTTGGTCATAAACAAACCAGCTCTATCCTCTGTCGCGTTTTTTTTTTTTTTCGTAAAATTACAACTAATGAATGCGCAAATCCTATTGCTCTGATATATATATATCAACATAATTTGGTGCTTGTCTTGCAGCCGCCGAACGGAGAACAAGGACAAGCTGGTGGAGCAGATATACAAGGTGCTCAACGTGGGCGACACTATTTCAAAGGTGGTGAAGGCCCACGACACCGCCCGCGTGATCCAGAGCATGCTAAAGTACGCGTCGCCAGCTCTGCGGGCCGAGATCTCTGAGAAGCTGCTTCCCTTCACCGTGGAGATGTGCCAGTCGAAATACGCCCAGTTCTGCGTGCAACGGATGCTCAAGTACGGTGCGCCAGCCACCAAAGCCAAGCTGGTGGACAGCCTGTACGGACATATAGTGCGTTTGGCCGGACACAGCATCGGCAGTGGGCTGCTGGATTCGATGTATCAGAGCGCCACACCCAATCAGCGCATCTATATGCGCCAGGAGTTCTACGGCGATCTGTACCGGAAGGCCAAGGATTCGAATGTGAAGACTCTGAGCGACACCTATAAGGAGGCCACGAACATGAAGGCCTCCATTTTGGGGTCGGTTAAAGCAAACCTGGATCATGTGGCCAACAAGCAGCTGGTGGACAGTGCGCTGGTGCACGCCGTGATGCTGGAGTACCTGCGCGCCTGCGACGAAGATGAGGAGAAGCTGGAGGAGACGGTCACTGCGTTTGCGGCTCTAGTGCCTCACATGCTGTCCACCAAGGAGGGCAGCGAGGCGGCTGTTATATGCTTCTACAAGTCGACGCCCAAGAATCGCAGAGTAAGTGGATCACGTATAACGTGTGTTGATGAAACAGAATCTTATATGTATTCTAACCCCTTCTTCAGGCCATTATCAAGAATATCAAGGAGCACCTGCTAAAGATCGCCAACCATGAGCACGGCCACGTGTTCCTCATCTCGCTGCTAAACGCACTGGACGACACTAAGGCGACCAAGAAGGCAATTTACGATCACCTACACGGAGATCTAAAGGCGCTAATGAGCAGCCCGTACGGCCGACGAGTGATTCAATGGCTGGTGGCTCCGGGTGATACGACATGCTTCCATCCAGAGTTCATTCGCACGGTGGAGGAGGGTCTAGCCTTTGGAAAAAAGGAGAAGGAGCTGCGTCGCAAGGAGATCCTTGAGCAGATAGAGGCGCCGATTGCACAGTCCATCGCCGAGGATGCCGCCTTTTGGCTGTCCAACAGCCACATCGGCCTGGTCACCGGCGATATTCTTAATCACAGTAAGTGCACACTTCTGAAAGCCATAGCAGAAACATACATATGGATTTACAAGAATATGTTCACGATATTAATGTACGTTTGCATCTCTGCCTTTTAGTTCAAGGCGAGTCCTATGAGAAGGCTGCTTCGGCCCTTGCCCAAGTCGTCGTCCAACCGGAGTGGCGCATTTCAGCAGACGCCGCCGGTCCGCAGCCGCAGGATAAGAAGAAGCCTCACAATGACGTGGAGGCCATTATAGCCCAGGCCACCAAACAGCGCAGAAAACTGCTTTATGTCGAGAGCAGCAGCGACGACGAAGATGAAGATGAAGATGAAGATGAGGAGAGCGACGATGAAGGAGACGAGAAGGAGCAGAAGGAGGCGGCCGCAGATGATGCCGAACCCAAGGTGAAGAAAGCCAAAAAGGAGCCCAAAAAGCCAAAGGCAAAGGAGGAGGAGCCGGCGGCTCCGTTGGTCTCCGGAATCGAGGAGGCCGGCATGCACATTGTATTGAAGAAGATACTCAAGAACGATGGCAAGCGAGAGGGCACCCCGTTCAGCCAACAGCTACTCCAAAACTTGTCCTCCGATGTGGTAAGTACCCAAAAATCATGCCATCCGGTAACCGAGGGTATCTTCCTTTTTCCCAGTCATGAGAAACGCATCGTACTTTTGAGTTTTTTCTTTTATTTAATGACGTTTCGACATTCCTTTAGCTTTAGTCTAATAAATAAGTAGTCGCAAAGTAAACAGCTTCACTCAGATTCCAATTCCTAATTGCGATTCCCTTTCCCTTTTCAGCTGAAAGCCTGGCTGGGCGTCAACCGGGCCTGTTTTGTCCTGCTCAAGCTGGTGGAGGAGTGTCCCGCACTGCTGGACGACTGCAAGAAAGCCATCGCGGCGGAGAGGAGCCTTAGCCAGATACTCGCGGACCGTAAGACGCCCGGAGCCAAGCTACTGGCCGCCAAACTGGACATTGGCAAATGAGAAACGCTTCTAGCCTAGACAAGACCTAACATTTTAAAATACAATAAATAATTCTATATTGAAATGGCTGGGCATTCCGTTTTATTCATGTGAAGGGACGCGAGTTGTGCTGTGGGTCGGTGCTCGATGAGTCTATGCCTTGCGCAGGATGATGTGCAGGCCGGAGTCGCTGTCGACGATGCCCGACAGCTGGTTGACGTTCAATTTGAAGGCAGCGTCCTCGAAAGCCGCCTGCATCTGACCTGTGAGATGTGAAATGTAATTAGAAGCAGTTGCAGGTCGGTTGGGTGGCCTAAACTCTACGATTGCAAGTAGCTCGCGAAGTTATAGGTACAAAAATGTGTAAGGTAAGGAAGATTAAAAAAGAAATGCCGCGGAGCCAATTGCAAATAGTGTTTGTCTATAACTATGCATCTATAATCTATTAGTGGTCGATATATCTTCTCTTCTCTTCTCTTGAATATTGAAAACAATCAGAGCCTCTAGTGGAAGTACCAATCTGTTTCTGGATTGCGCCTCAAGTGGGAAGCGCCTTATTCCTAAACGGACACACATCGAGGACCACTCGATCCTGGACGTGTGACAAATGCACAGTGGGGAGATATACATACCTCTGCCGAACTTTCCCAGGTCGCCGCCCCTCTTGGCGGAGCTGCAGTCGGAGTAGGAGCGGGCCAGCTCGTCGAATGTGGCCTCCTGCTGGACGATTTTGTTGCGATAGACCTCGAGGAGCAGCTGGGCCTCCTCCTTGGTGCGCGTGATGTTCGCCTCGCGCCACGAGCTGGGACGCCGACTGCCCTTGTGCTTAACCAGCAGATGCAGGCAATGCACCTCGTCCGGTGCATCTCCGCCGCCGGCGGATCCTCCGCCCGCCTTCTTCGCCGGCTCTGTGGGCTGATCCCACTGCGACTCCTTTGTGTACATATTGAGATAATAGCTCATTCCTGCAAAATCAATCATGATCAATCAAGTGCAGGTTCAGTTTAGCGTGCCGGTTCCGCATTCCGCCGGAAAACCGCCGGCATGGCACGAGCGGGACTGCACACGATGCTTACCTGTGGAGCGGCTAGTGCGCTTCTCCCAGCCGTCCGGTAGTTGCTCGGCATCTGGCATGCTGTTTTCACTTAATTTGAGTTAAATTACAAATAGTTTTCGGAATAAAATAAACCACCAGTGTGACCGCGCCGAACACGCTTTGAGAACATCCATCAAAATCGATAGCGCCTGCCATCGACATATCGATACACATGGTGGCGAATTCGCCAAATAAGGTGCTGGCACGTGCTAACTGCGGTGGGTGCACTCGCTAACCGCAGATACAGCTGAGGCCAATATAATAGCAGCGAACTAACAATAATGTGCTGATATGTGCTATTCTGATATGTTATATGTATCTTTTGCCGAAAAATTAGCACATAACTTAATTAAATCTATTCCAATACCTCCTTCAATCCGCGACACGAATAGAGGAATTTCAATTTTTCTAATGTTTATTCAGGGGATTAATAAAAATAAAATAAATACGTGGGCATTTGTACAATTAGTTTTAGTGCTTCCTTGACTTTATTACAGGCTAGCTTTAAGTAGGTTAACATTTTAAAAGGACTAGCACAGGGGAGTAATCCTCTCAGCTCAGCGTATGTATATATATATATATATATATATATTGCGTATTTGTAGGCATATGTGATATACATACATATGTATGTATATTTGCATTCAATATACTCATGTGGTTTTCTCGCAGGGAGTGGGCGAATACTTGGCGTTCTTGGAGTTAGCTAATTATTTAGTTAGGGGCGGGAGCAAGTGAGCTAATAAAAAAATTTAAATTAATTATACAAAACAATTAAATACATTTTATAAAAGTACAAACACACGATCTTCACTCACGACCTGAAGGAAGGGCTTGGCTTGGCCCTTTCATTCTTTTTCCCTCGATACAATTTTGCTTTGTCATGTCTTCTGGGGCAGCTACTCTGTCACGGCAGCTGCCCAGCGCATCTTCCCAGCGAACAACATTCGCATCCGGCTAACAGAGGTCTAACTTAATGCTTAATGACCAATTTACAACTCGATGGGGCTCCTCTAACGGGCTAAGATTAGTGGGTAACACCTCTAAGGTGCCTCTATTCATTTCATAAAACTAAACTCACATTGCAGGCGTGCTCTTCGACTTCTGGTTAATAAATGCACTTCCCGAGGCCGATTCACTAGCTCTGACAGGGACTCGAAGGCGCCAATCGAGACAAGCAAGACAAAAACTAGCGCCTTTTAGGCGCTTTCCTTGCGGAGACCTAAATGGCCACATAGCGGCGGTGCATGAATTAGGGAAATTTAAAAGAACTACTCGACGATGCTCCTTCAGTTGGCTAAAATTATAAATACACCTTGAAGGCGCTCCAGCCGTGGAAGCACTTGGTGAAACGGCGCGACTCCTTGTTCTTCATCGTGAGGAAGAGCTTCCTCGGCCGCTCCGGCTGCTTGATCCGCATGTGCTGGATGTAGACCTGGGCGGACTTGTAGGCCAGCTTCACCTCCACCTCGCTGCAACGCGGTCCCATCCACAGGAAGACGTGCTCGCCGTTGTCCAGGATCATGATATCGTCGTCGGCCAGATCGTCCTGGCAAAAGTCGGCGCACTTCTCGGCCACCGTGTAGTAGCCGCGCTCGTTGGAGCACCGGAACAGCCGCGTGTAGTTCATGTACTCGGCGTCCGTATCGTAAGGCTTGCGGCCGCCCAGCGCCACCCAGAAGAAGTTCTCCGGCTCGTCGCCCTCGTTGAGAATCTGCAAAGGATGGATGAAAAGAAACGATTAACAAGAGCGTGTACCTTAATATAAACATATGTACAATATATTCCACAAAACAGCCCACTACATGGTTGAACCACATTAACACATGGAACCCACCTGTAAGCTCACCCACGGCGAGTTGAACATCTGCTCGGCAATATCCTGCACCAGTTTGGCCTCTTCGTTGCAGGCCTTGCTGCCTATCCACACGTACACAATCCCCGACTGCGAATCGTCCTCCGTTTCAAATGGCACATGGAGTATGTAGCTGAAATAATGCGTATGGAATATAAATATTGGAGCGACTACTACTATGTTCGCTATCTTTTGGATATATATAAATAATACTGTGTCATATCACGTAGGCTTCCAGGAATTTCAGTTTCAACCAACGATAAGACAAGAATGTTGATCCAATAAAATCGCACTTGTCATACATCTCAAAAAAAAAAACTGGGTGATTATTACCACCCACAGTAATAAATTATTGGTAATTTGCTCACCAGAAGGTTGAGTTGAGATGCACTGCATCCGGATTAATTTGGATAAGGCGAGTGGTGAGCGCACCGCCGTTCGATCGCAGGTGAAAGAACTCAACTGGCGACTTGCCCTTCGCGGTGTGCGCCTTGTCCTTCCGCTTGCCGGTGTGGATGATGAACTTCCGCTTGAAGTGGGACATGAACTTGAGGTTCTCCTGCTGCTGGAAGATCCGCACCACCTCCAGCTCCTCGCCGAACATCGCCTTGAACTTCTTCTGCAGTGTAAAGGTAAACGTGAGCCATCCCATATTGCCGGCATTGCGTCCCTGCCAAAAGTAAACGACGCACTGGATCTCGTCCTCTGGCTGATTGTTGGCGCTGGATTTACTGACGTCTGCGGCTGGGTTAGCACCATCTTCGGAGCCATTCTCGGGCTCCTCGATGGGAATGCAATAGCGGCAGAGGAACACATAGCATTCGCCGGTGTAAAAGCGACCCAATTCCTCCTCGGGCAGCCGGACGAACTTCTTGTTCTCCAGTACAAAGGCCTCCATCATCTCCAGATCGTAGTTCCACTCCTCCTCCAACTGTTCCGCCTCCGCCAATGGCATGGCCGACTGTCGGGGCATAAATAGCGCGGCAAGATCCGTGCGCGTCTCCTGCTGCCGAGCCCACTGTGTGAGATTAGCCCCTGTCTTGGCCACCGACTTCGCCGTTCTCGTGAAGTCCACGGCCATTACCTCATCCCAGCCAGCGAACTTGGTTCGGAAGATCTGCATTTCATTGCCCTCGGGTACACGCATCACCAGCGCATAATCCGGACGATCCATCATGTTAAAGAGCTCCCGACTCAACTTGACAGCGGCCGCTCGGACCAAACGCGTCGACTTCTTGCCAAACCAAACGAACAGATCGGTGTAACAGTCGAGTATGTAGACGTGCTTGCTATTTAGCAAGGTATGGCAAAGTTTTTGCTCAGGTAACTCCACTTGCGGCAACTCCAGATAACCCATGCCAAGTTGCACCTGGTAGAGGCGAGGCTGCACCGGCTGATAGTCCTCTGGAACGTGCTCCTTTGGTGGCTCTGCGGCGTCTGCCTCCTCCGAGGTCATGCCCAGTCCTTGCCAGAATTCGGCACTCTCCTCGCCCTGCCGCTCCAACTGGATTTCACATTTGTTCTTGCGCTCCGTTTTGCTGATCTTTTCCGCCATTAACCTGGCCTTGGAGTTCAGCGTGTTCTTCGATCTTTCGCCCATCCAAATGTAAATATGGGTGCCCAGATCCAAGACAAAGGCGTGGCGGGGATCCAGGGAGGTAATGGCAGGAGCCACTGGCTCCAGATGAATGGTAGCGCCATAGGCGTGCACTAAATACAATCTGGTGATGTGTATCATCTCTTCTATGGTATAGAAACCAGTAGCTGTGCGTCCGCCCTCGATGTAGATGACTTCCGTCTCGAAGAGGGACAGAAACTGCTCGGATTCATCGCCCTGCTCCTCGCGAACCGTTCGACATCGGGCGCCCAGAAAGTTTCTTAGGTTCACTGCATGAATGGCAGCGCAAGCTCGTTTGTCCAGCGTGGCTTCGTTGCCTATCCAAAAGAATATTTCCCAATCGAGCAGGCCCAGGTCATCGAACTTGGTCTTGAGGACTATGTAGCAGTCGCCCTCGTAGAATTTGCCATGCACCACCTCCTCAATTTTGTTGGGCAGGAAGTTCTCGATTTCCCAAATGGTCAAGCCCGGCAGCTGGCCATCGTCCTTCTCAAAGAACTTGGAGTAGTCCAGTTGCGGTTTTTCCAGTGACTCGTCCCATCTCTTAGGTTTGAGCGACTCTGGCTTTCCGTCCTCGGGCACAGCACCCGCCTCGTTATCCTTATCCTTTGCCACATCCTTCATGCCCTTGAGCACCTTGGCAGCATCCTGATCGCCTTCACTGCGAGGACCGCGTCGTAAACGTATTTTCCTCGCCGTTGAATCCTTGGGCGTTGCTGACGATGGCATGGAAGGCGGCACAGCAGCCCCAGCTAACCGAAGCTGAGTCTGCAGACTAAAATCTATGTTGTAGAACTCAAGACTGGTGGCTTTACTCGCTTCGCTTGGCTTGGGCGGCATCACTAGCTCCGGATTGTTGCGCAAGTCCAACTGGTCTAGGCCCTCCAGCAGGTGAATGGCATCGGGCAGGGTTATAAGCCGATTGCAGCTCAAGTTGAGCTGCTTCAAAGCACCGCATCGGCAGAGTCCCTCTGGCACCATTTCCAGCAGGTTGTTGGCTGCCGAAAACACCTCCAGAGCTCCGAGTTTGCCGATGCCCGAGGGGATGCCCTCGAAGTTTAGCTTATTGTCGTTCACCAGCAATCGTCGCAGCTTTGGTAGTTTGCAGAGGGCAGCCGGCAGCGCAACCAATTGATTCCGCGACAGATTCAGCGACTCCAGACGCTGCCAAAGCTCTACACCGGCAGTCAGTTCGGTTAGCTCGTTGTCGCTCAGATTCAGTCGCACCAAAGTGACCACATTGTAGACGCAGTCTGGCAGCTTGGGCAGCGAATTGTGCGACAGGTCCAGTTCGCAGAGATTGGCCAAACTGTCTATGCTAGTGGGAAAATTGAGGAGCGTGCGCTGCGTGCCGCTCATCTTCAGGACCTCCAAGCTCTGCAGCGAGGGCAATTGCCGCAGTTGAAACAGCTCCAGCGGATTGTGCGATAGGTCCAGGGTTTTCAGATTAATCAGACGTCGCGTCTGCGGCGGCAGTGTCTCCAGTCTATTGTGCGACAGATCCAGGAACAGCAGATCCGTTAGATGGATGAACAGCGGCGTGGGTATGCTCTCGATCTGATTGTTGCTCAGGTTGAGGACTATCAGGTTCTTGGCCCGCTCCAAACCCTCGGGCACCTCCTTCAGTTTGTTGTGCGACAGGTCCAGCGTGGTCAGCTCCTCCAGGTGAAACAGCTCCGGCGGTATGCCGCTGTTCTTCAGCTGATTGTGCCGCAGGTCGAGGGATCGCAGGCAGGACAGCTCTGTCAGCTCGCCAAAGATCTTCTCCAGTCGGTTGTGGTTCAGCGACAGGTGCTCCAGCTTCTGTAGGTGGCCTAGCTCCTCGGGAATCTCCGCCAGCTGCGTGCGATCCAGTGTGAGCCACTGCACCCGCGACATCTGCCGCATGGAGCTGGGGAATGTTGCCTGCAATGGAATCAATCATATTTCGGGATTATCTCTGCTCCGCACTTATGACTAATGCTCAGGTGCTTCTCGGTGACCTGTTTCTTAGCTTCTTTTTTTTTTAGAACCTGAACCACTCCGAAAAAACAACAAGGCTGCAACTGTTTTTGCTGGTTGTACTCACGCTGAAATCATTTTTCGTAAAGTCCACACCGCGCACAAACGGCAGCACGCTCATTTTGACCACATAAAATGTTATATTTGTTTTATATTTGGGCTCAAGCTGCTGGCCCTGTTTTTCGTTTCTTCTTCTTTATTTTGTTTTTTTTTTGCACTAAAAAAAAGAAGACTAAGTGGTGACCGTTCACCGCTCACCCGAGCAAACGGCATGGTCGCACCTTCGTATGCAGTTGCCGGAACTGGCCACACTGCGCATTTTACGAGGGTTAGGCAACACTAAAGTGTTGGAAATCACAGAAGGCACACTCGCGTTGCACTTCGTAGGTTTGGTGCAGCTGATTTATCATATAGAAGGGGAGCTTTGTGGGCTTAAAAAATTTGGTTCATATACGGCAATAATTACATTTGTGACCAAAATAGAGTTTCTCGCCTTTAAATATTAATTTTGCATGGCTTTTAACGGTACGTCCACCACTGTATTATACGAGCTTAAGTCGAGTGTGACCGTTAATGTCTAAAAATGGTGTGGCTAATTTAAAAATTATTTTGAATTCCCGGAACCGAGCTAAAAGCGACTTAAGTTTTGGAGTTTTTGATTCTTTTTGAAAACAGAGCCGTTAGTTTCAAATGGTCCTATGGACTTACAAATAATACGTTGAAAACTAACGGAGTAAGTGATTGAAACCAAGGTTTTTGTTTTTGATTTATTTATTATTTATTTAAAGAAATTGAAATACACATATAATTTGTATAAACTAAATTTGATTAACTATACATTTGATGTGTGCCTTAAGACTTAAATATAATAAATTCCTTTTTGCTGATCTGTGAGAGCCGAACGCTTCGGACTATGTTAGTTTGCTCAAAACGGTCACATTGGATGGGGTTCGGGTTTTTCGAAGGGTCCTTTTCGTCCTGCGAAAAAACAGTAACATCGTATCGTGAGCATAATCCAGAGGGTGTGACCAAATTGAACGACACGAAATTTTCATACTTTGCCCAGTCTTCGGAATGTGAAGGTCCTCGCTCGTGTGTTTTGTTGCCTTTGCACCGATATTGCAAAAACATAAAATCAAACCTAGCCTCAAAAACAATACAAACCCGAATGAAATTTAATAGATACGCCAGAAATACGACAACTTGATTGAATTAATGCCAACTGAAAATAGTGCAGCAAAAAGTAATAATTTCGAATTTTTTGCCGATACACTCGGCACTAGGCTTTGTTTGTTGTGGAAAATTGTGTACCCCCGAAAAAGGGAGTGTTTTCATTTGGCGTCGTTCGTCACTTGCTCGAACGCCAAATTGTTGGCGAATTTCATTTATTCCGTTATTGTGTGGATGTATGCGTGCGTGTGTTATTGTTGCATTTGCCGTTGTACAAACGCAAACGCACTTTGCAGTTGGTGTGTGCGCGTCTGCGGGGCTGGGTGGCGGCGACGGAAGCGATGTGGGCGGGGCGGCGGAAAGTGGGCGCAGCAATTACGAGAGAACTGCCAAAAGGAATAAGGATAAGAAGAGGATGGGGATGGTGATGGAGAAGGGGAAGCAGTGGCCAGAGCAGAGCGAACTTTTAATCAATAGATATACAAACGCACGCGCAGCCGCGTGACCGTTACTCGCACACTCGCTTTCGCCTCTTTGCCATGACTCTCCGTTGCTGCTGCTGCTGGGGGTGTTGGTGTTGTTGCTGCACTGGACGAAGCAGGAAGAGGAAGACAAGTGAACAAAATTGCTATTGCGCTGGGCAGCATCGTTCGTCCTCAATCCGAAATCAAGTAAAATAAATTTGGGAAAAAGCATTGGAAAATAAAAAAATCCGCGTTCGCGCAGTTCATTTAATTCACTTAACGGAATAAGTACATACAGATGTAGCTCAAATACATCAACCGGCTGGCCCGCGGCTTTGTTTTTAATTTAAAAGTGCCCGAAAGTGTGGGGCAACCTACTTATTGAGCAATTAAGGCCATGCCCACGCATGCACGCCCACATACTCGTGTAGGTATGGGTGTGCGTGTGTGTACATGCAGGAGCCGTTAGTTTGAGTATGCCAAAAAGTGGGGTTAAAACCGAAATCGCAGATCCTTGTAGAGCAGGCGGAAGAGGATGACAAGACAGCTTCTTTTTGCATATCTCAGTGGATCCGAGAAATTATCACGTAGTTCATAAATTCGCGGTTATTTATCATGCGTCTTATTTCCAAATCACTTGCAACAAACAAAACACGGACGATATGAACAATAAGATGAACTAAATAGATGGTCTATAAAATTAATGGCGTAATAACGAGTGCACAGCTGTTTTTGAGATATATCTAGGACCACTAGGATATACCAATCAATCAGTCATGTCCGTCTGAACTTAAGATCTTTAACAAAAAACATTGGCGAAACGCATTGCAAACATTGCCACGCCCACAAATCGCGTGATTTTGCGGTGTGCACATTTCAAATACTGTGCGTGTAGAGCTGTTACGCCTCTTTGTATGCAACGTTTTTGTTAACCAACGCTCTGTTTTATAAATTATCATTCGCTTTTTTTGTTAAATAGCATACTTTTCTATAAAAGCCTTCTCGTAGCTTTAGAACAATTAGTGCTTTTAACATAAAATCAAAAATACATGAGAAATGTTCTAATCTGCTTCTTAAGGTCAATTCGTTATCTGTCACACGTGAAATCTATTAATTAATCTTCAGTGATTGTACGTGTTTTGAAAAGCGAATATAGGCTATCTGTCAGATTTCAACGGCTTGCGTTCATTTCAAAAAGTGCTTTCGGGGAACCAGAGCATACATATATAAATTAATTAAGAAAAGCTCACTTCTGGTTACCTAATATCCCTTTACCCCCTTCTCTTCTTTACCCTCTCTCCAATTTGGATTTGGTGTCAAGAGGTTAGGAAACTCAGGCCTGAGAGCACGTAGCAGGAAAACGCATCTGTAACGAGGGAAAGGAAAACCGCCAGGAGCAACAAAGGACAGGAAGAGCAGGAACACATTCCGATTCCACAAGGGGAGGAGCTGAGGAAAGCAGGCCAGGATGGGCGACTATCACGAGTTCACGGACCAGTACAAGGTGCCGGTGATAGCGAAGCTACTCCACGCCCTGCCCCACTATAACATCACGTTCCACAAGATCAACAGCACGTTCCGGCCCAACGATGAGATCTACCTGGAGGTGAGTAAACTCTCTCTTGAAATTAGTTTTAATGGTGAATCGATTACTAACTGTTACATGTTTGCAAAGATTTCGAGTGTTAAACAAATGAGTTTTGAATGAATGATGTATAAAGTCATCAGAACACTTATGTATGTTTTTGCAATAATTTCCAATATACATATCTGAATGATACTATTAAATCATGAATCGTATCTTTTATTATTTGGTAAATAATATATGTGTAGTTCTTGTAAGTTCGCTGGTAAATCGTTCTAAATCTTCACTCTTCACTCCCCTTGATTCCTCTTATAGAGCCTGGGCATTCTGGGCTCGGTTCCGGCTGCCCTGCTGATCGTCTCGCTGCTGGGACTGCTCTTCTATCTCATGACCCGCTGCTGTGACCGGAAGCCCCGGCCAGCCCACTCGATCACTAGCCTGAAGGTGGCCCTGTCCATTGTGACGGTGATGTGCTGCGCGGCGATTGGATTGGGATTATATGGGAACGATGATCTGCACAACGGACTGCTGGAGGTGCTGACGGCGGGCAGGAAGGTGGACAATCTAGTCACGACCATCCGCAATCAGACGCACATCTTGGAGAACACGCTGACGAATCGCATACGGCCGCAGCTGGTGGAACTGGCGGACATCTTCGATCAGCCGGTGTCGAACCAAACTGCCCTCTCCAAGCTCTTTGTGTCGCTCAATATTGTCCAGGGAAATGTTACCCTAGCCACCAATGCGGCCAGCGATATCAGACGACCCCTGATGGGCATTTCCATGACGCACTTCCTCACGGTAGGCACATTATATACACATTGTAATGCCAACTTGATTAAACTTGTGTCCCATATCCCAATAGCGCGGCGACCAATGGGAACTCATCCGCTGGCCGGGCACGGTGGCCACCTTGGCCCTGCTACTTGTCTTGTGTGCCGTGCTGCTGGTGGGCGTGGCCCGGCACTCGCGATGCGCCCTAATCCTGTTCAGCGTGTGCGGCTTGCTAGCCGTCACCGGTTCGTGGCTCATGTCCGGTCTGTATCTCTCCTCCTCGGTGGCTGTCGGCGATCTGTGCATCTCACCAGCGGATTTTCTGGTGTCCACGGCACCCAGGGATCTGCCCACGAATGTGCTGCTGCATTACACCCAATGCGAACCAGGCCACACGAATCCGTTTACCCAACGCCTGAGGGAATCGCAGAATTCCCTAAACAATGCTCGCAGTGCCATGGCCACGGTTATGAAGATATCGCTGGTGCTCTTCAAATCCTCGGGGCTGCAGCCCAAGCTGGGTGCTGTAAATGCAGATCTGAATAGCAGTGAGAGATTGCTGACCCAGCTGACGGCGCTCGTGGATTGCAAGGCAGTGCATCACAATTTTTTGGCCGCCGCCCGAGGACTTTGCGAGGGAGGATTATTGGGACTGGTACTGATGCTAATAGCCAGCTTCATTGCCGCCATTCTGCTAACCATCATGGTGTGGGTGGACTCGCACACGTGGATTTATATACGGAAACGGAATGACTATGCCCAGGTGGACGAGCCGTCGTATATTTCGCATCCGGCACCGCAGAACCACCAGCAGATGATGAACGCCGCCAGGACATTGCCGCGAAATCATAATGGGTACGTTTTAGAAGATCCCTTCGTGACCCGTCCCGCCCGATTCCCGCCTCCATTCTCTCGATCTCTCTTTCTCTGTTCTCTCTCGTCCCGTTTTCTCTGCTCTTGCGCCATATCTGACATTCCAGGCACTTCAGTCCGCCGGTGATCAGCGGCTCCCACACGCTCCAGCATCCCAGCAAGCGCCAGCAGCACGAGATGATGGCCCACGCCCACATCCAGCAGAACATGCGCGCCATGGGCACCCACACGCTGGGCCGGCTGCCATCGCATAACCACAGCCCCACCCACATGACCGGTAAGTGGGGAGCCCGCACCACCCACTCCCGAAACTCGATACACACGCCCACTACTCTATCTGACTACACCGAGGAAAAAAGCGCCCAACTGAAGAGGCACAAATAAACTAAATTGAATTCAAAGTAGCCAGAAAAGATTTCAAAGATTTTACTCAAAGAATGAGAGCTTCATTTCATTAGAAACATTTGGTTTATTGCGTATGAATTTTAAAAGTATTAGTATTTGTTATTCTGATATTTTTAATAGCTTTCATTGAGGCGCTTTTTATCACAGTGTACATGTACATATTTATATCAATCTCAGTGTCCATATGTGTGTTAAGACCGAAGACGAAATTGAGCTGGGAATCAATTAGAAAAATGTTGCGCAATTTAGTAAAATCTTAAATGAACTTAGTTTGTGTTGTAAAAAAGTAAAATATGTAAAATGTATGATATGTAAAGAAAAAAAGTAAAATTGCTTACTTTTTATTTATAATATTCATACAATGTTGTGAATAAATAAACAATAAGCGTTAAAATCGGTTCATATCCTATTTGGTCGAACTTTGAAAGTAAATAACCGATACTGAACCGATTCGCAACCGTTTTAGATATTTGTAAAGCAACGGCAAACCGCTCAATTCGCTCTCATCACGTTTATTCTTCTATATAATCTCATTCCATGCATAATTCCCGCGACCATCCATCGACCCGCTCCATGACCACACCATCGTCGCCACCTGCACCCTGCATCCTGTATCCGCATCCAACGTCCACATCCACATCCTTCGTCCAACCCGCGCCTATTGCTAATCGTTGTGTGTGTGCATTTTTATAGGTCCCAATAATGGTAAATATGCAACCCTAAGCAAACAATGCAAGACATTGGAAGCGAATGACTTTTACTGAAAACCGTCGCCACCCCCCGCAGCAGCAGCAGTCGCAGCAGCAGCAAACGCCGCCGCCAACATGCCGCCGACCACGCAGGCCGCCCAACAGCAACAGCAGCAGCAGGCGCAACAGCAACAGCAGCAGGCACAGCAACAGCTGGGAGGACCACAGCCCATCTACTGCCATCATCCCCACCAGCATCCGCATCCCCATCCGCACCAGCATCCGCATTCGCACTCGGCTGCCGCCGTGGCCGCTGCAGTGCAGCACCAGCATGCGATCTACCACCAACAGCAGGCGCAGCAATATGGCACCTATACCACTGCGGCCCACCACGCACCGCATCATCTGGGGCCGGGCCAGAGCCAGATCTACCAGCAGATTCCGGCGCACTTGGCGCCGCAACTGGCGGCCAATGGCAATCCCCACTCCATTTATCAGCCGCTAGTTGCTGTTAGCCAGGGCTCCATATATGTATCCAATATGGCGACAATGCGTCGCCAGAACAGTCAGGGCGGCCCACAGATACCGGCGCACCAGCATCCACCCAGCTTGCATCAGCAACAGCAGCAACCACCGCCCCCCTCGCAGCAGCAGCAACAGCTGCATCAGCTCAAGTCCCCGCAACAGCACCAGCAACAGCTGCAGCAGCACCAGCAGCAGCAGCAGCAGCAACACCACCAGCAGCAACATCACCAGCAGCAACACCAGCAGCAACAGCAGCAACACCATCAGCAGCAACAGCCAAACGAATCGGATGTCGTGCCCATTAGCACGGCCATGGATACCGCCATCTATGATCGGGATAAGCAGATCTACAAGTGCTCCACTTTGCGGCAGGGCGGCAAGTTTGATCCCAAGTACAAGCCATCGATTCTCAACTGCCCACTGCCGGAGATCCCCAAAGATGCGGAGCAGCCTAAGGTGGAGTCCATCTACGAGCAGCGTCAGCAGGCCCACCACCAAAACTACTCCAAGTAGGTGTTGCTATTATACCATGGTGCACAAAAAAAAGAATCATAGCTGCATTGAGAATGATTTAAAGATGATAATGCTTTCATTCTTTTAACCAAATACAGATAATTTTTCACAATATATCTAATAATAAATTATGTACTAATTATTATATTATGTTTTTTTTTATTTTTTAAAACATGTTTATTATTATTATTTGAAATGTTCAAATTCAGAAAACTAGTATGTTACAAAGATATCTTAGATTACCAATACCAACTTTATTTTTAATGCTATTAATTCCGTTGTTAGAAGAAGAATCTCGTTAGATTGCGAGATCTCTTAAGCTAGAAATTTTAGACTTAGCATGCTGGCGTTAGTGTCGCCTACGCCGGTTGTTTGTTTTTAAACGTTGCCGCGCCCCTCTCATGCAGACCACCCTAAACCACCTCATTGCCCACAAATTTTAACTAGAATATATGTGTGCACATCGCCATCTCGCTCGCACTAGCTGAGTAACGGGTATATGATAGTCGATGAAGTGAAGTACAGCCTTCTCTCTTGTTTTCAAGAATATTAGCTTATTTTTCCATCTGTTCTCGTTTTAAACGAGAGCGCCTTAACATCTTTGCCTGCCTTGCACTGATATCTCAAACTGAATTTTCTCCCTCCGTCCAGGACCCTGCAGCGTCCACCGATGATGTTGCCGCCCCAGATGAAGGCGATTCCACCGCCGCGCATTGGTACGCCCACTTCGCCGCCACCGCCCGTCGCCCAGCCGCTCAACGAGTCCAACGGAGGAGTGCCGTCGGGTCTACAGAATGGAGGAGCTGTTGTGGGAGGAGGAGGAGCAAACGCCAACGAGGACACCTCGTTGCCGCCGCCGCCGCTGGAAGCGCAAACGGAGGCGACAAAGGCCCGAATGGGAGCAGGACCGGCGGCCAATGGCAAGGTGCTGCACAATGGCGGAGGCGGTGGAAGCGTGGGCGGTGGGGGCGGAGGAGCGGTGGACGACGATGATGATCTGCCGCCGCCGCCGCCAGCGATAACCGACGAAAGCAACTATGCGGTGACGGAGCTGTAAGATGGTTACTGCTGACACACCCAGACAACGCCCAGTGAAGGCAGGCAGGCGGGCAGGCAGGACATATGAGATGAAAATTGGTCCGGACTTGGGATTGGGGCGTCTTCCTAGGATTGAGGCGGATGTAGGATAGATATACATATATCGAGGGAATCGGGGAAATGGGACTAAGGATTGCTGAAGCGGCGAGTGTTCCTTCTTGATTTGTTGCATTTAACGTATGCGTATCGTATCGTAATCGTATTCTAGACCGGAATCCTGCTTTTCGACTCTTGTACATATTATATACCGAACTATACCCGAACTTTCCGAGCAAGTCGACACGAAGGATTGAAACACAGATACTAGATACCCGCAGGCGGACAGACGGACAGATGGACGGACACGTGTAATATATATCAGCGATCTATTACTTATATAAATATATATGTATACATATATATATATATGTATATATATATATATATACACTTAGGACACGGTTATTCCTTTTTGATAATAGCATATTTTTACCAATTTTAAAGCGCTAAATTGTCAGAAGAAACAATTTTACGGGGGCTAACTTACTGTATTATACAACATTAATCTACAAAAATATATAAATTGTATATCCTCTACAACAAAAAACAAAAAACAGAAAAATTAACCGAAATCGAAAGACCGACACTTGAACCTAAAAAGCAACCACCAAATATTCAAATCGAATTCGGATCGTAGGTCATAAGTTCTAGAATCGAAATGTAGTAGAAAAGTTAGAAAGATTTTTAGGCACTTGTCACGGGAGTCAATTTTTTAAGTAGAAAACGGGCAACTGAATGGATGGGCAAATGGGCGTGGCTACTAGTTTTTTGTTTTGTATAATCAATACTTTTACTTGTAATTAGGAATTGCCTATTTTCCATAAGAAAAGAATTCAGACAAAATATTTAATAATACATTGAATAGTCGATTTTTGAGTCTGGAGATCTTCGTGGCACCCCTCTATTTTTCGTTTTTAGTCGTTTGTTCTATAACGAACTTTCCTAAACTTTCACATGTGTGATAACCTCATTTCAAGTTTCGTTAGACGTATGGCGGATGTGAATACTTATTTATACTTATTTTCATGGCCTAAGTTCCTGACTGACTGCATTTATACCTACTCCTACATAAATGTTCACAAATGGCTTAGCAGTGCTAGGATGAAACTTACCCCACTTATGTACGTTACGTTGCAAGCGAATCGAACCGATATAACCTCGAGTATGCCAAACCCACGTTAGTTGAAGGATTAGAGTTATTTAAGGACCCAAGGACTCGTACTGCTACTGTTAAGACCCCGAACCCAAACACTGCCCATCCTCCCGCCACATCCATTCAGGGGAATCCCCGTTTATTGCTCGACTCTGTCCTGGGTCTGGGTTGTGCTGCGGACGATGCCCACGCCTGGATGGGATGCGGTGGGATCGTCCGGGACTGGCGGGCTGAATCGGTCGAGGATTCGTGCCCGCGATTTTATTGTGTATTTAACCTAAGCTTAACATGGAATGCATTTATTAAATCTAAACTTAACGAAGATACATGTAGATACTTAGTGGGCTAACTGTATATTTAGTAGCTAAACGAAAGGCATGCATAGTACTAGCGTAATCAGTAACCAACTAGACGAGACGAGAGATGAACAATTCGACTTGGCATGAAACCGATAGCAATATGAAACTAACACAAAGTACTGCCACCCCCCCCCCCCTAATTACCGAAAACAAACCGACAAACCCGAATTAAAAGCGACAAGACATGAGAAAACAAGCGAACTACAAAGTTATATAGATATATATACACGCGCGATATATACACGAATAGATATTATAAAATAGTTATATAGACAAGATACATAAGCCTATCGACAACTATATACCAGCAACACGCATCAAGAATAATCGAAGCATTTTAGATCGATTCCCGGAGGCCAACTTCAGTGTACGCCAGGTGGCCAACGGCCAACAAAAACTATGTCGCATCCGAACACTGCCCACACAGCGAAGTTCTCAACATTTACCAATCGATCGATCGATCAAGGGATCGCCCAAAACGATCGATCAATCGATCGATCAATCTAGCCATAATATACATACATACATTATATACATACATACATACACCTAACGAGCCCCAACTAGAGCGATCCCCCCATTGAAATGATCAACTGTAAGATATTAACAATCGGAGGACTCAGATCAAAGTTGGCTCAATCGCATTTTTAAAGTAAATATGTAAAGACGCTGTAAAGAGAGATCGGAACAAACTAATCAAGTTTTTTTATTCGCTTATTATACAATTACCAGTTATAAAAAAAAAACAACAAACGAAATACGCACAAATCGAACAGCAGTCGTCTTAAGGGGTCCTTCGTCACGAAACCGAGCCGAACCGAAGCGAATCGAATCGTAATCCTCTCTAAGCATCCTTTAAGGATCGCCCAATCTACATGAGCAGTACCGAATTATACTAGTCAATGGTAAAGCCCGGAGAAAACCCCTTGAGAGGCAAAGTTTGGGAGTAATGCGAGTTCCGAGCCCAGATCGGAACTCCACGTACACGTACATATAAATATAACACAATTAGTTCGTAAATATATTTCTGTGTTAAATGTTGTCATCGTACGCGTTGTAGTTATTACAAAAGAAAATCCCTAAGAATAACGCAAAAAAACATAGGTGCGCCGATCTCGAAGTACATAAAATCCGAGAAAAGGCCCAACAGGAGATTCAAAACGAAATTTGCACATTTTTTTCGAAGGCCCGGCGACAGCGGCAATAAGACGAGAGAAGATCGAGTTGTACAACATATATGTATATACATATATATATAATATATATATATATAATAATATATATATATAATATAATATATATATATATATATATAAATATATATTTAAATATATTGTATGCATAGTTAAAGAAAATGTAAAGACCAGAGGCATAAATCGAAGCGCTTAGTGGCATATTAATAAACGATTAAAACCAAAATGAACCACGCAGGCGATTCTAACGAATCGTACGAACAGTTTGAAAACTCTTGTAAGAAGTACGAAATACAACAATTAACTAATAAGTGTGTTCCAGAAACCACTTTTGCCCCGTCAGCTTCTCGGAATTGTTCCAATGAGCGGGAGACACCAAATTTCTGGAATGAAAACATATTTTATGCGCAAATCGAAATGAGTCGCGGGTAACGAAAGGCGCGAAGTCGGGAGGAATTTCATTCAAAAGCAAGCAGCGGCAAAGTAAAGCGCTAAAAAACATCCAACAAAAAATATTAAATAAAATAAAAATATAAAATTTAATTGCATTAGTTAGATGGAGAACTGTTGTTTTTTAATGGGGGCCAATAAAGTGACGAATGATGAAGGTGAATATGGTCATAAAAACTATCAGTACTTGTGTAAGTATGTAACCACACAAAATTAACTTTTCATACCATAAACTATATAAGAGAGGTTATGTGTCTAAAAAAAGTATCCTATTTGCATAAAATCATAAGCTCAACCATCATCTTTCCTTTAGTAATTTAACAACAATTGTAAATTTTTCGATCAAACGATTAAGATTTGTAAAAAAAGGTTGAGAAAATCGGATAAAAAGTTTGGAAACTATCGAGTTAAGTTTGGTGTATGAAAAAAAAAAACTTATCACATTGCCACGTTTCTAAACGAAAACATAACAATTAAAAAAATAACATTTTTAATCGGTTTAGGGAAATACAAACCAAAAGGGGAAGATATTACCATTTAGAGGCGAAAGGTCAACAAGAAACACATGCTTTCTCTTTCTAAATGATTTCACATTTTATTTTGTATAGTTTCCTTTTATCATATTTTGTGCAGATATTTTCTTATAGCAGCAATTTTTGTATAATAAATATATTTTTGTCATTTAATTATTTTCTTTCTCCGCGTTTTCTTTAATTTCTTTAGTTTACTGTCACTTAGCTTAACGAATAAGAATAGCGCAATTTATTGCTTCGCACAATTGAACATTGAAGAATTGCCTATATATATATAAATGTATATATATTATGTCTCTCAAAGGTACTTGCATCTGAATAATTATAAAAACAAAAAAATAAAAGCGTAAAGAGGACGAAGTTACGCACATTTCCCTCTGATCATAATCAACAATAATGGTGGGAGTAAAGTATAAGGTAAAATAATATAATATATAATGGAGATATATAAAAGATCATAGAAATAGCCATATACATATAAATACATAAAAGCAATTCAATTGGATCATATCATCATCATCTTTTCATCTTTTCGGGCGAACAATCATCCTCTTTGGAATTCTTTTCGTTTAAGTAGGGAAAGTGGAAATGAAGCCGTCCATATATATGGTAATCTGTCCAGTTTTTGTCTACGCGTTTCTGTTCAGTTCAAGCCTTGTTTGATATTGCTGCGTTTTAAGGCCTCTCCCACTGTGGAATCCATATTGCTGGCTCTGCCTTGATCTAAGTGTTTTCCTCTGCCGTTCAGTTATAGTTAATTTTGAAATATACTCGTACTTGTGTTATTGTTAGTTATTGTTAATTGCACTGCTGGCGGCCACTAACTCCGGAACGGTGGACGAGGCGGCACTGCTCTGACTGACGGTGCGGGCATGATCCACATGGTTTTGGGTCGGCGCCGCAGACGGAGCCGCTCCCGAGGCTGCTGGCATCGATCCCGAAGCTTCTCCCGACTGCACTGGCGTGCCCTCGCTCGCTCCGGATCCGTTTCCATTTCCGGGTACGGGCTCCACCGTGGGAAAGACGGGCGGCAAGGCAGGCGCGACCACGGGCGTCTGCACCATGGGTGTGGGAGGCGAACGATTCGCTGGCAACTGATGAGCAGTGGCTCCGGTCATCTGCATGTGGTACCTTTGGAGTGTAGATTGATGAACATTAAACAAGGACACAATATCAAACGATCTTTGGAACCCACTTGTAAATGTTCTCGGTGCTTTCGACAACACCTTGGGTAAGATTGAGGCTCCGCCCCTTGATGCCCGACTCCTTGGCCGGTGGGGACCACCAGTTGAAGACGCGTCCCACCACAGGCACGTGGCGCAGGATGCCCTCCTGCCAGAGCTTCTCCTCCGATTCGCGCTGCAGATCAGCGGTAACCGCCTCAATGCCCTGAGCGTACAAATAAATTAACACATGTTACATTAATCCAGTACGAGGTGGTAGCCAACCTTTTTAACAATCTCCGACATGGTGTCCAATACCCGCGAGTTTTCCTGGACGCTCTTGCCCACCGTGACCACCAAGTCTAACAACTCTTCGACCTCCGTTTCATGGGTCACCATTCCGAATCGCACACAAATCAGACCATCGGTGCCTTCGCCTAATGAAAAGGCATTGTCCGTGGATTTCAGGGCCTCCACCAGGTCGATGTTCAGCTTGTTTAGCTCTGTTTTGGCCTGGTCCGTCAGCAGGGACTCCCAGCCCTCGGGCACGAAGCGAACACCGCCCATGCCCGCCCATTCGGGCAGTGGAACGAGGCGCAGCACGTCGCTGCACTCCACCAGATGAATGAACCGTGCCTTGTGCTTGATGGTCGCGCGCAGGATGTCCACATGTGCCTCTAAGCTCTGAGCGAAGCTCTCCAGGTTCTCGGAGCTTGGCGGCTGCTCACCCAACCCCAATTCCAGCGGACAGTAGCGAATGCAGCTGCCGTGCGTCGGGTGTTCAATTACCTCAAAGTCAAACTGGAAGAACATGGTGATTAGGCTCATACAAGGAGATGATTAATTCACACTGCATACATTGGGACAGTCGCGTTGCAAGATTTGACCCAGCCAGGAGTTGAGCCGGTCGAAGTAGGAAGCATTGTTAATCTTCTCTAGCGGCTTGAGGCCTTCGGCCGTTTCCCGCTCAGCAGCGGCAGCGGCGGCGGAAGAGCCACTCCCGCCCAGTGGAATGGTGGTGCTGCCGTCGAACTGATAGGCGACCACGGGGGCGGCGGCATCAAAAAGCGCCTGCACATCAAAGGGGCTCTGAATGACGTCCGACAAAGAGGCTCCGGTCTGCGCTCCTGGAGTATGGCTCTGAAAATGCCAAGGTCCTTTGGTAAACTAAAAACATTATCCATAAACGTGTGTGCAATAATTTACCAACACCCGGATGCCCTCACACTTGGAGGCAATCTCGAAGAGAATACTGCACGTCTGGAAGGCCACATGCAGACGCTCCGCAATCGCCTTCCGGCCCAGCGCCTGCAAACTGGTCCACAAGGACAGGGCATTAAGACGACGCGACAGTATGGGATCGGATTCGAAGGCACTCAGAGCGCTGTTCTGCAGCGGACGGTGCAGCAGGACGATGGGCAGACTGGGCACACCCAGCCAGCTGCCCAAATTCAGGGCCATCGAGTGGAGTACCTCCTCCACATGGCCCTGATTTTGGGCGCACACCAAGGCGGCCAGTCCGTGGCCACTGGCGTGCAGCCACATGTTGTGCGCCTTGCATACGTCCCTCAGCCGGAGCAGGTTGTCCACATAGCCACACAACGAGGCTCCAATGTCGGCGACCACCAGCAGCGGAGTCCTGTTATTGCCCACATCCTGCTGAATTTGCTTTTGCAGCAGCGTCACATCCATTGTCCCGGACTGACTGTGCTCCGGAATGACCTTAATAGCCTCCAGCGGTATGCCCAACTGGCGGCATGCGTAGTGCAGCCTCATCGGCGTCGTATTCTCCGAGATGTAAAACGTAGGCTGCGCCAGGGCGGGTATGCCACCCTCCAAGTACCCCGGACACCTGGCGACGATGGCCAGTCGCACCGTACGCAGCACCGCGTCTGCATTGTCCGCATGGAAGCTGCTCGCCGGGTGGGCAAAGTGAAACAGCGTGCCCAACCAGCGGGTGGCGTCCCCGGAAATGCTGTTCGTCACCCGGAGCAGTTGCTGACGGTCCAGATGCGACAAATAGGCCACAATGCTGTGCGATATGAGAGCCAAGTGGGAGACGTCATCCAGGGCGGGCAGCGGGAACTCCGGATCATCGTCGCTGTCCGTGTAAGAAACCAATTGCTCCAGCGACTTAAGAATGTCGGAGGGCACGCGATGCTTCGCTGGCAGGAGGTCCTCGCTGGTCACCCGCTCCCCAGCCTCTTCCTCGTTCTCGACGGGATTTGGGCTCTCCGGCGTGGTCGACACCTTAACGTTCTCTAAGCGCTGCAGCACCTGCGAAGATCGCAGCTCCAGCTCCGCCAGGCCCGATCGAATCTATGTGGCGAATACATGGCTAATTAGGTGGGATAGTGGACAAGGTAAACAACAGCGCTCCAGAAGTTGACGTGTCTTCCGTCGTCGTCAGCAAAAAAAAAAAAGATAGAAGCAGGGCGAAAAAAACCAAACACTCACACTGGAAGCGGCGATTTCGGCCACCGCTGGCGTTGATTGGCCCGGATCCGGCTCTTGGTCTACGAGTGGGCTCTGGCCGGGATCGTCCACCGATCTACCAGCCGCTGACATGGTTTCAGTGCGGTCTAAATCACTTTTAACTTATCGCCTGCGATGCAAAATAATTGTTTTCGTTTCGTGCCACTGCGTCTGTGTGGGTGGGTGTGTGTGCGTGTGTGTGTGGGGCGGGCGAGTGTGTGTGTGTGTTGATGGAAGAGAGGCTGATGTGGAATGGTGTGACCGTAGTGGGTGCGTCTGACTAAGATCGCAAATAGTGTGCGATTGTTGGCCCATGGTTCTGGTGATGGAATAGGTCGCAAGGAAGTTGGAAAACTATTATAATATCCGCCACTAAAAGACGTTGGACAGCAGCACACAAACGTACATACATAGCACCTACTCGTAACCTTAAACGACGAGTTTTCACAGTGGTTTGTGTCACGGTTTGTGTCTCAGCGATTTTGAAGACAGCACCGCACGGTCATACTACACAGCCATCGATAGTTGCGGAAAACTCATCGATGCTGCGAAAGTGCGATAGTATCGAATAAACATGAGTGTGTGCATGAGTGTGGGAATTTATTAAACAAAAACGAAACGCGGACAAACTATATTTATGTAATAAACACTAAGCCGCAGCGCCAACGAGTAATGAACAGTCCACGGCCAGGTCGTACTATTCAGGCGAACGCACCTCGCAATCGACTGCAATCAAAGTGCAATAGCTCAATCAATTGATTCGTTTTGCTCAACCAAAAACAAAATCTATTCCCAAATCGGTGCGATAGTTGCCAAAATATAAAAACTACACTACGCTAAAAAAAAAACAATACACTCACACACTGGCGTACAAGACAACAAAAGAGAAGAAGAAGAGCAGACGCCAGATATAAAAAGCCCCCAAAAGAATTGGAAATAAGACCATACCCCTCCTTCTCCCTTGAAAAGGGACCTTAAAACTAGGCGACACCGAATAATTGAACTCAAGTAAAAAACCGGGAAAAGAGAAAAACACTTTCAACAAAATATCTAGAAGCCTTGTTATCGATTTTGTTCCGGGTTTTTTTTGTGTGAGTGTGTGTTGTGTGAAGCGCGCCCGCGGGTGTGTGGGTGAGTGTGCGTGTGGCTCTCGGCGCGTTATCAAAAACAACAACAATTCGTTGCAAAAGAAAAAATAAAGTAGAGGAGGCGGAAGAAGAAGAGGAATCTGCTCGCACCGCGGTCAATCGCGGATCGTGGTCGATTTATCGAATTAATCGCCCCGAACAAAAAAAACACCGTACAAGGACTTGCACTATTTCCAATGATTTCGCTGCTGCAAATGAAATTCCGTGCGCTTTTGTTGTTGCTATCAAAAGTATGGACATGCATTTGTTTCATGTTCAATCGCCAAGTGCGAGCTGTAAGTACTGAAATTACCCGAAAGCAGGAGTAAATCACAAAACAAAAATAGTCCTATTTTTACCCGCCCGAAACGCCGAAATTATTCCCAACCCGCTCCCGCTATCGAAACTTAAGTACTACTGCTACAGAATAATAATAATAAAAGCGGCCGCACTGATAAGATTTTCAATGATACAGGTAGTACTCGCTAGAGAGTATGGATGTGTTTGCCTCGGAAATTTATTTGAAGATTTGCATGAATAGAAACGTTGAACTTAAAATTAATTCATATATTTTAGATCTTTGTATCTGCAAATCTCTCATATCAATAATATGGTTTCATTTATATTTTCAAATTATATTTACGTTACTTCAATGTGCGATCTATTAAATTTAGAGTAACTTTCAATATATACGAATACGAGATATTTATTCCTAAATATTTGCAAAATTTTAAATTTTCGTAAAGTTACATATATTTTTGCTGGGTACCGCTTAGCCAGTGACACCTGTCTTAAAGTAAGCCTCTATCAAGATTTTCCGCCACACGTTTAATGGTTCGTGTTCCACCGAATCCCCACCCGTCCCAGAAGTGCTGTCCACGGTTCTCCCATCCGCCTTATCGACCACCCGCCTTCAATACTCTCTCAGTACTGGGCCGGCGATTTTGGCCAGATATCGTGACGCGGCAGAGGCACTGACCTTCGACCTGCTTATATACATAGATATCGATGAATCCACATCAACATTATATGCTATTGCACAGCTAATAATTGTTAATTGTTTTGTAAAAGCATAATATATCAGTAAATTGGGGTTTCCCATGCACTAGTGATAACTTGGCCATTGAGCACCTCTAACATCTCCTTGCACCGCAACCCAACCCCAACAGAGTGTAGCGACGCATAGCCACCAAGCCCATCATATGAACCCCATGTCGAATGCCTTTCAAGTACTGCTCCGTTGATTATGTATTAACTTTCTCAGTTTATCCAGTATCAACCGGTTAAATACGAACTCTTCCCGTTGTCACCCGTCTCGCGGCACCGCCTGAGCCTGGTGCAGCGCAAGACCCTCGTTCTGGACCTGGACGAAACGCTAATCCACTCCCATCACAATGCGATGCCCCGGAATACGGTGAAGCCGGGCACGCCGCACGATTTCACTGTCAAAGTGACCATCGATCGGAATCCAGTGCGCTTTTTCGTGCACAAGCGACCGCATGTGGACTACTTCCTGGACGTGGTAAGTTCCCGAATTGATTGGCCAAGCAAATAGATGCATTCCCGCATTTAAGTCAACACATTAACTTACGCCCTACTGCCCGCAGGTCTCGCAGTGGTACGATCTGGTGGTCTTCACGGCCAGCATGGAGATTTACGGAGCGGCGGTGGCAGACAAGCTGGACAACGGACGAAACATCCTCCGGAGGCGATACTACAGACAGCACTGCACGCCCGACTACGGATCCTACACCAAAGACCTGTCGGCCATCTGCAGTGACCTAAATAGGGTAAGCGGGAACAAGTGACTCCATGCGAGCCATCAGTTGCAAATCGATAAAGTAGAGGGTGCTGCATAAGATCGTACTTTATATACGAGTATTTTGTTCTAAATTGAGCATCGTTCCTTGCAGATATTTATCATCGACAATTCGCCCGGCGCCTATCGCTGTTTTCCCAACAACGCCATACCCATCAAGAGTTGGTTCTCGGACCCGATGGACACGGCGCTGCTGTCGCTGCTGCCCATGCTGGATGCGCTGAGGTTCACGAACGACGTGAGATCGGTGCTGTCGAGGAACTTGCACCTGCACCGCCTCTGGTAGCAGGTGGGCCGCCTGTCGCTAGTTTAGTTTATCTATTTAGAAGGAGCACTGAGGGCCAGCGAAGTGGGGAGAATATCTTCTGAAATTAACAACAAACAAGGTGGTGCTGTGACACATTAACGAATTTGTTCATTATTATTTAAAATTTGTACCATTCAGTCAAATGAGCGGAGATAAGATGAGACAAACAGATAAAGCAGAAAGTTGAGGATATATTGGGAGATTTGGAAGCGATGGTTTATTTCTCCTTTTGTGTATAGACTAACAGTTTTTTTTTAACAATCTAATTATGCATACATACTTGTCCATATATGTAGAGACCAGCTATTTTTATTAGACATTTTTTTCGCTTGTTTTTTTGGGTGTATATTTTGATTATAATATCAAATAAAAACTCTTGAACACAGACAGTATATAGTATAAAGTATATATATACAGTATACAGTATATATATGAATGTAAAGCTGAGCAGAAGGCGAAGCCACAACATAAAGAACAAATTTGTCAAGTTATATATCATATTATTGTAATTTAAATCTAAGGCCACTTACAACAACAGTCTTGTAATTTCTATACCATGATAACAATTAACTATTATGACACTGGAGTTGTTTTTGTGCAGATACGAACTAACAAGACGAAGCAAAATACTTATAGTTATACAAATTAGTTAATTACGAAACTTAACTTGGACATCATTATTATGGATAATTATTAAATATGTAACCGATTCTGTATAGACTTACGTACGTTCTGCCCTTGTTTCCTGTACAAAACTAAACGGATGAAAGATCTTCAAGAGTTTCATTGCTTGCAAACCAAACATAACACTTTTCTATGGATAAGATTTTTGGGGAAGTTATATATTTACGACTAAGCAACAACCCACAACTATAAACTACTATTAAAGTAAACAACAACCGAGGAGCAAGCAAGTAAGGCAAAATTTATATTTTGTAAGGCGAGCCAAGTAGCGAAAAGAATTAAAAATCAAATTAATTCTGATAGGATCGGATCAGATCAGGTTAATGAGCCGCAGACTGGGACAGATATATATAGGGAGTTTAGAGAGCCAAATCACTAATTATACGAGAACCGAGTTAGTCTGAGAATTGAGAAATCGTGGCACATCATCCGAAGCATCACAGGATATTCAGGATATTCCGGGCAGCAGCAGAGGAATTAGGCGAGAGACAAAAAGAAACACGTGAAAACGGCTTCCATAGTTAATGTTATTTCCAAAAGCATAAATACACCACTCTAAACTAAACAACAAAAGCTTGCACACGCCCTTACCCCTAACCCCACCCTTATCCACTTGTTCTTTTGATCGTATTGTACATTTATAACAATCAATATTTGTTTATTTATTGCAAGGAAATCGAGAAAGATACGTGTATGCGATGTTGTTAATTTTAAGTAGTTGATAGCAAATTTGTTAAACTGAAGAGTAATGAAATAAATAAGAAAGGGAAAGGGAAGGGAAAATCAGAAAAAGAATTACAAAAATAAAACAAAATCATGCAAAATCAAAAATAAAAAATGTGTTTTCTTTGATCTGCCGTTTGAATTTGGCGCTCCCTTTCCGTTCTACAGAACTTCGTCGCTTAACAGATTGCTAGTAAGAACCTGTTAGTGCGAATATGTGCTGTTAAGCGCACAAATAATGAATGAAAGCAGCTTATGCTTACTAGACATCAGCGATTTGATACTCTATTTGGATGAATATTATGACATTAAGAAAAATGATTAGCACGATAAAGATTTAAATTAAATCGATTCTGAGAGATTAATCTATTGAAACCAATAGTTTTAATTTATAGACATACAAAATAATTATTCTATTTGCATGAACTACTATTTTAGGAGTAATGTAGCTTAGAAGTCATTACATTGGCTTTCAAACCAATTGATTACATTTAACTAATTATCTGTACGCTCCTCTGCAGTATTGATTACATATATGAACAAATGTACTCCGACATGTAGGGTAATAGCACTGCGCTGTTAGCTGCCTCTTTGAGGTTATGTCTCTCTGTCGACAAAAACAGCAAGTTGACGTGAAACAGAAACGCAGCAGTATTTACGCAACGCAACTGGTAAGGAGTCGCCGGGAATCCAGATCGCCTTGGCTGGAAGAAGCAGAAAACCATATTTAATTCGAATTCACACCTCATTTAGCAAAACCGAGTCCATGGCCACCGCCGCAGCTGTAGCAAAAGTCGGAAAATCAGTGCACCGCATTTTCGTGGGCAATCTACCGTGGACAGTGGGCCACCAGGAGTTGCGTGGCTACTTCCGCGAGTTCGGACGCGTGGTGTCCGCCAACGTGATCTTCGACAAGCGAACGGGGTGCTCGAAGGGCTACGGTTTCGTTAGCTTCAACAGTTTGACCGCGCTGGAGAAGATCGAGAACGAGCAGAAGCACATACTGGAGGGCAACTACCTAAACATACAGAAATCTTAGATTCCCCACTTTAATTGTCATTTAGTTTATAAGCTCAGCAGATTTTTTTTTTTTTTGACATGTCGGACAGCGATACGGACACCGTGGACGAGCTTTTCCACCTTGCCACCGAGCATGTGGCCAAGCAGTCAAACAGCATTGGTTCCGCGGACCTTTTAATATTTTACGGATACTACAAGCAGGCCACGAATGGCCCCTGCAAGGAGCAAAGTCCGGGTCTGCTTCAACTGCAGGCCAAGAGCAAGTGGCAGGCTTGGCGCAATCTGGGAACAATGTCCCAGTCCGCTGCCCGGCAGGCCTACGTCCAGAAGCTGCAGGAGCTTCAACCCAACTGGCGGTCCCGGCGCAACCCAGGCTGGGTCGTTCATTCCATTGAGTCGGTCCCACTGGAGGACCAACGTTTGGACAGTGAAAAGACCCTGTTTGACCACGTGAAGGAGAACAATCTAGACAGGCTGAGGGAACTGCTGCAGCCAAGTGACTTGGTTAAGCTGGACGAGCATGGCATGGCGCTCATCCACTGGGCTACCGATCGCAATGCCGTCGAAATCATACAGTTCCTGGTGCGGAGTGGGGCCAGTGTAAATCAGCGAGATGCGGAGCAACAGACTCCGCTGCACTACGCCGCCAGTTGTGGACACTTGGAGGCGCTCCAATGCCTGTTGGAGCTACACGCCAGCCTGGAGCTACGCGATTCAGATGGACAGACTTGTTACGACGTGGCTGACGATGAGCAGATCTGCCAGGTGCTTCAAACGGAACGGGAACGACTCGCTGGATCCGCGTCCTAATGTCAAAATCTTAAGTTGTTCGGTGCTCATTTGCTTTAAAAACAGCAAGGTGTTGTGAACCATTGTAAATCTCCGACAAGTCCCCTGTAAGTTCTTTGGAACTATAATAAACATACATACATAAATGTAATTTTGGAAGTACTTTCCTTTCGGATTTTTAGGAATCATTGAGATCGAAAAAACATAAAAAAGAAAGAGATGGATAACCTCTCTTTTTTTGTTCTGATCAAGCAGCCAGTTGAAAACACTGCAATGTACTTTTTACAAAGCTGCTACTGTAATCTGATAATCTATTCAATTCTTCAGATATCATTGAACGAAAGTTATCTGTGAAGATCATAATTGGGTTGTGCGTACTGACTAAGGAGTAAATCCAATGACACAATAATGCATTTATGTTACTAACTGATGTATTTATTGAAAATAATATAAGGGTTCTTTTGCAATGGCCGATCAACGCCTACTTCCACAGCTTCTTGATAGACATGTTCTTCTCCGAGTCCTTCTGCATCACCTTGGCCACAGCCATCTCGAAGTCCTCCTGGGTGACATGGACGCGTCGTTCGCGCAGCGCATACATGCCGGCCTCCGTGCAGACGCCCTTGACTTCCGCACCTGATGCGCCTGGCATTAGCTCGGCGATCTTGCGCAGATTAATGCCACGCGTGAGGTTCATCTTACGGGAGTGGATCTTCAAGATGTCCAGACGCGCCTCCTCGTTTGGTGGCGGGAACTCGATCTTGCGATCAATACGGCCGGGACGCAGCAGAGCGGGATCCAGGATGTCAATGCGATTGGTGGCCATGATCACCTTGATGTTCTTGGTGGCCTCAAAGCCGTCCAGCTGGTTAAGTAGCTCCAGCATAGTACGCTGCACCTCGGAATCGCCGCCGGAACCTGACTCAATACGCGACGAGCCAATGGAATCGATTTCGTCCATGAAAATAATTGATGGTGCATGTTCCCGGGCCATTACAAAGAGTTCTCGAACCATGCGCGAACCCTCGCCGATGAATTTCTGGACCAGCTCTGAGCCAGAGACGCGAATGAAGGTGCACTCGGTGTGATGGGCAACGGCCCTGGCCAGCAAAGTCTTTCCTGTACCTGGAGGTCCATAAAGGAGCACTCCCTTCGGCTGGGCAATACCCAAGGCATCAAACAGCTCTGGATGCTTTACGGGCAACTCAATCACCTCCTTGATCTCTTTAATCTGTTTGTCCAGGCCGCCAACCATTTCGTATGTGGAGTCAGGAACTTTTTCAACCATCATAAGCGAGACCAGCGGATCCACCTTATTGGGCAGAATCTTGTGCAGCGTATAGCTCTCATTGCGCAGGGCCACGCGGCAATTGGGGGTTACGTCGTTGATATCTATGTTTTTGTCCAGATCGACGACGAACTTGCCCTCGGGATGCACCTTGACCAGCACTTTCTTCTTGTCCATGGGCTTCACAACCTCGCCCACATAGCTACCCTGTTCCTGGAGCAGCTGCAGCTCCTCCCGCAGCATCCGAACTGCAAAAGACGTGCTAATTAGGATTGCTTTCTCAAATTTAAAGATTTTTTGATATTAAGACCAAGAACAAGTCTTATATGTTTTCTATATCCTACAGCTAACCAACTATGCACATTATCTACATATGTGTAACAGTAAATTTACCTTTAGCATTGAGCTCATTGCGCTGGGCCTGCAGTCGTCTCAAATTCTGGTGCTTCTCGGCCACCACCAGCTGCAGTTCCTCGATCTTTTGGATGTAGTAGGACCGGAATCCCTCGCCTTTATGGTAGGCCGACTCGATTTCCATCTGCGAAAACATGGAGCATTGGTTTTTCGCGGTGGAAGAGCTGGGGGAATCAAATGTACATACCCGATTCGTCACCGTCATCTTTCGTTTTCTGTTTACACTTTAATTTGTTATTATTTGTCGAACTGAAGGACCACAATGCAAGATGTCGAATTAATTCCTCTTTATTGTATGACTCTGCATTTGCTTTTCGAGATGACACATGCCGGTTATCGCACTGCATTCGGAATATCGATGCCATCGAGCAATCGGCATCGATAAAAACGCTAGGTGGTAAAAAACCTAGCTAAGGTTTTCGAATTAAATGTGTCCAGTAAACAATTAAAATTAAATATAACAAAACACGACCTTACTCGTAGGATTATACCCGTCGTAGAGTAAATGGAGTGTACTAGATACGTTGAAAAGTATGTAACAGGTAGAAGGAAGCGTGTCCGACCATATAAAGTTTATATATTCTTGATCAGGATCAATAGCCGAGTCGATTTGGCCCTGTTCGTCTGTCCGTCCGCATAAACTTCAAGATCTTAGGAAGTTTAAAAGCTAGAAGGTTGAGATTAAGCATACAGATTCTGGAGACAGCGCTAGTTTGTTGACCCAAACCACCCAAAACTGCCACGCCCACTTTTTTAAAAAATGTCTTAATATTTTATTTTTATATTAGTCTTGTAAATTTCTTTCGACATGCCAAAACCGATACATTTTTTCAATTTATTTACCAATTTCTAGACAGAAAAATGATGATATTTCTCTGAGTAACGGTTATCTGATAGTCGGGGAACTCGACTATAGGTTTCTCTCTGATTCGTGGTAAAATACATTGTGTTCTCTCTTGTTTTTGCGTAGCACCAGCGATTTTTAAGTAATGAACTTGAATTAGCCTAATACCGCTGCTAATGAAAAAAATGTAATGTATTTCTAATTAATTGTGAATACTTAATGTGACAAATTCTAAGCTTGAAGGTGTTCAATATTATCTATGAAAATTTCAAAACATTGGGCATGTAAATGCGTAGTCTGAAATAGTCATCAAAATGTGCTTTGAGAACAAAGTACTGGTATGTTTTAAGGCAAAATAAGAATATTTTCAAAATCCCCTGCCGAAAATCAAACTTCTCACACTCAAACCATCCGTTTTGTGCGGGAGTGCAGACCCGCCAACCAATTTCTGTCGTTTGTTAAATTTATATTTTAAATTGTAAAATGCCGGCCAGCAAGGGTCTTCTTTTCAAGCGCTACATCCGCATCGAGTTAAATCTGTGGCGGCGGACGCTCTTCGAGATCGTCGCCCTAGTGATAATGGTCCTAGTGATCTTTCTCAACCCCATCGCTCACTCCAAAAGGCTTCTATACACGACCACCGAGAACGAAAACGAGCAGAGCATCGTGTCCCACAAACTGCAGGACATAAATATATTGACGTAAGTGCATAGTATTCACCTACAACCTTTTGAATGTAGCGCCATCCAAAGGCGCAACTTAATGCTCCTACCTATTTATATGGTTTTGTTACCTTCCGCAGACGCATGGCAGACTCGAAGCGGGAGAAAACCAAGTACATCCTGGCCTTCACGCCGGAAACGACGTTTACATCGGAGGTGACCAAGAATGTGGCCAAAACGCTGGAACTGAGCTCAACCGTGGGCTACGAGAGCGAGTCCGAAATGCAAAATCAGTTCGATGAGCGGACTACCCTGGCGGGCATTGTTTTCAATGATCTGCGCGATGACGGCACTCCTTTGACTCTGTCCATCTCGATTCGGTTTCCCAGCGAGTTCCGCACGATCGCTCCGTTCCTCACCGAGGATCGCCTGTGGATAACCCGCTGTTCGGGTCGCATTAATCCCGGACGGGATCGGGCCAAGCACGATAAGCAGCAGGATATATATATTCGCGAGGGGTTTCTGCAGCTGCAGCACCAGATCTTTGTGGAATGGTACCACCAATTGCGCAAGGACATAGTTAGCACCTATCCAGAACCCAATGTCGAGGTCTACAACATCCTGCTGAAGGCCGCCGACGAGCCGTGCTCCGTGATGAGTGTCGCCCAGCTGCCCACATTCCTTTATAATTTTATATACCTACTGCCCTTTTTGAATATCATCAGAGTAAGTACACCATCTACACCACCTAACCAACATGAGATATAAGGACGCTTTCTGGCCCAATTCTCAGAACGTCGCTGCCCAGGTGGAGGATGGGGTGATGGTGCATCAGTGGCACTACGGCTACTCCTTTGGCATGCAGTGGGGCATTAAGTTTTTGGTGCTTTTTCTCAGAATGTGCATTTTAGGTGTCATATATACCATCATGTTGTTGGTGAGTTTTTGCCACTTGACCATACCTGCTCAATTTAACAAATAAATATATTTAGGCCTTTTGGGGCTTTGGAGGTCGAGAAGGGGAGTTCTCCGGCACTGGGACGATAGCCTTTGTCTGCTTCATCACACTGTACACCGTGGAGATCATTATCACCGGCATGGTGGTGGCCAAACTGTTTGCCAACCCCACGAATGCGGTCCTTTTCGCCTTAATGCTCTGGCTGTTCATGTACGCGGCATTCTGCATTATCCTGGAACGCTACTGGGACATCCACAAGTACTATGTGTTCTTCATCCTGGTGGCTTTCTGCAACTGCCAGATGCACTTCAGCATGAGCTTGTTCAGAAACTGCATCGAGAAACCGGAAATGGTGAACACCATTGATTTCGTCTTGATCTTCACATCGGCCATAAGTTCGGCCTTGATTTACTTCCTGATTCTCTTGGCGATTCAGTGGCGAATGCCGGGCACCTTCCTCAGTCGGCGGATAGTGAACAATAGGCCGCGGAAGCAGCAGGAATCGGACACCACCATTATGTACTTGGGCAGGGCTCCGAGCTTTCAAAACTTCGAATTCGGCGACGTGGGCAGTGTGGAGCTCATGCGATTGCGTCATGTCAGCACATCACATCGCGATTCGGAGCGAAAGATCCTCAAGAATATATCGATGCGAATCTATCGTGGCGAGGTGTTTGTGATCCTCGGCCACATTGGCTCCGGTAAACTTACGCTTCTGAGGATTTTGGCCGGCCTCAAGTTCCCACTACGTGGCAATGTATATATAATGGGCAATCCCTTTGAACCCAATGGTAAGTTGGTTGTTTTTGTGATTATACCCATTTCTCGTACGGTAAAAGTATATAAATTCTTGATCAGGATCAATAGCCAAGATAATCCGTTTGTCCGTCCGTATAGTTCCCTAACTATAAGAGCTAGAAAAGATTAGATTAAGATGGTATTAAGCATTTAGATTCTCTATTTGAAAAGAGCCGTCCGCTTCTGCATGCAATTTCGTGAGGATATCTTCAACATTCTTACACTTTCCCTTACGTTGAGTAAAGCGTATCCAATAGTCGTGGTATGCTGTAGCCGTTCTCATACTCATACAAATACAAATACAACTAGGTGAAGCCCGTCGCCTGGTGGACTTCCGTTTCGATGAGCATGGGCTCAACAAGCATTTGACCGTAGAACAGACCATTGACTACCATGTGCGTCTAAAACTGTCGCCCAGCGAGTCCGACCGCTACGAGATCGAGAGGCGCAAGTGGTTGGCCATACTGGATCAGCACGTGGAGAGTCGGGGTGTCCGGATCGGAAAGCTGAGTTCAGGCTCAATGAAACTGGTGGCGCTGTGCTGCTGCTTGGCCGGAGATACGCCCATCATTATACTGGAGGAGCCGACCACCCAGTTGACGGGTCGGGAGGCGCAGATTTTCTGGTCGATTGTCCATGCAGAGAAGGAAAATCGCGCCTTCATCATAGCCACTTACAATGTTGGCGAGGCGGAGCATGTCGCAGATCGCATCGGGATCCTCAGCATGGGCGTCCTGGAGGCCAGTGGCACACCCTTCTTTTTGCGCTCCAAGTTTAGCAGCAGTGTGGATCTGGTATTTATAAACCGATTTTATATCAATAGATCTATGTACATATAACAGATAGGACGCAACATTGAATTTGTATCGGTTTTCATTTTCAAGGTCATCATCAAGAAGCCACATGTGCCTGATCAGCCCATCACTGACTACATAAACCAGTTTATGCAGAACATCGAGCCGGAAAATGAGATCGGTGATTCACTTACTTACAGACTTCCCGTGATATATCGTCCCAGGCTGCAGAAACTACTGATTCACCTGGAAATCGATCGCAAGATGCTGGGAATTGAGAATGTGAGAGTGGTGGGTGCGGAGCTCTCCGACATCTACATGACACTGGTCACCTCGTTTCGACTGCAGCAGCAGATGATTCCCGATGTCAGTACGTATACATTCGGGGGGATATATTTATATACATACATATACGAACATATACAACATACATATGTTACATTCGAACTGTTCATTTTCTTCACTCGCCTCCAAAATGATTAGATTCATTCTTATATGCCAATTGTACATGACAGAAGGGGATGACAATGTTGTGCTTAATGCTAACGGGGATTTGTGCAAATTACTTACATATTATTATATTATACGTTTCTATTATGTCACGTATATGTACATGATACAGTGGGACCTATATAAATATGTCCTATCTCAATATTGGTATCCCATTTATGGTACACTTACATACAAACAATAGAATAATATTGTTTATGAATGTTATTAAACATAAATTTTTACCCGTTTCTGCAGCGCAAACTTTCAAGTACCAGGTGGTTTCCCAGAAGCAATTGACCAAACAACGCATGCGGGCCATGTTCTACAAGAAGATGATCCACACGGCGCCCAATGTTTGGCCCATTATCATGATCTTCACCAGCTTCGTTTTAATTGCCATCATTGCCCGTTTGTCCGTGTTGCTCGATATGCCGAAAGAGCGCCAGAATTCGATTCACATTGGTTTCAGGGAACCAGAGGACGTGGTTAAGTACTTACCAAATCTGAAGGACTGCGGGTACATCGACATCCGGTCGGCGGTGAAAGTGAACAAGAAGAAAAGCGTCGGTGTCTCCCGAACTTTTGATGACGATTCTTTTGTTTGTGAAAAAGGTAGCTATCGGAACAATCTTAGAAAGAAGAACGAGTTGAGAAGTTTTGGAGCAGTGGAGTCGGACGGGGATGAGCACCTAAATGGTTATATAAGCCAGGATATGTTTCACTCGGCTCCCATGATGCTCAATTTGCTGCAAAATGTCATACTTAGGTGAGAATTACCTTTCTCAGATACAGAGTTCTATGAACGTCTGATAAAAGCGTAATAAGAGGCGTAGTAGACTTATGGGATTTGATTTAATGGATTCCAGGAGCAACATACTCGGTTAAGCAGTCGATTATTTCTAATTCAGTCGCTTTTCTGATTGCGTAACTGGTAGCCAATAGTCGATTTACTCGACTAAAACGATTTTTCTGTGATTTTCATTTACAGACTTTCATATCCCATGCAAACGGACCTAGTTGTCCTCGTGGAGAACCATCCCCTGCCCACACAGCTGTCCCAGAAGATCAATGTGCTGGATAACAAGATCGCACATATCCATGTGCCATTGGTTGTCGGCTGCATCATACCGCTGACCGTATCCGTTTTCGTCATCCCCCTGGTGGAGGAGGAGATATACGATGTTCGATTCCTGCAGCACATGGCCGGACTTGGGCTGAAGGTCTTCTGGGGCATCAATCTGTTTTGGGACTGGTTCACCTTCTTCGTCTACTCGGTCATTATTGTGGTTATCATGAGCCTGATGGGTATCGGTGGCTTTGGGTTCTACGAGAATGCCATCATGGTGGTCCTGTTGACCACCTTTGGACTGGCGGCCCTGCCGCTCACCTATCTGGTCTCCATGTTCGTGAATAAGTCAATTGTTCGGGCATTTCTCGTTTCCGTACTCCTGCAGGGAGTGTCCGGCCTGGTCCTATATATCATCTACTGGGACGTCGCTAACAGCAACACGATCTTCTTCTACGCCGCCTGCATGTCGCCAGGATTCTCGCTCTTGGACGGAGTCAGCAATGTCTATGCCCAGAACCTGGAGCAGGCGATCTGCATAGACAAGTGCGAGGCGACCGACAGCTGCACGGAGGAGAACATGAACGAGGTGGTGCCGAATTGCAAGTGTGAGTACCCGGTCTTGATAGTCCATCTTTTAACCCCCTCATTTCAGTTATGTTTTTAAGCAAACATATCATTCGTTCTGATCATTTTATTTATACGACGATATTTATTGGTCACAAAACGCTAGAATTTGTAATGGACAACTATTTTGTGGTTTATTATAACCTTTACACGTAGAGTAACAGGTAGGGAATCGTTTCCGACCATATAATGTGAACATATATATTTCTGATCAGGATCAATCCGTATGAACGTCGAGATCTCGGGAACTACAGCTTTGCTAGATAGTTGAGATTAGACATGAAGATTGCGCAAGTTTGTTTCTAAATATTGCCACGCCCACTCTAACGCCCACAAACCGATCAAAACTGTCACGACCACACTTTTGAAATGTGTTTTAATATTTATCTTTGGAAACTTCTATCGTTTTGCCAAACAAATTTTTTTGCACGCCCACAAACCACCTAAAACTGTCAAGCCCACACTTTTCAGTCCTTTTTAAATTTTTTTTCATATAATTTTGTTTTCCCGATTTCGACCGATATTTCAAAAAGTATTGAAATTTCTTGTTCACACAAGCAGCTGAGAAACAGGAACATATCGAATCTAGTCGGGAAATTTGGTTAAAGCATTCTCTCTTGTTTTTACATCGTTTTCGTAAATTAAATATGTTTCACTTTTGGTTTTCTCCAGTTGACACATTTTTCAAGTGGGCTGCTCCGGGTATCTTACCCCCTATTTTGTACATGGTATTGTCTGCTCTAATTTTCTTAATGCTTATTTTCTGGATTGAGTTGCATCGCAGGGAGAAGAAGTTCCATACCTCCAGAGAGTGAGTTTGTAATATATTGATATGCCTCGTCCTATAAGAGAATTCAACACTCCGGCAGTCTTCGTAAAATGAGAACCGCCACATATCCATTCGACGATGGCGATGTGGCGGATGTGAAGCAAAAGATCGCTGAAGCGGATAACACCAAGGCCAAGCAGTCCGTCTTCCTGGTGGATCAGGTGGAAGCCAGGGTCCCAGCTGCGGGCAAAAGGATACACACCGTCTCCTTTGCCCTGAACAAGTGAGTCTTGTTTTGCTTTTACAATATTATTAATATCCATCTAGACAAATATTAAACTGTTTGAAGAAAAACGATTTGATATGAAAGCGCGTAAAACCTGTATTTAGCTATTGTAAAAAGAACAGTGTTGTTTTCTTCCCCCAAGTTCAAACTTTTGACTTATGCCTTTTAAACTTATGTTACCATGTTTTGTTGTTGTTTTAGATACATGAGCATGGGTATCTTCGGGCCCCGCAACTCTGGAAAAAGTCACTTGATGAGGCAGCTGGTGGGCCAGCGTGGATTCGCCTTTGGCGAGATCTACGTGCGGGGCCTGGACTTCAAGTACGATCTGGAAAGCATCCACACCTACATGGGCTACTCTCCGCAGCATCGAGGACTCCTCAATGAGCTGACACCGCGGGAGCACATCCGTCTGTTGTGCATGATCCGTGGTGTTCCCGAGGCTAAGATCGGCGAGAAGATGCATGACCTGTGCCTCATGCTCAACATGACCGGGTGGATGCACCGAAAGTGCAGTTTGCTGACGGCAGAGAAGCGGCACAAGTTAAAAATTGCCCTGGCACTGGTGGCCTACAACAAGATCCTCGTTCTGGACGAGCCCACGTGCGGCATGCCGGCAACTACCAGGCGGGAAATCTGGAACATCCTTCGGTATATCCGATACTGCGGCAAAACAATCATTTTTGCCACCAACGATGAGCTGGAGTGCAAAATCCTTGCCGACTTTATTATCCTGTTCCAGGACAGCGAGATGCTGGCCATCGGCAGCCTGCAGTATCTACGATACAAGTACAGCCATGGATTCTATCTAGAGGTTCGGCTCATCCGCGATGGAGCCACCCTCGCCGAATCGGAGGAGAAGTGGGTTTTACATAGCTTTGTCCCCTGGTTCATGGATAATAATAATAATATAATGCATTTTTTTCTCCATCAGTTTGCGTAAGGATGTGGAAAATTTGGCCAAGTTCGTCAACTTCCTGCACAATAGATCAGAGCTAGTGTAAGTTTCCTATATGAATTTTCCTATATCATTAAAGCATAGGCTCCACATTTATTCGACCGATACTTAAATAACTATTGAGTTGATTTAAATTCGCTTTTAAAAAAGATTTCATAATAATTTACTTTTAATGTTGTCGTGTATGTTTCAGAGGTCGACTTAACAATTGGTTCAAATTCTACGTGCCAGTGGGCCACATCGTTTACTCATTCCTGTATGGCGCAATGGAGAAGAACAAATTGCGTCTCAACGTGAGCGACTACTGCATTTACCAGGCGGACATGATGAGTGTGGTGGCCCAGGTGCAGGAGACCCGGGCCCAGTTGAAGCACCACCTCGTCCAGACGGAGGGTCCGCTTCCCCTGGACACGACGTCCCCCAAAAAGGGCAGAGCAAAAAAGTAGTTCCGAGCACTTATTGGGGAAGGCGTTTATTATACCATTATATACCATTATACGTTTCTAAACAGTGTTCAAATGTAAAATTGATTAATTTTCCAGCAGTTATTTAAAAATGTTTTAAATGGGAGAACAATTTAAAATAACTAAAAATTAACCAAATCAGCTGACTCATGCGGAGGTCAATGTCTGGCCTCAGTTGTCCAGACGCAGGGCCTTGGAAATGTGGGCTTACCCGCTTTCAAGAAATGAGAACTTTGCTGGTTCCACACGTGTGGCTTTGCATAAATAATAATAATCCCTGGGGAAGTTCATAGGTTCTGGGAAGCTCTGCACGTGCCCGCATTCATTTTTCATTTGCGTGCTCGTTTCTTTGACACATTTCCGACTAGCAATTGATAATTAATTGATGAACAGACAGTTTAGCTGCAGGACCAACATTGAGATTAAAAACTACATTATTAGAGTACTTAGTGCGAGCTTTTGAGTTTAGAGTTTTTGGCAAGGATACTATTTAAAAATAAATACTACGCTTTACGTAGATTTGAAACTACTTTCAAAATAGATTTTGAACTTTGTCCATTAGCGCGCGCGTCCGTTATCGATAGACCAATAATCGATGCTTATATTTTTGGCGTTAGAATATTTCTAGCTCTTACTTTCAATGCCAGCTGACGTAACAGTTGTTATTCGTTCTCTTTGTTACCGCTAGTGCTGCCCAGATTTTTGCTTCAAAAAAGCTGCTTTAAAGGCTGCACAAACTCAGAATGAATAAAAAATTGCTATTATTTGCGTGATGCTTCTTCTTTGAAACCCAATAATAATGAATTTCGTCTATTCTAGAAAGATTTTGTTAGTCCGTTTAAAAAATGTTGAGCGTTACTTATCATAGAACTAAATCTACCGCAAAGTAGACCAAAGCTAGAATCTAACTGCTCAGCTCAGCTCTGTGCTCTGCTCTCTCCGCTCTCATTGTTGTTATTAGCTGCCTAACAGTTCGTTTCGTTTCATTTTGTTTGGCATCTCCGGCGGCGTTAGAAGTACTATTAGCTTATCATTATTTTCTTGTGTGTTTCAGTGTGTGTTAACAACAGCTGTTAAGCCCCTAAAAACAAATCAGGCAAATTATTGATATGAAAAATATTAAATAGAAGTGCGGACGGCGTTTTACTAATCGATTATTATGAACTTTTGGTCAGCTCAATGACGCAGCAAGAGATAAAAACTAATAAAAGCTAAATATTCGTACAGCGCACATATGTATATATTGTTTATGTTTCGCGGTGTTAGTGCGGAATAATCATTAGACAGCCGCACAGTGGGCGAAATCCGAATTATTGCCGCAAATTCGCCGGTTCGTAGTTGTTGCTGGATATCTTTGCCAAAACGCAAGCACACACTTGCACGGTTTGTCTGTATAACGGTGCATACACACATTTTCCCGGGCGTGAATTGTTGCATGCGCATCCCCAAGTGATGCAGTCATATTTACAGTTAGACGGCACCGCCGTTGAACTTTGACCGTTGGGGAATGGGCTGCTAAATGTGATCGCAAGAGTTTGAATTTAATAACACCCTTAACGAAGAAACCTACGTATGCATTATATTTTAAGGAAACAACTAAATTTCTTGAAGTTTTATGTTTATCTTTTCATAACTCTGTGCATATGTAAATAAATATATATATTAATTTAAGTATTCATAAAAGTGAAGTGAAAACTCATATTATAATTTCTTTTTTGTTAATATATATGCATATGTATGTAAATTTTTGCAAAATTAATTCAAAAATATTTGAAATCAACCGAAGAGGTTCAAGAGTGTTTGCTTTAAATTAGTTAAAAGAATCCTGGTTCAGGGCCTAATTTGATGAACCGAAGCTGTGCAACCCTGTTTATGTAAAACATTTTGTTTTTGTTATCCTTCTAATATATTCCAATTTCAGTGACAGTGCAAATACGAGTGCAAAAAGGGCAAAGCGTCAGCATAAATAATTAATCGCAATTGCAGCAATTTGATTGGCAATTGATTATGCAGTAATTTTCAATGTCGATGTAATTTTTATCACTAAGTGGGCTCTCACTTAATCGCAAGAACAACAAACAGTACAAAACAAACAGAGTTGCAATTGCAATTATTGCCTTCAAAACGTTCACGGGGTAAGTGCAAGAGTAATTGAACATTATCTAATTTTCCATGGCTAGTTCCATGTTATTAAAATGTGATTCACGATCATTGGGGATATACATATTCTCATTTTCGATTGAAAATTTTCTTTTCAAATCAAAAACAAGGGCATTCCTCATTGTTATCTTAAGAGAGCTTTGTATGACAGTATGTTCTTGCAAAGATATTGCTAGTATGACTAAGTCTTTCAACTTTACACGTGTTTGTTGTTAGCTGTCAAACTTCCTTGTATCGATCAACAGCGAGTTTAACAGATTGCTCTTCAGACCCTTGGGAAGTGAATGGGTAGCCTGCTGTGGGTTTATTGAATTCATGATAATGCCACTATTATCACCGCAATCCACTGTGCACGAGAAATGCTACATGGGCCGTTAGATTGGCCAATCAGTTGGCGATAGTACAGTACTCCTTCTTTTATGTGCGTCACATGTCAAAATGTCAGGTGCCATTAAAGACACTCGGTGATTCATCGTTCCAAATTAGTCAGCAGGTGAGAGAGAGGTCCTCGTGATGAATGGAGCTCTTATTGCTTTCGGTACATTCTGTGAAACAATCCATATCAACATTCCGCATCGTATTGCTATTGGGGGCCCTAGAGTCTAATACTCGTTTTATGATTCAAGATCGCCCTGGGCGAATTATGGCATTTCGGAGCGTGTCGGGGCCAAAAAAAAAGAACAATCCTTCGAGCCGGACTTGAACCAGCGACCTATGGATCTCTGCTCTGTATTCTGCATTCAATATGAAACCGTCTACAGTCCACCGCTCTACCAACTGAGCTATCGAAGGTTGTGTCTAAAACTCTGCCCCGCTGACATTGCTTTATTTTAAATTTCTATATAATATATATGCCAGCTACATATGCTACAATATATGCATCTCATAGCTTACCTTTCACTTTTACTAGTTCGCATGGCTTCATTTTCGTAGCTTTTGTTTATCTGCTCGGCTGGAGCGCCCATCGCACCTTCGATAGCTCAGTTGGTAGAGCGGTGGACTGTAGATGGTAAATCGCAATGGCAGAGATCCATAGGTCGCTGGTTCAAATCCGGCTCGAAGGATTTTTTTCACTTTAATTTTATTTTTTGCACACAGCAAAGAGATCATATTGCTGACCTGAGAACATCGGACATTTAAATTAATGTAACAGGAGAGAAGTGGCACTTTCGTTGCTTTTGATCATGGAATATTTAAATATTTTTGCTAATTTCTATCGTTATCCCAAATAAAAGCTTAGCAACGAGTAACTCGATAAACGACTAGCAATGCAACCACTCACACCTAAATTCGTAACATATAGTTTCACCATTCCCAGGCCGTGAGAATTTTAATTTTTCTGATACGTGTCCATTCGGTACAGAACGCGTACAGTTTACTCCAAACATTTATGGCCCAAAACGTGCATGAACTCTTGAGCAAACAATAAATTTAAAGCAGCGATATAATACCACGATGTCATAGTTACCGTTTAAATTAATTTGCGATAACACCTTCGCGAAGAACAGGTGCTCGTGCGAATTTCTACGTATACAATCAAAGATTTTGGCAGCACGGTTTTTAAGAATTTTCCCAAAGTACCGTTCTGTCTAATCGCAGTAGTCAATTGTAAACTTCTTCACCATCTTCACATGACCACTCAAAGTTCGCATAATCCAGACAAACAATTAACCGTAACCAACTTGAATCATTCAACGACTTTACTGGCGAACGTAAATCACAAAAGTGATCCTATACGATAAGAATGTGGCTCAAAGATAATGACAACGGCCACGCGTCCCGTATGATTCACCTTAAGGTGCTGCATTTGTTTAACTAGAATAAGAAGTTCTAAGGGCTTCGGAATTAGTCATAGCACGCACCTTCTGTAAGATGTTTTGATATTTAATATCATATTATGTTTTTTGTTTTTTTTTTTTTTTAACGGCTATGCCAAGGTCATTTTGGCCGTCACGCCCACAATTTTCAAAAATGCCCAAAACTTATTTCTATCGATAATGCAGAAATTTCACCTTATTTATATCTTGTCTTGCCACTGTGCGAAAAATAATTTATATAATAAATTAAATATAACCACCAAAAAATTACCGAATCCTTTGGATACATAGTATCTCGTTTTTTGCTGAAAACATGCATAACTAACATCAATTGGGAACTCTCTCTCTTGAAATGAAGAGAGAGAATGTGTAGCTGCAATAAATGCTTATCTTTACATTCAATATTCATTGGATACGGTTAATAAAAATTTGCTCAAAGAGCTCAAAGGTTTTGTTTTATAAGTCTTTGGGCTTTATGAGTCCTCTATCTGTTCTTATTGGTGGTATAGTTTAAGTAGTTTTAAGACCGTGCCAATAAGCTATTTGAATATTTGAGTTATCACCTCTTTAATCGAGTAATTAAATTTGCTTTTTAATTAGCCAATAGTGATGACATGAAATAGCGGGTAATCCATTACTGCTAGATTCACTCCTGATATTGGCGGTTTATGGGGTCGCAGTCCTTTCCTGACCCGATACATCTCAAAATCGAACGCGGACATATGTCTGTTTGTACCAAAAAAGAGTTTGGCCTTATCTTTTTTTCAGGCAGGCCGAGACAATAAATGCTATTTGCTTTATTGACCTTCTATAGAACACGGCTAGATTGCGTTCTACTGAGAAAAAAGGAAGATTGGCCCGCGTTCGAAATCAGTTCGAACAAGTCCGCTCGTCGATACGGTCGAGTGTCCCCTGGAGTCCGCGAGTTCCCGGATTAACGATTTACCAATTTACCGAGTTCCCGAGCTTAAGTTCCTGCCTACCCATTCAGACCAATTGTTTTTTCTTTATTTGTTCTTGTGCCGCGGCTGTGTGATACTCTTTGTTTGGCTAAGCTTCGGGTAAGTGTCGGTGCTTGGCAGGTGCAAATGCCACACCCATCGCCAACTGCCCAATCCGCCCTCGGATTATCATATCGCTAGTACACCTGTCGCTGACGTTTGCTGGATTTATGCCGCTATATCTATGTTTATTCCTGGTCTACACGGGTTTGTGCGTTAGTGCTTTCTCCGCCGGATAAGCGTATGGTTCGCAATAGGCATTAAAAAAGTATCTTCCTAATTCCGGACAAGCAAAAGCCAATCGATTGTGCAAGCAATCATTAAGCAAAATAATTCGAAATCGATACATATTGTTATCTCAATAAAAGTGTTAAATTACACTGTACAGCCGTTTAGCGCTTATACGCTTTAAAGCAAAGACATACGGCTTAAATAGTGTTATTGATTCACGGTATAGATTGTACGTCTTTTAAATTTCAATAAAAACAAAGAGTTTCAGGGTATCAGGCTATTCTTTACAGTAGTATTAAAAAAAAAAATAGTTTTCACCAATAATTTCAACAGAAATAGAAAATTAGGAATTAATCAGAAGAGCAACGTATCAATCACAATAATAATTAAAATAAAAATATAATTTATCCTATAATATTCCTAATGTAAAAAGCTTACATATGTATGTCAACGTTGACCTATATTTTAAAGTATTTAAAAAAAAGAAGATCTGTTCAAGATGCAATTCAGCGAGATATCGTGAATCATTTTCATATTTCCGACAATAATAGACGAATTTCCTCGACAGCCGTCAACTTATCGTATTATGTGTACATTCAACTTTATTTTATGCGAATCATCCTTTGATCAGCAAGTTTTTTCCATTCACGCCCAGATACCTAATGCTTTAATCAGAACCAGTTGCCAGACATGATTCCATTTTAATTTTAGTTCCAGTTGGTAGCAGCCAGCTGCCAATGAATCTGATTGTAACAGATTAATTGTTTCTAGCCGAGTTATACATATGTATGTACCCAGGTAATTTTAAAACAAAAGCTAACTTTTGTTACTAACGATCTTTAATAGGGTATCAGGCCATAGGAAGATTAAAATACCAGACATTTTGAGTGCATTTGATAATGCAAACTGAAATAGACCAATAAATGTGTATTTTAAGTTCAATAAAGCGTGTATACATATTTATGGTAGGGGGGTAAGGTAACTGATGGAAACGAAGGTAATGCGAGTAAAACAAGAGAGAATGCAGTGGTCGACTGCCGCGACTATTAGCTACCCACTATTGCTCATATGCAAAACTGGAATGATTTCGCATGTGAAAAACACCTGTGCTTTTCCAATAAACTTTTCGTAATAGTTGAATTTTAACTACTTTTGAGATGGATAAGTCAAAGAAAACCGCGAAATAACAATGGTGTTATACGGGTATATGATTTATTTATGTCAGTAAATGTGATGCACAATCTTAGCACTTGACATTGAACAATCTATTGTTATGCACTTACTAAAATGAACGTGGTTAGTTCGTGTGGCATTTAGTTAGTTCCGTAAACATGTAAATATTATAAACGATTATTTGTTTAGATAATAATTATTTGGTTGAAGTCATTCATAAAAGAAAAAATTCCCATAATAGACTTCAAATAAAATTGAAGGGGTTTTTAAAACTTATTCATGTATATGTTATGCTAGTTTTAAGAATGAAAAATCAGAACAAATAGTTATGTACTATATATAGAATACGGGGCATTCTGCATACAAATCTATCCGAATATTTAGACGTTCAAGTTCGAGTATCCCGACTATCAGATATCCATCCGTTACTCAGCTAGTGTGAATGCTATTTCGAAAATTTCATAATTTTTCTGGAATATCGATAGATATTGGGGAATAAAATGAGAAAAAATTTAAAAACTGTTCAAAAGTGTGGTCGTGACCTGTTCGGCGATAGGCGTTAGATTGGGCGTGGCAAAAAGTTTTTTTCTTTGGCAAAGCGATAGACATTTACACGACTAATAAAATTATGAAAAAATATCAAAACATTTTTCAAAAGTGTGGGCGTGGCAATTTTGGGTAGTTTTAGAACGTTAGAGTGGGTAGAGTGGTAAAAACTTTTTGTTGCAAATCGATAGAAATTTACAAGAAATGTGACATATTTTTCATCCAATCTAGTATACCCTTTTACACTAGAAGTAACGGGTAAAAAACATCAAGGTTAAAAAAAAAACTTCTTTTTTTACAGATCCATATTTTAACCAATTTTAATGTCGGGGTAATCTATAAAAACCCAAAAGCCAATCGAACAAATCTGCAAAATGGCAAAGGTCACAAACTGGGATAAGTTTGTGCTGCTTTTGTGGAAGAACTGGACCCTCCAATGGAACCACAAGTGGCAGATGGTTATAGAGCTGGTGCTGCCAGCGATATTCTCCCTGCTCCTCGTTCTAGTCCGCACCTTGGTGGATACGGAGCAAAAAGGAGTCCGGTATTATAATGAGCAGAACTTAACAGACCTCAATCTGCTGCAGTGAGTTTTTACCATGATATCTCGGTAACTGTTCTTGTCCTGGCATTTTATTATTTTTTATTTCATTGTAAAAATTCAATTATCTAAAGCTCCCTAAGCGCATTTTATGTAATTGATTTAATGTTATTATGCTTTTATTTGCTTTAAATAGGTGCTGTATTTGCTACATTCTTAACTTACTTAATTTTTTCAGTTCTACTTTACGATGATTTATGTTATATATTCCATTTAAATTTACTATAGCTTTACAAGTTGTGATTGGCCATGACATGTTCACCATGTCTTTATATTTTTAGATTTATATCTTCTTCTTAATATTTTAGTATTATTTGGGTTGATAGTCTGCAGTTCAGATTCTGCTTTATTATAACGCCTATAATGCAGATCTTAATAGTAATAGTTTTCTTTCCTATCTTTATTGGCTTATATGCGAATTTTTAATTTTGCTTACTAATGTTCAGGGCAATCACCCCTCTAGATTTTCCTATATCAAATATATGTAAATGTTTTTTGTCTTGTTCTGGCCACACAAAACCTGAAGACATTCGTTGCATAGATCGTCCTACCTTGGCAAGCTCATAGCGCTGATTGCACCCAATCGACGGAGGTAAACAGATCCAAAATAAAACAGAACACAAAAAAATAATATTTAACCTACTTAACCGGTCACCCTAACAAATGCAAATAACAAAATGCAACATTTTGGAATGTTTCACTTGCACGTTTAAAACCCAAAAAAATCCTAATACACATCCTAAAACACAGGTACAAGTTTAATAAGAAAGTGATAAATGAAATTTTTTGTAGTGATATAAAAATTTAAAAGTTGTAGCGCTTAAATAAAAAATTAAGATAGTAATCTGCCATATACTCGTATTATATTTTCTAAACTGGCAGCAACTTTAAAAAGAGCGTTAAGATTTCGATCATTGTGTGATTTGTTACACTTTAGTACCTTTCTAAAATGATCTTTTCATGCACTTAGACAGATATGACAGATATGCATATATATTATTTTATTTATATTGCTACCAAGTGACACGACAGTGTCGAAACGATTAGGGATTAATAAAATAATAATAACAATAATTGAAATTCTTGAATTATAATAAAACCTGCACTCCCATCTTAACAATAATTCATTCAAATTACTAACCATATGTGTTATATGCGTACTCAGAACTCATATTAATGCCGATTGATTTGCAATGTTTAGGAAGAATGGCGGCTTTTCAAAATTTGAGTTCATCCTGTGCTACTCGCCCGTCAATCCCGTGTTGAAGAAACTGGTAGAAGAGGCGTGGCAGAGCCTTGGTAAGAACAAAATCTGTGAGTCGGAAAATGCCACCCAACTGGAGTTGGATACGGTCAGTAAGAACGCCTTTGCTGGCGTTCAGTTCGACGATGCCTGGGCGAATCTTACGGAGAATGACCCTCTACCCAATGACTTTCATTTCGCACTGAGATTCCCAGCGGAGCTGCGAACGGCGACGATTGCCATAGCAAATACGTGGCTAACGATGCGGCTGTTTCCCACAATCGATTTGACTGGACCGCGAAACGAAGGAGACGATGATGGTGGCATTCCGCCGGGCTATTTGCGAGAGGGATTTCTGCCGCTGCAACACAGCCTGTCAATGGCTTATTTAAGACAAAAATCGGGGGAACAGGACCTGCCGAATGTGGTGATGAAACGTTATCCGTTTCCCGCCTACATATTTGATCCTCTCCTGGAGGGCATGTCCTCGATAATGTCGCTGATCATACTGTTGAGCTTCATTTATCCCTGCACGTACATCACTAAGGTAAGTGACTATGCCGGGATTGTGGTTATTGAACTTAGCGTCTCCACTCACGGCATTTCATTCACTTGCAGTACATCACCGCCGAGAAGGAGAAACAGCTGAAGGAGGTGATGAAGATCATGGGGCTGAGCAACTGGCTCCATTGGACCGCTTGGTTTGTCAAGTCCTTCATCATGTTGACCATATCGGCCATTCTGATTGCCATTCTGGTCAAAATCAATTGGTCTGAGGATGTAGCCGTACTGACGCATGCTAATTTTACGGCTTTGGTCTTCTTTCTGATAATATACATCGTATCGAGCATCTGCTTCTGCTTCATGATGGCCACATTCTTCTCAAGAGCGAGCACTGCGGCCGCCGTTACGGGCTTAATTTGGTTCATCGCCTACATTCCGTATTCATTTACCATAAATAGCTACGACGATCTGAGTCTTTCATCCAAGCTCGGCTGGAGCTTGATCTCAAACACGGCCATGGGCTTTGGCATCAAACTGATCCTGGGCTTCGAGGGAACAGGAGAGGGTCTGCAATGGAGCAACTTCTTCACGCCGGTTTCCGTAGATGACACGTTGACTTTGGGAGCCGTGATGATAATGATGCTGGTATCGTGCGTTATTTACATGATTATCTGCTTGTACGTAGAGCAAGTGATGCCGGGTAGTTTTGGTGTGCCCCGCCCCTGGAACTTCCCGTTCACCCGCGAATTTTGGTGCGGCGAACGGGAGTACACGGGCGTGGAGGACATTCCCAATGGGCATGTGGAGCAGCGGGATCCGAAGGCCTTTGAAACGGAACCAGAGGGCAAGCATATCGGCCTGCAGATGCGACACCTTAAAAAGCGTTTTGGTAATAAAATGGTCGTAAAAGGACTTTCGATGAATATGTTTGAGGATGAGATAACGGTTCTTCTTGGTCACAATGGAGCCGGCAAAACTACGACCATATCGATGCTGACGGGCATGTTCCCACCAACGAGCGGGACAGCCATTATAAACGGCAGTGACATCCGCACCAATATCGAAGGTGCCCGCATGTCCCTGGGCATCTGTCCACAGCACAATGTCCTTTTCGATGAGATGAGTGTATCCAATCACATTCGATTTTTCAGTCGAATGAAGGGACTGCGCGGTAAGGCCGTGGAGCAGGAGGTGGCAAAGTATCTGAAGATGATCGAGCTGGAGGACAAGGCGAATGTGGCCTCGTCTAAACTTTCTGGCGGCATGAAACGCAAACTGTCCGTTTGCTGCGCCCTCTGCGGAGACACAAAGGTTGTGCTGTGCGACGAACCGAGCTCAGGCATGGATCCGTCGGCCAGGCGTCAGTTATGGGATTTGCTGCAGCAGGAGAAGGTGGGACGCACCCTTCTGCTGACTACTCACTTTATGGACGAGGCTGATGTGCTGGGCGATCGTATTGCTATCATGTGCGACGGTGAGCTTAAGTGCCAAGGAACCTCATTTTTCCTGAAGAAGCAATATGGATCGGGCTACCGATTGGTAAGTGGAGTTCAGAATTTATTTTATGGTAGATGTACCTATAAAACTTGTGATTCCCTCAAGATCTGTGTGAAACGAGATGACTGCGAGACGAACGAGGTGACAGCTCTTCTGAACAAGTACATTCCGGGCTTGAAGCCGGAGTGCGATATTGGCGCGGAACTGTCCTATCAACTGCCGGATAGCGCCTCTGCTAAGTTTGAGGAGATGTTTGGACAACTGGAGGAACAATCAGACGAACTGCATCTAAATGGCTACGGCGTGGGCATCACATCGATGGAGGAGGTGTTCATGAAGGTTGGCGCAGAAAAAGACAATACCGGCAACATAAAGGACCAACACGAGATTATGAACGGAGGCAGTGGATTCCGTGGCGAGGATGACAACGAATCTGTACAGTGTAAGCAGTGTTTGAACTCGATCTTGGTTCTTGGACTCTTGATAAGCTCAATTAACTGTTTGCAGCGGACGGGATCTTCTCGGAGAATCGACGACTGCTTCAGGGATTGCAGCTGCTGTCGAACCAATGGAAGGCCATGCTTCTCAAAAAGTTTCTCTACACGTGGCGCAACAAGCTCCTTCTGCTTATCCAAAACATTATGCCCGTCTTTTTCGTGGTTGTCACCATTTTGATTATAAAGACACAGGGAACTTTCCAGGAACTAAAGCCCATTACCATTTCGTTGACTCAATATCCACTGGCTGTAACTGTTTTGGATCGGTCTAATGTGCAAAACGGTACTGGCTATGAAATAGCTAATAAATACGAGGATTTGGCTCGTTCCTATGGTAGTAATTATGGTCTGGAACTAACAGGCACCCAGGGCTTTGAGGTAGGTTATCTTTAATTCTTGTCTTCTTGGCTCTTCCTTACGCATAATAATATCTTAATTTTAGGACTATATCCTGGATTTGGGTAAAACGATACAGGTGCGCATCAACTCGCGCTATTTGGTAGCCGCCACTATTACCGAGTCCAAAATAACTGCCTGGCTGAACAACCAGGCGTTGCACACTGCTCCCTTGACTGTGAACATGGTCCACAATGCCATTGCCGATAAGCTTTTTGGTTCATCGGTGAAGATCCAGGTGACAAATGCACCATTGCCGTACACGACCAGTACGCTGCTCTCTCAGCTGAGCACGGGCAATAATCTGGGCACCCAACTGGCCTCCAATCTGTGCTTCTGCATGTGCTTCGTGAGCTCAATATATATTCTATTTTTGATCAAGGAGCGAGAGTCCAGAGCCAAGTTGCTGCAGTTTGTGGGCGGCGTGAAAGTTTGGACCTTCTGGTTGTCGCAGTTCATCTGCGATTTTGCATCGTACATTGTGACGGCTCTGATCGTGGTGATCACGATTGTCTGTTTCCAGGAGACCGGCCTATCCACTTTCGGAGAACTGGGCAGATACTATTTATTGTTACTGCTCTTTGGATTCGCCGTGTTGCCGTTCATCTACATTATGTCGTTGTTCTTTAGGGAACCGGCCACAGGCTTTGCTAGGGTATCCATTGTTAATATCTTTTGCGGCATGGCCCTTTTTATTGTGGTCGTGGTGATGTCCTCGGAGTTATTCGATACGAAGGATACTGCGGACATATTAGGCTGGATATTCCGAATCTTTCCACACTTTTCGCTTGCCATGAGTTTGAATAAGGTCTACACCAATACAGCGACAAGGAATGCCTGCGCCAAGGCCGGAGCCCTTCCACCCATTCTCCTCTGCGAGTTGGTGCCACAATGCTGCAGTGAGTATTTTACTTATCTATACCCGTAATTAGCCATTCTTAAGAACGCCTTATGTTCCACATTGAAACATTAACATTAGATAATCAGTTAGGTTGGGTAGAGTTGATAAGCCAATAAAGCATAAGAGATGGCTAAACACCTTAAAGACGTTTTAAGTAAAACAAATTATTATCCTAATTATTAAAGTAATTCCCCAATTTCAGATTTAAAGCCGTACTTCGCTTGGGAAGAGCCTGGCGTTCTGCCTGAGACTGTGTACATGGCTGTCACCGGAGTCGTCTTCTTCCTTATCATTATTGTGCTTGAGTTTAGATTGATCAACGAATTGATGTTCAAAATCCGTCAATTGATATCGTAAGTTATGGCCACCCCGGGACATGTGTTCCATCTAATGACGTGTATCATGTTTAGTAAACCTCCACCGCCACCAACGGAAGGTCAATTGGATGATGATGTTGCTAACGAACGGGAGCGAATTCTGCAGATGTCCTCTAATGAGCTGGCCACCAAGAATTTGGTGCTTGACCGGGTCACCAAGTACTACGGCCAGTTTATGGCCGTTAATCAAGTGTCGCTTTGCGTACAGGAGTAAGTTGAATATATGCTACTTATTATGAACTTTTACCCATTTATTTTATAATATTTTTGTAAATACTGAAAGCTAAAAACTATGGTGTTTAAAAATGCATAAAATATATTTTTATAATCTTTTCTCGCTTCTCCCTTCCACAGAGTCGAATGTTTTGGGCTGTTGGGCGTGAACGGAGCCGGCAAAACGACCACATTTAAGATGATGACCGGCGATGAGCGTATTAGCTCCGGAGCCGCTTACGTCCAAGGCCTGAGCCTGGAGTCGAACATGAACAGCATTTACAAAATGATCGGGTACTGTCCGCAGTTCGACGCACTTTTGGATGATCTGACGGGTCGTGAGGTGCTCCGAATTTTCTGCATGTTACGCGGTGTCCAGGAGTCTCGCATCCGACAGTTGTCCGAGGATCTAGCGAAGTCATTTGGCTTTATGAAGCACATCGATAAACAAACTCATGCCTATAGTGGCGGGAATAAGCGCAAGTTAAGTACGGCCATTGCTGTGATCGGAAGTCCGTCCGTTATTTACCTAGATGAACCCACAACCGGCATGGATCCGGCGGCCAGGCGTCAATTATGGAACATGGTGTGTCGAATCCGTGATTCGGGTAAATCCATTGTGCTCACATCGCACAGCATGGAGGAGTGTGAGGCACTCTGTACGCGACTGGCCATTATGGTGAACGGAGAATTCAAATGCATTGGCTCCACGCAGCATCTTAAAAACAAGTTCTCCAAGGGCCTTATCCTCAAGATCAAGGTGCGCCGCAATCTGGAGGCATTGCGTCAAGCGCGTTTGAGTGGCGGCTATGCGCGAAATCCGGATGAACAGACCGTGCCCGCCCAAATGTCCCAGCGGGACATAGATGCCGTCAAGGAGTTTGTCGAGACCGAATATCCAAATTCTATTCTGCAGTGAGTTTATTTGTTACTCGCTGTTGCTTTTATATTTCAATCTTTTTTTTTTTCTTTAAAAGGGAGGAGTACCAGGGCATTTTAACATTCTACATTCCGTTGACTGGAGTGAAATGGTCTCGCATCTTCGGCTTGATGGAGAGCAATCGCGACCAGCTGAACGTGGAGGACTACTCAGTCAGCCAGACAACGCTGGAGGAGATCTTTCTCGAGTTCGCCAAATACCAGCGTGAGGATACGCGCGCCAATCAGTGAGCTAGCCCCCAAAAAGATCCAACACCCAGTTGATAACACCACATGGCTTCTTTTTAACGGGCTTCTTGCTTCCTGGCTTCATCTTCTGCCTGTCGCATCGCATCGCATTGCCAGCACCTAAACAAAACGAGCACCGCAACACCGCCAGAACATCCTATTTCTCATACACGACAGCACTCGGAGTAGTTAACCTGTCATTTTATTAATTTTGTTTAGTGATTTTTTGTTTGTAGATTTAGCCAACATCCTAACCTAATGTTAAAAGCTAACTCAGCTGCATGCGTATATTCCTTAAAAAGCTAACAATATCCCACTAACTAATGCCCGCCCTGAATGCCGAGCTGATGCTAACCGTGCTATGTTTGTTCTTTCTTTTTCCTTATGAAATTTGTCACTCCTATATCCAGTCGCCTCTCGGAATTGAGGAAGCTGTGCAAGTGCCTGCTAACTAATGAGTTTTGAACCAACTACCTGAGCGGGTCCGTTACGATCCGATTTTCACCTGATCTTACACTCACAGATAATAATGTTGTATACCAAAGCAACGCCGATGCCTGAACAGCTAACAAATAGTTTCTAAGCTCGACCTGACAATAGATAGCAGCTATTATGCCTTATTTCATTGTGATCATCTAGCGAAATTTGCACCAAACGACGAGAGATCTTTAATTTTTATGTAAATATATATATGTATATATATATATATATATATGTGTGTGTGTGTGTATGTATATATATCCATATACAAATGCTTGATATGCACGATTAGTTCCCAAGATCTTTTAGTTTTGATTTATTCTTTAATTTTCGACTTTTAAAAGTATTGGCCAGATTTGGCCCGAAACTATTCCCAGCGCCCAAAGGAAACTTGTTGCATATAGAGTAATATGTGTATTTATTTCGATGTACTTAGACCGGCTTACCAAAGCGTGTAAATAAGTCAATTTAATTGTGGCACAAACTCTACGATACATATGAGAATTTACAAACTATGTTAAATGTATTCTATATATATGTAAAACTATACGATTGAATTAAATTTTATCTAAATGTAAACTATAGCTCTTGTATTTAAGAAGGAAATGTGAACTTTTTTAAATCCGACAAGGCAATTCAATGAATCTTTCCAAGTAACTTAAAACAGACAGATAAAAACTGCAGTGAAACCAAACTATACTGTTGGAATAGTCCATGCACTTATGTCTTATGGATTGTCCTGATGTTGATCATAGGTAAATATCTGGAAGCCCACGAGCATGTTGCGTGTGATAAAGTAGTCCTCTATGTTCATTTCGAAGGCATCTTTGCGCAGTGTAAGAAATATCTCCGAGAAGGTGGTCGTGCCCAACGGCAATACAAATACCATCGAGTCATCTCTTTCAATTCTGGAAATGAAACAGCATCATTGATTTGAGTTCAGCTATTCTTTCTACAAATAGCCAAAGGTTAATCTCACGTGAGCACGGCATCGGGAAACTTGATCTCCATGAAGGCACTGAACTTCTTGTTTGGTGACATGGGAAAGTGGTTGATTAGGTTCCAGGTGGCCCGGGACATGCTGACATTAGGATTGACCTTCCTCTTGAATCGTACCTCCAGCTGGTAGCCACTCTTATAGTTCTCGGTCTCTGTGTCCATGGGCCGAATCATCCAGAGTTGGCCCTCTAAAAGAAGTGGCGTGCGCAGGGACAGTCGCTCGGCGTCCAGACCTGTGAGCATAGTGTACAAGAAACTGGACCCCATCGCCTGCATGGTGGAGGTCATCATCAGGATGATTCGCTTCCCGGTCGGATCCAGTCCAGCTGGTACACCGTCCACACAGATGAGATCCGGGGATCCCAGCACGGCGTAGGCAAAATATAATCGCCGGATTTGACCTGTGGTGCACATGCGCACTGACCGATTCCAGCAAGGGGTGAGTCCCACCAGACGGAGCAGTGCCTCCGACAATTCGCGGCCTATGCGGTGCCTGTGGCCCTGAAGCATGGCGTGAATGTACAGCAATTCACGCGGGGTAAACTCCGACGGAAGGCTGTCTTTTTGCGGACAGTAGCCCACCATCCGGTAGCACTGGACACGGTGGGTGTTCACCGAGTAGTCATGGATCCAGAGCTGTCCAGCGTTCATCTTTGTCTCATTCACCACCACCTTGAGCAGCGTAGTCTTGCCGGAGTTGTTTGCTCCCGTGATGCTCAAGCACTCCGATCTAGGTACAAATAATATTTATAAACGTTTGCTTACATTTGTATGTTATAGAATATGATTCAAACCAGAAAGGAAGCAATGTTATATGCAATTGCAGTTGTTTTATATTTTAACAAGGAAGCTATGAACGCTATAATCGAGTTATATAACTGTAAGACACCCAACTCAACTCACCTACTGGAAGTATAACTTCTAAATTGCTTTTAACAATAATAAAAAACAAACAAACATTAAAAATAAATTCGCGTTCGCATTGTCACTAGCTGAGTAAAGGGTATCAAAATAGTCCGGAAACTCGACTATAGCATTCTCTCTTGTTTTATTTTGTTTTTCTAGCCAATTTCTATCGATATGCTAAATGAATTCTAACATTTCTCCCTAGCACTGCCTGTAGCTGAGTAACGGGTATCTGCTAGTCGATGGAATCGACTGTCTTGTTTTAAATGTTATTACGATTAAATAATGCTTATTAAAATGTAATTCCACAAAGAATACTTGCTTGGCCAGAGTGAAGTCCAGATCTCTAAGCACGCGGTTTCGGCGATATTTGCTGACAATTCCAATCCCGACAGCGGCATATTTGCTGCGCTCCTCTTCATTCAAACGACTAGTGTGTTCTTTATCTACAAGAGCAGCGGTGTCATTAGATAAGATGCCAGGGAAAGCACGGCTTTCCTGGTTGCTATCCGGCGATTCATTCGTCCTGGTATCTAGACGACAGTCTGCGAAGCCCAAGATGGAATGATACTCGGAGACAAAGAGGCAAGCCAGAAGGATAATATCAAGTAGTGTCAATATCACCAGATCGTGGTAGATGCCAGCGGTAAAAGTGCCGTAGTTCGATTTTACTATAAAATATTAAAGAGATACCTATAGAAAAATTGTGTTTCTTATGGGGTACCATATACTCAACTGCAGCAATTGGGGATGCTATTGCACTTGAATACCTCGACGGAGGTAAAATTCACGACGGGATCCATGCAGATTAGCTTGAATTCGTAGATCATGAAAAGCTTGCATATAACTGTGGCCACCGTGTACATGGCCATAAAGGTCGGCTCGAGGAGCATAGATTCTGGATGAGTTCTATAGAATTGCGAGAAGCAGACGAGGCCGATACTGTTAATCCCGCATAGCCACAAAAATCCATAGCACGGGTTCCGGCACAGGCTCGCCATTAAATACGCAAGCAGGATCACCCAGAATCCTCCCAGCATCAATGTGACCGATATGTAACCTGTGGATGTGTCAATAGGCATGATCAAAACTCTGTGTGGCACATATCTATTGTATCAAGTCTAGTGATGATGGAAATCTTTGACATTTCCCATCGTCACTTAACCGACAGGCGTTATATATATTGGTGTTGGCATAGGATGGACATATCACCGTATAGCATAACGTCGTGGTTCGGATTCTCGTATAATGCCACCATGACCACAACGCACGCGCAGAAGATCAGCAGGAAGAGCAAGTCATATAACACCGTAAACGTCCAGTAGCTGCACACCCTGACTCCGGCCAAAAACTGTTGTTTCTTCAGCAAGCTTCCACGCTCGGTGATCATGTAAATCGCGAATGCTGGCCAAATAAATGTCAGCACGAAGCAAATGCCAAATGCTAAACAGCCACCAAATGTATGGCTGCTAGGCGGAAAGGTGTTAATGGCCGTCCGGAACGGCAGCGGCGCCAGGGTCACATCAATGGTGGCCTCCTCGTCGAACAAGTGCCTGCGGCATAAGAACTGATTAGGTTATATATAAGCACCACAGCGCAAATTGGACGTATCCTACTTCTGTGTGCATATAGTTTGTATCACTAAATAATTTCAAATGCAAAAACTATATAAACACTACGAGTATATTGCAATAAGTTACCACCTGAGTCACAAACAATTATGAGCTCGCTCAGAAAGTATGCGTTGCTGGAAAAAACTCTGATGCAAACCAAAACCCACCTGGCTACCGCATTGTGGACAACATTCAAGGCATAGGGTGCAGAGTGCAGTGGTATATTATTAAACCAGGCGGTGACGATCTTTTGATCGAACGTGGCTCCGAAAATGTAGCGCGAGTTGACGTGGGCGGTGAATTGGTTTTGGGTCAACAGGGCGTATGCGTTATGACGGTTTTTTGTCAGCGTCGCCACATGAGCGTCGTACCAATAGAGCAGCTCCGTGTAATAGGCGTGCATATCCTTGACATCCTCCTCTTCGGAAAAGAGCTCCACGAAGGCGTCCACAGTGTGCAGCTGGCTGAGGTTAAAGGTCAGCGGTTCCAACTCATAGTTCTTGCCGTAGATGAAAATGCTGGAGAATGTGCACACCGCGACCAGGGCCATGGCCAGAACCTCAAAAATCAATACGATCCAGTGTCGGTGGGCCGCAATCCAACGTTTGTAGATCACCGCCCTGGCATTGGGGTTATGTATTAAATACAAGGATATATATGTACGTAAGATTCGGCCAGCCGAAGTTTTTGTGGTAAAAAAAAAGTAGTTAATGGATCAGTAAGTTCAGCAGCTATTATATATATATAGCCATAACACTATTTAAAAGAAATACCTATTGATCGACCTTTTTTCAAAATATATGTATGTATATAGCTTTTATAGAGTATTGTTTTTCAAATACCTGCCATGCAAAAAAAACAGCTTCCAGCCAGTCCTTCGACCTTTTTCATTGGCCTCAGCCAGTGTGGAATAGTACTCCTCCAGCAGGACTTGCGCGTTTTCGTGCGATTGAAAAGCGCCACTTTGGTCATTGTCTTCGCATCCAAATCGCAGGAAGATTTCCTCCATCGACGTGTCCCGAATCCGAAAACTGACCACACCCAGCTGCTGCATATTCTCCTCCAGATCATCGATTAGCATAGGGAACTGATCCTCGAACTTGTTCTCCAGCACAAAGGTGACCTTGTACCCAATATCCCTCTCGATGCTCATGTTGGGCATATAGCTGTTCATCATGCCGAACAGTTCATCCCTTTTGTAGTTCTTCCCCTTAACGCAGGTCTGAAAGTAATCAAATGGAGTATTGATTAAACGTGTTAAATCGAATAGGATAGGATCAAATAATCACCAATCGATAGCCATGTCCGTACATATTCTTTAGAAACGGTTTCGTTCCGGTACACTTGAGCTCCCCGTTGGACATAATGGCCATGCGATCGGCAATGTTTTCGGCCAGAGCCGGCGAGTTGGACACCAGGATAATGGTGCGCTTGGACTTTTCCTCGTTAATCAGGTTCCAGACCAGCGACTGCGTGCGCTTGTCCAGATCGGAGTGAACGTCGTCTATGAGGATTATGGGACTATTACCGACAAAGGCACAGCAGATGCTAACCAGGCACAAATCGCGATCAGTGAGGGTGCGGATTCGTTTGGTCTTTAGGCCTCCGATTTGCAGGACGTTAAGAAAGTAGTTGGACTGACCATCGATCTCGATGTTATTGTGCAATCCCTTAACTCGGCAAATGAATCGTAAGTAATCAATGACTGTGAAGCCGGTGAGAAGCATGTCATGGCCAAATGCGATGCCCAGCTCCATTGAGGCCGCCTTCCTTTCGGTCTGTATATTGTGGCTGGATATCATCACAGTGCCCCGACTGGGCTCCACCAAGCCGGCTAGTATTTTGAGCAGTGTACTCTTGCCACAGCCATTGTGACCCATCAGAACGGTGACCTCGTTCTCGTATACATTCCACGAGAAGAGATTTAATGCCGGACGATCGTTTGTCGCAAATCGCTTGCACAGCTTCTTGATCTTTAGCTTGAAGCGCCGATGTGAGGGTTCCACCTCATAGATTTTCGTTGAGTTAACGCCAATGGCCTGACCCTGATGAGTGAAACTGTCCCCCCGTTCGTGGTATGGATCTTCTTGTACACTGGCATTCGTGTTGGGTTTCTTCATCTTCTTACCCGATCGGTCGCCACCCCGCCACATGTCCACATAGAGACCAATTGCACAGTAAACCAAAGCATTCAGCATGAAGATCCAGGAGCTCGCGGTTACCGTTATGTGGCCGCCGTCATAGTTGAGTCTGTACCCAGAGTCCTCCCACGTGATATGGACGATCGACTCCCGTTCGATGAGAAATTCAATCACCAGAGTTGCCACCACATTTGGCAGCGCATACGACACGTAGCGCAGGGCGTGAATATTGCCCTCCAAGTTGTTCGACAGAATGAAGGTGGGCACGTAGGACATTATCCACAGGATTGTCAACACCCGAACGGCGTTGAGAGCGTTCCGGAAAAAGGCAGCCACCATTATGGCAAAGGCAACGGCGGCGCAGTTGTAGCAGAACAGCACTAAGATCAGTATGTACCATGGTGTTTGGGTCAGCACCCCGTGGTCCTGGTCCCACCTTATCTGTACAGTGAAGAAATTAAAGTATTTGTAATCATAGCGATAATCATCGAACTAAAATTATATCTGCACTTCTGAACTTCTTTGCAAATGTAGACAAGAAAGCCAAGACTAAGGATATATCGTTTGCCAATTAAATCTGTACTTTACTGATCAAAGGTGGACTTCCTAAACGCATAAATCGTCTAGCTATAGTTAGTTTAGGTACAATTTATTAATTTCCCCTAAGTAGTAAAGTTATTCGGACAACTTCAGTTATTTCGTTAGATGCACATAGCACATGATGATATGTGATATTTTGAATGATAGTACATTTTTAACCTACCTTCAAAAGTGCTGCTATGATTAGGGAACTTATCATCTCGTATATCAATCCCTTGAGATACCACGACACGAAGTGAATGAGATTGCCAATGTTCATGTTGATTAGAAACTGGCGAACTTGGGACTGCTTCTCAGATACCACTTGCTGAAAATAAATAAAATAAGAAGCTTAAAATCACTGCAAACACGGAGTTGAAATCTTTTGCTTACCCAGACGAATAGCTGGGCTGGAAAGAGGAACCCTATTATGATTATAAAGGGCATGCCGTAGTTGAGATTACCCATCAGTGGATCCTGTTCGCGGCCTGTGATGGGAAAGCGTCTAATCTGAATGGTCGGCAAGGACTTGTGACTGGTCAGGACCAGGAAGGACTCGCTGACGGACTTCTGGAGCCGAATGAAACCCTCACGAACATAACCAACGAATCCGCCCTCATACGGCTGGTTCAGACGGGTAAGGACAAAAGTGTTCGGATCATCATTGTACAGAGTCATCCAGTTGGCCATCCGAAAGTCGCCGTCCAGCATCCTCAGCTCGCTGGGCAGGAGGATCGTGTAGTTGAGCATCGGCTGAATGTTCGAGTAGCTCTCCAGGGTGTCCTCCTCGAAGACTTGGTCCTCTACGAAGGGACTCCCATCGAAACAAAGGCCCGCGAACAAGCCGTTCTCGATCACCGATTCTCGCATCTCTTCGCAATCCTCGAAGCCCACCGAGGTCATCGGTTCGATTTGTTTCTGGACCCTGCGCATCATCGCCTGAAATATGCCATAGCGTTTCGGTGCCCAGCCGATGACTAGATGCGGAGTAAACGGGTTCCCCTTCACGTTGTAAGTATCGGCCACTTGTCGCGCCTTCTCCAGCTTCTCGACCATCTGCATCCAGCTGCGGTCCAGGTCGATCGGATCGTAGACCGTATCAGATCGGTGATTCACCGGTATGAAGAACCGCATCAGCACAGCCACGAGGGTAAACAATGGCGGCACCAGCAATATGACCAGCAGCTCCAACGGATTGGCCAGCTGCAACTTATGGTTCTTCCAGTTCATCAGTAAAAACTTGCGGATGTAGCTGCGCACCGTCATCGTTCCAGGGTTTTCAGATGGGCTCGGGTTCCATAAATGTTACGTTTGCTTTGATGCCAAACAGGCTACTGCGATGAAGTGTGAGCTGTGAGCTGTAAGCCGCGTTGAAAATAAAATAAACAAGAGAGAATGCTATATTCGAGTTTCCCGAATATCAGATACCCAGTTACTGAGCTAGTGTGAATGCGAACGCGAAATTTCAAGTAGAAATCATAAATTAAAAGTTATTAAATATAATATAATATAATAATATAAATATAAATATCATATAATAATAATATTTATCCTTCTTATCATTTTGCCTACGTTCCAACATCATTGATAATTTAGAGCTTCTATTTCAATGGAGTCCTTTTTTGCTGTCAATTTTCATATCCGCTCTTTTCGCTCGCTGACTTCGTTGGTCATCTTTGGTTCATGTGGCCTCCTTTTCGTATCACATACATATCGTGTACATATGTACATATGTACATATGTACATATGTATGTGGTATAGGGCGATAGATCTATCGTGTCAGTCGCATGTTGATTTTTGGCAACATGCAGGCGTATTTATTTATCCTTTGGCATAACATTTTTATTGCATTCTAAAGCAAACAAACGACAATAAAAGCTTTTACGTATATTCCTCCGGAAGAAAGGCCAGGGAGTGGGCATTAAAATGACACCAGAGTGCTTCCAAAAGAAAAATGAAAATGAGAAAAAATAGTTATAAAGTCCTGCCGAATGCGGGGGAGGCGCAAGATGCGATGACAGGATATTATCTTTAAAATTCAAAGTCAGTTCACTAGCACTTGCATTTCACTCTATCATAATATATTGTTTTGGACAAATTAACCGTGACTTTAACCAAAAAACTTTTGTGTTGGTTCAAAAACATGACTATTGGATTTCAAAATATATTTCTAAAAACGCTGATGCTGCGTTGGATTTGTTCAAATCAATTAATTTATTCAGCGTTTTTAGAAATATATTTCAAGCAGCTACAATTTCATTTTTTATATATATATAATATAATAATAATATATATGATATATATATTTGTGGTAATAACGGCTATAACTTTTCTTCACACATACGATTCAGTTTTGTTTGGAGAACCCTTTTCCAAAATGTTCTATTTACTAGGACATATCCAGTTTGCGGATTTCTCTGAACTCGTTTAATTTTTAGTTGCGCCCTTAGCGCTTTTGGACTCGTTTCCATTTCATTCGTGTCTTCGGCTCTGGGCATCACATTCAATTGCAATTATTGACCAAAGAAATATTTTATTACTCTACGCTCGGCAAATATTAGTTTGCCCATCGTCAATGGAATGGAGTGAATCCCCTCCAATCTTATGGGAGAGGGACTTACATGAAATTTGTTGTCATTGACGCAGGTTGCAAAATGAAACGACTATGCTGTCCCTGTCCTGTCTTGGCTAATATATCCGGCCTGGTTTCATCCCCCCGTTGTCGACGGCAAGCCCACTCACTTTGATTTCTTGGCAACGCTTTTTTACACACTCGCACACTCAACAAAAATATAGGCACATTTCAGATGTAAAAAGGGTTATGACAAACGGAATTAGGTCCCAAAACCAAAAAAAATTGTATTTCAAATTAAAAGTATGTATTTATATTATACAATATTGTATTAAAACAAGAGAGAATGCTATAGTCGAGTTCCCCGATATCAGATACTCATTTGTTACTCGTTACTCATCATTTTTCTGGGATATCGATAGATATTGGGGAATAAAATGAGAACACATTTAAAAATTGTTCTAAAGTGTGGGCGTGACCGGTTCGGCGGATTTAGGGCGTTAGAGTGGGGGTGGCAAAAAGTTCTTTGGCAAATCGATAGAAATTTACAAGACTAATATAAATGTAAAAAAATTTCAAAACATTTTCAAAATTGTGGGCGTGACGGTTTTGAGGACGGACATGGATCGACTCGGCTATTGATAATATTAATTATTTAAATTCGTAACTCATTATCATTAAGATTATGTTTTTTTTAATATTTCTACATATTCGCCTATTTAATATAGCAATGGTCAAATCAGGAAATTAAAAAAATTTATGTTTTCAAATTATAAAATCATATAACGTTCAGGGTTGCTTGCAGATTTTATGTTCGGTGTACATTTTTTTTTTCTTTTTGATTTTTTAGGACTCGACGAGCTTTGGCAAATATTTTGGTCATAGCCGAGATTTGCGTGCCTTGCCAATGGGTTTTGTTTGTTCTGCTGTGTCCAGTCATCCGCCCTCCCTGCGCACCCTTCGTCATCCCTCTCGCTCACACTGGAGGGTCTCTCCTCTCGCTCACTCGCCAGCCGAATGTGGGTAATTCGGTCATGAATATGCGAACAATTTCAGCCATTGTCCGAGGAGCATTTTTTGGGTGCGCATATTTGTCGCAAATGGACTACATTACAACATTACAGTTATCTTTGGATATGTGCTAGTGTGTGTGCATGGCACATAATATCTCATAGAGGACATTAAGGGCCCAAAAGTCTAAATAAGAAAAGCCAGAAAAAATCCCATAAAATATGCGTCATTTGGGGTGGAATTTGAAAGGAAAAGATCGGAAATACCTAAACAAATTTAAAAAAGTTTGAAAAAGCCATTTATGCATTAGCATTATTTAATAAACAAGTACATGATTAATTGTTTTTATTAAAATGATAATCATTTATATTAATTATTTCTGTTCAAAACGCACATGTGTTGGAAATTCAGTTTCGCCTTAAATAATTTCCTATAAACTGCACCGCATGACCTTAAATTTTAGGAACAATTGAAGTCCACCCTGGGGCACTTTTATAAATGTTTTGTGTGCATAAACAAACAAACAAAGGCCGCATAACATTAAAATGTAACACAAAAAGCCACAACAACAGCAATAACCACGGCTCATGTTTTGTGTTGTGTGATTAAAATTAAAATAAGCGGCGACATGTTGAACTTGAAAAATTCGTTCTGCCTTGCTTATGACAACAACAACAACTGAAAATACATATATATGTACATACATACATATGTATGTACATAAATGTTACAATAGGAAGAGAAGCGAAATCTGACCGAATCTTAAAGTTCCTTACCAAAAAAGTATTGTTTATTGTGCTGAATAGCCTGGATCGGTATTTATTGTACACAATGTATGCATGTATGTACATACATTTGTATGTACATATATTTAACGTGCCAGCAAACCAAAAGTTAAAAGCTTCTGAAAAAATAAGGGAAACCATATTTATGAATCCCTCATATAGGGTATAAAAAAGATACCGTCAGCAGAGTGATCAAGGGTGGGAGTGAGAGACATCATGAGCGGGAGGGAACCCTAATAGCTTTACTAATGACCGAATAACTCATTTGGATTAGAAAAATCTCTGTCCCATAAACGATTCCCAATTAAAATCATAGCGCTGCCAACTTTCTTTTAACTGGCGTTTCTGCTTTTTCTTCTTTGCCTTCTTTTTCTTTTTACTCCGGTGTGAGTAAGTGCCGTTAGTGGTAAATATGCAGGGTATGCAGGAAGTGATGTGATTCTGAACTTTGATACCAATTAATTTATTTGTTTGGCTTTCAGAATGAATCTATTGAAAATCTAAAGATGGGATAAGTTATAATCTGTTACAACCGCAATATGGTAAGCGAATATTGATTCTGCTACATCAGTTAGGTATGTAAGTTTACTTATTGAAGGAAGTGTAAATTTCAAATCACTGCTGTGTCGTGTGTTTTGGTCAATGCTTATGAAATGTGTATTTTTGAAGTTCTATGTTCCTGTCATACATATGTACATATGTATTTATTTCTTCTGAAATAAACACTACAGTTATTAGGCTGATCGCTATAGTTCTAAATTCATTCTATCAGAGCTATCTGAAGTTACACGGTATTCGAAAGCGTTGCACTTGCCACCAACAAAACAAAAACGCACACACTCGCGCACGTGCGAGCGCGACAAAAAATCAAAACAACAAAATCCACGCTGGTAACATCTGCTTTGGCTTGGCATTGAAATCGCGTTGGTGCAACGGCGAGGGCAGGGTATGGTAGGAGGAAGGCTGAACGGGAGCAAGGGAAAGAGCGAGATGATGCGATGCGGGCACGAAGGCCAAATTGCCGAAGATGCCCGAGTCCCCATGAGCCGTTGAACGTGGAGCCGAACCGGTTTTTGGCGCTACACTGGCGCTGCGTTGGCGCTCAGTGCAAAACGAAGCACTGAAGGTGTCAGTTGGGCTCCCGACGGTTTAATTTTTAGCTCCCACAACGAACGCAGTTCTCAGCGATTTTGACGCAAATTATAAACGTACGTAAGCCGGTGATTTCACGAAACGCGTTTCGAATCAAAAGAAAACAAAAAAAGAAAAACTAACGAAAAAAAAAACTGAAAATAAACCCAAAATACAATTAAAGTGCTAATGATTTGGGATTTTTTCTCACAACTGAAATTTTTTTTTATTGTGTTGTTCTTTTTTTCGTTTTTGTGCCATTAAATCATTTTTTCTGCGAAAAAGTGCTAAAAACAAAGTGAATCCAATCTGTGCCGCCAACGTTGTTGCCATTGTTGTTGTGCTCAATTAAAACATATTTGCATATATAGTTTTTTTCGAGTGTGTGAGATCGTGATCGTGATCGTCATCTCTGCTTTGCCTTTTCTAATTCGTTTCTCTCTCTTGCTAATTAGCAATTCGAATGTTGTTTTTTTTAGCTGATTTTATTGATGGATATCAATTAAAAAAAAAAAAAATTTTGCTAAGCGCTTAAGAATTTCGGAAACGCTTTCAACTCACAGGCTCAGTGTTTAAATTGCCGAATTATGCCATTGAACTTGTTAGGAGAAAAGTTTTTAAATTTTCTTTTTGAAAAATCTAAAATGGTCAAACATATTTTCTTAACGTTCCAAACGCAAAACGTTAGTTAAAGAGGTTTAAAAGACTTGAACGCATTAATGCGAAGACGTCTTCAGTGTATTAATTATACTGGAAAAATCATTTGAATTATTTGTCACTTAATTCTAAACCTAAACTCTGTAATGCAAGAGCCATGCTTTAAATGGGGACATACTAATTGCGATGATCAGTGTTGAGTGTTCCACTTTGTCTAGCAATTTCCTCGGAGGTTCTTCGTGTTTCTTTTGTAGGCCGGGTCGTGTAACGTCATCTAATATACATGGCTAATAATCCCTTTCCCAACGCCTCCGAAAGGGAAGGGGTGATGCCGCCTGAAACCACCCACATATCGCGTCTTGTTCGGCGAACTATAAACATTAAATAACAATAATAAACAGCAACAAGAGCCGGGCAGAAAGTTGAAGCAGTTTGTCTAAGTGGCTTGGGGCTTTGTCAAAGCATATAAAATATAATACAATAGAAAGTAAATGGAAGCCGCAACAACAAAGTAACAAAAACAACAGCAACAACAACGGCGACAACAATGGCAACGAGTACATCGCAGTTGTTGGCTCCAAAACACGCAACAGTCCGTCAGAATAAAGTCAGCCATGCCCACCGTCGTCGTTTTAGACCCCTTTGCATTCCCCGGAATATATGTACATATAGTATGTAGACCCCGCTCCTTCTCCTGCATATACATATGTATGTGTATATTCCCCCCCAGTAATATCGCGTGTTCCGGGGGCCCAGCATGAAGGACCCTCGCCGGGGATCGGGGAACAGCAAAGGGGCTTCAAACAGCGAGGTCTCCAAAGGCTCCCAGTCTCCACTTTACACGGCGGGAAATTCATTAGAGTTCGAGACGTTGCGCGCAGATCGGTTCCTATCCTAAGTGTGAACATTTAATCGGAAATAAGTGCAAATCTTAAATATACTCAGGATGGCAGCCGTTAAGTGCTAATCATGGAGCCAACTCAAAAAATTCAAGTGAAAAATGATTGCTAAGAGCTCGCTGATATTGTCTGCCTTCAAGGCGCGAGTTGCCTTATTTCTCTCAGTGTATACTCAAGTGCTCTCACTTATAAGCCTATACCACACAGAGTCCAATTTTTTCTATAACAAAATTTTCTATATTTTTTTCTACATATATTTTTGTGTTTTATTCTTTATGTTACTATTTTCGCCACTGCCACCGCTGTGCAACGCTCCTCTTCCCGTTCCCGTTCTGGATCCCATACTCGGGCCCGTGCTCCAACTCGCAACCGGAGAGTAGGTCAGGTCAGTATGTGTTACCATTTGGTCATAGGGGGCCTGACTGCCCCCCGCGTCTGCGGCAGGCTTATTAATTTACTGCGACTTTTGTTTCGCTGCAAAGTCTTGTGCTTTCCGACAAATCAATCAGGAAAACTTTAGGAAAACTGACTGAAATGCGGCAGGGAAAACATTTTTGACATTAGCTTGGAATAACGTGTTTGCAAGAGCTTTTATTGGACATATTAAGCAATCTATCGGATTGCAGAGCTATGTTTTTTTTTTTTTGGAATTTTTTCAACGAAAATAGAGTAAAGCATCGTGAAAAAGTATGTATATATTAAATGTATCTGAATATTCAACACAATCACTATTATTTTTCCATTTTATTTCCATTCAGTATTTAAAACTTGATAAAGCTGGTGCCCAATTTTATATGAAAGTTATTTTTCCTATTTGTCAAAACAACAAAACAATTTATGTTTATGGCAAACACCTCTTGAAACTATCCGTCGAATAAGTAGTAAATCTACAGCTCATACAACCAATTTAGCAATTAGGCCATCTATCAAAGTCAAGTCTATAATCACAAACATCGGAAGACGGGGCCGGATTCAATTAGGCTTCTACTATCGATCAAAATCAATTAAATGCCTCTATATTGAAGTTGAAAAATGGCAAAAAATTATATCGCTATTATGCTAAACCAGTCGCAAAGTTTGCCTGAACGGGCAAAACTTTCGCAACAAATAATTTCCATGAGGCTAAGTTATATTCGATTATCCCCCGACCCACACGCAAATTATTGGCAACTTTTTTGCTTGGGGAAATTTAATTTGTGTGGAATCTCCGAAAGTTTTTGCTGACGCAAACAATTAGCTGCGATTGAAAGTTATGCTCAGAAAACATACAGAAGATAATTGTGTGTACAGGTATTCGGAGGTTTTCTTTCGAGCTTTAAACGTATTTTAATAATGCAAACCTCAGAGAACTGCTGCAAAATGTTGCCCGAAGCCCCTGGCAAGCCGCAAGAATAGCCAAGGAAATCGGGGAAAATTGGGAAAAACGGGGAAGGAGGGCAAGACAAATCGGCTAAGCGCAACGACAACAAAATGTGAAACAAAACAATACTGGAATCGAGAGAAAGGCGAAAAACAAAAGCACATAGCGCACTTTTGGTTGCTGTGACTGTCAAGCCAAATGCACAGAGACAAAGGCTAAAAGGGGTTGAAAAAGCGGTGAAAAAGGGTCGTGGAGGAGGGGGTAAAAGGATCGAAGGGGGTGCGGGGGGTATGAGAGCCATCTGAGGTGGAAATGTTGCAAGCCATGTTGCACGTCCTGGCCGAAAACTAACACTAACCTGTCGAGAGTCAAACGTTAGGTGTCCAATTTAATGTGCTACTCGGCCAGCAAATAATTCGAAAATGTTTTTTTTTTTATATTGCCATGATATTTTTCAAATAATTCTTCAAAGGCCAAAAAGGTAGAGAACAATTTAAATGTGATGTCCATTTTAAAATTGAATCATTAATTTCAGTTAATGCGCGACAAGCATTTAAGTTTGATTTTAGAAAAGCAGAACGACTACATAGCTAGTCATAGACAGGATGTGCATTTCGAAATAAATGATACATTTTGAATCAAGTGCGCATTTGGGATCCGTTTCAATAGATTTTCTTCCAAGACTGGCGGCTTTGGTACACTTTGGTACCTGATGTACTCGAATCTTCCAATACTGTTCATATTCCGCAGATCCTACGCCACTCGGCGACCTGCTTTTGTTGCGCACTGTGGCGTGGCATTCCAGCACTCGGTGCGCTTCGGTCTGTGGGCCAAAGAACAAGGTTTGGTAACAATGCGCTGTCACACTTTCAAGGTCCCAGAACTGCGGCAGGAGTAAATCATAGGCAGCGACAATGCTGAGCAAAGCAGCGTAGAGAAGGACAGAGAAAGGCAATGCAAAGCAAAAGGGCTAAGGACACATCTTGTGGTCGGCTGAACTCGCCTCAAGGCCCCAGGATAAAGGATAAAGCCATGGCAGGAGGCAGGGATCTCCTCCGAACCAAACGGCACGAATAGAAACGAAACTAAATCAAAGCAAAATTCTGGCAAATTAAATAATCAAAAACAATTGTTGGGAGAGCTTCTTCGTCGGCGGCGAGGGCAAATTGGATTACGTGTAGATTGGTTAAGATGTCGTTAACACAAAGACAAAGTCAAATATTTCTATATTTATAGAGTACCATACTAGAGTATGAGTATGCACATACAAAGGTATGTATATATATGTTTATATATATATATATATATATATATTTGTGTCCCGAATATAAGCACACGTTTTCAGATAGACAACTGACCCCAAAGGTTATCGCTATCAGCCGCACAGTCTCCGCGTTTTCAGGTCGTTTCGATGATTATTAGTATAATATTATCTCGAACATTTTTTGGTCGGTTTTTCCTTCACGTATTTCCCCACGATAGAGGAACGCAGCGATTTAGCGTTCAGTTTGTATTTTTAAATTGCTATACGAAGCTTTCAATTCTATAGAATTAAGGTGTCCTCCCATAAATACGCCTCAGAAATATGAATGAAAAAGCGTTTTCATGACTTATAATTATTGTATTCGAGCAAAGCTCTCCCCCGATGTATAATATTATGGCGAAACTATTCATAATCGGATTATTTCCATAAACAACGGGCATTGCTGAATATATACATACATATATTTAGAGAAAGATTTTATGACAAAGGCAACTTTAAATTTCAAATTTCATTTGACCCAAATAGTTTCTTACTATTCTGTGATGCTTTTCTAAATTGTAATGCGTTTTCAGCCGCATTAGAACTCAATCAAAACTTTTACAAATAAAATTGTATTAACTGTAATTTGATGGCCACTTTGGTGACTTTATTTATTGTATTTGCTCCTATGCATATAAATTGATTGGACATTAAATAGCCCAGGGGCAAATAAATATTCCGAATGTACTTTATCGAGACTTTTATTTGCAGTCGTTTACTGACAGGACAATGTTTGTTTATCATAAGCTATTTGCTTTCAATTTTCCCCACGGGATTATGTTTAAATATTTAATAACCGACACAGAGCCGAAAAAGAAATAAATTAAATGCGACGGAGGGTCGTCCAAAGTTGTTTGAGTGATTTGACGCTCGACTTGATTTTGTGGCTCGAAATAAAAAATATGAGGGAGAAGTTTTCAATTTTTGAGTGGCCCCATCTTAACCGCCCCTCACAATCTACTGTCGATGGGATGCCGTTCGAGAATCTGTGAAATTGAAGGGCGGCCAAATTAAAATCGAGGGCAGGAAGTGGAAGACAGACAGGAAACAGTCATAGAAATGCCAGAAGTAACTGTATCAGAATCTGAATCTGATTCGGACTCCAACTCGGACTCGAACTCGAACTTGGATGCGGAATAGGATTGGGATCCGCCGAGTTGGATGTGAATCAGCAGCACAGCGAGACGGAATGAAATTGAAGTTGTCTGGCTTTCAGCCTTTGGACTTGTTCCATGATTTCCCCACGATTTGGCCAGCGGTAACCTTGAAATGTTCTCTCTCAGCCACGGTTGCCAACTTTATAAGCGGATGTGACAATTGAATTGTCAGCAACGTACCGTACCGTACCGTACCGTCTTCCCCGATTTCTGAATCCTTGCTCACTTTTATGGATTCTGGTTTCTGGCTTCTGGCCTCTGGCTTCTGCCTTCTGATTTCGATTTAGGATTTCGGGTTGAGCTTCAACTTTGACTGCAGCTCAGCGAAATTTGTCATGTCATCTGCTCACTTCTGAGCCGGATTGGATTGCAGTGGCAAAAATAGTCGAGGCTTGCTATTTACAAGATTCGATTTAAATATTGTGAGTAATTTAGTGAGGCTGTTGCTAATGCCTGATTTATTCACCATATTAAATATCCCAGCAAATTTCCTTAGCTTAGACAGGTTTAAAAGAAAAAAGTGGCAATTTCTTTAAACTACTTGATTTTTACCCATATTTTGTCAATTATTTCTATTTATTATTTCCAATAGCCATTAGCCATTAGCAAGTCGTAGTTAATTCAAAAATGATCTAACCAGATGCACTTTTCCATTTTTGTGATTTGATTTATACGTTATATAAAGTGTTCCCACCAAATAGAGTCTCTCTTTTCGCTCAGTGCACAACGCTCGCCCACTCGCATTTGCCTTTTTCAATTTGATTCGTTTACAGATACAGCAAACACCATCCAGTAAATAGAAGCAGTAGCAGTTACAGCTCACTCGGACCCACTGCGATGGACTGTCGATAGTTTTCGCATTAGAAATGACTCGGGGCTACTTGTGGGTTAAGGGGCGACACGGGGGCTGGTCGTTGTGGGTTAAGGAAGGGGGTCTGGCACACTGTCCCCAGTATAAAGTCGGTGTGTAAGCACTCAGATAACAGCAGATATTGTGTGTTTGTTGATTTGTTTGTCTTTGTTCTCGTTTGTTTGTCGCTCAAAGCAGAATAAGAATTTTGCAAATAACTTAGTTGAAGTTCTCCATGATGACGACTACGATCAAAGGGGATGGAAATCGATGCTGGAGATCAATGGAGCCGTGTAACGCCTGATGTGCTTCTTTTTGCATCTGTGCATCACGCAAGAAAAACCATTGGGCAAGCGAACTGGAATATCTTGATTATTTATGAAGCTCTCAAGAAAATAGACTGTTGCAATATGCGTGTAAGGACAATTAAATATACAAGAACAGTTTTCGATTACGAACTGTTTTTTACAAACCATGTGGAAACTTTATCAGAAAAGGATTATTTTGGGTCCGCATTTTTTTTAATTTAGCCAGAATAAAATCACATAAAATAACACACTTAAGGTGCGTGTTTACTGGCAGGAAAAAGATGGAAGAACCAATTATTATGGGATCCGTCGTCAAGTCTCGCATAAATATCCAAAATCTTAGCAACATCTGGAACTTGAATTTTTGATTAACTTGAAAGCTTTGGCTCAATGCAGTTCAATGTTCTGTGGGACTTGCACAGCTGTGGTGTATATGCATTTCTATAAGTGGAGTAATAAATATTTTATTACAACCCCCTGGAAATCTGAGGACTTATGCGAATTTCTCACGAACTGCCGGCGGGTGAAACCTTTTGATTTTTGCACGAAAATTTGCTATTGCAATCCTAGCTCAACCGCAGCCATTTGCCACCCACTTTTCGTGTGTCGCGGTTTTTGTGGCGCCCTTGAGACAGACGCTTGCTTTGCCAAGCCCCCACCATCATTACCACCCATCCTCCCAGAGAGTGGGTGGGCAAATTAAAAGAACATAAAACGCTGCAACAGAGGCAGCGAGCGGGGTTGTGCTATAACCCCGTATAATATGTGCTGTATATATGCATTCATGTGCCTGTCTAGCAAGTAGGATATTGCGGTAATGTTTTTCATAAATATTAAGTCATTTGCCAGCTCGCTTTGCATCCAGCAGGGCATAAATCAAATCAAATCAAGACGAGAGTCAGCACGAGCGAGCGGATTGGTGGGTTGATTGGGCCGGGGACCACACGACGTATGCGTAATAAAGCACAACCCCAAGAAAGTCGTCAGCATTCGTCACCTCACTTCCCTGGTAACTGGGAATTGGTTCCATGCAGAGCGGCAATTTAATTGCACATTAATTGCAAACATCGTAAGCAATGGAATTTTTGCATATTTTGTGTTTCGGGATCGAAGTTCAAGTGCGACGGCAGTGCTTATAGATCGCAATCAATGTTAGCCATCCAAATGTCTTTAAGCAATATTATCATTATTCACATCAATACTGCAATTAATTTCTGCTTTTTTTTTAGAAATTTAAATTTTATCGAATAAAGCCCAGCCAGAAGCATCAGCTTTTTCACTTCAATTTTCCATTTCCGAATAGGAAATCCCCAGATAAATCATGTAAATGCAGAAGTATTTGCTAGTCGCTCTGTCGCCTACAACTCTGACAATTTTTCCACCGATTTTATCCATTGAGCTGATATAATTTTTCATGTATAATTTATGATTTAATTATAAAGAATTGCCAAAGCGGCTGCCTGTGCGCCTCGTCACAAAAGAAAGCAATTGAAAAGGCCATTGTGATTTATGAAAATTATGAGCCCAACTTTACCCACCTCAAAAAATATTTGGAGGGTTTGGGCGAATTTCATTTTCGCTCGCTTCTCACACCTTTTCATCGTTTTTATGCTAAAGTTTTTTAAGTGCCTCGTCGTCTGAGTTGCGTTGCCATTGTTGGATGAATCTATGGCAAAAAATAGGGAAATATATGTAAATATGCGTATAGATTTTCGTTTACAATTTGTTCAATCAACGGTGACTGAAATATGAATGAATTATATTTTTATACATATACACTTTGTGATTGTCTCCGTTTCAAAGGGAGCCAAAAGGGGGGAAAATACTTTTCCTTCCCAAAAAGTGCCCCTTATTCCTTCTTTCTTTTTTTTTTCTTTTGGTTCGCCCATTTACACGTCATTTACACTTTAACAGCTTAGCGCCTATACATGAAAAGTGGGTGGGGCAAACAAATTGATGTCGCTGATGATGCTGATTATAAGCGTCTCCTCGCCGGATTCCTTTGGGTTATTAAACTTTATTGTTGTTTGGGATTTTCCACGACCGCCCCGCCCCTCCCCGACCGTCGCTCATTTCCCATTTTCCGCCCTGCGGTTTATCAGCTCTGTGGAAATCGCAAATCATTTATTATGAATATACACAGAATTTGATGTATTTAATATGCCAGGCACAATATTGTATCGATTGAGTGGAAAGATTTCTAAAACCGGCTATTTTTATACCCGATACTCGTAGAGTCCTTTTACTCTACTCTATACTAGAATCGTTGAAAAGTATGTAACAATACAGAAGGAAGCGTTTCCCTACTATATAAAGTATATATGTATATTCTTGACGAAATTTCGCTTTCACATTCACACTAGCCAAGTAAGCGGTATCTGATAGTCGAGGAACTCGACTATAGCATTTTTTTTTTGGTTTATATTTATGTTTTATGATCGAACGGGTGTATTTACACGGTTCACTGGTTTGCCAGTATACACGTATAACAGATTTGAAATCATAATTTAAACTAATTGTTTGCAGAGCTATTAAATATTAATAAAGCTAATTTGTCATTAAAATTAAGATAAGGCTTAAACAGAACGAACAGAACTTAAATTTAAGTGATTGTTTTTCGCATAGGCTTTAGTTGGAAATGAAGTCCGTGGGTCATGGCATTGTTTGCTTTTTTCTGAATAATTAAAAACGAACTCATTGTGACTGATTTGAATAATATTTGCATTGGCTGCAAAAATAAATGTGCTGGAAAAATTCTGTTCAAAACTAATGACGACGCCGATGATTGAGTGAACTTTGAACGAATTTATCATAAATCCACACAGGGAAAAGTTGACAAATGATATATTTTCACTGGCGGCGCAAGAAAATGCACACGTGTGTGGGTCGTCATCGTGTTAAACCACAATTGAGCATAAATTTATATTTAATTATGAATAAATTTTGCGATCGCATTAAGTTTTGCATTTTCAACTCATCGCCAAAGTCCGCCCATAAAAATCGCCAAATGTTGAAGACCGAACCGAAGTAATATCCTGTAAATTGAGTGGTTATAAAAAATATGAATTAATTGTGCAAAAATTATTGAAATTAGCCCGAGTGCGAAAAATGCAGTCTCAAGGAAACACTAGTTAGATATAAATATCATAAGTCTTCTCCGATTTCTTCTGTATCGTTATTATATTGGCATTCAACTCATTCGCATTTAATTCATGGACCCATTTGGTCGAACATGCCCGCTGGCTGTGTCCTGTTTTTTACAATGGGCCCATACAATGGCCGTAATGATGAGCCCCAAAACTCCCGGCTTTCATTCAGACTCGGATAGTAAATCAAGAGATAAATATTCACCCTCACACAGGCACGGTCATGCAAACACACAGATACTGGTGTGCACACTAGGGTGACCAAGGTACATACAATAGATGTATGTACATATATAGGCGAAAATACGAAACCAATTACTTTTAATTGCTGGCTAGGGCTGAAGCAGCATATAAATCATTCTCGGTGTTTTGCGCACTGATACTGTAATTATATACTATATATTTTTATATTTGGAATTTTGTATAACTTTGCTATTAAACCCAACGATTTGCTCTTCAAATTTCAATCATTACTTCTGATTATCAATTTGCAAAGGAATTTAGTTTCGAGTTTTGCTAGATTAAACATACTCGTACTATCGCATATTGGGGCATTGTGTATGTAAATTTAATTTATGTAACATGTATTGTGAATGAAAAAAAGGAAAAGGTTCATTAAATGCTTGGCTGTAGAGATACACCCTACTAAAAAATATATATATGTATACATATATGCAGTATGAATATCGAGGCATTTCCCTTTGGCGAGTTCACAATTCGTTAAATGCACTTCAAAATTTATTTATGACGCAACAGCAGGCGGCAAATAATAAACGACTTCGCTGAGGTCAGGGGTCGGTTTTCCCAGGGGGGGGGGGGGGGTTGGAAAGCCGCGACTGCGTCAGCATTTCAACTTTGACATGTAGCGCTGGGCGAAATGAAAAGGGGGCGTGGATCGGATCGGATCGGATTGGATTGGATTGGATTGGATTGGTTTGGAACCCATTCCATGGAGTAAATGTAGGAGGAAGTAGTTGGCGGTCCTCACCGGTTCGCATTTAATTGCACATCAAAATTAACTTTAATTTCGTTTTAATTGCTAAACACGATTCGGTTTTTGTTTATTATCCGATTTTGCAATGGCGAGCAATGAGCGCCGTGCAACAATTGTCCGTTGTCAATTTAATACGCATTAGGCTTTGTATACATTTTTTTGGTTGTTTTGGTTTTGCGCATAACTCAATAAAATTTGACGGCGATCTGTCAGATAATGTGTCAATGTCAAAATGTCAATGGGAAAGAATATGTCAAGGGGCTTGCCACCATAAATGTCAAAAACTTGCCTCGATTGGTTTTTCTTTATCAGCTTAACCTCATTTAAGATCTCGCAGTTTTTTTGAATGTTTGTTTATTCAATTGTGCATAGGACGGACACGCATGGAATAGCATCCCTTTTAAATAAAATATGGTTAAAAATAAACCATAACTATTTATGTGTTTGTTGCGACTTAAAAACAATGTTTCTCACTCGTTTTAAAACCAAAAGCAAAGGCTTTTAGTGGGATTGGAGGCATTTTTTGGGTCAGAATGTTTACCGAATTCCAAATCCGGATCCGAATGTCTCCAAACAAAATTTCGGACTGGGAAAATTATGCAAATATTTCGCAAAAGAGGAGAGAGATCAGCGTGGAGAACATATTTTTGTCTCGCAATCGTTCCGTTTGTTGATGTCGAGGCTTTTAAACAATTTGGCCAGCATGAGCGTGTCTCTATGTGTGTGTTTACGTATGGAAATGGAGGGAAATGGTGAATGCTAAATGGGGAAAATGTTGGGAAATGGGGCTGGAAATGAGCGACGGAGGGCGGCGTATTGGTGTAGGTTTGTTAGCCACATGGCCACTGACACATGGCGGGCATAAATCTTGCATGCGGCGTATGGCAAATGAATGCGCCAATAACTCAATAAAACAAAAATGACAAAAAAATCATGGCTAACAAAAAAAAGAAAAACAATAAAGAAGGGAAACCAACATGGCGCTGCTGATGCTGCATGCAGCTGCCACTTCCGGCGGCCATTGCTGACTGTCTGGCAATTGACTTCCGTTTTAAATTTTGCACAACTTCCTGTCTGCCCTGTCCCGCCCTGGCCATATCCGCATCTCCATTTTCAAATTACTACAGAAAAAGTACGAAAACGTTGCAAAACACAGAAATTCGGTTGGCCACATTTGATGGAATGTGGCAGCGAAGGATGCGGAACAGCGAAGGATGCGCCACTGGCCAAAAGGAACGCGACCTTGACAAAGGTGCCAGCAAATATGACAAAATGGCCGCCAGGCGGCGACTCAATGAGCTCGGGCCAACCAAGTAAACAACAACAAAGCCCTCAGCGCAAAATATGTAGAAAAATGTGTGCCACATAAAATGTTCATACTTCTTGGGGGGCAGTGAGCAAGGGGTATGTGGCATGGGACAACATTATAGGAGGTGACAAATCAAACAAAGCCCGGCTCCTCTTATCGACTTAAAATTAGTTTTATATTTCTAGGAACCTTTTCCGCTTAAAAATAACTATTATTTGTATATAGATGACTGACTATTTCCTACGATTGTATTCAATAGTGAAACAGTTTTCTGATTTTCAAATATTACGTTTTAGTATCAACACATTATGAACCTGATGCTTTTAGTAATACTTTAGAGGGTATGACACATGCCCGTTTTCTTTGCATAGTTTTTTCCCTGTTTTTCTCGTTGCTGTATGCGGCAAAAACAAAAGAAAACCACAAGCGAAAACAAAAAAATGCGCGCCAAATGCAAACAATGACAAAACGCCGGCAGAGGCAGCGGCAGAGGTCGCCAAGTGTCGACAGACAAACAAGGGGGGGGGGGGGGTGATGGGGTTGTTGTGGTGGTAGGTAAAGGGGGAAATGGCACCCAAAAGTGGCAAAACAAGTCAGCGTTGCAGCTACCCAGCAGCAGCCACCCATCACCCCTTTAGCAAAATGAGGTCGGCGCCATATATATTTTTGTTGCTTTCGGCTTCTTCTTTTTTTTTTCTTTTTCTATCTCGCTTTGTTGATGCTCTTGTTGTTTTTTTAATTTTATTTGCACTCGCTCCACTTGAAATACATTGTGCTGCCATCGCCAGCGTCGCCGCTGACCCCTGACCCCTGCGAAGGAGCACCGCATTTTGGGCGCACGAGGACGGGTACGAGAACTGTGTCACCGGCGCGAAGTCGCAGAGATCCTCATAAAGCCAAAGACAGAAAGACTAATATGCACTCAGACTTGCATTCTAATTTTAACTTCAGGCTCACTGAGAGCAAAGAGTCACCAAAATCGACCTCCAAGTCGCGCTTAGATATCCCGTTTGGAAATGTGTAAAAAAAAAGACTTTATTTTTGAAGTGGAAGTAGATTATCGAACTATCTGCCGCGTGAATGTGTGCTTTATCCTGCTTGAAGGACTTGCAATGGTATCAATGCATTTCCCTTGCACCCGCTTTTCCCTAAAAAGCCAATAAAAAAATGACCGAAATAAGCACGTGCATATACGAGTATACTCTTTAATGGCTGCCAGATGGCCGTAAAAGATATCGCATATGAACTTCCGCCTGAACTTGCTATCCAGATGCACACCATATCCAGATAGACACGGTTAAGGCAGATTTCATTTCATTTTCCACCTGTGAAAGGCCACTTCTAAATGAAATTGCCTGAAACTGGATCCCAGAAATGGAAAAACTTTATGGTGACCCCTTTTGCTGCTAGCTGGCTGGCTCGCTGGGCAAAAAAAAAAACACACTAAAACAAAAAAAAAATATATATAGAAAAATGGGGCCAGGCAATTGCATCCTGCAGGGCCCCGCCCACCGCCCACCGCCCCTGCCTTCTGATTTATGCTTTGACCTTTTCCGCAGGCAGGGAAAATTTCTCTCGTTTTGTTCTGCGCCTTTTTCGTGCACTTTTTTCTCCTACTCATTTTTGAGCTTAATTAGCGACGTTAGTCGGCAAATGGCATTAGTGGGTTAATTAGGGGCAGACACACTCGTACATGTATGTATGTATGTATGTATGTGTATGTACGATTATCAATGTGTGTCAACGTATATCTTTTTGGCCTAATGAGCCTCGGAGGACTTGCGGACGGGAAATGGAAATGGGTGGCAAACCTCAAGTCAACACATTTCCTGGCCTTTTTTCCAGCTTTAATTTGATTTTGATTAATTGAAGTGCCGCTTGACAAAATCCAATTAATTAATCTGATTGAGAGATGGACGAAAACACATGATTCCATCCATTTTGCGAATACAAATTGTTGTCTAATTTAGAGAGCTTCCGTAATTAATTGGAGCGGATGAGATTGAAAATATTTGATTTATAATAAATGCCTCTGGTTAGGCTTGCATTTTTATTTGTATTTTCGAAGCCAACCAAGTTTTGTTATTTAATAATCAGTATGTATGAGTTTTGAATCTCTTTTTGATACCAACAAAACACATATCTTTAATGTTCGAAACTAATATTTACCAATGGCAATCAGGTTTCTTCATTGCCTTTTCCTACCCCTTGTTGTTCTTTTAAAATCGTTTTTAATAACTTTATGCAATCTATCAATCAAAGGAATAAGCCTTTTCAGCTGATAGAATTGGATTTAAAAAGTTTAATTGTTGGAAAATCTCAATCAGAATGAAACCCAATTAATTGAATGACCAAAATAATAATTTCTCTGCTCATTGTGTCTGTAAATTTGATTTGAATGCAGATAACAGAGCCCAGTGTGGCAAATAAATAGATTTCGAATGCAATTTCCGTTCACTTTTGTCCACAAAAATAGACAGGAGACTTGAGCCCAAAGCCATGGAGTAATGAAACGAAAGCTGAGATGATGAAAAAATATCAGAAGGACTTACGCCTGACCAAAAACTGCAATTTATGTGATTACAACGTATAGGCAGTATGTGGGCCAACACGGCACACCAGGCCGAAAAATTCGCCAGAAATTCGGAAAGAGAATCCATAACAATGCAGTTTATCAAAACAGATGCAGCAAGGACGAAAGGACACAGACAGCTACAGCTACATAGGTGTGTGTGTGTGTGTGCACATTGGCTTGTGTGTGTGCGTGCAAGAGAGAATTTGGGTTATCCTCTCGAACACAACGACAACTACATTTTGGGGCCACTCTCACCTGGGCTATGCTGCTGTGCCAATAAAATTAAAATATTTTTGACATAAATCAAACTCCAAATTGGGCCAAGCGAAAACAAATGAGTTGACAATAAACGACTGTCCAGACACTTGGTCATACATACCCTGGACCAGCCGTGGGAATATGAGATTTCTGGCCATCATTTGATTAAATTCTGCCGTGTCTTTAAAGACATTTTCTTGAATAATATATCAGTGTACATTTTGAATGGTTATATAACGAAGTTACTTCTTTTTTTTCTGATCTCACTATATTTATTTTACTATATTTTACTATACACTTGAAAACATTATGAAACATAAATTTAATCGTTTATAATTATATGTAGCAAAAATAATGATCGCAATACGGTATTTCAAAGTGACTTGCCCATCTATATTTTTTGTTTAGAAAGCATTTTTAAAGTTACACACCAAATGCTGTAGATGCGCTGTCTTTTTATTTTAACATTGCTTTTCCCCAAATCAACACAATGGGCAATTTATAGTTGAGCTGCCTGCAAATGCAGCCTGTCTTGCTATGGAAGAAATTGCATTTCATTGTTGATTTGGATATTTCTCTAATGGTCATTGGTCTGTCCGAAGTTTGCTGGCGATGCGTGCAACTTACATTGAAAGAAATTTTTTTCGTAATGAACATTTGTCAACAATAAAAATATATTTCTAGAAAACTTATTCGGAAGTCGTTTGGAATTTGTAAACGAATATTTAATGATCGTGTTCTTATCAATTTTACTGAATTCGTAGGGCTGGAATCTGGAATCTAGCCCGAATGCTGGCCACTTTTTCGGCCAGTGTAGGCATTAGCTGTCGGCTTGAATGGCCGTCTGGTCGGTCCGTTCCGTTTCGTTCCGTTCCTCTGTCCCTGACACCCTGACAGTTGCTGGCTCGCTGGAAATTGAAAATTGATATGGCATTGCTTGTGGGTTGCCCCCATCCGCCCATCGGTTCGTCCGCCCATCGGTTCGTCCGCCCATCGGTTCGTCCGCTCTTCAGCCCCGTCAGTTTTCGTCGCCCCACGATTTCCCCCCTTAATTTTGCACGCCCCTCCCCTCCTCACCGAATCGTTGGCTGTTATCGTCAGGCGTCTGTGTCGCGTTTTTAAAACATTACCATGCACTTATAGTCGGAGCAGCATCTGAAGCATCAGAAGCCCTAAACGAGCGCAAATAGTAATGACAATGCCGCACAGTGGGATCAATTGCAGTGCAAGTGCGCACTTTAATGTCCTCGAGTGTGTGTGGATGTAACCGTTTGTGCTCGATAATCCCTGCGGTGCTTGCGGTTTTGTTCCAGATGCCATATCGAATGTTTGTGAAAGCTGAAAAATTGAGCAAAATACTGGACGAACCTGATACATTTCCTGGGTGCTTATGTCGGCAATTGGGTCAAGCACATAATGGATATTTTAAAAACAAGATTACTCGTCAAGGGCATTGAATGCGCTTTAATATAAAGTAACTAACTTCATAATGGCGTACAAATGAGATATTTAGTGAGTCCCAAAGTTAAGGGCGAAATAATTTAAGGATTTTCAAAAAGTCTGTCCGTAAAAGTCCACCGTACAGTGTTTGCGCTCTATGCGCACTCTAAACTGCAGTTGCAGTTGCAGCCCTGCCATCAAACATGTACAACTCTTTCCGTTTCCGCTCTGCATAAGTGTGTGTGTGTGTGTGTGTGTATGTGGATGGCGGGCTGGCATATGTGTGAGTGGGCCTCCATATATTTTGCCGGAGTCTGTGTGTAATTTTACTTTTTCCGACTGCAGCGACTGCTGCTGCTTCATCTGACATGATTTCCGCATGTCGTTTGAGTTTTTCTTGCCGCCGAATTTTTCTTCGTTTGCTTGATTTTCTTTTTTTTTTTCCGCCTTCTGCTATGGCTCGCTTTTTATGTATGAATGAATAATAATAATAGGGAAACACTATTTCAAGTGCACAGCTTTTGATTTGAGGCATTGTCTTCGAAATGATTTCTACAAATGCTAAAATTTTTTATTGGCTTGAACAAGTTTTTTTCCCCCTTTTTGATTGACAACTCCAACGTACAGCTCCTATTATTGTGACCACTGCTATGCGAATAAGTTAGACTCTATTTTTTCGGGTGCTCGTGTGCTCAATTTCAAACAAAAAACGCCAGTTTATGTTGATGTGTGCATGCTTTTCCTGTCGCGCTGCTGCTGCTGCCGCTGCCATTGATATCGCTGACGAAATTGAGAATTATTATGTTTAAACGTGTGTGGCATCGCCGCCATTCGGGCCTTAGCGTTGCCGCCGCGTTTCCCTGCCTTTTCCCGGCTCCCCTCCTTCACGACCTTTCCCGCGACATTCCTCTCATTCCTCGCCGAAATTCGTCGGGTGACATGCGAGTTGGCATTGCATGTGCTGCTGCCTTCTGTTGCAGACTTTGCGGCGCTTTCTTCAAATTAGATTGCCTTGTGATGACTTTAATGCAAAGCCCACTCACAGACACCCGCACACCATACATACCCACACACATGCAAACAGCGAGCTGTCAGCCACAGTTAAACCTATACAAACACAAATGGCAGGCCAGGAAATGGAGTAGAACTTTATTTATTAAATAAAAGCTGATGCCTTGCCTTGCCCAGCTAGAGCTTGACTTTTTCTAAGCTGATAATGTTCTAATACAGCTAATACAGTTTTTTAAATTGCGAAAAACCAATGCTATACTCTTCACTCGAAGAGTAGAGTTAACCTAGATCCCTTGAAAGAGCGCGGAGTAAGCGAAAAGAAATGCATCCAACACAGTAGTTCGATTTGCTGCTTGTTGTATATCTCAACTTTCTTTGCATTTTGAGTAACGCGTATCTAATAGTCGCGGTACTTGACTCTAAAACTTCATTGTGTGGATATATTGCCGTTATGTCAAGTATAATAATTGAATTGAATCAAAACATCACGTGGTACCATTTGAATACAAACATGTTATCAAATTCAATAGCGAAACTAAAGGTTAAAGGGCAAAGTATTTCTATCGAAAAAAAAAAACGCGATCTCAGTCTGACGAATATGACGTAAAAGAATATGTATTCTGATTTTCATTTCTTCTTTCATTAAAGTACAGCGTACACACGGTGTATTTCTGTGCCAATCAATAATAATCGTTTTGGGATCCCATGCCCCTTAACTAATTAATTAATTAATTTAATTAAATAAGCATCGAGCCCTGTTTTCCATAGATCGTGGTCTTACCTCTGCGATTGCATAGGCTGCAGTTAAAGCTGCTACAGGGCAATCAATAGAAAATGGCAACAATTCTGGCTCGCAGGACGAGACAAAAGTCAATGCCATGTCCGTGCGGCTATGAGGCACTACGGCAGCATAGATGCGATGTATGTACGTGTAGTGGTGCGGCTGTGTATCGCACAAAAGGGTCTTTGTTGAGCGCACACAGATGCACAGTAGTTACACACAGATACTCGTACTGGTAAATACAGGGCGCCTCTGACTTGCTGCCAAAGGCTAATGAAGGCAGAGGGAGCCGGAATGGGGCCCTGAATTTAGAGGAGGACATGCCAGGATGCACTTGCCACTTGGCAGTGCACAGCTCCAGTTGCTGCTGCTCATATGCCTAGGCCATGTTGACATCAAACAAACAAACAAACAAGCAGACAAACAAATACACAGCAACACAGAAATACACATAAACACAAATAGAGAGGCCGGCAAAAGAGCACAGAAAACGGAAAACTGGAAAAAAACAAACCGAATAAAATTTGTATAAACTGATCCGAACTCAGATTTGTGCAAGTCCGAAATGGAAAACTCGTGTTCGGATGTTCAAAACTTTCATTTCGAAATAGGCAAATGGTTCGTATCCCCCAAGTTGAAGTGAGTTCGCAAATGAACTTCTAAGTCAACTTGAGCCGAGAAATGTGCAAGGAGTGCGCGTTGATTAATCTATGCTTAAGTTTTTCTCCAGTGAAAACTACATTAAGCTAAGAGACGCTGCTTAAAAATGTTCTTGTATCTAAATCGAAATATTTAAAGCCGTAATATACTTACTATAAAATTAGTGCGATGGTGAATATGATTTTAACCAAAGCTTAGGTTTTATTCGAATATATTTTTGAAAGTTAGGCTGCAATTGAAGCATTTGAAAAAAGCTTATTTCTGTTGGTCCTGCCAACTCCGTCTGAATTTCCCCCCCAATTTTCCATTTCGCATTTCACCGGAGGCGAGAGGAAATATTAATTATGCCAGATGCAGCTGCTGCCGCCGGAGTAGCTGGGGATTCCCGTCTGCGGATATTGCATCTATCCCTGCCCCCAAAAACTTGCGGATCCTGCCGTTGAGCGGGCTAATCAGAAATCATGGAAGATAGTCCGGAATCCTCGGCATTTTCCCGCATCAAACAGCCGGTCTCTCTCACTCTCTCACTCTCTCTCTCTCTCTCTCTCTCTGTCTCTTTGAAGCCATTACGATATTTATGTAAATTTATTGAGCAACAAGCAGATTTCAATTAAAACGCAATGCCGACGGATTTAATAAAGGCGTATACGAAAAGGGGGAGTGGCTGGCGACAGGCAAAATAACTTTAAATTAATTAAAAACGCGCCGGGCAAAAATGTTTTAAGCTTGCGATGGCAACAAACGCGGGCGTCAAGGAGTTTTTGCGGCAATCTCAAAAGGGGGCTGGGAAAATTCAGCAGGACTGGGAAAATTGCAGCGGGAAACGCAGGGGACTGGCTGAAATTACGGGAGAGAGGACAGCACACATCTTCGCTGGGGTAGCAGCTTCTACGGGCTGCCACGGCGCATCAATGTCGCGAAAATTAATTGAAACGAAGGCAGGAATTTTCGCAAGGACTTTTCCGAGGGTTTTCCGCGAGGCCGAAGCTGCCGCCGATGCGCGGAAAATTAAATAATGAAGATGCGTTCCCATGTCTCTGCCAGCGAGGATCCTCCGTTGGGCGAAAATAGTTTTAGGCGGGCGCATGGCAATGAAATGAAAATTTCAGTATTTCACCAGGAAAATGGAAACTGTACGATGTGTAAGCGAAATTTAAGGCACCGTTGAAAGCTTTTTCGTGGCGAAGAACGAGAATACGGTATTATTTGAGAGTTGAGCTAAGCTAATGTAAATTAATTAATTATAAATTTTAAATTAATAATAATAATGTTTGGTGATCTTGAGTACTATTGTACTTCCTCGATCCATTGTTACATAAGAAATCTCTTGTGCTCCACTGGCGAATGCAGACCTGATTTATACACTGGCACTGAATATTTATGTTGGTTTTTGGCCACTGACCAGTTGGGGAAAATGCGAAAGAGAGAGAGAGAGCGATGAGGGCTGCGAAAGAGACGGGTGGAAGGTGGAAGGTGGAAGGTGAAAGAAGAAGAGAGCTTAAGCCAAAACATTACCGCACGTCCGCAAAGCTCCGCTTCAGTTCAGTTCTTGTCCTCTGACCCCCGAAAAGTTGCAGCCAACAAATGAAATTAAGCAAATAAATTTTGAGGCGGATTAGTTGAGGGACAAACTGCTGAGGCGTGAGTGGGCGGGGTGCGGAAAATAGGGGGAAAACAGGGGGAAAACAGGGGGTAAGATGGCGAGGACAGAGGACAATGGTACGGGATAAAAACAACTGAAACGAACTGCGGAACGTTTTGCGGCTTAGCGAGTTATCAGGCAAGTCGTTTAGCCTTTCCTATGTTTTTTTTATATGGCACCCGGCTACCTTCTGCATTTTCCTCCGGCAGACCCAAGAAAATTGCACACGAAATTGGAGTTTTCGAGTTGAAAATTGGAAGTCGTGCGGAGTGGAAGACTACGCTCTCCCATCGAGGCAATTAAAATGTTGAGTCCTCGTCGTGGGCCAGGCCAAATGCGTCCGGGCTTGAACTCCAACCCCTTGCGGCTGCCCCATTATCCTGCCACAATTTTTCCGCACTCCATATGTGGAAAAGTGGCGGGGAAAACAAATCCAAGCTCTTTATTCACTCAGCAGTGCAGGCAAGAACTTAACCTCCTCTCGATAGTTTGATACCCAGGAAAATGGACAGAGACGTGAATTAAATGCTTAGGGAATGAAGAGAGAAATAGATCTGTTGATTTTTATCAGGAAACGAGTATTAATTTTTAAATATTTATATTTATTTATATTTTTTTATTAATATTATTTTGTTTTTAGCATTTTAAACATTATATTATTATTCTGTGAGATAAAAATTCACTCTGATCTTATTTTGGCTTATGCTTAATACCCATACCCACATGGAATCACTGACAATTGAGAAATAGGTGCGAGGGAATCAATCCAAATTAAGAAAATGGAATGCTTTTTGATTTGATTAAGTGCAACACACTGCGAGGACATTCAACTCGGGCAAAGGATTATCGATGATGATTGATTCGATGCGTTTCTGAGATGCAAAATGTGCCTAAGTGTTGACGGTATTAATCAAACGAGTGCCGTAGGGATTTGTGGTTTTATTTTCAGAAGTGCTTCGAATTTCAGTTTAAGGAACATAAAAGTAAGATATAAGATTATTGTAATTAAACTAAGTGATTATAACCATAATTGATGCGATCATTGGATTTCAGTTTTTAAGGTTTAATAATTGTAGATTAAGTATAATTTTCAGTTATTTCGATTGCTTGCTGAGTTTTGGGTTCTCTGATTAAATTGGCTCCGAAGTTCTGGGACATATTTACCCTTAGCTACCCCAAAGTGCATTAAAACTAACAAAAAATTCAAAAAATCCTTTTCTCTGTCATTGCAGGTGAGTGCAGATTCTTTCATCTTCATTTCGGTTCGTTTCACTTCCCCGGACTAAGCCGGGCCAAAAAGAATAAGGACAACGGGGAAGACAAGACGGTAAAATGGAAAAAAGCCGAAACTTTTTTCGTACAACTTTGTTTGGCTTTGTCTGCGGCTCGGCCGTAAGTAAGTAAAAGCAAATTTTTTTCGCTTTTTCCGGATGCGTTTTTCTTTCTTCAGCCATATTTTCCGGTGTTTGTATGTGTTTGCGTTTGTGTGAGATGGGGGCTGAGCCGAATATGTCAATGATAAATGGCATAATCTGTTTAGCCCACAACAAACTCGCACAAGCCGCCCCCGTTTGCCCCGCGGCCCTAATGATAATGCACAAAAATTATGCTAATAGCTTAATGCCATCGCACTTAAGCGCTAAGACAGCAGCGCCCAACACGACAGCGCCCAGACGAAATCTCGTCCTCAGAAGTTGTGAGTTGTGATTTGGACTGTGTGTTTTGCATACCCTCTCGGGGGATATATATTTACTGTATCAACAGTGAAGCATCTAAGGTTTAGCTTGATAAAAAAGAATTAGAGTTATAACGTTCTTTTGATCATATGACATCTAAAAGGTATCTTTAATACAAGTTTGCTAACTTTCCTGTTTTCTCCATCTGAGGTATTAAATTGGTACAGCACAAAAGCTGTCTCGCCAATATAGGGCATACCCAATTCGTTGCACTTTTTCGAAGATGGCATTAATTTAGTTTCGCCAGCCTGTTCTGTTGTCGTTTGTCTGTCGACGCTTCCAAAACTTGGCTTCACTTCTGGTCTGGTCTGGCTCGGACTTTCGGATTTGGACTCTGCTTGCCCAGTTTTGTTAGCTGACCCCAACACGGGGCATTTTGGCAGCTGGGACCACAGCAACAACGGCCATTGCAGTGGGCGCAATTGGTTTTGGCCGGACCGAGCGCTCTTGGCCGAAATGGGAAAAGCAACTTTCCTGGCCTAATGTGCGACTCCAAATGGCCGTCGTTGCTCTTGCCATTGTTGTTGTGTTGCTATGGCCGCTGCACAAACTTATGGCCGAGCGAAACTTTCGTGAAAGAATCATTTTTGGATTGGCACAGATGTGACAAGAGGATATACACAACAAGGACTGAAGAAGAAGAAGATGGCGTGGGCCGAAGAAGTGGCTGGGACTCGAGGAAATGAAATGATCATAAATCCAGGCAGTGAGGGAAAATGTGCAAGGCAAGATGAACGGAACGGAAAAAGCTTTCAACCATTATCTTTGACGTTTCATTTTGGAGTTTAGAAATAGGAATATGCATCATCAAGACGGTATGGAAAAAAAAAGACACATAGCTCCAATGTACGAATAACTAAAAGTGCAAAAATAACAAAGGCGCAGAGTTCAAACGGAAATTGCAGTATAATTGTTTATAAAAAAAATTTCTAAAACAATATTTTCCTGTACTGCAAACTAAACCGAACTTTTTAGGCGAACATAAAAGCTAAAAATGGTAAAAACCCAGCCAACCGAATGGAAAAAATTAAAAAGAAAAATTAAAAGAAATACCCAAGTCGTACTCGCAAAAAGGGGTTGTAAAACTCAGCAAAAAAAAAAAAAACGGAGTAGTGTTGCAAAGCAGAAAAAACCAAAGATAACCAAAGGGGAATTGCGAAAAGCGAGCAGTCCCATGAGCACATGAAAAACGTTTCAAGAGCTGCGTCAGCGGGAGAAATGATTTTTTAAGTACGCATCCAACAAGCAACGAAGAACGAAGAAAAATTGGATAGCCCGGAAAAACACTAATAGTGCAATGCAACAAATAACGACCAAATATCCATCACCGCAGCGGAGTCCAAGCAAAGGCTTCTCCAATATTAGCACAAAATGCGGGGGAACGTTGTAAAAATACCAAGCAATGATTTTGGGAAATCACTTAGCAGCACATGAAAAGTGCCAAATCAACTGAAAAGCGCATAGCGAACGGGGGAAATGCGGGAAATCCCCCGACGAAGTCGATGAAGATGAAGCCGCAGACGAAATATTAAATGATTTGCAGCAGATTTTCCGTGCACAAACCGAATGTGTGTATGTGTGTGTGTGTGTGTGTGTGTGCCTTAGGGGCATCATAAGCAGCCAAAGGATTCGTAGTCGTGGACTAAAGGCAACGAGAGTGCAATCGTGTCGGGCAGCAGCTAAAGTGAAAAGTGCAGCGCCTTCCACTGAACACTGAACATTTTCGAGGGATTGCCCATCGTTATGTATGCATTTCCTAATGCCCTCAAAATGGGCATTTTCTAGCGATCTAGTGATTGTCCTTTCATCACTTATTTTGGGATCAAATCAAACTGTGGCTAGGAAATTCGTTTCAAAAACCCTATTTCTTTAAAGATGACGACAATTAATGGATCATGTTTCAGTTAGTTTCCCTATTGGCTGTAATGCATTAAAGATTTAGTATTCCCAGACTTAGCTGAGCGACCCTGTGTAAGAGAGTGCAAGGCAAAGGGGCAACGCCATGTGGAACGTAGAAAAACACAGCACCAGTACCAGCACCCATATTAACACACACAAACACATAGGGAGATTGCTTTGGAGTTTATTGAGCCTGACATTCAAGGGGGGCATTTGGGGCAGTTCATTTCATTGGCATTATGATTGGAAGCTGTCGTCGTTTGCCTCAAATTGTGCAAGTTCTATGGATGTGGTGGCTGTGGTTCAGTGCCCACTGGGTGAGGCTGCATTTGAGGATATCCGAAAATTTCGCACAAACGGAAATGACAAAAAAGGTACGAACGTGGGTGGGTTGGGTCGTGCACTCAATGCTGACCGCAGGTCAACGAGGGCTATAGAGGGTTATGGTGGGTTAAGAGGGATTTTGGGAGTGGCATTTTGGGCGTTTTTGTAAATTTCTGGCTACACAGAGAGAAGCGATACGGGGAGACACTGGCAAAAAGCTCGAGAGCTAACGAGATGGATAGCTGGATAGCTGGATAGCCAGACGACACATTTGGCACATCAGCAAATGATGTGAAAATGTCATTTCCAGGCGCAACTGCCAAAGGTAATGGCCAAAAATGGAACAAGGGCTCCTACATCCAGAGTCCTGAATCACAGGATCCCAGTGCCCACACACACACATCACATGGCACTAAATTTGTGGCAAGCGAGCGCAAAAAGGTCCACAAACTGCGAACTTAATGATGGGTAAAGAGGATTCAAAGGCGGGGCTTATCAAATTGCGCATACATGGATGTCGCACAGCTTCATTAGGGCGCTGCGATGATATGCCCATACCCGTGCCACCCAGTTTACCATTTCATTCCCCTGAATGAATGGCAGCAAATCAAATTAAATTGAGGCACTAAAATCTGTTGCCTACTTTTGTGGGAAATGGAACAATTGCGTGACTTCCTGTCCGCCCGGCTCTTTGCTTTCGTTTTTGTACCCCGCCATAGAACCTTTGCCCTTTTGACCACTTTTAACCACTGGCAATTGGCAGAAACGCTACTAATTTGGTTGAATGTTTGATTGAAGTTTGGCCAACAGCTCTGACCGATAGGTTTAATTATATCTTGTTACGAATACAAGACCTTGGAACATCAAATTTTTGGGTGTGATTACCTCTGTTGACTCTACTTACAATGGCCATTCGAAAGTGGAGTGGTATGTTTGTTTCCGTTGGTATCACCACTCAATAACTATTGTATTTAAAAAACTATATTTGAATTTTTGAACAATATACTAATTTGAGATATAAACACAATATGACATATAAAAGCCAAGCACTTAAGAAAGAGGCCCAAGCATCTTCAGATCTTCAAAATAAGTCTGATGTAAACAGGACCACTAGAAAAATGATTACCGCAGGGCCGCTTTGGCCCTTTGACAGTGTTCGTGGAACATACGCATATTCTTCTGGTTTGATGGATTTATCCTATCCGGTTGAGTTGGATGCAAATGCGAAATTAACTGCTGACCTCTTCCACCGCATTTTCGATGATGTTGTCCTGCGCCTGGAGAGTCGGTCCCATTCTGGTTATCACCATTTCCTCCAACTTCAGTTGATTAAGCCGTGCGATCGTTTGAATATCGGTTTCGATTGAAGGCAGGCTGCGCTGCCTCCCAGAGTTCAGATCGATCAGGAGTTCCAATATCCTGCGCAGAATGGTCTCCTGGATGGGTGCAAACTTGTGCTCGGAGCGGCTGACAATATCCATCAATTGAGAAGCCTTTTTGAACTTGCCACTGCACATGTGGACCATTACACTATGGGGCATTTGGCCTGTTTTTTTTTACAAAAATGTGTTTTTCACAAGTATGCAAATTTGCTGTATTTTAGTATTAGTATATTGGAAATACTTTAAACTGTTATGTTACAGCCCGAAAAAGTTAATTTAACAGCGCATCATTATAATAACAGCTGTTAAAGTCAGCTGTTGCGAGCACATACCACGTGGCTGCATTGCGCGCAAAATTTAGCTTCCACCAGAAGTCATTGAAATTTAAGCTTGCGAATTTGAACCTGATAAAAATTCTTCAGACTCTACTGATTGTGAAGAGGAAGACGGTTATGAATTATACAATATTAAAATTAAAAATAAACTTTAAAAATATATTATTAAAAAAAAAACAAAAAAAAAAAAAAAAATTGGGGCGGAGTTGGGGCACGCCCACTTTTCCAAAATATTCCTGGAGGCATGTGTAACGCATAAAAAAAATTCATCCAAATATCTCCAATAGTTTAGGAGGTATTAATTTTTGTAAAAAAAAACAGGCCAAATGCCCCATAGTGCATTATTAGGTCCATATTTTTGAGCTGCTGACTTGTCAGCCTGATTCTCCGAGAAGACATTTTGAAATGTGGAAGCTTTAGTTTTGGGATCTGAAACTGGGTTCTGCAGTATGTTTTTGTATCGGACTTTGTTGGCTGGCGCTACTTTGATAAGGCGCAACGGTATTCATTGCCATGCTTTAGTTTTGAGAATCAACAAATTTGTTGCAGGCGAAAGAGTAATCAATATACATAGTTCGTTAAATTCAAATCTGCCAGGACTTGTTCTTTTCGTTTACATGATACAAGGTCTGGTAGCTGCACATAATATATGTATATAATATATATATAGAACGAGCTGAATAAATGGAGTACCCCATTGGCATCCAACGGCACCCTTATATTTTCCTCTTCTGTGTATTTTCAGCTCGCCTATTCAGTTTTTGAGCTTTCGTTTGCTTTATTCCACCCAAAAAAAAAAAAAAACTCTTCCCCATTTCAGCCAGCTTTTCAGTTTTGTTCAGTCCAGTCCATTGACCAGGCATTGTGTGGATTTGGACTTGGACTTGGACCTGTTCTTGGTCTTGAGATTTCTTTGCTTTTCTAGTGTTGCTTTCTCACAATTAATTTGTCGATTTACTTAGTTCCTACTTCTGTATTTCGACCCAATTAAGGACGTGCTTTTGTTCTATTTGGATTTTGATTGATGAATTTCGTACGAGAAGGTGATCGTACGAGATTTCATTTAATCAAACTTCAAGTTGTGTTTCATTTGCATTCCACGCAGCTTTTTTGCTGGCAAAGCAACAAATGATGCGTAAGAAATGCTTTAATAAACAGGGAACCATTTGACTTCCTTTTTTTTTTTTTTTTTTTGTGTTTTGTGGGGTAAAGATGGTAGTTTGTTTTCCGGGCAATTTGGCTGGAAAGTCTTTAAGTTGGCCCGCATATATGTTTGGCAGATCGGCAGGGTGGAGGGCACCGGAGGTGTAGTTTTCCGTTTTCCATTGGGCCGCACATCTATTCCGTTTGTTTAAGGGCTAAGAAATATTTTAGCCGGGGTGGTGCAGAAAAATATGTTTGCAGCAGTTGGAAACAAACGAGCGAGCAAACGAGTTGAGTAAATCAAGCCGCACTTCCTCTTCCAGCTGGAGCTCGGTCCACATGCCGCAAAAAAAAACGAGGCTCCTGAAAAGCACCCCAAGCCACCCCCAAAACTCCTCCCAAAGAGCACCAAAAATCCCCATCCTGGCCTTGCTTGTCTGCTGTCTACTGTCTGCTTTCTAACTGAATGAAAGCCTTGGCGCGTTGACTGATTTCGAATGGATTTTCCACGCTTTGCATGTGTGTGTGTGTGTGTGCCTCAGTGTTTCACTGTTCGAGTGTTCCAGTGTGTTTCACTGTTTGTTTCACTGTGTCTGCGTGTGTGTGTGTGTGTGTGTGTGTGTGAGGCACAAAATCCCGTAGGTGCAAAATAGCGCACTCCAGGCAACGAAGCATGTGCACATTTATGTTTTTTTTTTCGTTTTCATCCTTTTTTGTCGACGCTGTGTTCGTCCTCTGCTCCTTTTTGTGTTTCACTTGTTTTGTTTTTCACATTTTTCACAATGAACAACCGAATTAAGGGGTATCGCGGGCATATAGGCGATTTAATTTTGTATTAAAATGATTAGAAACCGCCTGCAAAGTACATAACATAACTTTTTTCTGTTGCTATCACAATAGGCATGCTTTAATTCCCGAAACAAACTTATAATGAAGAAATATGAAAATCTAATTCGAAAAACACACTAAATTATTAAAAAGATCGATAGTTGACTGCATATAGTTTCTATATTTATTATTTATTTATTATTGCTTTAAGAACCATCGGTGTGCACCCGGAACTTATTCCTTTTTTGGCCTGCTCCTCGACTGAGGTTGCATTGTGCCCATTGTTGTTGCTGTTGTTTAAGAAACAAGCGGCAGAAGGCGAAACAGAAGACGGAAGGGGAAAGCGGAGAAAAGTTTCAAGGAGGTGGCAAGGAAGAAGGGGCAAAATTGTGCGGCAAAATAAATAAACAAACGTTTGGACGGACGCACTTGTGGGATTGGTTTGCGATGTAATGGAGTGAGGCTGGCTCTTCCCGGGGTTATTTGTTTCCACCTTTTTTACTTTTCCAGCGATGTGCTTAAGCGGAAAACAACATTTTGCTGCTGGTGTTGCAGGTTGCAGATTGCATGTTGTATGTTCCCAGTTGCGGCGGCTGCAACTGACATTCAGCGAACTTATTGAGGTGTTTAGCTAGAAGCATTTTAAAAATTGGATCTTAAGACGAGGCACGAAAGAGGATGAGTGCGAAATGGAGATGCAGGCAGATTTGGCGGACATTCTTTGGCCAATGCTGCGTATACGTGATATTGCATATACTCTGTTTTGGTGCACTCTAAAGGAAAGTGATGATAATCTACATGATTATCCTATCCAGACAAAGAGGCGAGAAAGAGGAAATAAACATACAACCAAGACGTCCCCAGACGAAGTCTACATATGTACATGTAGTTATATTGCGACGGGCCCATGGCTTGATTTCTGATCATATATCAAAGCTGACCGTGAACGGAAGTCCCTACAACAGCTGGCCGTGTCTGTGTGCTGGCTTCCTGTTGATTTCCTGTCTTGCCAGCTGCTCAAGTGCGTGTGTGTGTGTTGTATATGGGTTCCTGTTCCTGAGAGCTGAGTAATGTCCCCCAACTGAATATTGCCCAGTGCTGTTGGGGAAAACTCATTCCCCGCCCATAAAGTATTTAAGTTTTATAAATAATTATGAATACTAATATGCACATGTGGGGGACATATAGAAAAATTCTGTAGCTTGTTTTTCATCCGAAGAAAACAAATTTTCGTGAATTTCCAATTTCCAATGAAATTATTTCTCCCATTTTATCGGATAGTGCATTAACCCTTCGGTTTGATGTCCCATTACGGTTTTTGTCATTCGCTTGGCACAGCAAATTAGCATTCAGCCAACATATGTGCTCAGCTGTCAGTCTGGAAAAGTTCCTCCCCGCATTTTCCGGCTAAGTGTGTCACATTAAATGATACGCAACACTTGACACCAAAATGGGAAATAGAAGAAAACTAAAACAGAAAAAGTCAAGGAAATAGAGGAAAAAATAGGGGGCAAAGATAAACGAGTTGGTTTATTAATGAACTGATGGAGGGAAATCAATACAAAAGCGAATTTAAACCATATAACTATACTGTAGCTACTGTGGTAACTCGTCATTTGATAATTGGGAATGTAATAATAAAGAAAATATATCCTATTTTTCGACTCTAAACGAAAAAGGTTATTTTGCTGTGGAATGTATGCAAATATAGGACTACAAAACGGAAGTTGATTTCAAGTTTCTGCAGGCCGAGGCAAAGACAAAGGGTTTTAATGGAAAGGCAAAGGAAAAAAGGATGAAAAATAAAAGCTTGGATGAAAAAACAAATAGCAGTTGACTCAAGACAAACAAACAAGCAGAGGCCAAGTCAAGAGGTGACAGGAAACAGGAGGCGGAACGTGCTCAAGTTCGGGCGGCACAGATGAGGTGGACAAGTAGGCACTACGTTTTCCCCCCCAGTCCTTGTTAACACGTCAAGCCGAGACATTCGATTTCGAAATTACCCCCGCTCGACACCACATCGAAATTTCTAGTTAAAAAAAACTGAGAGCGACGGATCGAAAAAGAGATTGAGATTTGTTTAGCCAAAATAGCGAAATTATGCCCAAGTCCAAGCAGAGATCGCCAATAAAAGCGGCTACAAAACCGCTTAGCACAAAGAAGCTACAGTCCAAAGTCAAAAGTGTCGGTAAGACCAAGCCGAAAATGCAGCAGAAATCCGTAAAGCAACCGCTCAAGAAACCCATGAGACGATCTCCGCTGATGCGAGCCGCCCTCCAGCCCACCATTTTGGGCTTGGCCAAGGAAAAGCCGGTGAAAAAGTCGCGGGTGACCTTCAAGAAGTCACATCGTCGGCCGCTGGACGCCATGCAATCCCTTGGGATGTCCCGCAGGACCAGACTCATAGACGCCAGTCCCCAGAGAAAGGCCAAGGGTACTTCGGTACTGTTCCTGGGTAAGGATTCAAGGACCACCAAGATGCCCAAGAAAATGAAGCCCTCAAGCGAAAAGCCTGCAAGCGAAAAAAATCAGTTACCCCGGTTAAAAAGACGGATGGAATTCCGAGTAATGACGAAAGCCGAGACTAGGGCTACCGACGGCGTGAACTTCTTCTGCAATCTCGGCGTAAAGATGCAGCCACCGGTGACTCGGAAATATCAACAGCTGCAACAACGAGGTGAAGCAGGATTTGAGGGAAGATTGGCAGGTGGAGAAGGTACTAGACCGGGTGACGGCGCCTTGCGGAGACCAGTGAGAACCCAGCCATCTGGTCTGTCATCCCTAGTCGGTAAAGTCGCCGGTATCGGTGCGTTCGCCAATGATGTGCTGGTCCCGCTGACCGGCCGGTTGCCCATCATCGACTTTATCTCTACCAAAGAGTTCCAGAATATGTCTGCCGCTTCGAAATGGAAGCCGCACTCGCGGAAAAATACCCATTTATAGACGACCAGAGAGAGTGGCGAGTGCTTAATGATTAGTGACGAGTGGATATGTATACAATTGGTAAAACGCTTTTGCGGCTTTGTCATCCTTTAATTTTCAAGTCTTATTTATCCGTAAATTTAATGGATTTTTATTATTTTCTTCCCCAAATACAAAAAAAAAAAAAAATATTATAATACAAGACAAGTGCACATCGCACATAATAAGAAGACCTAGATTGTTCAATCTTACTATTGTACTTATTCAGATTTTAGTCTAGCTTATGTTGGCCACATTAGGACACACATCGTCATTCAAATGGGATCGAGTAACAAATTCCCCAACAAAGCATCCAGTTAAGATATTTATCGTGTAACGCTAAAACGATCAACTAAGATTTAAAGTCTATATGTTGAGAAATCCTGATCCTATGGATAATGGATTCAGTAATCAACGACTCTGGCATTTCGGAACAAAAAAAAACTACTTCCTTGCACAACTTCGAAACGAACGCGAAACATTTACATTTCGCGTTTGGCTTATTCGGACATACCAGAAATACATATTCCCAAATGAAATTGTTGGACAATATGAAATGGGAATCGGTTTTGGGAGATGGGGGACTTGGTCTTGGTTCTTGCGTTTTCGGGCTGGATTTCGGGCTGCCTTCCGCGAAGTCGGCGGGCAGTAAGCGAACTTTTGCGCAAATTATCTGCGTCGCGTTTATTTCGCACAAACAAATCGCAAAACTTTTGCAGACGGCGACCCAACGACTTGGCCTGGCTCCCGAATCTCCCGAATCCTCAAACTCCGTTTTTAGCCCCCTCAGTGCCTCCCAATCTCATCATCGTCCTGGTGCAGTTGTAAAAGTTTTCCCAGCACAAAAGTTTTGGGGCCAGAAATCCTTGCTGCCGGCATCGGTTTTTTCGGGGGCATCTTGCAGCAATTTACGGGAAGAAACTTGAGAAGCAAGTGGAAGATGGAAGCCAGGCAATTGATGCAGCACACCCAGGACAACCAGGCGAGTAATAGGGTGAAAGGTCAGGGGAGCAGGAGGAGAATTCCCATTGCCATTGTTGTTGTTGCAGCGAGAGTTTTTCGGCTTGTTTTCATTTTCGCCGCCGGAGAATTTGCATTTTGCCCAGAAGACCAAGACGACGACTGCGGCTTTTAACCGCAAACCGAACGGAAATTGAGATTCATTTAATTCATTGTGCGCCAAGCTGAATTTTTGGGGTGGCAAGGGTTAAGTATTGCGTTACACGGTGAAAAATACTAAAAAAAAAAAAAAATACAAAAATTACCTTGAAATTAGTTTTGAAGAAGACACGTTATCGTTTATGCTACTCGCTGTTTGTTGGAACTAGTTCGGATTCGCAAAATAATATTCGTCATTCTATTTTTGACAAATATTTCCCAGTAATATAAATCGAAAAATGTACTTATTGTGCACAAGAGAATATTCCCTCAATGATTTCTTGCCGTGTATATGAAACTTCGTTGACAGGCATAATCACCAGGAACAAGAAGGGAACAGAAGAGGAGCAGCAGAAAGTGCTCTGGAGGATCTGCAACCACAACGACCGACAACATTTAAATGACTGCAGCGACGTCAACGGCAACGCCTTTGCTAATATTTATGCCCCGGGCTTTATAATCGTGGCCAGACCGTGATTCAGGCGGGGATTGGGATGATTTTGAACGGGACGAAGGCAGAATACGTTCGCTGGATGTTGGATGGAGTTGGGCCAGTGTCCGCCCCAACGAGCACGACTGAAAGCGCACTTCTGGCCAGTCGAAAAAATCCTTGATTGCATTCAGCTTGAAGAGCAAGGAAGCATTAAAATGAGGGGCTAGTAAAAAAGATCGGTGCCATCACAGATGCCAATTGGAATGGAGCCTCTTTGTGCGGCTAAGTGTGCCTGAATTGGCGATGAGATAAACCCCCTTGAGACGGAGTTATGCCAAACCATTAGGTTAATGGTATAACTCACAAGCTGTTTTATAGAGCGCCTAGGTAGAATTGAATATTTTTAGAATAATTAGCGGTGTAAATGAATTTCATAAAGATTTAACGATTTCTTTGAAACATTTTTTTGTTTCCTAATTATGGCTACTGAAATGATTTATTTAGCAATTCATATATGTAGGTTATGTCATTTTCAAAATGAAACGGAAATATTTACTCAAGTCAATTTGCAGTTGGCAAACTCAGCTAGATACTCTCTATACTTTTTCAATTGTTTGTTCCTTTTGATATTTATTCTGATTTCTTGTAGAGGATTTCACAGAGTTCCCAGTGTCATTTCTTTTCACATTTAAATTGTGTGTGGCTAGCAAATTTGGCTTTCGCACGATTTCTCTTCGGATTTTGCATAAATTAATCATTGCCTCGAAATTTGTGCGGTCAAAGTGGGAAAGTCCAGAAGGCTTTGACGATGGTAGGGAGTGGATTTTCTGGTTTATGGGGCATAAAATGGGTGGTGCAGATGGTGGTTGCCTACAAAAGGAGGTTGGCAGACGTGCTTAGAGTTAAACGCACAAATGCAAGTTGGTTATTTCAATGGGACAACCGCAATTGATAAACCAATTATGCAGGATGCAAGTGACACTCGTCGTCATTCAGGCCATGTCTCTCTCTCTCTCTCTCTCTCTCATATATCCTACTCTTTCTTTCCAAATCTCACCGTCTCATTCGCAGACCCAGTTCCCAATATGACCTGCTTATTGAACGCAATTACCTTGCACAGTTCCGTAGTTTACGCAAAAACGATGTCAATGCACGGGTCAAAGTTGAACAAAACAGAGACAGGGATAGCGAGCGAGTGTGATAGATATATATGTACATGTACATATATATACGGTGGGGGTGTGCTTAACTTTTCTTTTCAGGACTTTGTTAATTAGGCAAGCTCGTGTACCCGATCCCGAAAGCTGATTTCCCTCAGTGGAGGCCATCCAACCAATTGACCCAGTAATCCCAGCCAGATAAACTTTCCCGAAAAAAAACAAACACAAATGAGGGACTCGCAACAAAAGTGCAATATTAAAAAACCAAAACCCTCTTTGCCGACAAGTGCAGAAATCGAAAAGCAATGCCAACAAGTTCCAAACTGAAACCGAAATCGTCTCTTAGACAAAAACAACGGAAAACCGCCACCCACACGAAAGAGTGGCCAGGCAAAAAGTAGCGAACGATTCGATACCTAGTATACAAATTAGTGGTGAAAATATAAATATAATATAAATGGTGAATATATAAATATAATATAACCAAAAGATTATAGTCTCAGGTTTTACGTTTAAAAAGAAATGCATTGTCAATTGATGTATTTGATGCCAGGAACAGTTCATAAGTTTTATTCTTCGAGAATGGGGTAATTGAATCAAATCACGATTGAATTACTAAGAACTAGGTCATTCATAAATGATGAAGAAATGATGAGTAAGGCCGACCCGCATGGACTGCGATTACAGGGTAGACTAGTACGGAAAGAGGACAACCAGTTCGTGGTGACCTCGACCCGGCTATAACTTGTATTTGGTGGCCCATTGTTTTTGGCGATTTTCCCTCCTTTTTTTTATCGTGACTTTTCGATGGGCTATGGGCTTTGGGCAATGGCAAGATCCGCGCTTTCTGACTTGACCATTGGGCAGCCAGTTATCGCAATCACAATTGCTATCCATTTCATTTACCGCAGGACAAATTTTTATTGCTGACCCAAGCAGCAAGGACGACGGCATTGTTTCAATATATAAAATTGCCGGAAAAGTTGGTGCAATTGTCCTCATTTTCTTTCAGTTAAGGACGATTTTATTTGTGTGCGGGACAAAAAATGTTGTGCAACATTTTACATAAATAACAAGCACATGGACAGGACAACCTCAGCCCCTCAGCCCCTCTCCACCGCCAACCGCCACCGTCTCATGTCCGTTTTGACAGTCGTCAAGTGCATTGTGCACTTTGCCAAAAACAATTTTGCATTTGCAGGATTCAGTGTTGTGCACTCGGTGCTCGTATTCAGCATCGTCAGTCAAGGACACTCTGCTAAATGTTTTCTGAATGAACAAGTGAGTGTTCCGTGTTCATACATATTCATACACACCCTATACACGTGTGTGTGCGTTCGAGTGGGCGTGTAACCACAAGTCAAAAGCCTCTTTAATTATGTTGACAATATGCAAATACCGGGTTTTTGGACGGACGGCAAAAATAATTGCATTTCGGCTTGCGGTTCCCACTTAATTTTTATATTTTCCGATTAGGAATTTAGCAGTTTGCTTTGGATTAATGAAAATGAAAAGTGAGCTCTTGTGTGGTAAGAGACTCTTTTGCAATTTCGTTGTTAAAGTCCTGACAATCTTGATCCTCTTCCTGTGGTCATGGACAATTTTAAGCGATTTGAAAGTTCTTTACTTTACTTTAAGAATTGCATTTACATAAGTATTGCATATATAAATGTAATGTAATGTAAAACAAAAGAAATTTGTACCCAAAACTCTTGAAATTTACTATGAAAAACCAGTTACGAAAATGTTATAATCAAGCGACAATGAGGCAATGTTACACACCACATCAATACGGATTGGTAAACATTTAATAAAATGTTTTATTTAAATAATACCATTGATTGAACAACTTTCGCATCAATGACTCAATTTGTGCTTTTTGTTTCCGCCTTCTCTGTTTAATTACCCAGAATAATTCGAGGTGCAGCAGATTTGTATTGATTTGTATGGGGTTTTTGTTATTCCACTTAGCTTAACTTTTAACTTTTTCCTAGTGCATCTAGTGTAAAGACGTTGTGTTGTTTATCTGAATTTATTCGTGAAGGTTCTCATTTAAGTTATATATAAATTTTTATTAAAGCCATCAATGTTTTTTTTGTATGTTGCATCACAAAATGTTCGTACATATGTTTCAATGCTTTTTATTTTCTGCTCAAGCATTAACCAAGTATTGAGTGTTAAAGATGAAGCTCTGTATTCTCAAGCCTAAGAATTTCGCCCAGATTTGTCCTTTAAACTGCGGTTTTTTTGTCGGTCTAGTGGAAATTTCGCAACGGGTAATTGAATTTCAGCCGGGGGAAATTGAAATCTGTTCCCGATTGATGGGTTGCAATTTGTACAGCCTGATATTGACGGGCTGCTTAACCCATTGCCGCCCAAGCCGCCCAAGTCGCCCAATCCACCCCCGTCGAAGCCCACGGATTTTGGGCGGCGACATAATGCGATTCATAATGATGGCGAGGCGTGTTAGTTAGGCAGTCCAATTGTTTCACAGACAATGAATGCCATGTGGTGATTAGCATTTTGAACTGCCAACTTCTGGGGCATCCCTTCTGTGGGGGGGAGGCGTTTGGGTTGGAAAACCCCAGCGAGTGTCGCTGACAATTTCCCAGGCAGTAGTTTGTCGGCCAAACCGAGCCGGACTCTTTGGCTCTCGGCTTTATTGTTGTCATATCAAATGCGGCGACTTGGCAATTTATGCTGACAGAATGTCTGCTCCATAATTCGTGCCGCCCCTTCCTCTCATCCTCTTTGTAATTGGATAACATAATATTTAACTAATTTATTTGATATAGCGTACATACATATGTACTTGTGCTAAAGGGTCCAGTGCCATGTCGGGCATTTAAATGTAAATTCCGAATTCTGAATTTCGCATTGCAACTTCTGCAATTGCAATTTATGTCAGTGCGGCATCTCAGACATGACAGCCCCAACCCCAAGCCCAAGCCCAAGCCCAAGCCCAAGCACAAATCCGAATTCAAAGCCCTCCATCCCTCCATCCATTTTCAAGCCATTGTCGGAGGCGTGGCCTAATCAAATTATCGCAAAATTCAATGAATTCGAAATGAGCAACGTCGGACAGGAATGGCAGCCTCTTTGAGAGCGATCCAAGGATGGCGTTGCCGATTGTCGGAGAACAATTATTTGATTTAATTTAAACTCGGAGATTGTCCTAATGAATTGCAACGCTCGACAATTAGGCCGGGATCGAAATGTTTGGCCGGGAATAATTCAATTAAAATGTATGTGGTTGCGGCCCAAAATATCATAATAAGCTGTTTATCTTTATTGATAGTCAATGTCTTACTTTAGTCAATGTCGTTATGCTGAGAAATCGGATGGATGTGTGATTGCTCAGTAGTTAAAGGTAAAACAGTATGCTAGTAGTGGTTTAAGTAAAATTGGAAAATTAATACACATTTCTAATACATTCATTCCTAAGAAATGCGAAAAATTTCATGGTATGATTTATAGGCTTAATAACAAGGATTGTGCCACAAAAAAATTACTTGAGCACTAGTTAGTTTTGAATGTACATACATATGTATATGTACATATGTGTGAAGAATTTAAATGAAATTTTAATATTCAGATATTTCTCATATCTGCCTTCCTTCCTCAAAAATTGCACAAATATGGAATGTGGAATATTTCTGGCACATTGCTGTCATTCTTTCACGTCGATGGTCAAAGTTTGCTGATTCCATTTCATTTTGGTGTCGGAATCTCCGTGTATCGCAGAGACTTTTCCGATTTCCGCAAACTCCACCACCTCCGAAACTAATTGAAGGAAAAGCCACACCGAACTGGCGCCCAGAAGCGAGGACCATTAGGGGATCACTTGAGTGTAGCAATGTGTCAATTAACAATTTGCGCGCACTGTGTGATGTTGGTTATGATGCTGGTTCGGTTGGCCGGGATGCTAAATTATGCTGCCCAGCTCTGCGCCGTCAACTCTCCTGACCCTGACAAATTTATGCGCATCATTAGGGCCAAATAACTGTATTGTGTGTTACGCATACCAATGCATATAGCAAACCCATACCCTGTTCTACATACATATATATTTATACAAGTTACACATATATATATGTACATATAGCGCTACAGTCGCAACTGCAGACAAGCGCCAGCCAAGTCCACTCAATTTGTTTGTTTTCACGAGCATTTAAGTGGCTCAAGTGGCCGAGCTAAATTCCCAATTGCTGTACATGTTGTAACTAAGTGTTAATAGCGCTGGGTGGGGGTTGTCTCCCCCTCCACGGAAAACCAGGCCCCTTCCCACCCATTTGGTGTTTGATGAGCTCAAGTGGGAAATTGCAGGAAAATAAGTAAGTGCTGACTGTTCGTTCAGGAACGAGATCTGATTGCGAAACAAACTATGGGAATATTAGGATTTGGTCATTTATACCGCCACACCACTCGATTTACGATATATGTTTCACTTATTGATTAACTATTTCAATGGATTTAATTTGATGAAGCTAGCACATAGAGGGAAATTAAAGCGAAATTCCAGCCAGTTATAACTATTTCAATATATACTCTTTAAAATCCAAATCCATGTTATATACAGAATGCCCTTTTCGCACAAGTTTAATCAAATGTCTTCAATCAAATACATTAAACGTTGCCACGTTGCAGGCAGTTACATGTGTGGTCCCAAGGAAGCGACAGAAGTTTCCATTTAACGGCACTCGGTTTAAACGCTTTGAGTAATCACTCGGTCAATTTCCAATCCATTGGGCTGGCCAATTAGGCAAATCAAATTGACCAAGAGCTCGAAACTCGGACTGCGCCACACAAACACAGAGAAAGGCTAATCAAAAGCCGCCGACAAAGGAAGCGAATAAATGAAAAGCGAGAAAAGTGGGAAAGTCGAGCTGTGTGGGGCGTGGGATAAACTGGCTGGATGAGGTGACGAAATCGCATTACAACAATTAAAGCACACACGCTCCATCGGTGTTTTTCTTCACCCTTTTTTGTTTGACAGTTTGGCAGTAAACTGTCTAACAAAGACTTAAAAGCTTAAAGCACAAATAATCCAGCAGGCCAATGGGGGGAGCGTTGGGGGCCTAGGGCCATTCAATCAACGAAAATGAAAATGAAATGAGGGTGGTGGGTTTTGGGTGGGGCGGGCCCCCTTTCGGGTGCGGTCTGTGTGCGCACTTATTCATTCATTTGTGTACTAATAGGCGCACAATCAGACAAAGTGACAGACAATCAGTCAAACAAACAGACAAATATACACACACACACACACACACACACACACACGCATGTACATACACACCTACGCCCGAGACAAACAAACATGGAGACAAACAAAGGCGGTTGGGGATGGCAGCCAACAAACGACATTATCCAAAGTCAACAGCACAAACAAATCACACGCACTGAAACACAGCGGTGTTTCAAAAAATAGGGGTAGTGGAAGTGCTATTTTTAATCAATTTACAAAGTAAATATTTAACAAAATGATTGGGGTATTTTAAGCAGCTTTTTCGAGCAAAAAAGAAAAAAAAAAAGGTTTTACGTGCATACACATTTGGTGTTCGTAGATAGATTAGGGAAATAGTAAGTTTAGCTAACATAATTAAACGTTTTTAAAGCATTGTGTTTTCGTATTGGGGGAAAAATGAAACGGACTTTCATGTATGTTACAATCATGTGTTAACCTACACTAAAAACTATGTAAAACTATAGGCATAATTTGTTTTAATTCACCAGTATGTCGCAGTCATTATTGCTATTTACTTGACCGAAGCTGTACACAAGCATACACTTAACACCCGTATGGGCACCCACACACTCATAGACCTCAACACACACTCACACTTACACAGGCACGCATTAGGTGCGCTCTTTATGTTTTATCTCAAAATGCGATGCTTGGCTGCTGATGAGTGCCAGCCAGCCACAGTCAACCTCCAACCCATCGCCCACCGCCCATCGCCCATCGCCCATCGCTCCCTTAGCTCTCAAGAGATGGAAGCTTGTCATTTACCCATCCCCTCGAAAAACCCCTCGCTGTTTCCATGGTTTTTCTAAGCTAGAGTGAATTTTGTGTTCCGCTTGTTCACTTAATGATTCTGTTTGCTATTTATGCAGTCATGCTTTTGGCAGTGTTGGAAAGTGTTTTAAGCAGCAAAAAGTTCATTTTCTGCCTAGTTAATCATCCAAAAAAAGGGAGATATTTTACAAGAGTTTAAAAACTATTTGGCTATTTTCAAATTGGGTGTTGCAGCAGTGTTGGAAAGTGGTATATGAATCGCTTGGATCAGATTTATGTAGCTGTTTTTTGTTCTTATTTTGTTTTCAAAGTGTTGGAAATATCTAAGGACGACAATATAATAAAGTTTAGACTATTTTTATTATTATGTATTTAGTGACACGCAATTGGTATAAACGTATTTATCGCCATTAATGAAAAAATAAGTGCCTATAAGTTTTCCTGCTAGCATTTTTCTCACAGCCCGAAGGGCATCCACGAGTTTCGTAGGAAAATGCCGGTCGACTTTCTTGTTTACTTGTTAACTTTGACTCACTGCGGATGTTCCTTGTTCTGGCTTTTGGTATTGTGTTGTCGCTGCCGACTGCATAAACCGCTTAGCGGGCGTAATTTAAATCGCCTTTGTTGCTCAGAAACCCGTGCGGAGAGCCTTTCAAAATGATTATCATAATGGTCCAATGGCAAATGGTGTTAGCAACTGGCTAACTCTTCAGAATACTGCCGCGCATGCCGTTCATTTGGGGAGTGTATGTACACATGTGGGTGGCACTGATTCTAAGCTCGTTCACTTCGTTGATAGGTTAAAATGAATTCTCAAACCGCTTAGAAGGTTTACTATGGTTGCTTTTGAAAATTTTTTTTCTTTAATATTTTCCCAAGAAAGTCAAGACAATTTGATCCGAAAATCTCAGCTAATTATAAGTTTTCTTTTTTGTTTCGCTGCAAAAATGTTGTAAAAAATAAAAACCCAAAGTCAATGTTTTGGTCGGGCTTAGTTTCTCGTGATCCAAAAATTGCCTGTCTCTGGTTACGTGTAACAAGTAAACTTGTCTGGCTAAGCAGGGGCTTAGCCCAAGGGGGGGCTATAACCCTTGGGGAAACTAAAGTGAAGAAATCCAAGACAGAAAGGCATTCCATACGGTTTTCCTTTTTTCGTCTTATTTCGTGTTATCCCAAGTTATTGATCAAGCTCGCCCAAAAAATGCAGTCTCAGTTTGGTACAACCCCGGCCGCACGACGCCCCTGTGTCTGGGACATGACAGCTAGCTGGTAGCTGGGAATCCCCTTGCAGTTCATTTTTTTTTTTTTTTTTTTTGGTGTGTGTTGCCCAAAAGTCTTCAACTTCAACTTGTGTTACTCGCTTTTTCCACGACTGTCGAACATTTTTCGTGTGCAATGGCAAAATGCTCGTGTCTGGCAGCGGGGGCGGCTGGCAGCAGCAAGGAGGCGTGGCAGGCATTGGCAATGTCTGCACGCGATGTTTAACGTCTGCTTTCCCGGATCCTGGTTCCTTTCCTGCTCGAAAACCCCATCACCATCACCAACACCGCCGCCAAGCCCCACCAAGTTCCAGACGATAGGCAAATGCAAACAAGAAACTTTTTCGGCCGAAACGGAGGAAAAACCGCCAGACCATGCCCCCTTTACGGGCCGGGCCATGCCCCCAAGCCGAGCCCACCGCCCCTGGAAATCTGTGTGTCTATGTGAGTCCGCCGCTTCCGCCTTGCCAAGCACCGCCAATCATTGGCGTAAATTGAGCTCATTGTGGTCTAACACCATTACACCGGCCATGTACGACGGCGCCCATGTGTGGGCAGGGACGGTTGGGTTGTTGATGGGGCTCAGGGGCTGTGGGGTTTAAGGGGTTAGGGGAGCTAAGGGTCGGCGACAGGCAGACACAGATAGATGGAGCTGCCAAATTCAACTGTGACTGCACAGCGAGAAAAGTCTTGGAAATGTGCAAATGCAAAAACAAAAAAAAAAAAAAAAAATCCTTTCTAATTTTATATGATTATTTTGACAGTTTTGAACAATTTGGAACAATCATCTACCGAAAGAAAAAATGATTTACCAAAAATAATAGAAATATTGTCTAAGTGTCTGGTTTAGGCCAAGTCTGGCGGCGCCTGTGTGAAGTCGTTAAATGCGGCAAAGTAAAATAAATTGAGCCAAGTCATGTTTCGAGCATGAAATGCATTTTTATTGCACCCAGCAATGAGTTTTTTCCAAGGGATTGCGGATGGCGGATGAAAGATTGGGGGAGCGGGGGTCGTGGGATGGGTGGGCACAACAAGGGTAACCACCGAAATAAATATATGAACTATTGAAATGCACAAGATATTGACTGCCGACTAACGACCCTCGACCGTCGACTGTCGACTGGCGGCCTCTGGAGTTGCCGGCCATAAAGTTCATAAATTTACGAGGACCCAAGCGGCAAGTTGCAAGTAGCAAGTTGCAAGTTGCTTGCTGAAAGTCCTTTGAACAGCAGACAAACTTTCATCGAATGGAAATTATTATTTCATTTATCAGTTTTGCTTAAAGGTTTACATTGGCGGCCAGGAAGTGCTCGATAACTGAATTGAGGGGGGGATTTCATTAGGAGTTACATAAAAATGTTGTTACTGAAGTGCCGTGATTGCAACTCTCTTATTTCATTTGTTAATAGCTTTGAACGAGCTTTCCGACAATTCGGAAAATTTAAGTTAAAATATTAATAGATCCACTCAGGCAGTCAGTCAGTTGATTTATTAACTTAAATTTGGTCTTCAAAACGCCTCGAAGTATTTCTGTTGTGCTTGAGTGCAATTAAGTTTAAAAGCTTATAGCTTAATTTTAATCTGCGGCCTGTGTGCCTCGAGCATTTTTGTAAATACACCTCAACTGGCCTGCATTTAACCAAGTAATCTCCATTCATTCGCTGGACTATTTATTAATTCAACTCTTTATCTCTTCTTATCTCGTTGCAGGTGAGTTTCGCCGGCCAAGGAGAATTGGTTAGCCCACGATTTTCCAGAATGGGTCGGATGGCTAAAGCTGGCCACTAATTGCCCCCGTTGGCAGATCCCTCAGATGCCTCAATTCCAGACCGCATTCCCCATTTTTACTCCATTTCGGCCTTTCGGTTTTCCACCCGCTGTGTGTAATGTAGCCAAGTCCATGTATTCCGGGTTTTCTGGTTCTGGTTCTGGTTTTGGGCTTTTTCGGCTTGTGCCCTCCTGCAGTTTCATAAATTTTAATGTAATATTTCCATGTTGTACAATTTGGTTGGCGTGGTGGGGGACGAAAAAACGCTTACAACGCCGAAAATTATGCTATAAAAATGCACTGCCACTAATTAGGCCAACAAACATGGCAAAAGCGCCAGCAGATGCGTACTTAGAAATGTTTTCTTGGCCGCCTTTTCATATTACTTTTTAGTGGCTATATCCTATTTTTTTTTTTCGTTATTTTTCTTGCTTTCTTTTTATTGTGGATCCTCAATGGCGCTTCGCTTCGCGCGCCCCATTTCTGTTGTAAGTGTAATCATCGCACGATGAAAGCCGCTTACAATAATTGCCCCATCTTGTCCGGACATCGTGTCCCAGGTCCGAGTCTCTATCCCTGTCCCTGTCCCTGTCCGTGTTCGCGTCGGTGTCCTGTGTCCTGGGGAGCCGGCTGCCGGATGATGGGCTTTTTTTTCGCCTTCGCCTGCATTGAAGTCGCTACGTTTTGTGTCGATTTCCGTTCTTTTTTGGCCTCCTCGCCTTTCGCATTTTATTTTCCAAAAGTAATCGCAATTGCAAGGGGATCGGTGGTGGCTCTTCAGATTTTTATGGACTAAATGTAAATTGAATCAAGTTATTAGTGAGTTTCCAAGTGAATTAGCCATGGCAAAGGATTGGCGAGCAAATCCAGCCAGGAAGCTGTTAGCCAGGGCGAAATTATGCTATTTAATAAGGTATTTTCAACAAGCATTAAGTCTACGAAATTCCGGTTGCTAAGTAATATGGTTATCCTTTATTATTATAATCAATAATATGTATTAGAATTATGCATTAGAATTCCTTTTCTGTTTTTTCGCTCAGCTTGGACCACCATTTCGCAGGCTTGTGGTTTATTTTGAATTTTTACATAAATAATAGAAAATTCTTTATTTTTGCTCATGCGTTGGACTTTCCGTTTCCTTTCATTTCCGTTTCCTTCCATTTTCCACTTGTTTCGGCCGCCTGAGATATTAATAAATAAATTTATTCTATTTAAATATTTAAGCGCCCGGTCAGTCATAAATGTAATTTATTGCCGCCTGTGCCACACCCCTTTTTTAAGAGTATTTATACCGCTCGCCTGCCTTTGTTGTCCTGTCAATGTTGTTGTCCTCGTATTGTTGCCGCCTAGACGAGGGTCCGAAAATGCTGGAAAACTGAAACTTTTTGTTGCCCCCACCGAAGCCGCTGTGTTGTGTGGTCATTTATGTCATTTCATATTTATTCGGTGGCCTTCTGCATAATTGGCAATCCTCTCGGTTCGCAAAAAAAAAAAATAAATAAATAAAATAAAATACGCAGCCCGAAAGCTTTCAAAAACCACCAAAATAAAAATCAAGAAAGGACCGGGAGCTAACCGATGTCCTGTGGGACCGAGGGTAACGAAAAGAGAGAGGAGTGGCGGGAGCAGATGGCAGAAAATTTACAAAAACATCACAATTTAAGCAGGCCTTTAAAGGCCACTGTCCTGCGTCAGTCCTGTTGTCTGCTTAAAAATAAATCTATGTAAATGCATTTAACGTGGTCGGAATGGGCGGATTAATTGAGTTGCCACTCGGTGGCAGTTGGTTGCTGAATATTGCAGTGCTCCTCTGATCCTCCACTTTCTTCTGCTGCTCCTGCTCCGTCTGCTCCTTCTGCTCCTTGTGCTCCTTCTGCTCCTCCCAGGAATTCACATCACGCATACGCCATGTGGCACATACACTGACTGCTACTTCCCCCTGCACAACTTCGCTCTGTTGGCTCGGCTATTGACTTGGTCCAAAAAGTAGCCGAGAAACTTAAAACTGGCAAAGAGTTGAGTAAAGTTGATCTAGTGCTAGTGAATCCCCGGGCATTTTGTGGCTTTTGCGGCCTTCCTTGGCCTAAGTATTCCAGCCCTTCTGCATATTTTATTGTATTTTAATTAACTAAATCTCCACCTCCGGTTCCGGACTGGAAACTCTGTCAACTTGCGGTTAGGAAAAAGTGCGGAATTTCCAGGGCAAGCGAAACGCTTTTCCAAGACTTTGCTTGTTTCGCTTGAACTAACCCAACATTGTCCTGCAAATGCTTCAAAATGTACACATTAAAGATGATTTGTGCAGAGCATACTCCACTTCCATCAAATCAGTTGCGCAATTTCGGAACAATTCTTATCATGTTTTCTTATGTACTACGACTACAAAGCTTATTTTATACATTTTTGAAAACTATTCAAATTCAGACGGGATCGTTATCAAATCGTAGCTAGACCAACCCATTACGAAGTCTTGAAATTATTCACTTCACTTACAGAACGAAAGCGTGTGTAGTGATTTAACTTTTCTGTGGAGGGAATTATCCTCAAACTTGTTGACATTATCAACAAGACAAAAAAGCCAGCACAACACCGCTTGGCCCAAAAGTGTTTGTCATCCATCCGCCTTTGTCTTCGGTGACCGGGTGATAAATCTGCATTAAAACTTCATTCTATGGACGGCAGACGGCATGTTTGTGTGTCCAAAAAATTAAATGTCACGTGCTAAGGTCGGATATGGAAAGCCGGCCAAGAGGAAAGCAACTTTTTAAGCCACTCTCCCTTCGTCGGTGAGATTGACTTCGGCGTTGACTCTGACTCTGGATCCGGCTCCAGCTCCAGCTCCAGCTCGGGCTAATTTATCAACAAATTGTTAAGTGCTAGCGACTGCAACTGGATGCAGGACCGCCGACAGTTAAATCTCACTTTGACAAATTAAATATTGGCCGGAAAGCGGAAAAATGGGTAGCACGTTAGAGGACTTACTATCTATCTATCCGTATCAATTGTCTCAGCTTTCTAACCGGATAAATGCAGTTAAATTGGCTTTTGGCATCCACTTTTCGGCCTAACCAAGGCAAGGGAGGCCTGGAAAATGGTCTTAAGCCCCTCGGGAAAGCACTTTCCACCACCACCCACCACTTCCCACTTCCCCACTTTTTGTTTGCCAGTTGCGAATCCTCGGCTACCCACTGTCAACATTTTCCGTTCCGTTCAGTTTCGTTCGGTTTTCCGTTGGGTTTGAAGGGTCGCAGCTGCACGCAAATATTTGCCGCATTTTTTATGCGACCACAAAACAGTGGGCGCAAGTGAAATGGCAACACATAGTGTGAGCGAGACGGAGCAAACCTTTTTATGCGATTTGCGTTTCGTCATAAATTTAACAGCAAGTAAATATTTGATTTGATTTTCGCTTCAACCCGACGGATAGAGCCAGAAACGACATCAGTTGATTAAATGACAATTTTCAGCTTTTCAATTTCGTTGATTTTCCTTTATGGATTTAATTGAACATTTTAGGGGGTCGGGAAAGAACTGCAGAATTTTATATGCTTATAAAAGGGCTGTTTTGTTTGTCAAAGAAGAAACAACACTTGGAGCGCAAATTTTAATTGGACAATTCTACATTTCTTATTGCAGTCCGTTAAACTATATTTAAATCTATTTAAATACCTTAAGCAAGAACTTCAGTACGTATGAGTTATATGGTGGAGACGAAAACCTTTGTCTTCAACATGGTACAAAAGAACGTATATTTGTATAAAGTATGCAGGATTTTTCCTAATTCATTAATTAATTTGTGTAAATCATTTAAATTTAATGAGATGACACCAAAAATCATTTTGTAATTGTAGTTATGAGCTATGCATGTATATTTATATTTTAGAATTCGGAATTTCCGTGAAAAGTCCTGAGAAGCTTTGTCACTGCCAACCCGTCCTTTGTGTTTTTTCTTTTCGCTTGGCGGCTTTTTTATTTTTCCTTTCGCTTCACTCCACTAATGGAAATAATTTGAAATTAGGAAAATTATGATGAGAGTTCGTCCTGTGCGCTGTGTGTCCTTTTATGTCTTAGCAACCGGAGGAGGCTTTCCACTCACACTCACACACACACACATGTGACTAGCCGAGGAAAATGAGCATAACACAAAGTTTATGTGCAACTTTTTGATTACAAATGCAAATTACAGCGTCGACTGAAGCTCAGAGCAATAACAGCAAAAAATGTCAGGGCGGAGAAGGAAAAATGCCTGGAAAAGCGTGGCAGGAGAGGGAAAAACTTTTTCATATTGCAGCAAAAATTGCGTCAATGTTTGTTTGTTCGTTCGTTCGTTCGTTGGTTCGTTTGTTTGTTTGCCTGCTTATTTGTTCGTTTGTTCGCCTGTTTGTTTGTCTCTGTTTGCCCATTGCCGTTTGACGCTGTTTTGGCAGTTTAAAGTTGACGAAACATTTTATTTGCAGGCAGGGCCGAAAAGTGCGTAATCATAACTTTGCCGGGGTTTCATGTTGATTTGATTAGGGAAACGAAGTACATATATATTTAAATGTGATGAAACAGGGAACTTCTGATGGCTTTGATGTCTGCGCCAAGGTGTCGGCTACACTCAATAAAGCTGTTGCAAATTGGTCTTGGAAAACTCCGGGCTCTTCAGCTGCATCTGAACTGTTAAATCTCCTCATTTAGGAGCGTAGAGCTTATCTAGACCATAACTTGGTAACATTTCAAAGCCCTATACTTTTTCAAATAGATTGTCTGGAATCGTTTAAGGATAATTGCAGTTTGAAGCTGTTTTTGCCATTTTCCCGACAGCGACCAACATCATTACTCAATTTGCAGCAATTAATTTCCATGCCAACAACTCGATTTGTTCGCCGACTCCGTTCACTATCTCCGTGTGTCCCCTTGCTGCTGCTCCTTGGTCCTTTTTTGTCCTTTTTTTTTTTTTTACCAGTTTTACCAGTTGTGTTGCCTTTGTGCTGCCGCTTGTTTACGGGTGACATCCGTTTTGCTAGTTTTGATGCAGGTTGCCTGCTGCGATAATGATGGTGATGATATGGCCATGATGGCGGTGGATGAGGTGAAGGTGCTGCAGAAGACCCTAATTAATTTCTTCGGCTTTTGTCTGCAGTTATTTGCCTCATATACGAGGAGGACAAGTATATGTACATATATGTTTCTGTATTTAGGCGTGCACAGGTATGGTACGTAAAACCACCCAGGTATTCACTTGCAGCCGGTGGAAACATTTCAACTTATGCTGTGTGTGTGTGTGTGCTCTGTTCTGCAGGAGAAACTTTTTGCAGGCAGAGTGGAGAGCGAAAACTGTTTTTCTGCTTTTCTGCCGGAAAAGTTCGGGCCAAAGGTGGTCGGAGTCGGCCATAACCTCAATTATATGCAAGGCAGCTCATTGTCGTCTGTTTTCTGCCCTGCCTCTCCGCTGGCCGGCCTCCTTCTCCTGTTCGGCCAACTTCTCGATAAGCGTTTAATTGCTGGTCGAGGACCCAATGTCCCATCTTCTGGGATGCCTGGGATTTTGGGTGGCCCAGAACGGTCTGTTATGTGGCTGTTACGGGGCCGGGAACGGGGGTCAGAGAGCACCGGAAATGCGTTGAACAATTTCAACCGGATGTTAAATGTCAGGGCGCTTGTCGCCGTTGTTGCCACAGTGGCCATGGCGCATGGTCCTTGTTGTTCTTGCTGTTTTTGTGGAATCTGCAATTTATAAGCGACAGCCGCTGTCAGGCACAGCACGAAATTGATGCCCGATCCGATCGGATCGCCGGCCCTCGGAGTGGAAACTCCAATGAAAGTGCATCGGGCTGCTATTAAATGCCTCCATTGTAGTGGATTTCAGTGCTTTCAGTTGGTGGTGCTGCAGCAACAGCGGTGGTATTGTTGATACAGATATGAAACTTGGTATACAGCTAGCTACTTTAAGCTATTCTTTGTCTATTTAGGTTTCGTTAGTTGGATAAAGATCCTCAATCATGTTTGTTTGGTCGCCATTGTGGTGCATTTCTATGCACCTGACTGACCTGTAGGCAACTTTAATGTGTGGGTGCTTCTACTGGGTTTTGACCACTTAGTGAGAGTTAATCTGTGGCACAAAAACATTCTATGGCAAACCTTTTTGAGAATTTACATGTGCCAATCTTTTCGAAAATATATGACTAATTTGATTCCGAAAACAAATAAAAAATATAAATTTATCGACCGTGACAGGACTCGAACCTGCAATCTTCGGATCCGAAGTCCGACGCCTTATCCATTAGGCCACACGGTCGCTTGTTTTCAAGCGGATTAAGATGTGAATAAGGCAAACGTGGGAACGAGTGTGGGAGTGGGATAGCAAGAGCGGATTTAGAAAGAGAGAGGGCGAACTAGAATGCGAATAAGAAAGAGAGGGAAACGGTATGTGCGAAAACAAAGCGAGGCGCTAATTAAGCAACGCTCTAATGAACAACGGACGAAATGCCGGGAAATGGGTGAACGGCGGAATGGGAAAATCCCCCATCGCCGGAGTGACGAACTGACGGACGGACAATAAGGTGCAGCTGCTTCCTCTTCCTGGCTCATGAGCACAAATACCGACAATAGAACACGTTTCATACGCAAGAAATGAGTGTGAAAAAACTAAAGAGATGGGCAAAAAATGAAAGAATAACTAGACGGCGGAAAGTGGAAATAAAAAAATGAAATGTCAAGGAAATGTGCAAAATGACTTGAAAACTCTTGTGTTATTATTATGAGTTTGTTGCTTTTGTCTCTGTCGCGAGCTGAATAGAAGAGAATATTTCCGGTTTCGTATTCCCTCTCGCTCTTTCACAGGGGTGTTGTTGGGCTTCCGTGTGTCTAGTCATTACTGCAAGTCTCAAAGCTTTAAGAATTCGCCTCTCGGCGATCCATCCACGTTCTATTTTTAGCCTCGTACGCTTCGTTGCGTGTGATTGCGATTTTTCGCAAACGGGATCAGCGACCCATTTGCTCAGTTGGTTAGAGCGTCGTGCTAATAACGCGAAGGTCGCGGGTTCAAAATCCCCTCATTGTCGGTCCACAGCTCCTATTTTCTTAAGGAATTTAATATTTTCTTTAATGAATTCCTTGTTTGATATATTTTTTTTTTTAGTTACGAATTCCTGCAATTTGTACCATTTAACCCCCTATAAACTGTGAAAAAAATTAATTTTACCGATTGCCAATCAGATCACAATGAATTCCAATGCCAAGCACAATACATTGAGAACAGTCGAATTCATTGGAGCGTCATCAGCATCACATCCATACCACCATCATCATAATATAATGAGCAGCCTCGTCATCCATCGGATTGATTGGCCGGGCCAGAGGCATCTTCCGTTTGGTACTTTATTCATTCGTTTTTCTTTTCATTTGGCTACATTTCATTTGATTCAATTCGATTCGTAGTCGATTTCATGCCATTTCCCTCCATTCAATGCCACTTGCCCACTGAACCTACTGTGTACGAAACCCTTCGATTCCCAGCAATTCCCTTCAATTCATTCGGCTCGATTCATGGCTACCAATTTGCAGGAGGCGCCATTGCCGGCGCTCGAAAACAACATGAGCATATTTTCTTTGGACCATAGAGTGGGGACAGGTCAGTGGGTACTCTGCCCTGTAAATGTTTTCATTTTGCCCGCCGTCCCCTTTAGCTCTTTCGTTTTTTGCTCCCTTTTGGCATGCATTCAAAATGAAAAGTCGTTGGAAAAAAGCAAACCGAACTGAACCCCACGATAATGTGCATCAAATGAGCTGTGCGCACATTTAGCAGGCGTCGCCTTGGCTATTGAACTTTATTAGCCTTGTACTCGTCCTGGCAACTCCACCTCCCAATTCCCCACACCCCGCTGTCTGGCTGGATCTGGTCTGCTGGTCCTATGTTTTTCGAAAAAGCAAAAAAATAGCAGCCGTAAACGTTTGAGAACCTCAAAAGACTGTTGGGGCAGGGGGCAGTTTATCAAAAAGCTTTACCGAAACACGCTCGGACATTTGTCGTGGCTGAAATCCCATGGGGATTTTCCCATAAACGACCAGAAAATGCCCTAATATATGGCCAGTTCTTTTCTGATACAAATCTTTATGGCTGTGAATTAATTGTCGTGTCACACAGCATTGCTTCACATGTATTCTATTACTTGAGATAATTAAGTGTGGTCAGCTTGCTGAAAAGGTATTTCATTGGTGATACTAGTATTGCAAATGTTATTAGGAGGAGGTTTAAACAACGTTTATAAACATAACTCAAGTTCAAAAGGTACTTTCAAGTGAAAGATAAATATTTCTTAATATAATATTTTGGAAAGATGGGTAGTCATTGGGGATTATTTTCGTAGCCAACAAATATTAATCTGATTACTAATTATTTGCAGAGCTTTTGAGAAAGATATAATTCTTGATTAGTTTTTGTAAGATTAAGTAATAAATTCGTATTTTAAACGTTCTATAAAAATGCACACGCATTGAACCAGTCAGTCCAATGTTTCAGGTTTTGTCCATACATTTATACTGTATAAATCAATTGACCAATCGCATATGCCCTTTCAGAGCGCTAAAAAAAATGAGAAAAACAATATATGGCGGGCCGTAAGAGTCGCACACACACTTATGGCCACTAACAAATCATGGCTGGTCGTGCATGTTTCATGTCCACTTAGCCAAGAAGACGACATAACGACAAAGTCGGCCGCCCACCCATAACTCCAGATCCCGTTTCAGTTGAAAGGACTGGCCCCCGCCAAACGGTCCACAGTTTTTGCTGCCACTGGCACTGAATTATGCTTAAATTATGGTAATTTATTTTAGCCCAAAGAGCGATCTAACAGGGCCATGACGACAACGACCACGACAACGTGGACACGGCCCCTGGACTCTGGACTCTGGACTCTGGTCTCTGGTCTCTAGTTTCTAGTTTCTGGTCTCTGCTCTCTGTTCCCTGGTCCCTAATTCTTAGTCCCCATTGGACCCAATGTCCGATGTCTGATGCCCGGTGTCTGATGTCTGATGTCTGATGGCCCATAGACACTGGCCAGTGGCCAGTTTTAGCCCACTGTTACTGTCGTTATCGTTGGCCTGGTCGGAATAGTTCCATTTGTCCATTTGTCCGTTTTTCCATTTTCCATTTTCCCATTTTCCTCATCACCCACTCTCCGGCCACTGGACTAGACTTTTCCACACCCATCATGAAGAAACAATCCAATTATCTATAAAACTTTTTGCATTCAAATTCATACTTCATATAGGCTACAACTTGCTTAGTTATTTATCGTTAATTGATGAGTTTGGATTCAATATAATTACAAAAATTCTTTAATTAATTCTATCAAGTATTGTGTACCGCACATCGAGCACGTTTTCACAACTATTTTTATTGGATTGTTGTGCTTAATGTAGCTTCCTTTCCCCTTTCAGCTTCGTGCTTGAAGAAACTATTTGCAAATTAAGCAAATGGCTTTTTTGTTACATTTTTTATGGGTCCTCAAAAGTTCCCTCGGATTTATTAACGTAACAGAGAAGTGCTCAATTATGACCAAGTCCGAGCAAACGGAATTTTTCCCCTTATTAATTTATAATTTTCTTTGGCGAGTTTTCCCCATCGTTATGTTATTGCAAGTGTAAACAGGAATGGTGAATGTGGCTGTAGATGAATGAGTGGTGCATGGTGGGTGGTGATTGGTGGTTGGTAAAGTAAAGTTAGTCGTGGTGGGTGGTGCTTAGCTGGCGGGTCGAAGAAAATGAAAGAAAAGCAGGCAGCGGCTATGAAGTGGCGACTGGACTGAACGTCGCCGCCTGCCATTGACGCCTCGTCAGCTTCTTGATTTATGCGACTCCACTTCTGACTCACCAAACACCATGCACGACCACCAACTGCACGAACTGCACCAACTCATTCCCATCCCCATCCCCATTCCCATCTCCATCGCCATTCCCATCCCTGTCCTCCAATAAGTGAGCGTAAAAAATGTGAAAAAAGCTGCTGCTAAATTCGCCCTGGGATTTTTCAGATCCGGGGGGCAATTAAAACACAAAAATGCATTCGTATGCGCTTACGAAACAAATGCGATGGGGTTTTTCCGGTTGGCGGATGGTTGGTTGATTGGGTGGTGTGAGTGGGTGGGCAATCGTGTTGAATGACGACGCCTGAAGCCGGGTCCGTTGGTCCGTAGTGCGGAGTCCATAGTCCGGAGTCGATGCAGTCAGAAAAGTATTCTTATAAAATCAACTATATCTCATCTTAAGTAGTATTTCCGTTGGATTGACACGCTTGAACTAATGCATTTTTAAATTAATATTTTACAATTACAACAACTACAATTAATATGCTTAGCATTCATTTTCTTTAAGCCATGTTCAGACTCCAATTGCAATTTCAAACCCTAATTAATGTGCAGTACATTTGTAATAATATTCATAGAATTTAAAGTGAATAATTATTTGAAAACAAAGCTTCGAACTGAGTGTGATAACTAACGTGAAGCATTCCCGATTTCTGGCAGTGCACTTCGTTCAGTCCGGGATGGATTAACATGGCCGCACGGGGCTCATTAAGTGCGTCGTTGACGTTTGTCGTCGTCCTGCGTCCTGCGTCCTGCGTGCTTCGTCCTTCATTCTGCATCCTTCGTCACTGGCTCCAGCGAATGACTGAGTGTGCCCCAGTGGCTGCGGCAGGGAGGCGTGAGGCTTTCAGTGGGGGGGGGGTGGTGGTGTTGGCTTGGGGCTTAGTGGGGTGGGGACTTAAGCGCTGGGACTCCGGTTATGTGTGCTTAGAGCGCGCATCAAATAACAAATTAACGATGACGACGCCACAGGAGCCGCAATCATTTTTACTTGTTTCCTTTTTGATTTGTTTCCGTTCACCTTGTTTTTCTTGTTCCGTTCCGTTCCTGCCCATCGCCTCCCAGAGAGAAGCTGGCAAATATTTGCACTCGCTGAATGAATGATCTGAATGAATAACTCAGATGGACTAATGATGAGTGCAGTTAACATATCGAGTATTGAACTGGAAAATGAAAGGAAATCAATGCGATCATAATTGACATGGAGCAAGTTTGGTCTATCTTGTTATGAAATGTATTTCCAGAACATTTTGTGAAATCTTTATTTATTTTACAATCAAAGTAAACCCTTTCATATTAACAATCATAAATATAATATTTCCCAGGCTAATCGTTGTACGCTACTGTTTTCTATGGAATTCGTTTTCCATTCGTACGCCCACTTGAGACACTGCACTTGGATAATGGCTCAGTGCTTATGGCAATTGATTATTAGATTTGTGTGGCCTCCATCATCCTGGAGCTACAGTGCGATAGGTCTGAATGGCTCTGAATACAAATCGACAGGTCCTGCAGATTCCGCAGCCATCCCCTCGAAAATCGTTCCACATGGAGCGTGACAAAGTCGCCAACCACTAGCTCTTCTTCGGTTTCCGAACGCCAACCCAATCTTGTCCTGATCCAGATGCCTCGCTCCTGAGTCCCTCGCCCTGCGTCCTGCGTCTTTCTGCTTTACAACTCATTTGCGTTTGGCGCCCGTAAAGCAATTATGACCCAATTGGTTTGGCTTTGGTTTGCATTTCCCTTCAATCCACGCCCCACCGCCCACTCCTTGTCGTGTGTTTAACCTGATTTGTGCACAACTGTCATGCTCGTCGTGTGCACTAAAAAAAATTAAAATTCCTTTGAACGTGTGAAAGGAAAATAAATAAACTAATTTCGTAGAGTGGGGTATGTATGTATGTATAGTTTATATTTAGTCACCGCCCAAAAGAGGATCAAAACTTTGGCCCATTAGCACCATCTTCAAGAACTACAAAAAGTTTTTAAAGTTAAAACTGTTGAAAAATATTTATAAATTCAGTACTTTGTGATTAACCTCGCAATCCGCCGAAACACTTCTGCCAGTGTAAGCATCCCGAAATATATGTAAGCACTCCCTTAAGTTCCAATGTGTGTGTGTGTGTGTGTGTGTAACTGGCCATGGACGTGCCCCGATAACAGTGGAATGAGATGGAATGGAGTGTGTGTGTGTGTGTGTGTGTGAGTGCGAATGCGAATGCGGGCGTCCTTCGTCCTGCGTCTCTGTTTCCGGGCCTCGTGCTCCTTCCTTTGTGCATGATGCAATGAAATTATCACTTTCAATTGCAATTGCCACACACTCGCCAGTTCGAGGGATGGGTGTGCGGTATACAGCAGGGGCGCGTCGGCAGAGGGTCTTCAGCTGCCGGATTGAAGGGGCTTTGGGCAGGTGTTGAGTGCACGTAGCTCAGGTATGGCCGCTTTTATGTCTGCACGTGTGCGTCCCACTCACACTAACTGGCTGACAGGTTTCGCTCTCGCTCTCTCCCGGATCCTCGGTCCTTAGTTTAGTGTGTTTCTCACTCTGGCGGGGCTGTTCCTAAAATCTTAGGCTTCAAAACTCTTTTATGGCCTCGAAGGTGAGCCATAAAAATATTTTATATTTATTTCGTTTGTCTGGCGGCTAAAAAACCACTCGAGGCATAAAACCCCCGCCTGAAGCTTTCGAAAAAGCCTTTTTCAAAAATATTTATAGTTATATAAATAAATTTGGTGATAAATTTGAGTTTTATGCTAAACCAAAACATAAGTTGGTAAAACCTTTGCAACTGCAACGCTTAATGCTAGGCCTTGAAAAAAAAGGTTTGAGTCTTGCAGATAAATCAGGAACATCCTGTCGCTTCCGCATCCTGTGCTCCCTGCTCAAATTGAACTCTCCTCTCTGCTCGATTTTCAGCCCGTCTCGCAGTGTGCACCATTTGCATTGCATACTTTTGTGCGTTGCCTTCATTTAATTGCAACGCTGTCGCAGGACGATGAAGGATTCCGTCGGTGGTGGGGGTTTCTCCAAGTTTTTTGGGGCGGGCAGGAGCTGTCCTTTTGTGTGACAAACCAACTGTGGACTGCCTGCTGTTGACTGAAAGATATATGATGCCAAGCTCACAAGGCGAAATTCGCTGCTCTTTTTAAGGACACATCCCCCATCCTTCCCCTCAACATATTTATACATATATTTGTTTTGTCCCTGTGTGTGCCATTTTGTGCAAATTAAATTCTTTACTCTTTGCTCCGCTTCCATTTGAATTTGCTGTTGTTATTTCCCTGTTTTTTTTTTTTGCGGATTTCCATTTAACTAAGTTCTTAATCAGGCAGCCCCTTGACAACTGTCACTGGCAGGACATTATATGGGCGGGGAGTGGACTCCGCGGGGCGCTGACCCATTAAGAAATATGTGCAAATGGAGCACGTATGCATACAATTTCGAGTCAGCGAAGAAATCCATTTAATAACGAAGAAATGTTGAGCAAAGAGTCGCTTTTTTTTATAGGCTTTTATTTTAATTCAACAAAAACGTAAAATTACGTGCACACAAGCAAGAACATTTATTTATTTTAAAACTCTCTTTTTCCCATTAGGAATGTTTTGAGTAATTTCTGCAGATATAAAAGACAAAAAATCACATTTCATCGCTGATCTGTACATCCACTTGGATTCCTGTGGATTTTCAAAGCACTTCTGGAAATAATTCGGGCGTTTACAATGCTCACTCTATTTACGGCCTATGCGGAATTTTCTTATTTACCGGCAGTTATTTAAGAGACTTTCCTTTAATTGGCGCCAAACTAATTTTACGCTCACCAACTAATTTCAATTTCAATTGTTTAACTTTGCTCACTTTCTCCACTAGCCTCTCTGCTCGCTCGCACACCAATATGTCCGTCGCTTTTTTGCGGCAGCCTAGTTTCAATTTCTCCGGCTCCGACGCTTATTGTTGTTGTTTGCCTTGTTTTGCATACTGCATTGTGACGCCTCCCTCCCTCACTATTTTAACCCTTTGGGTTTTTAATGAGCTGCGGGAATAGTTTTTTGCTGCCGCTGCTGCTTCTTCTTCTTCTTGGCTTTGTTGCTGGCCTGGCCTTGCGCCTATTTTCCCTAGAAAAGGGGGCGTGGCGGGCTGGGTTCGCTTGAGTACGGATGGTCGGCTTACGACCCTTGTCGAATTTTTTTTTTTTATACTTTGGCGGCTCATTAGCGGGTCACCGTACCCTAGGGGAAAAACAAACTACTTCTCCTCCATTTCCGTTTGCCATCCGCCTTTCCTATTTTCATATCCCCCTTTCTATATTTGTGAGGAATTTTTCCTTAGTCATCTTTGGCAATGGGTAATTTTGTATCTTGCCCGCAATGCTGACAAAAGCAAAAGTGTTGAACAGGAAGGCAGCTCTCACATGGACTTGTCGCCGTCTCTGTCTCAACCCCCCAGTCCCGTCTCTTTCTGTTTGCCCACTGCCATCTCGCTCTCCCTCGCTCTGTGTGCCTTGTCGCTGATAGCGCAAAAACTGTCAGATGATTATCGGAACTGGGGAACGCCTTTTGTCAACTTTATAAACGAGCTCATCTCGCCATGACGAAAGACTTGGACCGAGGCACGTCCATATCACACAAAAACAAATGCACGTCTTGAGGAGCAGTGGTTCCAAGTGCAGTGGAATTGCGAAAATCATTTGAAAACCGCTAGGAACACCATTTGCTAAAGCTATTCCTCTGATTTTTTCCACAGCATTACTCACTTACCCCCTATTCTTATTAGACGATTCGTTGTCGTTAAGCTGAAGTGTTATTTTAAATCATTATTAAAAATATTCTATAGATTCGATTTCAATTAATATATATTTTTTTGTATATTTTTAGGTAAGCTTAACCTGAAATACTGAACTATTACACTATTCAATTGTTTAAAGTGCACCAATTTTGAGAACGTAAGTTTACAAACGTTTAACATATAAAGTTTTGTTTTTAATGTAAAAAAAAGCTTTCCCAAATTGTTACTCCAGATTTTTGTCAGGACTTTTTCCTGTCTCGTGTCACTGTTTGCGGGCCTTAACCCCTGCGTTCTGATCCTGAGTCAAGCATCCACCTCCAGCACCGCCACGGACCCTTTGCACACTTTGCTCGTTTCTGTTTGACTTGTTGGTGGCGCTCTTTTCTTGGTCAACCACCCCCCCTCCCCCCCAAGGCCTACTAACTTAGCACACCCCAAGACGGCGAGCCACCGAGCAGGCCTTAACCCTTACCCGCGCCTAGGGGATGGCTGCTGTTAATTGGCTGCCACAATTTGACTTTTTGTCGCCTATCGGGCAAACAAAATCAGTTCCAGGAGCATGTCCGTGGGCGACATCATCATTTCCCCCAAGACCCTAATGTCCCCTGCCACCACCCACCCACCCGTTCACAAATTTCTCGGCCACGTTTTCTTTCGCCTTCGTGTGCGTGACTATCGAGCTGTGAGGCAGTTTTGCATAGGAAATTGAAAATTTTCACTTGCTGTTTGTGTAGTCGAAAGCGACGTATCCCTCTCTCTCTCTGCTCACAAAAATCGAAAGAAGTTAGCTAAGGTTGGGAAAAAATTAGGGAGGAAAGTGAAGGAAAATTAGAAAAAGTTGAGGCAAGGGCGCTCCTTCCACTGCGTCACTCATACGCCGTGTGAGCATAAGCGGGCAAACAAAAATTTCTAATGCGATTTTCTTTGCCGCTGCGGGAGCTGCATTTTAGTGCAATTTTAACAAATTTCAGAAGCGAGGATGCTGCCACAGGGACTTTGCCTTTACGATTTGATTTTTCGCTTTGTGTGCCGCAGCTGCAATTCCCATTCGCCGACAACTGTATGTATTTCGACACACTTATACATACATATAAGTACACATTTGTACATGTGTGCAAGAGGGCGGGGCATGGGCATTATAAACTTATCATGAAATAAAGTTAGCAGCTATTCAAACCGCAAATTTTTGCAACGACGCGTTATTAAATCACCAGGTGTGGGAATATGTGTGCACACACGATTCTGTGTGGGAAACTTAACAAAAGCAAAAATATTAAAAAGGAGAAAGGATACAGGATAAGAGGAAGAAGAGGTGGGCTGGCACACACATACACACATACACACACACAAGCACACACGTGGCCAAAATGCAGGCAGCCATCACAAAATGGCTGCGACAAAACGGAAAATGGAAACAAGCAAAACGAAAAGTCAATTTGAAAAGCGGAGACGTCGGTGGAGGGGAAAGAATCGGGGAATACCCTTTAAAGACGATCCTGTCCGAAAGTAACCAGACTACAAGATCACCCTGTAAAGCCATTATATGTACATACATTCGGGACATATTCCAATGGTCATATGTGTAGGCCTGTTTGCCCAAAAATCATATGAATTGTATATTCTCTCGAAAATCTTTCAGCAAGGTAGGTTTTATAAAAGTGGGGTGGGTGAAATAGCTTAGTAACAACTGAATTAAATAAATAGTTATTAAATATGTTGCTTATATGGAATGGAATTGTCTTGAAACTTATTCAGCTAGAAATTGCCATAAATATTAAAATCTTTTCTACCTGAGAGCAACTAGTATCGTTATTGAAGAAATGAGACCACATAAGGTGGCGGACCCAACAATAAAGATTATTAGCTTTCTGATGCCGGCGGAATTCGTTATGGGAATTAATGCAGTCTAGCTTGCAAGATGAACGGATCGGCGGGGATATATATATGCTCCATTGTTCAGGGTATACAAAGGCACAAAGGTGTGGGAATATACATATTTAGGTGGGACGGCGGTGGTTGGTGAGAAGCGTTGTCAAGCCAAAAAGCAGCAGCGTTGACATTTTCTCAACTTAATTAATTTTGCTGCTACCCTGCTACCTCGGCTAATACGCACGCACACTTGTGCCAGCCATTCATATACCTACATATGTGTGCATGCGTGTACATACGTGTATGATGTACATATCAAATACATATACGTGCTCTTGTATGTGTGTATGAGTGTATGAGCTCCCTTTGACTGGCACTTTGTTTAGTTTTGGCTCGCATTTTGGCGCTTGATTAAATTTTGAACGCGACTGTGGGCGAAAATATGGGAATATGGGGTGGGCATAAATATTTCCGATTTCAATTTTCAGTTTCAATTAAATTGGAAATTGCGGCGATAAATTAAATCAGCTTGAGACTGTCAAAGGATTTCAATTACGCACAGAAATGAGTTCATGATCAGAATGAAGAATGGGAAATGGGTAATGGGTAATGGAGTGCCGTCTGCATGATTTATGGCCCGGATTTGTTGCGGGGTCCTTGGCATTGACTTTATAAGGACTTTATTAGTAAACAAAATGCCATAAAATGCAAGCAAGGAGCCGATGGGTTAATAGAGGGGGTCGTGCCGTAGGCCATTGCCCATTGTCCCGGATCTTTGGCCCTTTATCCGTACTCCTTCGGCCTTTCTCCGACACTCAAGTGCTCGTAGTTCTCCGCTTTTGTGCAGATTGCCCTCCCCCTTGCACTCCCCCTCCCGCGCTGGCATTATGCAAATCGCGTTGCCACGCCCCTTTCCCCGCCCTTCGGGAGCACAAAAGAGTCGGCGGCCCAGCATCTGGAATGTCGATGCACAACAGCAACAGCAGCAGCAGCAGCAGCAGCAAAGGCAGCAACATCGGCAGCATTGGCAGCTATGGCAACGACTTAAGTGGATTACAGCGGCAACTTGTTGGCCGGGTAAAAGGATCCGGAGATCCCCGGGTTCAGTGTTCAATAAACACACCCCCAGAAAACACCACGGCCAGGATAACCAGCATAGCCAGGATAATCGACAGGGAGTGTGGGGATGGGGGGAGGACTCAGGAAAAACGTTCGAAAGTTGGCAAATCGATCAGAAAACATTTGAAAAGTCACAGGACTTGCGTAGCTCATCGGTTAATCTGACAGGCTTAAGACTTTCTTTTTTGTGCAATAGTAGGTGCAGTCTTACATAATATTAAACGTAATATCTTGCAGTTTAGAATTACTTTGGAACTTTTCTTAAACATATGAATGTAACTATTTGAGCGGAAATACGTATTGATAAATAATTATAAGTAAATAGATTTCATCCTTTGGCCTATTCTTCTATGCCTCAAATCTGGGATTTTCTTTTTGCGACAGTGTGCTGTTTTCGAGTGCCGAGCCTCGAGGAGTTACTCCATCGGAGGACGACAACTGCAGCTTCATTCCCATCTCATCTGTCTCAGACCAGTGGGCTCTTTGGGGCTTATGGATTTTCCATTTAGCACAGGACAGGCGACTCTGCTACTCACCGGATTTGGTCGCTTCACCAGCCAAACACTCCACAACCGGCACTTCATCGATGCACGCGGCGTATACGCAATGCGGGTGCTCTAAAGCGCCTCGAGTGCTCTGAAGAGGGGGGAGGCCAAGGGCGAGGGTGAGGGCACTTTCCAGAGACAGCAATTAGCCGGGAAAAGAATGCTGAAGATGCCGCTCCAGGAGAGCTGGTCACATAATTTAAAACTCTCGCCCAACTGCAATTTAAACTTTGTTTGCTGCCTTCGTTTACAACGCGTCGCCGGCTCAGAAATTGTTTTCATTCCTCGTCCTTTGGCACGTCCTTTGCGTTTGGTCCTCGCCATTCCTTTTCAGCGTTTTGCGTTTTTTTTTTTGCGTGTCTGTACTTTTAGCAGTTATGCAGTTGCCTAGCAAATAATAACTTCCGTCTTGACTGCTTTGACTAAGAAATGAAATGATTACAAAACAGAGAAGCGGATCCAGTTACTGTGCATTTTATTGCTAAAAGGGAAATTTACATGACTGAAGCCCAGGCTGAAGCTGACTCTGAAGCTGGAACTGGAGCTGGGGTAAACTTTATTACCAGGGAAACTTTGCCGGATAAAAGTGCACCCGCCGCCGGCTGATAGTTATCCTTATGTACTGCTAATAAGTACAACAAATAACAGGGCCAACAACCACGTTGCAGCGACATAAATAAATAACATTCATTTCCGCCCCAGCATCACCGCCACTCCCACTGCCATTTCATACCCATTGTAGCCCCTCGGGCACTCGAGGATTAAGCGAGCGAGCTACAAGACTGAACACTGAGAGCTGCCCCGCCCACTTGATAGTTTGCCCAATCGAATCCAAAACCCACTCATTGCCAGTCGATGGAGCGCGAGCGACTGAAGAGTCCTCCAAAGTTTCCTCAAGTTGATCGAAAAATAAAGCGCGGATAGTTGGCGTGGGGCAATCCGATGGATGTCGTGAGCTGCTGGCCCCAAAACTTTCGGCCCCCTCAGATTCATTATGTTGCGCGACAACTCTTTTGGGCCAGCAATCAGGCATGGTTTGTTTGCGAAAAGTCATGGAAGTCTAAGCACCCAAAAGTGCTTCCAAAAGAACCGAAGTCATTGGCTCAATGTATAGTATTGTCAAATTTTGACGGGCCTCAACTTTCAAGTACTTGGCCAAATCGCGTCAAAAGATAATTATTGGTGCATTGTGCATTCTCTCACTACCAATCGAATTTTATACAGAATTAACGAAAATGCTCATTTTCAATTTTCAATCACCCAACAAGGTGATGTTCTTTGTAAAACAGAGCGACTTTAGGTTTCCTGAGCAAATCACTTTAAGACGAATTATATATTAATATCCCTAATCCTCTAGTTTTAAGTTTTAAAGATTAAATTTTCATATATTTTTTAATGTTCATGATTGTTAAATATTTAGAGTACACATACATATGTGTATATTCTACAATCCCGCCTTCTCCGCGATCCAGGCTCTAACCTTGGAGATCCTAAGGTAGCCATCAGGAGCCGCTCTTCCACAGCCACCACCGAGGAGTAAGCTGGCCAGCCCCACCACTTTGCCTCCGTAGGTGGCCGGTCCGCCGGAGTCCCCATAACAGGCGCCGCTATTCTTGGAATGCAGCAGGCAAATCATGGTTTCTGGCAAACGAGAGTAGAACATCCAGCGACAGGCCCCCCTCGATATACTCGTCACCTGTACGAATAACAGGCTGTCAGAGAGGGGTCCCTTCTCCGCAATGTTGCCCCAACCGGAGATGTCTACGGCGACACAGTTGGGCGGATCCTCGGTGGCCAACTGGATGGCGGCTATGTTGGCGTCAAAGGTCAGCGGACTCTGCAGTCGGAGCACGGCCAAATCGTTGTGTCCACCAGTGGCATAGTTGGGATGCATGATAACTTCGGCCACTGGAATCCTCACTCCGTCGCTTGAGAGGAGCAGACTGCCCGCCTGGATTGACCATAGATCTGCCGGAACTCTAAGGCAGATATATATAAGCAGATATATCTTGCAGTGTCGAACCAAAAGGTTTCGATAATACTTACACATCATTCCCGTGCTTCACACAGTGGCCAGCGGTGATTACGTGAGTGGCCGAGATTATGACTCCACCGCAGTAGTGTTCTCCACGTAGACGCAGGGAAATCTGGTGCGGAAATTGGCCCTGCTTCGCCTTGATTCCGCCAACGATTCGAGGCTCTATCGCGGATTCACTCTGATTTTGGGCTACGTCCTGTCCCAGTATTACCTGGACACCACATAAAAGCAATAGCAAAACAGTCCACAGTGTGGTCCACATGACTTAATGGGTTAATTTCCTGTTAAGTTTTGCTTGCTACAAAACATTTTCAGCTGTATATATGGAGAATAAGTTATAAATAAGTAATGACACTCATTATCATTAGTATTGCTATCCAGCTATATGCTAAGTCAAAAGCCGACCTAATTACATGAAAATATTGTAGTAATGATCTAAATAGAAGACTTTCAGGAAAGGTTATACAATCTAAAAGCAGCAATATCACACATTAAACCAAACCACAGCGCACATTGCTATCCAATTAGATACGCATGCGAAGTGAAAGTGAATAAGATTCGCCGATTAGGAGAGCATACAAAGCTTTAACCCTTAACCCTAACCAACATCTGATATAGTTCACTTTGCGAATGGCTCGCTAACAATTGACCCACGAAAACTACTCATACGAGTGGTCGTCTCTTTCAGCAGCTTTCAATGGACAGCCAGGCGAAGACAGCTGTCCGAGTAACATCTGCTGCCTCCTCTTTCAGCCATCGGATTAACTCAGTTAGTGACCACCCACCGCAGCACTGAACTCCAACTCTTCACTGCACAACACCTTCCATCGCCGAGTGTCATGCATTTTTCATGGCCCGCCACGAGCTCAGCTGCTCAACTAAATTAACGAAATCAATCATCATCATCGTGTCGGCATGGCACCTGACATACAGAGAAAAATACTGCAAACAGCTTGGACTCGCATTTTGCTAATTTGCTGAGCAACGAGTGAAACGAGAAAATATTGTCACCAGTTACAAAGTTTTCCATATCATATCATCCCTACTATGGTTAAAGGCACTGCCTCCTACAAAATACCAAATACAATTGAAGAAAATAGCAATAACTTTTGAAATGAAGTAGCTCTGTTGCGTGACTACTTTGGCTGAGCTATACTTATATCGTTACTTATATTCATAATTGGTATTTGGTTCGTCCAAAAAGTCACTGTTTTCTATCAGTGCCAAATCGATGACCCATTTCTTGCCGTGCACTTTTGTCCGGCAAGGCGCCACATGCCACTTCTCTCACGCTGCGAAATAAAAATGAAATAAAAAAAAAGTGCCAGAGCCAAGAAATGCGAACCCATTCATCACCCGATTGTTGGGGGCTAGTAATTTGTAACCTAATTGAATGCGTAAGCGCCGGAGGCCCAAATCACGCATACGCCCCATTGAACCGCTCTCAATATGGGTTTCAATTTCGGCTGCAGACTTTTTAATTATGGCTGCAGTCGGAAACTCTTTGGCAGCTTTTCTTTTGTCGCCGCTTTTCCTAGCACACATGCCACGCCCCTGCCCGTCTACACCCGCCCAACGTAGGCTCTTTATGTGAAGTTTTTAATTAACTGCCTTACAAAGATTTTCCTTCTTCCGGTATGTTTTTTTGCTCGCTTTCCTCTCCTTTTTATACCCGTTACTCGTAGAGCAAAAAGGGTATACTAGATACGTTGAAAAGTATGTAACAGGCAGAAGGAAGCGTTTCCGACTATATAAAGTATATATATTCTTGATCAGGATCGATAGCCGAGTCGATCTAGCCATGCCCGTCTTCAACTAAAAAAAGCTAGAATGTTATGATTTAGCTTACGGATTATAGAGACGCAGCGTAAATTAGTTTACCCATGTTGCCACGCCCACTTTAACTCGAAATTTTTTCATAATTTTATTAGTCTTGCAAATTTCTAAACGCCATAAGCCGTCGAACCGGTCACGCCCACACTTTGGAACAATTTTTATTTATTTTTTTTTCCATTTTATTCCCCAACATCTATCGTTATCGCAGAAAAATTATAAAATTACGCATTCACACTAGCAGAGTTACGGGTATCTGATAGTCGGGAAACTCGTCTATAGCATTCTCTCTAGTTTTTTTTTTTTATATTTGTGTTGCCTGCCTTTTTGTGATACGCTGCTGGCCCCGAGCCTGTTCTGGCCACAAATTGACATTTTTTGCCGGGAACGGGACGGAATGGGCTACCTTTTTGACGATTTTCGCCCTCCTATTTTTCGATTTTTTTGCGAGTTTCCACTTTTTTTCTATTTAGCTGACGGAATTTAATAAGCCAGAAATTCGCCAGCCAAAGCGAAATAAATTTAAAAAATCAGCCCGCGATGTTCCGTAATTAAAGTTGCTCTCACTGGACAGATCGTTGTGTTTAGAGCTGCACTCAGAGAAAATGTGCGAGGCTTTGTAAAAGCCCAGAGCGCAGAGGGAAATCTAAAATTAAAATTCTTCTATTCTTAATGCATATTAAACATTTGTAATACATTTTCTACGGTCTTGTAGTTGTTCAAGTACTTGAAATTAAATATTGTAAAATATTAGTTTGACATTCAGTCGCATTGTCGCAGTGTAATGTCGCATGCGCGACCACGCCCCCTAGCCCCAACGCCCCCCGGGCTAATGACAAATGGTTGTCAGTTTGTCAGTTGGCCGCTGCAAGAACTGCAGATAAAAAGAGAGCAGCGCTTTTTTGCACCTATTTTGGCAGGCTTTTGGCCTTTTGGCCAAACTGTGCACTTTCCCGGGTAGTGGGAGAAGTTTTTGAAATGAATTGGAACTAATGAATGAGGGAATGAGTGAATGAGCTGTGGGGTTGCCAAGCTCGCAAACTGGCTGACTGGCAGACTGGCTGACTGGCAGACAGGCGAACTGGTGAACTGGTGAACCGGCAGAGGCAGCAGCTGCTCGTTCGCCTGTGCAATTAACTGTGAAAATGCTGTCACAATATTTAAAAGTTTTAATTGTTTGTTCAATTGCAATTGCAATTTAAAACTGGCGCCAAACTTTGCACTTTTGTTGTTTTAAACTTGTTCAGCGACTCTCGCTCTCTGATGTCGCCTTCTCTGGGTTCTCGTCTGCTCGACTTTGCTGTTCCTCGTTTTTTTGTAGAAAAAAAAAGAAAAATAATTTAACATGAATATATCGCATTTCATGGAGTCATACATCACGAGGAGGCCGTCGGAGGGTTAAGGAGGCGGCGTTGGCGTTGGTGCTGTCGGGGGAGGGGGGCGTGGCCGGCCGGCGGGCAAGTGACAGCACTAACATAAACCACAATAATATCCAAAGTCATGAAGGAAGTAACCAAGTGTGAATTTTCGGTTTATGCCTTGCAAACCCAAGCGTTGAAGCGGCGCTGCTGCTGTTTTTCCTGAGTTCCACCCCCTTTCCCCCCCCCCCCCCCCCCTTTCTCGGTCGCATCTCCTCGCCGCTTTTCCGCTTTCCCTCGGGCGGTGCTCGTTGGTTTGGCTTGTTCTCCTTCTCCTTCCTGTTGTCGGTGGGTCAGATGGGCGGGGTCCGGATTTATAGCTTCACTTGGCCACACTGCCGTAGTTGAGTTTGCTACAAAAATGCCAGGCGAAAACTTAAAATGGTTTAAGCGTCGTGCACTTGCAGTATTCCAATTAACACTTAATAATTTATTTATGCAGTAGGAGGCATTAAAAAACGCTTTACTTCTAAGTACATCACTTAGATTCATTTAAATAGTTCGTGGTCTTTTGAAAGCAATTTTGAGATTAGAGAAACGATTAAAATCGTTCAAAATATTAGTACAGTTAAGTTCGCCATACAATGAACGGAATATTATTATTATATTATAGATAGACTTTCACACATCAAGTTGGTAATTACTTTTAATGTACCATTTCCCTAAAGGAACTTTAAAAAATATGTTTGTTCAATATTATGGTTGTTGTTTTTGTTTAAGTCTCCACTTTCCATGCCTGCGCTCACTGCGGGTGTCCTGCGGTTTAAGCCCCCCCCCCCCCCCCTTCGCACACATGCATAGGTCCCTTCCGACGCCACTGACCGCTTGGCTGCGCACCCCTTGCAGTTGTTTTATTTGCGCTTCCGTTTCGCGGACAGTTTGCTTTGCTGTTTTTACTTCATTTTTCTCGAGTTCTGCACGCCGTATCTAACTGCCTTTGTTGCTCCTTTTTGGCTTTGTTTTTCGATTTCTTTTTATTTTGTTGTTTTTTTTTTTTTTAGTTGGTTTCTTTCGCTTACAACAGAAAAATGTTGCAACAAAACATTTACGACGTCATCGTTTCACAATTTTCGTGCCGCGAGCCCCCTTTTTGTGCTCACTTTCTCGATGTCCTAGAATACATGTTTTGTATTTGTGTGTTGTGTCTTGAAATGAAAATTGTTGTTGCCGCTCTCGTTCTTCATGTTGTTGTACAAGCGACCGCCCACGCCCCCACTCCTCTCCCCCTTCACCGCTTCTGTTGCTGCTGCGGCAAAAAAAAAAGAGGCAAAAAATAACAGTGGCAAAAAAGAGAGGCAAACCTTGTGTCATTTATCATGCATTTCCACTTTTGGCTTCCGTCGACCGGGACGTGGCCCGCACAGACAAATGTACGGGGACAGCCGGACGGACAAGCGGACGGACGGACAGATGGACAGACGGACAGACGGACTGACGGTCAGCCAGCCGGACAGTACACGAGTCGAGTTGCGGGCAAGAAAGACACAAGCTTTTTAAAGCACCGAAATGGTGCACATAGACTACTGCAGACTATGTGCAGGAAAACTTCCTATCAAATCATGTTTTTGAAATTAAAATGTGATTCAATTAAAGATTTCAATTGTTTTAATTGCAAAAGAGTGTTTAAATATCTTTTAAAAATCTGGTTTAGTATAGTGATTAATGCCATTTTCTTATGGCAGCCTACTCCTTTTCATGATTATTTTCTTTTCCGCTTTGCAAAATTGGGAACAGCAACATATAGCCAGGCAGCAAATTTATGCATTTTCATTTTTCATTTGGTCATTACCGAAGAATTTCCATTTCATGCAAAGGGACCAAGATCTTTAAGCGGAATTCGAAATTAATCAAGACGAACGAATCCTAAATTCATTTTCTCCACGGAACAGCGAGGAACATTTTCTGGTCGTGTCCCCCGAATAAGTAGCCGAGTCATTTGTAAAATTTGAATATGGAAATGTTGCGAGTGGACGACGGCCAAGAAGGGAAAATGATGAAAAAGTTCTTGAAATTGTTTGATATTGCAACGCGCAAAATATTCGAGACCTCCCCGTTTCTTTTTTTTTACTCACTGGAGGGCAATTGATTAAGAGCCACGGGAGACTGTGATGGTGATGGAGTGTCTGCTCCAGGTGGGCTGACTGGAATGAGTTGACGATTTTCAAGGTCCTCGAAGAGTTCAGAAACGGCGAACGAAACTTGGAATTTCCCTCCTTCTTGGGGATTTTCCGCCGAACGCTGTGCAGTTAAATGATTTTTTAATATTTTGAAATAATGAACAATAAGCTTCCGCGCTTGAGAGAAAAACGTTTCGCTGCACACTTAAGTGTTTATATATTTATTCTTATCTTTTGTTAATATACTTTCAACATTTTTCTTGTTTGTGGCCTCTTCGAATCTTGTAGCGGGGATTTTGATTGGAAAGAAAGCAGCTGGTTTGATTGCATGTGGGAAGAGTAGAGTATCCATTTTTTCTGCCAAACAAATGCGACGCCATTTGGTCGCACTCCATCTGCATTTGGCCATTTCTTTGCCCAAACTTTCCCATTTCCCCCTGTGACGCATCGGGACCGCAATGAACTTGAACCAGCTGTCAATGTGATAAATAAACTTGGCTTGCCAAAAGGGTACAGCCCCCTGGCTGTGCTGCAGCATATAAATAATAATCAGGAGCGGCTGTCTCAGCTGTCTAGTCACAGTGCGTTTCGCAAGTGTAAGGCTTGCGTGGTACGTGGAATTATTTAAAAATCAAGTGGGCCAAGTCTCTTAGGGGAAAGACAAATTCCAAAATGTCCATATGCTAGCACGAAAAATAAAATTTACTTTAGTTAAGAGAAAAACTAAGTCATTGCCTAATTTAAATACACGTTTGCCGTTTTCAACTGGACTATAAAATGTAAATAAATAAATAATAAATTTGAGGTTAACAGAAGGTACAATCAGAGGGTACACAACAAACTGTCATTGCAAGCTTGTAATGCGCTTTTGATTGGTTACATAGGGCAGATGCGTTTTTTTTTTTGTTTAGAAGCAAACTGCCTTCAAACTTGTTTTAACTCTTACGCGAAAGTTGGCCAACTGAAAAAAAAGTATTTTTCCATCTTGTACTTTGCAGCAACTTTTGATCCAAGGGCGTGACATCGATAGCGAGCAACAGGATGCTGGCACTGCCTTTGCTGACTCTGGCGGTCCTCGCCAGCTGCGGCTACTCCGTGGACGCCTACTCCAGTACGTATACGTAATATTTCAGGTGGGGGTTGGCTTTCGTGGACACCTTACCACCAACTATTGTCCTAGAAAGCCATCACCCCACTGCCATTTGTTGTGTTGTGTAATCAGTACTCCTGAAATGAGCACCGATCCCTTGGATCGGTGGTGAACCTTTCATGCCTTCATCAACCCTTGCCCCTCCATCATTGACATACTGAAGCCAGATGCGGTATCCCCGATTTTGAGCAGACTTATAATTTGATTTTCTTTTTTTTTTCCGTATGATTTTGACCCACCCACTCTGATCCACAAAACACACACCGAAACCCGCAATCCGCAACCCGAAATCCGAAATCCGTAATCCGCAACCCGTAAACCGTAAACCGTAATCCGTAATCCTTGAACCTAATCGAATTTCCCGCGGGCGAAGAGTACGGCCGTGGATGCGGGGACATTGGCTGCCTGCCCACCGAGGAGTGCGTCATCACCAGCGACTCGTGCAGCTACAACCAGCGTGACGGCAAGGATTGCGGCAACTATCCCACCTGCAAACGGCGCTCCGGCGGAGGATCATCCGCCTCGAACAGCAGCCCCAACTTGGCAGCCCCCTCGGCCAATCCGTCAGGTATTTAGCTTGGAACCCCCCACTTGATTACTCATTGTGCGCTTCCCTGGGGGAGTTGTCCAGGCGATTGGCATCGTGTTTCGTAATTCGAATTTCGAGGTTTGGCGACCGGCGATTGGCGGCTACATCTTTTTGGTTCCTCAAAACAAGTTATTTCGGGTTAAATCCAACGAATTTCTGGGGGCGCAAAAGCTGACTTCGGGCGCCGAAGATAACAATAGCCTCTCAGAGACGAGAAATAACACGTTGCATTGAATACAATTCAAGAAATAATAATTTTCTGAAATATACAAATAATATAACGCTATTGACTGACCTATTGTCCTAATAATCACATCACGTATTCACATACTCTTTCCAAGCCTCGAAACTCTGCAAGGCTATAAGCTTAATTCCAAATTACCGAACTTATTTGTCGTTTCTTTTTGTTTGGCCCCAAGTATTTGTTAAGTTTTGTGATCATTTCCATTTATATGTATGTATCTATGCTATATAACTGAATGTAATATGTTTTATGGCGATCTAATACCCACACCAACACACTGAGCGCTTCCGCTGACTCAATCAATTTAACACTCAATTCGACTCTCAATCAATCAATCAACCAATCACTCGCTCGCTCGCTCATTCATCGCCTCATTCGCTCAAGGCTTGCAAATATTCGACTGCTAACCACCCACCCGCCCCCGCCTCTCCCCCTCTCCACCGATCACTTGTGCATGTTTTAGGAAGCAACAGTACAGAGAGAAAAAAGGCAACATGCAACACGTCTATTTACTTCTGTGTATATAACATATATTTCAAATTCAAATTCAACTTTATTAGCACTAAAAATCTTTACAACTGCATAATAGCTTTTGTATTTTAAGCTTACACAATCTAGCAGCTGAAATGAAAATAATAATTTAAGAGCAAAACCAATTTCTTAATGTCCATGTCTTAAAATTAACATCAAGAAGGTTACGAGTACTTGAATTAAAATGCTAGAATCATGTTTTTAAGGAAGTTTGACTGTTGCCTGACCCATCATAGATTAACATATATATATATATATATATAGAGTATTTTCTCTGTACTGACCGGAGAGGGGGCTAAGAAGAGGAAGGCTGGGCGGGATTGGGATCATACCCAAAACTAACGCTAACAAGAAAACCCGCTCTCTTTTCCCCGCGTGCCATCGACTGTCACTAACCACTAACAGGATCGAGTCTGGGACAGGGACCCGAGAACAACATCTTTGCACCCGCCTCATCGAATCCCACGCTTAACACCTACACGTACAACCATCAGCAGGGTGGCGGCGATAACGGTGGTGATGGCGCTCATGGCCATGGCCACGGAAATGGTAACGCCGGAAATGGAAACGATCGCGACAAGGGCGGCAACGCGGGGGCGGCAGGCGCCTCCTCGACGGGCGTAATAGATCCGCACTACGTGTTCGGTGCCAAGCACCACATGCCCGTCATACCGAACATGCCCATCTTCCCGTACAACTCGCCCACGTCGGCGCCTCCGTTTCAGCAGTTTCCTCAACCCAATCATCCAGGCAGCGTCCTCAACCCCGGCTACCCCATGCACGGCCTGCAGCCGGTGAACCCGTACAATCCGCCCTTCATCTTTGGCCAGCTGCCATTCTATGGCGGTGGCGGGCCGACCGGGACTGGCGGTCCGCCCGGCGGCGTTGGAGGCGGCGGCAATGGCGGCGTCGGCGGCGGCGTCGGACTGCCCAGTTCGACCTTGGGCATCCTCGGCGGCGGCGGCGGCGGCCTGGCGCCGTACGGCAGCAACTACCAGGGCTATCAGAGCCAGCACTCCAACGCGAATATGTACAACAAGCCGCCGCCGCAGTACCAGAACCAGAACCAACAGAACCCCTACAACCGGCGCACCCAGGCGCATCCCTCGGCAGCCGGCAGTCTGGGCGGACTGGGTATGCCCGTCCTAATCTTGGGGCTCGTCCTGGCCCTCCTGCCGCAGACGTAATAGGCTGGGGCGGTAGCAGCAGAATAGCGGTACAAGGCCACAGAACACCAATCCCGAAGACCCCCTGGAAATTAACAACCCATCCCTTATGTTCGGGATAACCTTTGGAATGAGCCCATTTTCACTGAACTGTTCCCACTAACCACTAAGGATCACTCTTTCAATTAACCCAACTCTTATCAATTTTCTAAGACATGTCTGGTGCATTCATTCTGAGATTGAAGAAAAATGCTAGTTTTATTTAAATCATTATCGATTTAAGAAATATTAAAGCAGTAAACGAATACTTTTCAAACTAAATGAGCAGTAAAAATGGGATCTCACATGAAGGTTATGCCTTACATATTATTTTGTTTTCCTTATTATCCATTTATCTTTTTATTTTTATTTTTTTACTTTTTGTTTTGGCTTAGGCTTAAGAATAATGTAAAAGCAGTAGCAGCAGCAGTAAGATTGGCATTTAAAAATTGTACGAGATTAAAGTTGGTCGATAATTTACTTGCATAATTTACTTGCATATATATTTTTGACATATTTGGAACAATTGTAGTTCTGATTTGCTCTTAAGCGCACGCTGCGTATACGTAACTTCAAGGACTGTAGCTTACTGGATACTTAATTACTTTTTTTTGGACAAGTCCTTCGGACATAAGTCGTTTTATAAATGATTTTGTAGATCAGGAATAAGTGGAAGGAATATTTGATTGATAAGAAAATATTGTAAATTTTTGCTGGGCATCTATTAAAGCTTCGCTTGATGCTAACTTCTCGTACAATTCACTACAATTCAAAGGTTGTATTTTAATTACACTATAAGCTGTAAGCCTTTGCCACCCTCGTTCTACGTATTTTGGCATTTTCTCGGCTGCCTTTGCTGTCTGGCTCACACTGCGAATACGTAATTTCAATTTAATATTGTGTAGAAGAGTGTGCTCGTGTGTGTGTGAATTTTCGGCTATCAGTCAAGGGGAACTGCCGGCCCCTGGGAGCCGCTCTTTTTTGCAGCTCAATTAAATTGGAATTTAATTTCAGGCTTAGACAGACAGCCTCTGGTCAGAGGGGCGTGGCAAGCCTGACCGCCACATACAGGCCGAAAATACACACGTACACACACATACACATGATGATTGGGCATTGGGCAAGTTTGATGTTAATTTCATTTTTGTTGATGCTACGAATTTGCGGCCAGACCCTGGCGGATCCAGGGCTTTCGATGATGCCACTGCCACTGCTGCTGCAGTCAGAAATATAGATACAGATACTTAGACGGATAGTGTTGTAGATACAAAAAGTACGCATGTCAATCAAAATGCATAATGAGCTATATTCGATGGCAGAGCACCAAGTGCGCTGCGTGCAAGAACAAGAACCGATTGTTGTTTTTTTATACGATTACGAATACGAATAAATTAACACTGAAGCAAGTTAAATGGCATTTTAAAAAATCAAACGAACAAGAATTAAGCTAGCCTAAGTTGTTCAAAACTAATCTAAAGTAAAAACTTAAAACTAAAAACGAAAACTATACTCCCAAAATGAATCAAAAGAAATCAAAAACTGTCGCAGAAAGGCATTTACATTACTAACTAACTGCCAGAAATACAAATACAAGTACATATATACAAAATACAAAAAGCCAAGAAGCAATTTGCAAACACTAAACAAAATAGAAATCACAGAGACAAACAAGAAATTGTTAAACATTACAAAACACTCAGAGTTAAGCAAACGAGGTCCCAGAGATTCAAAGCTTTCCAAGAAAACGAAACAAACCGATTTTGTCGCTGTAAATTCCGGATAAAAAACACTCGTGTCGAGCATATTTACTCCGTCCGTTTGTATTTGTATTTGCACACACTTGATTTGGGACACCAACTAATGCTGACTTCATTTGCAATCTCTGAACCGGAACCATGTAAACAGTACGACCAGTATTAACCAAACCGAAATCATTTTATCGATATAAGATACTACCCGCTACCACTACCACTACTACCAATACCAATACCAATACCACTACCATTACCCACGACAGTACTGCCCACATTGACTCATTCACAAGGCGAGGACTCGGAGGAGCAAACAATAAGTATTCGAGTATTTACTAATCAAAACCACAAACTAAAAGAGTTGTACATAGCATTAAATACACGTAAGCACGTGTGTGCGAACGTGTGTCGGATATGGATATATTTAATATATATTTAATATATATTTATTTAATGAAGCGAAGACTTAACTAGACTAAGTTTGGGCGGACAGAAACTCAAAGTTGTGTAGACTTAAAGCGGTGTGGTAATTAATCAATCGCGTAGGCTAAGTCCATTGATTGCAACCCGACCATTGACATTTTTTAATATTTTCGTTTGTTTATCCACCCGCCTAATTTGTGTTTGTTTACGTTTTTTTTTTGTATTTTATCTTATCTCCCCCTTATGCTTTCCATTCGATTCGAAACCCTCGCTTTTGTGGCTAACCAACTGCTTGCGCACTGCTTTGCCGACATACCCAGAGGTGAGCCATAACGCATACGCCCCGAATGCCCCAAGTGCCCCGAGTGCCCCGTTGCCGGAAGCGGATGCGAGCGGTGGTGCTGGCTACGGTGGTGCTGCGGGCGGTGGTGGAAGCGGCGGATATGGTGGTGGTTTCTCGGCTGGCGGCCACTCCCTGTACCCCAGCCTACCCAACTCAAACGGCGGCGGCGGTGGTGCGGCTCCCTACAATCCATATGGCAGTGGTGGCGGCAACGGTGGATACGGCGGCTACAATCCCTACAACGGCGGCTACCAGCCACCATCTTCTGGCGGCTATCAACCTCAAGCTCCTGGCGGATACCAACCCAGACCGGGCTACACGCCACCCGCCCCAGGCTACGATAACAACGGTGGTGGTGGTGCCCAGAAACCCAAGGACAAAGAGGGCGGCTTCTTCTCCAATTTCTTCTCGAATCCGGCGGTGAGTCAAGCGGTGTCCGGTATCATTGCAGGCCAGATAGCCAAGCAACTGCAAGGCGGCGGAGCCGGAGGACCAGGTGGTGGACAGCCGGCTGGCGGCTACCAGCCAAGCGGTGGCTATGGCGGAGGACCAGCAGCAGGAGGCGGCGGATCCGGTGGTAGTAACATACTTGGCGGTCTCTTGGGATCCGTTCTATCCGGCGGCGGTGGTGGTAATGCAGGCGCTGGCGGCGGTAGTGCTAGCAGCTTCCTGGGGAGTCTGCTCAGCGGTGGAAATTCCAACAGAGGCGCTCAGCAAGGAGGCGGAGGTTCTGGAGGACTGGGCGACATCTTCAGCTCGAAAAACTTTGGCGGCCTCTTCAGTGAGAATCCCTCATCCAGGAGCGGCAGTCCCTCATCCTCCTCCGACGGAGGAGCCAAGGGCTATCCCACCCAGGCACCGGGCAACTATTATGGCTAAGCTGCAGCGACTGAAGTAGCTAGCCTAGCATTCCATGTGGAGATCGACTTTGGAGTCTCCTTTCAAAACAGTCTTTTTTTCGTCCTTCGGCAATGTAATCAAATGGAGAACTTTCAACGACATTAACTGAAACAATATTGAAATATATAAGCATATTATTCGAAACTATTAATGACGATATACAAATACAATACATATATATATATAAACATATATACTCGATAAATGAGAGAACAGTCAGATGTAATTTGAGATACCGTGCGCGTAGAATCCCCCAGAAAACAACAGATCCCAATTCGAAGTTCATTTGTAAATAGAAAAGTAACTGATATTGAATTTAAACAAGATAATATACGTAAGAATTGAAAGCCAGCTCATGCGCGTTTTAATTGTGATTGGTTGTTGTGTAAATGGGCCAAAATGTTGATCCTCGAGTTGGTAAGTATTGTAGAATCGAAGTTTGAGACAAATGTACGTCCTCTTGAGGATAATATTAAAGATATCCTTTAAACTTATTCATTTATTGTTAAAACATATTTATTTTATTAAGTAAAGTTTAGTTTAGACAACTTGCTAATATGTGTAAATAATTATTAACAAACTTTAATTAAAAAATGCTTGTACGATTTGTAAGAAGTGTTCACCACAGCGTTAATCCATTGAAAAAAACATAATTTTAGACATATTTTACCTCAAAATTTTAAATTTCTTTAACAATTTGTAAGTTTGATGGGTTACATATCACTAATTCAATGCCCCCTTATAACTTAAAAATCTTATTTTTAGAAAAGGTAAAACATAACTAGTATTAATTTTTTTCGTTGGCTGTAAAGTTGTTGGACATGCAAGTGAACTTCAATAAAATAGATTTGAGTAGCCAGCCACCCAGCCACAATGTAAGTTGGCCAAAAGCATATGTACATATGTACATTTCGAGAATGCTGTGGACTCACGTCTGTTTGGCTAGCCCCCCCCCCAAATAAATGGAAAGTGTAAATGGCTTTGGGAAAAATCCCCAAAAATAACAGAGATCCTTAATCAACGCGATCATAACTTTTTAAGAGGCTGTTGACTGAAGGCAACCGGATTTGCAGCCCGAGCTGGCAAAGTTTCGCATTCAGGCGGCACTCGAAATGCGCTGCGTTTCCGCTGCAGTTTCACCTGTCCTGTCCCGTCCTATTCCATTCCATTCCATTCCGTCCCAGTCCCAGCCCCAATCCTGTCCCGCCACAGAGCAGCTCTCGGCAGCTCTGCACTTGGCAGTTGAAAGTTGGCCGAAGCAGCTGGAGGATTGGGGGCGTGGGAGAGGAGCCATTGCCGCTCTGGCAAACATTTTGTTGGCCGGAATGTTGCTGCTGCACTGCAACAATATATTATGCGCTAAGCTCCTCAACTATGCAGCCGGCGGATGGGTGGCCATTTGGCTTCGGCTTGGCTTTGGCTTTCGCTGTGGCTATGGCTTTGGCTCTGGTTAACCGACTACCGTTTTGTAATTTATTTAAGTAATAAAATAAATATACGTACGTTATATGGTACGTACGTTGCGCACCTGGCCGTCTGAATTGCCCCGTACTTTGGGATGCTGCTCCATGGACGTGGATATGGATGTGGATGTGGATGTTGCTGCATGGATGCCGCTCCATGGATGTGGATATGGATGCGATGCTGACGGTGGGTTTGTTGTCAAGCGAAAGTGCGCTTCAAGTGCACCAAGCACCCACTTGGCCAAAGTGAATTTAGTGTCAAGTGCAGGAAAATGTGAAAAGCAGATGCGAGTTAGTTTTTCATATTTAAGCAGCACTTCACCCAACAGCAGCAGCAGCAGCAACAACAACAACGCGGCGAGCCACTCACACTGGTCGGTTGTCTATGCAAAATGGATTACTTTTGGCCTTGGGGAGGTCGTATGTCGCAAGTCCATTAGCCGCCTTTCTTTCGTGATCGAGCTAGATGCTTTCGTTTTTTTTTTTTGAGCTAATATAAGTTGGTTTTAATTACGAACGGCTTGTATTAAGCCAAAAACTTATACAAGCACTTTGAGAACAAAATGTTTGCATTTAAATTAGAGATTGTTGCACAAAGCAAGTGAAATTCCACCGCTAGTGAAATAAAAAAAAACAATTTTCTGAGTCTGAGTAATTAATTCATTAGTTCTTTTAATGCCTTACGATTGGTATAACGCCCGTGAAGATCGTAAAACCACAGCAGATTTCAATATTTTCGTGAACGCATATGTTATATGTTATTTCCTGTATTTCTTAGTTTAGTTTGTATTTTTTTTTGAGTTTTTTATGTATTGTAGTAGGCTATGTATGGAATTCATGTGAATTTCAAATCGTAAGCCAGGCTAACTTCACTATATTACACTTATTTAAAGCCCTATCGCACGTGCGAAAAGTCGAGCGTCGTAGCGTTACAAATTCCGTCTAGAGTTTTCAATTTCGAAATATTTGACTGAAGGAATATCGAAATGGAGGAGTATTCGCGCGAACCGTGTCCTTTTCGCATCGTGGACGATTGTGGCGGGGCTTTCACGATGGGCTGCTTCGGAGGCGGTCTCTTCCAGGGACTAAAGGGATTCCGGAATGCACCTCAAGGGCTCAAAAGACGGTTCGCCGGCGGATTGGCGGCCGTAAAGTCCAGATCGCCAACCATTGGCGGAAATTTCGCCGCATGGGGCTGCGTCTTCAGCATCGTGGATTGCAGCCTGGTGCATCTGCGCAAGAAGGAGGATCCGTGGAACTCGATCATGAGCGGAGCGATCGCCGGTGGGATTCTGTCCTCCCGAAACGGAGTAGCCGCCATGTTCGGAAGCGCCATCATTGGCGGAGTTCTGCTCTCAATGATCGAGGGCGTGGGCATTCTGTTCACCCGCATCTCCGCCGAGCAGTTTCGCAATTCTGATCCGCAGAACGATCTAGGCAGAGCAGGCGCGTTTGCTTCTGGATCCGGAATGGGATCAGGCGATATTAATTCATCACCGGGCTTTGAGTTCCCCGTAGTGCAGCAGGCCAACGCAACAAGCTAAATTTCTGTTCTCATTCTGCCCGTCAAGCCGGAACCTTAATGAATAATTATGATTTCTTTCGTTGTTTACTTTCGCTCCATGATTTTGTGTGCCTCCACCTCCTCGTAAAAATCAAAATTTCAAGCTTAATATATTTTGTATACTTAGGCAACATCCAAAAGCTTTGGTCTTTAATTTTACTAACTAACGCTCAAATCTGTTCAGACCCGGTGATAATTTTCTGCAAATATGCACCACTGTGCACCATCTAGAAGCGACGTGAGGGTGGCAGATCGAGGACCAGGACTTTTGGTTCGGGGCAGGAATTTCACCCGGCAGCTCCTTCAGAGCAAAACAATGACGCGCCGCATTTAGAAGCCTTTCGCTCTCGCTGCCGCACATGCCTCACCGCACCGCCCTTAACCCCATGGTGCCCTACGAGCATCAGAACAACGTGCAACTCCCTACCCATTCCTGCCCCAAGGTGCTCGTTCCGTTGCGGATGTCGTTGACTTTTCAAGTCGCATTAGAAGCGACACGGCGGCGTCGCCTTCGCGGCAGTTGGGTGGGTGTTTGGGTGGGCGTTTGATTGGGTGGGGCATAAAAATACATGTAAGAGGCTTTCAGCTTATTGTTTGGCACTGTCGCGTTTTTATGATTGCACGCAAGACTCTCTGGCCACGCCTCCTCCTTCTGTTCCTCCTGCTCCACCTACTCCTCGTGCTCCTCCTCCTCCAACTCCTCGGTCGTCTGGCTTCTGGCTTTGGGCCCTTGTCTCGGCTTAATTTTATTGATATTACACGTACTTGACGTCGACGACCAGGTCGAAAACAGCCATACCCATACCCATACCCATGCCCATTTCCATTTCCATTCGCATTCCCAACTTCTGGCTATTAATTTTTACGGCTTACGACTTACGGCTGCCTCGCATAAGCGGCCGGTAGATGGCGCTCCGCAGTTGATCAATTTTTTACATCTATTGGCACTTACTTGCCGCGATATATTATATATTTATGCCTCGTCCTGCTTGTGCAAATCCAATTACGTTTTCATAATCAGGAATCAAGAGCTGCAAGTGTTTTCACTTTATTCACCTTTTTGTGTAAGGCACGGGAGGGCAAACAATTACTGGGTATGTTTTATGGTTTTTTTTTTTTTTTTTGAAACTTGGATACACATTAAATTCGATTCAACACAATTCTTGTTCGTCGAACTTTGAAGAAACTTTTAAAGATTCTTTGGAACTTTTCTTTAGTAATTACTAAGAAAATCTTAATGGAATTATTTTCGTCCACATATTTCTCGCTGGTATTTCCCCGATTGGCTCCTTTATTTTGTGTTCTAACAACAACTATTCTTTAACATGTGTATTATGTAGTTGTTGTTGCTGCTCTTATTGTTGTGGCGCAATAAAAATGCTACAACTTAATTAATTAAGTGCAAATGATAAAAATGACCAAACAGCACGAAACACACACACTCACAAACACATACTTGGCAAACAGAGAGAGAAAAAACTAATTAAGTTTTATGTGCAATTTTCGTGGCTGAAAAGTTTCGTTTGTGTGGCAAATTGTGTGGTGACCAAAGGAGGGGCGTGTGGCAAAGGGGGCGTGGCTGGGGCACAGAGCGCCACGTTACGTTGCCGTCACGTTCTGTTATTTATTTTGATAGTTTGTTGTAGCTGCAGCGCCCCCATATCTTCTCCCCAATTCGCTCACTTCCCTTTCGTGGCTTTCTCCACTTTCTCTCCATCCCTCGCTCAACGTTTTTCCATCTCTTTTGGCGGGAAATCTGTGCGCTGACATTTGCCGCGATTAATGAAAGTTAAGCTTTTGTCCGAAGACTTTAATTTGTGGCCATTAGAGGGCGGCCAACGCCAACAAATATACGAGTAAATATACGCGGGATGACGCACACACATAGAGAATAGAATGATCTCATTATGTGACTCAAATTCGATATGTCGTTTTTCCTTATTTTATGCACTAAAAATACAAGAGTTAAACTTATTTTGTGTCAGATATATGCTAAGCTTGGCTAAGATTTTAACTTGCTTCCCCATTTTCGCAGTGAGAACACTGTAGAACAAATCCAATTGGCGGCGACTCCAGTTGCGAAATATTGCATTGCCTACTTATGTGGGCAACATCAGAGGATCTCGTTGCCAAATTGAGTAGCGCATTACGGCGAGTGGGTGGTTTTCCGGAATGGCTCTTCCAGCGGGAGTGCTGGAAAAACACATGCCTGCTGGCCCGACGCTTGTTTACATGCGTTTGCCGCACTCGCCAGATAAATCAGAAGCAACAACAGAGCATCAGAGCAGCAACATCGCAGCAGCAACATCACAACAGCAGCAGCAACAACAACTGCAGCTGCAACATCAACAGACCCGCTCTGATTTAGTCAACGCTGATTGTTAGAGTAAGAACTGCAACCACGACATGGGTAAATTTGCAAAACAAACTCTTCCTTTTTCCCCATCCCAGTTTTTCCATTTTCCCACAGGTGTGGTCAGCCTAATAGTGGTAGTGAAATGTTTTCGAAAAACTGTACAAATAAATGTCGTGGCTTATTGCAAATAAAAATATTTGGTGGTTGGTTGTAGGAAATTTAAAAAATACCATTAAATATTTTTGAACAGAATGGTTGTCAAAACAACTAACCAGCTAGCTAGTTAGCTAGCTAGCTAATATATATATCAATATACCTCTATATTTTTATAATCCAATTCCAGGCTATTTAATTAAAAGCAATGAAGTTATGTAAATCAGCATCTTGAACGCAACATGTTGCATTGCGTAACTTGGAGACGCATCAGACGCAAGCCCTGATGTACAAAATCGCGCACCATTATTATCCTTGGCCCAGCTGTACGTATGTGTGTTCAGAGTCTCGCATTGCAGCTCGAATTTAGTTGCATTCAAAGCCCACTAGCAACATTGAGAAGTTGTTGAAAAATATTTGTCCTCCGCCATGCAGAACTTGCAGCTTAGGCACCCCGCACCCCGCGCTGCACGGATGTGTGCTGGAAAACTTTCGACTTCAGTACACAACTTACCTCAACTTCTGCTGTGGCACAAAAAATTTGTTAACTTTGGCCGAAAGGAGGGCGTAAGGACGAAAACTTTTGCATTCGCCTGCAGTTGAAGTTGGCCGGAGAGTAATTGAGGCACTCGAGGGCGAAAGGAGTCGAGTCCACTTCTAGCAAATCGTCCGTTTTTGCAGGTGATAAATTTTGAAAGGCATTTTAATTGATTTCGACAAATGGAATTAAATTCGGGCGCGCGAGAGGTGTGAGACACATCAAATATTAAACGTTCTGCCATTTGAATTATCAAATTTCGTTTGCGCCTTGCCTCCATATGGGTTTCAATTAAAAATTTACCTATTTGCTTGAAAAAGTTTTTTGTGTGGCATTTAGCAGCGCAACTATGAATGGGCGGGCCGGGAGCGGTGGGCGTGGCATTGGGTCGGAACTCAAATACCGAAATGCTCAAATACAAAACGACAGACAAATGAAGACGGAGATGCAGATGGCACAGACGATGGAATGGTAATGAATAAATTTCCAAGCAGTTGAAATGTTGAACCAAGCGAAGTTTCTGCTTTGTTTTGGCGCCTGAGCTCAAGAAACACACAAAATGAGCAGGCTACAACTACGGGGCACTGAATAAAAATCATAGCCCAATCTTCCGGAACAAATTTCACATTTTTATAACGTAAACTAAAAGCAAAGGACTAACTTTCTTCCATATCAACATATTCGATGGTAAACAATAGAGTTGCTTCAAATATTGATTTTATTTGCACCACACTACCTACCGTGGACGTTTCTTTCAGTGCACTCTCATCCGAGAAATATGCAATAGTTGGCAGCAACTGGAGCCGCATGCGGCTTGTGGTGGCATCTTACTTGCTGCGCACTTTGTGGCAAGAGGGGGTGTGGCAGGGCGGAAAGGGTGGAAAGGAAAGGGGAGCAGGGCCACTGTTCAAGTTGTGCAGCGAAAGCCACAAAAATAAGAACGGAGACGACAAAGTAAGGCCCTCTTGTCGGCCGCCTCTGTGCAAAAATTAGAGCCGCAAATCATTTTGAAAACAATGCATATGCCATGTCACATAAGTGGGCGAGAGACTTTTCCGGGGCGTTTTCAGGAAACTACACAAAATCCTCATCTATCTGGGAAAACAGCCACAAAACAAGTCGGATATCCGAGATTCTCCCCATGCTAATTAGTCGGGCTGCGGTTTTTAATTGGGATTAGAAACTGCCGAAGGAGCAACTTTCAACTACTTCAGAAATAATCGCGGAAAACGCTCGGTGCCATAAGCTCATTAGGCCAACCAGATGAATTGAATATCAAATATGACAATCACAAGAACACATAGCTACGCTCTAAGAATGGTTTTAAAAAACTGTATAGGAATTTTCCAAAAACATTTTATTTGACTTTCAAGAACTGAACCAAAAAAGGTGCCAAAAAAAAGTATCATTTGAGTTGACAGATTCCCCAGTCTGGCAATCAGTGCGATAATAATATTCGAACACAAAAGCAATGATTAGAAAAATGAACATGTGGACATGAGAGAAGCCACAAAGAGTTTCTAAGCCATCCCATTGTAGGCATCGGCTCCGGATTCGGTTTCGGATTGGGATTGGGCGTGGGTCTGGTTGGCCATGTTAATGTGGGCTCAGACATGTCTAACACTCTTTTGCCTAGTCGCCCTCCTTTCTTTTGCGTCTTTTACCCCACTTGCAATTTAATATTCATTTTGTGAAAAGCCCATTTACATTTTGCGTTTGCCCTTTTTCGTTTTTGTCCTGCCATTCCAGCTCCTTTTCCCACTCCATCGTCAACTGCGACTCCAAGTCCTTCTCCACATTCTGTTTCTGCTTCTGTTGCCATGCATGTGTGTTGCACTTTCTTTGCTCGACCCCATTTTCCCGTACCCCAAGGACCCACTGCTCAACACGGCGTATGCGTAATCTAAGCAGGGCAGAGCAGAGCTGGAGATCTGGGCTCTCCACGTTCCAGTACCCGTTTTTTGCCAGTGCCTTTTGTTAGTCTTAATTCAACCGCAAAAGGCACAAGGATGCGGGATGTAGGGATGTAGGGATACTGGGACGGGGATTTGCGTCCGTTGACCACTTGAAAAGATTTTTAACCCGCTGCCTGCTGCTGTCCCCGTTTTGCCCCCGATCAACTACTTCACCACCATTCCAATTCACTGTGGGCCGGAAAACCTGCTGCAGCTGTTGATTTATACGCACTGGACCATGTCAGTGTCGATGCCGAGCGCCCTGAGGGAAGCAATCATCGCCGGGTGCCATAACCAAATGCCCATGGAAATTTTGAATCCCGCAAATGCTTTCTGTCCTTTCAATAACAAATAAGTTCTAGCCTGGGTATCACATAAAACTCTGGGGTTATACACTTAAAAAAAATCATAAAATGATGATTACCTTTCGTCACATGATAGGATACAGTTCTTAAACCAAACAATATACGTAAGTAGTATATCGCCAAATTATGAGACTTGAAATATTTTCTAACCGTGTAAGCCCGAATCCCATTCAAGCTTGTTGTGGCTCTTCGTTTGGTTGGCTTTCGGCTGCTTGGGTCTGGCAAACAACAACCGATCCCACTAAACACCCACAATTAGCCGATGGAAAATTGTTTTGCGGAGGCCGAGATAGTTATTAAAATACTTATGGACAGTTAAATGTTTAATCAATGTCCTGCCATATGTGATAATTGGGGCGTAGCACGGTGCGCTACAAATATTTGGCCGCTGGCCACAAAAACCGGTTTTACTGCCGGACCAGCGAAAATGCAATTGAAATGCAAATATTAATTACAATCAAATGGGCAGCCAGGTGCAATCGAGCACTTGCTGGCACAAGAGCTCGCTGATGGGTATCAAGTTGTAGAGCGAACCTCGCATTTGCGCCTCATGAACCGTTCACGCAACGTGTCGCGTTGTAAATAGAATTTGTGCATAATAAAATTATGCATTCATAAAGCAGTTGCATTCGGAGTGCCAGTGCCGAGCATGGCCATAAAACACTCGCTGAATGCAATTTTAGCCACCTCCACCGCCAACCGTCCCCGTGGCGCTTCTCTTCTGATCTTCCCTATTTAGTTGTGGCCCCTCTGCGAATGTATGCACACAATGCAGTGCCATGGAAACCGGTGCATCGTCTGTCTGATACTCCGCCATCGCCGCCTCGCCATTTCGCCATTGAAGCCGGAATAGTGGGGAGTCCTTTTGAAAGGCAGCGTCATCGACCGTGAGTCCATTTGGCCGAGCCGAAGATGCGACCCCCTTTGGTGGCTTCCAAAGGGGAACCGCACATGCCTTTTGGAATTGAAATAATAATCATCGTCATCGTTATCGTCATCGTCATCTTTTCCTGGCCCGGGGCATCTGCCCAATGCTCCACTGCTCTATGGCAACAGCCAACGAATAATGGCTTTAACTCCACCGGACCGACTTCAGACTATTTCCCAAGTCTTGATGGAGTTTTGCTGGGCTAAAAATAGTAAATTGATTAACAGCGGACTGAGTTCCTTATTCACATACAAGATCTTCTTTAAAGTTGTTCAAAAGAAGCTGCGTTTGAACCAGTGTTAGGTTATATCAATGAAAACTTTAAATGACTTTAAAATATTAGTTATAAGATTCGCAAGCGTAGCCCGTATCCAGCCCACCTGATTCCTGTCGGAATCTCCCGGCTGCCGAATCCTGGTTGTCCAACATCCTTGTCTAATTCCACAACTCTGAGGGACAGCTAAGTCAGGCCCTCTTTCGGAATGGGTTTACTTGGGTTTCCGAACAGATTTCGGATGGGGGCGACGTCCATAAACGGATTATAATGCGTGAACCCGCCCCCTTTCCGACCACCCAACGCCTACTTATGCCTGCCCATCGCCGGGCAGTTAAACCGCTGACGGAAATTCTGTTCCTTGCTTCCCGGGCTTACTTTTAACGGTGCACTATGCAAAATATTTTATATTTAAGTCGTAGCGTAAGCCACCTTGTTCGAAATACCTTTTTCTCGAATGAGTCGCACACGTTTTTCCATCAAGTAAATATATATATATATTCTCTTTCCATATTTTGTAAATATAGTCAAAAGCTAGCGATTGAGGCTAAATCGCACAGCATAACATTTCTCGAATGAAATGTATATGGGATTTCCCGAGTGTACCATCCTGCCGCCCATCCGCGCTGCTTTCTGAGCTTTGTCGAGGCAAAAGTCCATTTTGTCACGTTTTATATTGATATTTAAAAAAAAAACAACATGGAAGGAAGGTGGGAGGGCGGAAAGCCGGAAAAGGGCGAACCGCCGCGGCAACAACTAACAACTAAACAAAATGGCAAAACAAATTTCTGCGCGTTTTGCTCCGCTCAGCACGTAGGCAGGGGCGTTGCAGGGGCTCGGCAGAGAAGGGGAGGTCGATGGCTTTTCACGTGGCAGCCACGTAGCAAATGGCAGCGGCGGACGGAAATTGCAATTGAGTGCAAATTGCAAGAAGAAAAGGGTCCCGTCCCGTACCCTACGACCCACCCACATCACTTCCACTCCGCTCCTACTGCCCAATTTTCACCCACTTCCTGTCGCCCTCTTCCTTTGACCCCGCCATCGCCGCCCACCTTCTCCTTCGATTTTCGTATACTTCCTGCCGAGAGCCCACTACATTCTTAATGCCCCCACTGGCCCGCAGTGATTTCCGAGCCGCACACACTCCGCTAATGAATAAATCTGGCCATCTTGAGCCGTTGGGCCGTGGAGGCGGTTTTAATGATTAACCATCGACAAGGCTGCGTTGCATTCACCGCCCAGTTTCTGCCACTGTAGCACCCCTCCGCCCCTCGCCTCCATCCATATTCAACTTTAGCAACTTCGGTGGGTCGCATGTTTGCTTGCTCTCGGCGCCTTTAACTTTATCGTCCTTTGTCACGTTCTGGGTGCGATTTTTATCGCCCGAAAGTTGCGCGGAATAACAGGAGGCTTTAATTAATTTCCACACCGAAAATCAATCAGATTTGACCACTTCACAACCCGGTTATTTCCCTCAATATAAGCCTGGTACTCAATGGGCTTTCCTTTAACCTTTAAATTAAATGAAACAGGAGACAGTTTTTCAGTGTGCAGTGTACATAATTTAATTTAAATGAAATAAAGCAAGGACAAATTTAAAGTGTAAGGTGTAATTTGATGTTTTTGATAGGTAGATTGTGCGAATTTGGCATTGTAGTTGTATGGAGTGTATGGAAACAATTAAGAAGTTAAATACAAAAGTTATCCATAACTGCCATAATGGGCTATTATCCTCGGCGAAGCCATATATTTTACTAGATCTCGATATCATCATGAAACTACTCTTGGTTTGGCCAGTCCTCAATCTCGTAATACAACTCCCTCATGGCATCCACTTCCTGCTTCCAGCGCTCAATGATGCCTAGATGCACCTCCACGCCTATCTCCTCAAGCTTGTCAACGATCTGCAGCACACATATCTGATAATAGGCTCTGCTCGACGCATTATCAATATCATTATCGAAAAGCCTTGGAAAAAACAACGTCACACATAAGACTGCAAGAGAGATTGCATTTCTTAATATATATTAAAAGTAATACTAAAAACAATAAAAGCTTGATTGGAATAATTTGCGTGTGTTCATTTGAGGTCGCATATGGAAAACTTACCGATCCTAATTAGCAAGAAGATGTTAGTATACCAGATGATGTTACGCACTGCCTCCAGGGCAAGCATCATCAAAAAGAGCTCGAAGATTTCAGTTTGAAAGAGGATGCAATGCAGCGTGACCAAGCAGCGATTTACACAGTTGACCACGCGCACAACCATTTCCTGGGTGATGTGCACATTGAAATCGGCGCGGATCAGACGCTCGTAAAGATGGAATCGCACATACGGCCGGATGGCCTTGTAGATCATTATGTTGCTCAGGATCATCATGCCGACTACAGCCAGCTGTTGCAACAGATTGAAGCTTTGAAGGACCTCGAAGGCATTGAGGATAAGAAAGCCTAGGCTCAAAAAGATGGAGTTCCACTCGTGGCGCACGAGCAAATCAAACAGAATTCGGGGCCAGGTGAGGGCTGTAATCATCTGATAGATCTCATGGAACGTGTATTTTTGTGGGCGGGAAGCCGACTCCACCACATCCGGGATGTTACCAATGGCATTGGGTGCTTCTTGCCTTACCGCCACCTGCTGTTCATTTTCAAATGTGTCGTTTGATATAGCCATTATGGTCATTTTTCGTCTTTCTTGCTTAGAAAACGGATGCACTTCTTTTTATGGAAAAACTTGTAAAAAAATATAAATTTTGATTTTGTTGTTCAGCCAACGGAGCTCTGGCTGAGACTGAATGGTACGGCAAATCTGTCATAGAGCCTAAATGACATTGTACTGAGTACTTTCACCAGGCCTATTCAAAAAGGTTTCAATGTACTACCAATACTTTACACAACATTTTAGAATCTTAAATAGGTAAGCGGAAAAGAAAGATACACCGCTTTGATTATAAATAGTAAAATCCTATGTTCGCTATTGTGCTCGCGACTTTCGATAACTAAAACTATGATGTTTTCGTGACCAAGCTTAAATACTTGTGGGCTGGTCAATTAATTTATTCATGGCCCTGGGGAGACGAGTCCGATTTTCGACGCCCAAATATTTCTAAATATTTGCTCAGTTCGTCTGAAAGGACAAAGGACCCACGAGGACAAAGGAATGCGCTGTGTTTGGACTTGCTGCGTGTGCGTAATAAATAAATAAAATCCCATTCGAAGCCGGATTGCCAGAGGAGGAAACAATTGGCTGGTGGGGGCGTTTAAGTGCAAAATTGTAAAATGCCAGTCCCAGACTAAATGGAAATAGTAAATTGGAAATTGGAATCGCTGTTGCCGCTAATGAAATTCGATAAAATGAACCGAAATCTAACCGAAATGATGCCGACATTCAAAGGCAAAGGGGTGATGGCCAGCGATCTATTGCAAACATTTTGTGCGGAAATTGGTAAAACTCTTTGATGTCAAAATGCGGAGAGGGATTTCAGGGCGCGGCGATTGCCTTTTCCTGGCTAATCTCCAGTGTCAGCCCGAAACGTAAATCAAAACTGCAGCTTCAAGTGGCTCACTAATTAGATTAACTTGGAGCAGCGGCGAAAAACCGACGCACACACAGTGAGTCGCAAAAAGCTGTTGACTATTTCGCAATTTGTTTTTGCAGCCGGATGGTAAAATCCGTACACTTGGATGAAATGTTGTGCAGAAGCTTTAATAATAATCTGAAAGTAAGCTATGCTTGTGTGAAATCAAGTATACGACTGCTTAGATAAAAAAATCCGACTGCTTACATTTTTTGTGCCTTTTTTAAGATAAAGATTTGTAAAAGAAGACAAATATTTTATCCGCTGTGCAGCAGAGCTCAGATATTTTTGGTATATATACATATATATATATGTTTTTGACTTGGCGCCAGCGAATTATGCTCGAGTTTCTTGCCCGTGTCTCCGTTGCTGCCATCTCTTGCTTAATTATTTCCTTGGCTAGAGCAAACAATCAACATAATTCCTGACACGCCTCCCACGCCCCCCCGGCCAGTCGGGCCTCCCATTTAGCAGCTCCTTTTCATTTTCGCCATGTCTGCGACATAATGAAAAATGTGGAAAGTTGCAAGTTGGCAATACAAAAAGCAGGCGGAGGGAGGCCCCTCATTAGCTGCACTTGAAGAAGAACCTCCTAAAATCAATGGCCTTTAATCGCCTGCCAATTTTCCATTTTCCTCATAACCAGAACCTTTCCCAAAACAAGCACAAACAAAACAAGAGAGTCAAGTTGCCCGACTATCAGATACCAGTTACAAGGCTACTGGAAATGTGAAAGCGAAAATATGTAAATTTTTTTTTTTTAGGAAATCGATAGATATCGGGATAAATAGAAATTTAAACGAAAAAAAAAATGTATTAATTGTTTAAAATTGTGAGCGTGACTGTCTTGGGCGTTTTGTATATGGGAGTGGCCACAGTGTTTTTGGTATACAGATAAAAATTGGCAAGACGAACAATAAAACGAAGAAAAGTCAAAACATTTTTTAAAAGTGTGGGCGTGGCAGTTTTAGGCGGCTTGTGGGCGTTAAAGTCGGCGTGGCAACATGAGTCAACAAACTTGCGCTTCGTCTATGTCTCTAGAGTCTGCATGTATAATCTCAACCTTCTAGCTACTATAGTTCCTGAGATCTCAAAACTCATATACGGGCGGATCCTGATCACAAATATATATGCCTTATATGATCGGAAATGCTTTCTAACTGTTACATGTTACATACTTTTCAACGAATCTAGGTTACCCTCTTACTCTACGAATAACGGGTATACCAAACACAACGTGGAAGATAACAGGTGGAAAAGGGGTCGTTGTATTTGGGTTGCCAAAACGGACTTTCCCAACACTTTCCCTTGTTTTTATTTACATTTCGGTTTCAATATTACCAACAGCTGCATAAATTATCTTTACAACCTAAGCTGTTTTTCCAACTTTTCTCGCATGTGACCGCGTGTGGCTGTGGTTGTGTGCGAATTTTTCCAACTATAACTATCGATCTCACTTAAACCTCCTGGGTCCTGACTCCTCCGTCTGTCCATCTGTCCGTCTGCTGGCCCATATGCAAACCGGCAATAAAATCTAAATATTTTGCATATAAATCAAATCGATGGAAATTTTCGGGACAAAGCGAAGGTGCCATGTGTGTGTGTGTGTGTGCTGCAGACAGAGGGGCATCGGGCATGGGCGGGGCAAGGTGAGGGGCGCTGAAGGACCCCACTAGATTTGCAAATGCAGCTGAACAAGGGGGTTTCAACGGAGCGGCCATAAATTAGAAAATCTTTTAAAGGAAATCAGTTTTCAGACTTCGCAAAATAATGTATTAAATAAAGGTATTATTTTTGGCGCTAATTAAAATTTTAGCGACACTCCGCCTTTAAAGGAATCAGACGCAAGTTTAATTCCAGGAAACTAAAATTTCATGTATTACTTTTAAATGTTCAATATGTTTTTCAATTATTTTTTAAAATACGTCACTTTTTTGTATGTATGTGTATATGTTTATACAAATATATAGAATAAAAGCGAGAATCTTTTCTGAAAGAGACCCCCTTTGACAAACGGTTACCCTTCGCATGTCCCCCTGTCTAAATCAGCGGAATGTTTCTAGTTTGAGTAGACGCATTTGGCTAGAAACGGGACAAGTGCGCATCAGTGGGGTCAGGTCCAGGGTCCAGACTGGCAATTGCCTTGTGTTTTGTGGCCGTGGAGCCCGCACGCCTTCGATGTGGATAAATGCAGATGCAAATGCTCCGGAACAAATTGCGAGGAGTCGCGCCGATACTTCTACCGTATGTGTCCTCCCAGCTGGGCGATCACGTAGCCATAAGCGGGCATAGCTACCAATCAGTCGGGCCGATTCTACGAAATGGTCGCACACACTGCCTGTGGCAGGTCCTTGAAATGTCCTGCGACTACGTTCGGTAATCACGCGTGACGTCTCAGTTTTGTACTGGATTATTTGCTTACATCAGCACGTATTGATTGATTGATGGGGTAGTATTTTATTTCCGTATTAAGTGGGGGATGTTCAGATAAGGAAGATGAGCTTAATTCCTTGAAGGCTTAAAGCGCTCGAAAGGTGGCGAATAGTGCTTGCGATGCCTGAAAATATAAGCACTTCATACAAAGGATAAACTCCTTTGTTTCCTTATTAATACAATAAATTGGTTATAAGGCACTTTAAGCCAATTCGCATATGTACGTGCTATACGGTTATTCACTTAAAATCATCTTACTTTTATGATTAACAACAAAATTTTAAATTTGGGACCTCTTCCGACGTGAAAACAGAGTGCAAGTCAAGCAGAGTTCTCAGGATAATGTTAATGATATCTTAGCCACCGAAAATGTCCTGTCATATTTAGCACGCTGAAAGCTCACATACACGTGCAAATGGATAATGGATAATGGTCATTTCGATGCGAATATGTCCAGGCCGTTGGTCCACCTTCATTTGCATCATTTGGCGCCTCCTAATGCAGCGGTGAGCGGTGACTGGAAGCAGCGACATGGACATACGAGAGGATGTGGCATGCAACATTTCGTTTACGTCGAGTGCACTTTCGGTCACATTCATTACACAATTCCAATAAATAACATTTCGCAGGGCTTCCTGCCTGCTTGCTGGCTGCAGTTGCTCCTTTTTGGCCAGCTCCTTCCTTCCAGATCCAGACAGTAAAACACCACCTTACCATCACACAGACATCCACATCCAGAAACACGGACGCAGGACATGCAGGACACACAGACACCGCACGTCGGCAACGATTTTCTTTATGGCATTTACAACAACATCGTCAGCTCGTCATCGTTTTGCCGCTGGCCAGAAGAGGGTAAAATCAGAGGCTTCGGGAAACTGATGGGAAGAAAGCGAAAAGGGGCGGAGACAGGGAGAGTATTTTATTTACGAGTAATTCACAACACTCACACACTCGACCGCAAATAAACAGCGCCTCATCTTATACCCTAACTAATTTGCATTATCCTACTGTGGATTACCCAACTTATGTGAGATACGCGAAGCAGTATTTCAACGATACATGCTAAGAACTTTTAGTTTAGTGTCATAAATTCAATTAGCAATCAATATACAGCGCACTTAAAAAATAAAACAAAATTGCCAACCTGCAGACAAGCGCAAATATCAGTTCTGCAGGGTATTTTCTCAAATGGGCAGCAGAGTAAGAGGGTCTGCAGTTGGAGGCTCCTGCAGGATGCTCAACTGCTCGATTTTGCCGTATATGTATGTGTCTGCAATAAATTTGTGTGCTTTATTGATATTTTATATGATTTTATTTTATGCTTATTCCATTCGGCTATCGCAGTGCGAGTGCCTGGGCCAGTGCACTTAAAGTGCTGTAAATTTTCCATTTAATTGACAGCCGAATCATAATTGCATTGTTCTGCCTTCGCCGCATTGAATCCGACTATGTTGCCGCCGTTTGAATTTAAATTCAGCAGCTTCAACTGCTTCTGTCTGCAGTTCTGCACTGCATATTTATGAAGTTATTGCAATGCCAACTGGCATAAACATATTCATCGGGCGATGTGGGGAACTGTTTGATTTGCCACTCTAACGAACAGCCTGTGTGTAGATGGTGTAGCGCATAGGTTGCAGGGTGTAAGATGTAGGGTGTAGGGTGTGTGCCAGAAGTGCTCATTGTTTGCTATGCAAACTTTGCCAGTCGCCGCTGCTGCTTCGCTGGCTTCTGCGACTCCTCTGCCTGCTTCCTGCTCCTGTTCGCACTGAATCCTCCTGCTTTTGGCCAAATATCAATAGCACGCCGGGATGTGGAGACCCAAACGGCGAGCCGCACTCCACTTGCATATTTATGTTGCACATGATTATGTTTAATTTTCAACCGACTCCCGCCCCCGAGGATAACAAATTTCGTCCTCGCCGACAGTTGAATACCGAATCCGCCAGCGGACAACGTTCTGTAAAAAGTCAGACGGAAAAAGCCCCATCTTATACGATTAGATTGAACTCATAACTAGAAAGGCACTTAAAGGCACTCTGGGGTGTAAAAAACAAATGTGGTTGGTACAGCATTACATATGTATATGTACATGACATGAAGTGCCATGACATACATGAAAACGTTTTTTAAAAATTAAAACCGAATAGACATGTAACTGCTAGTTAAAATATGAATAATACTATGGATTTTAAGCGTGGTTCATGAGTTTTTCGAATTTGTATCCAAATTTGTAGATAAAGAAATCCGCACATTATGCAACCAAAAAGCAAGGAAGAAAGCCAAGCAAGCCGATGTTTATATACCCTTGCAATAATTTAAAATTAAAGAAACAACTTATGTATTCTAAATAAGAACACTATGATAGTATGGTTTTATTTATGTAATGGTATACTTAATTCGTTTAAAAGGAGGAGAGGATATTTTTGAATATGTTTCCTGCAGAGCTCCTTAGGAACTGTGAGAAACGGATGGACATGGGTATACATACATATTTATTCTGCTGGTAATACTGATCAAGAATATACATACGTACTTTTAACGGGCGTAAATCGGTACTTTAATGCGTTGCAAACTTTTGAGTGAAATCGATGTAATCGATGCCCCCTGCAAGGGTATAAAAAGGTGTATACATTTCGAGGAGCGAGAAGTGCACAAAAATCGACGGCGAGTATACTACAGAATTGCAATCAAGAACCGAACCGATTTCCCTGGCAGTTAAGTAATTGACCAATTCCAGAGCACCACTTGATTGTCAGCCATTCGAGTTTGCGACAATATCGATAACCTGTCACAATATCGTTAGCCTTGATGGCAGTTGCAGTGCTCCCTCCGTTTCGTTTTTATGTCCTTTTGTTAACTGACCAGTCCATCCTCCAGGCCATCGCATTGAATCGTTCAATCCATTTCCCCACTCACGCCAGCCCCATGGCCAATGTCACAAATTAAAATTTATTTTCTGACCATTTTTATTTAAAGGTTTGCCTCGCCGGCCACCCAATCCCATCCAGACCAAGTTTGAATATTTGAAACTGTTCTCTGGGCAGCAGATGGCATTCTGCACCAAAATAACAAATGCAAGCACTCCATTGCAGCCAACGTGCAACATTTGAGCCTGGAAAAAATTGTTCGCTATTTAAACGTATTTATTAAGCTTGCACTTGTTTAGCACTACACTTTTTAGCAAGCAAATTATTGTTCTTAGAGTACGGTTAACATTATGCAATTTTGTCCACGGCAATGTATAACGGCATTAGACATTGTGTCACTTATTCCCATCAGATGTTTGCTCATTTATAAAATATTCCCCATAATATTACTCAGCTAATAAAAAATGAAGGCTCAATGAAAAGTGTCAAATAACGCTTATCGCTAGTAAAAACGTTATTTTAAATGTTTTTTTCGTTTTCAAAAGGTTTAAGTATTTTTCCAAAAGGTGAGGGCGTACCAAATTCGGACTGACTGTGACTCAATAGCCATATCCGTTGTTATCCTTTTTATTGTTGTTATTGTCACATTTATGCACACTTAATGGCAGCGACAATCGACCTATGAATGTTCTTAGCTTTGACTCTCTGTGGGTGGGCGTTTGTGGGGAGCTATGTATGTGTGGGCGTGGGGGTAGAAACATAAACGGAAAAGTCGTCGGAAGGAGGAACAGGATCTGGCAGAATGGGCAGAAGCTGCTGCAGCTCCACAATGCTCCATAATGGCAAGTGTAGGAGATATCCGATTCAAAAATACCCTTTAGCACATCCCAGAGGAAATAATTGTTAAATGTGTATATTAATCACATTTCGTACGGCTAAAATAAAGAGTACAACTTTGTAATAAGCATTTTGTGCTAGGCATTATGTTTAAAAATTTTTTGTAATTTTTTGAATGACTAATAATTAACTTAAGCAAGTTGCAAAATCTTAATAATAACACGTGACCTGGGCCACTATTTATTAATTTGTGTCCATCCTTTAATGCACACAGTTAAACATATTTTTTATATTTATTGGTTTGTGTTTTGAAAGTGAACCTGCAAAATCTCATAATATTACCCTGCAATCCTTTCTCCATCCACTGGGTAGGCAAACAACGACGAAGAATTGTGCTCTCCCCCGAAACCCGATGTGCTCCCCTTTTTCCGGGTATTTTTGGGCTCGGTTTTCAGTTTGGGGCGGCTCTTTTGGTCATTTTGGTTGGAGCATATTGAAAAATTGTTGTTGTAGGAAAAACCCATTTGGCTATTGTTTGTCATACTTTGGAAGGCAGCCGGTGCCGTCGCTTTTCCTGCCGTTCCTGTTTTCCAGCTTCGGTGGATTTTTAATAAATGACTTATGTGTATACACCGCGGGGCTAACTGCTTTCCACGTTCGGATGTGTGTGTGAGCGCGGAATGTAGTTCCCGAAAACCCCCATCGCCACCCATGCTCAGTGTATTTCCACCCCTTTCAGCCATCTTTTCGTTGTTTGTGCTTTTAACGAGCCCAGCTGCGTGCCGGTTGCGAAAATCGCTTTTAAAAATAATAACAATGTTGTTCGCCACCACGAACAGTTTACCTCCTCGTGCCCACTACGAAGTTTTTGTAAAATTCAAGGAGGGGTTAATCTAACTGGTCAAGCCATTTATTGGAGTCCAATCAAGTCATTTGGTTACTGATTTCAACGCACTTGGCATTAATATATCGACGCTATCCGATTATGTACAATAGTATATGAATGAGCAAGACGATTTCATGATTTCCTAACAGAGTAAAATCAAATTAGCCAAAATTCTTGATTTTATTTTGTTAGCGAATTTCCATACTAGTGTAACGGCTTCTTCCCTCTATTTCAAAATAATAAATAAAAATGATTGTTCACTCATTTTCACTGAGCCCGGCGGCTTCCGAATGCAGTCCCATTCCAGTGTTGTCTACCAAAGTCTTAAGTTTAACGAAAGTCCCCGAGATTATTTCTGCCGACTGATCGAATCCCGAACCACCCACAGCGTCGAACCACAGGAAACATCATCCACAAAGATCGGGCACCCGGGACAAAAAGCCTAATAGCCCTTACATCATGAAAAAGCAATGCCCCAAAATAGTGCAGTATCCCTGTTTACATACAAAAAAGACTCCTTTTTTTTAACGTTCTGTTTAAGTCACTAGCTCCATTATCAGCTGCCGCGATCACAGTCCTAGAACTCAAAAAGCTCTTTGTGAAAATCTACGAATTCGCACGTTTTCAAGCACATCGGTCACTTTTTTTTTACTAATACTCGTAGTTTGCAAACTGCTCCATAATGTGTAAGACATTTAATGTAAAGAAACGAACAGTATGGATTGGAATTGACTTTACATATTTAATAAAAACAATGCTGCGTGACAGCAAACTTGCGTCTTTCTCTAGAAAAACAAACAGCAAATTGACCATGTCAATATAAAAAAAAAATAAAAAAAATTAGGATTATATATAGTATAGAGACGAATATACTTCTATGTATCTGTCTGATCGCTACTAGTTGCAGCGGCCAGCTCTGAAGATTTTGTGCGTCCTAACAAGTTTATGTTAAAGGTCATCATCATCCGGTTACCAGTAATAACACTTTGGAGATCTTGTCTCGTTTTACACTTTAATTCGACTTTCCGTTGTCACGAACGTTTCGACGTACTGATCTTGCTTGTTGACTTTCATGGCTGTAGCTTCCTTGCTGATTGCGTTGCTTAGCGTTGTTTAATCATATTCTCGTTCTCCTTGAGTGTCTCGTTTTCAACGCTTAGCCTGCTTATATAGGACTCCTTTGACCGTTATTCCTTGATGTCCACGGTTGTACCGTTAGCCTGGTCCACAGTCCAGCTTGGTACCGTTTCTTTCCAAAAATCGGCACGCCGACACTCTCGGTTCTACTCTTGCTCCTCTCTTATTCGTGCCTTCCCACTCTTGCTCTCCACAATCTCTTTCTCCATGATCTGTTCTTTGACTTAGTGTGGGGAACAGATTACATTTCTTCGAACCTCCTCTTTACAGACTCTGTCTCTCCAAACTCTCTTCTCTGCGCTGCCGTTACTACGCTCTTATTTGTTGCTTAACTGGCAACAGGCAGGCCCTTCTTCCGCAGTTGACATCTGCATTTGTGCGGAGTTTTAACACCTCAAAACTTGTTCACACTTTTCAACGATACTATTTTCGTTTACCATTTAACTTGACGAGTAACGGCTATAAAAGAATGACATTAACTCTTTGAAAATACAATGAATACTTTTAGTTTAAACAACAGTGTTCGTGATGTTCGTGTGCGTCGTTCTCACGCAAATTCCTTTAAGTTTTCGAATCCAGCATTTCGAGTTGCCGAAGCTGTTGTCTTGCTTTACAGCACCCCGGAGATCAATGGGTTATGACAATAGCTGTTAAAAATTCAGGGGATACTGTTTTTCTTGGCCTTAAAGTCGTGCCCATATTTGCAAACTACTCGAGGACCGACTTAATTGACTGGCTTTTCCAGAACTTTCCATTCATCTGGCTTTTGTTTTCCTTTGGTCTCTAATTCTCGTCGCCGCTCTTGCAAACATTTTTCCGTTTTTCTGTTTTTCCAGCTAATGAAAACATTTGCCGAAGCAGAACGAATACGAGTAGTTATTAAAATATTTTCGTCTGTGTCTGCCAATGACATTTACAGGTTTTGCAACTAGCAGTCCGTGCAGGACACTCGAACACATGCACACAGGCATATGTGTGTGTTCCGGGGACAGCAGCCATTTTGTTTGGCTGATGCTGTTGATGCTGATGTCGGTACGTCGGTATGTCGGTTTGTGATGGCGATGGCAATGGAGATGGGACTCACAGAGGCGTCGGCTGGAAATGGTTGTGGTGGGGCGAGTGGCCGCTGCACGGCGCTGCTTTGGGGGCGTGTTTGCTTTAAAGTGCAACATATTTACCTGAGCGCAGTACCAACTGAAATGTCGCTTGGTCCTCACTCCAAAAATCCGGCTCGTGGGCCCGCATGAATGACGCACCGCACGGATCCTTTTGGCCGAATGCCCTGCAGCAACCATTCACCTCCCACTGCCCACGCCCAATCCTTGGCTGTTTAGCATACCCCTTGATTCACAAAACATATGAACTGTAAACCATATGGATAAACTATTTGTATATTTACTTAATATAAATTAAGCATTCTTGCTATTAGAGAGTTTCGAAACTGGTTGCAATATAAATAGAGAGATAGAACGGATATTATTCAAAATCATTAAATTTCTTTATAAGTTGTTCTATACAGACGATTCATACTTTTAAATAATTCTATTTTATAGAAAATTTATCATACTAGCATTTTTATTGAGCGCCACGTTCTGAGGTGAGAATAGTAATAGCTTTGTTATACTTTAAAGTATACTTATTGACAAATTTTTCGAGGGTGTCCGCAAGTCGATTGGCTACACTTTGTTGGCCACAACTCTGGCCACATTCCCCGCCTTGGGCGCCTATTGCCATTTTAGCCTTTGTCCTGTGTGTGTTTATGCTGATTTTAATCAACGATTTTAACGTGCGCATTTGTTTGTCATTTACAGTTATTGCTGCATAAACACACACACAGAGGTAGACCTTTATTGGTTGGCATAAACAGGTGAGAAGAAGCGGGAGACTTTCGTTTGCATATTGCATATTTTCACACACAGGCACTTTTTCGATCGAAATTTTTTATTGCTCAATATTAAAGCGAAAAACATGAGGAAGTGGAAAGTGGTGCACTATTTTTTCATCGTCTGTTTCTCGCCAAATTAAATAGAATTATTAAACAAATAAAGCGAAAACAAATTAAAATGCATTTAAAATGGGTTTTGCCAAATGAAATTAAGTACAAATTTAATAATAACTGGATATTTAATTGAAACGAAATTGGAAGGAGTTAATTCTGCATTTCCAACCGATCCCTATGATTCTCGATTCCCGGGCATCCAACATAATTTACATGGACTGCCATAAAACGCAGACCCGGTTTTCACGATTACCATTTTCCAATAGTAAAATTTAAGCTGTTCCTTTGGCAAGAGGATGGGTAGAACAAATGACTGCCGGCACAAGTAAATCAATTGGCTGCCATTTGTATGCGTAACATGGGCGGGGGACGCACCCTCTCTCATTTTGGCCCGTATATTTTTTTCAACCTTTTACCGAACAGCTGCTGCCATAAATATGACTGGGGAAAACGTTGGAAAAACGGAAAAGCGGAACGAAGGAGACACTAAGGGGTCTTTAAGGTGTAAGTCAAACTAGCGGGCGTGGCAATCCGCACCGACCCCCATTCTACCAACGCCCCTGGTAGCTAGTGATATAGCAGCGTTTTATGCGCAAATGCAAATTAAATTTTTACCGAATCGCAAAAGAGAAAATCGCTGGGAATCGCAGTCTTGCAAGAATGTGGGCGTTAAGAAAAGTCCTGGCAACCAGTATTTAAAGATACCCCGTTTCACAATAGCTATATAATGTTATGACGTACCCGACACAGTAAACCCCCTGGATGACCATGATAAATACGTAGAACTTTAAAACACATTGTTACATACCTTTAAACACCTTTATGATCGATTTAGTTGCCCTTTTGCTTTCGCTTACATGGCGCATATACCGGAACATTTCCAATACGACAGGGTATTCGATAGTCCCCCTATAGACCCTATTTTGTCCAACTTCTTATTCTTGCCGGATTCGCTGTTTTTACCCGTTACTCGCAGAGTATACTAGAGTATACTAGATTCGTTGAAAAGTATGTAACAGGCAGAAGGAAGAGTTTTCAACCTTATAAAATATCACCTTTTAAAGTATTCGAAAGTATACCGTTTCGAATTGGCCATGTCTGTCTGTCCGTCCATAAAAACGCCTCGATCTCTGGAACTATAAAAGCAAGAATGTTAAGATTATTCCAGAGACATAGACGCATGGCAAGTTTGTTGCCACGCCCACAAGCCGCCCAAAACTGCCACGCCCACACTTTTAAAAAATGTTTTGATTTTTCTTCGTTTTCTTGTTCGTCTTGCCAACGCCCACACTCTTGAACAATTTGAATGAATTTGTTTTCTCATTTAAGATATTTAAGATCTATCGATATCTCAGAAAAATTACGAAATTTCGCGTTCGTGTTTCCACTAGGTGAGTAACGGGTATCTGAAAGTCTATAGCATTCCCTCTTGTTTTTGTTTTGAGATTGGGTATTGGGGCTAGCTCACGTTTTTGTGGCTGTGTTTTTGTCGGCCGGTTCTTATACGTTTTATTGTTGCTAAAAATTTACGCCATGAGCAATAAAATATTTTAATGGCCACATAAAATGCTGCAGCATTTGTAAATAAACCGAGGAGGCCAAAAAAGGGGGACAGAGTCTTGTCCTTGTAGCAGATTTCGCATTCCCTTCTACATTTTTTATAGCCTCGCGAGCAATTTGCCAAATGAAAATCGCACACGCGCTTATAAACGCACTGAGCTTTGAATTCCCCTTCAAACACTTTTCATCAGTTTTTGTTTTTTGCTTGCTTAATTGTTTGCTTTGTTGCAGCAACAATGGGATGTAATTAAAAAGTTTCCTCAAGAAATTCAATCAGCCAAACTCTAGCCTCTTCACCACCCCCCCCCCCCCCCCCCCCCACGGAGGACACGCCCACAATGTAAACAATGAAGCCAATTAAACGCTCATTAAGTGCGCAGTCCCAAGGATAAAAAGTCTTGCGAAGGGCCACATCCGCATACTTATCCGCATCCTTGGCGCCGCCATCATCAGCGTCTCAAGTTAATTTTTTAAAGCACAGCTTTGGGCGCCCAGGTGGATAAAACACAAAAACAACAGGTGAAAATCGGGGGAAGTGGGTGATAAAGGCAGCAGCAATAGTGCAATGAAAGGCAAAAGTTTCGCCGAAAACTTGCTCGTATTCCGCTTTCTTTTCCGTCCCGTAAATTCGCCTCCCACACACCGAATTTCCCTGTATTTTCCACCCGACTGCTTAGTGAAGTGCAAACCGTTTTTGCTGCTTGAGCCCAAATGAAGGTAATAAACACACTTGCAGGCCAACAACAGCGACGGACCGGGGAAATCCCAAGATGTACACCGAAATTCCATTCCCGGAGCCTTAAAGTGGATTGAAAACTAATTTTGGCTGTTGTTAATTTCAAGCAAACTGCCAAAAATAATGTTTTGCTTGCCACTTACTGCGTAACAATATTTAAATGACTAAGCTTTTTTTTTTTAAATGTCACCCCTCAATTCACATTAGTTGATGGAAAATGCTCATGCATTAAAGACAAAGGAATTTTCCACCCATTTGGGTTCCGCCATTACCATCCATTGTCGGCGCTTTCCTTCGATGAAGATTAGCATATGTCTTCATCGCTATCCTCATCCTCACAACATCCACATCCATCTCCATCCGAATCCAATGCCAACGGCATCTAACAGCCATCCATTCGCACTCTGTCCCAAGTGCCACGCCCCCTTTGTGTCGCCTTGTTTGGCATTTAAAGGTAAGCAGCTAAGTGCCAAGTCACCGGCTCTAACTTCCTCTACACGCTCAAAAAATATGGGCTAAATTCAGATCAATATATCCGAAAATTGTATCCTAAATAAATGCTGTGATCGTTTTCTTTTTTTTTTTAATTTGAAATTAGTAGTGGCGAACTGTTAGCAAACAAAGCGTCTAATAAGGTGGAAGTAATTTTAAAAGCGTTTTTAGTTATTGAATGGCTGCATCGCTTTATTTCTTCCTTTCGCACTGTTTTAGGTTTCTATACAGTGATACATTTTATGAGTGCACTCCCCGAAACGACTTGTCGATGACTGTGAAGTACACACTGTGAGTGAAGAAACTGACTTAAGGAAGGGCGGTGCAAGGGGGTTTTCGGGGGGGGGGGGGGGGCTAAGGATCGGAAAAAGGGGGTCGTGGTGAGGGGGTAGCCAACTTACAAAGCGACGTCGTCAGCGTTGTCAAGTTGCATTTGGCTCAATTGAAATCGAAGTTGCATCTTCCAGCATTTCTTTTGTCTACGCAAGCATTCTATGACTAGAAGCCCCTTTAAAAGTGGGGGGATCCCAGGAAGGTGGAAAAGGGGGCGTGGCCGCGTGTGTGCACACATTTTGACGGCAACATCGCACGGATATCTGCTGGCATCAATGCGCATATGGCGGACGGAAGACGAGAGTAAATTTTGGGGGGTATGAGGTAGGAGCGGATTAGGATGGTGTGAGGAAGGGAAAGGGGCAGGGGCAGGGGAAGGGAGCGGAAGGGGAGGAGCCAAAGGATGCTTCCTTTATGTTTAAAAGTCGCTGCGCGTAAAACGAAATTGACAAAATCGTATGAAAGTGGCTGAGGCGAAAAGGGGGAGTTTCTGGGTTACGTATGTATGCATGTACAATGGCAGTCACTTAAATTTAACTGTAACTGTTCCTTATGATAAGTAAGCAAGCTTATGCCACGCCAACATGCTATAGCGACCAAAAAAAAAAAAAATATTTCAAATATTCTTGGGCATTTCCGCGAGTTGGGGGTGTGATTGAGTGGCGTCTTAGGCCCGCCAAAGGAGGTGATACGACAGGAGGCGTGGCCGAGGGTTAGGGGATTCCAAAGTCCCCTAGTTGACATTGATTGCTCAGTATCCGTGAAACTCGAATAACGGTGGGCTGCTGTAAAAGCGTCAAATGGGGAGCAGAAAAATCAATGAGACCAAGAAAGGAAGCTAACGGCAAGCCGAAGCTCATATACCCTTCGAGTAATAAAATATAATTCCTATCGCAGTTACTTGATATGGTCTTCCTTAGAACCGACATTTTATGTTTTAATAAAACTGGTATACAGCAAGTTGTAATGGTTGACTAAGAAAGAGAAGCAGAGGTATAAATAATTCTCGACACTTGCGGGTGATTCGGGATCTCACTTTTCTACTATGTTAGGAATATTGGCGAAAGGAATCCTCGGGTGCCTTCGATTTTTCGGCGATGGGGTGGGTCGGATTGCCTTCCAAACCTGTTCACACTTTAATTTTTAGGATTCCTACGGAAACTCTATGATTTACGCCTGTAAATTCTTACGCCTGCAGGGGTTCATACCTGAAAGGAGCGGTCCATGGCCCTCAGGCTCATTAGAGGATTCAAGGCTATATCCGAAGACGCGGCACTAGCTCTGGCAGGCTTGTCCCCAATTGATCTGAAGATCAAGGCTCTCGGCCTAATGGGGGATGACGCACTGTGCTAATGCACTGCTCCATGTTTGCGGGGTGGAAAGGGAGCAGCTAAGAACGCTCTTAGGTTCGCCATGATGTCGAACAGCGAGGCATGGGAGCTGGGACACAGCCTAATCATTAATATGATGAAGCGAGTCCGATCAGACGAGATGGTCAAAAGAGTGGGTGGCTCTGCCCAAACAGGTATCCTGTGTGGTGGCGGGTGAAGAATACTACCTCAGCGTTCCCGGCTTGTCGTAAAAGGCGATTAAAGGGTGGAAGGAGGAGTCATCATGGCCTACACTGAAGGAAGGGAGTGCGACCTGGCCACACATCCTACTCATCGAAGTCATACCTGGACTGGCAATCTCGGTGAGCGTACAAGGACTAAAGAGCACACGGAAGTTTTTGATTGAGTACGTAGGCATAATACCACAGGGGCATTATGAATCGTGCATGCCACCTGCGGACCTAACGTCCGTGGTATCTTTATAAGATTTTAATATTCCTACCGTAAGTCGAATAATAAATGATAATAATAATATGATAGCAGAATTATTGACAAATAGTTTGTCAAAAGTAAACCATTTTAAATGTATTGTATTGCTCGGATTAAAATAATTGTATACATATGTATTAGAGGACTGCATAACACCATTCAAACCATTCAAAACAACAGTCGTGCTGAAATGAACAAAGTGAATTCGGCTCGTTTCGCAAATGATCGTCCATTTATACGCGATCGTTGCCGACTTCAATTCATTCAATTCGATCGGCACATTCTGAAACGAACGAAGTGAAGTCCGAGTAAAGTGAATGGGTGATTCGAATGTCTTGTCTGCGTATGTGCACATACGCACATACTATGTGCGTGTTAGTTTCAATAAAAGACAGTTATGGCTGAGTTAGTGTTTTTATATTATTATTTAATTTTACTTAAATGATTATACATTATATTCTTATTTTATAAATAAACTAATTTTTAATTTTCAATATTATTATGAAGAAACATTATTTTATTAATATTCTCTGAATTTAGAGAGATGGCAGAACGTTTGTCTGTTATTAAATTTCGAACGTCTGAAAATGCTCTTTCAGAGGCAGCGCTTTTTCCTGGTATGCAAAAAATGTTGCAACTGGTTTTATATAAGTTTGGGAACATATTTTTATGATCGTTCCACCAAGCCTCGATAAACAATAGGTCGCCTGACGTTAGCTATACGAACGATTCTAATATTTTTATTACTATTCTATTTTAAATATTTGTAATTGACAACACATGGACAGTTTGACAATATCGTTAAATAATTTATGTATATATGCATTTTTGACAAATGCTACAATATTATTAAATAAGACGCACACGCACATAATAATACACATAAACATAATAAAACACAAAATTTGACTTACCTGCGAGCTGTACGAACTCATTTTACCCAATGACAACATTCATTGAATTCAGAGTACTCTGAATTACCATTGAAAATTCATTCGCTTCATTCATTCTTTGAACACATTTAGTTAGTTCATTTCGATCGGACGCCTAAAAGTCCGAATACATACGAAGTGAACGCAAAGAGAACGGGTCCAACTGAATGGCATGTATTCTAAATACGCAGTAAAACGAATGAATACTCTAATTGCAAAAGAAAGGGAATGGTGTTATGCACAGCTCTCTAATACATATAAGCATTGAGGAGGAGTGTTGATTTGGCAATAAAAAATGTATATGAAAGGAAAAAAACTTCCTTGCAACTCTGTTTAAGTTACATACGAACATACTATGAAATAAACTCAGTCTCTCTCAAGCAACCAAACGTTGTGGTCTTCTTTATAATCCAACAAATACTTACATGGAATCTCACTAAAATTTGCGATACTAATATAAATGTCAAAAAATATCAAAACATTTTTTAAAAGTGCCGGCGTGGCAGCTTAGTGCGGTTTGTGAGCGTTAGAGTGGGAGTGGTAACACTGGGCTTGCGCTGCGTCTTTTTGACTCTAGAATCTGTATGTTGAATCTCAACCTTCTAGTTCCTGAAATCTCGACGTTCATACGGACATCCTGATCAAGATATATATACTTCCTTCCTGCCTTTTACATACTTTTCAACGAATCTAATACCCTTTTACTATACAAGTATCGGTTATAAAAACAACGTCGTTCTAATGCGCGCTCTTCTTGGTACTGGGCAAGCAGCACTCCAAAAATGGAGATGGAGGCTGGGCAGGGCCCGACTGCAGACCGGATCCTGCGTGTGGCGTCATGGCGGACGCGAATGTCAGGCTCCGCAGGCTGGAGGCTATAAGGACCCCGCAGCCCGACCGCTTGGCAGCACGGAGGGAATATGACGACGCCTAAACGCTCCGGATCCGGATGCAGCAGCGACCGGCCATGCACGTGACCCTTCAACGGGCAAGGGACCAGGCGCAAAAATAGAGAGGCAGAGGCAGGAAGAACTGCAGAGGACGGAAGCGAAGGACCGCGCGTCCTGAAGAAAGGTGGCCTGGCAGTGTAACGTGTATCGAAATAAATTGATGGAAGGCAAGGGAACCTGTACTGGTGGGTGCACGCTTTAGCTAGACACTATAATAATCCTAAGTAGGATAACAAAAGGGTAAAACAGCGACCTACCGAAGTTGATAGTTTGCGAAAGCCTCTCGAAGCCTCGTACATTGACAAAGGTATGCCTGCCGAACACGCCAACACTCTAAGCACTAGAGAGGCGATCGACACGATGATCACAAAAACTGAACTTAACAATTTTCAGGCAAGCCTGGAAGTATGCATTAAATCACCAGGGTTCTAGCCAAGACTTGAACCATGGGATAGTTTAAGCTTTAAGCTCAACAACAACTGTTTGTGCGACCGCGTGGCTGCTGGGTAGCGGAGCCCCATCTCGAATAAATTTACAGTCATTTTTTTTTATTGAAATTGTTTAGGTTTCACAATGATTTCACTGATTGATTGGGGGGTCACTATTTACTGTATGTGCCAGTATTCTGGACTTGTCTATGGGCTATTGCGGCGAAAACTAATTTCACCTTTTCAAGTTGTTCAGCTGCGTGTGTTGCCGAGCACAATTGATCTTCTTTTTTTTTAAAAACGAAATTATTTAATTTAATTGACTAGCGTACTATTACCCTTCTTAGGCAACTTAGTCTAATCGGTATTAACATTAACGATTCTTAATATTTAAGTTATTTACAAAGATGAGTAAGAGCATTAGAGAAATGGAATGTTTAGGCAGTATTATTTAGAAGATTTTAATTAAGTAGGATTTTTGTCAAGGCCCGGTCAGTCAGGTCTTGGGGGTGGTGGAGTTTCAATCTTCTTCTCGTACTTGTCCGATGGCTTTACTTAGTCGTCTAGTTAGACTATTAGGATGAGATTCTAGTCTGTCATTGTAGTTTTTCGCTATTTCCTAAATCCTGTCTCCAATTTTTGTCACATTCAGATCACGTTCGATATCTCTGGTCCTCATGTACCAAGGAGCGCCTGTGATCTTCCTTCGAGTTTTTGCCTAAAGAACCCGAATTTTATTCAGGTGCGTTTTGGCAGCGATTCCATACACCTGTATGGTATATAATAGACCAGAAGCTAATATGATCTTGATGATTTTAACTTTTTTGACGAGGGAAAGCTTTTTGCGGACAGCAATTAACCAGGACATTTTAGAAACCTTATTTTTAAAGGACTGCTCTATCGCCGTGACATGATTTCCGTGATTTCCATGATTTTACTTCTATCTAAAATCACTCCAAGATACTAGTATGATGTGGTCAAGCACTCTTTCTTTAAGTGAGACACAATGGCAACTACCTATGCGCTTTGTGAAGGTGACGCTTGCACATTTATCAGCATGAATGCAAATGTTCAACAACTCTGCCCAATTCTGGAATGCGTCCAAGTACTCTTGCAGTGCGTCCGAGGCCTCGATAATGCTGTCATCTTTAAGCTCAAAGAAGCTGGGGTCGGAAAAATCGAATTTTTGAAATTTGAAAGCTGGAATCGTTTGCCCATTTTTTGCCCACCAATTAGTTTTTTTTGCCCACGTCCAGTTTTTGAGATATGAATTTTCGAAAAAGTTCGAAAATTTTCGAAAATCAAAAATTTCGCTTTTTTCAAATTTTTTTTTTTTTAAATCGCAATAACATCGTTTGCCCACGTTTGCCCACCCTTTAGAATTTTGAAAAAATGTATACTTTAGAAAATATAAGGCTTTTAAGTTTACCTCGGTCTAATCAGAGAGTAAATCGTTTGCCCATCTCTTAAAACCAAATATTATCACCCTTTAAAAAGGGTGGGCAAACGAAATAATTTATTTTTAAAGGGTGGGCAAACGAAATAATTTATTTAAAAAGGGTGGGCAAACGAAATAATTTATTTTTAAAGGGTGGGCAAACGAAATAATTTATTTTTAAAGGGTGGGCAAACGTTAAAAATGAATTTTAAAGGATGGGCAAACGAAATTATTTAGTTTTAAAAGGTGGGCAATCGAAATTATTTAGTTTTAAGAGTGGGCAAACGAAAAAAACAAATTTTAAAGGGTGGGCAACCGAAATTGGGTATATTTTAAATGTGGGCAATCGAAAAAAAATTTTTGTTAAAGGTTTTTTAAAGGGTGGGCAAACGATAAAAACTAATAATAATGGTTGGGCAAACGTTTTTTGTTGATAATATTTGGTTTTAAGAGATGGGCAAACGATTTACTCTCTGATTAGACCGAGGTAAACTTAAAAGCCTTATATTTTCTAAAGTATAAATTTTTTCAAAATTCGAAAGGGTGGGCAAACGTGGGCAAACGATGTTATTGCGATTTAAAAAAAAAAAAATTTGAAAAAAGCGAAATTTTTGATTTTCGAAAATTTTCGAACTTTTTCGAAAATTCATATCTCAAAAACTGGACGTGGGCAAAAAAAACTAATTGGTGGGCAAACATGGGCAAAAAATGGGCAAACGATTCCAGCTTTCAAATTTCAAAAATTCGATTTTTCCGACCCCAGCTTCTTTGAGCTTCATCTTTACGATCTAATCCAGTGACTGCTGTCTGGGTGGGCATGTCCGCGGAGAAGATGGAGTATAGAGTAGGGCCTAACACACTTCCTTGAGGTACTCCAGCTTCGATGGCTTCAATAGACGAAGTGCATCCATCGGTCGTCACGCAAAAAGTTCGTCCTAACAAAAAGGTCGTCACAAGCTGGAATAGCTGGGGTGTTAGTATTTTCTTTGCTTTATGTAGAAGTCTAGGTTGCCAAAGTCTGTCAAAAGCTTGTTGAATGTCCAGAAAATCTGCTACCGCATACTCTTTCCTTTCTAGGGCTTCTAGTGCAAAATTGACAACTCTTTGGAGTTGCTCTGATGTTCCATGTTGAGTCCGGAAACCGAATTGGAAATCAGGTATCGCCAATATTACAGGCTCAACGTCACGCATCGTGTTGAGAATTATCCTTTCCATAATTTTACCAAGGGAAAGGAGGAGGCTGATTGGTCTATACGAGTCCACCTCTGTTGGCTTTTACCTGGTTTCAGTATCAGGATTATGTTTGTCTTCCAGATTTTTGGGAAATAACCCTCAAGTAAAACCCTGTTAAAATTGAGTACCACAAATCGCAGAGCTTGGTCTGGTAGGGTTTTTATCGTTCTGTTGTCGAGAAGGTCATGACCCGGGGTTTTTTTTTGAATTCAACAAGAAAACAAGTTGTTTCAGTTCTTCGAGAGTGACAGGATCCGCGGGCAGTGCTATTTGAAAGGGGGTTCAAGAGACTCCGCAACCAGACGGCTATGATTCGCATCGGCAAGTGCGAGCGGCTTAAATCTTTGCTCCAAGCTCCTTGCATACACTTCTGCTTTGTCCTGTGATGTGCGACACCAACCACCAGATGGGCTTCTTATAGAGGATTTCTGAGAAGCCTGAAACTAACTTGAACCTTTTTATGATTCTCCACAGGGAGAATTGTGAAGGGGCATCGGTGCCCATGTAATCCAAAAGGTTGTATATATGTAGCTGTTTTCTTTGGGTCAGCACTTTATTGAGCCGATTTGATAACCTTCTGTAGATCTGCTGGGTTCGGAAATCTCCTGTTCTTGCAAATTCCTTGGATGATTCCTTTAGCTTTTTCTCTGGATAGGGAGCGAATCACAGTTTTAATATCCATTATTACAATTGATATTATTTATTTTTAAATAACGCACTGTAAACAACTTCGCAAGCTCAAGAAACAACAAGCGGAGAACAAACGGTATCAGCCTCACGCTTGCGCAAAGCAAAATAGAAATTTTGCGCGTACACTATAAGATTGGAAGATTTGTTGATGTTTCACTACAAAAAGTCTAGGCAATCGCAAACGTCCGATTGCAACGAAGGTTAGGCAGAGACTAATTTCTTCTCTCTTTTTTTATGTTTTTCTTGAGGGTATGCCGTAGAATTCACTTGTAGAACTTACATGTTCTGAAACTCTGTTAACTCTCTGTTATATTAGACTGTTGCGTTCTTGATGTAGTTGGGCGCCAATTATCTCTTTACTAATAGTTAACAACTCCTCTGAAGTTTAATGTTCCGTTACTCCAGTGGTGGTAGCTGGTTCTTCCTTATCTCTTGTACACTTGATAGCAGCCCTTCAGCTGTTATTGCTGTTTTGAGATGAGTGGGACTTCAGGTGGTTCGTCTGAAGATAAGGTTGGAAAGCTGATTGGCTTTCTGTTGCTAGTCTTGGACTTAGTCAGCGAATGAAAGAGATGATTTTTACGACACAAGTCGGAGCCGTGACTTATTATGCGTCATATTTCGAGTGCACTTGATACAGAACTAAAACTAGGAGTTGACAATTTGTAAGACTAAGCTTACGCTCCCAACAATGCATCGCGCAATCAAGCCGACTCAGCATTCCCCTTACAGAGTGACTCTTAAACTGAGAATGGGAAATTAAAAATCTTGTTATATGTTACTATAAAAAGAAGCATGAATTTGAAAATCTAAGTATATTTCCCAACGCTGAAATCTTAAAGAATGCCAATTAAAACAGACAATATTCCTAAGTATTTCTAACTCTGAAAATTTCGTTCATCTTATCTTTCGACAAAGTTTTGTCCTGTTAATAGTGATCCTTTACTGCGCTGCAAACTTGGGACTGAAATTGAATACATGTAAGGTTATAATAAATTTAATTATTTTGTACAAACTAGACATCCCCAGCTTAAATAGTTCCCGAGATCTCTGCGTTCATAAGGACGAAAAACCCCTATTTTATTATGCGCATTATGCAGGTTACTAAAATATAATTAAACATTAAATTCGCTACGAACATAATGTGCGCAATTACGGTTAAAGCTGGCTAATGCAACTGAATCCGGATTATTAGCCCAAGGCAATTATTAAATTATCGGCAAAATCGTGAAAGTGGAGAGCCAATCTTTTTCGCTGTATTTAATTAAGCTGTTTGAAAATGGCCGCCGAAGTGAGCAAAGAGGAGTGCTGGTCTTGGTTTAAAAGCCAAAAAGTAATTAAACCAAAATGGTGAAACATTAACGAAAATGTGCACAAAAAAAAAATCCCTTACCATTCCCGTTATCAGCGTTTGGCATTTGAATAGACGCTTTTGAAGTATTTTTCTCGACAGAACTGGAAAAATTCGTTGGGCAAAGCGCTTTTTTAATTTGCCTTGCCTTTCCCCTCGTTTGCCATTCGGCGGTTGGCTTTAGCGGCCAGTTTAAACAAAAAAAAGGTGTTTTTGCCGAAAAGATTAAATTAAATTCCATTTGGTCTGTGATGCAAATTTAAGAAACAGAGGTAAAAATTAAATCAGCGAAAAATCAACATAATTAAAAGCGTTCGGTGTGTGTTTCACAGCCCTTTCCTGCACGTTCATTTGTGCATTTTCTCGTTTTCCCATTTTCACGTTTCGAAAAGCAGAAAAGAAGCGATGCGTTACCAAATTAAAAATGCCAGCTATTATTGTCTTTTTGGATTTTTGTCTTAAAAATCCCTACCCATAGGCGATTAAACGGATATTAGGTCAGACATATAACAATCCAGTTATAACGCGTCCTTATGGTTCCAAATATATGTAAATCACCCGTCTCCTCTGTAATTCATGCCCTCTCATTTTCATAATTATTTAATTATGCGCTTATTGAATTCAAAGTGGCGAAAAAATTGAATAATTAAACTAATTTAATTGCGACCCTAATAAAAATGCTAATAAATTAAGATGAAATGATTATTTTGTACTTCCGTTTTAATTATGTACAGACATTAGACATGCCACATTTTTTGGTGAGATTAAATTGCCAACCCAGCGGCGTTTTGAGAATATTTAAATCCGTTTTAATTTCTCGGTTTTCCTTAATACAAAAAGTAAACTTTAAATATGTAAGCTAACGTTTTTTTGTAAAATCTTTAAATGGAAATATATATTTACAGGAAAAGCGTAATACTACCATCTAGGCAGCCTAATCTAATGAGAAATTTTTATTATACAATTACTTGCAGCTATTTAATGCCATTAATGAAAACTTCGTTCATACATGTTTCGTTTACTAGTTTTAATCATCTAAAAATCGATTTAAGGCCCAAACTGTTGCGTTGGCTGCTAAAACATACATATTTGGCGAACTAATCAAATCAGATTCGGGTCATTCAAACTTCGATGATTAATACGACAGCCCCTTTTGGCAATCTGTCCTTGGCCTTGTTGCCAATTTAAGGCTGATTACAATTCATCAAACGATGGGGTCGAGCAGCGTGGCCTAAACAAACGAACTGGCCAAAGAGCTGAGCACAACAAAGGGCTAAATGCCTTCAACACCAATTTGTTTACATGCCAACCGACACCCCACTTCGGGTCTTTTTCGTCCTGATGGCGTTATTTATTGTTATCGGACACTCGAGCACATAAAACATTTTATCACTTCGCCCGACACAACAGGGCGCAAAAAGTGGAAAAAGGTGACCAGAGCCCAAGTGGATGCAAAAAAAAAAATAATAAGAAAATGATTATGCTGTGGAATAGGCCAGGCCGAAACGTCCGCCATCGTGGAAAGGGGGCGTGGTATAGGGCGGGTGGCAGTTGCGGAGCCTCTGAAACTTCATCACTCAATGCGGCTCGATGCGAAAGTTGAATGCTGGACCACCGCCCACCGCCTCTTGACTCCAACCACATCTTTCACCCCATCCGGTCGCTCTAACTATCTTTAAGTAATTTGTGCGCTGTCCTGCAATGCCTACTGCACCTTTCAAAATACATACCATTTAATAGAAATGGAATTATACTATAAAATGCTTTTAACGTTCGTTCACAGCGTTCTACTGATTTTATGAAAATAAATACACAAAATAGTGCTGCGAAAGGTTTGATTTCAGACCAGCTATTACGATTTTTTGTTACGCATTAAAGAGGGTGGATATGATTTTTCTGAGTGTAGGACAGCTAGCCGGAAACGCAGACAAAAGCTGCCTGAAAAGGAAAACGCAAAGAAAGCGATAAACGAAAAAGCAACGGAAAAATCACATTTATGTCTAATAGTTTTTTTGCGTCCCGGACTCACTTAGCCATGATTAATTAACCCTGCAGCGTACGCCTAATGGCCATGCAGCAGGACTCCATGTCCGCCGCCATTACGTACTTATCCTAATCCCAATCCTTATCCTGTTTCCATATTTTTCCTGACCATCCAGGGCGGGCCATTGACCTTGGCAGCGATGGCATTCGGACTAATTGGTAATGAGGCTAAGGAGCAATGGAACTGGATTTATGAAAACGGAAAATGGAAAACGGAAATTAAAACGCTGACTGAGGAGGGGTCAAGGTCGATTCGGACAGTCGGTTGCCATGGGTTAATGAGTATGGGGAGTCCCGAATGGGGTCAATGATTATTGCACTCTTTCTGCATTGATTGCGAAACTAGACTGACTCACCTGAGAAATTCAAATTAATTATCCGCTAATTATTACAACTTGCAATTGTCTAATCAGGTTAAAAGAGGTTTTTTTCCGGCGACATGCAAGTCTTGTAACCCGGATTATGTGGCCCTAATAATGTTGGTCGTATATTCACAGGGAATTATTCAACGTAACTAAGATAGTTGTTGGTCAACAATAAATGTGTTCAAAGCAAACAAAAATTCAGTAATTCGAATTATTTATTTAAAAACTGTAATACAATTATTATTTCCTATTATGAGGAACTTGTCAACTTTCGCATCTCTATAAAAAGAGGTAAACAAAAATCTAGACCCCGTTTAAACGAAATGCCCCAGGATGATAAAAGAGATTTAAGGTATTATTAGGGTGCCTATTTTATATTTCCACCTACAATGAAAGTAAGCCAAATCGATGTAGTGGTTGGTTGAAAAATGTGCAAACGCCATTTGGGGCTCATTTTAATCATGAAAATACTCAATTATATAGTATACGTATTAATAACGCTGGCGAGTGGGCGTGGCACGTTAATTCCTGCTTACTTGCTGCAGGCCAAGCTACACAAATAACTCAATTAGAGCTGTCAGAGTTTCCCTGCCAGCCGTCGGGGCCCCAAAGGGGCATTTTCACCTGGCGCTAACTTCGTTTCTTCGATTCCAAACTTTTCGCTGAAAGCGGGCGCGCTGATGAAGAAGTGCAGCAAGGTGCGAAGACCAGCGGCAGGACATAAAAAGGACATGGACCGAGGAGCACCGGGAGCAAACAACTAACAAAAGGCAAACTGAACGCCGAGAAAAGGGAGGAAATACCACCCTCTGTCTCCTCATTCCCCTGATTTCCACTTTAACTGAAACTTGAAAATAAATAAAAGCACTAAAGTGAGCGGCGGAAGTTGGCCCAAAAAATAGCGTGAAAATGTAAACGAAAAACAAAGTTAATTGTCGGCAGCCACCCCCGATTTTCACCACTCTTCCAGCACACAGACACAAGTGCATAAATAATGAAATCTGTCTGCAGGTCTCAGCGATCTCAAATTAGTCGCAAGTAGCAGACTAAATAGCAATCATTCAGCGGACGAATTTGAACTGACAAACAAACCGAAACTCTGTTCCGACTTTCCCCAACTTGGCATCCTCCACAAGCCTGGTTAAGTTTAGCCGGGGAAATCTCAGGATGCCTGGGCCGTTATGTTATAGTATGTACATCTTCCGAGGACGAAACATGGAGGAGCTGATTTTAACTTTGGTTTCATACTTTTTGTTTAGTAGTTTTATTGGGTAATACGGTCGGGAATTATGATATAATGATACTAAAAACAATTCTATTCCATTTATATTTTCTTTCTATTCTATTTAATATTGATTAATTATTTGCCGACTATTCTTATGATAGCTTTCATAAGGACATTCGGTTTTGATCGGTTTGGAATATAAATTAAATATTGCCATAAGACTGGTGTATACCAAATTAAAGCAAATTATGATCAAAAACAACGAGGTAAATTTGTTGCCTCATTTTATCCAATTATTCTTACGGAAGCCATATAATATAGTGGTCCGATCCGGCCGGTTATGACTTATATACGAAGTAGAAAGAAGAAGACGGTTGAGTAAAATGTCCGGACGGACGGACTGATCTAGAATATACACAGCTGGTCTTAGGTTAGACGCACGTTTAGTAGTAAACAATTTTGCTTAATATTTATTTATTAAAAATAGAAAAGAAGTTCACTTGCAAAAACATTTCTTATTTAACAATTATTTGAAATATAATAATCAAATGATTATACATATTTGAAATTGTGTTTTTCAAGCATACGTCTTAAAACTACAAAAAATATTTTTTTTCTTGGTCATTAGAATAGACGCACTTTGGCTTTTTAATTGTTATACTTATGCTAATAACTCCATTGCTACGTTTCTAATATGTTAAGTATAATACTGTGGGACCAAAGACCACTAGAATAACAAGATGATTAACGGCCAAACTTTGTTTTTTTGCTCTATGCAGCCTCTTTTCTGGTGGCAGCCAAAATTGCTCTCTCTCTCTCTCCGCTTGCGTAAAATTGAGAGCGTGAAAACTTCCTTTTTTAAAATGAGCGCCATTCCAGTTAGTTGATGTCATAGCGGAGCGCTAGTGGTCCTGTTCAAGAGGGGCTAGTGCTAAGTTTTTTCCCGACACGGTTCAGTCGCCATTATGCATTGCAATAGTGAGGAGCGTGCCCTTGCCGTTGAGGCCTACTTTTCAAGCGGATGTTCGGTTATTAAGACACAACGTGCATTTCAGAATCACTTTAATTTAGCCCTATTGGCTTCCGTCCCAGACCGCAAATCAATTGTTAAATGGGTGACTACATTCAGGCAAACTGCAAGTGCGACAAAACGAAGGACTAGAGTTCCTCGACCAGTTAGGATCACCTGAGAACATTGAAGCAGTCAGAGCGTCAATATTGCGATCTTCACGGTGTTCTGCGCGCAAACACGCATCTGCCCCTGGACTATGCGATCGTTATGTGAGAAGAATTCTTCATGATGATCTTCAATTTCATCCGTATAAGATGGCGATAGTGCAGGAACTTTCAGAACGTGACTTCAATTCTCGGATGAACGCGTGTGAGCTTCTTCTTGATGTCATTCCTATTGCTATTGCTTTTTTTTAGTGATGGGGCTTTTTGAAATCCCGTGTTTATGTGAACCGTCCAAGAACCCTACAAGATTTGAAAACCAACATTCAAGAAGAAATTGCTAAAATAACGCCTGCTATGCTAACAAGAGTCGCGACAAACGCCAGAAATCGGTTTACACAATGTATGGAGAATGGGGGACGTCAACTATCAGATTTAATCTTCAAAAAAATATAAATACAAACTTTAGAAATGTACGTACCTATGTAATAAATAAATAAATATTTTCCGATGTCTACAATAGTTTTCATTGATTTCTGAAAAAAAGGAAATTATGCTGCCGTACCCTGCAGGTCTAGCGCAAATAGGCAGATATTTTCAAAATGTTTGTTAATTCTTCAGTGCTTTGTTCCAGGGGCATTCCTAATAAGGCTATGATTTAAACCGACCTATACTATATGTATATTAAGAAAAAAAAATGATCTTCATAAATAAATAAATGAGAACACAAAAATAAGGTAAAAGAACATAAATAAACAAATGAAAATCGGTTTACCATTAGTAAATGCCAAATCATACAAAACACAAAAGGCAAAACGCAACAATTGGCTACAAATTTAAAAAGGAATAAAACTAACAAAATAAGGTATGAGAACAGTAAATGAACTAATTATGTCGCGGTGGTAAAGCTAAATAGCAAAAACTCCTCCAGCAGACAGTAGGACAATTTAATATAATAATAATAATAATAATAATAATAATAATAATAATAATAATAATAATAATAATAATAATAATAATAATAATAATAATAATAATAATAATAATAATAATAATAATAATAATAATAATAATAATAATAATAAGAATAATAATAATAATAATAATAATAATAATAATAATAATAATAATAAGAATAATAATAATAATAATAATAATAATAATAGTAATAATAATAATAATAATAATAATAATAATAATAATAATAATAATAATAATAATAATAATACTAATAATAATAATTATAATAAACAATAAGTGCTTGGATTCAGTAGCGGCCTACTGCCATTTGGCTGGCTATATAAATTCAACCATCGGAATTTTTAGAGTGCAATTTTTGCTTTGTCTGATGTTAGCGACGGTTTGAAAATACATTTTTTTTATAGCCGTTAGTCGTACAGTAAAAGGGTATACTAGATTCGTAGAAAAGTATGTAAAAGGCAGAAGGAAGCATTTATGACTATATGAAGTATATCTATTATTGATAAGGATCAATAACCCAGCCGATCTAGACATGTTCGTCTGTCCGTATAAACGTCGAGATCTCAGGAACTATAAAAGTTAAAAGACTGAGAGCATGCATTTTATTACTAGGGCCTTGAAGAATTTGTCACATTTTAATCATCATCCGGAAAAGCTAGAGAAAGTCAAAGTAAAACAAAAAGATAAAATGTCTGGAATTGATATCTCGGGAATTGAACTTACCTGTGGACCGACTCATCTGAAGAGCAGGATCCTTGTAAGAAACCTACCGCCTTGCACCCGCCAGGAGCTGTCTTTGCTCTGCTTTCCCTATGGCCGAATTCTTGGCTCGCTGGTGATCGATACATGCGGGTATATCCAGTTTACTAGTTTAATCGAGGCCAAGAGAGCCATAGAATCGCTCAACCTTTTTATATTCAAATCGAAGGTTCTCCAAGTCTCGAACGCCACCCCCAGTTCCCTCAATTCCACTTTTTCTGGTACTGCTCCCCCGAATAGGAGGAGGATCGAGTGGTCTGATGTGGATGAAACTATCCTCGTGGAGCGGATTAAGTATGAGGACGATGAAAACGATGAGGTCTATGTGGTAAAGGATGACTCCGAAAGCGATGACGACGACAATATAAACCACACACGTTAGAAGAAGAGAAAAACAAACAGCAAAAACACGAAGTTAAAGAAGAAGAGTCCGAAAACGATCTCGTGGAAAGACCAACAAAGCAAATCTCTAGAAGAAGAACACACAAACACCAACACTTTTAAAGAAGAGCACACCAACTCTCTATAAGAGCACAAAAACTGTCTGCAAGAAGAACGGTTCGACTCTTTGCAAGAAGAAAAAACACCAACTTTCTACAAGAAGACGAACGCACAAAATTCCTGAAAGAAGGAATAGTCAGAATACGTCCGAAATAGCAAATTCCTAGCAGAAGGACACACTAACAGCAACTCTTTTAGAGAAGAGCACAACAACTTAATGCAATAACACGAATGCACGAAGAACTGTTCGACTCTCTTTGTAAAAAGAAAACACTAACATTCAACTTCGTCCGAAATTTTGTCTGAAATAAACTGGAAGCATTTGTTGGTCAAAATATTCAAAGTAGTGTTCCTTATGGTTAACTTGGGGTGTTGGCCAGCAGGAAAAATGCAAATATTATTATTATTATTTTAGTTTTCTATGAGTACTTTTCAATTGCGTGAATTCTTCCAGATTACTATACCCGTACCCGATGATTATAATCCGTCTGTATGTCCGTTCGTATGAACGTCGAGATCTCAGGAACTATAAAAGCAAGAACGTTGAGATTTAGCATACAGAATCTAGAGACAAAGGCGCAGCGCAAGTTTGTTGACCACGCCCAACTTTAATGCCCACATGCCGCATAAAACTGCCGCGCCCACACTTTTAAAAAATATGTTGATATTTTTTCACAAATTTATTAGTCTTTTGAATTTCTATAGATTCTATAATTTTTTTTTATATTTTTCATAATTTTAGTAGTCGTGTAAATTTTTATCGATTTTATCGGTTATTACCAAGTGAAGACAATGATGGTGTCTCAGCATTAGATGGCATCTGCGGCTGAGAAACCTGTTTCCTAGTTTTCTGATGTTTTTTAAACGTACTTGAGTTTCCCTTACTAGCCGAACGCCGCCCACTTGGTCTTCCTTGAAGATCCGGTTTCGGATCTCTAAGTACCACCGCATTCGTTCTTCCGCTGGTAAGAATATTAGCCTAGACTTAGAATTACTTAATTTTTTCTCTACGATTACTTTTCAGGACTCGTGCCTGGGCGAATCCCTCCTGCTCTCGGATTGCCCAGCCAACTGGGCCCAGGTCTCCACTCTGCACTGTCCTTCGCTCTTCCCGATAGGAGGACATGGGAGTTCCTCAAGATCTCCTCTCACGGACACCGCTGTTGACGCTGTAGGAACTTCAGTCGGAAGCAGCGGCCTTTGATTTGTCTAAGTTGGATTCAAAACAAGTGCTAACTCCGGACTCCTGAGATGCGCTTGTGCAGAGCTGCGTTTACCGCCGACTCCGCTGTAGTGTCGCGTACGGCACTTTTCCTCTCTTGGACCTGTTGGTACTGAACCTGTGGCTAACCCATCTCTTCACATAAAGTTTTGAAATTTCTATTTCTCAGCGAGCCGTGAACCTAACGTGGAGGCGATTGATCCCTTACCCGACCAACAAGTCCGCCAAATTACCTGCGTTTTGGGTAGACTCCCAGCCAGCGACATACGCGACAGACCGGCCGCACCCTCGAAATCTGTTGACCAGATCACGTCTTCGTCGACAACAGGAGCACCTTTCGACCTTAAATGGTGGTCGTGCCCAGCACCCGAACTCTCATTCTTCGACTTTACTCTAGTTTAATCTCTAATATGAATAACTAAATGTTGCATAAGAAATATACCTAAATAAATAAATCAATGTAATACTTATATGTATAAATAAATGAATGACTAAATAAATAAATACGCCTAAATACATAGAATTATTGAATTGAATAAATATGGAAATACATAATACTTAACTATAAAAAAAGACAAAATAAGAAAACTGTTAAAAAATTTCCTAGTCCCTTTTCAGATTTATCCTGGGGAAATGGAACTGATCATCGCCGGTGGACTTCCGACCGTCAACTGGACTAGCTATCGCCTTTTGTGAAACCTGCCAGTTATGGATTTTTTAACTTTTGCACTTCCTCTTTTATCTCGCGGCGACCGTGCAGCCCGAGTAATTCCACGGATCACGGACTCACATTTAGGTTTCCCGACAAGCAATGAGAAACACAAAAAGCGAAGAAAAAACGCAGGACTCCACACTAAACAAAAAATATAAAAAGTAAATAAAAGTATCTACAGGTAGGACCCGCTTATAAATCTAAAATCTAAATAAATAAATCTAAGGACAGATTTTTTTCAGTGCGCGTTCCGTGATGCAAATTCTTGGTCGATGGCATCATCGAATCGCCGCTAAATACGGAACCAGGAGCAATCTAGACGAGCTAACTACTAAGGACAAGATAAGGAGGGCCATGGAGTCCCAGGCAGCAGCAGTGGTGGCAATCAAGAGCCTCCGAGTAACGCAGTATGGAGGGAATACTGCTGTAATATCAGTTCCAGCAAATCTGGCGGACCTGCTGATCAAGCGTGTCAAGCTGAGGGTAGGATGGTCCCAATGTCTGATCAAGGAACCAAAGATGCTTCAAATGCCTGGAGAGGAAGGCCTGCTTCAGATGCGGGTCTACTGGACACAACGCCGCAGAGTGCCCCAACGAGGCTAAGTGGGGTCTGTGCGCAAGCAGAGGAAGCCAAGCGACAAACCACCTAGCAGGCACTCGGAAGTGCCCATTGGCCAAAGGCACCACAATGATTCGTTTGATTCAGCTCAATTTAAATCACTGCACAGCAAGCCCAAGACCTGCCAGTGCAGGCGATGCGAGAACGCAGTGCGGAGCTTGCGATACTTAGCGAGCCCTTCCTCGTCCCAAGCACAGATAGCACCCCAAGACAGGATGAAATACAAGACGGACACCCTGGACACGCAGTTGTTCTGAGAGCAGTTCCTAACCACGGTGAGCAGAGAAGGAAGCTAAGCTGACGGCAGTGGCGCAGATGAGGCAGCTGAAGGCCACTTGCAACGCCAGCATGCAAACGAGCAGGACGCATAGCCGACAAAGGGCCCCTGTATATTGGTGGAACCAGGAGATAGAGACGGCTCGTCGAGATTGCACTATCACATACATTATATACTATACTGCGCAGGGTCGAAACTTGCTGGTCCAACGGCGACTCTGAGAAGTTTTCCGGAAGTTCGGCTGCTCTACTCACCATTTCCTCCTTGAACAATCGCCAACGTGCATTGCAGGATGACACAGGAGCTATGCTCTCAACTGCGCTTGCGGTAGTTGGTTCGGCCACAAAAGTAATGATGTTGTGGTCACCTAATTTCCACTCGTCCACTCTCCACTCATATGTGGTCCACATAGGTGCTGCCTCGTTAACGATTGTCACGTTGATATCAGTACGAGCTCTGTTATTATCGAATGTGTATACCTCTGTTGACTGGTTTAGGGTGGCGACTCTTGCCTCCAGCATCCTCTCTGACAACAGCTCAACCCGTCTGTAGTTAGCGTGCCCCTAGGCATGACGAGAGAGTTTGCTACGCCACATGGGGACACTGCATTCGCGGCTCCTGCACCAGCGCAACCTTTGACTCCGATCTCCTGAATCAGACGCCGAGTTCGATGGTCGCAGCTCGATGGGCGCATCTCGTCCACGTCCACAGTTCGTTTGGATAAATATTAATGTCTAACATGCACCCTCGCTAGCACCGCTCCGTATATCGGGCATACGTCCGAGAGCATATAATGCCCCGAGGGTTGCCCTCTGTTACGTTAACCTTTTGTCGGCATTCGCTGGTTTGGACCTAGGTTTGGACCTGTGATCGTCATCGGAACCAAAACTACTTGATGTACACAGGACCTACATCAAGCTTCGCTATCGCGAAGTCGTCGACCTCTAGCGTCACATTTACCGTGTCGCCGATAGTTACCGACCACGCCTTGGTCACCAGGTGCATCGACTTCTTAAACTGCGATGGAGTCATTTCATTATCGAAGCTGTTTTCATGGAGCTTCTGCATGATTGTTCCGGTCCGATAGCTGTGTCGAGGTCATAGACGACGACCTTCGACTTCTCGGCCGCGTTAAGTGCCACATTAAGTCCTAATTTGGCGATTCTTTTTGATGACATCAATTCTGTAGTTCTCCACCTCGACGGAGTTCACGTACCTCATATACCCTGACTCCGAGGGAGGATGCAACCATGGTTCGCACCTTTTCGGCTATAGCCTTCCCCGATAGCGCAGGGTCGTCGCACTTCACCACCACTGACCGCGTCTCGCGAACCCTGGTGGTCCGCCTGAGGTATCTGGGGAGCATTCGAGGCAGTCGTCTTCAACGGGTTGGAAGGCGGCAGCGGCATAGTGAGCCGCGTCTCCAGTTTTCCACAACGGACCATTAACGATATTACCAGCTCGTCATAGCGGCTGATGGCAAGCGAGAGCTCATCCGTGTTTACGTGTTCTAGGCTGCGGAATCTGGTTCGCTAGGTGGCCAACAGCTCTGCCATCATGGCAATGGCAGTGGTGGCAACGGTTTTAATGGCAGTGGTAGCAGCGGGGGCAGCAGCGGGTGCAGCACCGGGGTCAGCACCGGGGGCAGCAACAATGACAGCGTTTGACGTAGCCGCCCGGGCGTCCTTCAGCGACGAAACAATCCAACAATCCGAAGTGGCTGAAACAATCCACCGGTCTGGAATCACTAATCAGTCCCAGGACACAGACCTTAGCAGTGACAACCACCAATAAGCTTTTTGCTAGCGCAGCTAAAACAAGGGAGAATGCTATTGTCGAGTTCCCCGACTATCAGATACCCGTTCCTTAGCTAGTGTGAATGCGGACACGAAATTTCATAATTTTTATTGGTAGGTATATATATAAATATTGGGGAATAATATGAGAACCAATTTGACAATTGTTCAAAAGTGTGGGCGTGACCGGATTGGCGGGCTTAGGGCGTTAGAATGGGCGTGACAACAAACTTTTTGGCAAATCGATAGAACTAATAAAAATATGAAAAAATATCCAACAATTTTTTTGCCACGCCCACGGCAGTTTTGAGCGGTTGTAGGACGTTTAAGTGGGCGTTAGAAAAGTTTTTTGGCAGATGGATAGATATTTACAAGGCTAATCAAAATATGAAAAAATACCCAAATGAATTTTCAAAAATTTGGGCGTGGCAGATTTGGGCGGTTTTAGGGCGTTAGAGTGGGCGTTGCAAAAAGTTTTTTTGCTTGCAGATCAACAGAAATTTACAAGACTAATAAAAATGTGAAAAAATGTCAGCACATTTTTCAAAAGTGTGGGCGTGTCAGTTTTGTGCGTTTTGGTGGGTGTTAGAGTGATAACATCGGTCAACAAAATTGCGCTGCGTATTTGTCTCTTGAATCTGTATGCTTAATCTCATATATGCTTCCTAAATTCTCGACATTCATACGGACATACAGACAGTCGGACAGACGGACATAGCCAGATCGACTCAACTATTTATCCTGATCAAAAATATATATACCATATTTCAATTTTTTCCCCTACTGAACATTTGAATTCCTTACAGCTACTTTTGTTTTAACTCGCAGAAGCTAATTTAAAACTGCAGCTAGATAAAGGTGAATTCTTAAAAATGGAAGTTAATTTTCTTGGTCACATCATAACCCCCAATGGTATAAAACCAAACACTGTAAAAGTTAAAGCCATATTCGAAGAAAGGTGAAAGAGATCATAGCTTTCCTTGAATTAATCGGCTATTATCGTAAATTTATCTTAAATTACGCAGACATATGTATCAAAACCAATGACAAATGATCAAAGAAATGTGCACTAAACTTTGACTACATAAAAGAATTCAAAAAATTTAAAGCTTTAATAATAGGTTATCTAATTCTAACTCTAATTCATTCTCCAATTAGACAATTTGAAAAAAATTTACCTTAACAGCAGCCTGCAGTTTTAACTATAATTTTTATTTTTAATGGAACAAAACTTAAAAAAAAACATAACTTTTTGGGGTTTTTACTAAATTCTTTTAAAACTTTGTTTTTGAATTCATCCAAATCGTCCATAACTAGTCGTCGGTGAACACTTATAAAAGCCAGGTGATTAAGACGACTTTCTACCATTGTACTTCGCAGCCAAGTCTTTATACGTCTTATGCTGCTCAATGATCGCTCAACTGAACAAGTTGTACACTGTAAAGCGATTAAAATCTTCAGAGCACTTTGAATATCGAGATAAAATTCATTTGCGTGCTGAATCGTATCAAGAACAGTCATCTCAGATACATTTGTTGCCAAAGTTAAATTTGATTTTTAAGGTTAGGTATATCTAAAGACACTAGAATAATGGGAGCTCGCCAGGAGCTCGCCAGTTCGATCGATGAGCATATCGGCCAGAACGATTAACGCTCCTCTGTTGGCATCCCTGGTTTTCGGAGGAGCAACAGCTATTGTATCTTCCAGCAACTTGGGAAGACCCACTTACGCAGACAATACTGCTGTGCTAACGAAAAGCAAAAGTATTTGGCCTGCCACTTATGGTCCACAGGAATACTTGGATGCATTCCATCACATGGGCTGAGAACTAGAGCGTGCGAGTTAACGCTGAGAATTGTGCCAATGTGATGTTCAGAAAACTGAAAACTAAAAAATACATGGAACGGTCCAATGCACACCCAAACAGCCTGGCCAGAACGATAGGAACCGCAGCTGCAGCCAATGCTGCGACTCCACCCTCTTTACTTCCCCGATCAGGTCTTGACATAGGAGGACTTACTGTATATCAATAATAATTCTCCTTGGGTCTACTAGGATAAAACACATTATTGATTTGGGTGGTTCCTACGGCGGAGCAGGCGACAATGGAGCCTACTACGTGAGCGGTACGGACGAGAACGGTCGTCCCTTCTCGTACAACAACCAGGTGGGCCATCCCGGCCAGCCGGGCTACATGGGCGTACGGCCGGACCCCAACTACCCGGGTACCTATAGCTACCAGAATGGCGGAGCAATCATCGGCAGCTCGGTGGGCTCCACCGTGACCATAGCACTTGGATTGGCCTTGGGCGGCACGAGATTTTGATGCGGTTGCAGTGTGGTATCGTTTTTTTTTTTTTGTTAATTAGTCTCTTAGCTTAATTTTTGTAAACTTTTCAGTTGTGTAAATTCATCATTATTTACTAATACATAAAATGCTTTCTACTGGAAGGTGTGTTGTTGTCAGAATGAATTAGTCTATTTGATTTTGCTAAGCCCAACAACTTGCTAAGCCAAAACAAAAATTATTTCATAATAGTTAAAGCTTAAATTATTTTGTAAACGAAGCAAAATTGATATTCAAATGTCGCAACAAAAATCGGATATTAGCCACCTGGTGATCCAGTGCATAGACGCCATGGGTGGCTTCGCCTCCAAGTCGGTGATCCTAAAAGCGCTGAGCACAGCTACAGACAGGAAGATCTTGAATATAGGCAGTCGAATTGAAGACGAATTGATAAGCTAATCGTTCAAGGTGTGATCCGCAAACATAACGGCAACTATTATTTAAACATGCAAGAGAGAACAGCAAGTGACAGTCACTGTCACAGTGACAGTGGTAAGTAATCTTCGCATCAATGGTTTGATTGGTGTGAAACAGTTAAAAGGCAGGTCATATCAAATTTTTTAATCAACGTTTACATATTATTTACAGAAGATTCAGATTGACTTTGGATTAAGAAGGTAAGATATATTAGAAAGGCATTTCGTCCATATAGTAAGACTCTTCTTTCTTTCCCAGAATTAGCTGATAAGCTCGAAGAATTCGGATATATTCAAATTGTTGTACAATTATTTGCCAATTTTAAGAAGCTAAAATTATAAGTGGCAGGCTTCACTAAATTCAAACTTTCCAAGTGGAGCAATGTAAATTCATTTCGTTGTTTTGTTAGGAATACAATTATAAGGAGTTTTTTATTCAACGTTTATATGTACATATGTACAATACATAAATAAATACGATTCTTTTGCACGTAAGATCGTGAAATTGTTAAATTATTGCTTCGAACGAAGCTGCTCAGTTCAAGTGACTAACGATAAACAAGTTGAATTAGGGCGGTGTCCAGCATTTTTTGAGCAGTTCGGTCTTTTTTTCATAGGATAAGCGAGATGAGCGTCCAACATATCGGCCAATATCGTTTTCATTGCAATCAGCCTGGGCTAAATCTTCCGATAAGCTTGGTCTTGCCATTTCGGGATTAGGCACAGCTGTCTCAATTTCGTTTTCACTTTTTCGTCATCGCCATTGTTGTTACTGTCTACACCTCTTTCTTCATATAGTTTGCGCTTTTTTTTTGCTGAAAAGCCAACCAATAAAATATTTGAGAACTTTGTAAAATCAATCGCGCTATAGTAAAATAATAGCGCCAAAACACAGACATTGATTTCTGAGGTCAACTAATCGGGCCTGCCTTATTTCACGCTTTGATTTGCAAACTTTGTACAAGTGCATAACACAACACTTTAAGGCTTTTTAATTGTTATACTTATGCTAATAACTCCATTGCTACGTTTCTAATATGTTAAGTATAATACTGTGGGACCAAAGACCACTAGAATAACAAGATGATTAACGGCCAAACTTTGTTTTTTTGCTCTATGCAGCCTCTTTTCTGGTGGCAGCCAAAATTGCTCTCTCTCTCTCTCCGCTTGCGTAAAATTGAGAGCGTGAAAACTTCCTTTTTTAAAATGAGCGCCATTCCAGTTAGTTGATGTCATAGCGGAGCGCTAGTGGTCCTGTTCAAGAGGGGCTAGTGCTAAGTTTTTTCCCGACACGGTTCAGTCGCCATTATGCATTGCAATAGTGAGGAGCGTGCCCTTGCCGTTGAGGCCTACTTTTCAAGCGGATGTTCGGTTATTAAGACACAACGTGCATTTCAGAATCACTTTAATTTAGCCCTATTGGCTTCCGTCCCAGACCGCAAATCAATTGTTAAATGGGTGACTACATTCAGGCAAACTGCAAGTGCGACAAAACGAAGGACTAGAGTTCCTCGACCAGTTAGGATCACCTGAGAACATTGAAGCAGTCAGAGCGTCAATATTGCGATCTTCACGGTGTTCTGCGCGCAAACACGCATCTGCCCCTGGACTATGCGATCGTTATGTGAGAAGAATTCTTCATGATGATCTTCAATTTCATCCGTATAAGATGGCGATAGTGCAGGAACTTTCAGAACGTGACTTCAATTCTCGGATGAACGCGTGTGAGCTTCTTCTTGATGTCATTCCTATTGCTATTGCTTTTTTTTAGTGATGGGGCTTTTTGAAATCCCGTGTTTATGTGAACCGTCCAAGAACCCTACAAGATTTGAAAACCAACATTCAAGAAGAAATTGCTAAAATAACGCCTGCTATGCTAACAAGAGTCGCGACAAACGCCAGAAATCGGTTTACACAATGTATGGAGAATGGGGGACGTCAACTATCAGATTTAATCTTCAAAAAAATATAAATACAAACTTTAGAAATGTACGTACCTATGTAATAAATAAATAAATATTTTCCGATGTCTACAATAGTTTTCATTGATTTCTGAAAAAAAGGAAATTATGCTGCCGTACCCTGCAGGTCTAGCGCAAATAGGCAGATATTTTCAAAATGTTTGTTAATTCTTCAGTGCTTTGTTCCAGGGGCATTCCTAATAAGGCTATGATTTAAACCGACCTATACTATATGTATATTAAGAAAAAAAAATGATCTTCATAAATAAATAAATGAGAACACAAAAATAAGGTAAAAGAACATAAATAAACAAATGAAAATCGGTTTACCATTAGTAAATGCCAAATCATACAAAACACAAAAGGCAAAACGCAACAATTGGCTACAAATTTAAAAAGGAATAAAACTAACAAAATAAGGTATGAGAACAGTAAATGAACTAATTATGTCGCGGTGGTAAAGCTAAATAGCAAAAACTCCTCCAGCAGACAGTAGGACAATTTAATATAATAATAATAATAATAATAATAATAATAATAATAATAATAATAATAATAATAATAATAATAATAATAATAATAATAATAATAATAATAATAATAATAATAATAATAATAATAATAAGAATAATAATAATAATAATAATAATAATAATAATAATAATAAGAATAATAATAATAATAATAATAATAATAATAATAGTAATAATAATAATAATAATAATAATAATAATATTAATAATAATAATAATAATAATAATAATAATAATAATAATAATAATAATAATAATAATAATAATAATAATAATAATACTAATAATAATAATTATAATAAACAATAAGTGCTTGGATTCAGTAGCGGCCTACTGCCATTTGGCTGGCTATATAAATTCAACCATCGGAATTTTTAGAGTGCAATTTTTGCTTTGTCTGATGTTAGCGACGGTTTGAAAATATATTTTTTTTATAGCCGTTAGTCGTACAGTAAAAGGGTATACTAGATTCGTAGAAAAGTATGTAAAAGGCAGAAGGAAGCGTTTATGACTATATGAAGTATATCTATTATTGATAAGGATCAATAACCCAGCCGATCTAGACATGTTCGTCTGTCCGTATAAACGTCGAGATCTCAGGAACTATAAAAGTTAAAAGACTGAGAGCATGCATATTATTACTAGGGCCTTGAAGAATTTGTCACATTTTAATCATCATCCGGAAAAGCTAGAGAAAGTCAAAGTAAAACAAAAAGATAAAATGTCTGGAATTGATATCTCGGGAATTGAACTTACCTGTGGACCGACTCATCTGAAGAGCAGGATCCTTGTAAGAAACCTACCGCCTTGCACCCGCCAGGAGCTGTCTTTGCTCTGCTTTCCCTATGGCCGAATTCTTGGCTCGCTGGTGATCGATACATGCGGGTATATCCAGTTTACTAGTTTAATCGAGGCCAAGAGAGCCATAGAATCGCTCAACCTTTTTATATTCAAATCGAAGGTTCTCCAAGTCTCGAACGCCACCCCCAGTTCCCTCAATTCCACTTTTTCTGGTACTGCTCCCCCGAATAGGAGGAGGATCGAGTGGTCTGATGTGGATGAAACTATCCTCGTGGAGCGGATTAAGTATGAGGACGATGAAAACGATGAGGTCTATGTGGTAAAGGATGACTCCGAAAGCGATGACGACGACAATATAAACCACACACGTTAGAAGAAGAGAAAAACAAACAGCAAAAACACGAAGTTAAAGAAGAAGAGTCCGAAAACGATCTCGTGGAAAGACCAACAAAGCAAATCTCTAGAAGAAGAACACACAAACACCAACACTTTTAAAGAAGAGCACACCAACTCTCTATAAGAGCACAAAAACTGTCTGCAAGAAGAACGGTTCGACTCTTTGCAAGAAGAAAAAACACCAACTTTCTACAAGAAGACGAACGCACAAAATTCCTGAAAGAAGGAATAGTCAGAATACGTCCGAAATAGCAAATTCCTAGCAGAAGGACACACTAACAGCAACTCTTTTAGAGAAGAGCACAACAACTTAATGCAATAACACGAATGCACGAAGAACTGTTCGACTCTCTTTGTAAAAAGAAAACACTAACATTCAACTTCGTCCGAAATTTTGTCTGAAATAAACTGGAAGCATTTGTTGGTCAAAATATTCAAAGTAGTGTTCCTTATGGTTAACTTGGGGTGTTGGCCAGCAGGAAAAATGCAAATATTATTATTATTATTTTAGTTTTCTATGAGTACTTTTCAATTGCGTGAATTCTTCCAGATTACTATACCCGTACCCGATGATTATAATCCGTCTGTATGTCCGTTCGTATGAACGTCGAGATCTCAGGAACTATAAAAGCAAGAACGTTGAGATTTAGCATACAGAATCTAGAGACAAAGGCGCAGCGCAAGTTTGTTGACCACGCCCAACTTTAATGCCCACATGCCGCATAAAACTGCCGCGCCCACACTTTTAAAAAATATGTTGATATTTTTTCACAAATTTATTAGTCTTTTGAATTTCTATAGATTCTATAATTTTTTTTTATATTTTTCATAATTTTAGTAGTCGTGTAAATTTTTATCGATTTTATCGGTTATTACCAAGTGAAGACAATGATGGTGTCTCAGCATTAGATGGCATCTGCGGCTGAGAAACCTGTTTCCTAGTTTTCTGATGTTTTTTAAACGTACTTGAGTTTCCCTTACTAGCCGAACGCCGCCCACTTGGTCTTCCTTGAAGATCCGGTTTCGGATCTCTAAGTACCACCGCATTCGTTCTTCCGCTGGTAAGAATATTAGCCTAGACTTAGAATTACTTAATTTTTTCTCTACGATTACTTTTCAGGACTCGTGCCTGGGCGAATCCCTCCTGCTCTCGGATTGCCCAGCCAACTGGGCCCAGGTCTCCACTCTGCACTGTCCTTCGCTCTTCCCGATAGGAGGACATGGGAGTTCCTCAAGATCTCCTCTCACGGACACCGCTGTTGACGCTGTAGGAACTTCAGTCGGAAGCAGCGGCCTTTGATTTGTCTAAGTTGGATTCAAAACAAGTGCTAACTCCGGACTCCTGAGATGCGCTTGTGCAGAGCTGCGTTTACCGCCGACTCCGCTGTAGTGTCGCGTACGGCACTTTTCCTCTCTTGGACCTGTTGGTACTGAACCTGTGGCTAACCCATCTCTTCACATAAAGTTTTGAAATTTCTATTTCTCAGCGAGCCGTGAACCTAACGTGGAGGCGATTGATCCCTTACCCGACCAACAAGTCCGCCAAATTACCTGCGTTTTGGGTAGACTCCCAGCCAGCGACATACGCGACAGACCGGCCGCACCCTCGAAATCTGTTGACCAGATCACGTCTTCGTCGACAACAGGAGCACCTTTCGACCTTAAATGGTGGTCGTGCCCAGCACCCGAACTCTCATTCTTCGACTTTACTCTAGTTTAATCTCTAATATGAATAACTAAATGTTGCATAAGAAATATACCTAAATAAATAAATCAATGTAATACTTATATGTATAAATAAATGAATGACTAAATAAATAAATACGCCTAAATACATAGAATTATTGAATTGAATAAATATGGAAATACATAATACTTAACTATAAAAAAAGACAAAATAAGAAAACTGTTAAAAAATTTCCTAGTCCCTTTTCAGATTTATCCTGGGGAAATGGAACTGATCATCGCCGGTGGACTTCCGACCGTCAACTGGACTAGCTATCGCCTTTTGTGAAACCTGCCAGTTATGGACATCGGTTGACCTAGAGGTTCTGTTCGTTTTTTTTTTTAACTTTTGCACTTCCTCTTTTATCTCGCGGCGACCGTGCAGCCCGAGTAATTCCACGGATCACGGACTCACATTTAGGTTTCCCGACAAGCAATGAGAAACACAAAAAGCGAAGAAAAAACGCAGGACTCCACACTAAACAAAAAATATAAAAAGTAAATAAAAGTATCTACAGGTAGGACCCGCTTATAAATCTAAAATCTAAATAAATAAATCTAAGGACAGGATAATCACAGATTTTTTTCAGTGCGCGTTCCGTGATGCAAATTCTTGGTCGATGGCATCATCGAATCGCCGCTAAATACGGAACCAGGAGCAATCTAGACGAGCTAACTACTAAGGACAAGATAAGGAGGGCCATGGAGTCCCAGGCAGCAGCAGTGGTGGCAATCAAGAGCCTCCGAGTAACGCAGTATGGAGGGAATACTGCTGTAATATCAGTTCCAGCAAATCTGGCGGACCTGCTGATCAAGCGTGTCAAGCTGAGGGTAGGATGGTCCCAATGTCTGATCAAGGAACCAAAGATGCTTCAAATGCCTGGAGAGGAAGGCCTGCTTCAGATGCGGGTCTACTGGACACAACGCCGCAGAGTGCCCCAACGAGGCTAAGTGGGGTCTGTGCGCAAGCAGAGGAAGCCAAGCGACAAACCACCTAGCAGGCACTCGGAAGTGCCCATTGGCCAAAGGCACCACAATGATTCGTTTGATTCAGCTCAATTTAAATCACTGCACAGCAAGCCCAAGACCTGCCAGTGCAGGCGATGCGAGAACGCAGTGCGGAGCTTGCGATACTTAGCGAGCCCTTCCTCGTCCCAAGCACAGATAGCACCCCAAGACAGGATGAAATACAAGACGGACACCCTGGACACGCAGTTGTTCTGAGAGCAGTTCCTAACCACGGTGAGCAGAGAAGGAAGCTAAGCTGACGGCAGTGGCGCAGATGAGGCAGCTGAAGGCCACTTGCAACGCCAGCATGCAAACGAGCAGGACGCATAGCCGACAAAGGGCCCCTGTATATTGGTGGAACCAGGAGATAGAGACGGCTCGTCGAGATTGCACTATCACATACATTATATACTATACTGCGCAGGGTCGAAACTTGCTGGTCCAACGGCGACTCTGAGAAGTTTTCCGGAAGTTCGGCTGCTCTACTCACCATTTCCTCCTTGAACAATCGCCAACGTGCATTGCAGGATGACACAGGAGCTATGCTCTCAACTGCGCTTGCGGTAGTTGGTTCGGCCACAAAAGTAATGATGTTGTGGTCACCTAATTTCCACTCGTCCACTCTCCACTCATATGTGGCCCACATAGGTGCTGCCTCGTTAACGATTGTCACGTTGATATCAGTACGAGCTCTGTTATTATCGAATGTGTATACCTCTGTTGACTGGTTTAGGGTGGCGACTCTTGCCTCCAGCATCCTCTCTGACAACAGCTCACCCCGTCTGTAGTTAGCGTGCCCCTAGGCATGACGAGAGAGTTTGCTACGCCACATGGGGACACTGCATTCGCGGCTCCTGCACCAGCGCAACCTTTGACTCCGATCTCCTGAATCAGACGCCGAGTTCGATGGTCGCAGCTCGATGGGCGCATCTCGTCCACGTCCACAGTTCGTTTGGATAAATATTAATGTCTAACATGCACCCTCGCTAGCACCGCTCCGTATATCGGGCATACGTCCGAGAGCATATAATGCCCCGAGGGTTGCCCTCTGTTACGTTAACCTTTTGTCGGCATTCGCTGGTTTGGACCTAGGTTTGGACCTGTGATCGTCATCGGAACCAAAACTACTTGATGTACACAGGACCTACATCAAGCTTCGCTATCGCGAAGTCGTCGACCTCTAGCGTCACATTTACCGTGTCGCCGATAGTTACCGACCACGCCTTGGTCACCAGGTGCATCGACTTCTTAAACTGCGATGGAGTCATTTCATTATCGAAGCTGTTTTCATGGAGCTTCTGCATGATTGTTCCGGTCCGATAGCTGTGTCGAGGTCATAGACGACGACCTTCGACTTCTCGGCCGCGTTAAGTGCCACATTAAGTCCTAATTTGGCGATTCTTTTTGATGACATCAATTCTGTAGTTCTCCACCTCGACGGAGTTCACGTACCTCATATACCCTGACTCCGAGGGAGGATGCAACCATGGTTCGCACCTTTTCGGCTATAGCCTTCCCCGATAGCGCAGGGTCGTCGCACTTCACCACCACTGACCGCGTCTCGCGAACCCTGGTGGTCCGCCTGAGGTATCTGGGGAGCATTCGAGGCAGTCGTCTTCAACGGGTTGGAAGGCGGCAGCGGCATAGTGAGCCGCGTCTCCAGTTTTCCACAACGGACCATTAACGATATTACCAGCTCGTCATAGCGGCTGATGGCAAGCGAGAGCTCATCCGTGTTTACGTGTTCTAGGCTGCGGAATCTGGTTCGCTAGGTGGCCAACAGCTCTGCCATCATGGCAATGGCAGTGGTGGCAACGGTTTTAATGGCAGTGGTAGCAGCGGGGGCAGCAGCGGGTGCAGCACCGGGGTCAGCACCGGGGGCAGCAACAATGACAGCGTTTGACGTAGCCGCCCGGGCGTCCTTCAGCGACGAAACAATCCAACAATCCGAAGTGGCTGAAACAATCCACCGGTCTGGAATCACTAATCAGTCCCAGGACACAGACCTTAGCAGTGACAACCACCAATAAGCTTTTTGCTAGCGCAGCTAAAACAAGGGAGAATGCTATTGTCGAGTTCCCCGACTATCAGATACCCGTTCCTTAGCTAGTGTGAATGCGGACACGAAATTTCATAATTTTTATTGGTAGGTATATATATAAATATTGGGGAATAATATGAGAACCAATTTGACAATTGTTCAAAAGTGTGGGCGTGACCGGATTGGCGGGCTTAGGGCGTTAGAATGGGCGTGACAACAAACTTTTTGGCAAATCGATAGAACTTTTACAACTAATAAAAATATGAAAAAATATCCAACAACTTTTCAAATATGTGGGCGTGGCAGTTTCGGGTGGTTTTAGGGCGTTTAAGTGGGCGTTAAAAAACGTTTTGTGGCAGATGGATAGAAATTTACAGGTGTTAGTCTATTTGATTTTGGTAAGCCCAGAAGGCTTAGAGAACTAAATTAAACACTACAAAACAAAAATTATTTCATAATAGTTAAAGTTTAAATTATTTTGTAAACGAAGCAATATTGATATTCAAATGTCGCAACAAAAATCGGATATTAGCCACCTGGTGATCCAGTGCATAGACGCCATGGGTGGCTTTGCCTCCAAGTCGGTGATCCCAAAAGCGCTGAGCACAGCTACAGACAGGAAGATCTTGAATATAGGCAGTCGAATTGAAGACGCCCTTGATAAGCTAATCGTTCAAGGTGTGATCCGCAAACATAACGGCAACTATTATTTAAACATGCAAGAGAGAACAGCAAGTGACAGTCACTGTCACAGTGACAGTGGTCAGTAATCTTCGCATCAATGGTTTGATTGGTGTGAAACAGTTAAAAGGCAGGTCATATCAAATTTTTTAATCAACGTTTACATATTATTTACAGAAGATTCAGATTGACTTTGGATTAAGAAGGTAAGATATATTAGAAAGGCATTTCGTCCATATAGTAAGACTCTTCTTTCTTTCCCAGAATTAGCGGATAAGCTCGAAGAATTCGGATGTATTCAATTTGTTGTACAATTATTTGCCAATTTTAAGAAGCTAAAATTATAAGTGGCAGGCTTCAGTAAATTCAAACTTTCCAAGTGGAGCAATGTAAATTCATTTCGTTGTTTTGTTAGGAATACAATTATAAGGAGTTTTTTATTCAACGTTTATATGTACATATGTACAATACATAAATAAATACGATTCGTTTGCACGTAAGATCGTGAAATTGTTAAATTATTGCTTCGAACGAAGCTGCTCAGTTCAAGTGACTAACGATAAACAAGTTGAATTAGGGCGGTGTCCAGCATTTTTTGAGCAGTTCGGTCTTTTTTTCATAGGATAAGCGAGATGAGCGTCCAACATATCGGCCAATATCGTTTTCATTGCAATCAGCCTGGGCTAAATCTTCCGATAAGCTTGGTCTTGCCATTTCGGGATTAGGCACAGCTGTCTCAATTTCGTTTTCACTTTTTCGTCATCGCCATTGTTGTTACTGTCTACACCTCTTTCTTCATATAGTTTGCGCTTTTTTTTTGCTGAAAAGCCAACCAATAAAATATTTGAGAACTTTGTAAAATCAATCGCGCTATAGTAAAATAATAGCGCCAAAACACAGACATTGATTTCTGAGGTCAACTAATCGGGCCTGCCTTATTTCACGCTTTGATTTGCAAACTTTGTACAAGTGCATAACACAACACTTTAGGGCTAGCTACGCGCGCTGTTAACCATGATCCAGCAACACGGGTCCCGCCGATCTCCATCCAATCGAATCCATTTTCCATGCGTGTGGCGGGACTTGTGTAGTTTGATCATTCTGTTAACGGCATTTTTCCCGTTAACGCGCACAAACTCAAAGCCCATTAGAAAATTTGCTGCAAATTCATCTTTCAACACTGGAAACTCTTAGTGAAAGCACCTAGCAAACAGCTTATGTATGTGAGGCACATCGATAGAAGTGGAGGCAGGTTTAGTAAGAGAATAAGAACAGTACATAGTGTAAATAAAGAACGGGAAGTTACGTGATAGGCAGCAAATTATTAAATTTCTTGAACATTCCTTTTGGTCCGAGGGGGGGGGGGGGCGGTCAGCTGCCCTCCCCTGCCCTACCCTGGCAATGCCGTTGATAGAACTCATAGTTGGTAGTAGTATTACTAAATCATGATTAACGATCGTATTACGCACTAAAACTACTAAACAAAAAGTATGAAACCAAAGTTAAAATCAGCTCCTCCATGTTTCGTCCTCGGAAGATGTACATACTATAACATAACGGCCCAGGCATCCTGAGATTTCCCCGGCTAAACTTAACCAGGCTTGTGGAGGATGCCAAGTTGGGGAAAGTCGGAACAGAGTTTCGGTTTGTTTGTCAGTTCAAATTCGTCCGCTGAATGATTGCTATTTAGTCTGCTACTTGCGACCAATTTGAGATCGCTGAGACCTGCAGACAGATTTCATTATTTATGCACTTGTGTCTGTGTGCTGGAAAAGTGGTGAAAATCGGGGGTGGCTGCCGACAATTAACTTTGTTTTTCGTTTACATTTTCACGCTATTTTTTGGGCCAACTTCCGGCGCTCACTTTAGTGCTTTTATGCTTTTATTTATTTTCAAGTTTCAGTTAAAGTGGAAATCAGGGGAATGAGGAGACAGAGGGTGGTATTTCCTCCCTTTTCTCGGCGTTCAGTTTGCCTTTTGTTAGTTGTTTGCTCTCGGTGCTCCTCGGTCCATGTCCTTTTTATGTCCTACCGCTGGTCTTCACACCTTGCTGCACTCCTTCATCAGCGCGCCCGCTTTCAGCGAAAAGTTTGGAATCGAAGAAACGAAGTTAGCGCCAGGTGAAAATGCCCCTTTGGGGCCCCGACGGCTGGCAGGGAAACTCTGACAGCTCTAATTGAGTTATTTGTGTAGCTTGGCCTGCAGCAAGTAAGCAGGAATTAACGTGCCACGCCCACTCGCCAGCGTTATTAATACGTATACTATATAATTGAGTATTTTCATGATTAAAATGAGCCCCAAATGGCGTTTGCACATTTTTCAACCAACCACTACATCGATTTGGCTTACTTTCATTGTAGGTGGAAATATAAAATAGGCACCCTAATAATACCTTAAATCTCTTTTATCATCCTGGGGCATTTCGTTTAAACGGGGTCTAGATTTTTGTTTACCTCTTTTTATAGAGATGCGAAAGTTGACAAGTTCCTCATAATAGGAAATAATAATTGTATTACAGTTTTTAAATAAATAATTCGAATTACTGAATTTTTGTTTGCTTTGAACACATTTATTGTTGACCAACAACTATCTTAGTTACGTTGAATAATTCCCTGTGAATATACGACCAACATTATTAGGGCCACATAATCCGGGTTACAAGACTTGCATGTCGCCGGAAAAAAACCTCTTTTAACCTGATTAGACAATTGCAAGTTGTAATAATTAGCGGATAATTAATTTGAATTTCTCAGGTGAGTCAGTCTAGTTTCGCAATCAATGCAGAAAGAGTGCAATAATCATTGACCCCATTCGGGACTCCCCATACTCATTAACCCATGGCAACCGACTGTCCGAATCGACCTTGACCCCTCCTCAGTCAGCGTTTTAATTTCCGTTTTCCATTTTCCGTTTTCATAATTCCAGTTCCATTGCTCCTTAGCCTCATTACCAATTAGTCCGAATGCCATCGCTGCCAAGGTCAATGGCCCGCCCTGGATGGTCAGGAAAAATATGGAAACAGGATAAGGATTGGGATTAGGATAAGTACGTAATGGCGGCGGACATGGAGTCCTGCTGCATGGCCATTAGGCGTACGCTGCAGGGTTAATTAATCATGGCTAAGTGAGTCCGGGACGCAAAAAAACTATTAGACATAAATGTGATTTTTCCGTTGCTTTTTCGTTTATCGCTTTCTTTGCGTTTTCCTTTTCAGGCAGCTTTTGTCTGCGTTTCCGGCTAGCTGTCCTACACTCAGAAAAATCATATCCACCCTCTTTAATGCGTAACAAAAAATCGTAATAGCTGGTCTGAAATCAAACCTTTCGCAGCACTATTTTGTGTATTTATTTTCATAAAATCAGTAGAACGCTGTGAACGAACGTTAAAAGCATTTTATAGTATAATTCCATTTCTATTAAATGGTATGTATTTTGCAAGGTGCAGTAGGCATTGCAGGACAGCGCACAAATTACTTAAAGATAGTTAGAGCGACCGGATGGGGTGAAAGATGTGGTTGGAGTCAAGAGGCGGTGGGCGGTGGTCCAGCATTCAACTTTCGCATCGAGCCGCATTGAGTGATGAAGTTTCAGAGGCTCCGCAACTGCCACCCGCCCTATACCACGCCCCCTTTCCACGATGGCGGACGTTTCGGCCTGGCCTATTCCACAGCATAATCATTTTCTTATTATTTTTTTTTTTGCATCCACTTGGGCTCTGGTCACCTTTTTCCACTTTTTGCGCCCTGTTGTGTCGGGCGAAGTGATAAAATGTTTTATGTGCTCGAGTGTCCGATAACAATAAATAACGCCATCAGGACGAAAAAGACCCGAAGTGGGGTGTCGGTTGGCATGTAAACAAATTGGTGTTGAAGGCATTTAGCCCTTTGTTGTGCTCAGCTCTTTGGCCAGTTCGTTTGTTTAGGCCACGCTGCTCGACCCCATCGTTTGATGAATTGTAATCAGCCTTAAATTGGCAACAAGGCCAAGGACAGATTGCCAAAAGGGGCTGTCGTATTAATCATCGAAGTTTGAATGACCCGAATCTGATTTGATTAGTTCGCAAAATATGTATGTTTTAGCAGCCAACGCAACAGTTTGGGCCTTAAATCGATTTTTAGATGATTAAAACTAGTAAACGAAACATGTATGAACGAAGTTTTCATTAATGGCATTAAATAGCTGCAAGTAATTGTATAATAAAAATTTCTCATTAGATTAAGCTGCCTAGATGGTAGTATTACGCTTTTCCTATAAATATATATTTCCATCTAAAGATTAAAAAAAATGTTAGCTTACATATTTAAAGTTTACTTTTTGTATTAAGGAAAACCGAGAAATTAAAAGGGATTTAAATATTCTCAAAACGCCGCTGGGTTGGCAATTTAATCTCACCAAAAAATGTGGCATGTCTAATGTCTGTACATAATTAAAACGGAAGTACAAAATAATCATTTCATCTTAATTTATTAGCATTTTTATTAGGGTCGCAATTAAATTAGTTTAATTATTCAATTTTTTCGCCACTTTGAATTCAATAAGCGCATAATTAAATAATTATGAAAATGAGAGGGCATGAATTACAGAGGAGACGGTTGATTTACATATATTTGAAATCATAAGGACGCGTTATAACTGGATTGTTATATGTCTGACCTAATATGCGTTTGATCGCCTATGGGTAGGGATTTTTAAGACAAAAATCCGAAAAAACAATAATAGCTGGCATTTTTAATTTGGTAACGCATCGCTTCTTTTCTGCTTTTCGAAACGTGAAAATGGGAAAACGAGAAAATGCACAAATGAACGTACGGGAAAGGGCTGTGAAACACACACCGAACGCTTTTAATTATGTTGATTTTTCGCTGATTTAATTTTTACCTCTGTTTCTTAAATTTGCATCACAGACCAAATGGAATTTAATTTAATCTTTTCGGCAAAAACACCTTTTTTCTTTGTTTAAACTGGCCGCTAAAGCCAACCGCCGAATGGCAAACGAGGGGAAAGGCAAGGCAAATTAAAAAAGCGCTTTGGCCAACGAATTTTTCCAGTTCTGTCGAGAAAAATACTTCAAAAGCGTCTATTCAAATGCCAAACGCTGATAACGGGAATGGTAAGGGACCGTTTTTTTTTTGGTGCACATTTTCGTTAATGTTTCACCATTTTGGTTTAATTACTTTTTGGCTTTTAAACCAAGACCAGCACTCCTCTTTGCTCACTTCGGCGGCCATTTTCAAACAGCTTAATTAAATACGGCGAAAAAGATTGGCTCTCCACTTTCACGATTTTGCCGATAATTTAATAATTGCCTTGGGCTAATAATCCGGATTCAGTTGCATTAGCCAGCTTTAACCGTAATTGCGCACATTATGTTCGTAGCGAATTTAATGTTTAATTATATTTTAGTAACCTGCATAATGTGCATAATAAAATAGGGGCTTTCTGTCCTTATGAACGCAGAGATCTCGGGAACTATTTGAGCTGGGGATGTCTAGTTTGTACAAAATAATTAAATTTATTATAACTTTGTATTGTATTGCTGCATGTATTAATTTCAGTCCCAAGTTTGAAGCACAGTTAAGGATCACTATTAACAGACGGCCAATATAGCCAAAACTTTGTCGAAAGATAAGATTAACGAAATTTTCAGAGTTAGAAATACTTTGAAATATTTTCTGTTTTCATTGGCATATAATTTTTTAAGACTTCAGCGTTGCGAAATATACAGAGATTTTCTAACTCATGCGTCTTTTGATAATTACATGACAAGATTTTTAATTTCCCATTTTCGGTTTTTGACTAAACATACATTTACGTACATACATACACAAAAATTCATATATACATCTTTCTCTTTATTAGTTTTAAAATTGCAATACAAAACTTCAGACAGATCCCATTAGGATTCCACCATGACATATACATATACCTATTTTTTTTTATCGATAGATTGGTCTTACATTTCACGCACACAGTACATATTTATTAAAGCTCTATGGAAATAATGTTTTGGGGCAAGGGAGGGACTCTTAATGTCTATACAGAACACCCAAAATTAAGTAAATTATTGCCACGTCGGCCCCAACTTATCACATCTTATCACATAAAACTGGTCTAACTATTCAAAAAAAAAAAATTGCATTAGGGTACTTATTTATATGCATATGTCGGCTATAAACAAACGTTTCATGGCTTATAAACTAATTTAATCCACCCACGATAATAGTATGTTTAAAACTTCATTATAAAGCTAGCATTTTTTAATATTAACGCAGCATATTTAAGGCTTATTAGAAATCCAATTTTTCTGGGAAATCCTTTGCCTTAAATTTTCTAACACATTTTGTCTGCCTTATTATTTCAAGTTATGTCCAATATGTGCTTAAATGATAACTAGTAGTACACCGAAATCAGTTTACAAAAAAAAAAAATAGATTGTCTAGTTGAATATAACAGCAGAACAAAATAATTTGATTTTCTACGCTTTCTAAATGGTCATTTTAATTTCATAATTACTATAATTTAGTTTTGATGCAAGTTTTGAAAGTTTAATTTTGAACACACTAATAAGTCTCGAATAATAACCATTATTCGATTAAAAAATAGAATTTGAATATAGTCGTTTTTGGTTTCAAAATCGGAGGATGCCTGAGTCGTTTAAGTTCTTGTCTCCTCGTAGCCACAATGAATATAGCCGGTTTCAAGAGTGCCACCGACAGCAGGGGATTTGCTTGGTAGATCGTTCTTAGCAACTTGTTGCTGCTGATCCTTGTGCACGCCATTGCTGCCATTCGACTCGCTGCTGTCAAGGATTCGTTCGAAAACGGTCTCGAAACGGCAGCGACTCAACGAAAAGCGAGCCACATTCACGCAGACATCGCAAAGGATGGCGAAGAGTTCGGAGAGAAGGGGGGCATCGCCCAGGCTGCCAGGCGAACGGACCCTGACGAGAAACCGCAAGCTGTGGGCATAGTGCTGCAAGTCCCGCGCTCCCGGCAATCGTTGATTCAAGCTTCTTGAAAGAATGGCCTGTTGGGCGGGGCCGCAGAAGCAGGTCACGGCGTAGTAACCACCATGTTCCGATTTCAATCGCTGCGGACTATCGCTGGCGATGACCTGGCCCGCCCGAAGCACCGCCACCCTTTGGCACAGATGCTCGATCTCCGAAACGGAATGAGAGGTCAGCACCACCGCTCTGCGGGCCAGCAGCAGCTGTTCGATAGTGGCATACACCATGTCCCTGGTCACGGGATCCATGTCGCTCGTTGGTTCGTCCATCAAGACGGTGGGCGTACATCCGCAACAGGTCACGGCCACTGTTAGCTTGCGCCTATTGCCGCCACTCAGGTTTCGCACCTGGACATCCTTGTAGGGACGCAGTTCGTACGTGTCCAGCACACGGTCCAAAAACTGATCCAAGTCACGAATGCCGCGCAGGCGTCCGTAGAAGCGGATGCACTCGGTCGTCGTGAGCAGCGGGTCCAGCGGGTTGCTCTGCGGGCAGTATGAGATGCCGGGCTGAAAAAAACGATTTGCAATTAATACCACAGTTGTCAAGCAAATGTAAAGCCACAATAAACATGACCGAGCCACACTGCGTATAAGTGATACTTTGCAGATAGCTGCTATTCAAATAACATAAATAATTATTCTCAGTTAGCACGAAAATATGGTGGCTGTTTTTGGAATTTAAAACTTGATTTTAAACTTCTACAGCACAATTACTGCTGACTTATGCAAATAAAATACTTTACGTATGAATAATAAATAAAAAAAATTAAATAAATAATAATCTTTAAAGGCATTTTCAATGAATATGTAATCTTTGTCATATAAATTAAAAAAGCTAACATAATTTTAAATTGGGTCCTAAAAGAAGTTACTCACTTGTTCGAAGTAAATTTGTCCCACGTCGGGCTGCAATTGCCCAGTGAGCAGCTTGAAGATTGTGGACTTCCCTGCTCCATTCTTGCCCAGCAACCCGAAACATTCGCCCCGCTGGACACTGAAGTTAACATTACGCACCGCATAGTGTCCGCGGCGGTAAGCCAGCCAGAGATTCTCCGCCCGCACCGCTTCGCCGGTGTCCACGCAGCTCTTGAAGATGCTCTGGATGTTTACCAGCTTCAGCTGACCCAGTTTATCCAGCTCGCGGCGGTAGGTGCAGTCCAACAATCGCTCCACTCGTTGCCACAGACGCCGCAGCAAATGCCACTCGATGAGGACGTTGATGATCAGGGCGGCCACGCCCACCAACAACAGGGCGGTAAAGTGGCGCCCAAGCAGGTCACTGGCCAAGGGATGCTTATAAGAGTCGATGTCGTAGCGGCGGAATACCAAGGCCACCATATAGTTCTTGCACAACTCCAGGAAGCCGTCTCCCAAAGCATGAATTGGAAAGATCAGAAAGGCCTGGTTGAGGGCGTGGCGCCAATCATCCCAGGCTGGCCCATCGCCCACCACACCCAGGATCAGGATGATGCCCATAGTGACCAGCGGGACAATGAGGTTGGCGCAAAAAATCGATACAATGGCAATGCTTGAATCGCTGAAGATCTTCTCAGCCACATGAACAGATGGAACACAGGCGAAGCTGTGAAATAGAAAATATAGAAAATGGTTCGGCATTCATAATTCAGAACTCCACCTCTCTCCTCAAGAACTCACCTAAAGGCCAGGGACAGTCCAATAATGCCCACCAGCTGCTGGCGGTCCACAAAGACAGGCATTCCGAACATCAGGATTACAACGAGGCAGACAATCAGACCCAGGACCATCACCAGATAATCCCAGACGAGGGCCACCAGCCAGTAGGTAACCGCGCTTACTCCGCACAATCTCTGCTGCAGCTTCTCGCCATTGACACGCTCGTTTACCAAATAAACGGAACCTGATGCCACCACCAAGCCAAAAGCTATCAGTAGGATGAAGACCATAGACCCGTCACCTGCCTGCCGAAGGATCGAGCTGGTACTAAGTTCGGCAAAACCCAGTTTCCACGGTTCATTCAGGGTAAGGATACTAGACTCTGAGTCGTTCATAGTCGTGCGCAGTAGCTCCGAGTTAAGGTCGTTTAGCCAGGCCATCATGGAATGATATCCCTTATTGTTATACCAAACTGTAGCACCTGACCCGTTTAATCCATAGCCGCCGTATCGGCGCTCGCTATACTCGCCCCAAGAGTTCAGGACCCAATCGTAGGACTGTTGAGAAGTATTAAATACTCTGCACTCGCCCAGATGGTCACATGAGGTTCTTAGCTGTGGATACAGTTTCTCGGAGAAGCTGGTTGCCCTCTCGTGTGACAAAAACTGAGCGGTTTGGGGATAGAGCGATCGGCTCAGGGGTAGAACAGTGTCGAAATCATCTTCCAGACGATAGCTGACGAACCACATGGCACACAGTTCAAAAAGAGCTGGGAGCAGGAGGACATAGAGAAGGAGGCGGTAGTTCCGGGACAGATGCCTCAATCGCTTGCCCATGAGCAGTCGGAATTGCTTGCAAGCGGTTGGTGGTTCGTCTGTTATCATTGCAGGGCCAGCGACTACTCCACTCCGATCGCTGGCAGGACGTCGAGGTCCCGCATCCTCGCCATTCCTATTCAACTGCTCGAACTCCTGTTCCAGGCTTGAGCTGGTTGTGAGCTCCACATCGCTGATGCTGCCAGCTGTCACTTGGGATTGCAGCAGTTCCAGAAATTCGACGGCTCCTGGTGTTAAATGCTCCGCATAGCTGGCATTGATGGTCAGGCTGTGAGGGTAGTCTGCGGCTCCCGAATGGGTTACCTGAGTCTGAGGGAGAAGCTGCTGTGCCTTCTGGATGACGAAGGTTACTCCGGTGGCATCGGCACAACGTAATCGAATGCTATAGTTTGAGGTACACAAACGCTGCAGGGAGTCTCGACTATGCTGGGCAATAATGCGACCCTATAAAGGTAACAGAAATCGAAATGCACATATTTCAATCACGAGCGAATACTAAATTACTGCTTACTGCTAGTAGTAAATATAAGAAAAAGTCCCATGCCAATATAGTTTCGCATGTTTGTTGCAGATTTAAAAAGATATTCTAGAATATGAATTCGATTGCATTTTTGTTTCATACTTACATTCCGCATTATCACAAGTGAATCACTGAGGTACTTGGCCTCATCCATGAAATGGGTGGCAAAGATGACTGCTCTCCCTTGACGCAGTCGCTCAATCAACTGCCAAATGTCCTTTCTCGCCTTGGCGTCCACCCCATTGCAGGGCTCATCCAAGATGACCACACTGGGCGAAGCAATGAAGGCTATGGCCACGCAGAGGCGTCGTCTGTAGCCCCCGGACAGCTGCCACGAAGGATAGGATTCGTGCTTACCAAAGTTTAGACTCTGGAGGGTTTGGGCAACCTCCGAGCGGATCTCCTCCACACCTCCACTCCCACCTGGTGGTATCTTGATCTGTGCATACAGCTGCAGGTGCTCCCGAGCCGTCAGCGTGGGTATTAGAATATTATCCTGCCAACAGACACCCACTTGGTGCTCTCCGGCCAACAGGACCTTGCCACTGCTCTGCCGGATTTGTCCGGTGAGCAACTTGATCAGCGTGCTCTTTCCAGCTCCATTTCGACCCAGAAGACAGCTCACCTGGTTGCGCGCAAAGTCGAGGCTTAAGTTTGAAACAGCGCACTTGCTGCCATACAGTTTGCTAACATTAACCAACGAGGCGCCCAGTTTGCCGTCCAATTGTGAGCGACTGACCTTCACAAAGCTGTAGTTATCTGCTAAATCCGAAAAATAATATTTATATTTAATGATTCAATCCATCGGAAGCCACATACTTTTCTTATAGCGCTGGTAGGCCAGTCCAATAACCGCATACAGCAGTAAATCGAGAAGGAACATGAGCAGCGCCATGGCACACTCACTTCTCGCAGGACCCACCTGGATGAGATGACGTACTGTCAGTCCCTCCTGCTGCAGCTCCATTCGAATCAACTCGCCCCAGCCCTTGGCAAAGGCCGTGGTGAAGGAGAGGTCCACCAGGAAGCTCTCGAAAACGCTCAATTTGGCATCGAACATCAGCACAATGATAAAGGGACAAAGGCTAATGAAGAATAGAAGGGCGGAGGCCACAGCACCAATGTTTGCCGAATTAAAAAAGTTGGTGCACATATAACTGGAAGTCGGGCGTAAAAGTTAGTTTATTCATACATGGTGCAATGTAAAAACTACTTACCAGAACGAAATTAGGCAAAGGCCAAAGCTCAGGCAGTAGAACATCATAAAAAACCAGTTGGTATAGCCCAAAATACCGCCACTGTACAGGACCCCGCTGATCAGCGCAAAGATTACACAAAGCTCCAAAAAACTCATCAGCGCCCAGGCTACCAGCTCGGAATGCGCCTTTAGACCCATTGATCGCATCAACTAAAGGGGATAGATATAATATAGGTTTACTTCCAAATAATTATTATCATTAGCTTGCAAGACACTTTTAGAGTTATTTGATAGAAATTTAAATATTTAAAATAGCTCATGTTCCATATTGTTTTTGAGGAAAATAATTATTTATACGAGATACATATTCTCACCATGCTATTACGGCTCTCTCGCATCCAGATGCGTTCCCTTACAGAAAGAGCGACGAATACCACCAGGCCGAGTAGATAAGCCACCTGGACACCTTGGGCCAAGTACAAGCCACGCTTAAAGCTACAAAAATTAAAAAGAAAATATTAAAATAACTTATTCAATTGATAATGGTCAGCACTTACACATCGTTAAGGAAGGCGGGATAAGGAAATTGCTTGGTGTAGAACTGCATGTTGTCCACTTCGAATTTGTTCTTTTTATTGGCATCCCCAGATCCACCGAAGCCTCCAAGCAAATCGAACAGACCCTGCCGTTTCGAGCGCTTCAGCACATCTTCATTTTTAAGCAGGAGAAGATCGGGGTCACCACTTACGACTGTCTGTTCTGTAGTGACCCTAACTTCTTCAGTGGTTACCCCATCCAAGGATGATGGAGAAATGGTTGTTGCCTCATGATCACTCGCAGATGCTGATACCTTTGGAGCGGCCTTCTCGTCACCGCTTTCCTCCAGACTGAGATCAAAGTCATCATCATCCTCATCGGGCGTATCGTTCTCCACCTGCTTGATACTAAAAAGACCACTTAAGGAACGCCCACTTTCAGGCCCATCCTCCTCTGGCGCAAAGCCAGCCTCTTCTCGCTTGCTTTTGATAATTCCCAGGTCGACCATCTGTTTGAGCTGAACGAAGCCACGATGATACTTCAGATCAATAACCATGCTGTCGGCGGGTCCGGGGAACCAGAATCTGTTCCGGTTCTCAAAAGTCGGCTGCGTGTTATCCGTATCCATATGCAGACGGTAGGACGCTTGCTTGAGACCTACGTCCTCCAGATTGAGGGCGGCCAAAAACAACTTGTTTTGATTTAGTTCGTAGGCTCTCTTGTGCAGTTCCTCCACACTTTCCACAGCCTCAAAACGATCGGCCGAAACGCAATCCATTAAATCCGCCACGGTGGTAAGAATATCATATATCAGTTGGTTGGTGCGAATATATTCGAAGACCCTTTCAATTTCCCCAATATCGAAGTCATCTCCGACCAAACTCTTGACCAGTGGCGACTTGGCCAACTTGAGAAGATTATCGAAGGCCTCCTGGAAAGTAGCGTTTGTGTGCAGCTTGGTGAGAATAGTGGCTGCTGCACGACTTAGTTGCTTCAGCCTATCCAGTTCCTCAAAAGAGGCATTACTCTGTAATCATATAATTATTAACTTCTTACGTTTTTATTAAGGTAAATTGCAAAAAAAAAAAACCTACAAACTTCACCACGCTTTCTGTCATAGCATTGGCAGGGGTATACAAGATCCGTCCCTGGATAATCGGCTTGATGGTGTTCCAGGTGAGTTTGCCTTGGTTCGTAGAAGTCACATCCCGGTAGAGGCGTTTGCAGTATTTAGCTGGTGGTTAGAATGGTTATAAATACAAAAGCAGCTGGCAACTAGGGAAAACTATTGGAATAAGTTATTGTACATCCTTACAAACAGAATGTATGACTGCGTTTAAAAGATAAGCCCCTTTCATTTAACCAATACAAGCAAACATGGGAGTTAAGACTTTAATTTGTTATGTAATTAGGAAGCTTTTCAAATATTAAAAAATATTTGGTCATGCTCACTTGGCCTCCAGTCCGTGGGAAGATCTTCGTATCGACGACGACGACGGGCTGGAGGCAGAGCAAGGTTGGAAATTTGCAGTATTTGGGAATTTATAAGAGGACCTCCTCTATAGAGGGTTCAACTCACTGGGCATTGCATCGATCTCTGCATCGTTGGCCTGGCTAAAGTCCTCGGATTCCAGGATTTCATTGACCAACGGTATAGTATCGGTATTGGGAAACGGATGACCACACAAAAGAACGCCCAACTTCACGAAGGTTTCGCGATCTACCAGAGAATTCAGTTGGGATTATTTGGATAACAGCAGTTTACATTTAAACAAACTCGAAAACAAATGTTTGATGTCGAAGCTGTAGTTCATTCGTCGTTCGATTTCGGGCACGAGGGAAATTATTTCACTTATGTTACCTGTACAAGAAAATAAGTAAAAAGGTTGCAATTCAATGAATATTCAAACATAGTTATACCGAACAAGAGAGAATGCTATAGTCGAGTTTCCCGACTATCAGATACCCGTTACTCAGCTAGTGTAATGAGTAGCGTAGTGCTAGCTAAAAAGTTCGTTGCAATATATACTTCATATAGTCGGAAACGCTTCATTTTGCCTGTTATATACTTTTTAATAAATCTATTTCCATAAATCTTACTTCGTATGATGTCGAACCGATCACTGGTGATCAATGTAGTTATGGCCGACACAAAGTTGGCCTTTTCGGCCAGCTCCACGACGGCCTTGTGGAGCCGTTCGTCGGTTACGAATGCGTTGACCACATCGATCACGGAGTGCAGTCTGAAATTGAGGAGTCTGTAAATGCGTAATTTGGGAAAAGAGACTAACATACGGCGCCTCCTTCCAATGGGAATACTCCTCGTAAGGATGCGCCGGCTGGCAGCGGTTCTCAATACTGCATATGTAGGAGAAGGCAGCGGGAACCACTTGGTTCTTGGTGGGCAGCAGGCGAGTGGGATACTGGCAGGCCTCCAACTCCTCCGATCCGTACTTCAGACGGATCAGATAGAGCAGCATAAAGACCATCACTGGCCAGGCCAACAGGATCAGACTCAGCCCTTTCTGTCGCCATCGCACCAGCAAATCCTTTCGCAACAGCTCCCGGACCTCGCGACCATTCAGGTGCACCCTCATTACGGCTGGCTCCTCCGTTTCCTGTCACTTGTCCCACTGGCGATCGCTGTGTTGGCTTGATCACTCGGGCATTTTTGTCGTCTGCAAAGGGAAAATCGAAATGACTGAAAATTTTTAGCATAGTTCTTTATATCTGGCCAAAATACATAAATAATAAAAATATCTTCAATCGAAAAGTCAAGGTGACAAATAAAACATTTTGTTTGATAAATATATACACAATGGCTGTTATAATTATAATTATAATTTTCTTGATTCAGCTTATGGTAACTTATCGTAAATATTCAGTTAAAAAAAATTCTATATTGATGATACAAAATAATTGATGTTAAGAATTAATACATCTTAGGTATAATTTTAGTTAATTAGCTTAATATATTAAATTTCAATCGTTAAACTAAAATCTCCATTGCTTTAACAGATTGGAAAAATCCACCGAATTGGAAATAAATTATATTGAAAATAGGAAAATTAAAACATTTTTATTTGAGAGTACTTTTCTAGTCATTTTCCTAATATTCCCATTCGACTTGCAAGCTACCTACCATTAAAACTAATTTGCGTAGTAAACTAACGGAATTGGTCAAAACTCACTAGATATTTCTACTTCATGTACATAATAGCGTTATTACTGCTAAAAAGTATGTTTAGAAAATAATCATTTGTTTATTTGCACCATCGAAATGATAGTTAAAAACACTGTTAACCGTTAATTTTTAAAAGTAACCAAGCAAGATTACAGGATCCGTCACTCTGTCTGGATGAACTTCAACGTCTCAGGAACCATGTCTGTAAAGCAACCTGCAAAAAACTTGCTAATTTTTTGGATCCGCCCACTTTACCGCCTCGAAACGTTGAACACACTCAAAGAAAAGTTCTAAAAATTAAAATCTATTAATGTAGCAGGCGCTACGGGGAGCTCGTCTGGATCTGAATCTCGGATTCCACTTGTTGGTATCGGGATAGTGGAGGCACTCGACGACTATGGCATTTTAAAAAATGACAGATTACTTAAAATTCATAAGATCTTAGCGACAAATTATAATTATCCCCCCATAAAGTAGAAGTAGAAGTCATTTTCCACTGCTGCAGTTGTAGACAATATACTACCCAATAATTATCGACATTCCCAATCGAACCAGCTCTCGTGTTATTTTGCCCATATTTAGCAATGGAAGAGAGTTGGGTGTAAATTGTGGGGACAGATGGAATCTCATATCTACGGATATCGCTTCCCCAGCATAATTAGCCCCTGTTTGCATTGTTAGCCGCCTTTGTGCCGTTAGCCGCCTTGCTAATTCAGGCTATTCAGTTGTTCGCCTTGCCGGCAAAAGTGCTTCCCGGTGGCAATCGAAGAGCTAAAAGCACCTGAGCCGCAAAGTGCCATTGCGGCAGTTAACGTTATTTTCTGACAATTATTTTAAAACGTGCCTTTATTATTTGAATTAAATTATTCAGCGGAATACTCTGAGTCACCGGCCAACCAGGCAAAACAGCTATGCCTTTAAGCAGTCACTTAGTATACACAAGTGGCAAGAGCATATAAAATTAACTAAATTCCTTTGGAAAATAACATATATGGAGTGTGAATAACTCTAAAGAGATACTAAAGAGATATTGAGATGTTAGAGTTAAGTTTTTGAATTTTCCAAGCGAGCGCATTATTAAAACTTTTAAAATATCACCAGATATTTATAAGTAATTATTAGGTAAAGATTAACAGTTCATAATATAGGATTATTTAAGAATAAAAACGAGAGAGAATCCCGTAGTCGAGTTCCCCGATTATCAGATAAGCGTTACTCAGCTAGTGTGAATTGCGAACGCGAAATTGCATAATTTTTCTGGCAAAAAGTTTTTTCGCAAATCGATAGAAATTGACAAGACTAATGAAAATGTGAAAAATAATCAACACATTTTTCAAAATTGTAAGCATTTGTCTCTATAATCTGTACTCAACATTCTAGCCTTTATAGTTCCTGAGATATCGACGTTCATACGGACTAACTCGGCTATTGATTCTGATCAAGAATATGTATACTTTATATATTCGAAAACGCTTCCTTTTTCGCCTGTAATACACTTTTCAGCGAATCTAGTATACCCATTTACTCTACGAGTAAAGGGTATAACATTATAAAATGGGGTTCCGGTTGCAAGAAACCCCACTCTTCACAGTGTTATTCTATAAATTAAATGATACACTTTAAATACCGCATTAATTGAAGAAGAATAATGCAAGATTTATTGTGGATTTTTATGCTGCATTTAAGAGTTTACCTTGTGGCCTTGCACAAGGTTTAGGCCCTCGTAAAACTGAAAGATCGGCCAAAGAGTTATGGCCCAAAAAGGAGCTTGACGAATTCGAGGTGAAGGTGCCCGAGATCGTAATGGCGTTATGGCGACCAGCTGTCCATTTGAGCAGAGTGCGGATGAAAGATGAGCCGCATCAATTACCTGGCAGGCAATTGCCGGCCAGATTTATGACCCGGACAATGTCGAACTTCGCAAAACCAGTTACAAATCAAATAGACGTACAGCCGAGCAATAAAAGAGTGTTTATTCTTTTCGCCTGTTTCGTATGCAAAGCTCGGGCCGAGACTTTTGATGAACGCCACCCGCTGATCTTGCCAAGATGCCAATCAACGCCGTCCCGATTGAATATGTACACATTCTGAATATACATATATACATATGTATATGTATATATACATAGAGCTAGCTCAGCGTTGTGAACACTCTGACTTATGACTTTTGGCTGGGACTTCAATCAAAGTGGGAAAATCTCGAGAGGCTAGACAAAAGAATATTAAGTTGCCTAGAGATATGAACAGAAACTAAAATCTGGCTCAGGGTACTTCGGTACTTAATAAGCTCACTAGCCAGTGCTTAAACTTGCTATGGCTTTCGAGTTGGTTCCTAATAAAGTCATTACTTATGTATGTACATAATGCATTGTAATTGCTTGCTTATAAAATGTGTTTGCAAATTGCAGACTACAAAAACCACTTCATCAGAGAGTAATACAATATAAGACGTTCCAATTATTGTTTGCAAATATTGATAAACAAAAACAGAAGCAATCTGTTGATTAATCTTGTTTTCGCAATCGTCCCTAATCATTTTTATACCCGTTACTCGCACAGTAAAAGGGTATACTAGATTCGTTGAAAAGTATGTAACAGGTAAGGTTTCCGACCATATAAAGTATAAAGTATATATTCCTGATCAGGATCAAGCCGAGTCGATCTGGTCACCACCGATCTGGTCCGTCTGTCCGTATAAATGCCTCGGTATCAGGATTTATTAATCCAGAGAGCTTAGATTAGATTTAAAAAAAAACGACCAGAACTGTCACGCCCACACTTTTGAACATTTTTTTAATTTTTCCTAATTTTATTCGATATTTTGCGTTTGTTTATTATTGGTTAAGGTGTAGTTTCCAGATTAATACGCTGCAAATATCCACCAATAATTGCAAAATATTTCAACCATCACCAATGTTCTAGAATAGACATTTTCCTTTGGAAATCTTATTGATATAATTACAAAATATAAATACAAAAAAAAAAAACAAAAATGTGCTTACATCAAATGGGGCGACAAACACGATGGGCGGTTTCATAATATGTGCAACAGTTATATTTGTTTCTAACCACGCCAAAATAAGTGCCAGCCCCACTGGCAACTCGTTTGGCAAAGCTTATGGAACCAGATCAAGTAAAATACCAGATTTAGTCCCAGTTCCAAATCCACTTTCAGTTGCATTTGCCGATTAGTCAATGGCCTATAGCATAATGTTGCAGTGGAACCAATGTCATCATCAGCGGAGATTATCTAATGCTTGATTGATCCCCGGCTAATGTTGCGTGAACCGATCGCTCTAGTTTCCCGCCGGCATAAAACTGGGCCAAATATACTATGCATATAGTCGTACATGGTGTAAAATGGTTATTTGCGAGCGCCTTATCAGCTCCATTCCCGCTCGTCACGGCGTCAGGGAATCTAAGCTGATAATTACAAGGTAGTCTGCGAATAGCTAAAAATGAGTAGCGGCTAGTGCAGTGGCTTTAATTAACAGGTAAAGCCTCCCACAGGCCTGCCACTCCAATCCGGTTCAAGGAAGATATTGGCCGTATGCAAATGTGTTAATGCCTGCGATTCCACTGGCAATTAGACACTCCCGGCACGTAGTTCCCCCCAGTGCCCAGGAGAAGGCAATGGGCATTATGCCCCCTTTGGCCATAATAGCCAGATGTTTTCGCGTACTTTTTTACAAGTAGGTACCGCGTAGGTAAGCAAGACTTATACCCGCTTTTGGGCTAATTAAAATACAGCGAAAATAAGCGAATCTGCGAATCTGATGCAGTTGCGAAACGGGATTTCGTGGCTGTTTCGAGATCCCATCCCACCGCCGCCTCCCCTTTTATATCAAAACTCGTTTAGATCACGTTTGGTTACTCAAGATGCAAATGAATTTCTGGAATTACCCCAGACAGCACTTAAGTGCTGTTTAATCGAAAGTTCGTTCTAAGCCAATGTATTTAGAATCTCCAGAACGACTAGACTAAAATTGTTTTATAACAATATATTTAGTAAACCGCTGTGTATCAACAGGTTTGTATTATCAGGCATCTAGAACTCGAAATGCTCCATCGACCTTTAAGAGAAGGTTCTTTTCCCTTAAAATACTTGTATTGTTAGCTAAAAGATACTTACATATATCTACTGAATTCTACTAGCTCCTCTTTTTAACAAGTAACTCCACAACTTTTAAGATGTCTGAACTTCCATTCCATTTGCATACATGTACATCTCAGCTGTCCTCAACTGACAGACGCACTAATTCAGATGAGAACTTGACCCACCTGAGCCGTCTCCCTGAAAACTACTGGTAATCAATCCGCACTAAAAAAAATACAGTCAAGTTCTGAAGATGTTCGATAACCTATATTTGCTTAACATTTAGATTCAATGATCCTAAAAGTTGTGTGCCACTTAATAGGAATTGTACATTTAATCAAAAATAGAAATTTAAAAATAAATAAAATATGCATAGAAGTATATACATTTTCTTCCAGTGTCCGAGAGGCAGAATCAGCATAAACATAAAACTTCGCGACCAGACGACTGCCAACTTGAGTGGATTCTAGCCGCAATTTATCATCGATCTATTGGCTAACTCGGATTTCAGCGCGACCTTGACCATGAGTCTTCACTAATCGCAAAAACTAGCAAGTCGCGCTAACGAAACGAAAACAGTGGTATCAAAGTAAATATAAATAAGGCGAAACTGGTTTGTGGACTGGTCGCCAGCGTGATCCCCTTACCCTTTAAATGGTTTTGTGTAATGCATTTTGCTTGGATGATTATCCCACTTAAATTGTACATGGAATCTTTCAGTAGCTACCCCCCTTCACAAACGCCCTTTATGTTCCGCGACAGCTGATTAAATCGCGTGTTTCCAAGCGTTTTAAATCGCACGCGTTTTGCCGAGTTTATAGTGCAGTTTATGCAACATTTCATATCTCGGTACTTTAACTGCAATCCATCTCATAAATGCATTTACCGCTTTTTTATTTCTTTTTTCACTTATTTTCAGTTTTCCTTGCGTTCATTGTACAATATTTATGCCAATTTGATTTGATTTACCCTTTTCTGTGCTCTTTAACTGCATTCCAGCTCATTAGTACATTAATTCAATATTAATTGGTATTCTTTTTCAGGAATCAATCAACTATTCGATTGTATAAAACCACAATGGGTTTTTAACTTTAACTTTTGACTATGGTGATTTATAAGAGATTCTATATATTGTTAAATTCTAATTAAGCGTGCAGTGTAAGACTGGATGTACTTTTAACTTCCGCTTGGGAATACGAATGTCTTACTGTTACAAAATATAAGTTAACCGTATTTCCGATTTAATAGCTTAACTTTGTATTAGAAACCGCATTAGTTGCTCTCCGACTTACAAAAACGCGATCGCCAGCACTGAAGCGTTCAAAAACGCACACGTTTTCCTGTTTATACTTCTGAATATTGATTTTCGATTTTTGAGCCAACTTCAACTTGAATCACATCCAGTCGACCGATCGACCAACCGATCAGCATGAGTCGGCAAGAACCGGAGCAGACTTGGCTATAATTATATGCCCAATCAGATGTAGATTCTGCCGCATGCTCGTATTTTATTTATAAAACCCATTCGGCTGGCCATAGGAAACGCTGCTCACTTTTTATTTATTTATTTATAAGTTGTTGCTTTTTGATTTTTGCTTTTAGCCCGATCAGCAGCCAGCAAGGTCGCTGCTTACATGTGCAAAAACTTGCAATGCAATTAAGTCTTGATAAATAACCAGTCTGATAATAACACTCAGTGCCTCTGGTGGCGGAATGCTAAAAGATTTTATGTTAATGCCGTCGATAATCGCGAGACGCTCAGGAAACGGAAGACGAATCCAGAATGCCAACTAAGCTATGGGCCAACTCACTACTCCTCCTACTATCCTGCTCGAAAATATCCCTAATTTGAATGGCATTTCAAATCTGTTCCTCTTTTCCGCATACCCAGCTAAAACAAGAGAGAATTCTGTAGTCGAATTCCCCCACTATCAGATACCCGTTACTCAGCTCGTAAAGTGAAAGATTGAAAGTGGAATATCGGTAGAAATTGCGGGGAAAAAAGTTAATAGAAATAACATTTTTTAAAAGTGTGGGCGTTGCAGTTTGGAGCGGTATTAAGCGGGCGGTCGAGTGGGCGTGACACTGGAATTCTCAACACTCTAGCTTCAATAGATCCTGAGATCGACAGACAGATCAGGCATATACATACATACATATGTACATATATACCGTATAAGGTCGGAAACGCTTCCTTCTGCCTGTTACATACTTTTCAACGAACCTTATATACCCATTTACTCCACGAGTAATGGGTAGCAAGAGGAATGCTTGGTCAATTATATTTATCACAAATAAATAATGCATTTCTGCTCTCTCTCTTGACAGTAAGAATGCTTCAGACCCTTAACTGTTTACCTCGCAAGTCAAAAATTATATAAGACTACATACATCGGCAAGAGACTTTTCAATAAGAATAAGATTGTACTATACTATACCATATAGAACAAGAGGTATCCTTTGAAAATACCAGAGTTTTTTTGAAATTATCATTCATCACATTTCCAAAGATACTACCAATATATGTATGTACATATGTACATATATCCAAGTGCATCTGAGATGCTTACACACCTGCAGTTAGTTCTTCGCCCCCTCGTGGTTCATATGGCGAATTGTTAAAAATCTCTCACGTTGAAGTTTTGTAACTTTTAAACTTTAGATGCGATAGCCGGAAAAAACCATGACGGATACCCTCCAGGGAAAATGTCCGTACAACACTCCGTGATAATTACTTGGCTATGCACATTACAGATCTCATGGATTAGCAAAGCGCACCGCCTTAAGTTGAAATGGTTGAGATTTTAATAGAGCTCAAATTTGGCTGTTTTTCAATAGGAAAGGTGGAACAAATATAATTCCTAAGCTACCAAAATGAATTGCAACGAGCAATTAATAAATGTTTTTTTAATATAAATGTTTCCAATTGAAATGTTTTGAATTTTTACTGCAAGTGGTGAACTTATTTGCGTAGGATCTACAAACAACTTCTTATAATTTAGGGTATTTACGCCTCCTTTTGTTTGCCTTTTCCTATGCGTTTTCGCTTTCATCGCTTGTTGCTGTTGTTGCTCTCGCCACCTCCTTTTGTGCTGCCAATTTGGCTTTAACTACATACATAAATCTACAGCTTTTGTGGTTGTGTTAAATACTGTTTTTCGAATGGATAATTTGTCCAGCGCTTTTGTTTTGCTCCGCACTTCTTGTTTTGTCCAGCCCTTTTTGAGACGCACTCAAAACAACAGCGCCGAAAAACGTGCAGAGAAACCTCAAAAACCAGAAACGTCAGATACCGACCAGAAACTCGAACCAACACTGAGAGAAGCGACTTGGTCCTTGTCATACTTATTCATCCAAAAAGCTATTGCTCATACATACAAAAAGTTGAATGTACTTAGTTAAATATTTCGACATTGCACTTCCATTTCAATTTACTAATAAACATAATCAATAATAACATAATTATCGATTTTTTCTTTTCAATTTTTAAAATAGTGGTGGGCCATTGTTTTCAGTGCACCGAAATTGAAAGTGACCGCGATTGAAAACAGCTGTTGCTGCTTTGATTTAGCAAGTACCCAAATAAATATAACTACGTACCTATTTAGGAAGCTGGTAAAAACAGCTGAGAAAACTAAAATTACTAACCCCGCTAAACAAGTTGCTGCTGCTGCTGCTGCTGCTGCTGGTTCTTCTTCGTTAGTGTTTCTTTGTTATTATTATTTTTTTTTGATTTTAAGGTTTTTCGGTCACTGCAACTGTTTACTGCACACGTCTTTTTATATGTATATTTTCTTTTCGAGTTTTACTCTTCACTTCGAGTGTTGTCTTTGGGTGTTGCCTCCCGCTCGCACAGTTCGCACAGTTAAAAAATAAGAATGTTTCGGTAGTTTGCTTCAGTTTTCGTTACTACTTGGCCTTTGGTTACAGTGTATAGAGTGCTGCCTGAAACGTCCGCCAACAAAGCTGGCCGCAATTGAACTGAGCTTGACTAAACGCGCTTACGGAAAATTATTTAATTCCGCTGCCAGTTTGCCGCCGATGCCGACGTTGAAGAAAAAAAAAACGATCGTCGACGTCGATCGCCAACTTCCAACTTCGTTGTTGTTGCGTGTGGGCGGCAACAAGTTGCTCCCGGCCATCGCACCGGCAACATGTTGCCAGCTCGGAGCATGGGCGCACACAAGGGACGTGATCTGAGGAACAAAATGTTCCTTTCTTCATTCCATTCTTCCAGTTAAAAGGTGAAATTAAGTGAAACTTTATTTAGTATTTGCTGAACGTAATGTTTGAATTCAAATAATAATTCTAAGATTGAAATAAAGCCAAATGAAGAATATTCTTTAATGGAATGTTTGTATTCGTAGAAAGTCGCTGATTATTGTTCCTATAGATACCTTTTAATTTACCTTGGATTCCTCATATCTTTTGATCTACTTACACCCAACATGCTTCGATTTGTAGGCCATAAGAGTTCGCGTAATGTTTGAATAACAATGGGATTTTTGGTAATACACCCATGCTTCTTCTAACTGTTCTTTTGTTTCCCAGTTGAGTGTGCGTGACACGCAGCAGAAAGCAAAGCTGGTTTTAATTAGCCTGTATTTTCGGGAAGTACTAATTGCAGCCCTGGCCCATCGCACAACTGTACTTATATCCAATGAAATGCCAAAACTATATAGGAAACCCTTCCCGAAACACTGAATCCACGAATTAGTGCCACTTTTGAGACCCAGTCGGCCGTGTAAAGAGGGCTATAACGCTCGTACTTTGTACCTGGATTGCGCTAATGGATCGGAACCCAAGAATGATATAAACACGAGAATGAGTTGACACATCTAACGATCCCCGGATGAAGTTACAGATTCTGTTAAGGTCAAAATAGATATATATAAACCTAACCTTCAAATCTCTTTGAAAAATACATATGAATAGTCAGTTCCCGACTTGTCAAATAAATATTAATTGATTTTGAAGTGAAATCGAATAAGTGTTAGTTTTGCAATTCACCATGAAATAATTTTAATAAATTAATTTTTAATTTAATGTGTATTTGGTTTAAGTGTTTGGTATGTTAAATGTTAATGCAATTAAATTAGATAATCAGGGGTATTACCCATGCTTGTACAAAATGACGGGCAAAACAGGTGTAAATCAAATATAAATATTTTTTAGTAAGTATGTAAGGTAAAGTAAATTGCACTAAGAATTTCTCAAAACAGGAAATTTAATCAATTTGCGACTAACAATGAAGCAAATCCGCCGGAGTCAGTGCGTCTGAACCGGTTTAATCACAGAATGCAAATCGCAGCGATTCCTCCATTGGAAATTGGACACCGGGTGACAAGTGGAAATTCCTGAAAGAGAGTGCATACAACTGTCAAGTGCTTTCGAATTCAAATTCGCCATGTCGCCGTCCAGAAGCCCGTGTCCCCGCTCCACCCCCGGAATTAGGCCAACCAGAACCATTCTCATTCTGAGTCGGTTCTCCATGTCCATGTCCACGGGCCCAGACCACGCTCAAATGTTCAAATGTCCAACAGATTCGCTTGGCTGCGTATCAGTTGCGCGTAATGTCCAAAGTCATTATGGCAAAAATCGCAAAAAGACTAAACGTTAAAAATGCTGAAATTAAAACTATATATACGAATTATGAAATTGTTTATCGGAATAAAGCGAAGCGAGCAACTAAAACGGCCAACTAGCGATGACAATATAGAAACTGGGAACTAAAGTGGCAAAAAGTTAAGCTAAAGTAATTATAATTTAAAAACAAGCTCGAGACAAAAGAGCACACGTCAGTAATCCATAGTGTAATTCTCTAGATACAATTACAAGATTAGAAACGTATTTATGAAACATTTAAATACTTCAGATAGGCATTGTTTTGGAGTTTAAATTTTTTATAAGCTTAAATCATTTCGGGTTCAGTGGATTTGGGTTCACTCAGGTCTTAATCATTTCATAGGCCAAAATCGCATCAACGTATAAGGTGGAATTATATATACTATATACATACTACAGACTATATGCCGTGTAATATATATATATTTTTTTTTTTTTGCAAATCTTACAAGACACGGACATGTCGCTCAAGAGTATACTTTAGTTCTATAATCTTATTAGTAGAACCTCAAAAATGTATTAATTATATTTTGCCCTCGTTTTTAAAAACCGTTCGCAAATTACAATAGGTGCAATTTACAGTCTCCTTGAAATCATTCCGGGTTCAGTGATGGGGTTCATTCACTGCCGATTTCCATTAAGCCCAAGCCATTATTATAAACTGCTCCGGAATAAGTGTACGTGGATGCCTAGTGGCTTGAGTCAGCTACTGGCTTCCACGTGCTACCTTAACACCCGACATTCACTCCCACTTGAGGCACGCATGCGACCGCCTTCACTTGGAGAAGGGTTGTTGGGGGTAAATGGGGGTTCCAAGTGGTGCTGGCTCTTTCCAATAGGTGAATGACTGATTGCCAATCGAGAATCGTGAACTATCTATTGGCAATTTAACCATTCTACTTCGATTTGGATTCTTGCTTTAATATAATTTTTTCAGATATAAAGTTTTGTTTCTTCAAATTATATTTTTATGTATATATCACGTGTCTTAGCTTAGCACTATAAAATAAACACAAGTATAGCCACAGACTGTACGATATAGGACATTTTCAGATATTTGAAGAGTATGATAACTACCAAATTCATTTTCCTATCACACCTAATTTCATGAGAGCAAATACTTTTACGGAAAAAAAAATCCAGTTGCTAAATTTTTCATTTCGCCCAACAAGGATGTAAAAACACATGTTTGCAACACATTTGCCGCAGGATACTTTAATCCTATGGCACCGTGCCAATTTGTACAAGACAACATTTTACATACTATTCACTCTGCGAGTAACGTGTATAAATAGAAAATTACTATTTTACACATATGTATGTACATACATATAGAAAACCAATTAGTTGACTTATAATATTTAGTCTTGGTGCTACTTGAATAAATAAATAAATTCTTTGCTAAGCAAAGCAAATACTTACAGCAAATCGTGTAAGTTCCGCTCAATTCGTCGACGGGATGAGCTTAGTGAGCGGCGCCCTTTGGCCTCGACAAGGTCACGACTGAACCCAATCAAGCGCCGCCGTCCGAGCCGGGGTCGAGAGTCAAGCGACAAAAAAAAAAACAAACGATAAAAAAAAAATAAGCAATGACCAGAGGCGCTAACAAGTTTCAGGTGGCTCCAAAAGGTGAATTCTCCCGCTGGCTCGGCGCAATCACATTTTGCAGTTGTCAATAGAAGGCATGTACTTATAAATCTCTATATTTTACTATTTGCCTAGTTGGACAAACAGCAGCCGGGAGGGGAGCTGAATGCCACTTAAGTGCCATTATAAGACTACGATTTGCAATATAGACAAGTCATGATTACAGTTATCTTGACAACCGGTTTCGGGTTTCTATATTTTTTTGTATAGATATAAAAAAGGCAAGTCAAATACAAGCTACTGCTGCAGCATATTGAAATACTCAGTCAGGATCTTCTCCTCCTGGATAAGTGGCAAGTCCAGGTATTCCAGGTCGCTCAGTTTGAGGTCGGAGTTAAAGCGCTCGTAGGCCTTGTACGTTTCAATCTCGACGCGAGCATGATTGATAACAGCTTCGATAATGGGCGCTGGCAAAGCAACTTGCGTCTGCCCGGAGGCGTTCGAAGTAGAGGGGCCGTCAAGATTTTGCCCACCATTTTCGGCCAAACGCCCAACGTGCTTTAAAATCGCTTTCAGCTCCTCCTCGCTCTCTATGGCGCACATCAGACTCTCGATGGCCTCTTCCATGTTATTTGATGCATTCTGTAGGGCCACGCGCGAGTCGTTCTCGTTGAATCCCAGTTGCAGAAGCTGAGCCAGTTTGGTCGTGTCTACGGTGACCGGAAACCATGGCGAAGCACCAGTAAGTTCGTCCGATTCTGTCTGCAGCAGTTCCACCTAAGAAAAAAATATTTCTATTATTTTATAGTTTACAAACACGTGACATCCATGAGATTATAGTTAAAACATACTGATCAATTCATGTCATTGAATATATTCTTGGCCACACTTACCGCTTGGAGGATATCATTATTAGAGCGCTGCAAGGCGATAGTGGCCAGTCCGCTCTCGAATCCCATGTCAGCAAGGCTGCAGACACTGCGGGGATTCACCCAGGTGCAATCTTTGGAATTGGAGCGCTTCAGGCGGCGCTCCATAGCACGCTCGGACGCTTTATATTTCATGCGTGCATTCTTGAGCTGCTGACGACGCTCGTGAATAAACTGAACAGCCTGTTCGACGGCGGTGCCGCCCTTGCAGGAGCGCAGGGCCATACGAGCCTCGGAGGGCTCGAAGCCCATATCGACCAGGAGAGCCAGTTGGTCGTTGTTGATCTTTAGTTCATTTAGCAGAGTTTTAGCCGCTTCGAAGCACTCAAATGCCTGATTGCGAAGATTCTGGTGGAAGAAGATCACGCCCTGGAGCAACTTAAGCCGCATAATTAAAGCCCTCTCGGGACAGTCCTTGCCCTTCAAGGAGTACAGCCTCTCCAAATTGTCGCCATAGCTGATGCCGAAATTGCGACTGCAGCGGGCCAAGCGATGCTCAGCATCCGGGAGCTGGGTAACGTTCTTCAGGCAAAAATAGCACCACACTATGTCGAGGTTCAGCAAAGCATAGTTATCCACGGACTCTAGAAACTTTGAGCCACAGGTAGAAAAATGCTCGTCGGCCTCCAAAAGCAGGAGCAGAGCCTCCTCAAAATGCTTGCGATTCATGGCCGCACGGGCCTTCTCACAGAATCCCAAACCCATGAGCAGGGCTTTATGCTCGGAAGGCGGCAAATACACTTGGCTGCCATTCTGATCCTCCATCTGGGCATGACACGAAAATACAAACAAGTGGTGTGATTTAAAAAACCTTCTAAACAACAACCTAAGCAACTTTCCTTCCGATTTACTCACCTCTATTAGGTTATTCTTCGAGGACACCACCGCCTCCACATCGGCCTTGATGCGATTGATCCTTTCGTACAGGGCTTCGCCAGAATTATCCCCATCGCCCACAATGACAATCAACTGCTGGTTGTTCTTCAACTGCTGGTCGGCCAAAGTGGCATTGGCGGACACCACTTTGCCGGCAGCGATGCACTTGACGTGCGCAGCATTCGGCACTTCCAGTTTCTTCGCTATGCATGCCTGGAGTTCGGAGCCCACGATGTCCAAGCTGCACTTCACTTCCACCATTGTGGCACCGCTGTGCTCGCCAACGCGGCGAACCTTCAACGTGGCAATTCCTGTGGTGCTGAACTCACGTCGGGCGGCCAGCGTACGGAGAGCATTTTCCTGCAGCTCGGTCAAAAAGAACTTGCAGCGACCTATATCGATGCCCAACATGCCGGAGTACTTCTGCGCCAGGTTCTTTAATGAAATGGATACACATCTTATTATAGAATAAAATATTATATATTATATTAATCCAAAGCTACTGAGTTCCTGAGTATGAATGCTGGTAATGTGCTATTCTTTTGACTACTATTGGTCTTACTTTATTTTTAAAATCCCTCAACCTCTATTTATTGAAAAATAAATAATAATTCAAGAAAGCAATCACATTTTCACACGCCAACAAATCTATCGGTTTAAAATCTTATTTTTATTCTAGGCGTTATAAATAAGTCGAAGCGAAACAGATCAAAAACCTATATAAGGAAACTAAATAATATCTTTGTCGTTACTCTTGTAATTCAGAATTATTAAAGTATAATAGGAATTTAAAAGATTCGTTTGTGCAATGTCATGTTGTTTTTTTTTTAAGTATTTTTAATTGGACAATAATATCATATGATCAAACTAATCAAACTAAAATAAGTGTTAATAATATGAACTTAGCTGAAGGTGTATATAAGTTACGGCTTGTCGAAACTAGCTTCTTACTTCTTCAAATGTGAAAAGAACTAACAAATAAATATATAATATATATATATATATATATATATAATATATGCATTTTGAATATAATATTTCTATATTGCCAACCGTATTTCAGGCATTCTTGTCATTTCCCCGACCACTGACTGGAAGGCATTTAGGTGTGGGGTGGTGGGCATATAGTACGTACTTCTAGTGCTCCCTCGATGCTACCAAGATCTTCGGAGTAGTAGGGCTCCTCCCACAGCTTCTCGCCATCGGACTGGAGAAGGGCGCGGATCTGGATGAGTAGGTTGTCGTTTTGTGACATTTTCGACGATGACTTGGCAAAAATTGTGGCGAACTGGCTGAAACTGACGCGTCACAAAGGATCGGGCATGCTCTAGATATTTACTATTTACGAGTGATGTGATGTTCTGGTTCTTCTTCTTCCTTGCACATGTGTTTCTACACGAAACAACAAAGAACGATGCGCAGTCGTTGATAATCGCGGGGTTGGGTGCAGTGGAGTAGACTTTAATTTTGGGCGGGTGACAAATAAGAACTATTTACGGAAATTTATTTAATGTGAACTGTGCTGCGTCTTCGTATGGGATAAGCTCTGCCTGGTGGAATCACCGCAATTGGGTCTTTTTTGTCGTTTGACACAACAACTGCAACTCGATAGCTATCGGCTCTTGCAGCACTCGGCCATCTGTCAGCCACAGCGAAACGCTTGCAAAAGCTGACTGACATGAACGTTCTGCCCGTTAATAGTCAAAGTCTTCAAATTTGGTTTTTTATAAAAACGCATTGGCAAACACAGCTGTGCTTGTTGATTTATATTATATTATTTCTATACCATTTAACGCAAGAAACTCATATTTCAGTTTCACCGTCAGTACGGCTGATGCACTTACTACTTAGCAATCAGCTGTTTTGCGGACAATTATCTATCGATAGTCAACTGCCAACTTTAAAGCGGAACTGTTTTGAATTAAAATTCAAAATATTATTATTGTGAAAAATACACCAAATACACGCTTCCACAAGAAGTATTGCTGTTTTAATATGGGCTCGGCAGTAAATACTGCCGCCGTTATAAGTATTAGTGAGCAATTACTTATGATAAATAAGCTTTTGCTTAGAATACCATTTCATAGAACTCAGTTGTCATATATTTCACTTAATTTTTAGAGCACGCTTCACATAGGCAACACAGCTGACGCCTTTAGGAGGACCAACCCCCGACGATCGAGTTGACCTCCTCCCCAATTTCACTCAGTTCCCAGGTGGCAGGGCAGGCTCCGTCGCACCTGTCACATTTCGCTGTTGGTGGTGAGTGTCTTGCGCTCGTGCTCGTTTTACCTGGAAAGTTCAGTTACTCAAACGCGGCGCATGTAAGCGGCGGTCAGAGGTTCTATCCGAGCATACGCAGACCAACTCTCGATCCCATCCGAGCCTCGAGTTCCTTCAGGACGGCATGAAGGTTCGCCACGTGCCGGCGAGCACGACAACGTTATCGTTCAGGGCGAAGCAGCGGGATGTGGGCGGCATCGGCATGCCTTGCGAGCGGGAGCGGAAGCACGAGGCCGCAAAGCGGGAGCGGGAGGAGCAGATTAAGCAGGAGCGGGCCACAGCGGCGTCGGCGACACAGCGGGTGCGCCAGCATAATCGAAGGATCAGCACCGACGGCGATCCCGCCAGGCGGAGAATGACGCAGTCCAGGGAGCGACTCCAAGCAACCGGACTGGGCAGACCAGGACCGTGCGGACCATCAAATATAACTAGAGGTGGGCCTATTATTTTTATAATAATATTAATATTTTTATTATTATTATTATAAGTATTATTATTATTATAACTATTATTATTATTATTATAATAATTATTTTTATTATTAATATTATTATTATAACTATTTTTATTATTATTATTATAACTCTAAGAAACCAGCAATCTTTATACTCCGACGTACACAAATTTGTTCGAAAAATAATCTTTTCAAATTAAAATATTCAGTACAATAAACCTTTACGAACTTAATAGCGATTCATATTCACTGATAATCCCATTTTGTGTTCAGTAACGCGGGGATCATCATTGCCCCCGGAGGTTGGAGCACACGGATACCGCACAGGAAGGCCTACCAGAAAGCACGTACCTATTCCTCAGGATCAGATTGAGGAGCAGGATGACTCCGATGCCAGGGCGGAACGGCTGAGGCAACAGCTCGAGGAACTGGCCGCGATGTCGGAGCAGGAGTTCGAGGTGAAGTTCCGCCAGTGGCTGGACCAGGAGGGGATTGCCCGGGAGATGCACTCTCACCTGCGGGTGGAGCTCATTCACTGCTTCAATAATACGGCACTCGGTGGGTTTGCTAATCAAACTAATGAAAGATATTTTACTATTTGGCATCTCAAAGTTTATTGAAAACCCCCTTTTTAATTTATTAATCGATCTAACCATAAATGTACCCGTTCCAGGCCAGCTCTTGAGCAAGGCTGCTGGTGTGCAGATGGCTCAGTCCCACGCACTGCTCGTCTCGCCACTGGCGATGGTGCTGCACACTCTGGTGGCGGAGTTTCTGCACTCCCAGAACTGCCACTTCACACTGTCGGTCTTCTGCAGCGAGACGCCGCATCGCAGCAACCTGCCGGACTTCCGGAGTCGGCCGGAGTTCCGATTCCAGACGGAGGAACTGCAGAAGGTCGTGGCCGCCATACTGGGAGAAAAAGAAGCTCTAGCGGATTCGGAATTTGGAAAGCTGGCGGAGGCCCACTACGAGGAGGATCTGGCTGGACAAACGCAGTGCTTGCTGATGGCTCTTATGCGAACGCTGGTGGAGATCAGGAGGTCCGTGCCTAAGCAGGAGGTGGAACAACCGGTCCCTGTCTCTCTGCAAGACACCGGCTGTCAAACGGAGCCCTCTGCCTGCGTGGAAGCTCGTCCCGAGGTGGACACCACTGGTCTGTATCAGACGGAGGAGCACGAGCTGATTCTGGGCGCAGATGGCCGAAGTGTCTTTGTGGGCGGTCGTGTCTCGCAATCTCTGCATTCCGTGGAGCAGCAGCTTAATCAGCTGATTAAGAATCTCCGCCATTTGGCCAAGTCGTGTGCTCCGCCCGTTGAGGTGATATCATCGACAAAATTCGAGGATCTCCTAATGAAGGAGCTGCGCGAAAGGGAGCGACTTTTGAAAGCTGGTCAAGCATTTAACCCGGGCGAACCGGTGATCAAAATTGCCACCGGGGACAAGGAAGAGGAGCATGAGGTAACCAGTGGCAGGAACCAGAAAGATGTGGTTCACTCCAACCTGGGACCCATTCAAGTGCCAGCCCTGGATGTGACCATTCCTCAGCTGCCCCGTCTCCACAGTGAACAACTGGCCAGCCTGGCCGTGATCCGCCAGTCCCTCGAAAAGGTGCAGAAAAAGAGCCGGCAGCCGCAGGGCCGGATGTACGTCTCCATGGAGCGAATGGAGACCCTGATGGGGGATGTGTGCGGCTGTGTCCAACTACTTAGCAACGTTCTCAATCTCTCCATGGAGCAGGAGCACTCTGTGGGCATGCACAAGGGCTTCAAATGGGGCTACCGCGAGGGTTTTGCCCACGGCCACTTCATGGGCCTGCAGGAGGGTCAGAAACTGGAGCAGTTGGAACAGAAGAAGTGGCAAAAGGAAAGGCCACTGCCCGAGAAGCGGGAAAGCTCCGTGCAAACGGAGAGCACGATACCCACGGCGAGTATAGCCACCCAAACATCGAGAAAGTCAGCTCACAATGAAAGTGTCATCACCCAAACGGAGCAAAAGCAGCTAAAGGACGCTGGGAATCAGGCTAGTTGCGAGCCGCCAACCTTCCAAAAGTCCTACGAACAGTGGATCCACGAGATGCTGCACAGCTCCAGTGGCCAAGTGTTCCTCGAACGGGTGGAGCTCTCCTTGAACAAGGCGCTGGAGCTGCAAAAGGTGCGGCTAAATGAACTCTTCCAGGTGAAGTTGCGACACCAGGCCGAGATGCTTCGTCTAAGCAAGCGGCAGAACTCCTGGCGGGTAAGTCTCTCGAGAATTAAAACAACAATAAGCTGCAGCCATTATATTTATTCTGCAATCGTATTAACTTTAAACCTTTGATTACTAACTTTGTATTCGAATTCCAGACCCTGTGCAAGCGTGTGGAGCGGGACTCGCAATCGTCAGCGGAGGCGCGCGACCTCGTGCAGCAGATCTTCCGGCTGCTGGAGCACTACGAGGCACACCATCAGCAGCTGGCGGAGAAGATCCAACAGACGGAGCTTGCAGCGGAGCAGGCGGCTCGCATCATGCCCATGTGGGCGGATGGAGCTGCTGTGGGCTCCGCTTCTGTCAACTGGAACACGGCGATGTCTACCACGCTCATTTCCAGTGGGATCTGCACTCCGCCTCCGGCTCAGCCTGCCGCTGATGGTGCGCTGAATGTTGGTAAGACCCATGTGGAACAGCACACGTATCCTGACCTGGGATATCCCTATCAATTGTTGGCATTAGCTCCGCCAGGTGGAGTTCCAGTTGCAGGCACCTTCGTGCCAGTGACTCACCTTCCTGCCCACTTGCTTGGGGCTTCTGAACACCCTGTTCCTCTGGTCCCAGTTGCAAGGATCTACAGTGATCCTATGAAAACGTCAAGACGACTGCTTTCTCCGAGTAGCGTTCCTGCAGACAATGACAGTGCTCATCGCGCAGCCGGCGAAACCAATGCTTTCACATTCCAAGGAGGCCCCGTATCTGGGGATCTGCATCCAACTGAAAATAGAAACCAGTGAGTTTTTAAATTTACAAATCGTTTACTCCGTGTTAAGTCATATATGTGGGTTGTTTCTAGAGCTCCTGCTACTCAAGGACAACAGTTTCCTGTTCCTTTACCTGTTCCTGCTCCTCGGGGCCCTTCACCAAGTGTACAGAGTGTTTTGCCCTCCACTGCATCACCGGCACTTCCGCCGCCCGATGAAACGGTACCTCAACCAGGACCTTCCCAATCTTCTATTCCTTTGAAACCGTCAATGCACTCGGTGGCCACCAACACGATAACTCCAGTGCCTCCAAAGGCGACGCCTCTCAAACCGGTAAATAGCAAAGTTTCAGAAGGTCCGAGCTTTGAGGAGGCTCTACTAAGTGCCAAGTAAGTTTGTGAATTTCATGTACTTACGTATAGCATTCCTAAAATAATGTAACTTTCATTAGAAGCCGAATGCTGCAGTTGGAACAGGAGAGCGACCTATTGGAACAAAGTTTCCTCAGCTACCTGGAGAAAACCAAGTCGAAGACATCCCCCCACAAGTCATCGGAGGATGCCGCAAGGGCCCGGAGAATCCGCTCCAGCTGCCTGCGGGAACGAGAGCAGGTGCATCGCACTATGGACGGTTTCCGGGATTGGCATCGACGCGTTCGCAAGGAGGACGCAGCTAGTGTGGCTCAACTGGAGGAGCTGCGCAACCAGCGACTTATACCCGATCCCATCTTGGACTCAAAGGGGTCGTCACCGCTGTGGCTATCGGAACTGGAGGAGGGTCACGAACAGGACAGCTATCCCTTTACGAATGCCATCACCGAAGCTAGGAACAAGGTGCTGGACAAGATAATGCCAGTCAGAAAGGAGGAGAAGAAGGAGAAGCAAAACGTTAAGAAGAATTGGCTAGCAGATTTGCCATTTCAGATTCCTGAGGCATCTCCGAAACAGGATCGCCATCTGACCAATGTTAAGCCCGCTGTAACGCGAAGCAGCAGCAATGGTGAGATGAACGTGCTCCTCCAACGGGCCAAAGATGCCCTCGGCCTGAGAACACCAAACCCACTTCTGGATAGCAGCAGCAGCAGTTCCAGTATGGAGCTGCCCTCCATGGGTGCCGGCAGATCGCCCAGTACAAAGTTCCAGCAATCCATGGCCAGGATGCAGATGCTCTTTGGCGGCGCAGAGGCCGTAAAACCTACAATGCCCGCCAAAACAGGAAGACCTGTGAGTGCACCCACCGCAGCATCGGAACCGGGGTTGTGTGCACATTTGGTGCTCCCGAAACGCCCCCACACGGCTCCCACTCTTCACACAATCAACGAAAATGAACCAGCTGTTCATCATTTGGATGTCTCCACTTCCAGTTCTTCGCAAAGCACTTTGCCCGGGAGATCGTCGGGCGAAGCTTTCGAGGATTTGGTCATGAGCGCCGTGGCGGATGGAGCCCGGCGGCGGAATGCGGAATCTAGCACGGAGGTTTCGTACAGCCAGGCGTTCTGGAAACGCATAAACCTGTAAAAAAAATCTAGAATAGGTGCTTAATATGTTCAAACTGATTAAGTATATATCTATTTAGGTTCCAAAACTCTCTTTATAGAGCAACAAAATAGTAATAATACAATTAATAAAACTCATTGTTTTTTGGCCAAAATTGTGCGCATTTATTAATTTTTAAAGACCTATTTCGAATTTTACTACTCTTTTTTCACTTGTGTATGTATACTTTTGATAGATTTTGTGGGCCTGATTGTGCGCTTAGTTTATCAATTTTTTAAGACCTGCTGGGACCATCTATTATATATATTGTATATAATCATTAAATAGTTTATTTTTGCAATAGACATATACTTATTCTTTTGTCACCTTACTTCCGAAAAAAAATGCTAGCTCTTCGTTTCTTTGGCATTATTGATTACGAGTATGTGGTTGCGGGTATCTTAGACGGCGGTGCCATTGATGAGATCGTAGGGATCCCTCACCTGACCCATTCCAAATAGACTGGCATGGGATCGCCGTCGCTCCCGCTCGATCTCGTCCAGGTCGAATGCATCGCTCACAAAACTGGACCTACGCTGTTGATCGTCGAATGCGTAGCCGCGCTGGAATTTCGGTGGTCCGGAGACCGAAGCCGTTGTCCCAGGTGCTCCACTTCCGGATGTTGGAGCTGGGTAAATGGGCTGCGGATGCTGTTGATAGCCATTCGAGTAGTTCGACGGCGAGGAGGGAATCGCCGTGGGCCACTGCACTTGACTCTTGGGCGCCACCACCTGGGGCAGTGTCAACGTGGAGGACACGAAGCGATTCTGCTGCTGATTCAGCATCAGCTGGGAGAAACGCTGCTGACTGGAGCCCAATGGATAGCCCTGGGAAGCCAGCGAATCGGACGACTGTCGCAGAAAGCAGCGCGGCAAGGTGCGACTCTGGCCGAGATCAGCCGGCTGTGGCAGGGACATTCGCATGCCCGGATAGCCACCCGTTCCGGGGAAGCTGAGATCCGTGTGCAGGGACAGATTCGAGTTCAGTCTGCGCAGCGGCTGTCCCATGGAGTCCACGCACATGGACGTGCGACGCGGCACCACCAATTGGGCATGGTCTGGAAAGAAAGTATACTTTTCTATTAAACAGAAGTTTTAATAATCGTAATGAAATGATACTCGAATGAAAACAATCTATTGTAACAATCAAAAACTGCCCAGAATAAAACCTCACCTCCCACCACATAGAGATGTTCCTCCTCCATGCGGTTGAACTGCCTGAAACCGTGGTCATCGCCATCCGCGTCATCGTCGTCATCGCGATGCGGATCATCCGGAACTTCCTCCCGCTTGGCCTGATCCTCCTGCTCCTCCTCCTCCGCCTCATCCCCGCCACTGATGTAGTAGATGTTCTTTGGCTTGCTGCGCATACCAGCTCGCCGACAGAACTCCTGGAATAGCTCATCCTTGGTCTTCCGGAGGCCACGCTTCAGGCCACAAAGACGCGACTGATCTGCCATCTGCGAGTTGGAGGATGGGGGATTGTTGGAGATCTTCGTGTTCGTATTAGTGGCCATGTTCCGCTGCTGCTTTCGTTTCATTTGAGCGGAGGGCGGAGCTGGAGCCGAAGATGAAGCTGGATATATTTCCGTGGCCGTAGATACGGATCGGGTGAGTGGAAATTCCTGAGGCAAGTCGGCGAACAGGGCGGGGGCAGGTAATGGGTCGGCAGCGGAAGGGAGAAGGGGTGCGGGAACATGGGTGGAGGACACGGACGTATCCGTGCAAAGCTCATTCAACGACTTGGCGAAGCTGCGCGAGTGCAGATTACACTTGGACACAGCTGGCTTTTCGAAGTAAAAACTAAAACGAAAAGGTTAAATACAATAGCTTATGAATGGCATTCATCAATATACATACATACATATACATATGTATTTATTATACATTAAAAAAGAAAAGAACGTCTCTTCTTGTCTATCTATCTTATGGTACCTATTAAATACCTAGTCGAAGAGAGGAAGATAGTCAAAGCAAAAAAGCGATTTTTTGTAGCAAGCATAAATCGAATGATTTAGCATGTACATAGAAGGCGGCTCTTTCATACTGACGGACAGACGGATGGACACATGGACGAACATCGACACCATGTGGCATTCATGTGCAATCAAAAAAATAGTAGCTTTTGAATTCATTTTAGCTAAGTAACGGGTATCTGGTAGTCGAGGCAACCGACTATCGAGTTATCTCTTATTTTCATCATAACTTAACAGTAATTGTCCAAATTAAAATTCGCTAAACACCTAATTGCTTACCGCCTCTCCAGGTCATTATGCAGATAGAGATTTAAGTTCGATCCGGCATTCGGATGCTTGCGACATGCTCCTGGTAGTGTTTGCGTCTGTCCGGAATGGCCAATCTGTCCGGTCATTCCAGGGTGTCCTCGTCCCGCATCGTAGACCTGATGGAGTCGGGAATTGCCACTCCTCAGGATTCCATGTGGTGGCTGCGCCGTCGGATGCGGTTGGTGCGTCGGGTGGTGACTCTGGTGACCCTGTTGACCTTGACCCGCGCTACTAAGTCCTTCCTGGCTGGCTGTGGTGATGCCGGGCTGCTTGTACCGCTTGTAGGAATCACTCAACGGATGCTGGCCCTCCTTTAACTTGGCGTGGATGTTTGCCACACTAAAACAGGGCAAGCGCTGGAGGGAAATGTACGTATGGAAATAAAGTATGTGAAGAACACAGAGAGCGCAGCAGAAGATGCAGCTAATCCCGAAGGACGCATCCGGCGACGCTTGCATTTAAGTTGGTACGTTTCTGCAGTCAAGCGCGAGAATTACGAATCACGAGGTGGGCTATTCCTAAGGGGATTGTACCACCGGGTGCACCACCAACACAAATGCGACGACTGTCACAGATGCAACTTTAAAGTAATGCCATCGAAAAGTTGTTCAACAATTGCTTTTAACAACAAAAGTCATAATATAAAATGAAGTTAAAATAATAATGGCAATATATCCAAGCGTTATGAATTGTTTAAGACTAGCTCAGTTACTCACACTGTAGTAGCTAACCTCCTGCAAATTGATGAAGAGGAATATATTCAAGACCCCAACGAATTCCGTGACAATGAATCCAAAGACGAAGAGGAAGAAGCTCTGGCCATAGGAGACCTTGATGAGGGCTGGCTGAAGGGTGGACCGGGGTCTTAACTTCGATCCGATTTCCGCCTTCAGTATTGATATATAGGCAATCAATCCAATCAGCATCACTAGACCTACAGGATGATTACGCAATTTCGGTGTCATTATTATGCTTAGACCCTTTCAAATTTTTCAAAACTCACCACTAACAATGAAAAGAATTCCCGCGCTAAAATAATACAGATTGTTTTGATGCGAGCAAGTGGGGATTAGAAAAACTATGAAGCTGATCACTAGAAATACACCAGCAGCCAGGAAAATAGGACACGACTTGGTGACCGTATCTGTAAGTAAAAATTTTCTTACGTTAGAATATATTTTAAATAAACCCATTTTAAACGAATTTAAGACCTGTTTCTGTATACATTTACATGCTTCAAAAAACCCATTAATTGTATTTTTTTTTTTTTTGTATTCGCAACAGTGCTTTCGTAATAAATTAACTTTAAAAATCGTGACCATGTTTTTTTCCCCTCTATTAAAGAAAACACTAGTCTGGCTGGCCCATGTTTCTGACTTTAAGGCTTTTGCTTTCTTTTTGTTTTCTCTTTGACCTGTCAACGAGTGAGAAAATATCCTGCGGCTAAGCAAAAACACGTACAGACAGAGACAGGACCTGCGAAAAATCCGCACGCACAGCGACATCCATTTTTAGCCGACTGTTTAATAGTTTTATTTTCGAAATTCTCCCCTGAGGCCGGTTTCAAATTAGTTTTGACCGCTCGGACAAAACAAAATGAATGGGAATATTTGAAATCGATGGCCAATTGTGTGAAAATTAATGGAATTTCAATCGGGTGTGGATATTGGTATTTTCGATAGAGGGCGGTAAGCAGTTTAATGTGTTTATGGGCTAGTTGGCATCGCCTGCCATGGAATGTGGGCGAAATTCTTTTAATGGATATTGAAAATGTTCAGCTATTGTCGTCATCGCCTGACTTCAATTATTGTACATACTACTTCCTGTTCTTGAAAAGACCACAAATCACAGGGGCAAAAGTTGGTAGATGGAGGCCAAAGGCCTTTAATTAATATTCATCCAACTAAAGTTGTATTATGTGCATGTGCGTTTGTAGACCAACTAACAACAATAAATCAACTTCAGTTTAGCCCAGTCATTACCGGAGCAAGTTGGCTTTAGGTATGGGGAAGGCATTCACCTGGTTAAATGCCAAATGCCAGTTAAGCTCATTAAGGGTTAGTTGCATAACGCGCCAGTAAAGATGGATTCATCAAGCGAACAGCCAATAATTGCAGTTGTAGACCAAAGAACTGCCGGCATAAATAAGCTGAGAAATCATAAACCGAAGAGGCTTTATTATGAAACGTAAAAATCGTATGGAAAATGCCAACAATAGATATTCCAAAAACAAACCATTGGTAGGTCTTATGTAGTAATTGTCTTAGCTCTAACAAGAAACCATTTTTAAAACACGTTAAGTCCCAACTGCTCATACTGACGAACGGACAGACGGACATATCTAGCTAGATATACATATGTAATTGGCTTCCTGGTCAGGAAATGGACGGACACTCACCTCCAGTTACATGTTTACTCTTAAATGAATTTGGAATAACCATTTACTCTAAAAGACACGGGCATGCAAATAGCACACAGTTCTTAGGCAACTGATGATACTTTGGTACTTACAGGGTATTGCCGCGGTTGAGTCGTGCGGATCCGGCTGATAACCCTCATTGGAAAAGTAGTCAATCTTAACGCAGTTGTACGAGTCAGCATCCAGGCCTGAAAACAAACAAAGTAAAGTATACAATATGAGTATAATACCTTCTAGAGGTGTGTTTTTAAATGGGCTTTCGCAACACAATTATTGATAAAAATAAAGAGTGCAAGGGTCGATTGTTTGCATTCTTGTTAATTGAAACAACTTCATAATTGCTCAACTTCATATAGTTAGTTTTTGAGGAAGTATGTACGTACATCCCAGATAGTTAATATCTGTTAATAGTTAAATTAAATAGTTAAATAGTTTATAACGAATGGGTAGCACTAATAGTCCGTTTATCGTTGGTAATCGATTGTAATAATCGACTTATTAAGCAGCCAAATTTTTAACTAAAATCTTTTTGAATTCGAACTCGAGCTATGTATTTACTTTATGTAACGCCTAGCACGCGCTGGTAAACAATTCCAAACCCAAAAGTAGACAACAGATACACTAGCCACCCAGGAAAATACAACACTGCCGAGGATTATTGAAGTCAGGATGCTGGCGGCCAAAAAGGTGCTTAAAACAAAGAACCAGATGGAGCCCCTCCAGGATAAGAAGCCCAGAGTGAAGACCAAGCCAAATGCGAAGGGCAAGGTCAAGGAAAAGGGCACCGACAAGGAAAAGGGTAAGTTCAAGGCCAAGGGCAACGGCAAGGGCAAGAACAAAAACAAGATCAGGGACTCCAAAACAAGCACCTCGCTGGCTCTGGAGCGCGGCAGCGGAGATGGACCGCATCAGCTGGCCGAGGTGAGCCTGGTTGCGCTCCGCTTCATGGACATCTCGCTGCGCCACTCGGATGTCCAGCTGCTTCAGTCCGCTAACGAGGGCGTCAACGAACGCCTGGTGGCCTTCTACTACGCCTACCTTCAGCACCGCCGTTATCGCTCCGAGTTGGATTTGCACTTCCTGAATCCGGGCCTGGCCGCACGACTGCGCCACATGAATATGCGCCAGTTGTGGGCGATGGTGCGCGACCGCCGTCTCAACGAGAAACAGTTCATCCTGGTGCCGCTTTCCACCCATCCAAGGTTGGTAATTTCATTTTGCATGCTTTCTCAATTTTCGAGCTCTTATAGATCTTTAAGATCTTTACGTACGGACAGATAGACGAACGGGCACAGGTAGTCGGACTTTTCCCGATAGGCTCTTCTTCTTCTTCTTCTTCTTTCTGCCTATTAGATATATCTTTTAGCGTTTCTAATAACCCATCTTCTCTAGCGGAATAAATATTCATTATTAACTGTTCAGCGATTATATATTTCATAAAATTGTTATTAACTTTAACTGTAATTCCGCAGACCCCACGGACACTGGTCCCTACTGGTGATTTCGCGGCCGGACAGCAAGTTTTACCACTACGATTCGTTGGACAACTGTCATTCGCCGTTGGCCGCCTCGGTGTCGGAAACTTTGCGGGCGCCCCTCGAAGCCTGGAAGTTCGCCCTGGTCACCGGTCGCTGCCTACAGCAGGAGCGCCAAGCGGCTGGCAAGGAAGGCTCCGGTCGCGACCCTGCATCCGGAATTCACCTGATGTGCATGACCGACCACGTTGCGGACTATGTAGCCAGATGCGGATACGCCACCAGTTCGCTGCTCATCGCCGTAGACCAAATCGCAGCAATGCGCACCCACCTGGTCGAGCTGATCCAGTCGCTCGGCGGGATTCTCCCCTCAAAGAGGGGCCACTGAAAGAGGAGCATCTTCATGCCCTTGCGACCCTACATTCGTTTGCTTTACATTTGTTGACGCATAAGAAAATCAGTAAAAAATTCAAATAATGAACCTAACTGCTTTGTTAACTGCTATTATTATTATTCAGTTCGTACTCCACAAATGAGACATACTCGTGCATATATTGTTCAATATAAAATGTGCCAAAAGTATTGTAAATATGTGCTGAAGAGTTCTTAACTATTTGTAACAAATATTATTTGATGGCTTCGCAGCAAGGATATACATACATTTATAATATAAATTGATTTGGACTGTGCATTTCGAATTATGATTGTTGCAAGCCTTAGTGTAGTGATTAATTACATATAGTTTCAACCATCGATTTAACTCATAAAGGCAATTATTATTTTTTTTTTCCAGTTGCATAGCATTGCAGCCAAACATATCACAGAAGTTACTCTGATCAGATTAATCTTCACAGAAAAATACAATAAAAAGGACAGCTGTCAGTGTGAGCCTTAATTAAGTGACTGACTGATTGATTGGCTGACCGCCCCATCCGGCTGACTGCAGTTTAATATGGTCAAATCCGAAGCCCTCACTCTGCCGCTGCCACTGCCACTGCCCGCAGTTTCAAAGCCGAATAAGCCCAAAGGTCATTGTTCCTCGTTCGGGCGGCAGCTGGCAAAAAAAAAAAAAAACAGAAAACAGAAAACAAAAAACCCAAAACACAAAGACCCCACCCACAACCCAAGCCGGAAAACTGCAGCAGCCCAACACCATATATGTCATATCTGTCTCCATTTGCTGGTGGTGCAAATGGTTCCAAGGAATGTGGTGCTGTGATGCTGGACGGACAGCAATTTACCTGGCAGAGTGGTGCACAATATCCAGAGACTGGACTTGGTGTACTTGGTGATGTAGGCGCCATCGTCCAGGGCTTTGAAGTTGGCCGTCCCATTGTAGTTGGCATTGGGCAGCTTCTCCTCCGTGAAGAGCCACTGGGGTCCGGCCAGAGCGGCGATGACAATGGCGACAGAAATGCTGCAAAAAACAAGCAGAGTGGAAATAAGACACTGGCCAAAATCATTTCGATACTCGTTAAAATATTTAATATTTAAAAAAGGTTAGGTTGTTTTTAAATGAGTAACAGACTCATTTTTATTTGCGTTCTTTGGCAATGCTCTCAGACAACTCTAGCCAATTTAGTTTTATTTTTACATTTATGTACATATCAAAATGATTTAAGAACCACAGTTTTTTGGTTGTGCAATTGGAGAGTAGAGAAAGTTGCATTCTCTAAATCAAAATGAAAGTCGTTGGCGAGACCCTGGATCTCCGGGCACTCCAAAAATTGTGTGGGGCAGCTGATTAAAAAATATTCAACCTGTTTTGCGGTCGGTCGGGGGACGACTCTGCCAAAAACGAGGCCGAAAATCCATAAAAACACATGCGTACGAAGCTTTCCAACCACCCACACTCACACAACCAACCCACCCACCCACACTCACACACGCAATGATGTGCAAATAAATGTTGGCACCCAAAAACGAGGAGTGCAAATAAAATTGTTGGCGCTGAAAAATGTGCGAAAAAAGAAGCAGTGAAAATGCAAAAAAAAAAAGAGTTCAAAAGGGTGGTGGGAATTTTTTTTAGAGGGATCTTTAGCTTGTCGTCACCCAGATATTCGTGAATATATTCATGAGTGCACTTGAACGCCAATATTTGCGCAGTTTGGCACCGCGCGTAGTCACAAGTGCTGAGATGTACTTCGTATTGTTTAGTACTCAATATTGTTTTAAAACAAATGCCAATCGATTTATGCAACAAAAATATGTAGGTGCAAGCACTATTATTTAATCGAATTAAGGCCATACTATTTTAACCGTTTTTATAAAGTGGAAAATATCTACATATATGTATGTATGTCGGAGATTGAGTAGATTACATTACATATTATTATTTGAATGTAATCGAAATTATGTTATTGATCCGTTATGTTAAGAATGAGCAGCGAGTAATGAAATTCACGGAGAGCGTTCCGTTATTGAGTGGCCATCATTTGTGTGTGTATTCAAATGAGCATGGCTCCTGTTGTTGTTGTGGTAGTGTTTCGTGAAAACGATATACCGCGCTCCGCTTCTCCGATATATGTATGTACATACATATATAATATTAAGGATTCTACAACCGCCTACATTGGCATTTAATTGCATTAAATTTGATTTGAAATTTCTACTCCACTATGGGCTGAATGAAAAATACAAATTAATAAAATTAATAAGTCTAAAACAGAGAGAAATACATATTGTATTTAGTTTGTGTTTTCTCTATTATCTCTATAAAACTATAAAAAAAACTTAGAGCAAACATCACTTGTTTAACAAAAACTTTGCGTAGTACGTCATTTATTAAATTCGAAACGAAAACAAACGCACGTGGGCACGACGACATTGCTTACAGCTGTTTTATAACAGCTGATTTCTTATTATTAATCCTATTGTTATTCGCAACAATACATTTTAATATTATACTAAAACTATGCTTTTGGACCTTTTTAAAGTGAAAGAAACGATTTAAGCTGATCTTGGATTGCAAACGTTTGGTATGAAATTAAATTCCAAAGAGGCTTATTTAACAGTTATGAACTAAATTTAAATTGACACCTTTTTAACCAGGCAACTCTATCGGTGAATGGTGGCATCAAATTAGACAGCTTAAATCTATCGAACAAAGATGGCGGACTTCTTTTCTTACGCCACGTGTCAAAGGAATGTGATTTTGGTGTTTTAAAAATTTATTGTTTAATCTGTTTGCTGCGCTCAAGTCGTTTTACTCTGCTGGTTTGTTACTGTGTAATTATTTAACATATTCAACCAATTTAATTATGCGAAGCATGTTTTCGGATCGTTACAACAATAGGCGCCGCAATTTTTACGAGCGCTACGAAGGTAAGTTTTCCATAAATGTGGTATGTAGTATTCTATATACAAAATAGTCTGCACAGCAAAACAGTTCCTTGATATATCCTGCTTGTGTTTCTAGCTGCTAGAATTATCCATCCGAGTCTCCCGGAGTGCCAGCGTCCAGTGGAACCCACCGAAGTGAAGCATCCGAACAACCCCGTTAATCGTCGTCCCGTTTCGTATCGCCAAATGGCCAATCAGTCGCGGAGGCAGCTGGAGAACGACTCCTGGCTATCCAGTGATCGACTGCCCATGATGGTGCGCCATGAAATCGAGACCCGTAACAAAAAACAGTTGATGTCCAAATACAATGCGGAAACGGCTACCCATGTGTTCAGCCATAATGGCGGGCCACGACGTGGTCGTCCTCCATCTGCCGCCACTGCGGCCAGAATGGCATCTGAATTCGCCCGTCAAGTCGGTGGCATTTCTCAATCTCCGACCATCGAAGATGAAGGTAAGTCGGGGGAACAGTCGGTTATGCAGCCGAAATCCAAGAAGGCGAACAAGATGCCGGACAAGGTGGCGGACAAGTTGGCGACCAAGTCGGAACCGAAGTCGGAGGAGTCCAACGTGCCCGTTAAGATTAAAGTGGAGGGGGTCGAGCACAACGCTGAGGGGTCGCAGTCTGATTCGATGGTCAATACCAATCAGGGTTTTACCACAAATAGGAACTTTATTCCAATTTTGAGCTCTTTCCCTAACCCTTACCGTAACATGGATGTTACATGGACCGAACAATTTAATGCATTATCAAACCAATACTACAATCATATCATGAACTCCATCTCGTCTTTGAGCCAGATACAGCCGTTGAATTCAACACCATCAGCCAACCCGCCTATATTCGGTGCTAACCCAATGGTAATGGGCCGTCACCCACCATTTAGCGTCTTTTCGTGCCCGTTGGATTACTGCAAGGAAAATTTTGATTCGCGGTAAGTTTTTCAATTTTCAATATTAATATTCTTTTATATTTTCTTAAACTGCCCACACCTGGAGACATTTTCAAGGCTACTTAAGTAGCTGCCAATCCATCATTCCTACAGGTACATATGCTGTTTTACACAAAAGTTTAGTTTTGCTCATAGATCATAAGGAAGTACATATATGAGCATTCCCAATACGAACTTAAAATTTATTTATAATATTTTATTTTATTTGTAAGAGTCTCATTATTTTCGCTGATAATTTAATGAGTTAGATAAAAAAAGCCAAGAGTATTATTCAGATAGAAATTTTTCTGTTGTGAAAAATTAAAATTAAAGAGCACCACGTGCCCAATCAAGGTTTAAATTAGTCCCCTTTTAAAAAATGGTAAGCCACTCACTTATTAAAAAATAAAAAATAAGTACAATTGTTCTATGAATTCTTAACTTAACTAAGGAACTTTATTAGGAACAACGAAAAAATAAATGCTTAAATTTTCAATTTTAAACTTAATAACAAATGTTTGCGTATTAAAACTACGCTACCTTAATATATTTATGGTAGTGTATCCATTATAAGCATTAATAGCTGCGCCTTGGACTTCAGGCTTTTAAACCATGTTCCCTGAGACATGAAGGATTCGACCAATATTTCAGTATGATTTTTTTTCTTAATCATGTCACGTTGCTGTACAAAGCTTTCCACGTTCCGTTTTAATAATATTTTTAAGGTACTTTTACAATAATTCGAATTTTTTAAAAAATTGATAGTGGTGCTATTTTTTCGCCTTATTTTGGACCTTGCTGAACCAAAAAAATTATAAACAAGAGAGATGGCTATAGTCGAGTTCCCCGACAATCAGATACCCTTTACTCAGCTAGTAGAAATGCGAGAAATTTATTAGTTTTTGGACATATCGATAGATTATGGGGAATAAAATGAGAAAATTTTTAAAAATTGTTTAAAAGTGTGGGCGTGACTGTTCGGGGTGTGTAGGTGTAAAGATAGACATTTACAAGACTAATAGAACTATGAAAAAATATGAAAACATTTTTCAGAAGTGTGGGCGTATTAGCTTTAACCGGTTTGTGGGCGTGGCAACATTTGGAAACCAACTTGTGCTGCGACTATGTCTCCTTAAGCTGCATGCCTAATCTTAACATTTTAGCCATTATAGTTTCTAAGATCGAGACGTTCTGACAGACGGACGGACTGATGGATAGACAGGCGGAATATGGTCGGAAAGCTGTTACACAGTTTTCAACGAATCTAGTATATCCTTATACGAATATTATATAAATTCTTTTCAGATTCGGATGGGGAAATACCCAAATGATCAAAAATAAATGATACGCTATGGTGGTGCTATTGATTTTTTCGAAACTGTATATTTGGGTTCTGTACTGTATTTGGGTTCCGAAATATGTACGTTTCATTAATATCGCTCATTCTTCTATCTTTTCAGTCGGGCCATGTACAAGCACCAACGCGAGACTGGTCACCACAATTGGCCACACAACTGCAGCAAGTGTGGCCAGGTCTTTCGCACATCAGGCTTTATGCGCATGCACTCCGTGAATGCCTGTGCGCGAAACTTACACAAGTTTAAAATAACTAAGCCAAATGAATTGCAGCAACTTGGCAAAAAACCAAAGCCGGAATAAATCTGTTTGTATACAGCGAAGCCATAATTTAATTTATATGAAATAAAGAATGGCATAATGGTGAAAATATAGATTTTTGTTTTGTGTACTTTCGTATAGTTTGCGAACAAATTAAGCCCACATTGTGTCGTTAATACAATTATTTGTCAAGCAACAAGGATGAAAAACCCGCATGGAGGTCTGGATGTCCTCGTTGCTCCTGTGACAAGGACGAGCTGCCATTTGCCAGCTGCAAAGCACGTGAAACCCGTTTCCTCGGTTTATGAACTAAATTTAACTTGCCACCTTTTGGCGTCATGGGAATAATGCTTTCAAGCCCTTTCCAATGGTATACTTTTCACGATTTTGAATTAAAAAGTACGCCTCTAAATAAAAACTCAAAAACTCTCTCAAAAAAGTTCTAAGTACGGTCGCAAGGACGTGGGTGAGATTTCAAGGGTTGCACGAAAACATGTCCTCATTTGATGAGAAACATTTACGAATATCAATTGGCTTTGGGCCCTTGTAAACGTATATATAAAAAATGCATATAATCATAAAACCATTTAAAAAGGCTGTACCCGTATATTCCAGTTATTTTCAGCTCAAAGCTATGTAGCCGTCGAGAAGAAAGCCTCAAAAATCTCTAGTCTTTGTGTTTATCAGCTTAAGGATACCCACGTTTTGAATTTATACCTTGCAAAATGTTAATGACTAGTAGTCATTAATAATTTCCTGAGCCCTGACAGCGGTCATCCGAAATAAATCCCTACAGAGAAATGTTTTTCAGATTATCTGTGATCTGCCACCATTTTCATTATCCAAAAAAATCTATTATTTATGATTGCAGTCTGTGAAGGCTCCTTAATTCGAGAACGAATCAGGTGGATTCTAAGAGTAGACACCCCTTGTAGATTTCAAACTCTCTAATCTTCGTGTATAAAAATGGATCCCCTTAAATTGCTCGGATCAGTTCTTATTATACCAATCACTGCATACCAATGGATCTTATTGTAGAGTTAGTCGACTCAGTAAATGGAATAAATGTTCCATAAACCCAAGACCCTGATGTATTGTAGTAATAATTGAAGGCGCGAATCAAGAATATGTGGACGCTACCGACCTAGAGGATCCGGCTTATCGATTTTTAAGAAGATTTTTTAAACTATCTGTCGTCATCTACACCCAACAAAACCATTGGAACAGAATTAGCGTCTCTTGAGCGGAGCGCTTTTCCCTTATCAACCTAAAATGGACTCGAAACAAATTGAGCTCTTCTTGATGCAGTTCGAGGAGATGATATTTGAGGAGCTTAAATACTTGAAGTGCACTCTGGAGGATTTGAAGGATAAGGAACTGATCCACTCTAAGTATGGATTGAGTATGGATTGGAGTGATGATGACACTTCGGAAAGATTCTAAGAGACGAGGACTTCAATATCATGTAAAAATATTATAAGTTAAACAAAAGATTTGTATAGCATCAACTTAATTAATAAACTAAATTGAATTTCTTAAAAATCTTGAATTTTACTTCTACTTTACTGAAAGGGGTTAAGAGCATCAACATGATGATGAGCCAATAAAATGCTAGGGTTCACAGTTACATAGTTCATGAAAATGTTGTGCTTCTAATATCTTTAAATTTAATTTAGTATCGTTTTCCATTAAATTAAATTCAGTTTCTTGAATATTAAAATTAGTTCTTAAGTCAACATTATTGAGAAGCAGTTTCGTTTGATTAAATATATTACCGTGAATTTTATCCAAATAGTTCTACCGTGTTACTTTTTTGAAATATATTTGTCAGAGTTTCATTAGAGCTCAGATAAACGTATTCATTTTACCGATCTTAATCATCCGAAATTTGCAAAAATAACCTTTCAAGACCAAGTGACTCTCTGATGCGTCACTCCCACTGTTTAAACAAAGAAACTAGAATATTATTATTATTACAATATATTATTCTAGTGCAGATATGTTCTATAGTTATTATCACTATGCCATACTAAAATGTTATTTAAATATACTGATGAACTTCTAAATATTGAATGTAAGATAGTGTTTACTACACCAACAGCATTTCTTTCAATGACGCCTTTATTAATTGTACCCGGTACTCGTAGAGTAAAAGGGTATACTAGATTCGATGAAAAGTATGTAACAGGCATTCAGACTATATAAATATATAATATACAAAGTATGTATATTCTTGATCAGGATCAGTAGACGAGTCGATCCGTATGAAAGTCGATATCTCATAAACTATAAAAGCTAGAAAGTTGAGATTCAGCATTCTAGTTTATTGACCCATGTTGCCACGCCCACTCTAATGCCTACAAGCCGCACAAAACCACTCCCACACTTTTTAAAAATGTCTTGTCTTTCTCTTAGAGTTTAATGTGCGCTTTGGATATGAAACATATCGCAATGCATTTTTTACTTAGGTGCGCTTTGGTGACTATGATTTTTTCGTTATGTATTTAAAACTATTTCTAGTATTGTTTTTACCAGCTCATTATCACCATTGCTTGTAATTGCCTTCCGTAGTTTCTTGTTCATTATATTATATACAGTTTGTCAAGAAACTGTTTACACACCGTGAAATAAGTAGAATTTTTGACTTTAAAGGTCAAAATTAAGGGTTTTTTGCTTAATAAACGCAATTTTTTTATGAAATATAATTAAACAATATTTATTTTACTTATAAATTAAAAAACAAATTCAATATATCAAATATACAAGAAAATAAACAACAAATTTCAAGTTTACACACTTTTGAGAGTGTCAAGAAACTCTTTACACAAAACACTAAACCTAAGTTTAATCCTAAATTTTTTAATTATTTTGTTAATATTTGAAAAGTTTTAGTATTTAGTATGACCCCCATTGGCTTTGGCTACAAGTTGAAGCCTTTTTTTCATGGAATGTATGAGTTTTTTTAGGTCATATTCAAGCGGGATCTTTTCCCACTCTTCGACTATCGCAGCCATGAGTTGTTGTCGTGTTTTGGGGCCCCTTTTTCCAACCTTCTTCTTTAAGAAGGCCCACAAATTTTCAATGGGGTTTAGATCAGGACTCTGAGGCGGCGTATCGATCACCTTGCCACAGTTATAGAGTAGCCAGTTGCGTACATTGTACTCTTTATGTTTGGGATCATTGTCCTGATAAAACTTAAAATTTGGCTTGTTGTTGCTAAACAAACCAAATTTTTCTGCACTGGCCTTCAAATTTGTTTTTCAATTGTTTCTGAGATCGAGACGTTCTGACAGACGGACGGACTGATGGATAGACAGGCGGAATATGGTCGGAAAGCTGTTACACAGTTTTCAACGAATCTAGTATATCCTTATACGAATATTATGTAAATTCTTTTCAGATTCGGATGGGGAAATACCCAAATGATCAAAAATAAATGATACGCTATGGTGGTGCTATTGATTTTTTCGAAACTGTATATTTGGGTTCTGTACTGTATTTGGGTTCCGAAATATGTACGTTTCATTAATATCGCTCATTCTTCTATCTTTTCAGTCGGGCCATGTACAAGCACCAACGCGAGACTGGTCACCACAATTGGCCACACAACTGCAGCAAGTGTGGCCAGGTCTTTCGCACATCAGGCTTTATGCGCATGCACTCCGTGAATCCCTGTGAGCGAAACTTACACAAGTTTAAAATAACTAAGCCAAATGAATTGCAGCAACTTGGCAAAAAACCAAAGCCGGAATGAATCTGTTTGTATACAGCGAAGCATTAATTTAACATTAATTTACCATTAATTTAGCATTAATTTAGCATTAATTTACCTTTAATTTACCATTAATTTACTTAATACGAAATAAAGAATGTCATAATGGTAAAAATCTAGATTTTTGTTTTGTGTACTTTTGTGCGAAATAGTTTGCGAACAAATTAAATCCACTTTGCAGTGATTTGTGTCGCTAACACAATTATTTGTCAAGCTACAAGGATGAAGGAGCCGCATGGAGGTCTGGATGTCCTGGTGGCTCCTGTAACAAGGACGAGCTGCCATTTGCCAGCTGCGAAGCACGTGAAACCAGTTTCCTCAGTTTCTTTAAAAATGTATAGAATGGGCGGAAATTGTGTGTGTGCGTCCTCTGTAGGAATTCAAGCTGCTGGCATTCAGCAGGCTGTTTCGCCATCCGTTTAAAGGATTCGACTATTTAGTTCCTTCTCTGAAGGAATTTTGAGTATTTCCCTTTGCGAAAAATCTGAGACCTTGCTACCTTGAAGCTTAAAGTAGTACTCAAAGTCGTCGCTTAATAAAAAAAAGGAGCATCTACATATCGAGGTAGTAGTCAAGTATATTAACTGGAACCAGCCTCAAACCTAAAGAAATGAGTACAAATATAACTTGGTTTCCCACTTTGTTCATTTGGGGCATAGTAAAATCATGGAGAAACGTTAAAGTTGCCAACCGCAGACTCAAACTCAGGTTTTAAGGCAAGCAAATTATAATTAAAAACCTTCATAAGTGGATTATTTTACGTTTGCCTAGTACTAGTATGGTGTATAAACAATTTAGTATTAAAAAGAGATAAGACATTTTGTGGAACATAATTTCCAATTTTAAATAGGCGAGTACAATTAACAATAATTTCAAATTGAAGGATATTCCGAACTACAGTGATTAGTACAGTCCATCGCTTTTTTAAATTCATATTTGCCTCATATTCGTTTCCTCAAACTAATGTATTCATGATTGATCTATGATCGCATACTAACCTGGCTGCAACAGGTGTGATGAGCCACAGGTAACCCCCGTTGACGGTGGTCATGTTGCTGATGCCTCCCTGCGGATCGGTAGCACCAGCACCGCCGCTGGCCAGGCGCTCTTGCTGCTGCTGCCGCTGGACATGTTGCTGCTGCGTCTGTTGATGTTGCTGCGTCTGCTGCACCTCTATGGCTGGCTGGTGGCGACTCAAATGAGGGACCAGTCGCTGCTGCTGCTGCTGCTGCTGCTGCTGCTGCTGTCGTCGGTTGTTGCTGATGCTGTTGTGATTGCTTCTGCTGTTGCTGCTGTGATTACCGATGTTGTTCAACTGAAGATCACTAAAGCTGCCGGCCAGGGAACTAAATCCCGTGGCCGGAATGCTGCCAGAGATCGTGTTGATTACACCGGCTTGCTGATGCTGCTGCGGCGCGAGTCGCTGGCCCCGCGGCAATGTTGCATAGGGCGAGTGTTGCTGGTGGTGGTGCTGCTGCTGGTGGTGCAGCAACTGTTGCTGCTGGTGCTGCGCCTGCTGCGATGGGTGGCTGTGCTCGATGGATGCACTAGTGGTCAGCTGGTGTATGGCAATCGGCGGCCTTTCGGTGGTGTTGCAGATTACATTCGCTGGTCGAATGTTATTGTACGGATTCTCGCTGTTGATGCTGTGCGTGGAGGCCACGCGAAACACATTGGGCACCGAAGGATAATCCCTCATTTTATATTCCACTAGCTGCACTGAGCCAGAACGAACAAAAAAAAAAAAAAACAAAACAAAACTAAAATAAATCCAACACTTTGAAAGCGCGCCAAAAGTTGGTTTGTTTTCGAATTTCTGGCTGGGCACGTCCGTTGCGCTGGAGAACTTTCACTCGACTAAGGGAAGCTGTGGTCCTGGCCAAAGGACTCGACTCGGCCATGTAAAACGAACCGAAACGAATAACTTCGGCTGCTGCGGATGATGATTTTGCTGCCTCTGCTGCTGCTGCTGCTGCTGCTCACTGGCGATTATAAAACACAGGAGCCATATTTTATCTACGCTTTTGATGGTCTCCATCCAGCAGCAATCCACGCCTGATACCCATCACCAATCCTATGATTCGCCGCTTCCTTGGCAGACCTAAATATAGCGGCTATGACCAATGGAAAATTAACTTTTACATTTGCACAGCTGGAAAATCCCAGGTATCAGGCGTTTCAGCTGCGGCCTGTAGAGTTCGTATCAATTATTCTGAATACGAAAATTACACACATTATGTGGCCAACAGGCGTGCACTGAAAGAAAAGCCTTGATTTCTATAACTGTGCATAAGATTATGAATAAAATTCATAAAAATCAATTGGGTTTTTTTTATAACTAATACAAATTCAAAAGAGTAATTCCTTATCGTAAGCGTTACGCACGGAGTCGTCGAGGATCGTTTCGTCAGTTAACCGCGCATTTTGAATACAAATTCTTTAGGTTTTAAAGTTTACGAGTTCTCAACGTTCATTTATAGGGCCGAAAGCGCTTCTTCTACATGTTTTCTAACTGTAATTAAGTAGTATTATATTTTCCATTTGATTGTACATAGGTCATTGTTCGCTGTGCAGTCCAACGGCAACCAGGAGTAGTAATAACAACAACCAGCAGACGTTTGCAACTTCCGTTGTAAGCTAAAAGTGACTTCCGGTCGCTTGGGGATCCCCACTATCTGTCTGTGCGCGTGCAAGTGTATGTGTATGTGTATGTGTATGCGCTTGTGTGTGTGTGTGTGTGTGTGTGTGTGGATATGGGATATAGTTTGCCGAGTTGTTGTTGCACTCGCCTGCAAATCTAAGCATTTATTGCAACCCCGGCTTCTTTGGCTGCAACTCTCGTTTATTTAATTGAATTCCCACATGCGATTGAGGTAAGTTCGTGCCATGATTGTGCCCCATTAAAAGGGTAGGGCCAACAATGGTCCGCCCACACTACGCCAACCGAAATACCAAGCCACCCACCCCCCCCCCCTCCCAAAAATCCAGCCCACGTTCACACTCGTTTTTGCTCTAAAGCACCTTGTTAAGTGCACCTTGTGAAAGTGTGGAATTGCTGAGTGCAGGCCCAGGAATGGTGCAGAACAAAACCCAAAGATTAAGCTGCCAAATCCACACTGGAAGAAAAAAGGGTCGCTTTTGTTTGTGCTCACACAGTGGCACGAATGGTAATATTCGTGTATTGCTGGTTAATAAACATATAACAAAATTATCAATTGCAAATCGTATGTTTTTTCTAAAAATCTAGTTTAACAGCTTTAATAAGCATTTGTAGAATTGTAGAATCTTCTTCTGTGCACTTCCTCATCACTGCTCTTTCTTCAGCAGTCCTTAGCGAAACCTTAGTGCATATGCAAGGATATGGAAAGGGTATTTCATCAAAATTGAATTGGACTGTAGTGAAGAGTATGCATGTGGGAGCAGCATGTAATCCGGCAAATGGAAAACAAAAGCCGACGATTATTGCCGGAGTGCTTATCCTGATCAAAAAGCGCAAAAGCCAAGGACAAAGGCAATTAAGCCAACTGGCAGGAGGTGTTTGATGTGAATAGAGATTGAAGAGACAAGAGCGCCAAAAGAGAATTCAACTGGTAATGCAAAAAACAAACGCAAAAAACCTTTAATTAAATATACTAGTATTGGCCGTGAGTAAATAGCCTCAAGTATTTGCTCACCATTTTTGTTTGGCTAGCAAACAAATTAATTAAAATCTTAATTAAATCTCATTCTGGCAGCAAACAAGGATGTGCTAGCTATTTTGATGCCAACAAGTTGCTGGACGCGCCTTTAATTTGCCATCGAATTAAGCCCTCGACCCTCTCTATTTCAGCATTTAAATACATAGAGTAACTTTTTTGCAACTTTCGCAAAAGTTTTCATCTAAATGCGCTGCAAATGCTGGCAACACTTTTCTCGTCTCTCGTTTTCTTTATTTACTCATTTTTTTGTTTTTTTTTTTTTGCTTTTTTTTAACAAGAGAGGACTAACAAAATGTTTGCATTTTTGTTTGTGTTGTGCCTTTTGGCAGTTTGCTTTGTCTTTTTTTTCTCTTTTATTTATTTTGTTGCATTAATTTGTTGTTATTTTGTTGCTGTTGCAACTGTCAAATGTTTGCCAATGCACACAGACACAGACGCGTCCACGTTGCTAGTCCTGCTTGGAGTTATGCAAATGCTCGAGAGTATGTGAGTGTGTGTTTTCGAGAGTGCTAATGTGTGCGTGGGTGGCTAATTTAATTCATTTTTATGCATTCATATTGCCGCTGTCTTTCTTAATTTTTTCAGCACTTTTTTCAGCAATTTTTCCCATGTCTAGAGAAAACAAGAAATGCTCGAGAAGGATCTTTTTTTGTTGGGATGTCCTTCATAAGCTGGGTTACATAAATAAATTGAATAACTTAGGGACAAATACAATTTGTACACACTTACAAAAAGAACACACATAACACCATAAGAATTTGCATCCTTTCGTGCGTCAGTAATTTTTAAATTCTTTCCCTTAAACATCAAGAAAATCAAAAATTATAAAACTGGAAAAAACAAGTGTTTTCAAACCTCGCATCAAGCAAATGCAGCACTTACAACATTGCAAAATCGCCAAAAACTCTAAAAAAAATGTGAAAACATTTTTAATGTTTTTACTTGCAACACGGCTTGGATCACAGCTGTTGTTGCTATTGTGACAGCCTCGTGTTGGCCGTTGCAAGCAAGGCGAGCAAGGCTCGGTTTCTTACCACCGCGGTGCACCGCTTGCTGCGGCCATCTTTTGTCATGCGGACCATAGACTACTTGTTTGCCAATGTAGTCCTTCAAATCCTATTTGGCCAACAGCAAGAGCATCTGGCAAGGCCAATGCGAAACTTTGGCCACCACCACAGCATTCACTTTCGCAACAGGATGGATGGCTTCTGGTGCTGCTGATGCTCGAAAGTCGGACATTTTCCCGACGCTGTGTCAGCTTCGATTTGGCGCGGGATTAGTGGTGCTAGCAGTGGCAATACCATTTCCGATATATTGATTAGATGCACAGGACCCAACGAGTCGGATATCCAGCACAGTGACACACATCGACCGCAGGGACAGATTTGTTGCTGTTCTGCTGACTGATTAGCGCCTTTGCCAAGTTGCTGTTGTCGCCGGTTGCTGCTGGCTGCTGGCTGGTGATGTTGCTGTGAAAATTGATGAGCAATTAAGGTTATTGACCAATCGCTCGGCGAAGGGTTGCTGGCTGCCCAGGGGTCGGGCGCAACGCTTCGCTGCCTCGCCGACTGACCCAATCACACATATACGAGTGCATATGGGATGTACACTGTACACTGAGAGCAAAGTCATCTTCAAACTGAGAATGGTTCGATCTTGATCTGAGTATATTGAGCATGATTTGATCTTGGGACTAGGTTTTGAGATCGAAACTCTCAAATTGAAATCGTTGAGAATGGTTTTTCTCGGTGTGTAATTATTCTAGTACACAAAAAAAACTATTAAAAGTGTGTAAATGGGATCGAGCGCTTAGAGTTTAACAAAAGGGCTGAACAAATCAGAACATCAAAAAATTTCGCTTTAATTAAGCTATCTCTTATCTGTATAAGGGTATACAAACACCTGTAAGTTAAAACGCGTTTTTGAAAGCCATATAGCATAATGGCCTGTATTAAAAACAAAAGAAAAACGCAAGTTTCGCACAGTGGAAATATGGTCGCAAAACCATCGAAGCGACAACAATGCCGACAGCCAGCCGAGGAGCAGCCATAACCAGAACACTTGCTCATCCTGCGCCGGATGGGAAGCGTCAAACGGAAACGGAAGCAATTGACTGAGTGACAGGTTCTCCGACCCCGTCCACCGAGCACCGAACCAACCCCCCCCCCCCTCCACACTGCCACTGAAATGACTAGCAACACGCTGATTAACATTAACTGATTTAAGGTGAACGACTAACCTAAATCCGCGGCAACTCCGTTGGCAACAGAGCCGCAACTTTAGGCGCAAGTGGAGCGGAAGGAGAATGTGGCCAACAAACGAAATGAGCAAAGAGCCTGCAATTTATTTAGCACATACACCCAGTAGTTTCCCTTCCCCAACACCAATCCGTCAGCCACATCCGCGCTTAAATCCTGGTTCATAAATTAAGTCTACAAAATTGAGCATTTAATTGTCGGCGCACAACCCAATGAAAAGGACTCTCTGTGGTCGCCACAAGGGAAGCGCTTTATTTGATTTGCCTTTGGGCGGGAATATGAAAAAAATGCAATTTCATTGCAAATAATAACAGGTGGAAGAATGAGTCAATATTTTCCCGACTTCACGACCACATCATTCCCATTAAGGCCACAGCATACGCGTTGTGTGTACAGTACAGTTTGACTGTAATGGAAATTCATTCTCGTTTTTATTGGCTCATTTAAATTTCATTCATTTTTATTATATCCACCAATGACTCAGTTAAGATTCATTGATTTTGTTTTCTGTTTGTCGCTGGGATATTGAGTTATTATTTATGTACTGAACTGTACTGTACTGCTTGCACACCCCAAAACACGTGACCAGGCGACGAGCTAAAAATAAAGCAAGGACCTGTTAAAAAGGGATTAAGTCCACCTGTTTGTGTTCCAAAGACACACATACGCGCACGCAGGACTTTTCAGGACGCTTTGAAGTTCGCTTAGTTACTGAATGAATGAATACCTGCAGTACTAGAGGTGGCGATTGACCATCGAACTAGTTACGTAGCTACTTCCACATGGTCCCCATATCCCCGATCCCCCATGTGGTTTGTCCTGTGGTAAAGGAAGATGGCAACAGACACGCAAATATGCTGAAATAATGAACTCCATAGCTGCAGAAGAAATGATTAAAGCTTAAAAACTTACATTGTGAAAGCAAGAACAAAAAGAAACCATCAGGATGCAAGTCTTTCACAAACACCGAGCGACTTGAAAGCGAAATTTTCGAGCAGTGTAATTGTGCACTAACTGACTAGTTAAACCAATTTTAATTTTCAGACGATGAATGGAGAAGTAGCAAGAAGTACCGAATTCAATTTTTATGGACAAATATGCATTTGAACACCAATGGGAAAGTATTATAATTTAGTTTGAATGATAAGGAATATTTTAACGCAGTATGTAAATGTGTGTTATTAATATCAGGTGCTTAGCTAGTGCGAATGCGATCGCAAAATTAATCATTTTTAGGGCGTTCGAGTGGGCGTAGCAAAATGTTTTTGGGTAAATCGATAGAAATTTACAAGACTAATAAAATTATGAAAAAAAATATCAAAATATTTTTCAAAAGTGTGTGCGATTTTGTGCTTGGTGTGGCAAAATTTATATTTATAAGAATATATATCCTTTACATGGTCGTTCTCTCTGTTCCATACTCGTCAATGAATCTTGCATACCCTTTTAGTTTACGAGTAACGGGTATAATAATCAAGGACCACAATAAAAAATAGAACCAAGCATAGGCTACCTCCCCTTAAAAGGAGGCGATTCACATACTCAGCACTGCCCGAGCAAATAAGGATATGCAGATACGCTATTCTAACAATCCACATTCGCTCATTGTATACAATCAATATCCCAAGCGGGCGATCTCGATCGCGAAATAATATAAACAAAATAGCAGTACAAGTAAGATTTTTGTCATATTTCGGAATTACTTAAAATATTTCCAAAAATCGCGTCATTTTAGAACAAAAAATGTTGTATATTCGGTTAACTCTACACTTAACTGTAATAAACTACTAACTAATTAACTACCGTGATTATAAGCAGCTCCCTGGCTATTCATTGACACTACCCAGGACTCCGTTTCGTTCATCAGTTTAGTTTACCTTCATCATCGCTCGGCTGGCTTATGTACATATATAGGCCTCCCTTAACCGTTTTTGGAGTGCCGGTCGTGTTCTTCATCCAAATCCGAACTTGGAAGCCAAGACAAACGGAAGATAAGAGTGCTTATCTACACTCCGTTCAGCGCAACAGTCTTAAGAAGCCTTTGTTGTTTATTAAGCCTCATCATGCCACACCCGCCAGACATTTGGAGGAAGCAACCTCCGGACGTTGTGTTTCTAGTAGCGGCTAGAACAGATGAAGAATCGCTAGCAAACAGTTCACCTTTCATAATCAGAAAAACAATCGACTTCACAGTCCAAGCAGAGACTGAAAACTCAAAAAAAAAAAAAAAAAAAAAAAACAAAAGATAGAAAACTTAAAAACTGTAAAAGGGGTTATTTATTCGAATCGACGAAAAAGATATATTAGAAAATCTCAGATCATAAAAAGTAGAAGATGTTGAAAAAAATCATAAATTAAATCTCAGCACATAAACTGAAGCCGGCCTGAAAAAAATCACTTTCAAACTCATAAACCTCCCAGAATTCTTATTTATAGGATCCTATATATAGAATATATATGGGAGTATAAACTGTAACGAAAAAACTGCCCAGTTCTTGTTGTGGAAATAAATTTTGCCCAAGAAGCATGCTACATATTTTACGAAATAACGTATACGTATTTCAGCCCAAAAGCCACCTACGCTGACGATACTGCTGTGCTCACGAAAAGTAAAAGTATCCTGGCTGCCACTTCTGGTCTACAGGAATACCTGGATGCATTCCAGCAATGGGCTGAGAACTGGAATGTGCGCATCAACGCCGAGAAGTGTGCCAATGTGACGTTCGCCAACCGAACAGGTAGCTGTCCGGGTGTCAGTCTGAATGGGAGACTGATCAGACACCATCAGGCTTATAAATACCTTGGTATTACCCTCGATAGGAAGCTCACCTTCAGCAGGCACATCACAAATATTCAGCAAGCGTTCAGGACCAAGGTTGCTCGGATGTCTTGGCTCATTGCACCACGCAACAAACTGTCGCTTGGCTGCAAGGTCAATATTTACAAGTCCATATTGGCCCCCTGCCTGTTCTACGGCCTGCAGGTATACGGCATTGCTGCGAAGAGTCACCTTAATAAGATCCGGATCTTACAGGCGAAGACCTTAAGAAGAATTTCGGGGGCTCCTTGGTATATGAGAACAAGAGACATCGAACGCGACCTCAAGGTGCCCAAATTAGGAGACAAGCTCCAGAACATCGCCCAAAAATATATGGAAAGGCTTAATGTACACCCCAACAGCCTAGCAAGGAAGCTAGGAACTGCAGCTGTGGTCAATGCTGACCCTCGGACTAGAGTCAAAAGAAGACTCAAGCGACACCACCCTCATGACCTCCCTAACCTGGTTTTGACCTAGAAAGTCTTAGTTTTAAAATTCATTAGAATAATCAAATAAATAATAATTACTATGTTATATCAACTATTATAATTCTCCCTATCATTTTTAGGATTAAAAATCTGTTAGTCTTAAGTAACCAAGACACATTGTAAAATAAAATAATTTAAGCAGATCAAATTAAGTTGCCGCATGGGTAACAGTGCGTTGATCAAATAATAAAAACATCATCGTAAATTAAAAAAAAAAAAAAAAAAAAAAAAAAAGCCCAAAAGCAGTAAGCATTTTTTTTCGCCAACCGAGCATTAATGTGCGTGTATAAAATTCGAGAACTGCACTTTATGCATTGTGGCCCGAAATTTGGGACAAATATACTAGATAGCTCATAGCTGCACCAGGGAAGATCTGAAAGCTCGTGTCCTGATTAGGAAACGAGTAGCTTAGCTGTTGTGTTAGCAAGTAGTAGATAAATTTCTTTTTCAACTGAGATCCGGTGCAGTGCACCTCTAAGTGAAAAGCTGCCTGTGTTCTGAGTACAATGCGTAACCCATTTGTTGCCCAGGTCACGGAAACAAGTGCCAGCGAAGTCGGCCAGTACTCAAGTGAATGAGGTTATATCTAGGAGATCCCCTATGTTTTCATCAAATACACTAATTTGGGTCCCGAGGAGCACCCCCAAAGCGGGTCGTGACGTCCTAAGAAGCGAACAAAAGAATGTTATATAATTCTAGTGCAGTTAAATCGGCCCCCAGTGCGGCTGCGCAAATTTCTTCAGTGGCCTGCTATGCAGTTGAGGAGCGTTTTCTTGGATTTGGCAGTGATTGGTGGCGAATTGAGCATTGCAAAAAATTAAGTTAATTAACTATCACAACTTAAGATTTAACTTTAATTATTGAGATTTATGAATTAGCATGACGTAAAGTCGATTCACAATCCCGAAAATATGCAGCGTGCCCCAGCTGCTCAGATCTTCTCAAAGTGGACAAACTTATGCGTTGCACAATACATTTTCCTGTCAAACAAGGAAGTCTAGGCAATAAAGACCTTGCAGATGGTGGATAATAGGACAGTGTGGTCCATCTACAACAAACGCCATCATTATGGCTCATTCGAAACGAACACAAAAATCCTACCGTTAAACACATCCAACAAAACCAAAAGGATACTTGAGAGCAAACTTGACCAAAACCAGATTTTAACCAGATCAAAACTAAAATCACTCTCATCTCCTAATCCTACAAGTCTTATTTAAAAAATACTTCAAACTCCTAAAACTTCTATAATAGCCCTGAAACTACTAACATGGATCATGAATGGATACCAGAACAACTACAACGAATTACTAATCCTAATAAAACGATACAACCGAAAAATCATCTGTCATCAAGAAACGCACATCTCTTACACACAAAAAGTACCGATCCCAGTTAACTTTGTATGGCACCACGCAATCTCGCTCTGTAATTCCGAGAGTCTCCTCAAATTCACTTCCAAAATCTTCCCATAATCGAAAGCAAAAGAAATTTGAAGTAATATAAGAAAGCTCTGTGGACTAAACAAGACCACAATATTACATGGAATCACAGACATCAGCAACGCCAACCTTCTTACTTTCCCGAAAGAAAAAGCCAAGGCATTTGCCGCCTTACGCTCAGAAGATACTCAATTCTCCTCGTCATTTATCGAAGAGAAAAGAAAACTAAATACACTGCACTACTGGAACACCCTACACACAACTGCTGCATCTATGGAACAAGACATAAGCCTCATTGAACTAGCAAACGTCCTATATAGACTTAAAAGCCAAACACCAGGCCACGACAGGATCAACCAACCAATGTTGCAACACGTCGCCATATCGATAAAAACAGAATTATACCATTTTTTAATAGCATTCTGAAATCAGAAATGAGAAAACCCTCTGCTTATCCAGCGGGAGATACAATAGCCACTTACACACTATGGTACAAATAATAAAGCGTCTGTGCATATCCAAAATAAACTTACCCATATATGTACCTAGATGCAAATATTGAAACCATAGGATAACAATAAACAATTTTTACAAATCAAGAACAAATATGCACTACTCTACACAGACGGATCTCGGAACAAGGACATAGTGGGCCCTACAATAACTACAGAGGACGACACACTGCGACAAGCAGTGCTTCCAAGCCAAACAGGCAACAACTCTCCCCTTGATAACTATCTCAAACTTCAACCGCACTGATATAAACAAATATATATCAACGACAAAACCAATTACATGAGAAGTGCATCTCCCTGGTACCAATCGATATCACCAACAAACGAGAACATGACCGATTATACCAAGCACTTGAAGCACCTGAGTTATACCAAGAAGAGATCTCTCAAATATTATAAGACTACGTCTAGGACACTCCATACTGTCCCATGAGCGCGACAATTCCCCAAATCCTAGACGATTGCATCGCCCTCCAATCACATAGATCCAGCAACTCGAATTCAAAACTTAAAAGCCCTCACACCTGAATATCTCCAACATCTACTTCAATTTCTGGAAAAAAAACCAACATAATCCATCTAAACATGTAAACACTCTTTCGTAAGACTAACCAATGTAAATCAATGTATTTATATTGTAAATACTTGTAAATAATTGTAATTGTAATTGTTGTAACCTAATACTTAAGTACTAGATATTAAGGAACTCCGGCTGAAAGCCCCAGCAGCTATTGCTGATAACTATTGTAGCATAAGTTTAAAACCTTTGTCTACAATGTACAAATAAAAGAAATAAAAAAATATTGCAAATTTTTTGCCATACATTTGTTGGCAAATCGATATAGGAAAAAAGTATTTTTGTACTTAACGCAAACCTAACAATAATCCTAATATGATAATCCATTTTGGTAGTTCATCGGTAAATGATGATTTGATTTTTTTGCATATCCCTCTGGCTCCCTTAAATATATGCAACAGCTTTCAACGCGCTCTGCAATGGACTGCTTGGCGCACTGCTTGACAACTGCTTGACTGAGCGACATATGTAATTTAAGTGTGAGACAACAAAAATCCATGGGAAAATAACTTTTCCCCGCACACAAGTTCGCATTCCGAAGGTTGGCAAAGCTGGACAAAGTTTTTAGGGGTCAAAAGGTGGACCACACAATTTGAATACACGTACATATAAATAAAGTGATGAGCCCTGAAAGTCACTGAAAATAATATTTGATACAATGGTGATTTCCAAAAACGGATATGTTTGATAAAACCAACAGCTCGCCTGTTATAAATGTAAAAGAAAGTATTGTAAGTAAGTAAGAATACTTGATATTTGTATTTAATTTTTCTTCAGTGTATAACTTAAACAACCCGTTGGCATCACAGACAGAAGAGAAAACCGCATCAAATATTAAAAATGTCGTTTGGCCAACTTTGCAAGAGTTTTGGCCTGGCCCGCGGCAAGCGAATAGGAATGCTGGACATTGTCCTCGCTGGTGGTCAGAAGTTGGATCCGGATCTGTGGCCACTTGCATGCATTAATTGCAGTCCCCTCATCTCTCCCATTTGTTTGCACCCAAGTCTAAAACTAAATATCCCCGAATCCTCAACCACACACTGTCTGTTTGTTGTCGAGAAAACCTTGGTGGCCCTAATGGTCGACAAATTCAGGACGAAGAGCATTATTTGGCTAACCTTTTTTTTTCGATTTGAAGGTCTAATAGCGAGATTTAAAAGTTACGCTTTGTTCGAGTCATTTTACTATTAGATACTCGTTTTCTAACGAAAGGATGGGATGTATAACATCACACAAATAGAGAACCCTATGGTCCAGACTACTAGATACCCCTTCCTTGGCAACAACATATTTGTACAGGAATATTTGTATGAGTATTATTGATTACTATTAACAATTAAACGTATTATTGATGTTATTGATTGATTTTAAATTTTTGGGACACATAATACATAAATGGAATTTTTCATTAACTTACCTTATTTTCCGAAATAAATCCGTCAATGAATCAACGCATTTTTGCACAATGTCAATAATATTACTAATATGTTAAATTTGTTTTTATACCATTTCCATTTTACTTTATTTTTAATTATGCTCAAAGGTACGAAATACATTGAACTATTTGTTTTGGTTTGGTTTAGTTCGGTTCGGTTTGGTTGTAGTTCTGTGTACGATCTATGTCGATCTGGGGATCTGTTGTTTCTAATCATTAACTAACATGAGACAAACGTTGGGATCGATACAATACAATGCGCTTTAATTTAGGGGAAAATACTGTGGGTGTGAAACCAAATTCCTGCTCTATTTATAAAAAATAAATGGCTTAAATACGACGAGAATAGAAGATTGAAACCTCCATGAGCGGGGGTTAGGTTTTCTTAAGTTGGTTTCTTCGTTTTTATTTCTCGGATACGTCCAGTTTTTTAATATTTTGGATATACTATGGTTTTTGTAGGCGTTTCGTACTTATGCTGGTTGGGTTGCGTTATTGTTATACCTAGCTAATGTTCATCGTTTAACAAAATTAACCTTTGGGCTTTTCGATAATATTTAACTTTTTTGATTGATGCACATGCATGAATTCAGGCACATAGATACAAAAGCAACAAGGACTATCAAAGGTCTATGGGTAAACTAACTGAACACTTCATTCGACTAACCAGCATTTCGGTTGCGAACCCTTTCACAGGAAGTTGATGATTGAGGTGACAATTTAGGCGGGAACTGTATGTAAAGTTATAGTGATTGCTATAGGTATTGAAAGGTTTAATCAACGATGGAATGTTCTCTAACTTTGCATCTAGCGGGGAGCCACAAACATATTTTTTCGTTAACTTCCCATACATATACATATGTATAGTCATGTACATATCGTCTATTTATATTCTGCATATTTCACACATAATGCTTATGGGCTTTCTCCGATTTCATTCGGCTATAATCTCTTAAATGTAGGGTAATAAAAAAATACATCTTTCTCCATTTAATAATTAAACATCTCATTCAGTTGTTTTGCCTTCTTATTCTCGTTTTGGTTTGTCATTCGTCTAATCCGTAGTTTTAGCGTAATACAATTTGCAACTATTCTAGTTTTAATTAATGTATAATTTTCTGTATACATATACATATACATATATGTACATATGTATGTATATTTCCATTCTCTTTCTTAGGCGTATTCTTCTCGAGTGACCCTAATAAATCCAATTCAGAAACGATTTTTTCATTTGGCTACTCATTTAAAAATATAAAATTAATACAATTTCCGTATGCCGAATAATATACTTAAGAACAATTTTGGCTTTAATATTATCGTGTGACGTTCTTATTCTTATTTCATTGTCACAAACCGAATTTAAGGACAGCAAAATCTTAAGTAATGCCCGAGTCTATAATAGAAGAATACCCATAGCCAAATTGTTATTACTTTCATATAGTATAAATATGTATGTATAAATAATTTTGTATACCGACTCATGGCACTCAGGTTCCGCAGTTCCTTTCTGTCGGATTTCCTCAGCTTTCGTTCCTCAGTATTGCCTAAAATATACATCTAATAATACTCAAAAACACAAGTCTAAACATTTCATCTGGATCCCTTTCAAACGGCCGTTTCGTGATCCGTTTCATCGATCCTTCCAAGGCGCCAAGAATTCGGATCTCCAGCTAAAAGGTGCAGATAAAAAAAAAAAGAGGGAAGAAAAAAAAAAGAGACGATATTTACATATATTTTTGAAGTCTTTGGATGATCAAAGGATGAAGAGGCGGAGACTAAATTTCCCATATTTGGGAAACACTTTACAAATACATTTTGCTTACCCAAAGGCAATGGAAATAACAATTGAAAAACTTTTGCATGCACAATCTAAAAGCAGGCACACGAACGGTCACACTACATAAATGAGAACATCAACTGAGAGAGATAGTTGTATACACAGAGAAAGAGACGGGGACACACACAGGCTAGCACATACATACACAGTGGGCTGCTGTTGTTCTTGTTTCTAGATATTAGGGTCTACATCTTAGACCCTTGCAGAGGGAACGATGTTTTTATTTCGTATGTAGTTGAAAGTGCAATCGGACTTTTATAAAAAAAAAAAATCTCTCAGTTTTAAGTTTGTCTATGGGGTTCTATCTTTAATTGTCTAGAAGAATGCAATAATGCAGTTTTTGACTTTGCCAGCTTTGAGGTACATCATTTGGTGATTTATAGTTCAGTGATTCGCTATTTAGGCATTTTTTTTTTTTTCAATGATCAGGCAATATTCGGACTACAAAATCATTAGCCATCGGTCTGCAAGGGCATTTGTGGTTTCGGTGACCGAAACTTAAGATCCATTTCCCTGTAGGACGTTAGACTTACCGCAATCGTAATACTTCGATATCCTAGGCAGGGCTGTTTCATGGTGGTTGTTGGATTTGATTGGTGGTGTTGTTGTTGTAGTTTTGTTGTAGTTGATTAACGTTTATGATGGAGTTTTGGTTTGAAACGTTTACGTTAGACATACAACAAAATTATAGTCACCGAAAAAATAGAAAATCAAATACATAAATTTCATCACAAATCAAACATAGATATAAACTTGTTCTTGATCGTGGAAAATCAGTAGAAAAACGTGGTTAGCATATAGGGGTGAGAAAATCGATTACATGAATAAATGTAACACAGAAACAACTTTGATTGTGATACATCTATCCCTAACGTGATTAAATATTGATCTAGTAAGTATACATATATATAATAATATTTCTAAAGCAGATGTAACGCCTGCCATCTAATTGGTATCGAATGTCATTTTTAGACGCTCTAATCAAATTGCTAGTATTTTTAGATTCCCACTTTAAGTCAATCGCTGGTGATGATAAACAAAACTCTAAAGCCCTACGAATGTATATTTAAGAGTGTTTCCTCTAAACAAAAAAAATGTTATAGGAGTTAAAAACTCCAAAATCTTTGTATCGAAACATTTACCCAGTAGTATGAGAAAAAAGCTAGGGTATCCCTATTCAGTTACATATTCCCATGAGCTGCAATTCAAAACGCCAGTAAACAACAGGTATTGCAAATGGGCGGAAGTGATCGGGCAGGGGCGTTGCCGGGCGGAGGGGCGTGGCATATGCGTACTGTCGTCGGCTGCACTTTGTGTTTAGTGAGTTTATGGCCATGCATGCTGCAATTTTGGTTTTCCGTATTTAATGATTGCTTGCAAAGCCGATCGGATCGATGAATGTGCACGCCCTGCACAAGCCCATAGTCCATATACAAATTGAATCGATCGCAATCAGCACGCGGCGATAGCGACAACAGCCAAATTGTTTAATTAAATAACAAATATTGTTTTGTTTTCCTCGTGGCGGCAGGCCAAATAATGCGAATTAAAATAAAAAACATATAAATGCCTTTAATGATGTCAATGATGGCTGAGCGCGTGCCTATGCCCCTTAAATCGAAACTCGCCAGTGGATCGACTATTGGATTAATCTGCAGTACTTCATCTTGATTATGTGTGTTTTTTTTTTGTTTTATTAGCTTTCGGTTTTTGGCTTGTTTACATTCACATTGATTCCACTACGTTTATTACACTTTCTTGGGGGAGTATTAGTGGAGATTAGGGGACGGGGGTGTGGTTCTCGGATTTGAGGGCACTCGGGATTATGTACAGCAAATATATATATATAGCGTATGTACAACAACTTAGGCTATGTATTGCTTAACATTATCAAATATTATTCGATATTAATTCTAATTAGTTTTCACGCTTTCTTCAAGCTCAATTTGTATGCAAATCAATCAACGAATCAACGCAAAATACGTATGCATATAGAAATACAAATAAAATAATAATGTGTTAATGGAAGATTTAGAGACTTGATTGATGTGCCAGCACAGTAAATTTCCAGTAAATGCCAAGCGGTAAGAAATAAGAATTTAATCAAATAAAGCGTTGAAAACTCCTGGCCCAGCGGAAAAGTTCATTAATTACCTATCACCTGTCACTAGACTGATCGATCTTGAGATCTAGAATCGGTAATTGAAGCTGAAGAGCTGTAATCAAACCAGTTTCAATGCTAGTCATTATACTTATAATAGGTTCTTGGAAAATAGTCTGCGTCTACAAAGGTTTCCTTTATTACACGAGTGTAATAATCGTTTATATTGTAGAAGATCGACTCAAAAACTTCCACTAATATAAAATGTTTGTATACTGCGTGATATATCAAATATTACTAATTCCAATTCAAACTCAAAACCACGATCAATTAATTTCAAATTTAAACCTTGGTTGGCTTTCTGATCGTGTTCAATTGAAAACCCCACTCAAACTGAAACTAATTCATGTGCAATCAAGTGTCTTGTCTGACTACAACTCAACATACATACAACCATGATAAGTCAAAATAAATTACAATTTTTACAACTGGTTTGACTGCAGTTAACGATAGTTTTTGCGAAGGATTCAGGGAGCATATTGAATTCAACAGTGTTGCAATGTAAGTAAGTTTCCTACTTGTTTTTGTGTTTTCTTTGTGAAATAATTGGTTTCTTTATCTTCATGGAATACAAGTATATTACTACGGGTTTAATTGAATAGTTTTTTTTCTTGTTTTTTTTTTTTAATAACGGTCTACGATGTTACGTTTTTCTCTACACTGCTAAATAGAGTTGTCAGGTGAAACTACAAATCATTTTAGGCAGTTCTCCCAGTTTCCTAGATTTAAGTCAGTGTACGTTTGATAAAAGACTACTTATGTTTTTTGAATAAACCTCCTAAAAAGGGTTATCAGGGGAAATGGCGAATCATTTTTTTTTTTCACGCCTGTAAACTTCTTTAGTAACTTCTCCAAGTTTCTTCTAAATGGTAACACGGTGTTTTAGCACTTTTCCGCTGAGACGAAAAGTTTATGTTTCCCAAAGTCAATTACTTTACACAAAAACTCAAGTCTCTGGCTAATTGTTTGCAGTTGTGGGGGCAATACAAAGTTTGCTATTAGAACGATTAGATGTGTTAGATGCTTGTTTAGCTAGTGCTAGTTGCTATGCTAAAGATGAGATTATTATATATGGAACTTAGGATGCGGATTTAGATGGATAGCTTCCAGATATCTTCGACAGCTCTTTTCGCTCTTTTCTGATGATCGTGATCGATGTTGCTGTTGGTGTGGCTGCGCATGATTGATGACTGACTGACTGATGACTGATGGCTGATGGCTGTTTGCATGTGTGGGTGGGGTTGTTTTTCTGGTAGTTCTTGTGCAGGTCAAAGGTGAAGGGACGGATGGGTGCTCTGATTTCTGTTCGTGGCAAGTTGAGCAGCAGCGGGCGGTTGCATAAATTCAGATTGCACTTTGCTCGATGTTGTTGGCGCTGGTTGTTGCTTCTTGTACGCGTTGTTGTTCTAGTTGTTGTTGCAGTAGCAGTAGTTGTTGTTGTTGTTGTTGTTGTTTGTACGTGCGACCGAGTAAAGGAACATGCTCGTCTAAAATTAGAGTTTTTTGCGTAGAACAGGTAAAAGAAAACGAAACAAAAAAAAAATCAAAAATGCACAAAATATACGCAAGAAATATAATACAAACGAAAATGGAAAATCATATGTTAAACTATAAGTTACGGGCTTCATTTAAGTAAAGTTATGTTGTTTCGCCATGCAGAAAGCGTGCAAACAGAGATAGATAGTGGGACAGAGTGTGATAGCGACAAGAGGGAGGGAGACACACAAGGTCGAAGTGGAGAAATCAAGAGCCCCAAACATCAAGAATGTTAATGAAAGCGTGGGGAAGAGCTAACCCCAGCAGCGGTCACTAAAATAATACTGAGAGTACAGATACAGAAAATCGTAACAGCACTATTTTAATAGCCCATTTCTGTATTTTATATTTAATATTTAAGGAACAAGGAAATTAAGCGGTTTAGTCAGTAAATTGATGATTATGACTTTAAAGAATACCAACGTACATATGTTCTGTGCATCAATAATCAGTTAAAAAGGTTATACAAAATTGGTATGTTTGTTCTTAAAGATCATTTGTTTTAAGTAAGTTCATGTTAGAGAACGCTACATATGAAATTTGTTCAATTCTGAAGTAATATTAATTTACGGCTGTTAAGCCATTTGAAAAATGGTTAAACAATTTGACAGAAATCTAGATGGTTTAATGCGTTGCTACTATTTTGTTAACCGCCGCTGTACAGGATTAGGTTAGAAGTGTTTAGATGGCTGAGGGAGCCGACCGGGTCAAGGGTCAAGGGGACTTCACTCACCCTGTAGCTGCCGGTTGATCAGGGCCGTCAGTCCGTGTCCCACATCCACACTCTTCTTTAGTATCAACATGGGCTTGTCCTCCGCATCCTCAGCATATCCACCAGAGGGCAGGAAGCCATTGCTGGCTATCGACTCGCTCACCTAGAATCGAAAGGGCATTGCGATTACCAAAGACTTGTATGACAAATAACAGCCTATCAGAAACTCTTTCGCTATTGAAGTTCTTGATGCAAGAACACATATGACCTGGGTCACTAACCTGGGTGACCTGCATCAGCTTCTTGACCACATCCCGGCCCAGAATGTGATCGAAGACGGTCTGCAAGAAGGGCTCGGCCATAATTGACAATTTGAGCTTGTCGCGATGCCAGATCAGCACCCGCGACTCCTCCATGGCCATGATGGAGACCTGTCGTAGTGGGACAAAAGTACGCAGAGATTGGTTAATGAGTTGCTGACGATGGAGTTGCTGACGAAGCACACCCACCTGAAAGTAGTCATCGGTCGAGACGCCAAACCATTCTGGCGAGTCTAGGAACTGATGGGGAAACACAATGTGCAGGGCGCGCTGATGCTGCGACACCACCAGTCTGTGGATAAGAGAGCATCGGTATTAGCCACATTAGTCAAAGGCGAAAGTCACTCCGTTGAGCACTCACTTGCCGCTCAGCACCAGCGACAGGCTGTCGACCTTGGTGACCTTCTCCTGGGCGTAGACCTCCTGGTACTTCAGGGCACGTATCACCTTCATGCAGTTGAGCACCTTCTTGAACTGGTGGCGCGTCACGTGCAGCGGCTGGAAAAGTGCCAGGTAGACCTGCGAATGGAGTCGATAAAGTTAATGGTTATGGCGACAGCTACAGATCAATTATATGTATTTATTTGCATATTATATACCACGTATATTTACGTTTAATAAATACGTATATTTTAAATTTTAAGCAATTTTATGTTGCTTTTTAGCTCCTGGTATTTTTTTTTATTACAAATTTGCTTGCTGATGAATCTTGTCTTGATATTCATTCAATGCCACCCATTAAAAATACGTTCTTTATACATAACTTGTGCAGTTAAATAAATATGTATTTACTGAAAAATGATTAATAGTCCTTAGCTGGAAAGTGTAGCTTTTACACGATAATATCAATATATTGTATTATTTACTTAGAAAGCTTGTTTATATTTGTACTTCATTCATGATAAAATAAACTCAAGGTTTCTCTGAAAACTTTCCACCTATTCTACTCAAGCATCAATGGGTTCTAACTGATGGCCACATAATATTGTACATAATACTCAGTTAACGTGTCCATAATTTACATATAAAGTAAAGTGGGTGGGTAAATAAAAGCTGCACTAATTTAACGGAAACTTCCTATTTTCTTGGCCAAAAGACTCACATGGAGATCAATAGGACAAAAATCGCTGTTGCCAAGTAGATGTTGTTACACTCAGCACTGAAAGTCAAACAAACAAGCAACTGAAATAGGCAAATATTATCGCAAATCGAGAGTGTTAACTGCTTAGCATTGCGTCAAGTACAACAAGAGCACGCCCCCTTTTCCCACCATGTTCTCGGTTTTTATTTAAATGAGGCTACACTGCGAGAAACGAACACTGCTAAGGACTTCAAAGGAACTTGTCCTCTTCAAACACACAGAAACCTTTCGTTTAGTTTAAAAACCCAAAGTCAAGAAAAACATATATGTTTCTAAAAGAAAAAAATAAGAAAAGAACATCCATTTCAAGTGCGACGGTTTTCTTTCCGTGTGCTTATGTAGCGTGGGCGTGGATGAGCTGCGACCAGTTTTTTTGGGGGGACCACACCACCCCACCCCACGCCAACCCGTTCCCAACCCTCTCGAGATCGAAGAGCCAAGCCGGCGGTCACATGGCCGAAATGTAAGACTCGAGGTAGCAACAGCCACACACGACAGCGTTAACTTGTCGCCATGCAAAATATCGTGCGTTTTGCTGACGCAGCCGTTAGACGTGCCAGCAGCTTGGCCGGCTCTAGCCCCCGATCCCGCTCTGCTCCATCCAGGTGGGCTACCATGGATCGGGGCAGTAGCAGCACTCACTACTGCAACATCGGCGGTGGTCGTATTGCAGCTCGCAACATGAAACGCCAGCAGTTTTCAATTTTTCTCAACCGTATCTGAAAGGTATATAGGTTCTTCGATAAAACATAAAATGATAAAATGCAATTTCGTGCACTTTCTGTGCCCTTTAAATTGACAACGTTCAAATGTATGCTTTAGCAATAATACTGCATAAATATAAAGATATTCAATACCTTTTCAAATTGATGTACATAGGTATTTTTCGTATATTTTTTCAATTTTGTTACCATTTGATTGACAACAAATAATGACTCGCTGCAATAATTTTGTGTCAGTTTAAGGTTAGTTAAGAGTTTTTGGTCAGGGTCCAACGAAGTCGACTTCACAGAAGGGACTTTCAAAGTGGCCCGAATGCGAATGAGGTTTTATTTCGATTGGATTTCGTCGCTTAATTTTTTCATACGCTAGCGACGCGCGGCAATAACATTAAACATTAACGAGCATGGCTAAATAAATAAATAACATAATCAAGAGGCTTGCCCGGGCGTCGGACAAATTGTGATCCGGGGCAGGTTTTGCTGGCGAATCCAGCGGATCCAGCGAATCGTTTCGATTTGCAACAGTCGCCGGTCGCCAGTCGGTCGTCGGACATTGCCGCGGATTCCCGAGTCACGTAGGCCAGTCTCCACAGAGCCACCAAGCCACCGAGCCACCAAGCCACCGAATCACCAAACCACCGAGCCACTGAACCACTGAGCACCACCACCAAGCATCAAGCGCAGCTCAGAGAGCCACAAAAAAAGCATTACAAATGAAATCCAAATCCACACAGGCGCTGAGAACGAAGAGTAGCAGGCACAGATACGGATACACTAAGAAAAAAATTAGCCCATCAACTAAATTGCCAATCAAATTAGCTCAATGGATCAGATGTCCAGCAGGCAAGCAATTAGAATTATAATAATTCAATTCAGATAAAGGTTTAATCCTTTATGAGTATATATGTACATTAAAGTAACTTCATATCTTTTAGTTCATTTGTTGCACCAGCGTGCGTCCAATTCCCAAGAATTGCTCGCTGTGTACAGATGAGGCAGATAAGCGGCCTCTAGATGATGATGAACTGCCGGCTGGACAGCCGCCACATATACATGATGGACCGCCGTCGAATGGAAATATGGGAACGGGGATGAGGTCGTTATTCCTTTGCTGTGGGAAACAAAGCACCATTCCGCTGTACCGCTCGCAATTTGCAAATTGAAATCAATGATAGCGAAGAATTCAAAAAAAAAAAAAAAAAATAAATAAAAAGTACACATAAGTATTAAAACCGAAACAGAGCAATTTGCGAACGATCGTCGGCCAGAGATAATGCTCTACTTTGGCCAATCTCTGAATGAGATCGGAACAGTTGCTTCCCGAGGCAGATTCAATTGACTTCTTAATGGCCAAAAAGGATTCACTGGGCCTGAAGCCCTGAATGAGTTTACACGGTTAAGGATGAATTGAAAGTTAGTTAAATGAATGAATTGATCACTTATCAATAGGAATAATCCAACGATTCCGTTTACCGGAATGGGAAACTCAACCGTACGTGCTACATTCTTAAAAATCAATGTGTTATCTAAAGACTGTTCATAACCATTAACTTAGTTTAACTTATAAAATACTTATAAATGCATTAATCAAGTAATTAGGGCAATAAATGAATCATAAATTGCACAATCTGCATGAGCAGTTTATTAATAATTTCATTTTGCCTAACAACTGGTGGAATTCTTCTGGAATTCTGCCAACTGATTGTCTTAATCTATCCACCGAGCCAAAGATCACTGCGAAGAACATTCTTTGATCGCAGCCTCTTAATTGCGAAGAATTCTCATGGGGCATGCCGCAGATGACGATCGATCGATCCATTATGGGGACACTTATGCGGTTTAATTATCGCTGATCGGGTTTAATTATTTCCCCACTCGATCGATCGTTGGTTTTATGGCTCTGTTTTATGTCTTTTTCCGCTTCTTATTCCCTCCTAACTGACCTGCCCAAATGCGCATATATTGTAGATCATAGAGAGAGCGATGAAGATCGGTGGGAAAGCAAGCATTCATTCGCACTCGAGAGCCATTGAACCTGATGATAAGCCCCCCCAAAGAGAGGCTCTCTTCCTTCTCTACCTTCGACTTTAAGAGAGTCGCAGAAGTAACGGGCAGTCGGCAACAGTGGGCCGTTCGAAAACAAAAACAAAAAAGCAAACAAATGTCGATGGTTGCACACGACTGCGTTGTGTGAACAATGGAGAGCTGGTTAACAGTATTGGAAGCAGAATCAGAATCAGAATCGATTGTCGTCAACAAGCAACTGCTGCTGATAACAACCGACTGAACTGCAGCGGAGTTTTCTCTCCCACTCTCTAGAAGTTTTTCGCCACTTTCTGGTTGCTTATCATGGCCGTCAACCGTTAAAATTGCCGTGCAAATGGTGAAATACCAAAATTGGGCATTTTCAGCTGTTGCTGAAATGTTGATAACCTATTTACGGTATGATGCACACTTAATTATATTTTTCAAACGTTGTTTACTTTTGAAAGTTTCCGGGTAAATCCATTAAAAGTGTATAAGTCCACAAAAATGTAGTAATAACATTTAAAGATCTTGAAAAACAAATATGTGAACGATATTTTAAGAACATATAACATATGTACATATATACAAACATATTTTTAGCCGTTTTAGGGTTAGAATCTTTTAACCACATAACAGTACCTATGAACATCGTGAAAAGAAATATACAATTATGTATTTCTTTGCTTCAGTTTGCCCCCAAATTGATTAAATTTCCCCGCCATTTTCAGTGCTAATTGAGCTGTCAGTGATCTACGTCTCATTTCTCGAGTGATTTAGGTGACTCATGTGATTCCAGGAAAGAAGGCGTGTGGGTGATGGGCGTGGCGGCACCCAGTAGACATATGTACATATGTATATACATACATATGTACGTACCCCTTATATCTGGATCTGCTTAGGCCGCTCACGTGGTTCGCTGTTTTTGTTTTTTCCACCAAGGGATTACGCCGCACTTCGCACAATGATTGAGTGAAGGCGCGTGGGTGGGTGTGGAAAAGGAGGCGGTACTGTGAGACGAAAGAGGGTGGTGTGGGTGTGTTGGCCACATCGCCCTCTTCTGTCGAATGATTGCCACATTGGACAGCTGATGCTGACGCATATGTCTTTCGACGGCTCTCCAAGTTCCTCTCTTCTGCATAAACGCTCGGTGTGCGTCAGGTGCAGAAATAAAAACATCACCGAGTGTCCCCTAGCCGTCTAATGGATCCCCCGATCCGCTCTTTTTCGGTCACCTTTCATCCGTCCGCATTTGCTGGCCCATATGACGCGAAAGCCGGCCGGCACGTCCGCATTGGAGGAAAAACGGAATGGAATTTGCCACAACGCCAGCTGGGAATAAAAAAAACAGAACCAGACTTGGCCCACGTACCCCTGCCTTCCGAAGAAAAACACTAGCAAACCGGCAAAACTATAAACTATAAACTATTTTCAACGAAAAATTATGAATATTATGCTAAAGCAAAGCAGCATGGCTAAAACCTTCACGAATATCGAAAACTTCAGCTATTACCAAATACATAGTGTTATTATAAAACAATTTAATAGTTAATCTTCAGCATCTTCAAATACATCACATTGCTATTCACCATGAGAACCATTGACGGATGATGTATAATAAATTTACTGTTCAAATATAATAGATACCAATTGGATTCGTAAATTTTGTATTGTTTACAGCATTCCGTGCCACGTGGTCCAAAATAATTTATAAACTAGTTAATGTCAAAATTCTATGAATAGTTCGCTTAATCGTTATATCATTAACCAGTCCACATATCACAAATTAGCGACCTATTTGATGATTGATTTAGTGGACGTAAAATATATACAATATATTTTCACAATGATGTATCTCTTTGTGGTTACAACTGCAAGGAATTTAAATTATATGTATAGCTTTAAGGGAGCACCTTATTATATCAACATTTTCATTGCTTTGCTAAAGTACAGACTGGCTAATTTATGGTTAAGCTGCAACTTTAATGAATAGAAATAAAGGTAAAGGAATATTTGGACGATCATCTGTTCTAACATTCTTGGTGGTAGGTAGGCAACCTTTGATCTTGGTAAATTGTTCCCCTCTTGTTTCGGAGTGCTTGATTTGTTCGACTGACTGATTGATCGATTGACTGCCATTTGTAGATTTTCGACTTGAAGATTCGATTCATTCATTAATAATATTATTGATTTTAATTTAATTTTTCTTTGGAGCCGCCAACTCGCGGAACGTGCGGCACATGACAAGGGGATCAACTCGAATCGATAAGATGTACATGGAGAGTACTTTCTATATACGATTCCTGGCATGGCCGATCGCGTCGATCGCCGTTCGATGGCTGCCCACAAACTGCTCATTATCTAATTGCGGTTCAAATCCCAGTCGCACTCCCAACCATTTCGATTCGCTTCGATTTGTCTGGCCGGACGTAGATCCCTCCTCCGATCGTTTTTGGCCGATCGCCTCCTTATGGTGCATACAAATACTGCCATTAAATCCGCTTTTGGTCACCCAATTTGGCCGGACATCGTGCACTGGCCGTGATTTCTTGCCCACTCATCGTGGCTCTCAAGAATCGGTGCTCTGCGGATTTATCGCAGGGTGCTGGGTGCTGCGGTGAATCGGGGATAATGACATGGTCCCGTTCGCTGATTGTCCATGATTAGTCTCTTCACGCCCAGCTTAATCAAGTGAATTTTAATCAAACAGTAAACAGTTCGTTTATTCTATTTTTTGCCAGCACGTTATTTTTTTTATTTGTGCGAAAGATTTGCCACATCGCAAGAAGTGGTCAGTTTCAGTGGGGGACTTTTAACTGATCTGGCTAGGAGGCGATCCTCGTCAAGCCCCACTGAATCACTGGGTGATTCACCCAACCAGATTTTCGTTATCATTAGCATTTCGAATTGGGCTGCGGCTACTTTCTAAGAGTCTACGATCTACTATCAAAGTGTAAATGGATTATGTTTGCATGTATAGTTAGCTACTTGCTCAACTACCGTTTAGTTTAATCATTGCTTTGTATTATATATTCATCGAGTGATCAGTGCTGAGCTGAACGTGTTCTTTTCCATATGATTCACCTGTGATTTCTTGCAGATGTCTTGCGTCAGTGGCAAATGTGTCTAATACCCACAAAATCCGGGGGGTGGGTGGAAAAGTTTTTCCCCCCGAATGGGTAACAGAATATTAAATATCCGTTGGGGAGTTTCTCCGAAATCGAAATAAGAAATCGTTCCCCACGACGCAAGTGATCGAAGCCATTCGCCGAATTTAAGCCGACGACTCACTGGTGATAAACCAGAATCGGTGGATCCAATGTACATATGGATACATATGTATGTATGTGTGCATTAGGCGGGGATTGCTCGAACGCGCTGGTGACGTCGCAGGAATTCAAGGCATTTGCATCCCGCTGTGGATTCCACACTTTTTCGGCGCAACATTGTTGGAAAGTTTCTGGCGAAAAAAATCGAAAAAAATAAACGTCTGAAGGTTGGGCCACTAACTATTCACATGTGGCATCCATTTGTCAGGTGCTTATAAGGCGGCATATAATGCCAAACGATCGCAGCGTGACAGCCACCATTAATTGAGACTTGCTGTTGATAAGGCGGCGGCTCTCTTAAAAACCTCGCTAGATTTAAGAGATCGCCAGCTGAAGCCCAGCCTCCCAACGGCCGCTCTTTTTGGGATAATCCAGTTTAAACGCATCGCACAGTGGGATTTGCAATCCGGCTTAAGTGGGTTGACACCAATGTTAAAAAAAAAAAAACCAAACAATTTCAAATTGATTCAAACGAAACTGGAATTGAGTCAATTGTTTTGCTAAATTTATAAACCAATGCCAATAATCGCAGACCAATTGACTAATCTTATCTGTTCGGTTCCATTTTAAATCATACGATTGATTGTCTGAATATATGGCTTAATTTGTATACGATAGTTAATACATTTTACATATTATATTTAGATTACTATATAGATTGGAGTGACACAGATCTATGGATCATCGATCTGTTCAATTGTCTGATTTTCATTTCCAAGCGTTGGAAATATACATCCTAGTACAGATTTTATCTTATTGGTAGTATTACATATATTGGTAGCTTTACATATAATTACACAGTCGATCGATATATATATATAACGATATAACAATAAAGCCATCTATCAATCCAAGTGTTTGGCTTTTACGGTTATAAAGGCAAATGCACTTTGCGGATAAGAAAGCACGCGATCATGCTGATCTGGACTACTGGGCAACCCACTGGGCACCGCCATTAGTCCCACTGTTGCATCAGCTCCGCCGATTCGATCGGAGTGCAAAATGTAGATCCCGAAGAGAGCGGAGCGTTCGCCGCGTCCGAAGAGAGCGGAAGCAGAGCGGGCAGCGCCGTTGGCGCAAGAACTGGCGTTGTCGGCGGTATATATAAAAGCTAATGGCAGCGGCGACTTCCCATTCAAAATCGCACACCTCAACGCGCCGCGTGTCGCACTTGGTCCCCCCGGAATCCAAAAAAAAAAAAAATAACCACCCCAAATATTAACCCAACCCCACGTTAGAATCGCAGTCAAAACCCACAAACCGATCCGAAAGCGCGGTGTAGAAAAATCCCAAAATCCAATATTTAAAATATACAAACGGAAAGTTAAGTAACCCCCATTAAATTTTTTTGCTGTGCGAAGCGAGACAAAGAAGAGTGCCAAAAAGAATACAGAGCATCTAAAAAGGATTATCAATTCAAAGAGGAGCCACAGAAACCAATGCAAAGATGTGCCACAATTCAGGGATCGTGGAGAAAAACAACGAGCAGCAGATCGAGCGCTACATGGCCTGTGGGATGCCATCGAAGGCGGTGAAGAGTGTCAAGTACACGCTGAAGAAGCGCGAGAAGAAGGAGCAGCAGCGGAGAGATCTGGAAAAGGATCTGCACAGGGAACAGCAGTTCCTTGAGGAACTCGAGCTAAGCAGTAGCGCCAGCGACTCCTCCTCCTCCTCCTCGTCCTCCTCGGTCACCGGCAGCGATAGCGAGGATAGCGGCGTTACCGAAACCGTTTTGAAATCGTCGCCGTCGGCGGATATGACAACCAGTCCAAAGGTCATCTCACCGGCCCCCACACCCAGAAGCGACCTCTTACGATTCTGCCCGCGATTTCGCAAGCTGCAGCAGGAGCAGCAGCAGCAGATGCTCAAGGAGATGGAGTTGCAGGAGGAGGAGCCCTTGGCCACCAGCACGCCCGCCGCCGCCCTGAAGGCTCAACAGCAGCGCAAGCTGAGCTCCATGGAGCCGTCAATGGACGACGCCCTGGCCATCGGCACCCAGATGACTAGGCAGGTGTCCGAGCGAATCACCTGCCTGGTGGCCAAGCTGCAGGCCAGTCGCCTGTACACGTAAGTCTCCCACCATTATTCCCCGCTAAAACACATCATCCATCATCTTTCAACTGGACTCCTAAGTTGTCTCATTTCAATAATTACCTGCTACAAATTTAGGAGATAGAGTTCCGTTGAAACTTTCTAATATATTCGCATACTGCCACTTAAGTCACTTTAAAATATTTAACATTTGGATAGTGCCGCTTAAAATAAAATATCTGCTAGTTTTTCTACAATTCAGGTTTTTGACTCTTAGTGCAGTTTCTATTATTCCATTAGTTCTGTTAACAACTCTGTTGCGAATCCAATTAACTTATTGGTAGTTTTACTCCGTTGACGGCGAATATTTTGTATTTGTATGATCACAAAGTGCAAATACTTCTAAAAATAGCCAATGAAGTTAATATTTACGGGAGAATATTGAGTTACCCGAAGTAAAATTGATCTGTATGTATCATAAAGATTATTTTGTAGCGATCATTGGTCGGCATATAGCACGCCCCCTGTTACTAAATATGTACCAATAAATTCATCAGCTGACGAAGGAAGGAAATCCTAAATGCTAGCGCCACTATCAGCTCTTATCAGTTCATTGTCACGGCTGCGGATCATGCTGATCACGCCCCTATATTGATATTTATAAATGCAAATATAAGCGTAGAATTTTTCCACCGTCTGCTGTTGTCTGGGGCGTACAACCGTTATGCAAACAGCAGACACAAGAAACGTCTGTCGTTGGTCTATTAACACACTAAAGTGGCTTCTTAACATAAGCATTAAAGACTATTAGACTAAGTTTAACAATATATGTATGTATGTATTTAACTAAAATGTCACAGCTACTAAACACTAAACTGATTTGCAGCACTCTCAAACTTTCTGAACAGCTTTGGCCAGAAAGCGAAATACAACGAAGACCATTAAACAGATTGTTAGCACCCCATTGATAATGCCTGGCAGCAGACGCCAAACTCGTGACCTGCACGATATCGATCGCCACAGTGGAACCCCAAGAAATGGAATAATTTATTAACAATTGCATAGCCAAACAGAAGAACCCCTCCTTTCCTAACCTTAGTTAACGTAAGCCCCAATTTCTGTTGGTGATTCACGGGAATTTGGGCCTCTAGGCCGCATTACTAACGACAAGTGCGTGAGTCTAAAAATACGATCAAGTGATATTCGCCTTGACCGTAATGCTGACTCAATGTCAAGCGATATGTTAAACCTCGGGTGGCGCGGGGGTGTGTCTAGAAACGGTCGTTATCTTGCGGTCAGTGGGGCGCTATGACGACAATTGGCATGTCAATAGAGTTCCCTAAAACCCCCTGAATCACCCGCTCTTGTTGGCTCGCTCTCTCGCCCAATCCGCAACCAACCACCTGCTGGAGTGCAAAGTGCGATCCGGGTCCTACGTCATCGGGAAGAGCTTTCGCGTGCATACAGTCCGGGGAAAAACTGTAGCATGCAAGGAAGGACGATTGATTTAAAAGTGATGTCGCGGCAAGACCGTTCGTTACCAGTCGATTGAGTTATTTAGTTGCAAGTTTGAAAAAATTTATTAAATCAATATTTGCATTTATGGCTGGCCTAATATGTTGACTGCAACTGTAGTATGGACTTGCTGTCTTTTCTTCACCCCTGTCCATAAATCAGCTGCGTTCGCCGCGTTTTATCGTTTTATCAGCTGGTCGCCAGCTGATTCCACTGAATTCGCCCCAAGTGCAAGTACAAAGCTGCATTATCCACGCTTTTTTGCTATGAATACCGCATAGAGATTGCCAATTTCTGGCTTTTAGTTATGGTCCCCTCGAGAGCAACAGAGAGAGAGGGTAATAGTGGGGGGGGGGGGGGGCGGCGAAAATATACAATATTCGGTTGCATGCGTTTGCGCACGTACGCCACTTGGGCTCTATTCGCCGCGCGACAAAAACAAAAACGAACGGCGAAAAAAGTGTGCAAAAAAGACATAAAAACGTAACAGACGGATATGCAAAATGCCAGACTAGGAAGGGTTGGTGGGGAGACGGAGACGCAACAAATGCGTAGACACGAACAGAAAGGGATAGCCATAACGTGGGGGAAAAGGAGACGGTGAATTCGCACGATCGCAATCGGTGCAAAAGTTCGCCGCAAATCAAATCTAATCGGACATGAGGGCCACGTGGGTACCCCCATAACCCATTTTCCCGCGGAGTTTAGACCATCGTCAATTGCGTAGCTATTGCATTTATAAGTTATAAGTTCACAACAGGAATTGAACCGAACGGGTCACAAAAGCACTTCAATCAAGAAAATAGACCTCATGGCCTTGAGACAGAAACACACATACATACATATGTATATGTACATACATATGTACTTATATCAATATGTTTACAGAACCCCAGTTTTGAGCCATGATCGATAATAATCGATACTGTGCGATCAATTCGATACATTTCGATCAAATGCCGATGGTCTGGTAGAAAGTTAGTCTTCTTTTCCAACATTAAAACTTCATTAAAATAATGTTAACTTCTAAATTTAAATTCGTACTATTTGACAAAAAACATTACTCTCCCATTGCAGAATTCTGACGCGTACGACACAGCCAGCACACTTGATAGCTGTTTGCATCTTGGCCTTTGTGCTGATGACTGTGGGACGCGACCTCATCGACCCAACGACAACGGTGGCAACAGCAGAAGCAGCAGCGTCTGCAACAGCAGCATCGACGAGAACAGCAACGGGCGGAGTTATGGCGGCCTTGGTCTTCCTGGGCGCCTTTGCCACCCACTTTGGGTCTCAGATCTGGATGACATTTGTCTCGGGTAAGTGTCCCCATATCGCAGGACTTTTCTGATCTTCAGGGATCACACATGAGCATCCCAAACATTCATTGTTTCCTAGATGAAGCTCATAATGCATAATGCCATTGAGGAAATTCATTGACTCATCTCAGCGAACGAAGTACTGTGAAGATGGTCTAGCCATAACATTCAGTTCGTCAAGGTTTCAGCATATGAAATGGTCACTGATCACTGATTCCATTGCCAAGATCAACCAATTTAATAATACATTTCTTTAAGCCGATCAACACACACTCGCTTCATTTGTGCGCCATTCCGCCAAAAATCGTAATTACATTTTGTAGAATTGTTGGGCAGTAAATAAAAACCGATTACTAGCAAGTCTAATTTTTTGCACATCCTTGCAGGACTCTCGCTGTATTTCTCTCTGCCCCGCCACGTTTTCGGGCAGTGCCAGCAGATCCTCTTCCCGCGCTACTTCGCCCTGAACGCCATGCTCAGTCTGACGATGCTGGTGGTGTATGCCAAGTATTTCCTCAGCGGATGGACGACATCGGCGGGCATCCAGATGGGATCGCTGGCCCTGGCGGCGGGAATTGAGGTGGTGGTGCGCCTGTACCTGGTGCCACCGATGCTGCAGCTGATGCACGAGAAGTACAGGATCGAGGATGCGATCGGCAGTGGCCAGGAGGTGGGCAGCCTTGTCCAGGGCGACCTCGTCGACTGCCCGCACTATCAGCGCATCCACAAGGGATTCCGGCGCATTCACATGACCATCGCCATTGGCAATATGACGGTCATGCTGACCACCTGCCTGCAGCTGTATTTTCTGGCATCGAAAATACGCCTTAGCTAAGGCAAGCCCGAAGTGAAGAATTTATAGATTTAGGTATCCACCACATAACAACGCATACACACACACACACATTACTACTACTGTACGTTCCACGTTCGATAAATGTCTCAAATTCAAATATGGCTTATTGAACACTTGAGTTTTTGAACTGGTCCTCCATCCGGCCCCAAATGCCCTTCCTCCGCCCCACACACGCCCACACCACCCATACGCCCATGCACGAAAATATTTAATTTCTCCCAAGGACGCCTTGTTTGCGACGACCTTTCCAATCTGATTTCCTGTGATAAACTCAGCCCAAAACTCCCAAAACAAAACACCCACCCGCAAACCACAGCACATTTAGCCTAGAGTTGATAGCCAATAATTTACAAGAAGTTATTAATTAATAGCCTATTGATAATTAATTATACTGTTTTTTTTTTTTTGTCTCATTCATTAATTTTCTTCTGTTATTTATTAATCCACCGAAAACTATGTTTTTCTCTGTTTTAAGTGCGGATATTAAGTGAATGTAATTTATATTAAAACAAACAAACAAAAACAACAACAAAAGAAACAAAATCAAAAACCAAAAAAGCACAAAAAGAAACAAAAACACAAAAAAAAAACCATACATCTGTTCACACATGAACACGAATATATTTAAAGACTTACAATTTTGGGCTCCGTTCATATCTTATGTAAATGAATCGAGAGCGATAAATTATATTTAGGATTTTGTTATCTAAGGCGACATGGGTGCATTGCTCAAAAACATGTAATTTAAGTGCACACTACATGAGTCAGTCACTTGAGATCGTTCCCCGCCTCCTAAAATAGTCCCTTAGTGGGAGACCACAGATAAGGTCCTCGCCGCTCAAGATAGGCAGATGTGCCCGAGCGTGGGACCTCGATAAGGCGGGGACTATTTACTTAGGCCTCTGCGTAGGCCATTTACTTTAAGATGCGATTCTCATGTCACCTATTTAAACCGAAGATATTTCCAAATAAAATTAGTTTCTTACAAAAACTCAACGAGTAAAGTCTTCTTATTTGGGATTTTACACATCAATAAAAATATCCAATCAATGTGTAAAATTTAAATGATTCTTTTTCTTGCGGCTCATATGTACATTAGATCTTTAAAAAGATGTCAAGAAGATGAATTAATCGAGTGGATTGCCTACTTCTCGGCTTTGGAAAAATTAAATGTAAGCTTGAGTTGGATTTCTGGGGAAAAGAATATAAATAATATGCTTTAAAATAAGCAGTTATTTAAAGACGTTTACTGAGGTAACTCTTCAGCATGTCCCTAAGTTTTCATTTGTAATTGCAATATAAAACAGGAATTTCTAAGTCATAATAATTGTTTTATTATTATTATTATTATTATTATTAGTTTACGGTATATACATATATCCACTTACCGCTTCGATTTCCTGCTCGAATCGCACAGGCCTCAGCCGGCATAGCACCACGACGAGATAGATGAAGTTGACAAAAAGTCCCATGCCCGACCACAGGATGACGTCCGGTGCAAAGGCCACCAAGTAGCCATGCATGCCCATCATCAGGCAGCCAATGAGCAGCATGGCACGCATCCACAGGGCGCCGTAGGGACCGTGTGGAGCCAAAAAGGCTAGGAAGAGAAAGGCCCAGCCGAGCTGAAAGTACAGGTGATGTGGCCCGAGGCACTGTTCGATGGACCAATCGCCGGGATTGATCGATCGCAGGGTTCCATTGTTGTCCCAGGTGATCGTTCCACTGCTGGCGGCGCTCGTTCCCGCCGTGCTCTGGGCGATTAAAGTGCCGGCGGCGGAGGCATCTGCTCCAGATCCCGAACTGCCTGGTGCTCCTGCTCCCGTAGCAGCTGCTCTGCCCATGCCAATGCCCATGACACTACTGGCGCTGCTGCCGGCACTGTTGATCAGGGCGCCCATACCAACGCCAGCTGCACTGCCCGCCGTGCTGGGCATTCCGTTGATCCAGGCGAACTGCCTTCGTTTCAGTCTGTCACTCTCCTCTCAGCCTGATCGTTGAGCTATTTTTTGCAGCACGTATTTTGCCTAATTACCAAATTGATTGGTTGATGTACTGGTTGGTTGTTGTCCACGCTAGGCGAATGCCAAAAATCTGCCTTTTGTTTCTATCTTCCACCTTTCTCTCCTTCGCCTAATTCGTTTGTTGTTGCTTACGCGCGGTTTTCCTCAACCTTTGTTGGTGGTGGTTTGTTTTGTTATTGCTGCTGCCCTTTTCAAAATGTTTGTGCTTTGCGGTTGGTGTCTTGAATGTATTTTTTGCTTGCGGTTCATATCCTAGCTAGTTGAAATTTGAATTACTTTGCATTTTACAGCTTAGTCAGCCGTTTAGTTAATGGCCTTAGACTCTTATTTCCGTATTTGTTTAATATTTAGCTGGGGCTATTGGTGAGCTAACCTTTGATGAGGCTACTGCTGCTGCCGCCTGTCACATTTTGCATCGCTTAGGCAGCTGCTGAAAGAAATTGAAAAAACGTTGTCAAGAAAGTTTCCAGTTTCAGCTAACGAATTAGGCAAAGAAATGTTAAGTAGGGGCAGTTGCTGAATAAATGCGATAGTAATTGGCTTTGGCAATTTATTAATTAACTATTAATGGATATTGCAACACCAACAGTAAAGCCCCGCTGTGAACTCTTACAGCTGCTAGTGAATGCCCCAGTTCTTGGAGTGTAGCCACTCCTTGAATTATTACTCCTTGAGTAGACTAGGGAAAGGATATCAGATGACGGACTACTTATTACAAACAGAAATGTACATAATGCAATTCAAAAGAATTATATTTTTACAGTTTGTTATTTATTCTCTCAATAAGTATTTTGTTATTGACTACTGATATTGATATTTATAAAACACATTACAGACCTCAAGAGGAATTTAATACAATACTGATTAGTAACAAAGGCGCTGAGTACTCATCGGAGTTAAAGTAATTGTTTATAAACATTTAATATGATTATGAATCTCGGCTGACTAATAGTACATACAGATGTGGACATACATACAGTATGTAGATATGAACTTTAGCGACTTCTTCTCGTAACTTCAGATCACGACGCACCCAAAATTCCGTATAAATTCTCAGAAACCCGTAATATTGTATATCATGCGAAAATCTACAAAAAATCTAGGTAATCGGGTATAAATCATAGCAAAATCCACTGAAATTCACGGAAGCAAAGACTATCTGCAATGTTATTTTTTTATTTTATTTTTTTTTTTTTTCGGCCGACAGAGATCCGCACAACCTGTTTCCGACTCGACCAGGCCAACAAAACTTGGCCAAAAGCACTCCAGAGAGTATATACACATATAGAACAAAGCAAACAACGGGTGCGAGTTTTGTTTGCTGACCCCAAAAAAGAACGCCAGCCGAACAAAAAAAAAAAAACACTAAAAACACTGGGAAAGTGGCCAAAAGTGGGCGAGGGCATGGTCTATACGGTCCGTGGTCCCCATATAGTTTATGGTATTGGGGTTGGTCTGGTGAGTGCGACTGGAAAACGAAACATTTCCGGCCTGGACATGAATAATAAAACAAAGCCAACGAGCAGGAAAGATAGTGTGAAAAGAAAAGGGAGAAATTGTGGATACAAGAGCGACAAAGAAGGGCATCGAAATAATCAATTTGATGTCGCAAAGTTCGTGGTCGCCCATGCACTGGAAGAAAAAGAAAAGCCCAGAAGATAACATTTCCAAACTTTTCGACAATGCCAACTAAAATAATGTGAGCATTGACCCGATCTTGATGGCGTCTTGATGATGTCTTGACCTGATCACGATGGCGATACGATATTCAAATTCTAATTTACCATAACATATCTACGATACAGGATTTTCTCTCAGTGTGATTATTGACAGTGGTCAACCAACCGATGACAGGCAGTCAGTCTGACGTCCACGATGATGATCATAATGCGCTAGTGATGTGGACTGTTACTCAACACTTTGCATATTGACTGCACTGCCACAATGTCTTTGGCGTGCGCCTAATAACGATAATGATGATAGCGGCGCAAGTGACACACATCAGTCACAAAAACAAACAAGGCCAACACTTCCTCGTCATTATCATCAACTCTTCGGGGGTGTGCAGCAGCAACACAAAAAAAGCAATGTAAATCAGTTGAGTGTTAACGAAATGCAAATACCCTAAAAACGGAATGAACATTTACCACCCAGAATAGAGAAAAGAGTGCTTGTTCTTGGCCTCGGTCAAAGAAATTTTTAAAAAACGTTGGCCTATCTATTCTATTCCGAATATCTACAGCGTAGCAAATGAAGAGTTGTCCGGTCTTGAATATCGACGAGCGCCACCTAGCGGAGGATATACGTATTACTCATATTTCCTGACGTCGTTCTAAAAATCTTCATTTATTTAAAACTTATTTTTTTAACAAATTCTTTTGTTCTTTTTGGTGATTAGCTAGCTAGTTGAAGTATAGGTAGATGTTTGGAATACATATATTAGATAGAATTGGTAGAATTTGGCCAGAAAATTAGGAAAAAGCATTAATAGGGGGGGCGTTCAAAATTTAAATTTCAATATTGCACTGCACTGTCACTTGAATCTGTAATCTAAGTCCAAATATTCCAGATCATAAAGTTCACGTTCATACGGACAATCAATAAATTGCTTATGGATAATACAAGCACAATATAATTCAATTTTTTATATTTTATGGACTTTAGGTCCGTGTTGAAATAACAATTTTTTAAGATATGTGCATACATATTTATGTATATAAAGTAATGTTTATAATATATGGTGATTTTGGTTTGGTTTATTGGTTTAATGCTTTCTCCCGAGCGCGCCCAAACTCAAAAACTCCAAATACTTTCCATAAAGGGTATATCCACACCAACGCACGCACACACATTGTGTGGCAACAACAAAAATGTGGGCAGAGAAGATGAAGTCATCGCTTTGTTGCCTTGAAAAAAAAAAACACACACACATACAACACGAAAAACAAAACAAAAAAATACAAAACAACAAATGCAAATACAACTAAGCGCGACTTCGCTTAAATTTAAGTCCATAGCCAAAAGTAAAATGGGTACAATGCGAACGAAGCAAGATTCAAAAACTAGAAAAACACAAACAAATATGTAGTACAAGTGAAAGAAAACATGAAACTACATTTAAAAATAATAAATAGCTATAGGTGCAACTATGAAATGACCTGCATAAAAGTTACACTTACTATGTTAACTAAGAGCTCAAAACTAACCTAAAACATTGAGGAATTGAATAAAGACAATGACTTAAATTAGGTTTAAATAATGCAGTTAATTTTCAAAGTTTTTACGTTTTTTAATTTCGAAGAACGATAAAAAAGACAACTTAAAAGGAAAGACTTTTCTTGCGAAAATCCCAATAGTTTGCGACTGATAACTGCGAGCAGAAAGGAAAAGTCGCCGGGTGAAAATCATGTGAAATAGGGTGGGTTGAATGACATGCCAGTGGCCAATGACGATATCGGAAAAGTGTGGGTTTAATGGCCGATATGAAGTCCCTCTTGACTCCCCCAACCCCATTTTTTCACGACGAAGTCATCGATTGCCTTTGTCCAGCAATTGATGTTTGCTCAGTGGCAATCATCGTGAAATCGTCGTGGGGGGCATCATCTAATGAGAAATGGCATTTGGCTATTACATGTAAGCGATTTTTTGTTTGAATTTCCCTGCAAATGATTATAATTATGGAGAAAGTCGCGGGTTTTATAGATGAGTATTATCAAGCGAAATGGAAATTACCCTTTTTCAGCAAGGAGAAAACTATCATAGGAGGAAATACAATATATATTTACTAAACGCAAAAATTCCCCTTGGACTTCCGATTGGACTTATGTACATATGCATGTACTTCGAACTAAGCACTCTGAATGTTTAAAAACATAAATGCATTAAAATTGACTTTAAAAATAAAGGGCATTCAGATATCGATAAGGAGCTATAAGGAGCTAAGGCGCCCGCACAATTCCATATCTCGCCCGATTCTAATTGGTGTTTGGCCCGCAGACAAATTGTGGTCGTAATCCAATTGGAAGCGGAACTTGTATGGCAACAATTGGAAATGAAACCGGCGATAGAAGGGAAAATACGAAACGAAAAACAATAAGAGAGAGAGAGAGAGTGAGAGAGAGAGGGCGAAAAAGGGAAGATCAGACATTAAAGTCATAAGCTTCGTAAAGGCTTAATTACGTGGAATTAATTGTGTAAAACACAACGCTTGCAGCATTTCTTAAGATTCCTCGACTGTTCCTTTGTTATTTGTAAATTTTAACTACTTTGGTGGGGCAAGTGGAGACTGGTGAGCCGAAAGTGAAACGGCGGCAACTTTTTGCTGTCCTCCGTTTTTTTTTTGCCCCTCACCACCAATTTCCGTTTCCCACGTGTAAACAAAAATAATAATAACAATAACCAGACAACAGGCAACATTGTCTCGCCCTATATGCCATATTAAATTTTACATCGTTTTTATGGCCCGAAACGGGCCAGCCACGGCAAAAATTGTGTAAATTATTTTGAGGCGAAAGCAGAAATCGAAGAAAAAATAAACAAAAACACTTAATCACTCAATGGCCATTTAAATGGGTTAGGAAATGGTCGACATCAGTATACTATACATGCAATATTGATGGATTACCTTACTCTAATGGTCCACTAACATTTTCAGCTAGCTCTTAGTGATAGGAAATTTTCAATTGTGAATATCAGTTATGGAGTACGAATTTCATCCAGAGCCGAGCACTGATAAGAAAACATTTCTATAGTTCAGTGTTTTTGTACATAAGGTCATTTATCTTATCGGAATGCTGCCTTAGGTGCGATATCAAATGGCTTTCAGTTATCCAACTGTTTGGATTTAGATAGGTTTTTAACTTTACGGTTTGTTTAGACTTAGAGAAGAATTTGCAAAGCAAAGCAATATGTTATTTATACATATATGTAGTTCTCAGATTTTTCTACCAAAGAATATTATTCTCAGTTCATAGCAAAAATACGCACCAGTTATTTTTGAAATGCATAATTATTTTTTGAATAATTCGTTCGTTATTTTTGGGCTCTCATTTGAATTATGAGACTTTTGAATTGCATAGCAATGTCTTTATTTATCGCCTCAGATCTTTGAAGTGGAATTCGGGAATTGGAAACTCATTTCAGAGCTATTCTCCCCACTGATAAAGTATTTTTGGACCCAATATATTTTTAAATAGAAATTTTAAAAACGAATTTCATCCCCATTTTCCCCTTCTTCATGTAGTTTAGATCTTTGGAAAGATCGTTAAGTTGGAAGTTACGAAAGCAATTCATCCCAATTGGGTCTCAAAATCGGAAATGAGAATGTCACTTCATTGATTTTTTCCTAATAGAACACGAGTCTAACTTCTTTTGTTGCAAAATATTCGATTTTTGGGAGCTTGGATAATAATAAATAGTAGTTCCCCGATCTTCTCTCTCTCCCTCTCGTTCTCTCGCCTATAGGCACACAACTTCCATAAATATACGCACACACAAACACACACACATAGAAGTTGCATGCCAGAAATGCCATGCAAATGCAAACACCCACATACACACATTGAGAGAGTGGGTGGGGTGTGAGTGAGTGGTGGGCCGAAGGAGGAGAGAACGAAGAAGCAGATGCAGAAGTTGGAGTTTGTTGCTTTTGTTTTCCTTTTCTTCCTTTCCCCTACCCCCCTTCCACGCCCTCCCATCATACATTCGATTTCCTTCTTCTTCTTCTTGAATGCGTGCTGGCAACTGCAATCGCTGCCTCTGCCGGCGTCGCTGCCCCCACCCGCACGCACACAGTGACGTCCCGATATATACACATACATAACACATGCATTTTTAAAAGCGTGTTGATGTTCGATTTTTCACCATTCTTGCTGCACTTTACACACAAACAAACACTCGCCATCGTTATTATTTAATTACTTTTGGCGCGGCTTCAATTAAAAAAAAAACAGCAACAACAACGCTGCAAGTAAATACACACACACACAATACATATGCAAATATCTATGTATATATTGCACATAACAAAGCTGCCACTAAAAAAAATCAACGATTTGAACTAGCAAATCTCATACACGCAAATAGGAATGGGCTTGCCCATGTATTAGTGAGAACAATTTCTTAAATATTTGACACGTGAGTTTTTCATTGTTTTAGGTACAAATTTTTCTTCTATTTACCAGCAGAAGTCAACTTGTATTTACTCCGATTCGCGTTTTTTCGGGGATTTGGTTCTCGTTTCGATTGAAAATACATATATTTCGGATATGTGATAACTATCAGTAGTTTTTCAGTGGAAACCGTGATTTTCCTGCCCGGCGATTCATCCGATGTTTTCTTGTCATATTTTGTTCGAGATTTTTTTAAAAGGCAATGAAAACACGAAGCAGCGGTGCTTTTATATGGGAAATATATGGCAATTTAAACGGCTGTAGCTCGCTCTCTCTCGCCCTCTCTCTCACTCGCTCTCCCGCAATGAAAACGAATTTCGTGGTGCACAGTGGTCGCAATTGCATACTAGCTGACAACTTTTTAAGATTGTTTACATTTCCTTGATTTATCTGAAAATTGTTACATTTTTCTTTTTTATTTGTGCTTACGGTTGCTTTGGCGTAGTTGACATCTTTGGTCTAAACGTATTTAGACAACTTTTGGTAACTTTCTAAAAAATAATAATCGTACCCCACTGTGTGGTGGTTGAAATGTGTTTTTCGCTCTCTGCTCACTACTCGTGCTCGCTCCCACGGAGAGTCGAAAACAGCTGGGATATAAGCCCAGGAACAGCCGGTTATGAATTGCCGATTCGAATACCAGCCGTGCTTTTGATGACTCACTAATAGTAACTAATCATAAATCGAGAATTAACTGCCGAATAAACCGCAAATAGCAGCCAAAAGAAGTGGTTAAAAGGGAAACAATAAAACCCGCCAGCGGTCAGAGTTGTCACCCCTATTACCGATAGACCGGCGATAGCACGCGATAATCGATAGCACTCTCCGCTCTTTGCCACGAATTGCAAGTTTGCGATCCCGTCGCATTCAAGTTTCAGCCATTGTTTTGTGCAAAAAGCTAAGTAATAGTGCTTCGGTGGGGCAAAACAAGTAATCCTGGACATCCGGAATTCAGTCAACAACTCGCACCGGTGACTTAGGGACTCTTGCATCGAATTAAGCAGCGCCGAAAAAAAGCCGGCAGGCGGAAGAGCAAGGAAAATGACGCTGGACGTGGGCGGCGTCGCCAGGGGACTGCTCACCTGGGACAAACAGGAGCACCTGGTCAAGCTGGCCATTCTCATCCTGGCAGCGGTTTTATGTGAGTAAACAGCGCTTATTCGGCATTAGCCGAGTGGGCGTTGTGAAAAGGTCAAACATTCGCATCTGCTGCGAGCTTCTTCGCTATCGATAGCTTGATGTGCCGCCGGCACTTTATGGTGAAATTACCCAGAGCATATAATGGCTTAGTTACGCAATGCAGCACTATTATTCCTTATTTCCTAGCTTATAAATTCCTTGATTTGCATTTGAACAAATGCATAGCTATAAACATCTTCCGATTGCCATGTTGTAGAATATCAACTTGCCAGCCCTGCTAGAATATCGATAGCTTGATACACGCTGGCATGTGCCATCACTAGCTGCTGGTCTTCCTCTTGCCATCGCCGATTAAACTTCCTTTTCCTCTTGCATTTCTGGACAGCATTTGCCACACGCTTGTTCTCTGTGCTGCGATTCGAAAGCGTAATCCATGAGTTCGATCCGTACTTCAACTACCGCACCACGCGGTTTCTGGCGGAGCAGGGCTTTTACAAGTTCCACAACTGGTTCGATGACCGCGCCTGGTATCCCCTGGGCCGCATCATCGGCGGCACCATCTATCCCGGGCTGATGCTCACCTCGGCGGCCCTGTACCGCCTGATGTGGCTGCTCAATGTGACCATCGACATACGGAACGTGTGCGTCTTCCTGGCGCCCTTCTTCTCCTCGCTGACCACGCTGGTGACCTACGCCCTCACAAAGGAGATACACGTAAGCCACCGTCCCACCGTTCTTTACTTTTTTTTTTATATCCTTTCGAGGTTAAAATTCGCACGTGGTTCTTATGATCCCCCTTTACCCCTTTTTAGAGCACTGGAGCTGGACTGGTGGCCGCCGCTTTGATATCCATCGTTCCCGGGTATATCTCTCGATCCGTGGCGGGATCGTACGACAATGAAGGCATCGCCATTTTCTGCATGCTCTTCACCTACTATTTGTGGATCAAGGCGGTAAAGACGGGCACGATCTTTTGGTCGGCTATGTCGGCATTGGCCTACTTCTATATGGTCTCCTCGTGGGGTGGCTATGTCTTCCTGATTAACCTAATCCCGCTGCACGTGCTGGCGCTGATGATCACCGGACGTTTCTCGCACAGGATCTACATAGCATACAGCACGCTATACTGCGTCGGCACCATTCTGTCGATGCAGATCTCGTTTGTGGGATTCCAACCCATCCAGAGCTCCGAACACATGCTGGTGAGTGTAACTACTTTGTGTAATGCTGTGCAGTGTAGCGATGTGTGATCTGTTGTGATGAATACATTTTAAATTCTTGATAGGAAGAGTATGAAACATAATGAGTACCAAAAACCTAGCTGAATTGGTCACTAAAAGAACTCTAATTAAAGAATTACTCGCTATATCGAAAAGAAGGGAGTGTAAATCGTATTTTTCTCTTGCAGGCACTGGGAACCTTTGGCCTGTGCCAGATTCACGCTTTCGTCGACTATCTGCGCTCGCGCATTCCCAAGGATCACTTCGATCTGCTCTTCAAGACGTTGGTTTCCAGTGTTTTGACTGTGGTGTTCGTCGTGGGTACCCTGCTCACGCTTACCGGGAAAGTCTCCCCCTGGACCGGCAGATTTTACTCGCTACTAGATCCATCCTATGCCAAGAATCACATTCCAATCATCGCCTCCGTATCGGAGCATCAGCCTACATCCTGGTCGTCTTTCTATTTTGATCTGCAGGTAGGTAAACCACTATCTTCGTAGGAATCTGTAGATGTGCTCTCAACTTAACAGTGTCGTCTTATCATATCTATTTTTGTTTAATAAATCCTTACTACAACAAAATTCGGTTTATTTTAAACCTATCCTAATTACACATGTTCTGCCGAGGATGAGAACTTAACAACGATGCGAATGATATGCGCCTTAATGCATTGAGTGATTACCTTGCACTTTGATCGCTGAGGCAGTTAAATAAACATGACCCCTTTTCACATAACAATCCAATATATAGTTAATTCATTGGCTTTTTTTCAAATTTCTTTTGCAGATCCTGGTCTTCCTCTTTCCCGCTGGCCTTTATTTCTGCTTTTCCAAGCTGACGGACTCGAACATCTTTATTATTTTGTATGGCGTCACCAGTATTTATTTCGCCGGAGTGATGGTGCGTCTAATGCTGGTCCTGGCGCCCGTGATGTGTGTGCTATCCGGAATTGCCATTTCGCATCTGCTGGCCAAGTATATCAAGAGCGTTGATGCCGGAAGCTCATCGAAGCAGGGAGTAGAAAGCAAGCGGCAGCACAAGAAGCTGGAACAGCAGACGGGAGGCGTGAAGAGCGAGGTGGCCATTGGATTCGTGGGTGTCATCACTCTGATGCTTATAGTGTACACGCTGCACTGCACCTGGGTCACCTCGGAGGCCTACTCCTCGCCCAGTATTGTGTTGAGTGCCAGGTCGCACGATGGCGGCCGCATCATTTTCGATGACTTCCGCGAGGCCTACTACTGGCTGCAGATGAACACTCCGGAGGTGAATATGAAGTTTTGATTGCCCATTTGTCGAGTGCTCTGCCGAGTTAGCCATAGAAAATCAGAAACAGATTGTCGTAATGGAATAATTGTGGGCTTTTAAGATCGGAATTTTCATCTGGCTAAGTCGGCAACACAAGAGTTTCGCATCTTAATGATGACTACATTGTAAATTCTTGATAGGAAGAGTATGAAACATAATGAGTACTAAAACAACCAAGCTGACAAAACAGAATATCCCTTTTAGTTTGCAAACTTTTGTTAAATGCTCGCACTGACCGTTTCGTAATGTATTTTTCAGGACGCTCGCATAATGTCCTGGTGGGACTACGGCTACCAGATAACGGCCATGGCCAATCGGACGATATTGGTGGATAACAATACTTGGAACAACACACATATATCGCGCGTTGGCCAGGCGATGGCCTCTTCGGAGGAGAAAGCCTACGAGATAATGAGGGAACTGGATGTGGACTACGTTCTCGTGATTTTCGGAGGGCTCACTGGCTACTCATCGGACGATATCAACAAGTTCCTGTGGATGGTGCGCATTGGCGGCAGCACGGATCGTGGTGCGCACATCCGCGAAAAGGACTACTATGCGGCCAACGGAGAGTTCCGAGTGGACAAGGAGGGCTCACCCACACTGCTCAATTGTTTGATGTACAAGATGTGCTACTATCGCTTTGGGCAAATGTACACGGAAGGTGGCAAAGCCCAGGGCTACGATCGAGTTCGTGCCGCCGAGATCGGCAACAAGGACTTTGAACTGGATGTCATGGAGGAGGCGTACACCACGGAGCACTGGCTGGTGCGCATCTACAAGGTTAAGGATCTGCCGAATCGTGGAGTCTGAGAAATAAGTGTCGCAGTCATTCCGCTCTATTCTGTGTTCTGTACATTAGCTAACTCTGCCCGTCTCCCTCTATCTCGAATATTTGGCAATCTCTCTCGCTCTATGAGCACCAATTGCTGCATTCTCCTGCTTTGCCCATCATGCATTTAGTTCTACACTGGCACAAAACCACAAAAACCAAGTATTTTTTTTGTTTTTATATTTTTACAAATGTCTCAAGTGTACCAGATGCGTCTGGCTTCTTAAGCAAGAAAGGAGCATGTAAGCGAATCGAACGAAATATATATATGTGGAGAAAAACTATCATAATCATTGAAGTTTTATTGGCGTTGCAAGTGGGGAGCACAGTTCACGTAGTAACGAATTCACATAGTATCTACTCGTACAAAACTAAATAAAAATAAATGCGATAAAAGTAATTATATAAACGAATTGTAACTTTTTGTTAAAAGAGAATTAAAAGAAATTAAGAGAATTAAAGAAATTAAAAGAAACTTATTGCATTGCCACTGGCTTGAAGGAATCATCTCGAGAGCTATAAGAGCTGGTGATTTGGAATATTAGTTAATTTCAAACTGTTCTGACATTTTTATGTTAAATTTCTACTTATTGAAGTTGCAAATACTTACCATAGTACATGTAGAATTGTATACTTACTTGCATTTATAAACTAATACAAAATTCTTTCAAAAGATGTCTCCTAAGGATAACCGAATAATATATTAGTATTTTCGGGAAAGCTAACAATAAAATCTTCAGTGGATAGATATTTTCCTTGAACAGCTTATAAGAAAGTTAATATCTTACACAGATATAAAGATTGTATATACAGTATAAAATTCTTTTGCGTAATAATGGGTTGGTTAATCTATAAGTTTTTACAAATAAGCTTTTTATGGCCAGGAGAGAATGCGTCAGGTAGCAAATTAGATAAATTAAATACGAATTAAAACGAAAATCCCAGAGACCTTTAGCCCTTTAAGCATTTTTTAACTTCGACGTTTACAGACTATATGTATTTATAATTAATTTAATTATAAATATCAAAAGTTTAAAATACTTTTAATACAATCGTTCAGCAACGTAGGATGTTTCTTCAGTTCAGTTCTAGCCATATCATACCATTTTGGACATATAAATACATATGTATAACAAAGCGTGAAATCGATACTTTGATACTTTAGGATAAAACTTTATTTGATATAATCAAAATGCATGCGGGTATAAGTTAAAAATGCGTAACATAGTCTGTAGGTGGTTGGATTTTTAGGACACAGATCAGGAACTGGAGAACGCTCCAGTTTAGTGGCTGCCGCCGTTGGTGGTGCCATTGGCCTTGGGCTTCTGCTTGCCGGCGGCAATGAAAGTGGTCACGTCCAGCTTGGTGGCCAGAGCTTTGAGCTCCACCTTGCCGGCCGGGTTCTTGCCCAGGATGAGCACGCTGGGGTCCACTTCGAGGACGCGGGCCAACTTGCCCAGAATCTCGGATTCGTTCAGTCGGATTACTCGTTTGTTGAGCGCCTTGATTGCGGGATCGGACTGCTGGCGGTTCATGCTCACGATCTGCGTGATCAGCGTCTCCTGACCCACGACGCCCAGGACAGAACTAAGTGGGAAAAAAACAAGAGGTTATAAACGGTGGAGCGAAAGGAAGGAATTGCGGTGATCATACCCATCATCCTGATCCACGACGGGCAGCTGGTCCACGCGGTGTTTCTTCATCAGGGCAATAGCCTCACCAACAGTTGCATCCGACTTGAGAATGACCGGGGGAGCGGGTAGCTCCAACTCCGCGATGGCCAGGCTCCACCACCAGTGACCGTGCTCGTTTACCGGCTCCTTGAAGTTGCGCGCCTCCATCCAGTTGTCCGACACGAACTTGGTCATGTAGTTGCGTATGCCATCGGGCAGAATGACCACGCACCGCTGGCCTTTCTTCAATTTGCGGGCATGCTCGAGGGCAGCGTGCATCGCTCCGCCACTGGACCCGCCGCACAACAGACCCTCCTCCGCGTTCAGGCGTCTGCTCATGGGGAAACAGTCTGAGTCGCCGATTTTCGTCCACACATCCACGACGGTGTCATCGAATACGGTGGGCGGAAAGTCGTAGCCGATGCCCTCCACCTCGTAGAATTGCACATCGGTCTTGTTGAGCTCAGCAGGGCGGGCAAGGATCGAGCCATAGGGATCCACGCCGACTATCTGGCAACTGGGAACCTGCTCCTTGATCTTACGCCCAATACCACTGATAGTTCCCGCCGTTCCCGCCGAGACCACTATCATATCGACCTTGTTGTCCAGCTGCCACAGAATCTCGGCGGCAGTGCCATCGTAGTGAGCCAGCGGATTGCCAGCGTTGCGATACTGATCCAAGACAATCGAGTTGGGCGTTTCCCGCTGCAGCTGCTGAGCAACGTAGATCAGTCCCTCCGGCGAATCGTAGGCTGCCTCCGTTGGAGTACGTATGATCTTGGCCCCGAGGGTTCGCAGCGCGGACACCTTCTCGTTGGACATCTTCTCCGGCATCACGATAATGCACTTGTATCCCTTAACGGCACAGGCCATTGCCAGTCCAATGCCCGTGTTTCCAGACGTTGGTTCGATGATGGTGTAGCCTGGCTTGAGCAGGCCCTGCTCCTCGGCGTCCTGCACCATGCGGTACCCAATGCGGTCCTTCACTGATCCACCCGGATTAAGGAACTCGCACTTGGCATCTGTAGAGGGGAAAGAGGCAATTAAATGATCTTAGATTAGATCTGTTCGTATTGTTACTCTGAGGCCACATTGTGGGTTAGGAAATGAGATTGTATGACTAAGTCAGTGAAACTCTTCGGTGGATTTTTAGGCTATAGACTTACACATCTCGCATTCGATGCCGTCGCTGGCGGGAATGTTGTTCAACTTGACCAGTGGCGTGCATCCGATCACCTCGAGGATGTTGGGCGTAATCTGCTGGCGGTGGGCGATGCCCCGATGGATGTGGGGCGACTTCTCGGCTGTACCCAGATGCCATTTGCACTTGGACGGCTTGCCGGGATCGATGAAGTCCGCGGGCCTCTCGTATGGCTTCGGTTGTGGCATCTCTGAAAGAAGGAATTTATATGAAAAAGTGTTTGGGAATCTCTGTAGCGAATATAACATATTGTTGCTTATTTTAATATATTTGTAGAAGCAATATAAAAGTGTATCCTTCTTCTTCTTCTTCTATAGAAGAAGAATTTCCGGAACTTGGGAATACTTTTGTAGGGGCGTACCAAGATACTTTCTTACAATATCAGACCCCAACTAAGATACGATTTATTAAATTATTAACATATAGTGATAATAGTATGACTTGAAAAAGCTTATCTGCTCCTGAATTCGAAAAGATTCGATTGATTTGCGATCTAACAAACGCCAGATGGTGCCGGTGTTACCTCCGATGACCCGTATCTTATCACTCCAGATTCCGGTGTGCAAATGGGGGAAAAATCTCAATCAAAATATACTTTCTGTTGTCTCATTGCGACGAGGTTGCGAAATTGCGTGAGATTACTATTCAATCGAAAGCGAAAAGATCGGGCCCAAAAGCGATGACGTGACAAAACTCAAAAATATGCAAATCAGATGGAAACAGGAAGGGCAGCTTGTTTATTTCAATTTGCACAGATCCCGAAGTCGGATTATCTTAAGAAGATATATGAAAATACGCATTTTTTCTAGCTGTAATTATTTAAAGGATACAAAACTAAGATTCTTAGGCTCAAGGCTTTCCTTATCACAACGAAATTTTAAAATACGCGAGGTATTCCATTAAAATTCGATTCTTTGTGGAATTTAGTCTATCTTTAGTCTATTCTAGACGTTCAGTTCCCAGTTCGAAGCCCTTTCTTTAACTGGTTATTAAATAGGGACTACCGTCGTTTAAGTGGGTTTCCATTTTGTAGATAAGGTTTTCAGGTGGCACTGATTGCTTGCGCTGTATACGACACGCCACTCGAAACCTATCTATCACCTACAAAGTAAACTCAAATAAGGGAACATTTATTATATGAAAAGCTTTGCCAACGTTGTGAGGGTATCTTGTGAACTCAGGACTAATGATAGGGTAGGTCGGAATCTGTAGTATCGGCATGTATTAAATTAACTTAATAATTGAATGGAGCGCAAAGTCTTTCTAAAATGCTACCTTAGTGTTTATATAAATTTTCTAATATAAATAATTAACGAATTGCATTTAAAAGGAATTAAAAAAACAGCTACGTACTATTTATTAAGCGTCCCGTTGAATCTATTTATAAAATTATACGTTATGTTTTTAATTTGAACGTAAGCTGAATAAAGTGGTATTGAGATACTTGATGTATAAAACTATCCTTTTATAATATGAATATAACATATAAATCCAAATATTTCAATGTAAGGTGAGCATTAAAGTAAAGAAACATTATCAGACGACTAAAATATTATTTATGTAAATTTCGAATCAAAATATCGTTTTACTATTTTAAATTTACGCAAAATTTACGCATTTGAAAATTATATAATTTTAATATTAATGTGTTTCTTTTTTTTCTGTGTAAACTCTAAACTTTCCCGGTTTTCCTTTTTATTGCTCTTTCTTGTTTATCTCCCCCGCCGATGACATGCACACACACGCATTTTTCCATATACATACATATGTCTATACATATTTGTTTTACAAGCACGCGGCTTCAAAATAGAACAACAAAAACAAAAACGAACGGCGAATATGTGAGAAGAAAAAACAACATACAAAATAGCAAGCACATGTTTCTCTCTCGTATTATTTGTACTTCTACATATTTATATGTATTTCGCCGGTTGGAAATGTGCAAGAAAGAGGCAGCAAAAGGAACTTTAAGGGAAAAGGATCAGGACGAATGCACTTTGGACAGTTGTCAGCTTAAGTTTTACTTACCAGTGCTGGTGATTAGTGACCCAGGAGCGACTAACTAGCGCGAACTGCGAAAAGCGACCGCTACGATGCTGCCAACGAAGGCAATTGAACGGAATCGGGAATCTAACCAACGCAAGCAACTTGCGGCTAACGGTCGGCTGCGATGCCGGCAGAGACGGCGGCAGCGCACAGTGGTGCTGGTGCATGGTGGCATGCTCAACACAACATAAAACAACAGCGTGGCAAATATTCATAATATATATTTTGACATACTTACAAAAAATACTTGAAATGTCAATAATGCCATTGTTTTAGTTTTATTTCCATTTAAATAAAAATTTAATATATTAATAGAAATTTTAGATTTGACATTACTGCTGTTTTCCTCTAGAGGTACATACAACTGGCCCGTTTTTTTCCAGTCAGTCTAGAAAGGCCTAAGAGTAAATTTTGTATAAATTTTAAACGTGTAAAACTGTTAACCGTAAATTTAATTCGCCTCATATTTTAATTGTGGATTTTTCATTGGATTTCATTGGAATTGTGGATTTGTTTTTTATTTTTAAAAATAATATAGGGTATTTATCCCATTGTTATGGTGAGAATGAAACAGATAGTGATAACCGGTTTCGCTCTTCTTCATACACAGCATGGCTTGATCTGCGATTTCCTGCACTGAAAATAAATGCGTAATCTAACTATCAGATTCCGCAGTAGTACCAGATAAACGTAATGCTGAAATCCGAATCAGTTGCCTACGTTTTTAAAATAGCAACCTGTTTATTAAGAACCAATTCATCAAGAACTATAAAGCTTTAAATTATCTCCAACTGTGCTTTTACAGCTATATATGTGTGTATACATATATACATACATGTATTGCAAAAGCTGCATGTTAAACATTTTGTAGTCTTATAATGTATGCTACACTATTTAATCTTATAGCAAGCATTATACAGCACTTTTTTTAAGCTCTTACCCACAAAACGAGGTAATTAGTATTCAAAAGTTAACTTATTTTAGTTATGGTAAATTGATTACTGCGATCTGTATATACGTACAAAGTATTATTGTATATCATAATATATTATTGTATATCATAATACAGAGGTATAGTGATGAGATACATTTCTCTAAAATTGAAAATAAGTTCAAGTGAAAAACAATTTCTTACTTGTAGTTCAAGTAACTGCATTGCTTTAAATGAATTTAACTTTTAATTTTTGGCATTTTGATTTTTCCCAAAAAGAAAACACTTAGATTGTGATCCAACAGCACCAAAGCCGAGGTAGGCGTAACTCTATATTTCAGAAATTATTTCAAAATGCTTAAAAAAAAAAACAAGAAGGACTAGACCTATGTGCTCAGAAGGCGGCCGAGGCGATGACCTGCAGGGCCATGTAGACGGTGGCGCCCAAGGCCACGAAGAAGGCGAGGGCACGGGAAGGCTGGGGCACCACGACCACGGCGTAGACCAGTGTGTGGACGATGCGGGCGATGCCCACGGCGCGGAACAGGTTGATGGCCAGAAAGGCGGCCGGATCAGTCAGGACGTAGAGCAGACCGATGGCGAAGAAGGGCAGGATGTTCTCCAGGTCGTTGCGGTGGGCACGGCGCACACGCTCCACGTTCGGATCGTCGAACTTGACCTTCAGCTTGGGGGACATCAGGTCCTCGGGGTTGGCGAAGGTCTGAAAATGAAGATACCGATTAAAGAATCGAAATACATAAAATTAGGAATGTGATGTGCATTCATATGCATCTTTTTATTGTTTTTCCATTTGAATTTCGTATCGTTTTGTACAGTTGCCATGTATTATTAAAAAATAAAACATGGTAAGCTCAAAATTGTATTATAATAGTAATACTTATTTATAATTCGTCACATTTTATATACTAATAGATTAAGTTACATTTATAATTATCACCGTTGCTAGTTGAATTCTAATAACTTTCAACCTTAATAAATTCACTAATCTATTTCGTTAGATCCATTTAAACTTTCACTGGCGTGAGACTTTGACCCCACTGTGCGACCCGCTTCCCGCACGCCCATTCCCTTAACCCACCTTCGTCTTGAAACGCTGGATGGCTGTCAGAAGGCTCATCAGCAGCATTTTGATCACCAAAACTCCGACCCAAAAGGTGAAACTCTTGAAGACGGGATTGGAGAGGCTTAGCAGTTCCACGGGGCTGGCCATTGTATGTGTTTTAACTATAACTTTATTATCTTTATAGTACGTAAAATGTCTGGTCTGGGATTCAACAACTTGCTCGGCCGTCGCTGAAATATAAAATGAGCGATACTCGCGTGTGCTTTTTTTTTTATACCGGCAAATAAAAGCTCTCTTTGCGGCGTAAGCGAATAGGCGAATTTCGGGGCGGAGGCCCCGCTTGCTTGCTTGAAAAGAGAAGCGAGTGTTTTTGCCCGAAGAATACAGCAGAGGCCACAATGGGAAGGCAGCAAAAACAAAATACCCTAAATTGTGCGTTAATAAACGAATAGATTTAACTAAAAATATAAAAATTAATAAAATTATTATATGAATATGTTTTCCCTTCTCACATGCGATCTAACTTTTCAATCTCTAAAATCAAGTGTCCATATAAAAGTCAACTTGAACTGACCGCGAGTGTGAATGTAGAAACACAAATCTCAACCCATTTTCATGTAGATACGATGTAGATACTGCAGGATTGAACTGATAAGTTTGATAACTTACGGCCGTAAAGAAGCGCATGAGACCCGTGTAAATACCAGCGGCGAAGATCTTGAGTATCAATATAGCCGACCATCCCAGGTAGCATCGGAACACCTGGTTCTCCAGCGACATGAGTTCGGGGTTAAGCATTTTGATAGCTGCAGGTGCACTTGCATACTGACATCGGTTGCAATCGGGTTGGGTTTGAAAACAGAAGCAGTTGATACCTTGTAGGTTGGGTATATCGATTTGAGTGAATCTTGTTCTTTAAATTCCGATTTTGTTTCGGGTTTTATGATTGATTATATAGATTAGGTAGTTCGGAAAATGTTTTCTTCTATTTAATTTGAATTTATCAACATGCTGAATAATTTTTCTTGTATTCTCTTACAATGCATTATTTTCGGAGTTCTATATTTCAGTGAAAGTTGTACCTGAAAAATTCTTAGTCTTGTAACCATGTAGCTCGGTGGGGTATCATTTTCGATCATAGTTCGCAACTAGTATAACTAGTTTTGCTGTCACTGTAAAGTGCTGGCGATTAACTTTTAATAGAACTACAATAGCATGGGAATTGCTGCTAATTACCGTAAAATTGCTGAAACAAAAAGCTTGCCAAAGCTCAATTGGATTTCGTTCTGGTAGTAAGGTCTTGAAAAATGCATTTTCAAAATTGAAACAGAAAATACGGATTAATCAAAACATTGAAGCGATAAGAAGGTCTAAATATAGTTTCAATGCGCACCTGTGTCTGCGTTGAATCATATCAAAAGTTGCCTTCAAACTGATAAGCTGGGCTTTTGATAATAAATAATCGTATATGTACTTCTGCTTGCTACCAGCCGAAATTATTCTAAAAACATATATTTATTTTAATGGTTAGGTTTTGAAATTAATAAAGCAGTTGATGTTAAGTTAAGATAAATAGGTTCAACATGTGGCATAAACACTCTATAGAGAACTAATTTAAAAATTAAAAATAGATTTGTTCAGCTGTAACAACTTATTTTGCATGTTTTCAAATTGACCATAGAACACAGGAAGTGTTATTGTTTTAGTCAGGAACAAAGTATATATTACTTAGATATATATTTTTAGTCAGAATTGACACCCAACTAAATCTTACCGTGTCTGTTTATTTCCACGTAATCGTATTTACTTAAACTATTAAACCTATTGCAGGTATTAGATAAGGCAATAACAGGCCGGGTCGGAAATGTAATTACTAATCTAATTTTATATAAACTATATAATTTAGCTGAACTAGGAGCGAGCGGAATGGGATTTGCAGTTTAACGTTCGTAAAAAATACAGGAAAAATAAATAGAAATAAAATACATTTTATTAAAACAGGACGACTGTAGTCGTCCAAGCTAGTGGTAGCTAAGTTACTATAGGTGAAGGGTATATAAAATTCGGCTTACTTTTTATGTTGCTCTAAGCTTTTAATTGCACTTAAAAAGTACAGTACTTGTAATATATTAAAAAATATATTCCATGCATTACAAATCCACTTTTATATCTGAAAAGCGTTGCAACACAACCTTACAACCTAATAATTCCCATGAAGTCCATAAGATTATTCATGATTTGAGGAAGTGATTTCCCCGGCGATATGTTTTCCATTATCCACTTGATTACCATCGGAAAATTGGCGACCCGTTGGCCCCGATTCCGCGAATTAGCTCCGATCTTGGGCCCCGAAGGTTAGGCAGCAAATTTGGGGTAATGGCAATGCGAGCACAATGAGTCCGAGTCCATTGGGCGGCTGCCCACTGTCCACTGGCCACCCACCGGCACAGAGCATGCATGCAGATACAGACATTATGCTCCACTCAATCAAGCTGGAAGGGATGGGGCTCGAGTGCAGCTGGCAGCGGAGAACGCAGACGGTCTCCACTTCAGAGATGGAACCGAGAGGCCCGGCGGACGTGGTGGACGTGGGCGGATACACAGGGATGGGAACAAGAATGAAAAGCCTATTTCCTAAGTGTAATTAATTAATTTCGCTGGCTGGGCCCGACTGCGCCCAACTGCAAACTGCAGCCGCATTTGCCTGCCATCCGTCATCCATTTCCGAATCAGAATCAGTTTGTCCAGCGCTCTGCCGTCGCGAGCACGCTCCAAAGAGGCCAATCGGAAGAACTTTGGAACTTTCTTGAGTTGCGACACGTACATTTTCAAGCTGGACCACATTTTCGAGGACTGTCAGCGGCAGCAGTTTCACAAAATGTCTCATGGCGAGCGAAAAGGCCGCCTCAATGTGGTCAAGTTTCTCGAACTGGTAAAGGATTTTTTTTTCAAGTGATTTTACTGCAAGTTCTAAGGATTAATGAATTAATGCAAAAAGCAACGCGTATGCTTACTAAACAATGGTTTGTCAAAAAAAAAAAAAAAAAAAAAAAAAACGACTTGGGAATTAAAAGAAAAGACCCGAAATACCAGATAGACTCGGAAATTATAAGAACACCAAGAAGCACCACAAATGAAAATCCCCTCACTTTTCCAGGGTTTTGCGGTAGCGTGTCTGGTGCTCCACTTCTACAGCTTCAACGATCGCGATATAATGACTTCGTTCCTGGCCACTGGCACCTTCACGGGCTACATCATAGTGGTCATCGGGGTCTTTGCAGGTACGCCTTGGAATGCCAGTCCTTAAGAGTTAAAATACTAAAATAAGTTAACCAAAAACGAAATTTGCACACAAATCTACTTAAGATACCTTGCAATTGCAGGCGTTCTGATGCGGGCACCCATTCACAAGCGCATCGATATATTCTTCAGCGTCCTGGGCTGCACCTTGTTCGTGGCCAGCGGTGTGTTCATCATTGAGGCCTGGGAGTTCTCCTTCCGCACCCGAACTCGGGATCTCGCGCTCATCAAGGCCTCGCTGTCCATCGTCAATGGGGTGCTATTCGGATTCGATGCGGTGTTCACATTTCGCGACAAGTGAATCGTTCAGTTTTTAGACGGAAACCACTGGCCAGATCCGCTGGAGCTTCTTTCGTATGCATTTAATAGCTTATAAGGGTATACATATCTTTCCGGTTCAACTGGCCATTCCGCCAATCATACAAACAACCAAACTGTTAACGTTTATCTTTATATTTAAGTGTTTTTTTTTTCTCTCAATAAAAAGTAATTCGCCATCGCTCAATTAGTCATATGAGAAAGCAAGAGTCGATACTTGCGACTGTGTGTGGTGCAGTCCCGGTACTCAAGTAATTGTTTACAGAGCGAGACACTCGACACAATACATTTGCAATACGGCTATCTAAAATAATCCTCATAATTAAAGTACAAATAATTCAATTGGAAATATAAACGGTCTAGAAAATCACTCTAAACTTATGTAGGCGATGATCCCGGCCTGCTGTTCCTGCTCATTTCACGGGAATTCGAAATACGAGCTTGTAGCACGGCACATACCACCAAATTCGATAGTCCTAGCTAAATTAGATCGCGAGATCCAGGTGTTCGCAGAACATATAATTCTAGGGTTCCGTGGATCGTAAAGCGAGAGTACCGGCAACAATGGGACACAAATGAAGGTGAGCTGGCGGCCCATTTTGTTGACATCGTAATAGTAGTTAGCGTTATTTTCTTATTTTTTTATTGTTTTTTTTTTTTTTTTCTTTTTCTAACTTTTGTATTTGCTGATAATCGTGAGACCGCTGGCTGGCTTTGTTATATTTTTTTTTTCTGAGTTCCACTGCCGAGCTTGTTGTTATCATCTGGCGCTGGGCATCTTTGGATGTCGATTATGTGTGGTGCTGAGTGGTGTGCATACGTAGGTAAGTGGAGTGCTCCTAGGCAGAGTTGTGGATGTTGAGACGGAAGATGTCGTGGGCCACAAAGAAGGTGCCTGCGTTGGCCTTCAGGAAAAAGACCTGCGAGAAGGCATGTGGGGGATCGTCATCGCACTGCAAAGGAATGAAATCATAAATACGTTAGCAGATGCCAGGCAAACCAGTCACATTTAAAGTCAATAACACAAGCGTGCGAAAAACCAATTTCAACGTATTGAGTTAGATATGAATGGAGTACACACAGTTTGAAGCCAGGGTCAGAGGGAAAGGGTGTACAACTGGCAGCCGATTGATCGTGTAAGGTGCGTGTTTACTGTACAGGGCTCGCTCGATAAATTGAACATAACTCCAAAACATTTTCACGAGCAGAATAAACTTTATACCAAATGTGCGAGCAAAATTATTATTCACTGATATAAGAACTTCTCAAAACTTTCCTCAGTTCCATTCAAAATTGAACAACATTTGAAAGTTTTTTTTTTAAGGCATATTAGGGTGCGCTTAACAATTTGGGATATTTACAGTTCTCTTCTTCGAGCTATTGAACAAAACAATATGCAAGTTAAGACTAGTCAATTGGTATTTGGTTTTGTAACAAATGAAAAACAGAATTTTTATAAGTGCAATATCAATTGAAAGCATCTAAAAATATAATATAAATATAAACCGTTTAGTTAAAAATGTAAAGCAATAGAGGTTACAGAAATTGTTTGTGTTACATTAAAATTGCATTATTAGGAGGTTCCAGGTCCCCAGCGACCAACCGAAAGAAAGAGCAAATCCAACTCAAAATCAACGAAAACCATGCACGAAATGAAATGCGCAACATTTTGATTTGATTAATTTTCGTTGGACATTCACGTACTGTGAGAATAATTAGAAGAAATTGGACGACGACGAGACGCCAAGGATAAATATTTTTGTATATGTGGGCGGAGTGGGCATGGCTGGGCGGCATAAGGTCGACAAGCAGCAGAACTATCTTATCGCTTAGATATGGATTTCTTTCGTTTTTTAACTGGCTCTCGTCTCGTGTCTGCTGGCTGATCGTTTGGCTGCTGATCTCGATCTCGATTTACACACATATAGCCGGGCGCTGGAGTCTGTGGACTGGGCGTGGCAGGTCGGGCTCGCTGGTGCTACACATCGTGCAGCGAGAGTCGGAATATATCGTGCTGCACAAAGAAACTGCCGCCCACCGGCTTCAATACGAAGGTCTGAATATAGGCATGCGGCTGATCCTCGTCGGTCTGCATTGGTTTGTTTTGGCATTTGTGTTTCGTTTTGTAATAACCAGAATTGAGATATTCGATTCAGATTCAGGTGACTTATATGGAATAATAGATGCAGCGGCGGTCGGCAAATAGCACTGCCCTTACGACTTTACGGAAGAATGATGAATGATTTCATATCTTAAGTGATGGGCGATTGAAATTTGCTTCTACGTCTCTACATATATCCACTTTGAACAATAAGGTATCGTAAAATACATTGAGGCAGTTACTCTTTTTAAAATTCATTTCATTTATCTACCTACTATAACTGCATCAATAAGTCAATGGATATTATATTCAAAACAAGAGAGAATGCTATGGTCGACTTTTCCGACTGGAAGTGAGAACGCGAAATTTCATATTGAACAATATGAGTGGGCGTGGCAACATGGATCAACAAACTTGCGCTGCGTCGGTGTCTCTAGGATCGGTCTGCTTAATATCAACCTTCTAGCTTTTATAGTTCCTGAGATCTCGACGTTCATATGGAGAGGGCCAGATCGACTCGGCTATTGATCCTGATCAAGAATATATATACTACATTTTGTCGAAAACGATTGCTTCTACATGTTACATACTTTTTAACGAATATAGTATACTCTTTAACTGCACTAGTAACGGGTATAATGTATCTTAGAATGAAGAACACTTAATGGAATAAAGTGGCAGGCTTAATAAAGCCCATACATGATAACAAATAAATGGGAAACAGTGCAAAATAAATAATGTTCTTATGTGAAAGCCAAAACAAAACGTTCTATTTGTTACAAAAACGATTGTCAAGCATTTACGTGTTGAAAAGACCAAAAATAAAATTCAAAACTTGAAAAGAAAATCGATTGAATTGGTCGGCAGTGCTAATATTCTAACCGCCGCCGCAGGCAGTCATTGAATTTCCCCCCGACAGCGAGTTTAGGACAGTTTTCTTGTTGAGAATTCTGGTTTTACCTGTAGTCTTCCAAGGACGTTGATCAGAACTCCGCCATCGAAAGTTGGCTGCGAGTCCACTGTGGTTATCACTCTGGTAATCTTCTGAAAGCTCAGACTCTGCAGGAATAGGAAGGGTATGCAAAATATTATACATATGCCCATGACTGTATATAATCAGGACTTACCTGAACTTTTTCCAGAATCTTGGGTGCCCCCTGTATTTGGTGGCCTTCAAAGGTCATGAATGAGTCGGTAGCCTGGAAGTATAAAATATATAATGATATAAGTGTTATGATGATGTTTTACTTAGTAATGATATTTCGTATTATTAAGAACAAAATTGGTTATAAAACTGTTAATATTTAAATTAAAAACATATCAAACAGATAGTTTTATTTTCAATACTTTATCATTATAGACTTTTTTATTCTTTCATTTACTCTTTTATGTGACAAAAAAACTGAATTGATTGAAACTAATGAAACACAATTATGCCATATTTTTCAAGATATTAATACAATTTTTTCACGAATTTATATCGTATATTGGGCCCTATTGTGCTAACCGCAGTTGTATGTTGGCCATATATTTCGTATGTGTGTATTTATTTATGCGAGCATGGGCGTAATGTGTCACCCGAAACTTCGAGAATCGAACGCTGCCCCCGCCCCTATCAACATTCATCCTATTCCCACGATATCACGGATACGCCGACCGTATATCTCCAGCTGCTCTTTTTCGCGCTCTTTTTCGCATTGCAACAGTTTCTTTATTCATTTTCTGCTGAAAGGAGGCGGAATTTTTCAAGGGCGCGCCGCGCGTCACCTGTGCGTGTGATGGGGATGGCAAGCGAAAAATGTGCAGGCGAAAGCGGAGACGGGAATAAAGGAGAGATGAAAGGCGACGAGCAGAAGCGGGAAGCAACAACACTTACGCTATAGAAATTAACCACGTTCGCCCGATTCGCCGGGTCATCGAATATCGCATAGTACTGCTGCACAAATCCCTTGCCAATGTCCTCGTACTGCGGATTCAGCGACATTTCACTTGAAGGATAGGCGGAACGCTCAGAGATTATGGGAAATCCGATCCGATCGCGGCGACACGAATAATTAAAAAAAAAACCAAATGAAATCAACCGACTGCGCTCAGATCACCACTCTTTGTTAGGGGTGGAACAACGTCGATTTTGTCAGACACTATCGCTGACTGCTATTTCGCAACTATCGATTACGATACCCAGGGCTACAGCCCGATGTCCTAATAACGAAATCGGAATTGGAATTTGAAATATGATTCGATGATGATAGGGTCACATAAATGTAAGAACAAATTATTGCATTTCTGTCAGGCGTAATACTTGGTCATTTGGAAAACAATTATTTGTGTTTCATATATTATTTTTTTTCCTCGCTCGGGACGACTTTTCTTTGATTTGTTGTTTAATTGCAGGTCATACTTAAGCTAACGCAACTTACAATCCATTGTAAGGTATCTAAAGTTGATTTTTAGATCCGTTTATTCATAATGTGGAATCGCTTGTATTTTCACAATTTTCAGACGGGAGGGATAAACCAGATATTGAAAGGATGATGTTTTCTTCACATTCGGAAAAGCATATATCCACCCCAATTTATTACTAAAATTAAATATTCATTGCCATTTGAAATGATATTAATATAATATTAATAATAATTTTATTTTCGATATACAAGTTTATAGAATTTATTAAAGCTAGTAAGCTGGATTGGTAACGATATCGATAAGAGTGACCGATCTGGTCACACCGGCAGTGCGTATGCATCGCAGCAGGAAAATTTGCGTTTGGCGCGCACAATTCGTGGCAATGCTCACCACATTTACGGACATCGCGCGCCTGCGCAGGAGTTGCCTCCATCACAACACACACCTATGTTTGGTTCGCAGGATTAGGTTTTTTTTAAATTCGTTTATTTGACATATTACATTTAGCTAAGAACAAAAATAAAAAACAGAAAAACAGTTGGATGGCATATTCAGTATGTGTCGCACGTTTCAAGGCACCTTTGAGCAGCATTATTACCGTCTTGCTGGTCGAGTCGGCAACGCCAACTTCAGCTCCTTGGAGTGCAGGGCGTTGGACATCACCGTGCGATCTTTGGTTTGACACCGTCTTTGCCCTTACTCGGTTCTTCATAGCTAAAGAGGCCATTAGGGATGGTCTGTTGGCTAGCATCAGTTCTTGCGGTGCATTTGGCATGCGAATTCTCCTCCTCCGGCAGCCTCACGCGCAGCTTTAGTTGGAGATCCTTCAATCTGGCAAATGTGTTCTTCATTGCCAGATTAATGCTCCTCACCCCGTTGTATAATATATCTCCCATCTCCTCGATTTCTAGAAAAGGGGGCCTTGCTGGTTGGGCTCTGTTTGGGGGGGAGGTCACTTATAATGGCCCCTTGGGGGTGCCATCGTTTGGCTTATAGGGTGGGGTCCTTAGAACCTTGGACTGCAAGGTGTGCGGCCCTATACCATTCGCCAGGTGATGGTTACGGTGCTGGCCGATGAGGCTCAGACACAAACCATTCCGCCGGCCACCTTGGCTCAGACGCAAAATGGGTTTTTATTATGCTGCTGCCCGGCTGGTCAAGAGAGCAAGCGCAGCGTCATGGACTTAAGGGTTGGGTGTGAAGGGTGAAGTTCCGACGGGGGACTCATAAGCGGAGGGGTTGGCTATTGGTCTGCTCCGTGATTTTTACACTATTACTGTGTGTTAGAGACAGTCACTCCTGTCTCTATTTAGCTGCCGCGACACGGAAAATTTTCGGGTTTTCCAGGAGCGTTAACTCGATTCGCCCGGCTACTCGCGCGCGTCCCCAGTGCTCTGATTACACAGGATTAGGTTTTTTTTTTTTTAATTCGTCTATTGAACATTTAAGATTAAGATTAACAGATTAACAATGTAAAAGTAAGGAGGGCAAATCCAGGACCCCCCGCGGTATGGCCGTGAAGCATTGCTTCGCGAGGACGATCAGGATTTGCAATGCAAAACAAGATTTTTTCGCATGGTGCCAATTGATCAAAAATAATATAGATTTAAAGTCTAAGAACTTCTGAGGTGAAGGGCATATTTTGTCAAATTTACAATGCATGAACATACGTGTGCACACATACAGTTGTCTGCTATTCGCTGTAGCGCTCTCCGCTCTCTCGCTCTCTAACAAAAATTCGAGAGAGCCTGGAGCCACCTCTAGAGCCACGGCCAAAAAATCGTGTGCCAAAAAATCGTATGGCGTTACGCATCTTGTTATTCTAGTGTCTTTGCATAAACCAAATCATAGAATGCCTTAGGATATAAGTCATAAATTCAAGTATCCCATAAGAACCCCAATTCTGGTGACAATAAAAAATCCAGCCTGCCCTAATGTAAACATTAACATCCGCTGCCGAATTCGCTATTCCCACCAAAGGGTCAAAACCGCTAACGCAGCTGAAGTTCTCGGCTGATCAGTACCCATGCGCGATCCACTCAAGAGGGCACCCAATCCACCAGACATAAACATCCGCAGCCGCATTCACGACTCCCACCAAAGGGTCAAAACCGCTTACGAAGCTCAAATCCTTGGCTTATCCCAGCATCCATGCACGATCCACTCAATTCATAGAAATACATAAGAGGAGCCCTCTTTAGCTTAACACATAAAGAAGTAAATTTCAGTCAAGGGTTTGCTAAGCATTCGCTTTGCAACTTACAATTAAATTTAATTCTTTCACTCTACGAATAAGACCTGAATTGTCTCCGCTTCCACACTTTTAATTTTATTTGAATAAATTACAATTCCAATAAATTAATATCATATATATTTTTATATTGTTTTGAAATTCTTACTCGTTTGCCTCTGACTAGGATATTTTCCACATGAACCGCGGTTAACGACCAAAATGGGCAATTCAGGATGACAACTGTTTGTAATTTTTGGTATATTTATATTTATATTTATTTATATTGGGTGATGACTGTAAAATCCTCAGGGCATCCTAGGTTGGGTGGGTGCGCATGTATGTTCATTTGCAATTAATGCTTTTGATTACCTTTTTTTGTTCCTTTGATTATTTGAGATCTTAGGTGTGCAGAGTGGTGAGACGTCGATAGTTATCGATATTTCTATTGCGAGCTGTGTGGTAAGCCTGAGCTAGAGGCACTGCAATAACGAAGGATAAGCAGTTCGTAACAAATTATTGCATTACTGTCAGCCGTAATACTTGGTCATATTTGGAAAACAATTATTTGTTTTTCATATATTATATATATATATATATATATTATTATATTATTATTTTTAGATTTGTTGTTTAATTCACGTTAAGAATCCGTTTTAAGGTCTCTAAAGTTGCTTTTCGATCCGTTCATTTAAATTGTGTAATTTTCAGGCGGGTTTTATTTATAAATAGAGAGGGACCAGATATTGAAAGGATGAAATAAACTGTAATACCGGAAACATCTTACTAGATGCATTCTTCGCATTGGGAAATGTTAATATCCACCCTAATTTATGACTAAGATTAAAAATGCATTGCGATTTCTAATAATATTAATGTAGTATTAATATTTTCGATATACAAGCTTATAGAATTTTTTAAAGCCTATAAGCTGGATTGGTAACGATATCGATAAGAGTGATCGATCAACGGCAGCGCAACAGGTGTCGCCCTCTGGTAACACTGGCGGTGCGTGTGCATCACAGCAGGAAAATTTAAGAGGCGGAAAAAAGAACTGGATTTCCACGTAGAACGTTGCCTTTAACGCGCACGATTCGTGGCGATGTTCACCACATTTACGGACCTCGCGCGCCTGTGCAGGATTTGCCTGCGTCATCTGCGCGACCGCGACACCCACTGTCCCGATCCGCGACTCATCGCGATTCTGCAAAAGTTGCTGGACATCGACATATTGAAGCAGCCGCATGGATTTCCCACTGAGATCTGCAACCTGTGCCACAACGCGGTGGTCTACTTTGACGAGCTGCGCCAAGTGGCAAGGGAATCCAGCCAGAAGCTTATCGGATGGCAGCCAGTGGACATCGCGGTCGACAGGGTGGATATATATGTCCTTTTCGGCTTGTTAAACCTGGATTAATACTTTCTTAGTTCTTTCCTAGGTGAAGGAGGAGCCGCCGGACGAAGGACTCAAGGAAAACCATGAGGAAAATGAGCATGAACTGGAGGAAGAGCATGAAAAGCAGGCGGATGGGCAGCAGGTAGATCTGTCGAAGAAGCAGGAGGATCAGAAGAAGATTCTTGACGACCGGGAGGATGAGGAGTATCCAGATGAGTACGAGAACAGCCAGCAACAGCTTAGCCAAGGCACTGGTAGTAAACGACGCGCTGGCTTGGCCTGCGATCAGTGCGGCAAGCAGGTGTACAAGCTACCGTACTTGGAGGCCCACATCCGCAGCGTCCATCAGGGCTACTCGAAACCCTTCTTGTGCCGCAGCTGCGACAAGTCCTTCACTCGATATGAGCAGCTGCGCTCCCACATGCGCAACGCCCATCCACAGCTGGAGCAACTGCAGCAGGAGCTGCGCGACCTAATCTGCGAGCTGTGCAACCGGCAGTACAGCACAAAGAATGCCTTGGGCGAGCATTTAAAGCGTCATGCCCAGCGCAAGGAGCACGTGTGCGAGCACTGTGGAGTGGCCAAGGTGACCCGAACGGAGCTACTGACCCACCTGCGCACCCACAATCCCACCTGGGAGCGCTTCAAGTGCGAGCAGTGTCCGCAGCTCTTTCGCCACAAGAGCGCCATTAGCCGGCATGTTCGGGTGGTCCACGAGGGTCAGCGGCGGTTCCAGTGCGGTCATTGCGAGAAAAAGTTTGGCACGCATGCCTCGCAGGTGCGGCACGAGCGGCTGCACACGGAATCCACGGGCTCGGGAGAGGCAGCCGAGGAATGGCCCTTTGCCTGTATTCACTGCCAGAAGCCTTGCGTTTCGCGACAAACCCTTGAGTTGCACCTACGAAGGCACCGCGCGAGAAAGACGCACAGAAAACGAAGGGAGCACAGTCGGGAGAGTCAGGAGCAGGAGCAGGAGCACGACCGCGATCAGGAGCAGGGCGCTCGGGAAGCTCAACAGGATCAGCTCCGCAAGGGGGAAAAGCTACGGCAGAGAGATCTCTCCAGGGAAAGCCACCGAAATGAGGTGACCATGCAGACAAGCCAGCGGCCAAATGAGTGTCAACAAGGTCAAGAGTCCTACGATCCGGAACCGGATCCGCTGGAGGCAAGTCAGTGCAAGCTAGAGCAGGAAGATGCACTCGATCCGGAATGGCAGCACAAAATAGAGCAGGACGCAGAATCGCAAGACTCGGCGCGACTGGAAGGGCATTTCCATGACTACAAACCTATCCCTTCGAAAGCCTTATGATCAACTATAACCTATCCATATACGTCCGGTTACATACATCAGGTTAGCGCCCCTTGAGCAAAAATCTTTGATTTGAGATATTTAGAAAACTGTTAAAGCTAGAGTTTTGAAAATTGCTTTTCATTCAAACGTTGAACAATTCTATAAATGTAAAATTTATATAGGATGCAGTTTCTTGTTTATAGATTTTTATTTAAGTAAAAAAAAAATCCATAAATGGGTTAATTAAAATTGGGTTATCAGGATAACGCCCCCTAAGATAATTTAAGTTGGTTCGATTCATTTCGAAAGAAATTGGGATGATTAACACTTAAATATTTAAATTAGAATATTTTTAAAGGAAATTATGGACTTCACACATTCGTCTGGAAAGGGAATCATATATTTTTTTTGTAGGTAATCCAAAGTAATCGCAGACCAATCGAGTTTTATTCCGGTGAACGATTCGTTTTGAGTGGCATATTGTTTACCACCCTCGTATACCTTCCTAGCCAACCATACCCACACGTTATCTATTATATAGTAGTAGTATGGTGGTAGTAGTATGGAATCCATGTTTTTGCCAAACGTGCAGTGTGGATTGAGACACTGTCAATTTGAAAATGTCATTCTAAATTTCCAAAAACGTTTCTAAAGTAGGGAAATGCAGTTTTGAATTATAATCTTTTGCGTTCATTTTTGGTGTTTAAAACTGCAATTTACCTATAACCCGACTGTGACAGCGATCCAAAATGTACGCAAATCATAATAGTAATGAAAAAAGCCGTCTGGTTTCTCCAGATTAAATTTCTTCTTGTCCGAAAATACGACGCCACTCCTTAGACCAAGTCAAATGAGCTCGAGCAAAACTCAGACCCGCTTTTTTTCGCAACTTATTGAGAGGTGGTTTTATTTTCAGTTTTTCGTGTTTTATGTTTAGCTGTCTTAATCACCATTTGAATCAAAGATTTGATCTGGTTTTCAACACTTTTTCTCGAATTTTGGCGGAGAAGTCGTGGGAATTGGGAGGTATTCGAAGTATGGACCTGCGATCTGCCGCGGTAAAGACAAGGTTATTGCCACCATTATTTTTTTTTTCCATAAGTTTCGTTCTTTTGAATAAAGTTTATTATAGGGTTGCGACATCTGGCGGGTTTTCTGAAATTTTATGATTATGAGCATTAATAGAATGCTATGATATTGTATATTTCCTGCAGGGATAACAGGGTTCCTCTTAAAGCAAACTTTTCAATTCAACAGCATAACAAATTTTGTTGTCCTTACCTTAGGACCTTTTTTTTATCCTCAAGGAGAGAGGGAATGTCAGTGAACAAAAAACAACAACATTGATGAATTTTCGTGCAATGGCAAAACCAGAAAATAAAAATGAACGGAGCCATGCAGGGGGCGCTAATCTGATGACGCGTAGTGTATATCCAATGAACTATCATGCAAATGTGGCTAGGACGCATTAGCGAAAATTTTTAAATATCTTACTTTCACGACATTTTATCCTTGCTACTACAATGTATTAAATAGTTTTATATGTTCGCTTACTTCGTATTTTATACGTTTTATATGCTCGCTTACTCCATATTTTAAGTGCCTAATAAAACTGTTGACGATAATTGCTTTTCATGGAAGGACTTTTGTGACAACATTTTGGATATACTCTTTTTTTAAAGTGTATTTGTCAAGTGTAAAATTTTGTGTCACAAAAGGTAAATTCCGATATTCGTTTTTTGAAGGTGCGATAGTCATTAGTTTTTTCCTCGTAGATGTCAATCAGCAAAAAGCGCACTTTATAATTTAAAACTTACAGTGTATTTAAATTTATTATTATTTAGTCTAAACTAAAAAATATCGATACTTCCAAAAGCTCCCGTCGCTGGGAATATTTGCTGTTCTGCGCACGGCCACACTGAAACGGAATGTACATAAACAAGGCCGAAATTCGATCGGAAAGCACTTGCTGAATAAACGCCAGCTGATAAACACAAAGATGTCGGCCATATCGGGACGCGCCCTGCACTATGTGTTCAAAATCGGAGATCGGGCGAAAAACGCCTTCTTCTTTCGGCAAATCTTGGGAATGACGGTAAGCTGGGTGTGGCGGGCGTATCGCCAGAAATCGGCAGACTTCCTTATCGCAGGCTGTTGTGTCTGGCTGTAGTTTTATCTGGACAACGTGTCAACGACGCGCGGCTGCTAATTAAAAAGCCCAGATGCCCGATAATGTCATATAATGACTGTGTTAAAATTTCATTTTTCTCTCATCGTTTTTGCTCCCTTCTATCGCCATCCCGCTCGTTCGCACGGCAACAGGTGCTGCGGCATGAGGAGTTCAAGGAGGGATGCGACGCAGCTTGCAACGGGTGAGTGCTATTTCGGAGTGTTGCGACAGGACTAACTGGTAGTGTTAATCCTTCACAGGCCCTATGACAATCGGTGGAGCAAAACAATGGTGGGTTATGGACCCGAAAGTTCGCATTTCGTCATCGAACTCACGTATAACTATGGAGTGAGCAGCTACGAAATGGGTAAGACACATACCGGATAAAAATGTTAGGCTCACATGAGGATTAAAAGTCCTGAGTGCAAGCTAACAAGCGGGAACGTTTTAACCCTTACAGCGGCTAAGTAATATCATCCTAAAATACCTATTTATTTTATCAGGCATTAAAGCGTTTTTAATAAGAATTGAGAGTTGAAAAAGTTTGAAACTTCAGTGATGGTAGGCTAAATCGCATATTTAAGCTTTGAGCAGTCATATGTACACATTTCTGGAAATTTGAAAAAATGTACAACCCTATAAATGATTACCGAGTTATAATCCAAAATATTTAATCTAACACTAGTAAAATTGGGATGGCTTATCTTAAAGTACAAATGAGTTATTCTATCTTCGACAACTTCATAATTAAGTGTTTCACTAATAATAGCTATTCGATAAGTGACTTGTCTTAAGTACGTAAAGATAGTAGGTTATTAATCTTTTTCTTTATGAATACGGAAATAGTTATCTATAAGTAGGTCGAAATCTATCAGTCATTCTAGTTAAAACCGCGATGAAGATTTCTGTCTATCACAAAATGAACTAAAAACGAAAGTATGTGAGTTGAATGTTTGAAGATGTTTGAAAAAGTACAGTACAGTAATTGAAATATACTACTTAATGATTCCCTTTGTATTAATTCCCAAGTTAATTTTAACACTTATAAATCCTGTTAATCGATACTTATTCTTTTCGATTCAGGCAATGATTTTGGGGGCGTGACCATACACTCCAAGGATATCCTTTCCCGCGCCGCCGAGCACTCGTATCCTGTGACACAGGTGTCTGGAAAAGCCGGTAGTCTGCTGACCTCGCCCGATGGCTACAAGTTCTATGTGATCGATCAGGCCTCTGCCAGCTCTGATCCTGTCCAATCGGTGGAGCTTAATGTGAGCAATCTTCAAAACTCGCGCAAATACTGGCACGATTTGCTGCAACTGAAAGTTCTCGAGGAGAACGAAGCAAGCGTGCGTTTGAGTTACGGTGAACAGCAGGCTTCACTGGAGATCACCCAGATCTCAGAGCCAATTAATAGAGCTAAGGCCTATGGACGAATCGCCTTTGCCATTCCGGCGGCCCAGCAGCCACCTCTCCAAGAAGCGGTTAAAGCAGCTGGCGGGGCCATTCTAACACCTCTGATTACCCTGGATACGCCAGGAAAGGCCACCGTTACGGTGGTAATTCTCGGTGACCCCGATGGTCATGAGATCTGCTTTGTCGACGAGGAGGGCTTCGGCCAGCTATCTCAGGTGGAGTCCGATGGCGATAAGCGACTGGATCGAAACATCGAAAAGGATCCCTTCCAACCGAAATGACTTTCCCAGCAATCCTTGAGCACTGTTATTTGTACACAGCACCTTTTGTATTTGGATTTTGTATTGTCTAATGGTTAATGGCTGTTTTCAACGGAGATATTATACTTTTTAAAACATTGTAAAACATCACCTACGCTCGTTCTTGTTTTACAACATACATATATTTTATTACATAAACTGTCGATAAAATTAAGCGTGCGTATGGGACTTATTTTTCTTTGTTATAAGAAGTATTTTAGCTTTTCTAGTATTGAATCAATCAAAAACACCTTTAAACGAGGTGAAAAGACATCCTGATATCAGCTATTGTGGTTTTTAATTCGACTAAACAAACAGATGGTCATAAATCCGCTTAATTGGTCCTTACTAGCGAAAAGGATTTCAAGTATATGTATTCTTGATTTGGAACACATATATTTTATTAAGTATTGCGTACTTAAGTATTATTTTTATGATCCTAACAACGTGCTCGGGATTTTCCTTTCATTTTCATTTCAGTTTTAGAAGAGACAAATTGGTTTCGATTTCGTTTTTTGTAGCATTTATTTTTTTAGGGTGTTTCCTGAATTTATTTTTATTTTTTTTTTACTTGAGCGACAAGGAGACGTTGGTGCAGAATGAAGGACTCGAGTCAATCGGCGCCGGCAGGCCTTTTGGTGGCAAATCTGAAGTCTTGGGAAACGTTCGACTGGCCGACGGAGCAGCAGCGTTGGATCTACCGCAGTTGGGGCCAGTACTTTGCGCGGATGCGGAAGAACACCTTTGCCCAGAAGTACTTCGACAAATGCATCACAGAGAATGAGAGCACGGATCACAAGGCTCTTTATCTGCGCAGCAAATTCAAGAGATCGGTGGCCCTGACGCAGGACGCATTGGAGGATAGCTTGAGGGCCATGGAGGTAAGGCAGGCGTGGGACGCAAATGTGTCCATGGAGCTCGGAGATGCGCTCTACGATTTGAATCGGTTTGAGGAGAACAAGAGCCTGCTGCACGACAATGTCCGTCGGCATGCGGGCACCGCTCTAAAGAGCTTCGAGAATCGCCTCGTGGTAGTCGATGAGAATCTCAAGGATTGCACGGGCTTCAGCCTGGCCAACTTCTTCATGGAGCATTCCGCGCAGCTGCCCGGCTTCTATGCCCATCAGCAGGAGGAGCTTCGAAGGGCCGACAGGCGGCCGCTGTGGAAAATCCTCAAGGAGCGAAAGGAGTGTGATGTCCAGAGCAGGATCGATCGCAAGGAGGTGATGCTCTCCCCACTGGAAAGAGAGCGCAGGCGTCGCAAGACCAAAATATTTTATCAGAACTATTTGGGTCGCAGCTGGACCGATTTTTTCTTTCTGAAAACACTTCGCCGGCATCCCAACTGTCTTCTAGACAATCATTTCGGCTCCTCGGCGGACCGCACCAAGTATCTTGAGTATGCGTTCCAGCGCCTTAAGACCTTCACACGGATGCTCCAGGCAAGGAGACCCATGTACAAGGAGTACTTCCATCGGAATCCCCAGATAGAGGCTCGCATGCGGGATGCGAACTTGTTCCGGATCCAGTACCAAACCAGGCGAAACATGGTGAGCATCCTGCGGACCATTAAGGTGCTGCGGGGGCGGAATGATATCAAGGTGAGCTACGGCTGGTGGGTTACATATTCCACCTATGCCAGGTAAAAGCGAAACCAGCTAGTTTAAAATAACTAACCACATTAATTATAGCGCCTGCGCAAGTTTGTGGAGGAAGTGATGGGCAGCTACGTGGTCATCAAGACGAATCGACTGATGCCCTGGAAGGCGGAGTTCATGAACGAGGTGTACAACAATCTGGCCCTCAGTTTGTGCGAGGGATACCGCCTGCCGCCCACACGGGTCACGCCCTACGACAAGAGCGCCATGTGCCAGCTGCTCAACATACCGGTGGCCAAGCCGCTGGAGCACACGGAGCTCATCTTCGGGGATCGATCCACCTACTCCTATGCCGGCGCCGACAAACAGAGCACCGATCGATTGGCAGACCAGTGAGTTTCAGTTATTTCGAACTCATAGCGAACTCGCAATTGATAAATTATAGATATATCAATAATAATTTGAAGTATGTATTTATGTTTCTAGAATATCAGCTAGCGCCATCTATATTTGATGGCATACATATTTTTTTAAAATTTCCTTAAAGTTAAAGTTACTTAAAGATCTATAAGTAGTGTGAAGAGTGCTTAAACGCAACATACAATTTAATTTTAAGAAATTTAATATTACCCTATTTTAAACATGATTAATTCGCCAACAGAAACCAAATCGAGTATCTGGAGAAACGACTTCTATTCGCCCGCCTGCCGATCGAAAGGAGCTACTTGCTCCATGAGCTGGCCGATCGGCATATGCAGAAGAACCACTTTGTGCAGAGCCTGTCCTACGCCCAGAAGGCCATCGAGGAGGCCAGGGTATGCAATAGCCTGATCTGGGAGTTTCTCAGCACCATGCTGATGGCCAAGTCACACGCGGTGCTCCACAAGTACGAGCGCCAAACGGAGGTGCTCAACTCCGCCTACGAACTGGCCGCCCAGCTCAAGTCGCCCCAACTGTGCACCTTCATCGAACTGTGCCGCATGCTCAACAAGGACTACATCACGTTGCGCAAGATGTCCCAACTGGTGACCACCAAACGGCTGCGCACCAAAATCTCCAACAGGTCCAGTTTCCTCAGCTCACCCAACTGTTCGCCCAACTTCTCGGAATTCAAAAAGGAAGAGTATGGTCATTTGGCCGCCTAAGTCGGCGGATTGGATGGAAGGCAGTGCACATAGGCAGTGCCTTCTATTCGAACTGTTGCCTTTGGTCGGGCCAAGTGTCAGCCACAAAATCCGCTAAAACAAATCGAGTTCCTATCAGATATCGTTAAAGTACAAGTTCAGAGCCAGATGTCTGTAGCATTTAAAGTATGTCTTTACACGTAATGTAACTAAATCGTACAAATGCACTGAGAAAAAAAAACAACCAAAATCCTATAAATATATCTAAAGTTAAGCGTACATATATGCTGAATTGAGCTGTTATTGTGGACTATATATTCATGTTTACCGATGATACAGTCAATTTAATAAAGACCTTCGAGAGTGTGTGATTTAAAATCGAGCAGCAATACCCTTTGGCATGAAAATAATCCAAAATTAAAATGTCACTGCCCCATATTTGAATACAAATGAACGGAATAAATAAAGTTAACAAAATGCAGGGAATGTAAAAACTATTAAATGGGCCAACGAAATCAATGGCAATGATACAAAACTAATATCAAAATAAAATCATTTAAAAGAGTATAACAATTAAAAATCACCATATCGCATTTCAACGAGATTATAACAATAACAAAACACGTTTCTTTTTTCGCCTGCACTTATTTTTGGTCAAACGAAATACAATCTAAACAAAATTCCGGACGGTCCTGGCATAAAAAATTTGTTTTCACACTCTTAAATTATTTATGTTCGATGGGGCGGGTATGCGATTGCACTTGACTCCAATTTGGCCAATACCCCCCCACCATGCTCCTCCCGCACGGCTGACCTCGCCCAACTGGAAACTACGATTTGCATATTTTGTTGCTACCATCGTTGTTATTTTTGCCATTTTTCGTCGTTGTTGTCAGCATTGAATTGTCGCATGTTGGCCAGGGTTGGGAACTGCAAACTGCAAACTGGAACTAGAACTGGGCCTGAAAGAGAAATTACATTTTATTTTGTCGCATGTCGCGGATGGCCAATAAGAAACAACAAAAGGCAAAAGGCGTATGGAAAAGGGGGATTCGAAGTTCAGAAATAGTAGATACTCTTGCATTTGCATAGTGGAGATATTGATTTTATCCTAGAGCATTAGTTAGTTTGTATCGCTTGTATGGGAGTACCATTCGTTGGTGAAAGTTAACTACAATACTTCACACTCTTATAACAATATCTGTAAATCCTAATAGATTTCTTTAGGGAAACGGGGGCATACGAAGTTGGGGAGTAGAAGATACTGTTATTGGAGTGTCATTTGAACTACAATCCTTCACACTATTATAATATCATCTGTACATCTTTATGTACTTCTTAAGGAGAAGGGACCATACGAAGTTGGGGAAGTAGAAGATACTTAGTTTCTTCAAAGTCTTTATTACTGGAGTGTCATTTCGTTGGTGAAATGTGTGACTCTTCAATTGGCTAATAATACATTAATTTCATTCTTTATTATTAGTTGGTGTGAATTTAAGTGGAAAATGATTCGTTGGTGAAATTGGATTGATGATTGGTGAACTTCTTTATACATTTGGAATGTTTAGGTTGAAATCTAGCTGCAATTTTGTGTACTTTTATGATAATGTGTATTTTATTACCCTTATCCAGTGGCCAATGGGGAATACGACTTTTGTTTTTTTTACTTACTAGCTGGTTGGTTGGTGTTTTTAAGAAGCGAATTTGAAATATCCCAGTACAGATGTCTGATAGTACGCATATGCATCGAAGTCTGGGTCTCAATATACATTGTTGCATTCTTTTTGACACCTTTTGCATTTGCCTTGGATTTTAGGGTAATAAAGTTTGATTGATGTCATTGGCGTTTTACTCCCAGTGTTTTCCCAGCAAACAGAGTAGATAGCAATAATGCAACAATTTTATTTAAGGCTTTTAACGAAATTAGTTTCGGATTCAAGTGGCATGCCTTTTTTTTAAGAGTATGGAAACATTCAAAATATGCAAAAGAGCAAATGCGTCTATAAATGCAACGACAACAAATATTTTATAGTGTCAATGCTGGCCAAAGGGCTGTGTAAAATGGGGGAATGGTGGGGGGTATGACCGACAGCAGGGGGCATTTTCAGGCAGTTCCCAAGTGGCCAAAACAAATGCAGCAAGTTCGAGTTTGGCTTGGTGGCACATGGCACACATAGCTCAGCTCATTATGCCAGTTGCCATTAAAAGTGAAAGAGAAACCTGCCCAAGGACCCACAGAACCTGCTCCTCCTGCCCACCGCCATCGCATTTCCCCGCAGACACTGCGAGAAATTGCCAGAGGCGTCCTCTTACCCAGCCCCACTACATTCGCCATTTGCCATCCGCCATCCGCCATCCGCCTCACCTTGCACTTCAATCAGCTGCCATCGCCAAGACGCGAAGGCAATCAACAAGCTCGAAACTCGTGGCTTGCGGCTCCCTTCGCCTTTGTATTTACTTTTTTAATTTTTTGCAGACAAGGAAACCTTATTGGCCAAATTGGGGTCAGCAGAAGAAGGTCGCGATAACAGCGCAAATAATTGGTAATGGCAGCGCCACCAAAAGCCGGCCAAATTGCATCGAACGTTAAGGCTTCTGAGCCAGATTTTCGGGCTTGCCTGCAAGTCACTCGGAATTCTGCACTGACGGCGCGAGTATTTATATTCTTTTTGGGCACCAGTCGTTGGTTTTCAGAACCTACCCCCACCCCCCCCTCCCCCTCCCCACACTGCTTAATGTGTGGAAAATGGCTTTGGAGGTGCATACAATATTGCATTGATTGCAGCGATGACTTTTGATTGGGAGTTTAAGCCACTTGAGTTGTACCAGTGGGCTGCTTTTTTGCTTAATGCAACAAAATAATTTTATTGTGAATAGCATTATTTGTTGTTGTAGGTCCTCTTTTCAATGCAAACCGCTGAGTTCTAATCTAACTGTTGCATACTATTAGAGACCATCGAATGTTGGAGTGTTGGAGTAATAATTGTGTGACCCATATACATATGTATGTAGGTATCGTCATTGATATTGTTGTAATTTTTCCAGATTCTAATTCCCAAAAATATATATTAAAACTACTTTACATCATTTCTTTTTGTTTCTTATATTCCCGACTTTTTTGCATTTGTTTGTTGTTGTGCTTTGCTATAGTATATAAATGTATGATGTATATTAGATTTCTAACAAAGTATGTTACAGGTACATGTAAGCTTTTTTGACCCAATAAAGATTATAATTAATATAGATTATAATTCTTTATCAAGGGTTAGTTAGTCTTGACTTTTCCGTCTGTCCGTATAAACATCTTAATAGGGACCAAAATAGGATATACATATAGGTTTGATAGTAAACTTTAGCAGATGCATTTTTATATAATTATTATGTATACAAGCTGTAGTATTTATGTATTGTATCATGTATGTACACATGATAACATAGTGTGCTTGAAATTTCTACTGTTGGTGTATTGCACTGAATATTTTATTGGCCTAATCGGCCTTTAAGTTAATTGGTTAAAACTGCTTTGGGAGTCGCTGTAAGTAAGTGGGCAGCTAGCTCTTAAATGGGAATAATTGTTCTAGGAAACTATTCTTCCATGTGGATATTTTAATTTAGACCACTCTCGCCTGAGCTCAAACAGGTGCACCAATTTAAGGCTACCGCAAATTTCGTGGCGAGCACTTAATAATAATTTCACCTCACACTTTTCCCCAACTTTTCCTTTCGACTTTTTCAACTTTTCTCCCTCTGCACGCTGGAACTTTTCAGCTGCAGTTGTTGGCGTTGGTGTTGGTGTGATTGTTGTGGTGTTGTTGTTGATGGTGTTACTGCTGCCATTCGCAACTAATTTACGACTGCCCGTCGCGCTGGGAAGACTCTCCAAAGACTGCGGCAATTGTCGGGCAATCCCTGCAGCAGCCCGCCGGGCCCCAATCCCCAACCACCCCCCCCTGTCTTAACACCCTGCACCGCAAAGTTAAATGAATGTGGCGGTGGCCGGCAAAATATGCTACAAGTAAACCATGAAAATAAATGCCCAAAAATGCAACTAGAAATTATAGTACGAGTATACCCGTCGTGCAGCCGGCGAATGGCGAGTAGGCGTGTAGCTCGCATTAAGTGTCCCCAAAAGAGCAAAAAAAAAAAAAAAAACGTGCGAAAACGGAAAATAAAAATAATACTACAAATGAGAGAAAAAAGGCAAAATAAAAATAAAATTCAACGGCGATGAAATGTCGGCCGATGACCTCAAAGCATACACATACACATTCGATGTGGTAGAAAGGCCACCAAGGTGCCATTAGAGCCATTAGAGTTGGCAAACTTGAGCCGCACCAGCATGTCGATGATGCAGCAAAACTAATAAAATTAAATTATTATGTAAAATGCAAATAAAATAATATGCAAATCGAATTCGAGCCACCCCCGGCTACGGGCGAACAGGGAGCCATGGAGCCATGAGTAATCACAGACGCAAAGCCAAAAACAAGGCAAATAAACACATAAATAAATCAAAAATGGACTACGACAAATCTCGGTTGGGCCGAAAACAGACGGAGCAGCGAGAGCATTAAAATATGGCCAATAATAACCGAAATATCCATGTGATATATCCCACTGCCCCCGGACTCCCAGCCAACCCTCGAACATAATGCCGCAGTTCGGGCTGGACTAAAATGGGTAATACGAGCAGGGAGTCCGGAGTTGGAGGTAAAACTAAGAAAGAGCCATCACGCATAGGTATCTCAACTGTTTGATACTCAGTAACTCGAATTTTGCTAACAAAATACCCAAATTTTGAAATATTTTAAGAGAATGTATATTCGGTTTTCAAATACAATGTCATCAGACGACATTTTGATCTCAATTTCATACTGGAGTTTCCAGTATGCCTCTAAAAGAATGACATTTTTGAGTATCAAAGCAAGTACTTCTAGCATAGCATAGCATACTTTTGGACACCTTTATCATTTATGAAAGAGCACATAGCAACGCAGTCCTAACATTTTGATTACCTAGTTTCCGATCAAGTAGATTTTTGTGAAATTAGTCATATGCCTTAAATGCCCCATTTAGCTACCCTTTGCAATACTTTTGCCTAATTTTTTTCAGGGGGAAATAAGAGATATCTGTGGAAAGGCAAGCCAAATATTCGACTTGCACACACAAATACAGTCGCAGACATTTTCGTAATCAACATAAAATCCAATCATCCGTCATGGACAGTAAAAGCAGCAAAGGGCTGCCCATTCCGGGTCCTTTCATTCTCCACCCATCCCCTTCGGAAAGTCACCGAAAACCTCCCGATAAAAGCCGGGCTGCCCAAAAACTCCAACCAACGTTAGTTCTATGGCCTTTAAAAATGCCAAAAACGAACAATTTTGATTTATGAGCAGACGAAAGCCAAAGTAAAAGAGGAGCCAGAAATTATGTGTGTTTGTGTGTATTGGACTGGCTCATTTATACCGCGCTTAAATCTAATACGCGGACAGTACTCAAGATGGTTGGGGGGGGGGGGGGTTGCGATGGTGGTGGGGAGTGTCGGGTTACTTGCTAGAGTCTCTTGTCTTCCGCATCCGCATCCGCGTCCGCATCCGCAGCCAGCAGACGTGCGTAAAGCGACGCGTGTCCGCTTTTTGATTAATATGCGCGACAAAACACGAAATGCACGGCACAGGGATACCTCGTTAAAGTGGACAGCAGTATTGAACATTTGAAGAATTCACCAATAATCCGCAGCGATCATTTCCGGACTATGTGGAGAGTTTAAAAAGAGTCAACGCCATAGTCGATTATTTTAATTATTCCTTATTTGATATCACTGCCTTGGGAAAATATACATAGATATGCGAGTAGAAAGTCGAATGCTTCCGAGAGTGCACATGTGCTCCACCTAGCGCCTGATACATTAACTAGCAATATAACCTTAACAAAATTAACCAATTTAAAAGGTTTTGGGAAAGTACATATGTATATGGATACTTATAATCAAATCAAAGTACCATTTTAATTTGTATAACATATGTTGTTCTTGTTGTGTTAGAGAGTATTAATTGTACGGATAGGAAGACTGACAGCCAAGTGGACGGGCATGGCAGTAGATAACAATATTAAAATGTTTTTAAGGTTTATAATTCCTGCCACCTTCTAAATATAAGAAATGTAATTGTTTTTCAAGAGGGTTTCATCAATCGAATGTGTACTGTTAATGGAAAAGGGAAGGAGAGGCAGGGAGAGAGCGCTGCACAAATTTACCGTTTGACACGCAGCCAAAGCTAAAGACGAAGTAACGGGAACCGGAAAATGGGAAACACAATGCCCAGACTTAGACCACCCGCCGCCTCTCCTTTTCCACCGCCAGTTCAGTCTCACTCCATCAGATCTTATGACCAGTTGGCAAGCAGAGACTTTTCCTAGCTTTTCCGCATATTTGGCATTGCACTGCTCTGGCCTTTCGGAGGCGGAAAAATCGGAGAAAAAGTGCGTGCCATTGGTGAAAGTGAGGGCAACTGTCTGTATAAGTTTACATGGCCGATGAAGTCCTGGATGTCAATTTAAAGGGATTGGCTTATAGAAACAGTTGCAGCGGTAGAATGGAGAGGATGCTGATCCTTGATGAAAATTAAACGCTTCATGGCTTATCAACTCGAGTTTTTAGCCAAACAATTAAGTTGTATACCTTATGGTATTTTATTTTTTTTCATACCGCATAAATTTGAATGCTATTGATTGATTGAAACTTTGTGATTAAAATCTAAAGCTACCAATCTCTAATAAAAAGTGGAAATTAAAACTAAGACTTTGTGGAATTCAGATTGAAAAGCCGATGTCGGGAATTATAAGCAAGTTGGGGCAATATGTGCGGTTTGTGGATTGGGGAATGCGGATTGGGTCAGACTTTAATCCGGCTATTAACAATTTTAGCTCACCTTTCTCCGGCTCTGTGTCCTTCTGCTCGACTTCCTCTGACACTGGCTTTCTCTGTTTTCGCTGACCTCTTCCTCTGGTTGTCGTTTTGCTTTTGTGCCTTTGTGCGGCTGTCTGGGACAAAGGATATGGGCTGTGGGCGATGGGTGGTGGGTGGTGGGTGGTGGGCGAAGGAAAATGATAACGACAAACAAACAAATTAGCACAACTACCGCAGTAGCATTTGTGGCCTGCTGCTCCACCTTTCTCCAGGACGTGTTGCCCCCTTTCTCCTTGGTCCTTTCTCTTTGAACATTTGTGTGTGTGTGTGTGTGTGTGTGTGTGTGTGTGTGTGTGTGTGTGTGTGTGTGTTAGCTTACTGGCAAAGTGGCACACTAACACCCATTTGCTCACCTTTCAGCCTCACCTTTCACAGCCGAAACCCCCACCCATTTTCGCTCTTTTGGTGTGTCTCCGGCATAACTTTATCGCCTGCATGTCATATTCCATATTCCATTGTACTATTTGCTGTCATACGTAATGAAAAGCAGCGCACATTTGTTAAAGAGCAAACGAGCGCGCAAATGAATGTGCGAGCTGACCCAGGCCGAGGTTTTCCCATCTCTATCGCTCCATGTATGTACATATGCCCATCTCTTTCGGGGAACCCCCATTTTGGGCTCAGCGATGTTCGTCCTTCGAACTGCTCAAATGGGAATGTACAATAATAGAACATGGCTTAAAAAGTATATTTGGACTTATTTAAGAAGCAACATAGCAACATTAAGCAACATTCGAGAAGTGAGAAATTGTATCTGTCTGATCGACGATATGCAAATCTTTAATTTGGAAGTTAAGTATTTCAAATACAGTATGCGTTTGTTTAACGATATAACTGTGATTCCGGAAAATAATAAATACATAAAAAACGGATTACTTCTTACTTTGCAGTCCTTCGCGTGACACGAGTTCATCTCTATGCGAGGCCTGCTTCTGATGTTTGTTCGTGTTCGGTGTCCTTTTTTTGTTTTTGTTTTTGGCGAGTCCTGCTCTGCCCGGTTTGGTTGTTTTGGCCAGTGCGGTCAGCATGGCACCCCAATCTTGCGCCCACTCTGCCACCTGCCTTGTGGCCCCTGCAATTCTTGTGCTCATTTTTGCACCTTTTGTTGTATATATGTATGTATATTGTACATACGTATCTATTTTTACCATCTGCAAGCGGCAAATACGTATTAGGGCCGAGATTCCAGGAGGGGCAGCAAGCGCTTTCACTTGGCCATCACGTACGGCAAACACAACAACCGGGAACGGATCCAAAAGTTCGTCCCACTGTGCGGGCACAGTGGCAGCAAAAGTGCAAATGTCATTCGATGCCTGCCGCATTTAAAGTATTACAGAATTAACATTTCTTTGTGTTGCCCCATTCTTCCCTTTTACTTTCCCTCTTTTTTTATTTTATTTTTATTTTTTTTTTGCATATCCTGAGGTGTGAGTGTGTGTGAGTGAGTGTGGGGAAATTGTGCTTCCTTTTGTGCCGTCGCTTCACATTTTTCATTAGTTTAGTGGGTTTGTGGCACATGACAGTCACAGTCGGGAAAAGCAAAGGAGCAGCCATCGGACCCAGGACTCTGGAGAAGGAGCAATCGAGATGGCGGGAGAGACCAGAAGAGCGACAGAGAGAGAGAGATAGAGAGAGAGAACGAGATAAAGAGAAAGAGAGATATAGAATAGTCGAGACCCCATTTAGCAACTAACGATGTGCGCTGTGCGTTGTGCATACCTCTCAGCCATGCCCTTTTTCATCCAAAGGTCCCACTGATCTACAGAACTACCAGTCACAGAGCTAAACTTTTTGGGATGCAGATGCGTTTTGATTGGTCTTCACAGATTTTACCATCACGGCAGCTATATTGCTAACAAAGTCCAAATAGTCTAGGAATGCTCGAATATTTAACATTTCTTTGCAGATTTAGATTCAGTCTTCAAATCAAGAGCACTATATTATCCTGGATTGTTTTAAATAATAATAATAATAGAGTGTACCTTAGTCGTTGCTTTCAGTCGTTTTGTGCTTCATATTATGGAGCCCAAACCACTGCCACACTCTCATGAAGATATCGCTGTTGTTGTCGTTGTATTATTTCACTCTTTGACTTCCGTTTTCTTCTGTGCTGCATATTTCGTAAATGATTCAAATTTGTGCAGCTAGCGATTCGAGGAGGTGAAGAAGGGATGGGAATGCGCGGTTGAGGTTGCCACAAAAAAAAAGCAGGAGAAATTGTTGGGCCTAATTCAAAGTGGAGCAATGTGGCAGAGAAACTCCTTGCATGCAACACGGGAAAGCGAAGCAAGGGATGGATGGCAACGTTGACGCCTCATATTCTTCATTGACAAAAGACCTCAAATACCAAAGGTTGCCGTTTAAGTTTTTAAAAGAAGATAATGCATTCAGGAAAAATATGACGTCAAGTTTCTACTGCGAATTCCGATACAAGTGAACTTGAAAATATGTTATTAATTGGTAATACCCATGAGTAAAACCTTCTTTGTTTCAATAAGCCTTAATAAGAAGGTAAATTATTTAGCACAATATGGGGATCTTAACCCAAAACTCTGAATCTTGTACCACATTTACAAATGTATCCGTTTTACTGGCTACGAATTACGAACAATAAATAGGAAAAAAACCGGTTCCTTTACAGATTACCCCATTCTAAGCTCTCCCAACAATCCGAGCGGAGAGGACTTAGCTCAAGGACTTACACTTCTTGCAACGTCGCCCAGCCAATTATGCCGTGAATCGAACAGGGAAGCGCCCCCAACCGTATCTTGGTCTGTCAGATAGATGTCGGGACTTGATCTATGCGAAGGCGTCTGTCTTTGTCTTTATAGCCAGTGCGACAACTTCAACTTCACATAAACAATTGCTTAACCAAACACTCACTTATTCGGCCTGGACAGATGCCACACACACGAGCACACAGGATCCGGGGGAAGGGGCAAGCCCACAGCCAATCCTTGGATTATGGGCGATGTGGGTTTTGGATGCTATTGTGAATGTTGCGGTGGAGGGGAATACGTTTTTGTTATTGATTCATAAATATTTCAATACACATCGAACTGAACGGAAACATGGCAACCAATTTCAATGAATATATCAAACAACTATAAAAATGCCGCAAAGTGTTTTCTTTTGCCCACCAGTTTACCTTGAGAAACCATCTACCCCATATTACCCATATACCCCACGCTAATGCTTATCGGCATCAACAGTTAAAGAAGAAATTCCCTTTTTTTTTTTGAGCTCTTCTTGAATTTTCATTTTTATTTATTTGCGCATATGTGATTTCGTTCAATAGAAAAAATGCTCATGAAAGTGTAAGAATTGTGGAATGCCCTTTAGAGTGTTTCTAGCTGTTCGGCTATGGTAATCTTTCATGCTGGCTTCTCATAAATTATTAAGTCTTGAATTCCAAACTACCTCCTTAGCAAGCTTATGGTTTCAGCTTAAAGCACTTATACCTCGTATTAAGTGGTTGGTAATTTAACTTTATTTGAGTTGACTTTTAACTGATTTGTTTTCCCTTGAAGCAACTGCAATTTAAACTAGAAACTCAGCTGCAACTACTTTAGAGTAAATCACATGCTTAACAAGCAGGACAAGCCGCTGGTTCTAATTGGAAGGCTCCTTTTTGGGAGTGTATGAAGGGAAAGAGTTTTCGGCCGGGGTCCCGGCCACTTCGTTCCACTTCTGGACACTCCACTCCTGCAGGATGCAGGATGCTTATGGGTTTTTATGTGCCTTGTTTGGGGTGCTGGTGCTCCGTCGACTTGGGCTGCCGCATCCTTGAGCATTGAGCCAGCATATTGAAGTAGGCGTGTGTCCGAGTCTGTCCATAATGTCCTTGTCTCCCGACTCTGTTCTCTGCCAATAAAAAAAAGGGCCGCAACACACACCACACACCACACACCACACACCACACACCACATACCACATACCACATACCATACACATTCGAATTCAGATTGCGCCTGCTTACGGCTGGCACACAGTTATAAAGCATATATCTGCTCCTTGGTCTGTTCGCCTGATTTAAATATCTCGTCGGAGTCGCAGACGGCATCGGTGTCCGTTTTTGTCCGCTGTCCGTTTGTCCGCTATCCGGAGTTTGTACGGAGTCTGAGGGTTATGCTAAATATTTATGCATGACTGCTTTTCTGTGACATCAAATAAATCACTTTTATAGTTTTTGGGGCTGGAGTTGCTCAATATTCTTTACCAGGTCGTGTGTTCTTTTTTATTTTTTCATTTTTATTTTTTTTTTTTGTAAAGTTTTAGTGCGTTGGTGTCCTGCTGAGGATGCCAGTGGGGCTATGGCCATATTTATTGAGTCGAGCAAATTGCTAGACACAATTTGCATACATGCACAATCCGATCCCAATTGAAGGGCAAACAATGGGCACACACGCTCGAGACACTTTGTTTAACCCTTAAAGACGACGCTTCGTCCTAAAATTTAAACACGACTGGAATGGATGGCGCTGCTTGGAGTGTTGGGTTTTACCTGCAGCAGGATTCGTTGATTCGCCTGTCCGCCGGGCAAACCGGGACGCCAAATGCTTGACACTTGACCGAAAACATCAAAACCCCATTAAGCCAAAGGCGGCGGGATAATTCAGGCGGAGGCTTCGGTGCCGCGGGAAAGGACGGATTTAAGCCAGGTCAGGGCTCAAAAGTATATCGAAGCTGCTGGAAATAGGATCTAGATACTAAAGTTTTAAAATAAAACGCAACCGAACGCAAAGACATGGTATAGCCTCTCATATTTTAATAATTATTTTCAGAAAGAAAGGAAATCGAATAACTTTACAATTTGTTCTTGTACATTTTTCTAGGCAAGCTATAAAGATACTCGTTACTATGCTATAATAGCGACATTTTCCAAACTTATTTCTATGATAGTCTTTTAAATAATGAAATTGAGTGATTCGACAGTATTTGCTGAGATCTAGACGTTGATACGGACGAACAGACTGACTGACATGGACATGGCATGTGTTATATATATATACGACTAGGAAAAACTATTTCAGTTGCATTCCTTTAAAGGAATCTCGATTTTATGAGTTCGAAATTTTTTTTAGCTTATTCCAAAAACTCAAATGCATTTATATCATGCATAAAACAAATACGAATTCCACATTGTTTTATTTGTTCTTAAAACTGCACGATAATTAAGATGAAAGTATACCAATATAGGAGAAAAATGAAAAGAATGAAATTCTGGCAAAGATTATTTTAAATTAAAATATAAAAGGAAAATTACAATACATTCTATTTAAATTTTATTTCCATAATTGTCAATATAGATTGGAGTACTTTAAAATCAATATTAGGACTATTACGAACACAAACTTTTTTTTATCCATTTTGTATATTTATTATCTAACTAACTAACTAATAATAATCTCAGCAATCCCATTTAAGTTGATTTAATACGAAATTCATCTGTTATTCCGATCTTGTATTTTTTTCAATCAAATGCCAATCGTTTTTACCTTTTAAATGGGTGGAAAATGGCCGGGAAATGGGTGGTGGGTTGCGTGCAGATCCTGTTTGATTTTGGGGAAACACCTCGGCTTGCAACATGCCGCAAAACCGGCAAACTGAAATCTGCAAACTTAACAGAGGCGTCGCTGTCGCCGCGGGCAGAGCCGCTGACGTCGGCCGAGGCAGCGCCAGCGGCAGAGAAAGCTTTCCGCAAACAGAAGTAGCTCTCATCTGCATTTTTCCGCTCTCACTCTTGCTCTCTCTTTCTCTAAGTCAGGCAAAAGCTCAACTTCCCTGGATGCTGTTGCTGCACATTCGCTTCCGGTTGTTGCAGCAAGTGCTGCTGTCGCTGTTGCTGCAGCTGCAACTATGCTGTTGTTGTTGCTGCCATGCACTGAGAAAAACTATATTGGAAGTGTTGTTTAAAGTCGTAAGCTGCTGTTGTTTTATTTCTTAAACAGAATAATTTTTGTTTTATTTAGCCTGTAAAATAAATACTAAAAATGACGATTTAAAGTACTGTTATTATGAAGAACTGATTGTCTACAAATCATTTTGCTTTTATACTTTTTGTTACTTACGCTACATTTTTGGCAGTGCTTGTTCTGCTTCTTCTACTGCTGCTATTTCTTCCTCTTCTGATGTTGCTGCAGGTTGAAAATGTTGTAACTTTGCAGCTTATCCTGGAAATTACGTAAGCAGCGCAGCGAGCGGTGTTTGCAGAGGGGTCGCAGGGGCAGGAAACTATGGGGATAGAAGAGGGGGTCAAAGGACACGATTCTAAAGAGAGAGAGAGAGACAGAGAGAGAGAAAGAGCGAGAAAGAGAAAAGGAGTCGCAGCAGCGCAGGGGGGATTGCAATACTAGGACTACTGCAATGCTGTCGCAATGAATAAGGCGGCAAATCAAAACAAAACTAAATGAAAAATAAATCGACGACAGACGAAAGGAGGGTTGTCCAAGGTAGGGGAATGGAGCGGGGGCAAGGGTGGCTGATAGGGATGGACTATAAGGGGGGGGGGGGGGGAGAGGGGGTCTTCCCCTGGGAATGCAATGAAGCAGCACAAACACAGAAATTAGGAGACGACGACGACGACATCGTTGCACCTTTTTGGCTAATGTCACCAGGGGCACAAGGGGGAAGAATAAGAAGAATTGGTGACTAAGGAAACGGAGAAACAGTCGGGGAATACCTGACAACACCAAATCCACACCTTTTTAGATTTATTTAAAACATATAAGTAAAATTTAAAAACATTGCACTATGAGGTGGCAGATGCAATTGTGGAAATTGATAAAAATGTCTTATGTATGTCAACAGTGCGTATGAGTGATTCTTTTTTTTAAATAGCGAGTAAGGTATGAAGCACAAAAATACAGCACTTACACATGGGTCATATATAAATATAAATACATACATATATAAATTTTGAAAAAGATTTTTGTAGCTTTTTAAGGTGAACATGTTCCCGAAATCGACAGCAAGGAAAATGTTACTATTACGTGGCGTATGAGTAATATTTTGAACTTTTCACATATTATTTCCTCATCTAGTTTTTCCTCATCTAGTTTTACTAGGAAGACTTGCAGTCGCGAAACGCGAATGGAGTGTCCAGGAAGGCCAACGTTCAGTTGCCATCCCGTAAAGAACCAAAAAGGAGCAAGACGATGACGATGCTGGCGGTTAAAACTTGGCTTCGCCTCCCAAGGGCTTTCCCAAAAAAAAAGGCGGCTTGAAGGAGGCGGGTGATATACTACAAACACACATAGACATGCTCATACACACACATACATACGTATATAGTTGCGCGCCTGTGTCTTTTTGGCAATGGCCACGTGCACTTCATGAGTGTTTGCATGCGTCCTTGTGTGTGTTTGTGTGTGCCTAGCTGTGTGTGTGTGTGTGAGGCCAGGTTGCGAGCGTTAATATGCCACAAGCTCACGCACACACGTACACACACACACTTACACAGCCAGAGACACAGAGTGCCAGCCAAAAGGATAATGACACTTGGCGCGCATTTACCGTTAGTTGGCAACTAACCTATGGCTGGATGCCATTGTACGAGTGTGTGTGGTTGTGTGTGTTTGTGTGTGTGTGCGAGGAAGTTGGAGTTGTCATTGCGATGCGATAACTCTGATAAGATCCTTCAGTCCATAGACAAATGTTCAAGGAATGCTCCATTATTTTCGGCTTGATAATTGTCGTCCAAAACTTGAAATGGCCGGGAAAAGTGGCTCTAAAAACATTTAAAGATCAATGAAAATAACGATTCGCTTGTAAACATTTAGTTTTAGCATAAGTTTAACAAATTCGATGTGGCGACCTGGAAATGACTTTGGCAAGTGTTCAAGAAAATCTTAATTAATATTATCTTTTTAAAAATGGCGACTTTAAGTACTTAGTAAAAAAAAGCTTTTAAGAACCAATGAAATGGCGTATCAAGAACATTGTTATACTAGCAACTGCCTTCATGAGTTTCTCTATTTTTGCAATACACGAAATAATCGATATCGTTTATATGCTTTAAAATAAAGAGATTATACGATAAGAAAATAACTATACACACTCTGTGTAAAGAATGAAACGTTATTCTTAGAAGCGATGATACGGAGAAACAGAATCTTAAAATTGCTAAAAAACTTTTCTTTACGACGGGCTCTTTTTTTTGTTTTAATCTTTAGATGGAAATGTATATTTTAATTTGTATGGTGGTAGTTTTTAATGTTCAATACCTTACAATAATCTTTGGGCAATCTTCGTATGTGCATCGTAATAAGGCGATTTTTAGGATCCAAACGTGAGAGAACTTTGTTTTCGTATAACCCGTCTAATGTTTCCTAATACTTTGTCGCAAAGTCGAACTGCACTTGATGCCATCTTGTTTAATTAATTTGTGAAGCGTGATTTCGGTTTTAATGACAGCCATTATTATCCGAAACGCAATCATGGCGAAAGTTAGATTGTCTTTTTGCAGGTGGCAAGTGGTTGGCAATACAGCTTTGTCTGCCGATTTACCCTATGCCTTATGCCTTGCACCTTTTCTGGCCGTGTTATCTTGTTAATTGTGCTCCGGCTCCGATTGCAATTCTGAAGTGGGTCTTTGCTGAAGTTTTCGCACCTCGAGCTGGTGTGCCCGGGAAACCGTGCAAGTCAAGTTTGAAGTTCTCTAGAGCAAGAGAATCTATCCCGCTTTGGGGCGCCTCTTCTTGCTCTCTCAAAGGAGTGGCAACCAAGTTGGGCCACCTTTGCAGTTTGCCGTCGACTTAATTAGTTTGTTATCCCGCCGCCCCCCGCCCACCCCCTTTTTTTGCACCATCCATGTGGTTGTGTTTCTACGTCTATGTCTCGTCTAGTTCTTGGTCCCTGGTCCTTGGTCCCTTCCCTTCTCCATTACTCCTCAGTCCTCAGCGGAAGTGGTTTGACAATGGAACTTAATGAGTATAAGCGGAAATTTAATCAGCAGTATAAATAATGAAATGACAGCTGAATGGCTCGACAAGGTTTCCGCTCTTCCTTAGCTTTCCCACCGTTTTCCCTCGATTTTCCGTCCCGTTTTGGTTTTCATTCTACGCTAAATGAATCAAAACTCATTTGCTTCGCTTGTTGACTGCGAATTGGTCGTTTGCCGCTTCGTGTTGTTTGTCAGTATTTGGTCAATACGGATCGGGAATTAATTAAATGTTCTTCTACACGGTTATTGTATAGATTTCGATTTTAAAGTTCCAAATAACAATGACAATGTATGTCCGGTCTTTGTACTACCATGTAGTAGTATGTTACAAAATTGATCGACATATTTGATAAGCCCCAAATTGGTTTTAAAAACCCGAAAAAGTTCTAAAAGTATATTTATTGAGTTGATCCTTGAAATATATTTAGCTGGATACAGCTTGGAATATAAAAGTGTGTAATGGATTAATGAAACTTCTAGTCCTGGAGTAAGTTCAAGTGATAATGTTGCGGAACTGAAAATTTTGACTTGTTAAAAAAAACCTTGAAAGACTTTAAGGGGAACATTGTCCAAATGCTTTTATGTAATTGATATCATGTCCACCCCTACACATCTCACCGATGTATACATATATGTACATAGAAGTAAATATGAATGGGACAACAAAGCAAAAGGGTCTGGGTATCTGAGTCCTGGTGTCCTCCATATAGGTATTTCTGTGAATGGAACAGTATTTCTAATTGCATCCAAAACTAAAAGTTCTTTATTGACGTTTCAAAATACAAGAACGTATCCATTTCAATATAGAGCCACTCTACTGGTTGTTTGGTTGTAGAAGAAAAGTCAATGCTGGCAATGAAGTCGCCAAGGAAATTGAGAATTTGTGGGCGAACAATTGGGGGAGTAGCGAATCCTCGTTTATGTTGTATGTGTGTGCGACTGAGCATGCAATTTGAATTGAACTTTCTGTATGCAAATAAACTTCGGGCTCCCCCTCACAAATCCATTCCACAAAGGGGACGCGTGGTGGAAAAAGGGCTGGAAAACTGTGAAGACTTTAATTTTCCAATTCATAAACAATTTCTGAAATAAAAGCCAGGCCCAAAGTATAAGAAATAACACTGTAAAATAACTTTGAAAATAATCCAAATAAGAAAAAACAATCGCATTCGATTTAGATTGAAATAAGTAATAACACACATTCATACCCTGTCTGACAAAATTAATAGTCTGCATTACGTGTAACTTTTAATTTGTATTATACCCGTTACTCGAAGACTAAAAGGGTATATAGATTCGGTGAAAAGTATGTAACAGGCAGGATGAAGCGTTTCCGACCATATAAGGTATATATATTCTTGACATATATGTATATATTTTATATATTCTTCAGATTCAGCATAAGTTTGTGGATCCATGTTGCCACGCCCACAAACCACACAAAACTGCACGCCCATACTTATCAATTCAACTGTTTTGATATTTTTTCGTATTTTTATTAGTCTTGTAAATTTCTATCGATTTCCGATACAAAATTACAAAATACGCTAACACTCCCACGCACACACTTATTTTAATCCGTAATATAAAAAATTAATATACTATTGTAATTAATGCAATTCAATGCAACCCTGCAGCCGTATACAGGAGTTGAAAACTAACATTTCAGATATTTATACATGTCTTTCACGACGCGAAATACGAAGTTTCGCGTTGGCATTTCCAATAGATGAGTAAAGGGTATCTGAAAGTCGGCTAACTCGACTATAGAATTCAACAACTTTTCAGTTCCCATGTGATTGGTGGGCGTGCCAGTCATTGCCGCCTCCCGATGAGCTTGATTTGAATTTTTTCTACTGGCGCTGACGAATCTCCCCCTCGGGGAAACGGTTATTCTTCTTGGGTGTTGCAAGTATATGCTGCCATCCTTAAGTGAGGGAGTCCCTTTTTTTTGGTGGGTGTATGTGCTTGCCACATGATGACACTTAGGAGTGGGAACGACCGAAAGTTATGTAAATTTTATCGCAAGTTTTATTTTTCTGATTTTCACATCGTAAACTTTTCAGGAAGCAAACGAATCACTACCACAAACCAATTGCAGAGCGGCAAAAATGTAATTATAGCTCAAAATAAAATAATGGGAAATAATGAAAAAAGGAAGTACACCTAAGGAGGGTTCGTATGATCAGAATGCAAAAAGCTATATTAATAGGCCAATCTGAGTTCAAGATCAAAGTTTTAGATATTAACCCCTTTAAATGCCAATTGCCCGAAGAAGTTGGTAAATAAAGATGTGTTAAAGTTAAAGCTTAAGAGCCAACGCTTTTCCATTTGGTTCTATACATATTTGCAAAATTTGGAATTTTCGGAGAAACGCTTTGTCCACTCAATGTTTTACGTAATTCAAAGAGCATATCTGCTTTGGTTTAGCAGGACACTTCTTCTGCAACGTTGTAATATCGCAACTAAAACAATCTTAGACATATATCAACAACTATTAGCAATCGGAAAACTAGGCTGTAATAACGTTTTGGGAATTATACCAGGGCAGACACATAGGAGCTCTCAAATTGTCGCCAGTGCTAGCTATGTCAGTTGAGGTGAACTGTTTAAGATATAGCATCTAACATCTAACTCCACCGGTCCGGTCAAATTTACACTCTGTGTAAACAAGGATACGATAGCGAGAAGATTCGGGAAGTACCGTAAGGAGACCGAGGCAGACTGAAGCCGAAACGGAGTCCGGGCATAGTGTCAATGAATAGCCAATACGTTCTACTTAATTCTAATTAAGTCTAAAATGAACCAAATATACAACATTTTTATACCCGCTACTCGTAGAGTAAAAAAGTATACTAGATTCGATGAAAAGTATGTAACAGGCAGAATGTAGGGTTTTCGACTATATAAAGAATATATGTGTTCTTGATCAGGATCAATAGCCGAGTCGATGTAGCTCTGTCCGTATAAAGGTCGATATCTCAGGAACAATAAAAGGTGGAATGTTGAGATTCATCATACAGATTCTAGAGACAAAGACGCACCACAAGATTGTCACGTCCCATCTAACGCCCACAAACCGCAGAAAACTGCCACGCCCATACTTTTGAACCATTTTTCGAAATCTTTTCATACTTTTATTAGTCTTGTAAATTTCTGTCCAGTCCGCCGAACTGGACACGCCCACACTTTGAAGCAATTTTTTTCCCAATAACTATCGATATCCCAGAGAAATGAATTCACACTAGCTGAGTAACGGGTATCTGATAGTCGGGGAACTCGACTAGAGTATTCTCTCTTGTTTTTGTTACTTTTGGTTGCATTTGTCAATTATTGAATAAGTAAATAACAAATAAATAGTTGCATTTTCACAAATTTCATATATTTGCTCTAATTTATTATTATAATTATTAAAATATTTTGTTGTAATCTACATCATAACTGCATACAGCTTTTTAAAATATATATGAAAACGTAAACAATGTGTTTTTGAAATTGAAACTTCTGTACAGATGTTCAGATTAATTAATTGAAAATACATTAGATAATTTTGTTATCCCTAATTTTATTTTCATATTCAAACGTTAAAAGTTAGCTTAGAAATTGTTTGATAGAATATTTTAGATGTGAACGTTTGAAAAAGAGACAGCACAAAGCACAAAAATTATGCGATATCCATTCAATTAACGCATCAGCTGGGCAAATGGAGGCTGCGAATCGATGTGGAAATGGGGAAAACTGGGCGGCGGAACAGTGGGCGGGGCGTAGGGAAACGCACATAAACAGAGGCGCATAAGCGGCCATATAATCACTTCAATCACGTTTGCATAATTGTTCAATTATGAAGCAATTACCGCAAGCGATGGCCGTCGACTCAGTCGCTATCCCTCTCTGACCGCCACCCCCATCCATATGGGCATCTCTGTTTGGCTGCGTGCGACCCGTCTCTTTCCATTAAACCGCTGACCGTCTCTTTCGCACGTTTTTCGGGTAGGCGACCGCGAGTGTTATCAGTAATATGCCAAAAATCGAAAAACGATGCCTGGCCACCAAAAATCATCAGGCACATGCGATGTCCTTTGGAGCTCCCCTGTAATCCTGAAGCCACACCACCACCCCCCCCCCCTCCCCTCGTTAACCATTCTCCATTCGCCCCCTGAGGCTTTCAGCTTGTATTGGTGTGTCATATTAATTAAGCGTTTGATTACCTACCAAACGAACGCTGGGAAATCCATTCGGATTTGGTTGGATTTCCCAATTTTTTCCCCTGTGCTGCTAGCGATATTTGAGGTTTCCCGTAGAGTAGAAGGGATTTTTGGGGTTTTCGATAGTTGGGTTGGGAAGGAAAAGGAGAAGGAGGCGGAGAGAGAAAGGGGGGCCGTAGAAGACTGGGCATAATTGCATGCAATTTTTATCGCCGCGAGGACAGATGCCCAGAATGACGATTGGTATGATGATAATGATGATGATGACCATTCCGGAATGCTGGATGTATGGCAGGATAACTGGCCAACTTAACTGGTTGGTAATCGGTTATGCAGCAGTTGATAAACCTCATAATTGCAGCCATCGCAAATGGGAGATTGTCATTTCGGGCATTAGACTATGAATCAAATGGTAAATGAACATGTAAAGGGGCTAGGATCCTAGATAAAAATGTGGTCAAGATTAGCGGGAAAGGAGTCCTAATAAAATTGGAAAGCTATGAAGATTGTACTTATTAATTATTTCATATTATTACTTAATAAATTCTTTATTGTATTCAAAAGAGTTATATATATATATTTTAATTTTAATTTTTATATTTAATTTTAAAACAAACAAAGTCGAGTTTCCGGGACTATCAGATACCCGTTACTCAGCTTCTCTGGGATATCGATAAATATTGGGGATATATCGATAGGTATTGGGGAATAATATGAAAAAAAAATTCAAAATTGTTCCAAAGGGTTGACGTGACTGGTTTGGCCGCTTTAGGGCGTTCGAGTGGGCGTGGCAAAAATTTATTGTTTCAAATCGATAGAAATTTACAAGACTAATAAGTGTATAAAACATTTTCGAAAAATGATTCAAAAGTATGGGCGTGACAGTTTTGTGCGGTTTATGGACTTTAGAATCTGTATGCTGAATCTCAACCTTCTGACTTTTATAGTTCCTGAGATATCGACGTTCATACGAACAGTCGGACAAATGGACATGGCTAGATCGACTCTGCTATTGATCCTGATCAAGACTATATATACTTTATATAGTCGGAAACGCTTCTTTGTGCCTGTTACACACTTTTCAACGAATCTATTATACGCTTTTACTCTACGCGCAACGGGAATAAGAACATAAAACGGATAATATAAAAATAGAAGCCAATTTGAAATTATTTGCCCCACTTAAACAGCACTTGATTGGAGTAAAAGACGAAACTCATCTGCATTGTTAATGGTCATCGTGGGTCGAACGACCAGAAATTGATCATCCGCCATGTGGCCGCTTCATTAGGGACGAATGCTACCTGTTATAGTTATATCATCCCATATCCAGCCGTGTGTGGGCAGTTATCAAAATTAGGCAGTGGCATAAATTAATTGAAAGCCAGAAAGTCGACGACTGACTCATTGACCAACTGACCAACTGATGGATTGACGCACTAGCCAGAGATCTGAGTCTAAATGAGTGCTCACCATCAATTAACGTTGACAAATGGAAAAATGGACGAGATTGGGACTGGGACTGGGAAATTGGGTGTGAATGTGGATGTGAGCTTGGGAAAGGACATTGAGAATGGGGGCGGGGATGGGGGAATTGGTAGGCGAGAATTCGATGACAACGGGCAGCTAATTGGCGCCCGGCTGATGCTCAAACAAAAGCCAAAGAAATGACAATAAAACCGGCCGATTAGGATGGCTTCACACACACACACACACACACACACAACGACACGGTTGCACGACACGGCCAACGATATCCAAACGAGGCTAAAAGCGGCATTAAGTATCAATCATGCAACCCAAACCAGCCATGTGAGCCAAGGCAGCGCAAATAAAGGAACACGCAAGTCTGCCAAGGACAGCGGGTCGCACTTCGGATTACCCTGGAATTATTTGTATCACTTACTTTGAATATAATTTAAAATTTTCAATTGTTTAATTAATTATTATTAATATATTTAAATAATAAACTTATCACAATGCGCTGAGCATAACAGTAAAACGAGTTTTGAATGTTTAAAATAACGAACATAGTTCATAAAGAACTAATACAAAGAAATCTAAATTGCACAACACCAAAATCAGTAAAAATCACAGATTCTTAAATAGTTATTTCGCTTTTTCGTAAGATCTTGCTATAATTTTATATTATTATTAATATTATTTTAATTATTATTAAATGCAAATAGCACCTTTACCCACCAAGAACATAGAGGGTTACAATTCAAAAACTATATGCCCAAAGAAGCGTGTGGGTATACAATATTTCAGTGGTTCCCTTTTTGAAGGAGGCCCAAAAAGCAGGACACGTGTGCGTGTGTGTGTGTGCGTGTGCGTGAGGGGAGTAGCCTTTTTTGTTGATGGTGTGCGTGTGTGTGCGATTATCGGTCGCCCGTTGCTTGTTACACGTCTAATCTGTTAAATCCTGTTTACCAAGATTACAAATCAATTGTGGCCAGGAAATAAAAACACATGTGGTCCCACACCCCCCGAAAAATACACCTCCGCCTCCTGCCCCGCCCAGTTCCTTCGTTTTTGTTGCTTTATCAGTGATGAGGGTATTATGTGGCATTTGGCGACGGGGGAGAACCCAATATTCTTTTTTTTTTTCGGCCAACCATTGGCGAGTCTTTAAAAATGGGGAAGATGATTTTTATGGGTAATTTATTGGGACTCATACAAATGGATTGTTATCATGGAATGGGCTTATTCGAAAATGTATATGAATGGACATTAATTCCCAAATTATTTTTTATTGTTCCTGCAACTTTATATGATTGATCAAGCGTAATTATGTCTTGTGTTCTCCATTTAAATGCTGCAGCCTAGAGTTCGTTCTTCGTTTTGTTTTTTGTGCAAATATGCATGTATTGGAATATTATTCTACATATTTATTATTTCACTCAGTCATAAATGTTCGTTGGTTGAGCGTCCAAAAGCGAGGCTTTCCCAAAGTCGGTTTTTTTTGTATAATTATTGACACGGGCCATCCTCGATTAGCACCTACAAGCTCTCGGGAAGGACCTTTTCATATCAATGAAACTTTTTTTTTGTCCTTGCTTGTTTATTTCCTCCCTTACCGAAATAAGAAATCATTGGGTTTCAGTTTCATCGCTGATATTTCCTTGGAGAGGGTGGAAAAATGATCTGAAAAGGGGGGAAATTCGCTTGGGAGTGCCAGTGGTGACTATAATTGATGTTATCAAAATATTGTTTGTGGCGTAATTTATCAATAAACACCAATCGAGTGGAAATAATTTGATTATGCTTGATTTGCTTTTGAGGCATATTTGTGGTGTAAACAGTGGAAAAGCTTCCCCTATATCAAGCTACGCCATTTCATTGACTTAATGCGCATAATTTATGCGACTTTAAAGCCCTGCCCCATTAATTAGCTGTTAATCAACACTGGGCAACATGCAAAACATCGGGAAATTGCCAAAATGCCACATGCATAAAAGTTAACCAAGTTGATATTTAATTGTCAATTTGCACGACGCCATGTGCACTCCAATGATTTTCCGATCCGCGCGATTTGCCCGCCAAATCGCTGGCCATGTAAAGTGTTAATAATGGGATTAAGTCCCTTACACACGCCTACACGCACACCCACACACACACACAGGCATATTAAAGCAGTTTCCAGGGTATATCTACATATGTTTAATTGCTAATCCTGCAAAATTAATGAGCGGCCATCGAGAAGCCTCAAAGTATGCTGTACAAGCGTTTTATATGTATTTAATCTAATTTGAAAGGGTTTCATCAACAATTCAATGGCAATTCAATTAAAGCAGCTCGCAACTTCTTTATCCCTCCTGTTTTTCCATAAGCGGATAATAAGTTATAAAGATCGGACAATTAATTAGCTGTTAATAAACTACTTAATGCTAGTACTTACACAAGCAGATAAGTCTCGAATTTACATTCCATAGACAATAGGACGTGCTAATTGCATATCAAGTATATTTTGTATTATCTTCTACAATTAATTCTAATTAAATTATAAGATCTATAAATTCTTTTTACTGTTAACAAATCAAACCAAATTAACATGCAGTCATCACTTTTTCTGGCAGTGCGCCTTATTGGCCGAATTAAAAGCCATGTCCATTTCAGAGAAGCTCTTACTGTTTATTTTCAGTCAAAATTCGTATGTTTATGTCCTTTACAGTGCGCATACTTAATTCGCAGCTGTTCGTCCTTTTTTACAACTACTCACAGATTTGTTGGCTTAAGTCCTTGTGTCTAACTCTCGTCTACGAGAGAGACAGACAGACAGACAGACAGATAGACGGTCGAGGGTGTGGGAAAGAGAGAGGCAGCACACGTGACTAACGCTTTATTACCATTTTTCTTCATTAATTTAATTTTTTCGTCTGCAGTAAACTGCTTTCGTATGCAATTTTATTGTACTTTTGCACTCGTGCCTGGTGCGCTTTGTTGTTCCGTTATGCTGCGCACAGTTTCCCAGTTTCCCAGCTACCCAGCTTCCACCCCAGTTTTCCCACCACTTTTCACACGGACTTTCCATCTTTGCTCCTGTGTTAATCCCGTACTTCTCTGCTTTGCTGGCAACAAAAAAAAAATAAAAATAAAAATAAATAAAAACATGGCAAGTTCTGCTGCTGTTGTTTTATTTTTTATTGCCGCGCAAAAATACAAGTTTGACTGCCTCGGCAATTGTTTTCGCATCGTCTGTGTATGGGGCTTACCCTATGAAACTGGGATTGCCACTTGATATTTTGGGCAATGCGAAGTGTACGTAAGTCAATAAGCCTTAGGCCAATGACACATATTTTCCAATTTATTGACACAACCCATTTAAGAGCCGTCACCTCAACAGATTAGTTAACATATGGTTGTAGTTAAAACATATCGATCCTGGCCACACTGGCCACTAGGCTCCGCTTTTGAGCGGAGTTATTAAGTGATTCAAAACTATCGTGACAATGGCGTATTCTTATACAGAGTGTTTGGGCTTCCATGTGCCAAGCGGAGCGTTGTGAATTCTACATTTCTGCGTTCGCTGTTTGTTGTTGTCTATACTTTCACCGCCCCATTCCTGCCCAGAATTTTCTTTGTGGGTCCTTTGTTTCGTTTTCGTTTTGCAGTTCGCTTTGTGTGCCGGCTTTTTGCAGAGAGTTTTCCTTTGCCAGTTGAGTTTTCTATGCCGGCAAATTGTTTGCATTATTTATGGTATATTTTCGAAGATTTATAATGGAGTCGCAACCGAGAGGGCCGCTCTCGCTCCAGACTCAATAATATATTAATGAGTATTGGGCCTGGCTACCTTATTATATATTCGATCAAATCATTTTTCCAGATTTCTTTGAGTTGTTGCTTTTTATTTATTTTTTACTTTCCAGCGTCTTTGAGTTGCTGTGCTATTTTATTATTTATTTTATTTTTTTTTTTTTTTTGGCAGTTTTTTCGCTTTTGATGAAAGTTGTGTTGTTTGGGCCAAGTGTTTGGCTATTTCGGCTCTTTGAAAACTTCCTACTTTTTCACATTTTACGAGCAATTAAGCGAAAGATGGCAAAGTACTTGGCCAAAAAAAAAAGTGTGTGCTTGCACTGGGAAAAACCGATGTGTAAGTGGGTCACCAATCATCGTTTGTAACGCTACTTGAATGCCATTGTCCAGCAATCGCCAAATTATTATGATCGCAAAATTGTTATGGTGCGAAAATATATGGCAATATGTATCTGAAGCCTATAAACATTTTTATGTTTTAAATCATATCGAAACTGCAAATACCAAATTATAAGTTTATGGGTTTTTCTTGGTGCACAACATATACATATATTTGAGTGTGGAAAAGTTGCTTAGACTGGGAAACTCGTCTTTTCTCTCCTTCGCGCACGCTTTCTGCAAAATACCCTCTCACACAATCATAAATATTTTAATATGCTCAAAGGATATGTGTGAGTGTACGTCACTGGAGCAGGCATCAAAGTTTTAACCACATGCTAGCAACTATTTTCGCTTCCCAACCTCGAACCTGCCCGTTTTTCCGAACCCCCCTTCATCTGAATTTTCCGCCCCTCCGGTAGAATGCAAAAAGTTAATTAATAAAACATCAAAAAGTTCTACGTTTTTGTGTTACAATAAACTTTATATAAACTCCATGCATTTTACGCTCTTAAGCGGACCTTTCTGCAAAAAAAAAAAAAAAAAAAAATACCTCACACACAGGAAAAAGGACTAAACTAACAGCAAAATCAGGAGCTGCAAGGACGTCCACATCGACGTCGACTGAGGCAGCGCGGTCGCCGTTGACTTTGACGTTGCCCGAAAACTGTCTGAAAATTGCAACAAAAACAAATCGCTGGAAAATGCGAAAGAGCAAAAACAAACGTTCCTATAGTTTAGTTTAATTTTCACGAAAAGGGTGGAAAATGGAGCGGCAGCCTTCCAAATGAATGTTAAGTTAAGGAAGCGGTATACACAAACTAAATGTTTTTACCTAATTATGCTGATTGCTTCCGTATTTTAGATAGGATAATTGGCCAAAAATGCAATAAAAGTGTACGGAAATCAATTACTTGTACAGTTTTAGAATAGCTGTGAGTATTAAAAAATATTACAAATATTAATTTTATTGTTACAATAACAACTAAGAACCATTAGGGCTTTGATAGTTATATTATGCCTTGGCTGAATCTTTTAAATGAGGATGATAATAAAATTTGGTTAGATTGCTTCGACATAGACCTTGCTGAGATCGAACCAGTGATTTGTAAGGGAATTCCCGATCTGGTCCTCTTGTGTATTCACCAGATGGACTTCTTTGCACTGCAGGAGTTAGTGAGTAAGTGAATAATTTCGGAGAAATATCACTAACTACTATTGTTCTCATCACATATCTTTAAAGATAAAGATATCTTTAACACAACGACTACCAACAGATGGAGCCACAAAGTTAAGCGCAAAAAAAATCTAATTTGAAACGGACATGGCCAGATCGACTCGGCTAGTGATCCTCGTTAGGAATACACATGAAAACTTTAGAGCATCGAAAACGCTTCCTTATCCAAAAATGCCGTGCTTTGGTATTATAAATTGTGCTTTTTATTTAAATTTTTAAATTTAAATTAAGTCTTTTAATAATCCAATTATATTTCAGTCAAGCATGTGCTCAAAAGGAAATAACCATATAATGTTAGAAGTTATCGTGATTAATAAACTCGGAAGTGAAAACTAGCTCTCGACTGTCTTAATTTTTTTTTTTTGGGAAATAATTTTCACGTACGCGTCGTAAATTTGGTGCTACGTTTCGAGTGCCATCCCTAACACATTCAACATGCACGCTGCATACAATACATATATACATAGATATATGCATACATATATATATATATATATACATACATATATACATATATATTTATGTATATATGTACGTATATGTAGGATATATAGAGCTCTCCTTCTGGAATTGGGACATGGGGTTTTTGGGTTTGAGTAAGTGCAACTGGTTTATTTGGCGCTCGACAAAGCGACATCGAAACTTTCGCCAGTCGAAAAAGTTTCTGCTACGTATTCAGCTTGCAACAGCAGCTGCTCCTTCTTCTTTCAGCCAAACCCCCTTTGGCTACCGCCCCTGAACGGGCGCTCCAATTGGAGCGTCCCTCTGGCTGTGGCAGCTTTAATTGGAGTCCGACTGGGCATTTAATTGGACTGTGATTTGTGGTGCGCATCGCAAACGTATCAATAACATGCTGCAAATGTTTAAAAAGCAAAAACTATACACACACGGAAAAAGATACCCGGATGGTAGATAACTAGTTCGAAATGGAGATACTCTCATTTGTGACGACAGAAATGTTCGATCTAGATAGGTACTATATATAGAAAATGCAACCAAACAATCAGAAGAGGCTTGACCTGTTTTAAAAGTGAATTTGAAACTTATAAGCGAACAATTCCATAGTTTGGCAATGCGTTCTTGTTAATGTCAAACTGATATACAGAGTTGCTTTTGAATTTCCAATCGGCACGGAATATAAACATCTTGCTATTCATTCGCATTAAGATTAAACCCATATACACCAAAAAACTATGATATGCAGCTCTACCTATTGGCTGAGGGGTATTGAAATAAAGGACATTTCAGGTAAAAATTATGCGGGCTGTTGTCGACATTGGCGAGGACTTGTTTTTGGTCCTCTCCTAGGTTATATTTTTTTTTTAACTCGCTTTGCGGTTGGACCACACAAACCGCAACGGTAGCTCAACCAGAAGAATCTGCCAACTGCAACTCCAACACCGCACATATTGTGCACACAAAATAACCATGCGAAGAACTTCCTGCCCATTCCGCTTTTCGGATGGCCAAAGCATTCTGGGTTTGTCGGGATTTCCCGCAAGACGAGGCTAAATTGTGCTGACTTCAAATCGGATGCCAATTAATTCGCTGGCATGCCACGAAAATTAATAATATTGCGGTGAATTTTCTTGACCCTTGTGGCAGCAGCTTGGACTCCAGAAACCAGAAACCGCGAGTGTTGTACAATTAGAGGATAATACAAACAATTACTATAGATTTACACTGAGAAGTTACTTGGGACGGCTTACAAAATAAAACTCAAGTTTTATTTCTTAGATATTTTTTTATATTTCAAATTTCTATTTCAATTGAAATCAACCAGAATCTAGAAATGTAGTTTTTATGATATGTATTACTAATATATTTACTAATCATATTATAAAGTGAATATTGTCTATTGAAATTAATTTTAAAGCTTCAATTGGATTGTAAAAGTTATGTTAACATATTGATTAAAATCAAGATGCCATCCATTAAGTATAATTATCATATCCAGCTTCTAGTAGATATATACATTTAAATTAACGAAAATCAAATAAGTTGGATCCCGTTTTTGAGACTATGTCCTTATCAAACAGGCAGATATCGCATCTCTCGCTCATCAATATTACATTTGAATTAATTGCGTGGCTGTTAACGTTTGTTACCTTCAGCTCGATTTATTTCCCACTTTTCCCAGCTTTCACCCATTTGCTCTGTGTGCTGTGTTTTGATTGAGGGACTTGCGGTGGTTCTTGCGCACAGAAGGGCCCCATGAGGGTTAAGGGGGCGGCGAGGGGTTAATACAGGTGGGCCTGCGGCACACGCACAGTGCACCTCGCCAAAGATTAAATCATATTTAGCACAATGAGCCAGGAGTCCTGGGATGAATGAGGCCTGAGATTGTTTCAATATTTGCCAGTCGTTTATTTTGCGCTAATTTAAAACTAACAGTATAAATATTGATGGGGTTGGAGCCCCTGCCACGCCCCATAACCTAATCGCAATACGAAAGGGAAAGCGAAAAGTGTGGCATGCCCCCTGTGGCCTTTGCAACGCCACTGGGTTCACTGACTGGTTTTAATAAGCATGCACTGAAAGAAATTCAGTCGATAAAAAGTCTGATTTTTGCTACGTAAAACATTTTTATAAAAAACAGTTACCAGTAGAAACGGTATTTTCTATTTAATTTGATATTGCGGTATTTGTGTTTTTGGTGATATTGATAATAGTTTTATTTACATTAAAACATTCATCACTATTTTTTTTCTTCAGCTAACTCGTTAGGATCCCACAATCACTGCAGATTTCCATTTCTTGGTGTATACATATGTATATATGTAGTCGCACACACCAGCTTTGGTGCGCTTCGTTACTATGTCGAAGTTCAATAGCTGAGTGAGTGCTGTCATATAGTCGAGAAACTCGTCATTTTTGATTAGTTAAACCAGAAATATTCAATTGAAAGATTATCAACATGGCGTTCATGCTTAGTTTTACTTTATTTCTTTTCAACTAGTTAACCGTTTAAAGCTTAAACTTATTTTGTATTCACATTTGTCAGCTAATCAAACGGTATAGTGTTGATTTCTCGCGGTGTAGTTAAACGTCTTTTCCGGTTGGCAAACATTTGCCGTGCGCTTAGTTAACGGCCTGCCACAGGTACGCGTACCGGTTGCCGAACATGGTTGAGTGCCCCTGACGCGGAGCGGCGCGAATTAAGCGCAAACAAACAGGAGGCAGCCACGCCCCTCCACACGATCCAACCAACGAGTACCCACACCCATGGATTCCCAAAGGCCCATCAAATACACGCGTGCCGAGCACCTGAAAATCAGAGTTGGCGGCTTTCTACACGGAAAAGTAGCCAAACTAGAGTAGAGAGTAATGTTATGCCATTGCATATCTAAGATAAATAGTTCTTCAAATTATTTATAAATTTCATTTTTATTAATTTCATTTTATAGTCATAACTTATTTGTTTCGCCTCTCCTGTTAAGAAAAGTTTATTGCAATTAAATTTGGCTTTGATTTTATTTCAGCTTTTAAAATGGCCAGAAATAGCCTTGGCAAATTATTCGTTTTTCCGGAGGAAAGCATGAGCAGAAGCTGAGGAGCGTTCGTGAGTCCCTCAGCAATTGGTTTGCCGCTTTTGCTATCATTTTCAACAACTGTTACAAAGAATCAAGAGGATTACCCCTATATCTTAGGTTTAGCTAACTGGCACACTCGATGAGAATATTACCCAGCACATGAAGTTGTGGTAGTTATGTATTGCTTTGCTCGAAACATAAGTTAATTTGACATCGCAGAGTTATGAATTAGATTAAGGGAGAGAGTATAAGAATTAGCTTAGTTTTCAATTAAAAACTTAATGGCAATCTGAAAAAAAGTATTTAGCCGGCTTATCGTGAAAATTCAGGCTGATAAACCCTTAAGAATTTAAGATTCCTGGCATACCCCATGGCGATACCCATTGACCTATTGAAACAGTTGAGGCTTGAAAAGCATGAAGCCATGATTCGTGAGTGGCCAAAGGAGTCCAAACAGCAGCCCAGTTCCTTTTCCTTTTGCCATTTCCCATTTTCCAAGCCCCCCTTTCACTTTTTTTCACCCCTGTGCACCATTTTCCTGCGTGGGCGCGAGTTGCGATGATTGATGACAATGTTGGGAGTCGCTTATCCCGGCCTTTCACTTCCCATCCCTAGCACCCCTAGCCATCCTCCAGTGCACTGAAAGAAATGACATGTTGACAGTACAGCAGTTTTTATGTCTTTAACGATGAAACAACAATAAAAACAATAAAAACCAAATCCATTTTATATTTAATTCAAATGTTTTCGTTATTTATCTGATTCTTATTAAAAACCTAATTATAGAAAAAAAAACATTTGGCTTAAATTGCTTTAATTTTAAGGAAATATGTGTTAGGTGGGACAGCTATAGCTTATGTTCAGGTCTCCTGATCGTCACACCACATTTTTTTCCGTGCATTTGAACCATTACGTTTTGGGGCACACCTGCTAAGTTTCGTTATGACTGTTGTTGTTATTCCTTTTACTTTTCTGATTTGTATGGATTTCCGACTTTCCCTCTTTTCGCGTGGGTTTATTTCTTTCTAATGTTTATTTCATTTTGGTTATGCCCCTGTCTTTTTGGTTTCAGATTCGGCGCTAGAAACATATGTAAAATTCATAAAGCAGCGGAGCAACTTTTCCCTTTTCGAGTCATGGACTTTCCTCTTAATTCTCGCTCCTCCTTTTGATACGTGGCTTGGGACATCAGGCAAACATTTTGGCCATGGCCAAGGCAAACACAAACGGGAGAAGAAATGCTTTCTCGGCCGGTCTTTGTCTTTTTTGCGTTTCTTTGTTATATTTTGCAGGCAGTCACTTGTGTGTCCAGCATCCCAGTTGCTCTGCGCTTGCTTTTGTTGCACGGAATGCCACACTTGGAGAAATCACATGAACTGGTCACACTCCTACATTTGGTAATTATGTAATAATGTGCCCGATGGTGTTCAGCAGACTAATGTCAATATGCTTACTAATGATAGGAAACTCTGATGAACGGATGCACATTGTATATATCGTACAAGTTTAAAATGAGTACCATTAACGTTCTTTCCCAAAAATATTACATATTATATACATTAAAACAGTTTTTAAACATCTTAGATACATAATACTTTCGAGCACACTGTTTCACAGTGAAAATGACACGATACGCGGCTAGAAAGGAGAGAAAGAACCGCGATTGATGGACTTCACTTATGCTGCGTTACAAATTTGAAGCTGAAGCGGTCAGCATTTTTCCCACCTTCATAAAAAAAAAAACGCCGGAATGGAAGGAACGAAAATATGTAACTTCATAAAAATCATCCAAACGTTAAAGTTTAAATTCCGTTTTTTAAAGCATAACGTTATGATATAATTTGATATGATTGAAGTTACTCGTACTAATGCTTTACAAAATAAAAGCAAATGAAAATATTTGGCATTTATGTATGTTTTTGTATATATGTATGTATATGTATTATGTTTTTTAAATATATACTTTTAGTTTTATGTTATGAGCTGAAATACCGATATTAAAAAAAAGAAGTCGTTAATACATTTATGCTACAAATTGTTTTTTAAGTAACTTTTTAGTGAATGCGAATGCCAGTAACGTTCAACTGTTGTCCTGTGGGTAGGTGTCCAGCTAATGTACTCATACTGCTGCCTGGTGGGAAAATCCCTCCCATTTTCTTGGGAAAAACTCGTGTCCTTGTCGCTGTTATGCACAAATGTTTGTCTTTAAATTAAACTTCATTTCGGCAACTTTATGCGGCCTGTCCCTGTTTTTCAGTCCCTTCCGCCCAAATTCTACGTGCCTCGCTGCCACTTCATTTTTCGTGGAAAAGCGGGAAAAGTGGGAGAGCCGGGGGCGTGACCGTGGTAGTGGGCGGTTGAAAACGAGAAATTCATTTTTCAAGTTGTAGACCGGCCTGGTCGGATGCTGCTGCACGTTGAGACTTTTACTTGTTAACGGGGTCATAAATCATGCGTGAAAATATCGAACGGAAAACAGATTTTCCTGCTCTGTACCGCCCGTCGCGACCCTACCATCCACAACCAGCCCACCAACAAACAATGAAGAGAGGCTCAAGCTGATGCAGCGACGCTTTTTGGCCAATACACAATCCGTGTCCGAGTTTTGGACTTCTCAAAAGACTTCTCAAACAAAAAAAAATAAAAATAAAATCCCCACACTCACAAAAAGAGGAATAAATCCATCCTTAAAAAACCATATCCCGAACCCTTTTCGGTATGCGAGCTAATAATCGATTTGTTTGTTTGTTTTTAATTTCTTTAGGTCCGAACTTTGACTGCTCACGTAGGACACCACCAACTCAATGGCAATCCCCGAATCCTCGAATCCTTGAGTCCCGAATCCTGAAACCTAAATCCCGATCCCAAACTCTTTTGCTAATGTGCAGCTGCTTCCGCTTTTTGGCCCATTCATCGTTTTTCTATTTGTCATTTTTGATACTTATTATTTTGGAAAGGGTATGCTCCTAATGTAAAAACTTCTTAAATAAAAAAACAACTTTTTCAGGAAACTATTTGCAAGACTCTGCACAAGACTTGCACGGAAAGAACTGTGTACTCACTTAAAGAGCGTATTGGAAACGCCATTTTTAAGGGGTATTTAAAACACAATCAGAGTTATCATAAATTCTCAAATCATTATTTTTTTCTGTTGATTTTGTAGTTTATTTTTCGAGCGGGCTGCGCTTCCTTTTTTTTACAGCATCGCAAAGCTGATTTAATAACGATTTTCTTTTCAATACCTGGGTATAAAAAAATAAGTTCGAAGCCCCCTGAAAACCTGAACCACTCACGTGGTTTTGTGCACTGCGTGGCTTTTCAGTCGTTCCTTTGGTCCTGCCCCCACACCCCGATCCTTGTGCCTTGTTTTGTTGCTACCTGTGCTGAGTTTTTAATGAAAATCACATCAAATCGATATGCACAGGACGAGACCCTTTAAGCCATCAGTGGATGGCTCCCTCCCAGCCGGGCCATGTCGCCACCGCGCTAAACTTGAAACGCTCCACAAAACGCAGCTCAGGCCAGAGTCCTTTTGCCGCTTGCCAGAGGCGTTGGCACAGGGGATCGGTCAAGGACCTTTCAAATAGGTGATAATAATGCCCCTGTGTGAAACGAATTGGATTGTAGTATTTTTCAATGCTATCTAATAGCTGAGACTGCAGTTCAAGAGTGAGTTCTATAAAAAGAAGCAGCACCTTTTATATTATTTATGATATATATCTATTTTTGTAAAACTGGGCTATATCAATGCAATATTAATTGCTTACTATTGATTTTTTTGATAGATAACTTACTGGTTTTTAAATTTGTTTGTTTTTAGGCAAATATCTTCAAATGGCATAATTAATTAATTAGATGCATTTTGCCTTTTCTCGCTTGTTTTCGGTCGTGTCTATTTTTTCAAGAATATTTAAGTATTATTTTGAAGGAAAATCACGGTCAATTTGCCAAAACCTTACTTATTTAGCACATCTTACGCCGACACCTCTGAATCCTGGCAACGCTTTCAGACTCTTCAATATGCACCGGTGTATTTTCAACAAAGTGGATTAGAATGGTCCTTATGACCAGGCATGTCCAAGACAGAGGTCCCTACAGGGGAGGACTTTCAGAGGGTTCCCGGAGCCAGAGACAGCAGTTAGATGAATGACCATCGATGACTAGATGGAGCATGGAGCATGGAGAATGGAGCATGGAGCATGGAGCATGGAGCATGGAGCATGGAGCCCGGAGCATGGAGCATAGAGCCCGGAGCATGGTGCATAGAGCCACAGTAAACTGCGGTTAAGGTGCAAAGAGTCCCGATGGAAAGAGACAGGCAGATATCGGTCGAAAGGGACGGGGTATTAGCCCAATGCATTTCATATTTTTCTGTTGCGATGGTAAAACCACCGCAAAAGCTCAATGGCCAAACGATGGCCCAAAGCAAAATCACAGCCAAAGCCCCCAACCAAATGAACCATCACCTTTTTGGGGTTTGCCAGGATTTTTATGCCGTTCGGTTTGGGAAAAGCCTTTTACCCATACGAAAAACTATTTTTCGATATGGTTTTAAATACCTCTTCAAATGGAATTAAGGTCGTCCGGGTATATTTCCTAATTCACAGGCTGTTAAGGGAAATTTCAGGAACCAATATATAAATATAAGGGTTTAACCTGAACTAAATACACTAAATGAGCTAAATATACTAAATAATACGAAAAGCGATATTTGTGTTTTTACTAAATCCATAATTAAATAATGCAGCTAAATATGGATAACTGGAAATTTGCCATAAGTTAGTGCATTCAAACTTTAATGATCTTCTAGCTCTCGTGTTGGGAAAATTTTCTGTTCTGTTGGTATTTATTTTATATTTGATTTTCGACTCGTGTGTGTCTTCTGTTATTTTTTTTTTTTTGATATCCTGCTATTTTGGTTTGTTGACGATTTTTTTTTGTTTGTTTGTTTGGTTGGCTACAGATTTGGGAAGCAGAACAGCAGCCACTGACAAATTCTAATTGAACTCCGGTGCAATTGGCAGGGAAAAGTTGGCCGTGTATGGTGGAAAGACATATTGGGGGAGTTGGGGATCTCGTTTGAAAGGCGCTTAGCAGGCCGAGACAAGGCAGAACAAAAATGTTTAGTTACAGTCGAATGACGGTCACCTTTTACCCTCCCAGGTGTTTTGGCAACTGTCAAAATACAGATGCATGCCAGGGGCGTGCCAAAGGGGCTGGGGACTTTTAAAGAGGGGGGAAAGCAAACAAACACCGCAGACGTGAGACGAACCGATGATGCCGGCACACTCGTATGCACACGGTTTAAGCCGCTGGTCATTCGTTGATTGCCACACTATCTCTCTCGTTCCCTCGATCCTTGTGGCAGGCAACCAATTAGGTGACCCTGTATGACACTCGCCCACCTGGCAGCACCTCCCACGCACCTAACCACCCACCGGCCCTTTGAACTGGGGTCATGATGTCAGTGAAAATGCAAACTTTTTCATTCCCCTTATTTGGACGGTATTTTGTGTTTGCAGTTAAGGCTATGTTGCAATCAAATAGACAAAGAAAACATTCAGAAAATACTTTTGTCAAAAACTATTAATGGATTATATCTGAAGAATACCAAAAAAAAAAAACGAGGTAAATTCTTAATAAATACGTATAACAAAAATCGATTGTACAGTCCATGTACAATTACACCATATCCAATTTTTCCCTGTTTGATTATGTTCAAACATTTTGATTAATATTGGACACAATAATCTAAAATGGTTTTAAACAACACAATATTTATTTAATCATTGTGGCATACTGTATTAATATTGCACATATTTGGAGTATTTACACTGCACATTGGTAAAAACCTCATTAAATATTAAGGTATTTTAAATAATATAAGATTCCCTCAAGTTTATATTCTACTAACATATTATTACGCAACCCTCATATTGAGGCAGCATTTCAAAGACAGCGGCTTGCAAAATGTATTATAATATACATTTGAAACATTACTTTATCAAGCAGTTTCGCGTTATGCGTGGTCGAAATTCAAAAATGAAAGAATGTGAAATTCAAAGTAAAAATCTATGGTCAAAAAAGCAGCATTTCATCCCATTGTGTGCTCCATACGCATCCTTTCCATCCAGTTTCTATCTCCGGCTCGCCAGAGTTAAACGCACATTTGCGGTGGCCAGTCGGCTTGCCACTCACTTACTCCCACACACAGGCAGCTATGATGATATTGATGCACTTGAACTCCGATGGGAAACTGGCAGAAAACTAGACATTGTTTACATAATTGCAAAACAATATTAATATGAAATAGGGTAATCTCGATATAAATAAGAAATAAGATATATAAATAAGAAATTTAGAACATGAATGCTAAAGGGGATTTGTAAATAAAATCCAATAAGCAAATCCAAGCAATAAACGGTTTAAACTATTATTATTTGCTCAGTGTCACTGGACTGCGTTTTGTATGTTGCACATGGAGTTGCAGCAGCTGCAGTTGTTGCTACGATTGTTGCTGCAGCTGTGCGCCTAATGAGGAGGGGCGGCCATGCGGCACGTAGCATCCATCGGTGGCAACATCGGGCAAATAATCAGCATATGTCCTCCGGAAGTGCACCTGCCCATTAACTGCCCGACTTCCTTGACCCTACGCCACTACCCAGTGCCGAAAAATAAACGAAAAGTCGCACGACTTTGTTGAGGGGTGCCAGAAATTTAACAAAATAATAGTGGAAATTACACTTATGCTTATTCATTGAGATGAGGGATAATTGAACTACAATAAATAATTGCCTTTTTCAACACTATAACATACAGTGGTAGTAGTCAGTTTAGTTCTAAAGGCACAGTCCCCAAAATTCCAGGTGGCAGTTCCCTTGGGCCAAAGTTCACATGTCCTTTGCAAGTGAGTGAAGCGAATCACGGTGAAAAAAAAAAAAAAAAAAATGGAAACCAAGATGGCACACGCACACTGTGTGCCTCCTGCCTGTGTGTGGGAGTGTGTGTAAATACGTCAACAATTTTGTGCAAAGAAGGATTTCAATTTCCTTTAAGCGGAAGCGCGCTGTCAGTTTCGCATTTTGCGCCACAAATCATCAACTCTATCTGGCCCTCTGTCCCTGGCCATGGACTTTTCACCAGATACCATACCACATAGATTGCAACAACACTGCACTTTCGGTAGGGCCTCCGGGTTGGGCTGAGAGCTGGGGGCGTGGCTGGAGCAACAGCTACACATCATCCATCCATCCATCTAACAATAAGCGTCCAGCAACAGCTACTACTTCAGGCCAAGAAGCGGAGAAACGGAGCGAAGTCATCCATCTAGTCAGCCATCAGTCAGTTCAGGGCAGTTTTGCATCGCAAGTTGGGGCCACACTGCCCGGCGAAATGTGAACTTCTGAGCCCAGCATCTGGATTCTTCGGAGAATACCAATTGGGCCAAAGAAAATGGTGTGCACTCTTTTCGGGAAATACTATAAGTGGGTCAAAATCAAAAACAAGTAAATTCTAAATAAACCAGTCGGGTTAAGGCAACACATTGATTCAGTGATTCATTCATAATATTTGGAATGTAAGGAAGCGAGTGTAGTTTCTATGCATCCATTATTTGAATATTTCTCAGTGTAGTTCTGTTTGCACTGGCCTTTGTCTAAGGGGGCGGGGCAGGACGGTAGACGGACCTGGGCCGGGTGAATTTATAGCACAATGTCAACAGTTGCCGCGTAAATATGTAAAATTGTTTGTAAATAGCAATTTCGTTGAGCCCCCCACGCCGTCGATGCCGAAAAGCAAACGATGTGCGTCAATCGATGTGGAGGAGAGCAAACTTAATTTACCTTCAATTATGCGAGAGGTGTTAGAAGGCGCTATGTTGAGTTTAGAGGACTTTTTGATTTCTGGTTTCGAAAGTCGAACGGACTTTAATCTCTTCAAATCGAGTATTTATCAAGGCACAATTAACTATCTTGCTTTTATTAAGCACATCAATGCATTGTAAGTTAAAGGGCATGGTGGTACAATGGGTCGTATGCGTATTCTTCTGCGCGTTACTCATACGACGCATGAGAGCCATAACTTTTTGTAAACTTTGAAATTGAATTCTAATTTGACATTATTTTATTTAATTTGGCATTAAGGATGCATGGCATTTAGGGCGAGTGGAATGGACATGGCGGGCTGGACCATTCGCTCACTCTCCATTTCCAATTTACGTTCCAAGATGTCCTCTCGCCCAATGTCGATGTCTATCGGCTGCCAGTGATGGTAGCTTTCGATCCTCGAGGACAATGGAAAAGTGCTGCACACGGTCGTCAAACTGGAGTTTTTGGTCAGGTCATGGTTGTACTGCTCCTCGCTGCTCGTGGTTACCTCGTCGAGATCCTTATCCACATCCTGCGCCTGCAACTGTTGCTTGACATCCATTGTGTTCGAACGATTTTAGTTTTATTTGAATTTTTATCGGAGTTCCAAAATAAATTGTCTGCTGACAACTAATGCTAATGGGAATGTAAAATGCTATGATTGGGACTCTAGGTCGTAACTGATAACCGACACCATTTTGGCTTAAGTCAACAATTTGCTCTATCCTCGCCATCGCGAATGAGTTTCTATAATATATGTTAACCTAGTTTTGTAATCGGTGAATAGCGAGTAATTTAACTTTTAGAGCTAGAACTTTATTGTTTTAACACCGATTTAGCCAAACCCTCTCTAAGAAGTAGTTTTGCTCCAAGCATTTTAAAGTCTTTTACATATTTCCTATGGAAGGGGATCTAAAGAAGAAATGCCAACTGGATAAAGGGAGACTGCATCACCAAATCGCTTTTGCATGCAGCTGACCATGAAGGAACCGCCTCCAGCTTTCCCTCGACTTCCCCTATTTCCGCTCCCTTATCACCCATCCCCTGTCAACTGCCAAATGCCACGCCCACTGACCAAGCTGCCCAGCCCCCGGGTCAGCAACCTTGATGGCTGGCAGTGCGTTAATTGATTGTTCGGCTGGCCCATCATTATCGGCAGAGGGAAGGTCCTCCCGACTTTGGATCTGGCACATATGCCAGGACGCAGAACGCAGGACGAAGGAACGCAGACGGTTAAGGCTGACCACTGGTCATGCCGATGACGCTGATGGACAGCAGTCGGTGGGTTTAGGGAGTGACCAAAAGCAAGGGAAAAGACCAAAACAAGCAGTGTTGACAAGAAAATTGCTTCGATTTGGGAAAACCAACTGTGGGTATTTGGCCCAAGCCAGAAGTAGCCAAATATTTGAAAATTGTAAACAGAAAATTTATTTAGTTACTCTGTCTATTTATAGATGTGCGGGGCATAAAATTTGAATGTACAATATGAGAGATTGTTAACAAATAAATTTTGTTAACTTATAAATTCAAGGTATTTCAAATTTTTAATTCAATATTGGATATAACATGATATATAACATGATATAACATAACTAAATGCTTCTTTGGACTTAGCCCTGTTTAAATAGTGCTTTAGATTCAATGAAAGAAAACCTAGAATTGAAATGAATTTTTTTTTCTTTGGGCTCTTGGAACGCACTTGTACATGCCCGCAAATGATTCGATTTTATCGATATTTCGATATCGTTTCGCTTTTCGTGGTGCGACAGAGAGGGCTGCCGGGAGTGACAGGGAGAGATAGATGTGGCAAAAATCGGCATTGATTGTCCGTCCGGTTCATTGCAATCGCTGCAATTTAAGCGGGCAAACTTTTTGGCTCACTTCGCTCCACTTCCTGCGCTCCTTTTCGCCCTTTTTGTTTTTGGCCTACATAGAACACGGATATGAAACGCCGACTCTATCTATCGCCCCATCTCTCGTACCCTCTACACATCGAAAAAAAACGTGATTTAGTAAGATACTTTTCTGTGATTTAACACATTGCTCAGGACAATCGTTATTTATCTGGATAGCAAAGTATATAATATTTCGATTGTTTTAGAAATGTTAAGTGTCGCTAATGTTCAAAAATATATATCGAACATTTTCTTACTCCATATTGTAATTTTCACGCTTATATTTGAAAGGCATACATTGCCTATTTGTGTCTTAAGCACATTTATTTTAAGTGTTTCTATGCCCGTCTCGCTTTAACAGAAGTAGCCATCTCTGTCTCACCGCAGTGGAACTTTTTTAATACGCAACACGAGTGACCCGCTTGCGGACAATTGGAATTGTAACTTTTGATTAAATTCGTTGCAATGGCAACCGGGTGAAAAATCGAAGGGAACGGTTGTGAAGTGGGAACGGGTAAAAAAGAGCGGCATAGGGGTGGACCGGGTAAAAATAGGGGTGCACCGGAAGAAGAACCGGGACCGCTTGTGTTCAAGGCAAGCCAAAGGATAAACTTTTTGCGCTGGTTTTTCAATTGCATTTGATTACCTTGTTGCGTGGGCGGACACTCCGCTTGTTGCTCTCTCTCTCTCTCTCTTTTCCTCCGTTCACCTTCATCACTTTCGTTCGCCTTCGTCGCTCTCTTTCTTTTCAATCTGTAACGCCCACTTTCGGGAGTTGTTTGGACGGCACTTGCGAAATCAATTCGAAAACTATGCGAGCCCATGGTAAATATCCGCCCATCCTTATTATTTCCATATCCATTCCCATTTTTATTATTATGATATTTATGCGTACATCTATCTAGCGCTTTATGTTTGCTCGGCACACTTGCAGAAAACATAGGAATTTTATAAAAACAATTTGTTCCGATATGCGATATTATGTGTATATAGTTTGTGCTCTATTCCGCTCTGATCCATGCAAACACACAAATGGACACGGACACAGATGCAAATATTTGCATTGAAAATGTACAAAGCACACACAGTCGAGGTCAACAAAATAGTGGTATGTACATATATACATATATGCTTGATAAAATAAATAATTGTGCAATAATAAAAAAAAAAAACACTTTTTCTTACCCAGTAAGCTGAAGTGCTGCATTTGATAAAATAAAAATTGATTAATATTTGATTTTACTCTTATCTTTATACTTGCATACATTTTTATCAATGTTTTGACCACCATCGTGGGTAAACTCTTAGATGGGATAAAACATTTTGTTTTCGCATTGGCCTCAAGCTAAACAAATAGGTTTTTCAAAATTACAACAAAAGAAACGAAATAACAATTGCTGATGCGCAATAACAAGCAGTTCCAGAAGGAAAAGGCAAGGGTCAAATAAATATATTTTGCATTTAAGTGCACATTGAAATTATTTAAATCAAAACATAGCGATGACATTTAAATTTAGAATTGTTGCGCACCTATTGTCAGTATATCTGCTGTTTAACATTTTAAGTTACTTTGCTCATTGAAAAACTTTGTTCAAATCCCCAAAGTGTGTATGTACATTTTTTTAGGATTTCCTGCGGCTCAGCCCGAATTTTGGCATTTGTTTTTTGATCAATTAACATAGGAATTTATGGGGAATTATCGCTTACGAACATAGGCATTGGCAAAGAGGTTAATGAAAAGGACCATGATGAGCAGGAGGATAGAGCAGCAGGCGGCAGGATAATAAAAAGAATTCTCTAACCATTTTTTTGTTGGTTCGAAAATCAAAAATCTAGTAAGACCTCTTCTTTACCTCTGCCCAAAATGTGTGAGTGAAATATTTACTCTGGAGGAGTCTCAACCTCCCCACCAACTCCATTTTATTGCCCCGCCCACCCTCGCTCCCATCGCTTGTTTCACTTTGTGCTCACTTTTTGCAATTAGGCGAAAAATTCAAATTCAAATCAATAGACAAGGAAAACTTTTGCTGCAGCACGTCGTCACGGCAGAGGGGCATGTGGAATTCATATAGGGCTGCAGGACCAAGAAGGACCCAGACCCAGACCCGACCCGACCAGACCAGACCAGGCCAATTGGCCAATGCCAGCGGCTTCGTACGTGTTCGTCCAAAATAATGCCGGTACACGTCAAAAAACTGGTTAAAATAAATTATGGATCTTTGCTTTAAGACGTTCACATGACTGTAAGTGAAATGGTATTAATAATCAATTGCCTTACAATCCATAGATTCTTAAGCATTAGCCGTAATTATTACTATTAGGATATAATAGTATACTTACTTAAAAGCTTAAGTTATGGTCGTAACTCATTTGCGGTCGTAATAATTCAAAACCCACAATAACGATGATTAGTGATTAAACCTAAATAAATTTAGTATCAGCTTCAAACTTTTAGGAACCCGATATATTCATATACTCTATACGTGTTAAAGTCGTTATTTTTAATCAATTCGTTGTCAATTTTTTGATCAATTGTTGATGTCAACACTAAAGTTTGTATGTTTAAAGTGTACTGTTCCGTTTAAGGATCCGGGTCCTCGGCCTGCGAATATTTGGGTATGGGCATTCTCCCCAAGGAGACGCTGCAACAAGCGAAGATGCTGAAAGGACATGCTGGATCTGGAGCTGATTCCGAGGACTGGGGCTGACGTTGGGGCTAATGTGATTTCGTACGTTCAATTTGTGAATTGCCTGGAACACACGTACAGTGGCGGAGGGCTCGGGGGTCAGGGCAGGGGGCTCGAGGGGTTTTTGGGGCTTCAGGGATCGGGGGTCCTGGGACAACGGCATATGCATAACTACGTGGCATGTGCATTTTGCTGGCTTTTCTTTTCTTCTCCCCATCTTTGTTCGCTTTTTTTGGCGGCAGCTTGCTCATTGTCGTGCAACAATTTAACATACAACGTGGAGGAAATTATTTGGATATCCGACATTGGAAATACCCAGTGAAGTGCTTCAATAAGCAGTAAGATATCTGCCAAAAATGTATAGAGCAAAAATATATTTAGTAACCATAAGCAGTGAACTTGCATCCTGACTCCATACTACTACATTTTTTGTACATATCGTGTACATAAAGTTGTGATAATAACTCGAATTAATTGATAGCACTTAGGAAAATTTGTCTTAAAAAAGGATGCATTCAACAAATTGCATCAAAAGGGCCATTCGTTTGCATTGCCATATGCTTCAAAATTTTCCAGGGTATCAGGAAGAACGAACTGTGCGGGAACAATGCTGTCAGCAACATGATTACCTACAGCGAATGAAGGAGAGGCAAGATCCAGGGGCGAAAGAGAGGCCAGATGGATGACTCGGCCTGCAATCTGCAGTTGAATGCAATTCGTGGCGAGGAGTTCAGTTGGAGTTCTCAGTTCCCAGCTCCCAGTTCCCAGTTCCGATTCAGAAATCGCAGTCCGATGCCAGCTGGAGTTGGGCTGCATTAAATGTAAGGCAGTGTGCCAGACACACATATTGCTGAAAGAGACGGCAAAATACATAGGCGGCGAAAGAGACAGAAAGATGGACTGACTGCGGCAGAGACATTTTGCATTAAAATTAAGGCAAATTTATAATGAGCCAAAATTGTCGTTGCGATGCAATCGCCGCAATATATAATATATGGCGCATATAGGATCATACATATTCTGTGTATATATCAGCATATATGAGTGTATGCATATGAAATATATGTGTGCCTGGACGTGACTCCTGACTCATGACTCCTGTCTCCGTATCCTGGCTGGTTTCCTTGTCCTGCTCCCGAGCCCATTATTGGGGTAATTTATAATTTGTTCATTTAAATGATTACAAAGGCAGGGAGCACGGAGGCCAAGTATGTATGTATGTGGGCACTTGCAACTATAAAAATGAAATGCATTTTTTTTAATACCGCCAAAGAAATGGTTTTTTCTATTATAGATATCGGTTAAAGGACTTGAATGAAGCTGCTGGCTTTATTTCTTATAAGTTAGTTTGACTATCCTTATTATGTGCATTTCAAGGCTCAATCGAATCGAATCAATGCGAAACGATTATAATTAGCTCTTAATTATTATCAGTTTTGGCTGTATAATTGGTACGAAGGAATATAGCTAGTTTAAATTGGTTTTAAATAATAAATTGCTTGTAAAAGAATGGAAAATTTTCAATGTAGCATGGATTTTGCAAAGAAATAAAATAAAACTTCGCAGTATACAATGGACTTTAAATTACTGAAAATAATAAAATATTTATCTGTTTTCACTGGAAAATCGCCATTTTGCAGGAGTGCAAGACATCTGAACTTTAGGGAGCATAAGAATAGCCCACATCTTGCGTATAGCGAAAATGACATTCTCGACTAGATAAAAGAAAATATAAGTTAATGTCTTAGGAGAGTGCAAGATTTTACTGGAAAATAAGCACGTGTTTTTGTTTTTTTTTTAAGGAATACAACCATTTGTGGCACCTGGTCATTAGGGAGCATGTGTGTGCGCATCCGACTGACACAACTGAAATTTAAAGTGCAACATCAATCACTGGTGCAAACGGGGACAAGACTTCTTCTTTTCTCGCCTTTTGGCAAGGAGCATTTATGCCTTGGCTAGGCCCAGAATATATATCCTCGCTTCCTGTTGCTCAACACTTCAGATGATCCCCCCGCAGAAGTCCCAACTGGAATTGTAATGACGCAACAATTTAAAGTTTGTCGTTGATGCTGCAAAACTCGGTGCTAATGGCGTCAGCGTCAACGTCTCTCAACTCATCTTTGAGCCCCCTTCTCTGCGCAGCTCCTATCCTCTGTCCTGTCCTGAGGAACCAGGACCCAATCCTTTCGTCCTGATCCTGTCCTGCCATCTTGTTTTTGTTGTTGTTGATGACGGCGATTATTTGCGCCATGAACACATGGAAGCAGCTGCAAAAGGTGGCGTCCTGCATCCTGTAATCCTCCTCCATCGACGTCCCCATTTTTAACCCACACCGCCCCGGCTGCATCACAGTTCCAACCTTCGGCCAGGTTGTCCAGGCGGAAAGACACTGCTATACTTTCAAAAGTCCCTTGACATAATTCTCCATTATATTCTTGAACTCAAATAAATGGGATAAAATAAAATGTTACTGTAAGTGTTCACTTTAAAAAGTTCTATTTCGATTATTTCTCCAAGTTAAATGACGAAATAATCAATGCCCCAAGTGCAAAAGCTAAAATTCCTGGGATGAAATGACAATTTCAGTGTTAATCGCGATAAGAATTAGTTTTACCAGCAAGTTTCTCTCAGTGGATTAGCGACTCAGTGTGCAGCAATTCAAACTTTAAGCTGTCGACAAGGCAAAGTCGAGCACTGCAACTGCACACAGTGCGGGAGAGAGAGAGATAGAGAGAGAGAGAGGGGAGAAACCAGGCTAAAAGAGACAGAAAGAGCCAGACACTTGGCAATACAAATTGAAATACTTCTTCCTCAGCTTCTTCTATATCTATACATATATCTATACCTGTCTCCGTCTCTTTCGCTGTGAGTTTGACTGTTGCTCTGCAGGATGTATTAATATAAATGAATTATTCGGATGAGGCAGTATACGGTAGTATTCCCCTCGTCTCCCTGATAGATATTATGATGGATACGCCTTAACGATGCTGCCGACGACAAAGGACGCGGAAGGACGAAGCCGCTTGTCTCCAAAAAGTTGGCCACAACTTTATGGCTTTATGGCCACGAAAACCTGACACTCACAACAGAGTCTGAAAGTCAGCTAAGAGAACATGAAGACTTCACTAGAGTCCTGCGTCAGGATCTAGCAATTGAAATGACCAATGATCGATCAATGCGATCAATTTATACACTAAGGTATGTAATACATTTGTAAATACCTATAACCCATAACAAACGAGATTGTAATAAGCAATCTAAACCTTGAGTATCTATTTCTGATCCCAGTTGGAGTAAGTTCAGTTCCAGAATGTCACTTGAAGAACTGCACTAGCTTTTACTTGGTTACAATCCAAGTACAAAGCACACGGGCACACATCTTGACCCGAAAATTATCGTCATACCGTTCGAATTTCCATATCCCATTCCATTTAAGTTTTCGGCGTTGCACCCGATTATGGCCATGGCCCTGTGGCCGTAACTGCATTTTGTTTGACAAGTTTGTTTATATAAATGTTCGGCCACGGGCAACACAACGCACACAGCTTAGCACACGAGTGGTACAAGGATCTGCGTCCAAGGATCTGCACCCGTTGTTGCTGTGTTGGAAACTTATTGTCGTCGCATGGCACATTTCGAATGCGCCCGGGGCAAGTTCGCCCGTCCGCTGGTAGCTAATGATATAATGAGCTAATCAATACAATTAATTAGCATTATCTGCATCTTAAACGGAGCAGTGGCAAAAGGCAATCGGCGATGTGGAGTGGAATGGAAATGGAATGCAGTAGAACTGAGCGAGGTGACCCCAAAAAGCCGCAACCGAATCCCAATTTGACTGACTACTTGAACGACCGAGCTACGGGGAACTTTATACCCATACACTCGGCGAAATGAATTGCATATAATACAGGAGTCGTAGATGTTAAAAAGTTTGCTACGCTACCCTGTTTAAGCTTTAAAAACATGCTTTTGGACACTAGCTCAATTGCCTTGACTATAGTGTAGACACTAAATAAGATCGAATGAAATAAACTTATCGAATAAAAAATGCCGTCCATTACACTCCACAGCACCATAAGCTTTTAATGTAGATGTGCGTAAAGTAATTTCATTTTTCGGCTTGTGATCCGTCCACATTTTGTTTTGGGTGTACGGATGGGATGCCTGAGAAGGGGTCACTCGGGGCACCTTCTGGGGTTGGGTGAAGGTTCCATTCCGTACTCCGGTTCCTGTGGTGCCTTTTGCTGCGTAAAAAGTGGGCTAAATGTCGTTGGCAGTCGGCTGGCAGCACAGCTGGGATCTCCTCCCAATCTCATTCCCATTTTCAAGCCCAATCCCAAACCCGAGGCAACTTGAGCGCTGTGAAGCGCTCAACGAAATGGTCCAATTGCCGGGCAAGTGGACCAAAAGTGCCGACGTCGCCTGCTGGATCTGTGTCTACTTGCTGTCTCCCATTTTCCCCTTAACTCGGACCACCGTCCTACCATTTCCGACTTTATATATTCAGCAACCATATCCGGATAGTTCACACCTTGGTTTTGGTCCTCTGCTTAAACTTAAGCTCTGAAGGATTTATAGCGTGTACAGCCTCTGTTCATATACAATATAAGCAGCCGATTAACTCTTCGTTTTTCGGGCAACAATTACGTTAAGTTGATTAAATGTAAACCAAACAAAAGTTAATTACAATCAGTGTTATCAGTGTGTTGGGGTCGGAGGAAATTAGTGCTTTATAGCTAGCTTTGTAAAAAACATTCATTGTGCCAGCTGATGTATTTCAGCATATTTAAACGCTATGTAATTGACACAGGCAACCTATTGAAGTGCAACATTTTTCATATTTTAATAAGCTAAATTTTCATTTTAGCTTCGGCGTTTGAAAGTCATATTGAAAACAACCCGATCAATGGCGAGAAATCCCTAAGCCCCAAACAATTTACGCACATTTGCCAATTAATTATGGCACGAAATTTGATTTCGTTTTGCAATTAGAATGCAATTCCATTTTTATCAACGGATATGCGAGCCACGATAATTTATGATGGAAAAACAATTAAATTTATTCAACCCAAATGTGCTGTAATGAACGTGGGCACAGCCAAACGAGCTATATCGATGGATAGTTAGTTGTATATATTATTGATAACAATAACAAATAACTTAAGCAGCTTTTTGTGGTTGCAATTCCGCAATTGGGGGTTTTTGTTAAATGTTTTTTTTTTGTATGTTGTATATACGGGAGGAATTGCACAAATATGTAAGCATAATGTAACTACAATGCATGGGAGCGTGGAGCTGAATGCGAGACAATACAAAATGGTTCGGCCAAAAATTCTAAACAAAATTGTGGGCACTAACCGAAATTGCATTTGCTGCACTCCAACATTCTCTATTCTCAATTTTGCACTTTCCACCCATTTTCCGGGTCCGCTTTTATTGTTGCATGTCATAAATGATGCTGCTAAAGAGTCAAAAATAATCCGCTTTTGTGTGCATATCACAATCAAATGCTAACCACCAAAACGCACAGCGATACACTCCCCCCCACAATAAAAATATACGAAATAAAAAAATCCTCACAGTTGGCTTATCTACAACACTGAGGACGATAGGTTAGGTTACGATGGCTCTCAAAGGATTCAGAATGCCATGGCTCCCGTTAAAAAAGGTACCTGGTGAAGCTGCATCAAGTGAAATCTGGTAAATCAAGGCAAAGGAATTTCCCAAGGGTTTGAGGTTAGACTTTAGAAAGACCATTTGTTAAAGTTTCTTAAATCAAATCAAATAAAGCAGGATATATATATTTCTAACTTATAATTTATATAAATTTCATGACTTTAGTTTCCTCTATTTAAGTTTAAAGTTCTACAGTAGCTAAGACGATTTTTGACTTTACTTTTATATCCACTTTCACCAAAGCAGATCATTAACAAAAATTGCAACTCTCTGACATATTTTACCAACAATTTCTCCCAAAATGGGCTTAAGGTGGGGTGGGTGTGGCAGGGGGTCAGGGCAACGGTCATGTGTGGAGCATGAGGAAGTTACAAACAACATGGCGCAGCATACCAGCAACAAAAGTTACAACAACAGCAGGCACATCAAACGCTGCAAGAACTGGGACGCTCATACACACGCAAACAAACACAAGTACTAACACATACTCACACATGCATGACCCCGTGGCACCATGGAAAATTGTACCAATATTGTTGCCAAATCCCATTTAAAAAAAATCTAAAATTAATACAAACTTGAAAACTCCCACTTAATGTTGCAAATCGGAAACCTCAATAGATGGCGCCACTACAATGATATTACCTATGATCGGGCGATTTTACTATTGCCCCAATAAGTCCTTTTATTTCAAATAATGAACGTAGGCTTAATACTTTATTTTGCCTTCTTCTTTTGTTACGTTATTTAATCTATTTTCTTAAATACATTTTTTTATATTAGTTCATTTTTGAATCAGAATTCAAGTTATTCCAAAGTTTATTCCCAAAATTTCAATGTTCAGCCCAGAGTATATGGCCAGGATCTATTCAAATGCCCGCTAGATAGCGCTGGACCAGTCGTCATACACACAGAAATATAGTATTAAATAACAAAAAAATGCTGACATTTAAATTAAGGGAGAATTATTATAGAATTATAGATTCTTAAGTAAGCAACTAATCTTAATTTTCTGTTTAAGGCAGCTATAATTTAACAATATTAGTTTTTTTCCAAAATTATTATTAAATAATTATCAATTATAGATTTAAAATGAAACGTATTTCTTTAAGCATTTGTAAAATCTTAATTTTATTTTAAGATATGGGTCTTCGTAATTTCTTTCACTGTACTCCAAAGTCTAGGCTTAAAATTCGATGCCTAAGAAAACGCAACAACAGCTAGCAAACAACAACAAAGAGAAGAAGGAGAAGAAATCAACAGTAACACATACTCACCACAATCACACTCACACACATGCCGCCATGCGCATACGTATACACACACACAAATTAAAAATGCAGATTTCTATTGCAACATTCGGAAGTGCTTGAAAAATTGTTGTTGCCACTGCCGCTGCATCATTCCCAGTCATCGTTATTGCCAGCTCCATTCCCCATCGTCTTCGTATACTTCCTCGGTCTATATAGTATATCCCCATAGCTTCCTGCTGTTCCTGCTTCGGTTTGAAAAGCCTCGCAGAGCTCTCACCCTCATTGTTTGCCGCCCCTTTCTATACCCTTATTTCATCCTTCTCCGAATCTCCACCTCTTCTGTGCTTCATTCGGTTGTTTTGAATGCTCTGAATAGGGTAGCCATAAATTCGTGAATATCCTTTAAATTAAATATAACACCGGGTGAAAACCTAATATAAAAATGGTCATGACATTTATAAAAGAACATTTTAGGCACCTCGACGACAAATACGATTGGTGTTTTAAAGAACAAAAATATTATGATCATTTATAAAAAAAAAAAACAATTATTTTTCACATGTCAAGAAAAAAATATATCTAATTTTTGAAGAATGATGTGCGTATGCTTATGCGTATCTGTGAAATATATCGATTAAACTGTTGCTTTTAAAAGTTTACAAAACAAAATCTTCTAAGAGTGTTAGAAACTTCGTTTACTCTGAAGTCGAGCCTCACTCTTTGTTTTCTCGTTTTTGTGTTCAGCAATAGCATCAAAATTGCAAAGAAAAGCCAGCAAACAGTCAGTAAAATATTGTAGCTGGCAGCTGCGCGAGGGCTCTAAAAGAGGAACAACGCAGAGGACTGGGGCTAGTTTTGTATGAAAAGCGAGCGTAACAAAACAATGAAAACATCGTCGTCATCACAATCATCGCCATGCGGTGTTTTCTTGCCATTTGTTTCCCGAAACTCTTTCACTCACTCCTCTGGCTATCTCTCACCCTCAGCGTTCCCCTTCTCGCTTCAGCACGCATAAAACCAACAAAATGAAAACGCAACAACAACAATAACGGCTAGAACATCCGAGTGAAACGTGGCCAACAAAAAGTACAAATAACCCACAGAAGAGGCGCTAATCCAGAGTCCTGAGTTTAAGACCAACTTTTAAATATCCTTAAAAACAAAGTAGCAATGCACATCGATTGAATTCAAAAACTAAACTTAAATCAAGTTTTCACGTTTTATAAAATGTGTGATCAAATCTTAACCCAATTTCCTTTTTTTGGCGCCCAACGTGGGGCCCTCAGCAATTTCTCCTGCTATACCGCTGCTTTAGGTACATCGCAATTTGTATTGGATTTATTGTCTTTTTTACATGCCCGAAAGCTTTGAAAGAAAAATTCGATGACCCGATGTCTGTTCCTAAGGATCTTGGCACCAGATAAGCTCCTTCTGTAGCAATTCTTCGAGTTATGAGTGTTATTTTAATCAATATGCTTATAATCCCATCACGTGTTTAATGGTTATTAATGAATAAACAGTTTAGTAATAGTTGAAATAATGGTAAAGCATGAGATATTGTTGTCTAAGATTTTCGTACAGAAATTTGGTCAATAAACCGGTTCTAAATGACAAAGAAATCCGATAGCCAAGAGTCAAATGGAGCTTACAGATTTTCTTCGTTTGATACTACACCCGGAATTAGGGAAACTGAAATTTCAGCTAGGAATTTTGCCAGCCATCGGGTGGCCCGGAGTTAAGGTCTTACACTGCCGTCGTGCCGGGCCCATCTTCTTTATTTTAGCCAAACCCAGTTACCAAAGTCTGGTGCTGCTGGATGGGCTTGCATCGAGTTGACCCCCTCCCCTCTTATGGTGCATGTGTGCATTGTCTTTGATGTTGTTGTACGTTCGGCTTCATCTTCAACTGCAGTTACAGCTCTGCATTCGCATTCTCGCACTCGTAGCCGTAGTCGTACTATGTATATCTGTGCCACGTCTAAGTCTAATGTTTCAAGCGTCAGCAGCAGGAGTACTGCACAAAAAACAACACACAAGAAAAAAGTGCACAGGGGGGAAAAGAACAAAAGCCATGGCCAGACAATTAACCAGCCATCAGTCATTTGGTTTTCTGCATGGCACGCATCAGGGAAGGTTGGTTAAGTCCCAGTTTCCCAGTACCATCCCGGGCAGAAGGCAATGGGTGGTAAGGAATGATACCGAGTGAATGCGGCTCCAGGGGAGGTAATCCTCCGCTTAGGACAACAAATATCAACGAAAATTGTACAAAAGCAGGTCATATCGTTTACAAGCGACTAAGAAACATACTACCCGTGTATGCATGCGAATTGCTGTTTGCAAACATTTTATGTGTTGAATAAGGTTACGAGAGTCAGATAATTTAGCATTAGACAACACCTGATTGTGTGATTTGCGAATTCAATGACATAAACAAAATAAATAAACAGAATTTCATAAGCAGATGACTCTTAAAATTAGTTGCCATGCTTTCAATTGACACTCGAATAAAATAAATAAGTATATTAAATCAAATTGCTTCTGTGCGGCATCTAATGATTTCCATATGAACACGCCTGTGAAATATGTATATATATATACTCGTCTGTGTATGTGTTTGCGCCTTTGACTGCACAAAACTTCGCATTGAATTTTGAGAAAATTTCAAACATATTTAAAAGATGGCGCATAAATTACGTGCAGACATATTGGCCAAGTGCAAGACAAGGCTTGAATCCTGCCCGAGTTCGAGTTTCCACACTTTTCGTCCCAGTCTCACCACCCCCTAAGTGTGTATGTAGAAATTTATGGCCACCATAAATTGCATATTTCCCATTTATTGAATTAATTAATTTCACAAATAAAATTGTGAAATACGAAGCAGACAAAAGAATTAAGAACTCGAAATTGCTAATATTGATTAAACTTTAATTTTACGATGGTAACATTGAAGTTTTATTGATAGATTTAATTAGAACATTTAGTTATTACTATCATCTTTTGAAAAACACAAGCAGTAGAATGCCTAACTTATTCATGGCACTTATTGGGGAGTGCGAAATACATAATTTTACTATTTACTATTTTACTTAACGAAATATATAGTTTTCACTTAACCTCAAGATTCAAGACTATGTTTATGCTTTATAACTATAGGCCATTTTGTTTTTTTGTTTTGTTAAATTTAGCACTTGCCATTTGATGCCACCGTCTATGCCACCGAATTTCACTTTACATTGGGAAATTAGACCACAACTGACAGGCGGCCATCAAACAAACATACCCGAAACCGAAATAACCAACTGCAGTGGATTGCAGGCCTTGAAGGGATATTCAGGCGGTGGAGCAGGGCAGGATCAGTCAGAGAATTGAGTTCCTGGCCAATCCTTTGGGCTGACAGACAACAAGTAAATTCCATTAAATGTACGAAATGGAAATTAATTTCGGTTGCATACCAAAACACATATGTGGGAGGATTTTTATGTTTTCATTACGGAGTCGAATCTCCAAAGGGGAAATCATGCGCCAGTAGTGAGAAAGTGAAATGAGCTGTCAGCGGATGAAGGGTGGTGGGTGGTGGGTGGTGGGTTGTGAGTGCCTGAAGATGTGAAGAAGGGGGGAAGCTAGGGGGTCACCGGGTGACCCCTGGCCAGGACAATGTTAATTTGAATTGCCTGGTGCATGGTCCTTTGGCGCATGTCGTTGACTCCTTGCGGCAACTAAATCAAGTGCTGCACGTGGCAGATGCACTGGGCCATTCCTCCTTTTCGTCTTTCTCCATTTCTGCTTTCTTTTCCGTCCCTTTTCCCGCCTTATGCTTCTCAATTTTCGTCCTCTTTCTTTGCTCTCTGTCTCGAGCGAGGTTGATGCTCTGTTATCGCTGTTTGGCCACACTGGAATGAAAATCGTAGCGCGTTGGTAACATCGTATTGTTTTTCTGAATTTTTATTCGCCTCCCATATGTGAATAGCAAGTTATAATATATCTTCGTCTACAAATTTTTCAATATTTTTATTTTATTACAATGCATTATTATTAGGAAATATAAAATACAAATAATTTTGCGTCTAGTCCTTTTAGTTTCGTACGACCATGAAGTAAGGTTATCTGAAAATATTGCAGCTCGTTTAAAGCCAGTTTCAAGATCATAAAAGTTTTTTCAGTGCTCGAAAAGCTGAAAAAGCTGATGGGCGTGAAGGACGTGGAGGGTTTGGTTGGGTTGGCAGAGTGGCTGTACGCCTCCTTTTTTGGCAAATGTCGCGAGTCGCGAGGCGTCGCTAACGTGGACATGGACATGAGCAATGTGCAATGGCGATAAGGAGGAGTTCCCGCAGCGGACATGGGCATTCCCATTCGAAAATACCCCCACTTCGGTGGCATAATTGGCCAGTCAGTCACCCCACTTCACCCCGCCCCAGGCACTCCACAATCAATTGAAGCGTAATGGCAACAGTTCAATATCTTTTTGGCCATTCTCCACGGGATTTCGTTGCAGGCTGAAGATGATGGCCACCACGCCGATGATGATGCTTCAATTATCTATTATGGATCTAATGAGTTGTCATGTTCGGATATTACGGGAATTGATTCGATTGCGACTGTTTTGTTAGTTGCAGACGATAAAAATAGTTCAAGTTTAGGGGGCTCATCATATTTGCCAGCTTTTAGTGGCTTTGTATTGGCCTCGCTGGCTTTCGATGGGTCAATAACCCTGCGGAGTCTTTTATATATATCCATAATTTACCTGACCACTATTTCTACTACTAATATCTAATATATCTTAAAGACTTACAAATACAACTGGCTATCCAAACTGGCAAGTCTACAAAATGAGGGTAAATATAAATTTAATGGTAATTAAAATATCTTCAAAGTATTTAAGAAAAGTATTGAAATTACCTGTAAAATTAAAGTATAAAAAATCGTTGTTTTTTTGTATATGATGACGCGAATTGTGCGTAGCACTTTAAGGACTGCACAACGAAGTTTCTTAAGAGCATCTTAGCCTTCGCTTAAGCCAAATCTGTGCCTTTGAGAAATGTCCGTTGCATTAATCAAAAGCCAAAGAACTTAAAGGCAATGACTAATATTTTTGCTATCAGCAGCGCCAAATGGCCAACGCTCGCCACCCCTGGGAAACCGCCTGCCCATTTCCACAGTGTTCCCCCTTGGCCATCACCTATGTGCATATTTAAGCTGCAGGGATGTACATACATACATACATACATGCAATTGGCGGAGTACATGGTTTACCTGGCTTCGGGTTTTTGGAGTCGCTCGATGTGGAGTTCGAGGTTCCTGGAAAGCAGGAGGAGGTGGGCTTTTCCGAGGATTGATGCTGCTGGTTTTGGCTTTCGGTGGTTCGCTATCATTGCACAAGTGCGCAAAATTTTGGACTCAATTCACGTGTTCGGCTGCCAAAATTGTTGCCTGGTCTCTGTACCGCCCAACCTACCTATAACAAACAGCCTCCCCCCTTCACCTCCCCCTTTCCGCGTATAACTCTGGTACCGCCTTTCGCTCCATAAATTTGCACATTGATCGCCCTGTGGCGCTGCCTCTATATATGTCTGTCTGTATGTATTTAATTCGATAACAGCGGCAACGGTAAAGGGAGTTGTTCGAAAGATTTTTACCCAACTCAGCGCAACCCCAAACTGCCACCCCCCTGTTCGCCCCCTTTGCCACTCCCCCTGCCACCAGTATTGCACTCTCAAGTGCAGTGAAATAGTTGTGAAACACTTTGCCAAAGATGAAAGATAAATCCAAAAAAAAGCAAATGGCAGTGCACAGGCAGCGCACCAGACCCGAATCATTTTTGCATAACTTTAAAAAATTTAATCAAGAGTATTTGAGATATTATAAGTGCACTGGGAAAAAAAAACATTATTTGTGTATCTTTGCACATAGTATGCTTTCGAAGCTCTACTATAGTATTCCATCTTTCATTTCGAGTTATACTGTAGAAGATACTTGAATTTATTCGCCAAGTCAAAAAACATTTCTATTACGGCCCAATATAATCCTATAACCAAATTTCGAACAATTACACTCATTTTGATAAGGGGTATTTATTGCGTTATTTTTAACTTAAAACTGAAACGGGCTAGCAATTAAAAATGTGTTGATTAAACCAGTGCTGGTAAGTTCTCTAACAGGTCGAACGAAAGCTGTGCATAATTTAAATGTCTAGCCCTCATCCCGCTGCCGCGTCGCGGGCCCTTTCACTGACCGCAGCCCGTGGAATGGCATGGAAACCTGGAAAAGGGCAAAAGAAAATGCGGAAGGAAAACAGAAGTTCATTTCCGCAAACCGAAGGTTAAATACACTTAATGCAAAGAAGAAAAATTTATGTGTGTATACTTTAAAAAACATCGATTCAAATTAATTGAAATAATAAACTTAAAAAGAACAGAAAGTTATCCCAAGATATGAGTAAGCACTTCAAATATCGCCAATATTTATCTATTACCAAATTGAAATAGAATTTAATATGCAAAAAATAATATTTTGTTAAGAAGAAGCATTTCGAGTGTGGCTGCGTAGGGAACACAACTTCCCTCTAGGCATTCCATTTATCAAGAGAGAATACCTCAAACATCCGGCCTGCCACTGTCAATAATTAAGTGCGAACCTTGATATAAACTTTACGCCAACTCCGCTGACGGTCGACGCCTCTTCCTTCTCTTTCGCTGTCGGTGCACTCGAAAAAAAAAAATCAAATTGTTAAGTACATTTTGGAAATTGCACCCAATGCAATTCAAGCCTTAGCTACTATTTCTTGATAAAAATGATATGTGAATAGTATTGACCTATATTCCGTTAAATGAATGTGCTGTCATAATAACTTAAGTTAGAATCAAGGAATGTATTGTTGTTTCTTGATATCTCATATATCGATATCTTTTGTTAATATTACAAATCAATGATTTCTTTGAGTGTTCTGCTGAAAGGTCAGTTTCTTTTGCTCTGTCTGCGTTTATCCTTTCGAAGGCTCTTCTCTTTTTGCGCTCGCTTCGTTTTGATTAAATTAAAAAGTTACCACAGCCCCTCACCCGCTGACAAACACAAACAAACCCACATTCGAATGCAACCAAACGAACAAGCAAGTGACGAGAATTCCCTCAATTTCCCACCGTTCTTCTCTAATTGTGTCTTCAGCCGTCAATTGTTGCTGTCCCTTTCCAGCATGCCACAACCGCTCTCTTTCGCACACCCAAGAACAATGCGACCCTAGATGAGCTAATAGATTTATCATGAATCGTTTTACAGTCCGTTACCGTTATTGTTTATGTGCTACAGGTTGAGGGATTGTCCTTTAGGTGTCTTCTCTGTATTCTCCTCCAATTCTCAGTGGCTTTTTGGCATGCCTGTAGAATTCTTTTTTAGGGATTCACCTGTTGAGTTAGTCATTCCCATTAGTATTTCGTACAGCCACACGGCAATAAAAAATATAGAAAATTGGAATTCAACATGACGCATACGCAGTGAAAGTATGTTTCAATTCATTGACACACGCACGCACAGACCGCAACACCCTGTCATGCTCACATTATTGAAACATGTTCTAATTTATGTATCTTGGCAATATAAACGAATATGCCAAGAACATTTGGTGCCTAAAGCATTGTTTTATTTTAGATTGGAAGTACACATAAAAAACGAAGATAACATAAAAAACGATTTAATGTATATAGCCTAGCCACTAAAAATGAAATGAATCGCCGTTCCATCTCCCTTTCAAGAACTGCAAGCAAAGGATATATTAAAGTCGAGGTATGCGACTGATTAATAAGCTTTTCATTATCGATTGGCGATTCATTTTTGTAGCACTCACCAAGAGCCTTTGATTATGTCTGTGAATTTAACCATCGAAACATTTTTATGCCGCAAAGTATGCATCTTTTCAATCGACTGACAAGGTCAAACTATGGACTGGATTGCCCCATCAAGATAAGTCAAGCTTATCTGGCCGAATCTCCGCGATAGTTGAGAATTTCGATAAGATTTGCTCATACATAAGGCCAAAATAGATCGATAAGATATTACAGGCTTAACCGCTAGCTAAGCCAAGGGGCCAAAATGTGAATGCGAATGTTCACTACTCAGAGATAGCGACAGCATTTGAAAAAATATGGTTTCAAAAATATCCAACAAAAAAATTCTATTTACGGAAATGAATTCTCAAAAACTTTTTAAAATTTGTGTGCCCATTGGGCAATTTTTCGTTCGACTTTCGCACTAAATCATTTATTTTAGTTCGGAAGTACACATATTCGTTAAGTACAGATAATGAAGGTGTTATAAATTAAGTAAAATGCCAATCTATATAAGAAGGTACCCCTCTTTGGGGCTTGCCCATTTGGAATATGAGATCCGTTAAGGCAGCGATTTTGCTCGGTAGCTTTTTGCTGCTGTTGGCAGTGCCCGTACATTCGGCACCTGGTAGCCTCAACGGTCGAGTGGTGGGCGGTGAGGATGCCGTGAAAAATCAGTTTCCCCACCAGGTGTCCCTGAGGAACGCCGGCTCCCACAGCTGTGGAGGTTCGATTCTGTCCAGGAACTACGTCTTAACCGCTGCCCATTGTGTAACCAATCAGGACTCAAATGGCAATTCCGTTCCAATTGCTGCGGAGCGTTTCACCATTCGAGCGGGCTCCAACGATCGATTCAGCGGTGGAGTCCTTGTCCAGGTGGCCGAGGTAATTGTCCACGAGGAGTATGGTAACTTCCTTAACGACGTTGCTCTGCTGCGACTAGAGAGCCCACTGATCCTGTCCGCGAGTATTCAGCCCATCGATCTACCCACTGCGGATACTCCAGCGGATGTGGACGTCATCATTTCCGGCTGGGGAAGGATCAAACACCAGGGAGACTTGCCACGCTATCTGCAGTACAACACCCTGAAGTCCATTTCCTTGGAGAGGTGCGACGAACTGATCGGCTGGGGAGTCCAGAGCGAGTTGTGCCTCATCCACGAGGCCGATAATGGAGCGTGCAATGGGGACTCCGGTGGTCCGGCCGTATATAACAACCAAGTGGTGGGCGTGGCCGGGTTCGTGTGGTCCGCCTGTGGAACGAGCTATCCAGATGGATATGCCAGGGTGTACTACCACAACGAATGGATTAAGAATAACTCGGATGTGAAATAATGCTGGCATAGCTGTATTGAGGGAATTTCATTTAAATAACTGCTCAACGATAATAAGAATTGTTTGTGTTGACTATCAATAAAGTTTTCATTTTAAATAGCTTCGTTCTTAGCAAATGTTTAAAATTATCTTAAAAGTTGGAAAAAATCGGGCTTATTCTATTATGATTATTCTATGACGTTTTTACGCAACCAACTTGTGTATATAAATCACTTTTCATGAATTATCTAACATACGTCTATGAATTCAGCCAGAGTTCGTGAATTGGCGATTGTACAATTTATTTGACAGCGCCATCCGATAAAGGAAAAGGAATTAGATACGTCTTCAATTTTCTGAATTGGTTTTCCCTTGACCGGTGTCAATTCGAAAATAATCTTTTCTATTTGCTTTGGTGACTTTTGAGCTTTTTATTGTAAAAGATTCATTGAAATATATGTAACAGGTAGAAAGGAGCTTTTCCGACTCTTCTAAATCGATCAGGCCAAGTCCGTCTGTCCGGCCGTATAAACGCCTCGTTATATTGACGCTCCACTCTAACGCCCACATCCGCTCAGAACTGCCACGCCCACATTTTTGAATTAATATATTATTTTTTTTGTCAATGTTTATAGGTATTCTAAACATACCTATAAACAAACCTATAAACATACCTATAACAAAACATATTGAAGCCTTCTAATTAAGCGTAAAAATTGTATTAATCACCAAACATTACGAAAAAATGCACAAAAATTGTCTGCAGCAATGATTCTGAGCTATTAAATATGAGATATAAAATCTATCTGTTTCACACATTAACCTATTATTGCTATATGATACATTCCCCCTTTACAGTGCGATATTTGGAATATGTTTTATTGATGACTATGTATTCAAAACTGGTCAAAGAAAGTACTTTCCTTAGATTTGACCACAAGTTAGGCCAACGAGCCACAAAACAATTAGTAATGACATAATTTTCAATCGCCATGACTCCTCGATTAGATTTATTCACATTGAAGCACCTATAAAATAAATCTCACGCGATTAGATACGGATAAGATAGTGTCTGCTGGAAATCAGAAGGCTAAATTACCGGGTGTCCGAATATAAGAGGCAGTCGCCAAGTTGGGCATTGCCCATTTGGAAAAATGACATTCGGCAAAGTAGCGATTTTGCTCTGCAGCTTTCTGCTGTTCTTGGTGCTGCCCGTACAGTCGGCGCCTGGTAAACTGAACGGTCGAGTGGTGGGCGGTGAGGATGCGGTGAAAAATCAGTTTCCCCACCAGGTCTCCCTGAGGAACGCCGGTTCCCACAGCTGTGGAGGTTCAATTCTGACCAGAACCTACATCTTAACCGCCGCCCATTGTGTCTCCAACGAGGACGTGAATCATGTGATTACGCCAATCGCTGCGGAGCGTTTCACCATTCGAGCGGGCTCAAACGATCGATTCAGCGGTGGAGTCCTTGTCCAGGTGGCCGAGGTAATTGTCCACGAGGAGTATGGTAACTTCCTTAACGACGTTGCTCTGCTGCGACTAGAGAGCCCACTGATTCTGTCCGCGAGCATTCAGCCCATCGATCTACCCACTGTGGATACGCCAGCGGATGTAGATGTCGTAATTTCCGGATGGGGAAGGATCAAACACCAGGGAGACTTGCCACGCTATCTGCAGTACAACACCCTAAAGTCGATAACCAGGCAGCAGTGTGAGGAGCTGATCGATTTCGGATTTGAGGGCGAGCTGTGCCTGCTCCACCAGGTGGACAATGGTGCTTGCAATGGCGATTCCGGTGGCCCGGCCGTATATAACAACCAACTGGTGGGCGTGGCCGGATTCGTCGTGGACGGATGTGGGTCCACCTACCCGGACGGATATGCCAGGGTCTTTTACTTTAAGGACTGGATCAAAAAGCACTCTGATGTCTAAGAATGTCAAGCACGCAAATGAATTTAACCTAGAATATAAACCAATTTTTTTTGTATAAATTTAAAAATGTATAAATAAAAAATTGTTTTATTTATGATAAAGGAAGTGTTAAAGGTTTGGTATTTTTTTTAAATGTTCCGTAAATCACTAGCGTTGAAATTAAAAATGATTGGCGTTTTGTTTGCACTTGAGAGATAAGCAATCTCGGGAAATCAGGCGTGTAAGTGTTTCGATCTATACAATAAATTAATGTTCAGGCTAGATTAATCATGATAAATAATACAAGGGCTGTCAGTACCACTTCAACCTCCGAAGAGATAAGTCGTGCCTCTCAGTCTAAAGCCTCGCTTCGCGTAAGCCCAAAACTCTTATCAGCAAAATCTTGATAAACAAATATCAACCACAAAGAGAAAATAAAAAACTTAACAACAAAAACAACAATACCGCTAATCCGGGCTCAAGCCCTTAACCAACAATCATGACAGACCCACCAAACATTTACAAAATCACTTCAAAAACATACCAATCCCAATTAGGCGAACCTAAATTTATAATTATTAAAAGAAATGACAACAACTCTTTCGAAAGAACTTCACCATTCATCATAAAAAAATCGGTGGACTTTGCCTGTGGAGGAGAAGTTGAGGGATGCAAACGTACAAGAGACGGCAACCTGCTAATAAAAACCAAAAATGAATTACAAGCCAGAAAACTCCTAAAACTAACAAAAATTGCAGATGAGGATGTAACAGCAAGTGAACATAAAACATTAAACTTCTCTAAGGGAGTTATTTACTGTAACGACCTTAGACACATCGACGAAGACACAATTCTACAAGAACTAAAACCACAAAAAGTATCTGAAGTTAAAAAAATAATGAAACGGCAAAACCCCAACTCTAACTCCGACACCAACAACATCACATTAGTTGAAACTGGACTCATAATTATAACCTTTGAATCGCATAAGCTCCCCGAGATAGTACGAATCGGGTACGAAACAGTCCGAGTACGAGACTATATCCCACTCCCACTTCGATGCAAAAAATGCCTCCGCTTCGGTCATCCAACACCCATATGCAAAAGTGTAGAAACTTGCATCAATTGCTCTGAAACAAAACACACAAACGACGGAGAAAAATGCACAAACGAAAAAAACTGCTTAAATTGCCGAAATAACCCAGAACTTGACCATCAACACAGCCCAATTGACCGCAAATGCCCTACGTTCATAAAAAACCAGGAATTAACAGCAATTAAAACCACACAAAAAGTTGACCATAAAACGGCCCAACACATATATTTCGAACGTCACGGCTTCCAAACGAAAAACACCTACGCCAAAACACTTACAAACGGCACAACCCAGAGGACAACAAACACTCCATCACCTAATATTCACACAAACACAACCCAATCACAACAACAAAATCCGCACCACACACCCAAATCAGCAGCACAAAACACTTCAGCTAAGACACCAACAACTGAACCAGCCAAAACAACCTTACTATCCAACCAACCACACCAACACCACCACCACCACAGCTACGACAAACTAGAAGACATGGATACCGACTACACACCTACCAGAAAACCATCTACGGCATACTCATCACAACTCACAGAAGACCTAAAAATAAAAATCTTCCCTAAAGATAAATCCAATAACCTATCCATAAACCTTAAAGCATCAAAACTAAAGGCCAAAGCCCACAAAAACAAGCACACTAACAACAGCGACAGCGAATCCATATAGAACTCTACACAAAACCCTAACCGTTAACACTACCTTTAAGTAAGTTATAAGCTTTAATTTTCTCACAAATGTCCCTAACTATAATCCAATGGAATCTAAAAGGATATCTAAACAACTACAGCCATCTCCTTATTCTAATCAAAAAATACTCCCCCCACATAATTTCCCTCCAAGAAACCCATATACAATACACTAATAACATTCCAACCCCAATAAACTACAAACTATTAACAAATATTGCCACCAACAGATTTGGGGGCGTAGCACTACTAGTGCATAAGTCAATACAACACACTGTCCTCAACATAACAATCGATATAGAAGCAATAGCCATAAATATAGAATCTAAACTTAAATTAAACATATTTTCCACATACATTTCTCCGACCAAAAACATAACTAACCAGACACTCCATAACACATTTAACATACAACAAACACCCTCTCTAATTACGGGAGATTTTAATGGATGGCACCCATCCTGGGGCTCCCCAACAACAAATAAACGAGGAAAAATAACTCATAGATTCATTGACAACATGCACCTTATCCTGTTAAACGACAAATCTCCCACACACTTTTCAACACACAATACATACACACACATAGACCTCACACTCTGCTCTCCAATCCTAGCCCCCCACGCCAAGTGGAAAATACTAAACGATCTTCACGGTAGCGACCATTTCCCTATTATCACAACACTATTCCCAACAACCAATCCACAAAAATTCTACAGACCCTTTTTTAAACTCAAAGAAGCCAACTGGGAACAGTTCAACGCTCTTACCCACCAAACCAACAAGAAATACCCCACCTCCCACAACGTAAACAAAGAAGCCGCTCTAATCAATAGAATCATCCTTTATAGCGCAAACCTCTCCATCCCACAAACCTCACCTAACACACATCCATACAGGGTTCCATGGTGGAATAAACACCTCGACCAATTACGTAAAGAAAAACAACTTGCCTGGAAAAAATTAAACCGCACAATTACTGTTGACAACATTCTAGACTATAGACGCAAAAACGCAATATTTAGATACGAACTAAAAAAGAGGAAAAAAGAAGCTTCCAGCTCTTTCACCTCAACCATCCATCCCACTACTCCCTCATCCAAAATATGGGCCAATATAAGACGCTTCTGCGGACTTAACCCAGCAAAACAAATTCATGCCATCACAAACCCAGTAAATAACGAGACTACATTGGCTAGCAACGAAATTGCTAACATATTCGCACAACATTTCTCTGACCTCTCCGGCGACTGGAACTTTTCAGAGGAGTTCCGGAACAATAAATATAGAAATAACATACATCTCTACACCCCCTCTCCAATAGCCCAAACCATAGAAGAGAACATAACGTATCTAGAACTTAGCTCAGCACTACAAACATTAAAAGGATGTGCTCCAGGACTAAATAGAATCTCGTATCAAATGATCAAAAATAGCTCCCACACAACAAAAAACCGAATAACGAAACTATTTAATGAAATATTCAATAGCCACATACCTCAAGCCTACAAAACAAGCCTAATCATCCCAATCCTTAAGCCAAACACCGACAAAACGAAAACTTCCTCATACCGACCCATCTCCCTCAACTGCTGTATAGCAAAGATACTTGATAAAATAATTGCGAAAAGACTCTGGTGGCTAGTGACATACAACAACCTAATTAACGACAAACAATTCGGGTTCAAAAAAGGCAAATCGACTTCGGACTGTCTACTCTATGTAGACTATCTCATAACGAAGTCAAAAATGCACACCTCCCTCGTCACTCTTGATTTTTCAAGAGCCTTCGATCGAGTAGGTGTGCACTCCATAATCCAGCAATTGCAGGAATGGAAAACGGGTCCCAAAATAATAAAATACATTAAAAACTTCATGAGCAACAGAAAAATAACTGTCCGCGTCGGTCCGCATACATCAAGCCCGTTACCCCTATTCAACGGAATCCCCCAAGGTTCACCCATATCCGTAATACTTTTCCTCATAGCATTCAACAAATTATCCAACATCATATCCCTACATAAAGAAATTAAATTCAACGCATATGCCGACGACTTCTTCCTTATAATAAATTTCAACAAAAACACAAATACAAATTTCAACTTAGACAATCTATTCGACGATATAGAAAATTGGTGCTCCTACTCAGGGGCATCGCTTTCCCTATCCAAATGTCAACACCTCCACATATGCAGAAAACGTCACTGCACATGCAAGATAAGCTGCAACAACTTCCAAATTCCTAGCGTTACGTCCTTAAAAATTCTAGGAATAACCTTAAACAACAAATACAAATGGAACACACACATAAACCTACTTCTACCCAAACTACACAACAAGCTAAATATAATAAAATGCCTATCTAGTCTTAAATTTAACTGCAACACGCATACACTACTTAATGTCGCAAAAGCAACAATTATAGCCAAACTAGAGTATGGTTTGTTTCTGTACGGCCATGCTCCCAAAAGCATTTTAAACAAAATAAAAACACCGTTTAACTCCGCTATCCGTCTAGCTCTCGGCGCATATCGCTCTACCCCAATAAATAACTTACTTTACGAATCGAATACTCCCCCCTTAGAAATGAAACGAGACCTTCAAATAGCCAAACTATCCCAAAACCTAATCCTCTCCAAAAACACACCAATACATAAGTTCTTAAAGCCTAAAAAAGCTAATAAGAAAAAAACATCAACAATAGACCGAACAATCAAACTTAGCCTAGAACTTAATCTACCCTACAAACCAATAAAACTCCATAAAAACAAACCACCATGGACCCTCCCCAATCTAATAGACACGTCACTTAGAATCCATAAGAAAGAACAAACATCTCCAGACCAATACAGAAAATTATACGAACACACAAAGAATAACCTCAAAACACACAATTTCATATTCACTGACGGTTCAAAAATTAATTACACAATATCATTCGCCATTACAACGGAGACAGACGTCTTGAAATACGGCATACTGCCCCCATATTCATCCGTCCTCACCTCCGAAACAATCGCCATCCTAGAAGCAATAGAACTTACTAAAAACCGAAGAGGCAAATTTATTATCTGCTCCGACTCCCTATCAGCAGTAGATTCAATTCAAAACACAAATAATAACAGCTTTTACCCAAGCAGAATACGATCGCTAATAACGCAACACGCACCTAAAATTAAAATAATGTGGATTCCTGGCCATTCAGGAATAAAAGGAAATGAATTAGCCGATCAAGCTGCAAAATCAGCAAGCAGTATGCCACTTATCCTCACCCCAAACATAAATACCACAGATATAAAAAAACACCTTAAAGCCGACCTTGCGACAAAACAGAAAGAACACATAATAAACTGCAGTCCATGGTACCAATCTATTAACACGAACACCTCACACCCATGCGATTACCTTAAACAATCCCACCCAAATTGGACCAGACTCGACCAAATAAAAATAATACGACTTCGACTAGGACACACAAACATAACCCACCAACACTACCTAAATCCCAATTCAATACCAACTTGCCCGTTTTGCCAAGGTGATATTTCTTTAAACCACATATTTAACTCATGCCCATCCCTCCTACAAACCAAGCAAGATATATTTAACAACACCAACCCTCTAGACCTTCTTAGCAAACCCAATCCAGATAACATACAAAAACTCATACTTTTCCTCAAAAAAACTAAATTATACCACAAAATCTAAAAACAAAACAGGCATTTGTACATAACAAGCCAGCAATTAGTTACCAAATTAGATATTAACTAAATTAAGATATAATAACATTGTAAATAAATATAGCTGTAAGCCCCGTAGCTAATGCTATACTATCTAAGTTAGTCTAGTTTTGTAAACTATTCTATCTATCATAATAATAATAATAATAATACAAGGGCTGTGAATCTATATCATAAGGCTTTGGTACCGTATGATAAGGTGTTAGCTTGGGAACTGTTTCGTCGACATACTGGACATGGGTGAACAGATATTAATATATATTTCTTTATGAATCACAAATTATATTTGTATACTCTTGCAGAGGATATATTGATTGCAGTCAGATCTTTGCAACGCTGTAATGGCGGCAGTTCACTTCATTTCGACCATATAAAGTAGCCATGTCCGTCCGTCCGTCTGTCCGTATGAACGTCAATATTTCAGGAACTATAAACGCTAGAAGGTTGAGATTCAACTCTAACGCCCATAAACCTCACACTGTTGAACCATTTTATTTAATATTTTTATTAGTCTTATAAAAATTCTATCGATTTGCCAAGCAACTTTTTGACACGCCCACTCTAACGACCTACGTCTACTCTGACGCCTAAAAACAGCCCAATTAAGTATATAAAATGAATTTTTCTCCCCAATTTCTACCGATATTTCTTAAAAATGTTAAAAATTGTCGGTCTCACTTGGACTAGCTCAGTAACGGGTATCTTATAGTCGGGCAAGTCGACCATAATGGTTAACGGCTGTGATATATACCCTAAGTTGTGATTCTTAAAGAATACCTAGTGCATGCTCATTAACTTACATGGGTTTTGTATAATTCACTTTGCTGAAACGGTGAAATTTCTGGCAGGGGTTCTTCTATAAAGTTTTGGATTCCCCATTCTGGCGCCCCTTTTGTGTGTTACACATTTTTTGCATATTTGTCAAGCAATTTTACTCTAAATTTGCCAATTATGCGCATTTTTTGAGCGTGACCCGAATGGCCACCAATACCCAACTGAAAAAACACATACCAATACGGAATTGTACTTGTGTGTGTATTGAGAATATGGCCCTTTATCGCTTTGGCTACATTGTCTCCTGGCCATTGTTTTGCACGAGGGTCGCTATCAAATATTAAACGCTGTCCAACTGGGCTGAAAATGAGGTGAAAAGATTACCTATTATGGATGATAACATGGTAAAATAGTAACTTTTTGAAACATATTTTATGAATTTTTTTTAGAAAATTTTTTCCTGTCCTTTTGTTTCTGGTTAGCGTTTCGTTTCAATGGAGAAGTATTATATTGTTTTAAGTCATGAGCATTTGCTTTTGATACCAATTGTTTTAGCTGCCCTCGCTTAACTTTTTCTCACTTATGGCCCATGTTGTTGCTGCGATCTCGCGCATTTTCCAACTTATATTGGCATAATTTATACTTTAGCAGCATTTTTATCGCTGCGCTCCGCGCGATACACCAAATACAAAATCAAATAAACAATGGGCCGCTGCACAGGAACAATAGCAATAACAATATGCCAGTTCATCGTTAGCCCCACTCCCCACCAAACAAAAAAAAAAAAAAACGTATCTATGTACATATATGTGTATTTCTGCCCTTAACCCTCTGCCTTAACCCTTGCTGGTGCATTTTTCGTGCAGTGTTCTGTGCGTCACTTTGCCCGCTTTATTTATTCACGATTTTTGCGTGAGCCCCGTTCGATTCTTGTTTTTTTTTTCGTTTATTTATTGATTTACAATTTATACATGCTCGGTCGCACATGCAGTCACACAGTACGTATGCGTTATATTTGCCATCGAGTGTGTGTTGTCATCATCGCAGTCATCATCGGCATCTTTATTTGGCTTCGGTTGCGAATCCGCCTGAGTTCTGCGGGCCGCCCTCTCCCCTCGGCCGCCATGTCAATGCCATCAATCATTGGTAGCAGCATTTTTATGTAAATAATTAAAATAGAAAATAATCGTGAAATAAGGGGACCGTGTGTAATTCTTTTTTGGCGCAGTCTGCTGAAGAAGATGATTGCAGCGCAGCAGTTTGTGGCGATAAAGTGCCGGAATTTCCCATGAACCTTGTCGCGTGTCGCTCTTCATAATTTTCCCCTTAAATTATCGCGAATGAAAAGCCAGAGGCGTGGAAATGAAGTGGAAATATTTGAGTCCATAAATATGGGGAGAGCAATGTGGGTGCACCGCCCACATATCTATTTGTTTGCAAGCAATCCGCCTATTTGACTCGCAATTAAGGAAATATTAAAAAGTATTTCGTACACTTGTGGCGGAAAATGGTTTTATTGCTTGTTTCGATACAGGTTCGTTAAATTTTCCACTGGAGTGAGCCAGGAAGTGACCATCAAATTGTTGGCCATCTATCAATCCATCCCTATAAGCTGACACTCACTCGGCGGCCACTCCCAGAAGCACTCGCAATTTGAATATTGCCTTCTCCAAGTCAAGAGTTATTAAATTCCACAAAAATAAAAACATTTCATTCATTATTTTTCTGTTATCTGCTGCAAATGGAACAAGTTCGCAGCGGAAATTGTAAACAAGAGTGGACGGCTCGTCCGTCCACTGGAACTTCGATCTGGCTTCAGATCCTTCACGCCCTTTTCGGACGGACACGTTTTGCGATATGTCATCATTCGATTTGGCATCGATGAAATGGAGGGACTCAACTATATTGTCGATTCGACTAGTGCGGGCACATTGGAATTTTAAATGAAAAGGAGCATCGGGCTCGGGACTTTAAATACTGGGCGATGAGGGGGCCGAACCGTGTGTGTGTTTGGCATAAGAATGCGTCCAAGTGTATCAACGATATAAACTTCTACGTCCACGTAGACAAACGAGTATAGCCCGGCATATAGCCATGTTTGCGCACATATCTGGGCATATATGTGTTTTTATTTAAATGAATTGCACGCAACAGCAATTCCGAAAATTGGTTTCGGCAGGAGAAAAGAGTTGTGCGATAAGAGATATTTTTTACACCATGCTTTTGCAAGGAGCCAACGAAGTGAGAACTTCTCACTGAGATGGTGTGTGTTCGACACTAATTGTCTTATAAAACAATACTTATTTTGTGTCTATTGCAATCTATCATCATGTAACATCAATTCTAATTGTAAAGCCTTCAAAACTAATCATTTAACCATTAGTTCTCATATGATGATGCACAGTTCCAGCAAATTATGTATACGACACGTGCTCGTTGGAGGTAATTTTTCAATAAAATCAAATTTTAAAAATTGCCATGTAGCAAATATGAAGTTGGTACATAAAACTTAGAAAGGCAAATCCTTTCTAAAGACATTTAGTTTTAATAGTACGATATGGAGTAGCTTATTTAATTAAATCAATCAATCTGGCTTACAAAAATAACATACTTGTAGGTGCCGGTATGAACTATAATTTTGGTTCATTCCGCACCTTGGTTCCTACAATAATGGTTAAACAAAAATAATAGAAATAACTCTCTGGAACGCACACATAAATAAGTCCACACACACACACAGTCAAAACAAGCGGGGGCGACAGACATGTGTAAGTACATACATCTGTGTATATTGGGAAGTGTCGTCGGTTGGTGCTACTTTTGCCGCAGGAAGCGGTCGCAGCTGTGGGTTTTAAAATTTCAATTCATTTCCGTTGTGCATACCGTATGTACGTGTGTACATACGTGTGCCTGTGTGTGTGCGTGTGTGTACGTGTGCTCTACAACAGCCAGCCGACAATACACACGCAGGAGGGCACGGGCACACGCACTGGCAAAAATGAAAAACAAAATGCGGCTAAATGGCAGACAGGCCCAAAAACAACATACCAACAGAAACAGCAACAGCAACGGCAACAACACGGCCAGGTCCTTTCTGGTCTGGCCAGGGCAATTTATGTGCCGAAAAGGCCAAACAGAAACGAACCTGAGGCCTGGTACCGGAGATCCCCCGAAACCCGAAACCCGATCCCCTATACCATATACCATATACCCTATACCCTATACCCTATACCCGATGCCCTATCCCTATAGCCGATACCCGTGCGCCCACCACACCAGAAAGCCATACTGAAGCCCCATGCAAACAGTGACCGGACCTATGGAGGATTCTACATACATTCCAGATCGGATTCGAATCGGGAATTTCCTCTTATAACTTCTTTCACCATGAAAGGACTATGTAATTGAGTTGCTACATTTTCACGTTATCAAAATACAGTACGCCTCAACTTGTTGGCAACTTTTGAATAATATTTGTAATTGGGCACGCTGAGAGATGTATTATGGTACGAGAATATTTATCCTTGTTCTATGCACATGAACTCTATGGAATATAGGGTATATCCTGGTCGATCTTGTCGACAAATTGCTTCTGGCTTGCTTTATGTTTAAAATGTAAAATGCTTCAAGTCACAAAATTCAATAAATGCTCAGTGCCCAGTGCAGTGCCACTCCCTTTTCGCCACCCACCGCCCCGCCGCCCACTCGTTGGGCGTGGCACAATGGGGTAAATTGCATAAATGTATGACAAATGAATGCGTTGAATGCAGCACTAGCACAACGTTCGCTCAGGTGGCGGCATATCATAGGTGCTATTGTGTGGCATTGCCACACACACAAACACGCAGGCACACACCAACACACACACGCGCACACACGCACACGTGAAAGGGGAAAAAGGGGTCGAAAAGGGGTCAAAAAGGGGCTTCCCAGCGGTTGGCACCCTCGAAATTAAGCGATTGATGAGAGGCTAATGAGCGGGAACCGCAAAATGAAATGCAATGAAAAGTCCGCTCGATTGTGAAGCGGTGACAAAAGGAAAATGTGCAGTCCATATATCAGTAGGCATTTTGTGTGATTTGGTCACTCTGAGGTTGGTTAAACGATTTTAGACTGCAACAAAAAAGGTAGCGATTTGGCACAAATTATACAATAGGCGAATATGAATGACAGTAAGTTGGGTATAAATATTTGTGTCACTGGATAATTGGTATGGTGTATTAACCAGCAAACACGATGAAATTCGGATGAACTTCTTACGAAAAGAAACATCTGTTGACATTTTTAGACCACTGCTCTGAAACTAAAATGGTTTAAATATGGCAAATACGTTTGGTATGTATATAAATATTCGTTGCATCTTTAAAATTGATAAATTGATAAACAAAATTTGAACTTTAATTTGGATTGCGAAGTCGAAATGAATTGGTTAGAACGCCCGAAAGCTTTAGCTTTTCAATTTGCCTGATTGGGCGTTATCCCAATACAAACTAGATGATGGCTTGGAACAACAAACAGGTAGAACGAACCGATCACGTTGCGAATTCCCCAGAGCAAGCAAACATTGAACATTCGCCTCGATGTTGGTTATGAGTATCGCATAAAGTAAACATATTTTTGGGGCTACAGCATTTGGCCGCGCCTACCATGGGCCAGCAACAACAACAACACCATAGGAGTATCCAACGAATGCAACTACAACTACAACACGGCTCCAACAACTTTGACCGCAACAATGTTTGGGTCTCAAAACTTTGAGGACATTGCAGCTTGGCCTACTCTATCCACAGGAACCGTCTACTGCAGTTGGAGGTTTGCGACTCATTTGCAGGATAATGTAATGTATCTATCTATGTAGTAGGAATACAGATTTATTGGTGTTTCAACGCCTTTACTTGAACACATAAGATGTGGGAAAGCTGAAACTTCTTTTTAACATCTGCATTTAATTTAATTTTGTACTAATTTCTATCATATTTATATCATATTTGTAATGTAATGATTACAAACATTACGCAGAGCAGCAAACAGTTCGTTGGGAAAAATAGCGGACAAAGTTTCTCCATTTGCTCAGGTTGCTTTTTGTTGCGCTACTGGGAACGTGCAAAGATTTAGCAAAAGTACTTAGGCAAGCAGCCAGTTTGGCCGGGAAAATGGAGTTCAGCCCGTCTCGAAGCTGAATCTGAACCCGAATCTGAACCCGCATCTGCGGCTGGAGCTGCTGGAGCTGCTGCAGCAGCTCTGGGCCATGGCAATAAAGGTAACCTTCTTAATTTGTTATGACTGTCATTTTGGGGCACGTAAATGGGTGCGGCTCCGCCGGGCAGCTGTCCTGACCCGTCTCCAATCCTCCTCCGATTCCTCTTTTTGCACGGAGTACTTGGTGGGTATCTGGGGTATTTGGAAATTCGCTTTTTCGGATTCTTAAAAGCTATGGTTCTATTTAAAAAGAGGTCGCCAAAAAACTAACTTAATTTTTTGTTTATTTATCTTCTTTGATTTATTTATTTATTGAGTATAATTTAGCCAAATTAACATTTACTTGTCCCTGGGATTAATAAATATATTAATATTTAAATGCCATTTTGCTCATTAAAGTACCTATTGCCCATATTGTCCTTTTTTTCATTCTGCTGATAGATATACACGAATTTTAATTATGAATCTAAAGATCTAGCTGTAGAAATAGAAATAAAGTTTTCGTATTACAGGGTATTTCCCAGTTCAATAGCTCCTGCCTGGGCTCTCCCACTGTTGCAGTTCTTTTGGCTAGTTGGCGTTTTTGCTTCGTCGTCGAAACACCGCTGGCGATTTTGGCCCAAAAGTGTGGGCCACGTCTGCGTTTTGTCCCAAAAGTTGTTGGAATATTTGCATTGGGCTGTCGCCGGCGTTGGAGGAACTGCGATTTGGATATAAAGTGTGCAAAACACAAAGAAAAGCGCCGCGGCGAAGGGGTGGAAAAGTTTGCATTGTTTACTCTTTGTTTTATTTTTCTTGTTATGTATATTTCTGATAGTTTTCTTTTTTAACCACGTAGTGTTAAGCGAAAACTAAGGCTAATACAAGATGAAATTGAGATGGCTGACAGAATTTTAGAAAATACACATTTTTGTCTACCAGCAATGCCAGTACTTATTTTATTAGAACAAAGTTTGAACATTTGTTGCACGCAAGATATCGTATCGACAAGGGCTTTTAGCTAATCAAACTCGAGTTCCATGGATATAGATGATCCCCGATGGAAAATAAGAACAAATCCCCATTGAAAACTAACGTGTGGGCAATGCACAATTTTGTGCTTAAAGCGAGGAGAATTCCCTTCAGGTCATCCATCGATAGAAATGTTACCAGGAGCATGTTCATCCCGCTGACTATTTTCAAACACCCCAAAAGCCGCCTGCTGTGCTACCTTGTGCCAAGTGCTCTGGATTTTTCCCCTCCGTATTTCCTGTGTTTTTCCTCATTTTTTTTTTTTTTTTGGGCCCACGCTAAGCACACAAAAACATAATTTGTTTGCTTGTCATTTTGCCATAATACGCTGACAACAACAATAACAAGGACGAGCACAGCAAGGAGGCCAGGAAAATTCTGGGATGTTCGGCAAGGGGGAAAGGGTGTAGGCTCCACATAAGAAGCGGGCGAAAAAGAAAATCAGGCACAAATACTAATAAACGTGAATGTGAGGGATGCTGCAGAGAAAAGAAAACTCGCGCTCACCACTAATGTGTTTTAATTTTTGGTCATAGTGTGAAATACGCAAGGTGGGTCGTTTCCATTGGATCATAGTTTCTAACACAGAAAGTTTCCATTTTCAACACAGAAATGTAAAATTATATAACATTCCGAAAACTTTCAACCTTTTAAAATAATGGTTAATGTCAGCTTAACTATAAAAAAAATTCTAAAAATATACGACTTATTCATTTGCATTTAATTGTAATTGTAAGAAAGAAAACTTTGAATTTTCTAGTTATACGCACTACAATCATTAATCATTTCTATTGCACTTTCGCTGCATCCTATTAGTATGCGTATTCAAGAGTATTCAAAATGTTTAACATTGTGATATGTATATTAACATTTGGTTTGGCTTGCTGTGACAAGACAATACTTAACCAATAAATAAAATATATTAAATTATATCATTGCCGTAAAGGGCATCGCCTTTAAGCCACGTTTCGCTGACCCAAGTGGTCAGTGTTGGATGATTTTAAAGGTATCTGGCTACTCAGGCCACTGGCATGCCTATTTTCGGACTCAGGACTCTGCTCACAAAGCGTAATGAATGTGCTTACGAATTGGTTATTATATTCCTAGGGGCAGAACGAAGGACTTGCAGGACACTGGGCAGGCGGAGGATGCAGGGCTTTCTGTTTGTTTGTTTGCTGTTTGCCGTTTGCTGTTTGCTGGCAATGTGTTTGCTTTTTTGGCTGCCTGTTGACCTGCAGAGCGCAAATGGCTAAAAAGAAAATTGAGCGCAAAATGCTTAACAAATATTTTATGACTCCGAAGTTCAAACGCTTAAATGTGGCAACATTGTTCTTGGCCCTGCTTTTCGGCTCTTCTTTTGTTGTTGCCGGCAAATTACCCACAGCAGCAGCAACTATTTTCCGGCATGGCATATTTTTGGTCCTGCTCCTCCGAAACAAAGGGACAACAACAGCAACACACACAGCACACACAGGGAAAAATAGCTGGAAAAGCAGGGAAAATGAAAAAATTTTATATATACGAAAATCAAAATAAAAAAAAAATCGGCAGCAGCACAAGAAGCCAAAAGAGTGGGAAAAAATGGTTCGAAATTCCTAACAAAGCATTTTAACAATTTGCTGACATTATAACGGCGACAAGTTGAGCGAAGTCAATAAACTGTTAACTGAAACTGAACAACAAAATGTGACAAAACGAATTCGGCACGCCGACGTTTAAATACCCTGGCAAAACAAGGATATGTTGTCAATATATGTACAAATCGATTTTGGCAGACTAAATCGGCTAGGTTCAAAATATTACGACACTAATTAATTTTTTTAATAAGTTGTACTGATGGGGTATAATATCGTAGTAATGTGGGTATATGTGAAAGGTTATTGTTTTTAGTCTTTTTTGCGATACCCCTTTAATTGTTTTTATGTAATATATTTCTGTTTCCTAAAAACGATCGATCAAAAAATGGGAAAAATTTAAGAAAGTTTATGTCACGACTTAACTAAAAAAGGCTAGCCCTAATTAAGTCCTGACAATATATATTGTAGTACCATGTTTCTAAAGTCCGTTCAGTGTATTAATTTCTTTGTAATCTTTGCATATTCTACCCGACCCCATGCAATTTTCGTTCTGAAAGAACAATGCTTCCTTGAATACCGAGTATATGATGGGTATAAAAACCAGGAAAAACGAAGTGCGCCAAACTGAAAAAGTGCTGATAGTAATAGACTGGAAAGACGTGCATCAATAGCGCCTCAAATGCCCCATAACATTGCTCGGCCAGGATGGGATAAACGGCGGTGCGGATCCATAGAGGACCTCGCCGTGGGATTGACGAAAAAGTTTTTAACAAAATTTCCGCAGCAGCAGCATCAATGTTTGGCAGCTGGCAGCATAACCGGCATGAAACTTCATTAAAGCGATAAAAATCAGAATCGAGGTGGCAACCAAAATCGAGCCACTGAAATGGTCAAGGAAATTACCAGACAATTGGCTGCCCTACGATCTAAGCCAAAAATAAAAATATTCCGAAAGTTACAATAAAGGGTGAATATATCTGATAACGTTCAATTAAATTAATAACAATATTGAAAATGTGTGTTCCATTTATATATTTTTAAAATTGTATCAATAAAATCTTGTTCTGTGTTGTGTAAGCTAATTAAACCGCTTCCAATTGGAAAGAGTAAAGTCAGAGGATCCGAGTAAAAATACGGGCACAAAGCATGCTTCGCTCGCCGCAGTCAAAATATCCGGCGGTGCCACATCACCTAAACGTGCAACAGTCGGCAACAGGGGGTTAGGCCACGCCCATGGATGGACCGCCGCCGAATACGAAGGCTCCCAAAGTTATTAAACTTGTTCGAGAGCATGTTTATGCAGCAGGATTCCCGCTGATTCCCACTCACCTGAATGTGGACCACCCGTCTCACCTGATTAAACGCCGTTCTGGCCAGTCAAAGATTTATGACGAATTGTCTGGCCTCCGCTCCGAGTGGGTGGATGTGGTGGTGGTGCGATTATTAATTATGGAGTGAGTTTGGGAATGGCTGGCCGCCAATGGGCGGGGGAAAAAGTGTGATTTAATGTGCAGGTGCTGCCAGCACATATTACTATAGCCATTTTGCACTCACCGATGATGGACATTGATGGACGTGAATGGGGAAGTTTATGCTCTGGTATTGCATATGCCGCAGATCGCCCCGAAAATGTATAGGCTCGTGCGAATAGGACGATATTCACTTGGCCATGGCAGCCCGAAAGTAGGCATTACACATTTTCGGTAAGCCAATTCCCCTTAAAAGCCAAAAGAATGGTGCAGAATGGTTACTGTGTTTAATAAACGTAGTTCAAGCTGAACTATAACTTAATGAACTTTTCAGTGAGGAAAAGATAGACAATCAGATTTTGGGCGCCACAATTTACCTTGAAATGTGGCTTGTTAATTAGGGCCAACTTAAGTGGATCTAACCAAGTCAAGACTTTTGACGTTTGCGATGTGCTTGGCCAAGATTTTAGTGGCCAACCATAATGGACCCGAAGGTCGGAGAGAAAATATTATGTAACGAAAAGAATAAAAGGGCAGCAGCAACAAAAGAACGGCATAATTTGTGCCATATCAAAAATAGTTGCCCGGCTGCGTGTTTTCTTCGCTTTCGTCACTTTTCTGCTCCAAGCTCGTCGGACCCAAAAGAAAAGCGGGAAATCCGGGGGGAGATATACAGACTGCCATAAAGGAAATCAACTATTTTGATTGAACGCACACACACACACACATGAGCGCACAGCGGAGCTGAGCAGCGCTTTTCGGATAGCAAAGATTCATAATTACGATAAACAACGCAGCACTGAGAGAAAACATGGGGTATCGTATCAGTGGGGGGGTGGGAAAATGTTGGGCGGCAAACAGCAGCGTAGATAAGCAAATGCTCCCCAGGCCGAGGTTTCCTTCTTGTTGCCACACGCCGCTGCCGCTGCTGCTGCTGCTGCTGCTGCTGCTGCTGCTGCTTTGTGATAAATCACAAGGGGATGCCTCCTTCGTCTTGGCGGGGCCATAAAAGATACCAGAAAAAAAGGGGAAAAGCGTGAGGGAAAACTGCGGGAAACAACAGGGGGTGCGAGAAGACCAGTGGCGGAGGCCCAAACGCCAGTGGCCCAGGGATAAGAGCCGCTCTCACCGCAATCAGTGTTCTCTGTGCTGTGCTTTTAATTGATATCATTGGCCATGATTTTAATTGAACAGTGGCTGGCCATAAGCCAGTAAAAATTATCCTTGCTCGGCCGCATTCCACAAAACGAATTCAATAGGATAGCTTATAACTCAGATATGTAGGAATCTAGAAAACAAAAACTTTTAAAAGTGAAATATAAGAAAGATGTTTTTGCATTGACGATTTTACAACTTGAGTGATATCTATGATATCTATTATTTCTATGATATCTATAATGAGTAAGATCCTCTGAAATATTGAATATTTTTGCCAAATCCGGGAACATCTGTCTAGCCCCTGCTGTATGTGTATCCGTACGTGTCTCTCTGTGTTTACCAGGCCATTAATTGGATTATCTAGCGCTTCGTGGCAACACAACAAAATAATTATAATTTTTATAGTTTTCACTCTCGCATACATTCATGGGTTCATTCGCATTCATTGTGGGGTGAAAAAATTAATTAAAAGTTACTATCTTGCGTGTTGCAATCTATCGAAGGCCAATCAATCGATAGTTGCATTGCCATCTTGGCTGCCATTTTGCATCGCATTTATAAGCCACCACACACTACTACTCCACACCACCCCGCATTACCCCCTCATCATGATTTTCCACCAATTTTCACCAGCTGACGACAACGCAGTTAGATGGTGGGGCATTTTCCGGGCTGCTGTTGAACTCATGCTGTGCAGGCCTTTCCATGTGTTGGTCAAATGTGTGTTTGACATTTTCGTTATGTTCGGTGGACGGAGGCGGGCTGCAGGGGAAATTGGGGAAACATTTTCGGAGGGCGGGGAAGGTTGGTGTTCGGTGGAAAACGTGCGCCATTTAATGCAACCAGCTGCTGATGCTGATGCCTTTGTTGCTGCCGCTTTTTGCGGCATGTCCTGCGTCCAGGCTCCTGCATTTTGCATGAAATTTCTCAAAACTGTGCGCATTTGTTGAGGTTGTTGTTATAATTTAGTTGGAAATTGCTGTCACACCCACACAATCGCAGCCTCCGCACATATGTACACACACACACACACACGCACGCACATTCGTTCGCACAACATTAACCCACTGAGGCAGCGGTGTCAGCTCGGCTTGGATTTAATCTCTAGTAATTTGTTTGATTTCTATTATTGGCCTGTCACCCGACTGCCGGCCACAAGAAAATCCGGCAAACATTCACCAAAAACTTGCAATGATGGAAAGACTTTCTTTCATTTTCCCTGCATTCCTAGCGTGCGTGTAGTTTATTGAATCATGTATTCAATCATTTAAGACAGCAGCAGCTTTAGCTTAAGCTTGTTTTTTGATTAGGTTACTCTTTTCAATTTGCAAACGTATTAAAACTAAGTTCCAGCTGATATCGTTTAACAAATTCTACACATTCTTTGCAATTGCCTAAATTTATGCTGAACGCTTTGCCAAACCCTTCTATCTAGTTATAATTTTAATTATGCTGCTTAGGGTTAAGCTTTTATGAATTTCCAATTTAATTTCAGAGGCAAAAATAAAAACAGAACTAGTTGCAAAAAAAAAAAAATGAAAACCGAGCGCATTCGCTCACGCGCTTTCGCTTGGCTTCAGTTTCAGTTTTCAGTCTGGCCAAAACCCCTTGGACTGACTGGGAGCTAACCAGCCGCCTGTGCTGTGGAACCCCCACCCCTCCTCACCACCTCACTGGGCCAATTCCACGGCCATGGCCATGGCCAGTTGGCCAGTTTTGAGTTTTGTCAGTGTTGATAACTTTTCTGGCTAGTGAAAAACGAGCAGCGTGGCTAAAATGGGCTAAAATGGGGCAAAACGGGCTAAAGTGCAGTGGCGTGATGAGGGTGCTGGGGGGAAAGCTGTTGGAAATGGGTTTTTGGCCTGCTGCAAGTGTAATTTTAGCTAAAACGCGAATTGCGAATTGGATTGCGGCTTATAAGCACGTTTATAAATTACTGATTCGTCTATGGACTAGGTTAGCCGTAGTCCCCCGGTCCATAGTTCATCGTCCAAGCCGGACCCGGGCTTATGTCAGCGAATGAATAAATTAAATATTCCATCTCCATCATTGAAAATGTGGCCGTGTGTTTATGTGTACTCTGCTTTAATTAACTTTTTTTTTTACGTATGCTTGTGGCAGATTGGGAACTGCTAAAAATTGAATTTCCTCTTTTGTAATTAATTTGTATTTAAAACCAATATTAGACGGCAGCCAGCATTGCCAATCGTGGCCAGAAATTCCGGCTTAGTCCGGCTTAGGCCTTGTCATTTGACCCAAATGCAACAACTGACTTTGGCCCTTCGGTTGATTGCATTAATTAGGCCCGGCAAAAAAATGGACAAGTACATATATGGCTATGGAAAAGCAATAAAGTGTATAATCCAAAGCAAATACAACTGCTAATTGGAAAATAATTGAAAAGTTTTCACCAAAAAGGAGTGCGAAAATTTGGGTATGATGAAACCCGAAAGGTGAATATGTTATGTTATGAACCTTGACTTAATTAATAATATTTAAAATAATAATTTAAATTCAAGCCATTCGATTGCGCGTTTTGAAGTGTAAATTTATAAAATGAAAAATGGCAGAACACGAAAAAAGCCCCCACATATCTCATTCCAATTTCCGTTTCACTCTTGAACGAATCCCGAAATTCCCCAACTAATTAAAAAACGCATTATTTAAAGTGCCACAAAAAAAAAATATTGAAAATGAAAGGAAATCCCCAAGGGCAGCCAAGTGAGTTTCCCTTTTGGAAATCGGGTTTTTGTTTGACCGCCGGTTTTATGGGCAGATTGCAGATACGGAGATACAGATAAATACGCTTTTCCGGCCTTGCCACGCATCCAATAAAATCGATTAATAAATATGCGCAAATTTTATTTTAATGCCTTCCTCGCCGGCACGTGAGTTATGACCTGGTTAAGAGTCCTGGCCTTTGGCCTTTTGGCCTTTTACGACCTATGGCAAGCCGCCTAAATTGGCCACAAATCGTGCGAAAATAGCAAAGATCTGTTCTGTTTCTGTTTTGCATTTTGTGGCCTTTGCACATGCCGCAGCCAGCGTAAAATCAATTAATTTAAATTTTTATTGCCACACTTGCCACATTAATTCGTTGATTCGCCTCAATTTCTGGGCGAAATGTGTTGTCTGCTCACACGGATGATTTATGCGAGTCTGCAAAGATGCTTCTAATGGATAATTCATCTGCATGGTGTTTATGTGTCTTCCCTTCCAAATGGCAAATCTTCACTTCTCGACAATGATCGGGAACATGGCCCATGATGCGCACTTTGGAGAATTGACTATTATCGGCTAGTACCATATTTGTAACATTACATTATCATTATAAAATACTATGTACCTTATTTTTTTTATTTTCGAAATTCTAAAATAATTGCAACGCTTTGTATTTGTAATAAAATATTACGTGGCTTACAGGGTATTTATAATGGTATAATAAGAATTCATACATTGCCAAATCGAACTTCTCGTTATGAAATTCACTTAAAATTCACAGTTTACGAACTCAACCGCACTTGTCCTGCTTTACGCCTCCAAAAATACTCAAAGATTATTTAAGTATATGGATGGGCGCCATTCACGTGTTTATTTTCTGGCCGAGATGTTCCAGCTCATTGGGTTCATTTTTGGCATTAGCACTTGGCATTGTTAAAGCACTTTGAATGGCAATTAAGTAGAGGATGAAAACCATTCCCACCCTACAACACACGTACACACACACACACACACACACACACACGGGCGCGCGAGCGCAGCAATGGAAATATGGGAAAATACACACACTCTCACACGGACAACTCAATTTGCAGTGCAGAGAACTGCAAGGGTGGCACTTTTTTACCACTCGACTCACACCCTACAATTTTGTGTGCGGGTGCTACTCGCCACGCACATCGCGGGTACTTACAAACACACAGTATAAATCTGAACATGCAGACAAGACACCCCGTTGTGTGCGCACCCGAATCAATACGGTGTTTTGCGTCGCGGGTGCCGCTCACACAGTGCCTAAAAAGGGATGAGTGAGAAAAACACTTGTGGGTATACCGTTAAACACATGGGTGTTTCCAAAAATACTCGGGTGTTTCCAAAAATACTCGAGTGGTCTCGTAGGTAGTCGAGTCAAATGGCGCCATACATAATGATTGTTGAGTTCTTGTGTCTTTGGTCCAGTGTCTCGGCTGTTAATTGCCCCTTTTTTGTTTTTTACGATGCAATTACTAGCTTGTTAGGATTCAGTATTATTTGGAAGCCAAAGGAAAAGGTCACAATAATGGCAGAAGCGGCTGATTTCGTTAAAAATAAAATTAACAATGGAACATACTCAGTTGCCAATAAACATAAAGGAAAAAGTGTTATTTGGAGCATTTTATGTGACATTTTAAAGGAAGATGAAACTGTTCTGGACGGATGGCTGTTCTGCAGGCAATGCCAGAAAGTGCTCAAATTTTTACACAAAAACACCTCCAATTTATCCCGCCATAAATGTTGTCTAACATTAAGACGACCAACGGAATTAAAAATTGTTTCGGAAAACGACAAGAAAGTAGCTATTGAAAAATGCACCCAATGGGTTGTCCAAGATTGTCGGCCGTTTTCTGCAGTAACCGGAGCCGGATTTAAAAATTTGGTGAAGTTTTTCCTACAAATCGGCGCTATCTATGGGGAACAGGTAGACGTCGATGACTTACTACCTGATCCAACAACATTAAGTCCTTATATTTAATAGATACTTTTTAAGCCCACTATGTTTTTATTATTTAGATTGAGACATTAAAAAACGTAAAAATCAACAAATGCCGTCTTTAATTGCAATTACTTTATGTGTTTGAAATGGGAGGCACCCATTGAGTCCATCAAAGAGCAAAGACATGAGCACAAAAATTTTCTTGGGTATTCCCTTTTACCCTTCATTTCTTATACCCGTCACGCTTCCACCCATACAAATTTTAGGCGTACAAAAAATGACCAGAGAACTGCAGCCCGCATACAAAAAATGACCTGCGGCCGATCGTTGACTGTGCGTCCACTCACCCATACGGCTCTTGCGCAGCAGGCCTCGGGTGGTTTTTTTACTCGTAACAAAAACACAACGTCGGTAAAACACTCGAGTATTTTGTGTTGCCGCAAGTAGGGTGTCAAAAAAAACGGGGTGCCTAGAGTACCGAGTGTTTATCGGGTGGACGTAGAGTGCGAGTGGCGGGCTGCAGTTCTCTGATTTGCACTTCATCTGTTGATGTGAGTGTGCTGGTAATTGCTAATTGATTTTGCCATATGCATTAGTTGATACATTTATAATTATGCCTTTCAATTGTCGGCCGTTTGAAGTGCCGGCGACTCGATGAGGCATGAATCTTAATGCCGCACACATTTCTCTTTCTCATTAGGTGATTATGATTGAGGGCGAGAAAATCTGGAAAAGCGGCAGAAGCGGGAACCGCATCCCTCAAATTGCTTGGCTTACTGACCACGGTGCATGCGGAACAACACTCTAAACTTTATTAATTTTAATTAAAAACACTCGACTCATTTCGAGGGTTAAGCGATTTTCCTCCAGCTTTTCTCTGTGTGTGTCTGGTTTCCATAAGCCGCAGAACACTCGACTGGCCAGCATGCGGCGAGAACAGTTAAAAACAAGAAAGCCATCATCAGGAAAACTTACTCCATTCGCCCTTTTGGAGCCTCGACGACCCAGCAAGTTCCCTTTCTCAACAGGTTGACCTGAGAATGCCGAAAATGGGTAAGATGGGATAGCTGATAGCTGATAGGCGTAAAAGTTAATTGTTTCTTGACAAATATATTTATATCCCCCTATGCAAAAACTCAACATAATCATCTCGGAAACTGTTAGGCAATCGTAATCCGGGTAAGAGCACCCAAGCTTCGACCAAAGCGAATAGGAAATATCATTAAAAAATCTGAACTGAAGTTAAACTTCTGCCCAAAAGGCGTAAGACGTTTTGTGTATTCCGAAAGTCCAGGACCAGGGCACCAAGGATTCAGGATAAACAGGGGTTGGCCAGAAGCCCGGGGCCGGGAAATCGTTGGGTTGTGCGACTTTTTGTTTATTGTTTTGACGCCGCACGCGGCAGTTGGTCGCTTTAAGCCATAAAACGCAAAGGTGCGACGACGATAAACTATGGGCAAAAGGCTCAACCCCCCATTGTTAATTGTCTTGGGCCAAATGCACGTTTTAAAGGAGAAATTATCTTTATAAATATACGTAAAACTGTACAAAAAGAATGGGTAAACTCTATTTCCACGAACTTAAGGCTGGATTAAGTGGAAAATAGCTAGTAGGTCTCGAATGGGAAATGGCGTTCACTTAATTTCATCGAAATCTATCTAGTTGAAATTTTATTTACTATAATATATATTTTGTGTAATTTAAGCTTAACAAATATTACGAAATTAAGTTAAATAGTCCATTTAATTGTCAATTTTGTCGGTTTTGTTCGATTTATTTTTACATTAAAAGCTCTTTGTGCATAGAAAAATCAGACCGTTTAAGGCAGGCATACAAAGGATTTCAGACACACACTGACAGGCACACCTTACTGACTAAATATATATATATATATATATATGTATATAATTATTTTTTTTATTGCGATCAGTTGGTTGTGATGGTGATAGATGCGGTGGGCTCGGCTCCTGAGCTTCTGGCCAATTTTTGTGGTGGACCCAGGAGACTGAGGAGAACAGGCAACAGGATCAAGCCGTGGGCTGCTCCAATAAGGACAATGCCCAGATACATCCGGAAGTAGAACACCTGGAAGATTTGCGAATTGGAGAAGCCCAGGACAACGATGCCCGCGAATTTGGTGAGAGTTATGCCGGAGAGGACACTACTTCCGGTTACATTAAGGGAGTGGCGTGCCCGCTCCTGGGCAGTTCCTTCCGCCCTTTTAAAGGACCGCACTATATGCGCCACAAACTCAACTCCAATGCCCACGCAAACCACCAGATTCACCAGCGATATGGCATTAAGATTAATGCTCCACGCCCACATCATGCCCAGCATATTGATCAATATGCAGATCACCATGAAGAGAACGATGAACGTTGATGTGATGTCCAGACCAGTGATCAATAGAGTGACCAAGAATATGGCCACCAAGGACATTCCTAGCGAAAACATTGCATCTCCCCAGATCGTCAGGTACTGCTCGTAGTAGATGTAGAAAACACAGTACGCGAATATCTCCGCGTCCACGTTATTCTCTTTGAACATCGCATTTATCTCCCCAGAAATTCTTCGCACTTCGCGCAGCTGCGAATAGAATTCTTCTGAGGTGGTCGATGTTGTGGAATATTGCATGAAGTAGCTGTCCTGTACAGTGGACATTCCCACATCGTCGATGGTGTAGATCACGGCCTTAAAAAATAAAAAATATGTAATTTGATTCAGTTATATTCATTTCCCAAGCTTAAGAATGTAAACAAAAGTTAAATCTAAATAAATGTATTCTATATCTGCAATATGTCTATTCTAAATGCTATTATCATTGAAAAAAAAAGTTATTTGTAGTTATAATTATAAATCCCTAATTAGGATATTACTCACATCAGCGTATGAAGCTCTACCAGCCTTGGCACACTCGGCATCTGGCAGATCGAATAGAAAATAGGGAATGTACTTGTTGAAGGTTTCGGCATCAGGTCTTAGGCCATTCTCAGTAAATCCTCGTTCACAGGGCAGACAGTCTTCACTTTTGGAGTCTAGAAATAACAATAATAATGGTTACATGCTTTTTATATCGTTTTGATTGTGACCTTATAACATTTTTCCTATAATACCATTGCAATATTATTGAAGTAGAAAAAACGAAAGGATTCGATGAATACTCACTGCTGGAACAAAATCCGCCGGTGGTGACGTTGTACTTGCAGCAATCGCTGATGGCCAGCCAATCGATATAGTCATCCAGCCAGGAAGAGGCCGGTCGGGCCAATGACGTAATTTCCGGGTACTGGGCCTGCGTGTAAAGCTGGACGGACAGTGAGTTGTTATTGCACTCGACTCCGCCGCATATGAGATTCTGTTGCAGCGGTTCGGAGTAATTGAGTCCGGGCTTGAGGACCCAGTAGACCGGAGCTCCCATCGCTAGCAGGTCGACCATGTAGCGGAAATACTTGACCACATGGGAGTTTTTCGGCATGGACATCTCTTGATCTAGACCCTTCTCAATAGAGGGCGTCACCATAAGCGAAAGGCAGGTAATCACGGTGAAGATCAGCAGCACGGACACCTTAACGGGCCTAAAATGGCAGTTAAAATTAGGATAGTATGTAAATGAGTGCCCAGGTGCGCTCACTTACTTCGACAGTAGGAAGGGGGAATAGAAGTTCTTGAACAAGGTCTCCAGCAAGCCGACCTCCTTGGGTCTATCCACGCCATCGCCATCCTCGTCATTGATCTTCTTTCCACCACTCTTTACACAGCACAACATGTCCAGTCGTCCGTCCAAGTAACGCTTCTCATCGATGGCCATCAGGGCCACAAACGCGGTGATCTGGAGCAGAAAGTCCAGGAGAATGGCGATGGCGGCATACATGGCGAAGGTTTTTACAGCGGGCATATCCGAAATACACCCGATGGCAAAGCAGGCCATTTCGCTACCCGCCGTCTGGAGTATCGATGGACCCACCTGGCCAATGGCCTCTCCGATTGCCTCATGTGTGGTCTTAAATTTCGAATGATCCAGTCTCTGGTACGTATGCACCATTATGAAGATATTATCCACTCCAACAGCGAGCACCAAAAACGGAATCACTTCGATCGCCAGCATTGTGGTGGTTACATCGAGGTAACCCCAGAAGCCCAAGCTGCACACCACTGATGCCAAGACAATGACTATGCCTCCGATGGCCAGCATTATCCGAGACTCCCTCAGGAAGCCCCGACAGCTGCGAATGTGACCCAAAGCTATGGCCACGTACACGAACATCACCACATAGCTGATGACCACAGTGCTCACTTCTCCCTCGGATAATTCCACAATCGCATCCTGGATGGATCTCTCGGCCATGTAGGCGATGTCCAGTCGATCGCTCTTGTAGTCCCGCAAGAAGTCCACGAATAGCTTTTCCCACTTCATATTCGGCTCCAGCTTGGACTCGTCGTTATAGTTCCGACCCAAGAAGGTGAGCACTAGTCCGGTGGCCAGCATGTAGTCCGGATCCTCACCCACCGCCACCTTAGGCATGCCACCGACTGCAATTCCAGGCTCAATGGGTCCGCCAAATGTTCCAAAGCAATCCTCCATCATGGGGACTCTGAAAACACGAAATGGTAAATTTTGGATGAACCAGGTCTGGCAAGAAAACTTAAATATCTTGACTTAATTAGCTTTCGTCATTATATTTGTATTTGTATTTTTTTTTTTTTTTAGAAATATGTTGCTCACCGAAGACAATCCTCCAATTGATTGAGGTAGTTAATGGTATAGTTATTGCTATCGACATAAGAGTTCTCAAAACGATCCATATCGTGCTGGAAATATCCATAAACCGACTGGATTGCGCAGCGATCGACTGTGGGCGTTTCACCAGCCATTAAGACAGGGGCATAGCAGATCTTATCGAGGCCCTCATTATCCGCCATACCCAATTTCATAATAGAGTCCTGCAGCTCGAAGACTTCCTTTAGGAAGTTATACTCGAAGGCTGGACCAAAGTTCAGGACACCATTGGAAGTTTCGTGGGTGAACTGTAAAGAGTATCGAAGATTTTGATAGATTTTTAGGAGGGCTTTTAAACAAGTTACACAAAACTGGACAATTTTAGTGTCTATTATTGTTGCGATTTCAAATGACCTTTTTACTTAAACTGACATTTTAACAGCCTAGTTTATTGCTACTTACATATGTCTGATTGACGGCCTTTACGAACATCTGGTTGGTGCGATAGAACGGGCCGAAGTGCTGATCGAAATAGTCCTTCTCGATCCTCGTCTGACTTTCCTCGCCTGCCCATAGTTCCACAGGATCCGTAGTGATGGTCATGTACCGAATGCCGAAGGACAGTCCGGCGATGGCCCAGGAACAGAGTGCCAGAACTATGACCGGGTGTTTGGCACAAAAGGTGCCCCAGATGCGGAAGCCATGGTAGAAAAACTCGCCGAAGAGGGTGGGCATGCAGACACTAGGAGCCGATGTCTTGCCAAAAGCACCCCAGAAAATAAAGAACGAAAGGGCGCAGGCGATGATTAATGCCAGAATAAAGGTGACTCCATACAATCCTGCGATCTTCCACAGCTCGTCGGGACCCGTAGGAGCATCGGTCAACGGGCAGGACTCCTCGCAATCGATGCAGGCGCACGCGTAGCTGTCCTCGTAACTCTCGCCGCACTTCAGGGGGCTCAGATCGAGGTATATCTCATTGGAACCCTCCTCCGCGTCCTCCGACCATTTGTAGTTGATCTGGAACGGCACGTAGTCGCCGGAAACGTCGCCCATGAACTCGTACCATCTCCGGTAGTTGCAGGTCTTGGCATTGTAGCTGCCACAGCCCAGATCCATGGCAGGACGTCCGGTTTGCGTGTGCTGTATACCAATGCAGCTGTTGTAGATCTTCGATACCGTATCATCTGTAAGTCGATAGTCAATGTATTTCACATAGTCCACTCCTGCATCGTTTGTGTCATTGTAGGCGGTCAAGAAGAGAGTGTGGTTCTTGGCACAGGTCATGGCGCATACGGTCAAGGCCATGTTTCTTGTGCAGGTGGGACATCTGGAGAAGACACCATCTGCTTGTGATAATCCAGATTCCATGGTCTCGATTTGGGCCGCATCGCAGCACAGACTGAGCTCATCCTCCCCACTTTCACCTTTGTACTCCTTGTACAACATTGGACATCGCTTGGCGAATATGGCTTCTGAAGTTGGGCTATTCAGAGGTCTCGCTGGATTCGTGTCGCCCTTATTCACCCAATGGGCACCTATCATGTGACTCTGACCATACCAAATGCATCCCAACTGCTCTGCGCTTTGCGACCAAGCTCCGGCTATAAGCCATATAGTTGCAAAAATCACTTTCATTCCGACACTAAAAAAAAAAAAATATAAACAAATAAGCCTATAGAACTCTACTCTTCGTAGAGAGTGAAAACAATTCGCGCCGGCAGCACGCCACTAACTGAATCAAACCCAGCCCAATCCACTGACCATTAACACATTAAAAGGTGGGCAGGCTATATCGGAAATCGGGTTGAGTACCCATCGATTAGATTTCCCCCGTTTCCAGTTTCTTTCGCTATTTTTTTCCCCCGTCCTTATCGCCAGGTGATAAGCTTCTGAATTCATTTGGATTTTGTGTTGGAGCAGGCTTAATGGGTATGCAGAGGGACCTTATCTTCACGCGGATTAATATGTTCACATAGCGACAGGTGATCGAAAAACGATTAGATATTAGAGGTCAATTCCGAATCTAAGTCCCTTGCAGCTAACTTCTTTGGATGGCAGAGTAACCAGACAGTAGCTCTCTTCGAAGGTCTTTCATGCAGACACAAAGCTTTATAATAATACTTAATAATGAAATGATTTTACACTTAGATTTGTAATTGGCTTCCCCCAATATTCGCTGTTGATAAGAAACTTAGTATCTGTAGCTCGTGGAATCTTTTTGATTCTGTTTTTCAGCGCTATTGCCGTTACCTTTATTTTACTCAAACATTTACTATATTTGCTCTTGGCAAAGGTGCACAATAATCCTTAATTCAAACTTTTTCACGTTAACACTTCGCTGGAACTGCACCTGTGCAGACACCTGAGCTTGTATCTTGGGCTTATCGTATGGTGAATTGGCCCCAGAGCAGCTGGCTCAGCTCGACGGCACAATAAAATCGCGATCGGCTCTTGGCTGGAACACCTGTTCCCTTCTTTGTTGATAAGTTAAAAGACCTCTCGAGACCCTCGACTGCCGTAAAGTTTATACTGCTCGGCAACTTCGGCGCGAAGGTCTTAATCTGCGCCGGATGAGTGATTCACTGAGAAATACCAACCACCTGAAGTAGCCAAAAAATTGTTGGCCAAGCGAGTGGCATACGTTTGGTTTCCGGGAATCGAATGCTTCGTTCCTGGAACTAAATTAGATTTGAATAATCTCCAATCGCATTTGTAATTGTAATTAAACATACTATTTTATATTTGAGTCTTGGCAAGTTCTCCACAACGTAAATTTATATATTCAATTTCAATAGATGTTGATTTAATTGTGATCATTTAGGAAGAGGAACCCAGAAAATGATTCGTGGCATATATGTACATAAGTGTAGAGCTTAAAATTAAAAGCCTTCGTTGGAAAGTATTTACAGATGTTAGTAAATTTTTGGGAAAATTCTTTAAAACAATTGCCTATGTGTTTATTCGATATTTATTCGAAGCAGAAAATTGTAATCGTATCTCGTTCGTTTTATCAATCAGATGGCAAGCAATTTTTTTGCTTGATCTATGTGAAAGTCTGGTAAAATTTCATGTTTAGGTACAGTTTTTAAATTAGTCTAAATGAAATGGCCAAAAAGTTCTGCTACTCGGAGAAAAAGACCCTAGCGCGTATTAAAAAAAAACAGAATCACCGTGGAGTTCCGGATTCCCAATTTGAGAATGGTCAGGATGCTGAGGAGGAGGATGGTGATGGCGGTAAGGCAATGGGTCCAGAAATGGCACCGCAGAGTATGTTCTATATCTTATAAGTCTATAGTTCAAGTCAACTTTGTTTCAATAACTTAGAGTTGGGCATTCTGAAAAACCTTGCCAACGGTTATTTGAAGTTGGTCCACGAAATCGAGACCCACCTCTGCCTTCCCGCGCCTCGTATGGTCGAAGCTAAACCAGAGCGTGAGGTGGGTGGGAAAACCGATCAAAATACCGAAATCGAAGAGGAAATATCGCAATCTTCAGAGGATACCACTCATCCAGGAATAGGCTTTGTGAATTTGTATAGGCGCAATACTCATTTTGAGTGCTTGGGAATTCCTCTAACTTCCTTGGAGCTGTTCTCTATGGAACGCCAAAGAAATGCTGACACTGAAGAGCCGGCTTCATTGAAATCTCTTGATGAGCGGTTGAGTAAAGAGACCGAATGGGTTCCTGAAAGAAATATATCGAATGAAGCTGATTACGATCCACTCGAAAAGGTAAACATCATAGAAAATACTTCTAAATCGACATTGATTCCAAGAAAACCTGATATAAACAAATTCATTCAAAAAATCAAAGGTAAAACTGTCCTAGATCAGGAAACAGACGCAATGCTCAACGAGGAACATGAAAATCAATGTTCAACGATTGAGCCATACCAGGATTTGCCCAAATTCCAGAGTCGATCCACCGGTTCACATTTAAAAAATCCAAAGTCCATGCAATCCTATAAATGCGGTATATTTCCAGCTAAATATACTACGAAAAAAATAAAATCATTATGCCCAAAAATTCGTGAAGTCGATAACTGCAGTGAAACGACCAAACACAGATGTCATATCGATTTTAGGAACGTTGGTGGGCCGAAATCGTCTAGATTTAAGAATAAGTCCAGAAATACCATGATCAATGAATCGATGTTGTTTCCATCATCATCTATCTGTCCTTGTAGACCAGAAGGTGAATCGAAACGATGTTATCCCGATAAAACCATCGCATTACATGGAGGCTCAGGGCCCAAGGCAGCCATACCCTCAGCGTTGAAGACTCATTTATGTAGTAGTGACAGTGAGATGTTTGGGGGTTCACACGACCCTAATCCAGTGGAGAGCTCTTCTATGAAAGTATCCGGTAATTCTACGCCAGATAAATTGTGTTTGAAGAAGTCTATCAGTCCGATTGTTAAATCCGATTTCGAGCCACTAGAGCCTTTGCGTTCCGACGATAGCTTTACGGAGGCGTGGATGAATTCGAATTTTAAGAGGGTACAAAACCAACAAGACCTACGGATCGGCGGGCTTTATCGTCGGGGCGAAAAACTAAAGTTCCAGCCCATTGATCGCCTAGACGCGGGCTGGGTTGGTCTACCGCTGTTCAAGGACTCGGAGGAGTCCCTGGAAAGGACACAGTACTTTGTGACCGAGTTCGATAAGCTGAGTCACGCTGATAAGGTGCAGGACATAGAGTTGCGAATGAGCCAGTTGCGGTGGCTGCACGCCACGTCGGATCATGAATATCGCCAGCACTTCCGGAAACAGAGAATTCCCTTTAAGAAGGTCTTGACTAATTCGGTGCAGTATGCGTGTCCTTTAAACAACGACGAATGTCCGGCTGTGATGAACGACACTCTATTGGCACACTTTGTATCCCGGCATTTGGATGAGCCGGGAAAGGAGTTGCGTGAGATTTTCGAGGGCGAACAGATGCTAATGATCTTCAGTCCCAGGGCCTTCCAGCTGGCCAAGACAGAGTGCATTTCCGTGCTGGGCTACGGGGGCGTTCGGAATAAGCCCTGCACCCTGCCCGCCGTCAGATTTATGCTCACACCGAACTCAGGCTTACCAGAAGCCTACGACCATTTCGACGGACATTTGCCACTGCTCGTGATGATTTGCAGGAACCCGATGGGCACTGTGGAGGGAAGGAAGGAGCGGTTCGAGGGTCTAGAAGACGAGGACACCCTAGCTCTGTGGATGGTCAGCAGGGATCTGCCATGCCCCATCCACGTGGCGATGACTGTACTCAGCCGACGACTAGATATCACTAGGAGCTCCATCATGAAGGTCCGCGGTCTCCACAAATCGCAGGATCCTCTCGACTTCATGTTATCCAACAAAAACTATATGCGCCTTAGCAATCACGACTTGCGCGTCCTCACCAACGATCATAGGGAGCCAATATATCTGGAGATTGTTGTGAAGGAATACGTCGATATACCTTAACGCGTCTTTTCAGCTCATTTCCAAGGCGTCGACTAAATCTATCACATAACCCTTAGTGGTTGGGCCCAGTTTTCTAGACATTTCAATACTGGAGGTCTAACATAGTTTAGAATTTACTTTAATCTATTTTCGGCCAAAATTATAAAATATTTAATCTGTTAAGATACTCTATTTGGATGAGATTAAGTAGATTTACGACAGGGGAGACTGTGGTTTGCAACTCAGAAAAGGAAATGTAACTAGCCAAATACTATAAAAATCAGCAAATTTAAGCGCCTAATAAAATTATGAAGAACATCCAACAATTTTTCAAAAATGTGGCGGTTTTAGGGCGTGGCACAAAGTTTTTTGGAAAATCTATAGAACATGTCTAATAAAATTGCGAAAAATATCGCTAATTGGTTTAAAAATGTGGGCATGGCCATCAAGAATCTTTATGTTGAAACTCAACATTCCAGCCTTTAATGTTCCTGAGATATCGAACTTTATACGGACAGAGCTAGATCGACTCGGCTATTGATCCTGATCAAGAATATATATAGTTTATATTGTCGAAAACCCTACATTCTGCCTGTTACATACTTTTCATCGAATCTAGTATACCCTTTTACTCTACAAGTAGCGGGTATAAAAATGTTGTACATTTGGTCTAAGATTGTTTTAGTTGCGTTATTGCAACGTTGCAGAAGAAGTGTCCTGCTAAGCCAAAGCAGATATGCTCTTTGAATTACGTAAAACATTGAGTGGACAAAGCGTTTCTCCGAAAATTCCAAATTTTGCAAATATGTATAGAACCAAATGGAAAAGCGTTGGCTCTGAAGTTCTAACTTTAACACATTTTTATTTACCAACTTCTTCGGGCAATTGGCATTTAAAGGGGTTAATGTCTAAAACTTTGATCTTGAACTCAGTATATACTTTGTCAGATTGGCCTATTTATATAGCTTTTTGCATTCTGATCATACGAACCCTCCTCAGGTTTACTTCCTTTTTTCATTATTTCCCTTTATTTTATTTCGAGCTTTAATTACATTTTTGTCGCTCTGCAATTGGTTTGTGGTAGTGATTCGTTTGCTTCCTGAAAAGTTTACGATTTGAAAATCAGAAAAATAAAACTTGCGATAAAATTTACATAACTTTCGGTCGTTGGCAATCCTAAGTGTCATCATGTGGCAAGCACATACACCCACCAAAAAAAAGGGACTCCCTCACTTAAGGAAGGCAGCATATACTTGCAACACCCAAGAAGAATAATCGTTTTCCGGAGGGGGAGATTCGTCAGCGCCAGTAGAAAAAATTCAAATCAAGCTCATCGGGAGGCGGCAATGACTGGCACGCCCACTAATCACATGGGAACTGAAAAGTTGTTGAATTCTATAGTCGAGTTAGCCGACTTTCAGATACCCTTTACTCATCTATTGGAAATGTCAACGTCAAACTTCATATTTTTTCTGGCTAATCGATAGATGTTACGAATTAAAATACATAAGTGTGCTAGGAGGGAGCTTCCTAACTTTTATAGTAGAGGTGGAGAAACATCAGTGTCATCGATGTTCTCGGAAAATCGCCAAAATCGATGTTTTTCCATCTCTACTGCGCATTGGAGGAGAAAATTGTAAGTATAAATTAATTTTCCATATTTTCTAATACAATTATTTAGAGCATATTGCAAATTTATTGTGACTTGCTGGTTGGGTTGGCTGGCGTCGTGGAAGACAAGGATAAATATCTGAAATCTTAGTTTTCAATTCCCGTCTAAGGGTGCATGTATATATTTGCATACTGGATTACTTCTTATTTTATTTAATTGCATTAATAAGTATATTTTTTTTATAGGTGCATTTATCGGACCAGCCGCGGATGATAACGTAGATGACAATAAGTTCGTTATGTTTTAGTTAATATACTGACTTTTTATTTAAGCCATATTGAAAAAGAAAAAAATCTTTTAACTAAACAGATACTTTTTTGTTTTTATTTAAAACATCCATGTTTAAAAAATCGATATATATTTCGCCAAAAACATCGAAAACATGGACGTCCGCCAACATCGATGTTCCTTCACCTATATTTTATAGTTCCTGAGATCTGGACGTTCATATGGTTGGACAGCCAGACAGAAATGGCCAGATCGAATCGGCTATTGATCCTGATCAAGAATAATCCACTCTAAAATAAATGATTATTTTTTGATAGTCAATGCTTATTTTTTAAAATACTTTACAATACCAACTCCTACAATAGATAACTGAAATCATAATTTAGAAATAAATTGTCTAGTTTAGTTTACTTAGTTGAGTAAACTAAGTCACTCTACTACATCGTTCATGCCTTATAGCTCCCATCTGAACATACTTCACACCTAAACATGTTCCCATTGTTATGTTTACTTGCTGATTTTTGAATTAACACAATTTATTGTAGAATGGGTCCTTATCACCCCTCCTCCGTATATTAAACGTATATTTTATTTACCGGTCGGTCAAACAAATCCAAGTTCTTTTTCTTACTCATGCTTCTCAAATTAAAGCACACTAGATTACATGCTTCCTTAGCGAAAACGTTTCCGAATACTAATCTTATCCGGGTTGTGGAACTTAAAGATAAATAGATCACTACAAAGTGGACACCGTCGAGTGGTTTCCATTCCTTTTATATTGAGCGATTTGATTGAGACGAGTGAAAACTGCTTATATAGTAATAATTATTGTCTAATGTCTTTTCGGTATCTACGGAGTCTAAGTACATACATGTGTTTTTAATCATTATCACTAGCCTATCAGATACGCTATTTTAAAGAATCAGCCTTTAACACCGGAATTAAAAAATATGCATATTCCATATATTCCATAGGAGTTCCACTCCTTTATCGTTAACAAAGAACCTCTTAAATAGGATGACTTTTATATATATCACCTGAAAAGGTGGTAAGTATCGTAAGTACCGATGTAAATTTTACACAGCGTTAAGCCTAATATAGACTATTAAGACTATTTTGTAATAAATATTAATAAGAATTAGTATTGTAGAAATATATTAATCCCCTTTTATAGGATATTTCGAATTGTAACCGATAAAGAAATTTATATGTCTTTCTCTTAGCTTCATTTCAAAACTGAACTTTGCTTACATTTGTATTTCACATATTTCAGATCGCCTAAGGGAAACGATCACTTTGCAGGGCTATTAAAAGTCTCTTGGCCAATATTTTTGTCTCTTAAAAGCTTTTCCTTTAATCTCTCGAAGCGTTAACAGACTGTTAAGCTATCTGTCTCACTTCAGCCTATCTCTCTCCCTTTTGCCAAGCCATTTTCTCTCTCACTGCACTGCAGCTGCAAACTTTTGGTTTTATTTATTTTTTATTTGCCAGCCCAAAATGCTATTGAACTCACACGCACACATACTCAACCGCGTACAACCGGACTTACACACACACATGTACACAAATTATAGGGAACAGATTTAAATATGTATTTAGCTTGCATACCTATATAATAATAGGAACCTGTATAATTAATATAATTCTGTACAATTTTCAAATAAAATTAAAAATATTCGAGATAAAACGAAAATCGGCCAATTATAAAGCCCACCCACTGCAGGACCACCCAACGCAATACCGCCGGGGACACGTGTCCTGAAAATCCAGACCTACATCAACAAAAGCAGAACCGAGTTCCAAATCCCGAATCCCGATTCCCGATTCCCGAAGCCGAAAAACTCGTAATGCGCCGCTGCAAAGCTATACCCCTAGCCCCGATTACCCGCAAATAACCCCTATATCAGTGCTCCCGTTTTTGTTACTGGTTTTCGGCTGGCTATTCCTCCGCTCCATTCCAGGCGCATTTTCTGGAAAATTGTGTCAAGCTGACGACACAATTTTCAAATCGCATGCCCGGAGTTTTGCACATTGCAGTTTTCCGGCTGCACGTTGGCGAAAATGCGGTTCTGCTGAGCGAACTGCGAGCGGGTAAATCGGAAAATCGCAACGGAGAGGCAGAGAGAGAGAGCGTGAGCGAGAGAAGTGCCGTTCTTTTGCCGGCATGCCACACAAAATAATAACGGTACAGTAGCCCAACAGGAAGTGGTGCATTAACACGCGCCGCTTTTCACCTCGAAAATTCGTGCTAAAATCAACACAAAAAGAAAAGTGGAAAACTTCGCGTAACAGTAAACAACAAAAACATTTTAGAGTCCTTGTGTGTTCATGTGTGTGTGTGTGTGCGGAACGCCGTGTGTGTGTGTGTGTGTGTGGGTGGAATGCGGCATTCGATTGCATCACCTACTAGTAAATAAAGGAGAAACAACAGCCACAAATGCCTTTTGTGTTTTTTGTGAATGTTCAGGTGTGTGTATGTGCTTGTGTTTGTGGGGAAAACTCTCTTAAATTAGTTGGTTTATTTTTTAAAGCCAATTCAAAATAATTTCGGGAGTTTCCTGAATTAACTGAATTTTTTAAATTTTTTTTTCGGTGCCTCAGTTTGTTTGAAGTTTCTCAAAAAACTAGAACTCTTGATTTGTTTTAACTTAAGATGTGGAAAAATATTATTATCAGCACTTCGATTTATAAGATCTAATAAATGTTATTGAGATTAGGTTCTGCCATAAAAGATTATTTAATATGCACATGGAAATTCCGATTTTTATTTGAAAATTGCCGATCTAGAGCAAAACTGTATTTTTATTACAGTACAAATTAATAAAAAAAAACAATGAGAACGTATAGTTAAAAAACCTGCGTATTTATGAATACAACTTATGCAAAGTTAATGTTCGAATGATATACCTCCGGTCTACAACACACATATAATAGTTTACACATAGTTTGGCGATAGGCCTCGTCTTTTTTATCTAAGCAAGAAATTGATAGAATCTGTTGTATTTATTCGCATCAATTTGAAACATTTTTCGATGAATGTGCCCGCATTAATATGCAATATTTTTGTTAACCGCAAAAAGGCAAAACCGGCGGCAGGCCAAAAACCCCACAAAAGGCGAAAGAGTGACCAAGAGCGAGGCGGTGGGCCAGGGGCGTGGGAATGCGAGAGAGGGGATGTTCGGCTTGAAAACGTGAAAAGCACGTGCAGCACGAAAAGGGACGGAAAAGCGGCGAAAACTTTTCGGTGTGAATGCCTTCTGCACAGACACAAAAACGAGTTTTTTTCGGCCAGCGTCGCTGGAGACGTCGACTGCGCTCCCGGCGCTAACAGCGCTGCAGTTGGAAGCGATCTCTGTTAGGCGCTAAATGTTAACTGGGGCCAAATGTGAAAGGACGAAATGTTAGTAGTCAGCTCTTTAGATTCTGTTGCATATCCTGCGTATTTTAAGTATTTCACGAAATATGTGATTGCAAGCTGCCAAATATATTAATATACAAAAAAAAAAAAATGGTATAATGTTTAGACTCTCAATTAAATAACTAATACTAATTTATTACCGTTTTATTTTAAATTAGATTGAATTTTTATTTTTAATTATATTGATTGTAATTTTGTTAATTCAATTATATTAAATAAAAAGGAAATATTCTAGTTTCGTACTTATATATGTGTTTGTTTGTTATATGTTTGGTAGCTTTTCTAAAAATAGTTAAACAAATTTTTACTTGTATTTATTAAAGGCTAATTTATATACGGCTAATTATTAAAAAGCCAATGTGTGAAAATGATTTTTCTGAATATATTTCTTGTATTTGTTCTTACCTACTCCAATCCCACTTCCCTTTGTTGCACTTCTTTCTCTTGTTGAAAAATTAGCGCTTCAATGTAGGCAATTTGTCAATTACTGATGGCAATGCAGCAAGCGCACAACAGGAAGACAAACAGCTGCAGGAGGAGCTGCTCGTCCATCTCTCTTCGAAAAGCTCCGCTCCCTCGCAGGAGAGAGCGCGGCAGCGACGTCGGCAGAGAGACACGAAGTGGCATCGCGTCACTTCGAGTCACTGCCGAGCAGCTTGCCCTTCCGCTCCCGCTTACACACGCTTACCGCAATTGTCTGTCTGCTTAAGACTTCGGCTCCACTTCGGGCGGCGCTTCGGCTGTGCTGCCGTCGTCGGCGTCGCCGTCGGCTTTTCAGCTGAATTTCGTTTTTCCGAATTTCCCTGCAGCAAAAACAGTTTGCATTTGTTTTTCCGCGTGTTCGCACACGTTCACGGGTCTGCGTTTTGATTTGGTTTTCCCACATTCCCATATTCTCCACCTGCCACACATCCATATCCACATTCATTCAAATTCTCCACTACTCCTTCTTGCGGCTTTTTTTTTTTTGGGCAGCCGCAACACCGTTATTGCACCGCGTGTGTGTGAGCCAGTGTGTGTGCTTGTGTGTGAAGGATTCGAAAAACTACGCTTGGGATTACTTCTTTTTAGGCTATCTGGCGTTTCGCTATTAAATAAAGAATGCGCTTTTTCCATTTCCAAAATTATAAATTAGTTTATAATGCTTTAAAAACATTTGTTAATTGATAGTTGGTTATAAAGATTTTCCGTAAAAGTAGTTTGATGTTGACAGGATTTTGTTTGCTAGAAAATTTAGAACAAATTTGGTAAATAATTTTGATTTTAAACTAGACTTTTTGTTTTTGCAAAATGCTATTATTTATGGTAAATTTTAGAGAAAAGCTCATGGTGAGCAGTGATTTGTAAAACTTAACCGTAGTTACTGAAAATATAATGGCATTTCTAAAGGCGCGCATCCTGTGTAACTCTGCGGGCAGTTAAAAGATTTACAGAAAAAATTTTGTTCACATTAGGTCTTTTTAAAATTTTCTTTAATTTTGTTAAAAACTGTTGTTACGGAAAATTGTGCAGTCTAAACCCATTCAAATTTAGGGGCTTAACGAAAGTAACATCAAAAATGACTTATTAAAATGCTGATGATAGTTTTAAAGGTTCTTATTATACTTAATGGGATACGGTTCAATGTACGGAATTAAGAAAATATCTAGAATATAATTTCGAAAATTGTCACTGGTTTTAGACAGAGTTCGTAGCCAATGCAGTTTTGGAGAGAACCGAATCTCTCCAGAAGTTGCAACTCCGCAGCGCCGGCGGTAACTCTCCCGCTGCCAGCGCTACTGCTGGCGTCTCTGCCGACCGCGATAGCGACGTCGACTGCGGGCAGAGCAGAACTGAAACTGAAACATGGAAATCGTGAAGAAAAGTCGAGTCGTGTCGAGATCGAAGCGCCGAACGGAACGGAACGAACGGAGCTGAACGGAAGTGCAGTGCAAAGCGGAAACGGAAGCTGGAGCAGTATTCCCACTTAGTGCTTGGCACGCACACACACCAGCTCGCGCGCACACACACACTCAACCGAACACGCACGCACACACACACGTGCGTTTGGCGGCGTTCCCCATAATATTATTTCCTATATTTTTTCAAACTTACAACGCGTGCAAGCGATTGATTTTTTTTGCAAATTTTTTTAACGTGCTCTCTCTTTATACATTTATAAAAATACGAAATAAAAACGAAATATATAAAATCAAATGTAACGAAAAACAATCCTAAACAGCAGCGAGCTTAACAACGTGCGGTGTTGTATGTAAGCCTGCCGCAGAAATCAAATGAAAGTCCAACTGCAAAGTAATGCTATAAGAAAGTCGACAAAAGTGGCAATATGCAGTGCGTGTGCATTGAAAATCCAGATATGCAGCGGCCACAGGGTATAGTACTTTGGACAAGTGACATATTCCCCAAACGCCAGTGAAAATCGAACGAAAAACCAACGCCAACCAAGCATACGCAGACAACACCGGAATCGCTGGGAAACCGGAAAAAATGCTTGGCAGCCAAATTGGCTGCCTTTGAGGCTGAGTGAGTGGCTCAAGGTGTGTAAACCTATATATTCCTTCATGTACGTATTCTATATGCTGATATCGAAAATTAAACACCAGTGTGTAGCCCCCATGGTTTTTTTTGTGTATTTTTCTTGTGTTTTTTTTTTTTTTATGAGCTAAGTTCGCTGATTTGTGGCCAATTTTTGCCAAACACTTCCGCTTTTTGGATGTACGCGCTGATCGGAATGACCTATTTCACCGGGAAATCAAAGAATATTTCAAACGAATAAATATTGAGAAAACTATATGTTTTCTCTGCTTAGCCATTGCGAATGTATTCAAATAATGGAATTCCATCCCAGTAATGAAGTGTGAAAAGGCAATTGTTTATCAATTGTTCAATAATAGAAAATGAATAATTAAATATGCCAAAAATACTTTCAAAAAAGCAATGGCTCATCGTACACATTTTTTTTACTTGGTTTTTCTATTAAATTACTGAAATTAAAACGCGAACATTTTTATTGAAAATTCCTTGTGGTTTGTTCAACAACATTATTTTAATGTTATTGTACATTTTGAAGATAAAAATACTATTTATTTGAATCTATCGGTATTGCAGCATTGATGTTTATTTAACTATATGTCATTCCATTTGCTTATTTGAGTTATTATTTTTATTGCATTTTCTTAAAATATATATTTTTTAATTATATCGCAACATGCCAAATGCACACTTATTCAATTGCCTTTTAAATTAAATCTTTTCACGTTTTCCCATTGTATTTTCTTTATGATTTGAATGGGCATTTAGCCCAAAATCTGCATATTTTTTTTGTATAGCCCTTTTGTTTTGTAGTTCAAGCAAGTTTGTAAACAAACTATGGCGTCAGTTGCCGTCGCTAGACTAACATAAACAAAATAAAAAAAAAAACATTCAAGCGAAATAGGAAAAAGTTACAATATTTTTAAAATAAATGCCGAGTTGATTTGATGATTTGTTCATGTCTTTCGGCATCTTTGCCAGGCCATCGCTCATTGAGAACCCAGCGAACCGCAGCGGGAAAAACATCTCCCGATCTCAACGGTCTTTTTCTGACGATCTATTAATAAATTTGATGCATAGCCATCCCCTTTGGTCCATCCTATTGGCCAGATCGTTCTTATGCTAACTTAAGAGGGCCTTTGGGCATTTAATAAACGAGTGTTTCGACATTTACCGCGAATTACACAAATTCTTTTATGTTTGCGGGCAAATTTTGCAATGCTTTTGGGAGAGTAAAATTAAACAAATTTCTTTTGGTTTATATTTCTGATCAAAGCTAAATTTCTTTATATTTGGATAAAAAAAAAATAGCAAAAAAATGAATAGCCACAGCTAAATACTTTCCTAAATAAAAAAGATATAATGGCCCTCGGTATAATTGATTAATTATTTAAAACACAACTGCACAAATCCTCTCCCAAGGCAAAATAATTACTCATCAAGTCTTAAACATATTTTCATTTTTTTGTTTAATTTGGCTATATTAAAAAAAACGCTGTCACATCCATTAATGCTCAATCGTAAAATTATTCAGAATTTCGCAAAGAAATGGCCACTTGGCTTCCTCCATCACAAATAATTATTGTCAGGGGCCTTCTCCCCTCTTCGTTTGTTTTTTATTTCAATGCATGCATGTGTATGTTTCGGAATCGGTTCCGCACATTTTGTCATATTGAATCATCAAAATGGAGGAAAAACATCAAAATGGCCACAAAAAATTAATGCAAATGCTGGCGCTTTCGCATTTAATATGCACAAATGACAAAAAAAAAATAAAAAACGTTCGATGGGGTAAAAAAAATTCAGGCGGAGCAAAGTTGAAAGCAAAAAAACAATTGGAATAATTGTGCAATATAAGGACATATGAAATTTCATTTCAATTTTGTTTTTGCATCTCTTTATTTATTTATATAAGCAGAAACAGCGCAGAGGAAATCATGTCCATAAACTGAAAATTGCCACGCCAGTAAAAACTCAGCCACACACGAAATGAACAACAAAGACTGCAAGCCCAAATAAAAAAAATGTATGAAAAACCCCGAACAACTAAATTGATGAAAAATATTATAAATAAATTAAAATGAAATAAATTTACTCGGAGCCAGCATCATCAATTGGTCAGGCAAGCAGAAGAGAAATTGTCAGAATCATAATCAAACTTTTCCGGTACAGGGTAATCACGGGTATACTTGCTTGGAGATCATTTGTTTAAACCCAAATTAAGCAATCTATCACAATTATTTCATATTCAATAAATAATCATATTTTGACTTATATGCTTAATTATATTAAATCGCAAAATCCTTTCATCTTGAAAACCAACAATAAGATAATAAATATATTTTAGGAACAGGAAGGGTTCAACGCGCCAGTCATTGCTTATTGCGATTTCGGTAGAAAATCAGTTTTTTGATAGATTTCATTTGAGTTATTGTCATTTCACGCTTGACCCAATTTACGAGCAGGAAAAAGGAAACAACATCGCAGTAGAAAAATCAGATGACAGGATATTTAGGAAGAAGGAACATGGACGAAAGTGTCGCATATTTGTCGCTATTTTCTTTTTTTTTTTTTTTTTTGATTTAAGCCTGGTAAAAATCTATAGTGGAGCACACTGCATAATGGCGAATAATGCGGGCTGAAAACAAAAGTGACTTCCTTTATTGTCGTCTCGACATATCCTTCCATTGTGATCTGAGTTTCAGCTACGGATTTGGGCTTTGGATTGTTGGTTCTGGGTTTTGGGTTTTGGGTTTTCGGGTCCTGCGCCTGGCCTCATTTGTCCTAGTTTAAATGGTCTTTAGGTCGCGCATTAAACCATTGCAAAATTTTGCATACATACATGCACACTGCCAGCTCTCTCTCTCGTCTTCTTTGTGTTGGTAACTATCTCTGTGTGTGTGTGTGTGTGTGTGCGCCTTTCTTTGTGCTTGTATTTATTTGTTTGCTGTTGGCTTTGATTTGGTTTCTGGCCTGGCCTGCTATCGCCATCAAATCAGGCACACAAACATAATTGTGCATGTGTTCGTGTGTTTGTGCCTGCGCCAGGATCTTCGCTCGATGTGTGAGTGAGTATCTGTATGTGTGAGTGTGCCAGTGTGCCAGTGTAAATAGCAATTACAGGCCAACTACCCGCGACCCCTTCTTCCATCCATGCTCCATGTGTTAGGGTAAATATACATAATCAAGCGAATGCCCCCAAAAACGAAAATGCAATGAGGCAGCGCACAGAAAACAACAAAAACACTATTTTACACTCGCCCAACAACAACAGCAGCTTGGGTACACTTGAAAATAAGTCAGCTCTCAGTTTTAGATCGGCAGAAAAGTTATTAGGTTCAAAGATAACAATTTTAAAAAATTTATGAAATTTATGAAATTTATTGCCAAAGAAATAGTTGCAAGTACTAACTGTAGATTATTATTATTTTTTAAATATTTTCCACCGTTGAGTTGAAAATCCTTAGTAAATATTGAAAAAATATAGCAAACGACCGCGCTAATGCCCCATATATTTCAAAAGTAGTTACCGTTGTGAAATATCCATGTTTGTTGGAAGTAAATGTATAACTTTTTTCCGTGCAAGCCCACAGCAACAATGTTGCACTTAAGCTTCGCCTGCGCCCATAAGTATGCTTCGATAAGTGAGAATAAGCGTGCCTCGTGATGACGATGAATAGCGAAGAAAATGGGTGGCTAAAGAGGAGAGTACATAACGATGCACTAACTTAGTTAAAGTACTTGAATGAAGATGAAAAATTGTCTAGCTAAAAATAGAATAACCAACGTGCGCACTTAAAGGAGAGGAAAGCTAATGGTTGAACAAAATGCCAATAGATGGATAGAGTGCTGTATGTAGTTGCTTTAGGACAAGTTTCGGTTGGATGTACTAATTTTAATATTATATTATATTTCCAATATACGTAACAACTAAAATAAGTGATATTTCGCATCGAAGAAAATATTCTCCGCTGGACTTATACACGCTTGAACGCCATCAACCCCATCTATCCACTGTCCGCTGCTTTTCCATTGAGTAGTTCGCCCAACGAGACTCGTACAACTAAAATCATCTTCTTTACCTTCAGCAAGTGGCTTCCACAAAGTCCAAATGAAAAATCCGACAAAACCGCGTGAAAGGGTCGCGCAAATGGGTCGCTTCCCATGTCCGGGCCCATATGTAAATTTCTGAAACTAACTGAATCAGACAAGTAAAAACACCAAATTTAATTACATAGTTCGGAACGCAACATTGGGTGGAGGCAGACGGCACATTACACAATATTTATTTAATGGCATGCCCTTTCATACATAGAACCGCCGCCAATTTATGTCGCCCAACACAGAGGTCTTCTCCACCAAAGCCATCCCTGTTATTCGCCCTGTGACCGAGATTCAGAGCTGGCGATGACGATGAAGAAGCCCTAACTCAACCCCTTTTGGCCCACAAGAAGTTCGACTTCTGGCTTTGTCTTGAAAACGAAAGCAGCCCGGAAATGTTTGTGCCGGCCCCATCGTATATAGTAACTACTTAACTGTTCTAGACCGTACATCAAACGATGGGGATTGGCAAGGGGTGAAATGGCGGTGTGTGCTTATATTGTATTATTATGCAGCTACCTTGCATATGGATCGAATATGAAGGAATAGAGTTCTCCAGTATCATAATATTTTCCAATAATTGTTACTTCAAAATCAGAAAATCAGATAAGCGGCGAAGAGTGGAGACCTCAAAATATCAGATTAGATGTTGTGGAAAAGAAGAAAAACCAAAAAAATTGTAAAATGTTCAGTGGGCTGTATGTTTAGAAAAATTAGCAATGAATATTTCCAATGACAAAGTTTCTTCATTTTTTTTTTGTCGTGAGTTTAAAAAACTCTTTTTGCCCAAGTGAATCTTTTGTACATATTTTATCTTTTCTCTGCCGCTCCTTTTGCGCTATCTCTTACCAACTTTTCGCTTGCCTTTCGCAGTTTCGCTTTAAGTTGGCTTTAATCACGGCCCGCATATGCATGTGGGTAAATGCACTGGCGCACAGATATGCATATAGCATATATGCATATATATATATACATATATATATATATAAACGGATATATATATATATATGTATATACATCTATATATACCGACAAGTCTGACAAGCCCGATTTTCCACTTCTCCGCCACTCTTCTGTCTCAATAACTTTGGGCTTTGCATTTTCGTTACGTTTCGTATGCAGCTTTCGCATTAGTCTATCTCGCTCGCACTGCGGATGGGCGTGGAAAATGGGGCGGAGGGTGGCGGACAGTGGGCTGGTGCCACGCCCCTCTGCTCGCTTGTTTAATAGCATCCGAAGTTGCTGTTGTTGTTCTTGTCGATGGTACGTGTTGGGAATGTAGGACATTGTTATGCAGGCAGGCGGCACAAAAGGAAGAGCAAATGAGTGCGAAAGAGACGGGGCTGGTGGGCGGTAAGGCACGATGAGGTGGGAAACGGTGGAGGGGGGGGTGTGGCAGGAGTAGGCCAGCCGCATGGCACGAAATGTGCAACTCAAAAGTTTTCGTCATTATTGGCTTATGAGGTGAAATTTATTGCAGCATAATTCAATGGAAGACGGCAACGATCGCGGCGTCTCTTTCGCACTCTGCCGTCCCTTTCTTTGTCTTTGGGTCAAGCAGAAGGCAATAAAATGAAAACCAGACGATGAAATGTGATGGAATTGAAAAATGATTCCACACAGGCGTCTCCTATTTAATAAGTATTTTATACTACAATATAAACTGCACCATAATAAATGTGTTTTGATCTTACTCACTAATTTCTTTCGAAACTTTTCTCATTTCAGCACGGAGACCTTTTTTAAGACAAAAGCCTAGAGAAACTAAAAAAAAAACTTTCGAATTATTACGAGAATCTTCTATATTTGAAATATTTTCAAATTCAAATTTAAATAACTTTATTCTTAATAAACTAATTGATAATTAATTACATAATAGTAAACAATGCTCAAATAGACTGAAATAGAGTCCAAATATATTACGAAAGTAAAATGCAATTAATTCAACATATCATATAAATTAATTAGAACAAATTGCATTTAAGTTATTAAAAAGCAAGATCAACCAAAACAAAGCAAAACAAGCGTATAATTAAACAAAATATTAAAAAAAAAAACCAAAAAAAAAAAAAACACAGGGCTGCAAATCCAATGAACAAAAGTCAAAAATAAACACGAGAAGACTCGAAAATTAAGTGAACAAAAATATAAAAGCAGATCAAAGTGCAAAAAGTGTGTGGTGGCTTCATCGCGAAGAACAAAAACCCATCAAATACCGCCTAATTCATTTCTTTCAAATACTCCGTTTAGTTCGCGTTTCAATTCAATTTAATTCAATTCAATAAATTAATATGTTAAGCCCAAAAGCCAGAAGAACGGCGACATAAATGGATCATCAATCGTAGAGGCAGCCGAAAAGAAATCAAGGTAAATAAATTGAAATTCCGCCAAGATCTTTGGGATTATTTGTAGTAATTTTCCGGAATTCAAGACATGCATTGGATGGGATGGGATTTTCCTGGGAAATGTATGAGAGGTCATGGCATTGCCCGCTATCTTGCCTCTCTCTCTCTCTCTCTCCCTCTCTCTCTCACACACACTCTCGATTAATTTTCAACAAGTGCCTGTTCCCCTAGGTTTCTATTCTTAGACAAACGATGCCTTCCCCCGGTGCCACCATTCAAATTGTCTTCATTTATTTGTTGCTGCCGCCCGTTTGTTTGTTTGGCTCCTTGTGAAAAATGATTTCTTAATGAGTCGCAACTGTGCGGTAGATTGAACAGAAAAGGCCCCGAAAAAGATTTTCGGAATAGATTGGCATAGATCATCGCGAGTGTTACACCGACAAATGAGCGGATGAAGTGAAGTGATGCATGAGAGTACAAGAGATATCGAACAAATTGTGGGGAGACAAATTGGTAGAATATGTGAAGTATAAATGCTAGTTCACAATTTTAATATACATATTCACAAAAAATGACACTAATCTAATATAAACCTTTAAAAACTGTCAGCTACTTGGTTCGTTCGTCTGAAATTCAATCGATATCAGTAAAATTGTCAGCTAGACGAAAAACGAAAAACCACAAAGTAGCGAATAGCTGAAAGGAAGTTGAGATTTCGGGGAATATAAGTGAAAAATCAAAAATCACACTAACACACACACACACAGCGAAGAGCACACGGTGCTTCATTAACATCATTCCACTTTAGTAACTCAATTTGGAAGCTGAAAATTCGTGGCACATGTGCGACAGCTCAGGAAACAAGCTAATTTCAGAATCAGACTCTGAATCATGCACACACACATTTATATGTAAGGATAACGCTGACGAAGCGAAACCAATTTCAGCGCTGAAAAATCGAGCAAAAAATCATAAAAAGGGGAATGATTTCTCTTCTTTGTGGCCATTCTTCGGGATTCATTCATAGAGCAATCAGAAGAAGATGGGGCGGGGTTAGCACTAATCAAATCAAAGAGTTCGAAGGAGCAAAAAAAAAAAGGCACTTCCGAAGGGGAAGGCAAACAAACAAACTCGAGACAGGAAATGAGGAGCCATGCGAGGTTTTCTTCAGCCAGCCAACTGAGATGATAAAGAATCCTACAAACGCACGGCGAGCAATATCAATAACATGTGTTTCAAAATGTTTCAAGCTGAAAATGTTTCGCAGTTCCATACGTGATGGCATAGGTAATGGAAATGAAATAAAATTGAAGAAATTAAAAGTGAGGCCATGTCGCGGCCTACTCCACCTTTTGTTGGCAATAAAAAAGCTCGTTTATAAAACAAACATGCCAGACGTGTTTTCCCTGCCTTGTCACTCGGCGGCTTGTAAGACTTTCCAACAGATTCACGCCCCCTTTTCCATGTGCGACCCCCGTTCCCCACACGATTTTCCACTTGACTCGGGCGGCAATAAATACAATGAAAATCCCTGCATTCGAGAACAACACATTTCGTTTAAATTTCTAGCCAAATTCCAGGAATGAAGTGGTGCTCATATAAATTAAAGAAGATTGGCTGAGTTGTGAGATTATGTATTTTATAAGTGCTGACTTACATATCTTGGAATTGAGTTTGATTCCCCAATTTATAAATATTTAATATGTCTTTACCTTTTAATTTTACCTGAAAATTTATTTCAAGTCTGTTCTGTAATTTATATTTATACTTTCTTTCTTTAATTCGGTTTGGTAACATTTATATGTTTTTACATATTCATTTAACAAAACGTTTCGCAAAATCCCCTTTACTTTATATGGCACTAGAAGATTATACAAAATTCGGCTTCGGCCTTTGTTCTCTGTGTTTGCCTTCCAATTTGTCCAGCGGGAAAACACCTTTCAACGTTGTGTGAAAATCCCCAACATGTGTCCCATTTCTACGGGGGGCGTGGCAGGGAGAGCTGATGGATTTTTAGTTGTTACGGTCGCCGAGTGTCGGTCCTAAAGGCGTTGCGCATACGCCCCGTGGGATGCCAATGGCATAACCCTTTTAATGCGCTTCCATATTTTACGCCGCCCACGCAATTTGTATTCATCAGACGTAGATTTCTGGGCTGCGATTTCAGTTGTAATTAATTTTAATGCAAACATTTTTGCGGCTTGAGGCGGCGTTTCATTTGTTCCCGTTTACCGCTTGATGTTGCTAATTTTTATGAGCATAATGATTGATTGATTGATGGATGCCTGAACGGTTGAAGGGGTCGGGGTTGAAACCAAATGAATGCTGATGGTTCGGTTGAGTGAATTGCTTTTTGATAGATCACAAATATGTCAGCGGGGATGAAGGGGGCCAGAACGGTCCCAGTTCATTGTTCGTTGTTGTTGGGCGGACCAAATGGAAATCGAAATGGAAATTCCATAAAGAAAGAGACAAACGAAAATAGAAACGAAATTCAGTTTATGAAGCGCGAAAATGGAACAGCGACAACTCAAATTGGATTAGCCTCATTACCCAAACTAAGTTCACAAATACTAAAATAAAAAAGCGATAACTGCAGTAGTGTATACGTATGTATGTATATGTATTTATGATATATATGGAAAAGGCATTTTGAACAGAAGAAAAATACAAACCCGCAACTTTAGGGCATGTAAGTACAGGCGTTGACCTTTCTTTCGCTTTAAGAATTAAAATATTACAAATATCTGCATATATAAACTACAACTTAATCAGAAGCGTATTTGGTTGCTATCTTAAATTTCAAAATAGTCACAAGAGTACTGCATCTTTCCGGTTCCTTTGTTCAAAAATACTCTTTAACTCGTTTTTTCACTCGCAGTGCAGCCATTTTTCTTTGTCCCGATATCAGCATTTGGTTGAACTTTTTGCATTTGGCCAAACAAATTGTAAATTTAATTTGAGCCCCAAAAAGAGCGAAGGGTCGTGGGAAGCACACACATATAATTGCCACATGTGGATGGGGCTCAAAGGAAGTTCAGTTGCAGTGGAATGCATTTGGTTTTGCATCTCGCATAAAGTTAAACTCTCATTTTTTGCGCCACGACGTTCACAATAAATAAAACTCTTTTTTCAACAGCAGAGGCATGAATAAATTTTGCACAGTGAATGCCTGAATGGGTGGGAAAACTGAGACACATTTGACAAGTTCATAAATTATCAGGCATGGCAGAAAAATGTGTGTAATTTTTTTGATTGTTGAAAATTTCTCATTGAAAGCCATTCGCCTGCGTTCCCACTCCTTTAGAATGTATTAAACACAATATAAAATGGCTGAGAACATTTCCATTTCAAATGGGGCGTGGCAGGCACTTGCAAGGCAGGAAATAAATAAAAGGAAAGTTTCGCTGGCGCAAAAAATATAAAGAAGAGAATAAAAACTTGTGTACAGCGCATAAAAAGCAACAATAAAAATCCAACAAAGTGAGACACAGCCACCAAAACTATCGCCAAGTATAGTTATCCCGTTCCCCAAAAAGGGGAAACTCCAACGTATAGTACAAACAAAGCTGGTAGAAAGCGATTTGGGAGAAGAATTGTAAATGGAAATAATGGCCAATGCGGCGTATGCGCGATTTAAATTTTTCATTTCCAGTGCGCCAATACAAACAAAAAAAAGGGTGCTGAGCGGGGCTTTAAATTATACAAAGATGTTTTGCAAAAGGGGAGGAAACACTGGCAATAGATTATAAACAGATTCCATGGAAACTGCGGGGACTTAAAATAAGTTACAGTGGACAAGAGAATCTATAAATCGTTTTATGCACCAAATAAATTGAAAAGACGAAAAGGAAAAAAATACAATAATTTATTCGTAGATTGCTTTTGGAACTTTTGTCTTTGGTAATCATTCTTAAAATCTAATAAAATTATATGAAAGCGCAACAATAAAATTGAAGTAAACATTAAATATATTGATTTTCTCTTTTTTTTTTTTACTTTACACTTATAAAATAAATATTCCATTTTCATTTAAGTATTATTTTCATAGGAAATATGTTTTCCCCACTTTTTTTCCATTTCTTGTTTTCAATTTTTCAACTACTATCCGTTTTGCCTGTAAATCTGTAATTTTCTTCAATTTCGAGCCCGCTTGACTTCTTCATTTATCAATCATCCGCCCAGTTGCACTTGGATGACTTCATATGCAAATAGTTTGCTCTAAGTGAATATTTTCTAATGTGTTTTGCGCTCGCTTCTGGGGAGGAGCCCGGTCAAAAGCCTTTCAAGTGAAATGCATTTGCCCCTTTGGCCAGGTCATTTTTTTTTTGTATTTCCCCAACCTTAGCCCCAACACTATCGCATATATACAAAATTTTTGAGGGTCATTTTTCTTAGGGGCAAAACAAACTTCTTTCGCCCCATTTTCGTCGCTGCTTCTTAACTATCTCATGGGGTAAAAAATGAATCGGGGCCCCGCACACACACACACATGCACGTATACTTATGTGCGGAGGGGTAGCCTATATGGCATACAATGAATAATGGAGGCCGGGGGTCCTGGAAACCAAAAAGAACGAGATGCCGTAGCTGAAGCGTTGACAACTATAGAAAATATTATAAGGATATGCGACCATAAAGCAGAAGGAGACCAAGAACAACGACCAGCGACAACGAACGTCGCCGGGGAAGACAAATAAAAGAGAAATCGTTTATTGCAAAAGAGCCCATAAATTGATTTTTTCAAATAAAAATAAAATATCGACACACGAATGGGGAGCACCACCAACACCACCATCGCCCGAGAGTCAGACAGATAAAATAAGCCATCTACCATAAGGAGTTGGGTGGTGTTGGGCGGTACGACTGTTGGGCTGTTGGGCTGATGGGCTGATGGGGTGATGGGCTGTTGGGTGGAAAGGACTAAGTGAGATGCTGCCAAGATACACGACTCAATAGCCTGCTTGTGGTCCAAAAAGAAGCCGCCTCCAAGACGCCAAGTAGAAAAAACCCACAACCGGAGAGGAGCGATGAAATGGCCAAAAAGAGTGGAAGATAGTTGGGGCAGAAATACGTAGGAGATGGCTGATGGAGAAACATTGTCCTCGGCGTCTTTGTCGTCATCAGAGATTCGCCTACGTCCTTTTTGGCCAAGGTATATTGTCTCCCAGCCCATTTTCCTATTTTCCCATTTAAGTTAAAAACTATTAGGAGGCACCCGCAAACCACCCACTCTAGTAGTACATAAATTACATGAACCCACACATTTACCCAAAAAAAAAAAAGGAACTACGGAGTTTCCTTTGGTGAGGGTTGGATGAATTTTTATTAAAAACTATGGCCGTCTCTTTAATAAAGATGTGAACGGCACACGAACACATGGAAACACGGAAACCATCATCAGCCAGGGAACATAAATAAGGACACACACAGACGGCATTTATCTAGCCCAGAAAAAAAAAATGATACAAAAAATGGTAAAATGGTAAAATGTTAAAATGGTAGAGGCAGTGGAAAGTTGGTAGAAAGGGCGAAATGATAGTTTTCCGGAGGAGAGAAATGGTGGTTACATAAGAAGGATATTTGATTCCATTTCAGTTCACATCATTCAGCTGAAAAAATATGTTTTCCTTTATGGATTTTTGCGATGCTGGTAGTCTTTTTGGCCTCAATTCAATAGAAACCGAAATTAGTTGATAAATTTGACCTAGAACCTTTCTAATGATCGTAAACCTATCCTTGGCAGATTACCCAGTAAGCACCAATCCAATTGATTATGAATTATTTATAATTGCCAAATATAATTCAAGGAACATGCCGTTCCTAATACGATTCTTACTTACTTGCTCGTTTTAGTTTTCAGACATGGTAGCCGCAGTTCTACAGTCTTTCAATCCCAGTATCCCCGCCATAATCCTGCTCTAGAAAAAAACCGCACTCCAGTGTCGTTCGTTTCTCCGCCCATAACTCGCAACATAAATCAATTTGGCCATTTATTTAGCAGCAGGCAGCAGGCGACATTTGCATTTGCTTATTAAAAGCGGGGCGAGAGACAAGGAAGATGGAACGAGTAGTCGTGACAAATATATTTCACAATTTTAATTGGCCAAACAAACTTGAAGTTTTGAAGTTGGAACCGAGTTGAAGTTGAGGCTAAAAACTTGATTCCTTTCTTCGTTCGCTGCAGTTTCTGTTTTTGCCGCTTCCTTTTCTTCGTCTTACGCTGTCGCATCTTCATTGTATTCATATACCCTTTTGTTTCGTGGGCATGGCAATTATAACGTGCAGCTTAGAATTGGATGACTGATTTCTGGAGTTTTTGTTTCCGAAAATGTGTGTTTTTTCATTTTGGATACGTTTTGAAATATTTGAAAATGAGAAGAGCCTTAGCAGATAATAGATCGCTTTAAGCGTTAGCTTTTTACGGAAGTGGCGCCCAACGCGTGCGTTATTTTATTTTAAACTTTTCCACCGATTTTAAATATGCTACCTGCAAATATATCATAATTTGGTGAATCTAATTCACACTGATTAAATTTAACCCACATTCAGTGGCCACCATCAAGTGTATTTGAAAGTTGGAGAGCAACTGAACTTTCGGTTGGCCTGTTTTTGTTTGCTGCTGGCAAGGGAAAAGTTTCCAATCCAAAAAGGCAGGTTGGCTAAATTAAAAAGAGTGCGTGGTAGGAGCGGGGTGGAGATTCATTGGCGGCAGTTCCAACTTGGCCATAAACTTTATCGCCAAAGCAGAAACAGGCGCATCTGCCGGAGGTTCTCGATGTTCTTGGAAATTCAAGCCTGGAGAGTCTGGGGCAATCATACATCCATATCCTCATGTTTATTTAACGATGCTTTTTATGTGCAGCGCGAAATGCAAAAAGGATTAAAAGTCATCCCACTCAGCCCTCATCTCGGGATCTTTCAAGTGGCGTGAAATTTGGCACTTTGAGTGGCGTTTCTCGGTCTTTACGTAACTTTTAACTAAACTGAAAGCACTTTTGTGTGTGCGTGCTAAAATATTAAAAAACATCATTTACTTTCGAGTCTCATAAAGTGGTCTCAAAAATGTGGTTTTCGTTCCCTATTCCGGATATGTGTAGGCACTCGCCAGAAACTTTTTCGCTTCGATTAGTAGCCTTTGATTTAGTTGCCATAAATTTCATTTGATGCTAAGCGAATATTATATTTTTATAAATAAATTGACAGCAGGGAGTAACATCAAAGTGTTATGTCCTTCCATCGCGATTAGCTATCAATTTTTGATTTTAAATTTTATGGTTAAGAATCGGAGAGACAAACTTATGATGAAAAGAATTTTAATTTCTACTTTCAGGGGCCAAAAAGTAAGTCATATAAATGGCAATGTGACTCGTACTTTTTTGTGTGGTATATCCACACGTATTGAACCAACACTCGTTGGTATTTCCGTGTCCTCTAAATGTTGCCTTTTCTTTTACATATTTCTCATACATTTTCATACACTGTACACTGTCATGTGCACTTTTCCCCCTTTGCTGACAGGTTTTATACTGTTTGCATTGGCCAATTACGTCGGGCAAAAGCAAATGGAACGAATGCCAATTGGTTGCCAGATAAAGAATGCAGCTGCAGACTCGGATTCAGATTCAGATCCGGATCGAGATCGGCAGAGACGCAGATACGAGGATATGGCTACAAATGCCAGCGCGGGTATATTTTTTAATATCACAAATGGAAGGAATTATTATTGAAATATTTGCAAGGCAGGAGGAGTCAGGCTCCTTCGTGTCCTTTTGCTCCTGTTTCAGTGTCTGTTTCAGTTCCTTCCTGCTCCAGACCGAGATGACATTATTTATGGCAGCTAGTGGAGTGGAGACAAGTGTCCTCCAGCGGTCTCCCTCGAGCAATTAAAACGCCAAACTAATTAGATGAATTCTGTGTGATTTCCGTATAATTAAATTGCCCATTTGAGTGAAGTCGAGTAGAGAGGAGCCTTCGTTCAGCTGGAAGATACTTGATTTCTAAAAAGCAGGAAGCAACTTTAATTTTAACGGAAGGTGGAGCGATAGATTTGTACATTTCATAGAAATATGCCATCATAGACTAATTAGCTGTAGCTGTCTTTTAAATATTCAAATAATGGACTGTAAATTATTTTTCCGCATAACCACAAATACCTCTATATATATTATTTGTCAATCCATAACTCTAGTTGTGTGGCAAATTAAAAGCTAAAAGAAATTCTGTTTTGAAAGTCTATTTGAATTGAAGTTGAACAAAATACCTGCCGTTTAACATCTCCTTTATGTCTCTCAGTGTGTGAAGATGTTTTACAACATTTATAACATGCTAACTATACACAACACACGGCTGGGACTTTCAGTTGCCACCCACTCGACGTTTAAGTTTTCGGTACTTAACGTAATTTCCTTTTGCTGGCAACTTTTCCACCCACTTTCCGGGTGGATGGGTGGCTTATTTTTTGTTTGGTGGGTTGGTGCGTTGGTCGGTTGGTTGGGTGGTTGGGTGGTCGGGTGGTCGGCTCATGTTGATGGAGCCTCTAGTTGAGCTAAAGATAAATAAGCAAATAGGCAAATAAATCTTCATTTCAACTTCTTGTGAGGCTTTCTTAACTTTTTCTCAGCTGCTCAGTGATGCTACACCGCCTCATGCCTTTTAAGTTTTTGCGTTTCGCTTCCTTTCCGCCCTGCATTTCCCCCTGAGCTCCTTGTGCTTCTTAGCCAATTCAAAAATTTCCAACTTACGCTAGTAAATTGTTCGGGTAACATGCACTTAAGTATGCCGTACCCCACTCCGCCTGCCGCCGGAAAAACCTCCGATTTTCCTGCTCTTATTTTTGGTACCCGCAGCTGGAACATGTGTACCATGCACACGCTTCTGTCTTTCGACCCTGTTCTCTTTGCTCTTGCCATTAAAAGTTGAGCCCTGCAGGGCGAAAGTTTTCCCCGAAAACGCTTAGCCCTGCTAACCAGCCAGCCATCCTGCCAACCAGTCATCCAACCGTCCAACCACCCACAACCACCACCCACTTTTCCAGCTTTTCATTTTTGGGTTCTTCATTGTTCGAGTATTTTTGGTATTTTACTTTGGTATTTCATTTGCGTTGTCTTCCCTTTTTATTTGTTCTTGCCATTCCCGTTGTCAAGTGCAACATTTTGGGGTTGCAATTGGGAAAATGCTCGAGTGGGCGGGGAGTGGTACTGAAAATGGGGCCGTGAGTGATATGTAGGTGACACGGCAAAAAGAAGAGGGAAAACTTTGCTGGCCGTAAGTTAAGTGTCAGGCTTCGGGAACTAATTAACATATCGAGTAGCACAATTAGGTCAGCACTGAGATGGATAAATTATTAAATCGAGGGCCGAGTATAAAGTTTCGAAATTAATATTTTATCCGTTTAGCATGGCTGTCCGTTTAAAATTGAGATAGACTGTTTTAAAGTAGTAGTAAGTAAGTAGTATCACATTTACATTTATGTGATTAATCTCAATAAGTAAGAAATTGATTTATATTTATATGTTCGGTTTCACTAGGGAGTCCACGAAATTTCCGCGTTTCTCCGGTTACTGAGTTGCATTGTTGCATTGATTTAAATTTATGATGCCCAACGTCAGCAGCATGCCAAAAATTTGATTACAAACGTAAAAGTTTATTTGTTCCCTCGGCTATTTTTTTGTTGCTTGTTTGTTCGCCGTTGTTGGCAGTTAGAAATGAAAGAACTTCGTGTCCCCTCACCTTGCCTTAGCACTAATTTCATTTTGCAGGTGAGCCTGCTCAACTATTCAGCGAAAAAAGGAGGAGAGTAGAATTTCTGCCTTGGCTGTCCGGTAGAAATGCCCTCTAGTGCCTATTTTGGAAGTATACCTTTCAATCAAAAATTTGTAAGACAATTTGGCGAGCAAATAAAATAAACAAATATAGGATTTCGTATGGTAGTCAATATCTTATTATGCATAGTTTTATAGGCCAAGGGAAGTGTTGTTCAAAAGCGTATATGTTGGTTTTCAATGCTATAATTATTTCCTTAAAAATTATAAAAAAAATACCATATCCTTATGAAACAATTAATTATTAACAGCTGAAGTGATTCTTAGCTTTTTTGTGAAATTCTAAATGCAATGGGTATTAAATAGTTTATTCCATTTAATGCTGGTTGCCTCCTTTTTTCGTCATAATCCGTCGTCTGTCTGCTCTTCTAGCCTGAGTCATTCACTCAGTCAGTCATTTATTCAGTCATTCATTCGTACACTTCCTGCATACCTTTGCATATTTTTGCAATTCAGCGGAAAGTTCACTTCGCTCTCGCGCTCCTCGCCACTTCCTCTCGCTTTTCCGCTCTTCGTCTCTTCCGCTTTTCCGCTTTTCCGCCGCCGCCACCGTCGTCGTCGCCGCCGTCGCCGTCGCCGTCGCCGTCGCCTTTCTTCTTCTAGAGCTTTGTGTCCTCGGCTTATGTCAGTAAACTGTAAATATTTAATTAATTTGCATGGATATTTTTTTATGCCATCTAAGTTGAGTTTATTAGTCGCGCTGAGATGATGGTGTGGCTCTGTGTGCGGGAGTGTATGTGTGCTTTGCACCCGCTTTTTCGCTTTTCCGCTTTTCCGCTGTTCTGCTTTTGCTCTTCACTTCGCTTGGTTTTCACCGCTTTGTGGCTCTGCATAATTTACCAAGCTCTTTAAATGCGTACACGTGTGTTTGTGTGCCCGTGTTACGTTTGCTTTTTTGCTTCACCTCCCCCATTCCAAAAATCCAAATCCTGTAAGTCGGAAAATGACCACAGCTGGAGGACCGTCCATATTTTCTTGCGCTTGAGACACAACTTGACCAACCGACGGAAATTGTAGGGTGCAGTAATTAGATCCCAGGCCGTGGGATCTTTCACAAGAAAAATGTTAGTGCAAACTATTTAGATTTTTCAATTTTTAATTGGTATCAAAATTTGATCTTTTAATAATATGTAATAACTTTACACTTATTTTTTCTGTGTCTTCTATAATAATTTTTCCTTTATGCGAAAAATAAAAAAAAAAAAATTCTCTACACAGCAGAAACTACTTGGGAAAAGGTCTTTTACTGACCCCACCTCCTTGTCACCCCATAGTCCTTTTTTATCCGCCCCCATTTTCCATTTTCCACTTCGCACCGCTCTTGTGCGTTTGTCCGTGTTCATTATTGCGGTTAATCTGTTTGTTCTACTCCACTCGTTGTTTGGGTTTCACTGACAAAGTTTGCCCAAAAAAAAAGTGCCCAAAAATGCCATTCCTTTTTGTCCAATTTTTTCGTTTTTTATTTGAGGTGAGTGTGTTTTTTTTCGTCGTTTTTAATAAGCTTTACTGGATGGTCAGGTGCAAAAAAATGAAGCGAAAGTGTTGGTCATTGGACGAGGGGATGATGTACAAATTTTGGAGGTGGAGTGCAGATTTTCCGGGGCAATCATCTGCCTGGCACGTTGTTGACATCCAAATAATGGCTTTGCTGCGGGGGGCTGGAAAATGCGGGGATGGTGCGGTGAAAATGACAAAAAAAAAAATGGAAGCTGTTATGCGGCAACAATGCAAACATATGCTAAGGATACACCCGGAGAAAATACACTGTTACAGGATAAAGAATACTTGTTTAGGACAGAAAACACTAAAGTTATGTGAAAGAAAATACACAAATTTAAAGAAATTAAGAGTATGTGCAGTTTACACCTCTCTGGTGAAAGAAGATGGATATACACTGTGTGAAAGAGATGGCAAGAACGAGCTCTGTGATGGCTGACACACAAAGCCCGCGCTGTTCATCAGCTTGCCTTATTCTTCACATTTCCCTTATCACATTTGTTGCTTTCCCTCTTCATCAACATTTCCTTATCATTTTCTTCTTAATCAACATCATTATCATCATCTTGTTTTAATTACAAAAAAATGCAAAAGCACGAAAATGCCGCTGTTTACCAAATTAAATGCTACTAATTGGACGAGTTTAGCGTCGCTCAAGTGTGTGCTTGCCCCGCCCCCATTTTCCCATCTGCCCCACCGACAATTTTCCACCGCCTGTCATCATTTTCCGCACACATAACAGGCCCACGCCCCTATCGGCGGTTATGGCTTTTGACGGCGGCCCATAAGAATTTTTAATGAAAGAAGTTATTAGTATGTATCAGCAGCATCGTTAGCAGCCCAAAATGAAAGTTGAACGATGTGGCCGGGGGAGGTACTTACATATGGATGTATGTAAATTGGTGAGGGAGTGGCGAGGGTTAATCGTACACAAGTAGAAAATACTTACTAGTAAACTTCTGACTGAGTTAAAGCCCCGAAACAAGCACTAAGCCACCGTTAAGCATGTTATGGGGATTACAAAAAACTAACACTAACACGCTGGGGATAAATAATATTGTTTGAAAAGCTTTTGTGCCACAAACTTGTTGTACTTCCAGCAAAATATTTAAATGCACCTTAAGCTGATTTCAAACTTCCGGGCCTTAGTTGCTCCTAATTCCTGAAGGCTCACTAATCGCTGCTGTCCTTAGGTTTCTGATGATGCAAGAAATCCATAGCAACGGACCAACGATTCCACTCAGCTGCATGCCACATTATTTATTTAAATATTTTTCGTATTTACTCATTTCACGGGCGCTGCAGCTGCAACCAGCAATGACATACTTTGGAGAAAAGGCAACCAAATGCAATCCACTCGGCGAATGAGTAACGTCAGATGAGCCGCTCCACTTTCCACTCCCCCACTCACCCACTCGCCCACTTGCCCATTCGCCCTTCTAACTGCTGCCCTCTACACTCGCCGCCTTTCTCCTCTCTCCACTTTCTTCGTACACACTCTTTGGCGCTTTATGTGGGGCATTAAAAGCGCCGACTGCCTGCAACATTTCCTCGTAACCCCATCAGCCCTTCAAGTATTATTAATAAAACGTTGTCGCATCGTTGAGCGCATGATGTAGCCGCTTAGGAAAAGTGGGCGGGTAAAAAGCGGCCAAATGGGGCCAGTGGGCGTGGCCTGACAATGCTTATGGAACAGCGCACATTTGCAACAAAACAAAATCCGGAAACCACGACAACGACCAACAAATAAATACGGGAAAGAAACGGGCGAAAATGGGCGGCATGGGCGGAATGGGCGGAATGGGGCGGGCAAAAGCTGGGTTAATAGGTCTCCATATGGGAAGGTCTAGCTCGGAGTGATTGTGCCCATCGTATCGTTGGCCACCGAGATAAATTGCACTCATATATTCGCAGAAATATCGCTTAGTTTCCGGTTTCAGCTCTACTTCCCATAGATTTCAGCCTTCATAATGATTGTAGCGAAAGAACCTTTGGCAATAAAATTGGTCTAAAAACCAGGAGTCGTTGTTAAGGATTTTGAGAACTATTTAGTTGCATGAGAAACATAATAGAGTAGTATCTTATTAGTGAGGCAGGTTTTTTAAAATCATCGTTCTATTGCAACTGAAACAAAAGTTATTTCTAGAAAATTATATATTTGAAAATATATAAACTGTTTAATATTATTTTTAATTTGAAAACAATAATTGTAATGGCAAAATGTTCTCGTAAGCCTCGTTTCTCAGATTTTGGGCATAAGCATGTGCAATTTCTGCGACTTCCAGTTGCGCACTCATTTTTTTTTTTCACAAACAGATTCCCGCACAGCTAAAAAGTATTGCATCCTTGCACTCACACACTCAAACATACACACACACAGAGAACAGGCACAATGTGGAAATGTGATGACGTAGATGTTGATGAGACGTCGACGTGGCCTGATTGACGCTGCGAGCCATTGTTGTTGACTTGGCAGTTGGTTGAGTGCCAGGGCGGAAGTGGAAGTGGCTCCCAAAAATATAATTCATATTTAATACGCACGCGGCTTAGTGTGTGCGGTGTGTGAGTGGCCGAGCTCACATAATTAGTTGCAGCACACACACTGGGGCACACACACATACGCACGCACATATACGCGGGCAGACAACGGAAATCAGAATTTATTTGTACCAGAAATAAATAATTAAAAATGCTTGGGCGGAGGTTTTTCCGGAGATCTTCCAACGAAAACTGTGCAAAATTTAATAAATAAATAAATAGCAAACGAAGTACACTCACACACACACACTTACAAGTTTTGACATGCCACACAGCTTCGAAGTTAATTAAAAATCGCCAAGAAGAGACGGAAAATTGCTACCAGTTTTCCCCGCAATTCGGTCTGAGGAATGCCGGTATTAGTAAGATATTTGGAAAATCTAGCATCGTTTTTCAATGAACAATTTTGCCTTATCTTTGCCGAATTTCAGTTTAGCTAAGCGGCAAATTATTTGCTTAATTTACTATATGCACATATTCCCTTGAATAGTTATTGAATAATATTTTCGATTAGCTAGTCTTAATACGACAAACGTTGTTCGATTAATAATATATGTAGTTATTTGTCAATTTAATTGAATTTTGATAGTCGTAACAATTTAAATAATCAAATTAAAGGTTTCTACAATAAAATAAGTAATATTTAATGCTCTTCTTGCTGTTCCAATTGTAGTCAAAATTTCTTGTGGGGTCAATAGGTATTTTGTTCATTGGGATTACCAGTTTATTCCCTCCTAGTTTTCGGGTTGCTTAAGTAATGTGGGAACTGGCAAAATGTGGCATAAATATGCATGCAGCTTTCCTTTCGTGGCTCATTTAAATGCAAACAAGAATGAAACAAATTGAATTTTCTATTTAATTAGACAAGCTCGAAATCGATTTTATGTGCAGATAATATTCTCTACATATTTTTGAAGAGTATTTGCAAAGATTCGCCATTAGTGAAATGCGAATATAACTAACATAAATCCCCTGTGCGGAAATGAGTTCACAAAGCTTCAAATGATTTCTATCTTTGGGGCGGGGCGTGGCGGAGAGGAGGGGCGTGGCGGAGCTGCGCCTCATTAATTTAAATTTTCAGCTTGTGTGTATGTGATTTTATGAAATTAATTTCCACTGCATGGCACATTCTGTGGTTATGAATTTATTAAAATTGCTGGGCAAAAAGAGCACCAAATGGCAAATTAAGCAGTTTAGGAGCAGATTTATGTGGGGCCACTGTGTAGGCCAAAAGTCTTTATGAAGTTGCTAACATTTATGGCCAATAAATATGCATGTGTATTCAGATAAAACATTTGATTTTTATACCGCTGACAAATCAAAGCGAAATTGCGTATACGCCATGTGCGCCCTTGTATCTGTGTGGCTTTGAGTCAACCGAATCGGTTTTTATCGCCGCCAATTAGGTTTGATGGCACGCAAATTCTATGGATTATCTCTGACTGCCTTTGAGTATTGAGTATTTTTTCGGATACATAATCTTTAGAAACACTGGCCTCAAATGGCGCTCAGTTGTCTTTCCTCTTTTTGTACATTTTCCCTGAAATTTTTGCATTTAACGCTCAGGGTCACTGCTCGTTTCAACCTGACATGATTTTCCTCTTGGTGATCATAAATTTCATTTGCTGTTCATTGTTTTGGCGTGTGAAAATCAACGCATCAAAAAGATTTGACCGATACAGTTTTGCAATGTCGAAAGATTTAATGTTACAGAAAAGGTGGGGTATATAGTTTCTGAATATGATTCAAAAAGTTTTTGTTTTAACTAACTGAACATGCTGCTTACAACAATTTCATTGAAAAAGTATTAGTAAAATAGTATATTTAAAGTTATGGTTTTCCAAATCGTAATTAATTTGAACGGGACATTCGCGAGTAAGGTTTGCTAGTTTTAAAGCTGTTAAATAGTTGTTTTTTTTGTACTGGATATCTTACATACCTTAACTCTCACATAAACTTGAAATTTTAGTGGTTTCACTACTGTGCTTCTACATTTGCATTTGTTCGCTGGCTTTGGTTTTTCTTTCTTGTTTATCTCGGTATTTATTTAACATTTTCCGCGCTGTTTACTGGCCAAATAAACTTTTCCACACATCATTAGCTGGGAAATGGCAATCAATGCCAGACGCGGGACAACATCAAGCAGACTCATCGCTCTATAGTTGCAGCCCGATTTTTCCATAGTTTCCCCCTTCAATTTCCCGAGCTCGATTTTTTCCCTCTACTAATTTGGTGCATTCTTGCAAGCAGCCTGGCTTTTCCAGCTTTTCTTGATTTACTCGGGAACGTGCTAAGTGCTGGGCAGCAACAAAAAAAAAAAGTACATTGCACGATCAAGTGAGCAGCTCCATAATGGTCGTTTTTAGGCCACTGACTTCACGATGGGCTCGTCTGACAATCTGGTTAAACAGGGGCTGGGGCCACTGATGAATTCCCTGTTATTGGTCACGTACAGGCGGAAAAGCCGGGAAACAGGGGCTGGCGGAAAAGCCACACAAAACAGTTGACTTGTGCACTTTGTAAAGAAATTAATAAGTGAACGTCCTCAAGTGCAATTTATTAATCGGGAGAAGGGGCTGCGTTTTTAACTATACTTGACTAAAAAAGATAATTCTTAAAATCAAAGATAGCATAGCATTGCATAGCAATATATGCATATATTTGCTGTGTAAAATAAATTGTTTGTCAGCTAAAGGAAGAAAATCAAAGGCACGCGTATAAGCTATAACAACTGCTGTTATTTGTATTAACAAATAATCGTCGAGGTTTTCTGTCGTTTTTTTTTTATCACTTTTGGTGATCATGAATATAAAAAAGAAACAATTCGATTTAGCTATATTTATAAATCGAAAATGAAGTCTGCTGAATACCATACCAATGCCATCCTGTGGAAAAGAAAATGCTGCTAATTTGCCCCTAAACGTTTCTTTATTAATTTATGGCCCTGAAACGCACTGTAGTCGCCATAGAAAACCAGCAAATCAAATTTGTTTGTTGCTGGTTACATTATTATGCGTATTATTATCATTAGCCCAAGTCCTTCCTTCCTTTGGCACTTCCTTTCCCGATTTTTCCACAACCCCCCCCCTCCCCCCACCAGCGCACATAATTCTATTTTCCTTCACGACATTTCCTTAGCTGATTTTTTTCGCCAGCGTCTTTCTCTGGTTTTTATGACCGAAAGTCGTAAAGGCAAATACCAGAACTGGAGACGAAACTAGATGGGGCTGTCACGGAAAAGTGTGTGGAAATTGGGGGGAAACTCCGCGCTTGTGGCAGCGTTAATGCGATCTTTCGGCCACGTTTATGGCATTGTTTAAAGCCACGAAAATCACAGGACTTGACATAAAACTCCTTGCAAATCTATAAGGAGATATATAAGCATATAGTGTATATGAATGGAGTGGCAGTTGAGCGTTTACAAATTCAATTTAATGGCTCGTATAATGCTCGTTTACGATCCCTTATATATTATGCTCGAGCACAAGTTAATTATGCTGAACGTTAAATAAACATCAATTAAAAAGTTGTTGCCATGCAAACATATTTCGTGCATTTTAAAGACAGGAGCGGAAAAGGCGGAAAATGGACGCCCGACACGACAATAAATATTCATAGCCGAGGCTGAATCGTAAAACAAATCAAAAGTCATCAAAAAGTGCACTTTGCTCTAATTCCCTATCACTCTATCCCTCTCTCTTTTTTTTCTGGCTTCTCTTATTTATTTTTGCCCATTTCCCTGACAAGTCATGCTATGACCTATGACCCCATCCCCAGAACCCACGAATAAAGTATCGAAAAAATGGGAAATCAAGGAGAAAACACACAGCAGGAGCAACAATCAGCATGGCAACAACTGAGCCGGCCGAAAAACTTATTAATAAACGTTATGACGACAACAACAAGGCACTGTGCCCCACCTTCCCCTGTTTCGCCACCCCTGCACGACCCCTTTTGCCCCCCCCCCCCCCCCTGAAGCACCGAACGACTTCCAAATTGGCAAAGTTGGTACGAAAACGAAACGGGCCAAGCAAATAACAAAAACCAAAAAAAAAGGGGGGGGGGAGGAAAGCCAGTGCAAAAGCAATGACAACAAAGGCAGCAGCAAAGGAGCAACATCCACGGCAGCAACCAGCAGCAACATTAAGAAATTTCGAAAAACAGAGACGGAAAACCAGCAGCAACTGAAGAAGCAGCAGCTACTGCAACAGCAACACCAAATACGAAGCCATTCGAGCGGTATAATTGAGAAACTGTTTTCATAAAGCCCAGCAGCAACATCAGCAGCCTAGCGGCAACTCGCAACAGCAACAGAAACTTGCAACAATGAGGCAAGCTGGCTGGAAAACAGGGAATGCCGCACACAATCCGAGCTCCGAAATGGCAAAAGTCTAGAGTACAGTGGAAACTCTGCCGTAATCAATTGGATCTTATGAACCAACACATCTCATTGTTTTCTGTGAGTATTTATTTATTTATTGGAGCAGCAGAAAATCAAGAAATGCAGCAGGCATTTGCAGCTCCCATAAGCAAATAAATACCACATATATATGTACATATGAATAAAAGGAAAAAGGAATAATTAAGGCTGCAGGTGACTCCGAACGAAGAAGAAGATGCAAATTTATACGTAACTTTTCAATAAATTTGTATGTGCATAAATGTATTATATTTAGTTTATTTATAGTTTTCTACTTCCTTTGGGTAGCGAATATTCACATTTTACCGGACATATATGTATTGGTTAAAAGGATCGATAGGTTCTATGCCCTAAAATCATATTTTTCATCAATAGATGCTGAATTTTTGGTCAATCACAAATCAAAAATTTTGGCCTTGCAAAAAGTAAATGGCATAAAAACTCTCAAATTGAAGTTGTAGGTCTTCTATCTCAAATATGGATGTCAAATTTGAATATTATTATGATTCTCCCAGCTTATGGGGCCACTGTCATCGGCACCCAGGACAATTAGCATTTTGTGGGCGATTTCTTGGCCATTTCTCATTTACCATCTTTCCATTGTCTGGCAGGAACTTAAGGAGCACAGCGAACGTAATAGTGTTACCCCTTTTGTGGGTTTTGTTGTCGTCGCAGCATTTGTGGCAATTATAAGCGGAGGTATCGTAAGTGGGCAGCCCGGAAAGTCGACAGGGGGAGGCGCGGAGTTGATTTCATCATTTTATGGGCCCCGCGGCGTGTAAACAATTTACAATCGATGCCCAGCTGCTGCGATGTCCGTATAATATGTATGAAAATGAAATTAGTTTCGTCATAAAATATTCATTAGTGCCGATTCCTATTGTAATTTGCATTAATTGAATTGTTTGTTAAATTGGAAAATTCTCGCCAACATTATAAATTGTGCTTAGTTTCCGTCCCCGAACTCCGGTCCAATAACCATAACCATTTCCTTCTCGACAATCCCGCAACAAGGACAATAACCATAATAATAAAATGAATTAAATATGACCCGAAAGCCGGCATCAAAGCCCCAAGCCCAAACTCAAACCGAAGCCCAAAACCCCAAGCCCAAACCCAAAACCCAAACCGATTCGCACCGAACTGAACCGGGTAAATCCAACCGCACTGTGATTAAACAGCTCAAACAATTGTCGCACGTGCGTCCATCTCGGCACAATGGCAAAAATCTCACACTCGACCGCAAATTGAATTTAAAATGAGATCCGAATATGTACGTGTACAGTGGGTTTCGGGAGTGTAAGGCGGTTGCCGGTTGGACATTCCTCGGACCAAGTCATGCTTAGGAAGTACACTAAGCAAAAAAGCGGAAATGGTTGCTTCCAATTTCAGTATATTTCATTATAATTAATCCATAATATAATGCATTTCAGTATAATTACATTTGTTTTAGACATTTAACAATAACCATTGGTTAATTAAAGTTTGGCTTATAACGTATGGGAAATACCCTTCAAATCTTTGATAAACGTACCGTTTTATTCCGCAAATCGCTTGCTAAAATTTACAAACATTCCCCTTTTCCTCTCGTTTTTTTCCAGGTAAGCCCACGTGAATTTCCCCCTCGAGCATCATCAATTTATGCGCCCAAATGTAATGATGTGTATGTAAGTGAAAAGACGATTTTCTTATTGATTAAATTACACACACATGAGCACACACACTGGAAAGAATATATATTCCGATTCCCCCAGCGGCGATAAATTTCGGTAAAATCTATATCTGTAAATGCGATTTCGGTTTGTTGGTTATTATACTTTGATGGCCATTGGATTTGGCCAAAATGGGCATATTCGATTTGGTTTTTTGGCCAAACGTTATACAATCGCTACGCAATTTACGCAGAAGAGTTCGCAGAATAAGTGCAATTTTGTATCCTAAAAATTATGGGCAGTAAAAGGACACTGGAATTGCATGAACGATTTCTACACACAATAAAGCGGATTATTTTAAGCGATAGTTAATTTGCGATAAACACCATAAAAGAGATAACCCAGAAAGAGACCCGGGAAAACCGTAGGGCATCACTTTGACCTCAATTCAAGTTTTTTATGCAAGTCTATTAGTGATTTTAGTGCGTGTAATAGGCTTATGTGAGTATGAGAGTCTTGGATGCCTATTTAATATAAAAGCTTTAAAATATCTATAAAATATATCTTGTTAAATCAGAAAATAAGTCCTAGTCCGATTTCAAGTTCGATTCCACATATACATAATTGGTATTAGTTTTTCGGTTTATATTTACGGAGCATTATAGTATTTTTTATCTGGTAAGGGAATTTCCTCTATGACTTAAACAAATCTTTAAGATCTGTGCGCTTTAATTGGTAATCTCCATCTGCAGTTCTGCCCATCCTTCTTTGGCTGGCCATATTAATCTCACAATTCGTTATGGACACGATTCCATTGCCGCCACTTAATTAATCCTGTCACACATTGCCCGGGCATCCCGCACTGTCTCTTTCCAGCCGTGTATGGCCCTCTCTCTCGAACACGTCGGTCCCTCTCCCTCTGGTGTTCACCTTCGTTGACCGCATGCGGTGCTTGAATTTTATGTGTGGCTCACGTAAGTATGCTACGCCATTTGGCCCATGAATTAAGCTAGGGGAATTTCCCTTCCGCCCATCGAACGGCGAGGCAATCCTGCTTTGCCAGGACCTTTTGCACGCCTTCGTGAGGAGGACACGCCAAATAGTTTTGATGCCCATTTAATAAAATTTTCTATCTATTTTCCTGTCTCAGCTCGACGACTTCACCCTGAATTCGTTTTGTCATTTATAGTGTTTTCCCCACTCTATGGCCACGCCCCCGTTTGGCGACTGCGGAAAACACCGCCCAGGCCGTCACAGCTTTTCCTCGACTTCCTTCTCCAAAGCCGGAAAGTGAAAAATCCCAAACGGAAATACATTCATTTGCTTGTTTTACTTTTCCAATTTCAATGCCAGAGATTTTTCTCTCTCAGTCGCACACATCGTTACATATGTAGGCAATGTGGGCGGTGATGGCGGAGAGGGCGTGGTCGGGGGACCTCGTGCCGCAGTCACGTTTAAAACATTAAAGTTAGATTTATGACTTTTCGGGTTATAAAATGACTTTAGATTGATTCCCGTCACATGATGACAGTTTTTCGTTTTTCATTCGCCAACCAGCAAAAGGACTTAACCCCTCCCCCATCGACCATCCACTACCCCCAATCCATTTTCCCAGGAGGTCCTGCGGCGAGAGATCCTGGGCACCATGTGTAGACAATGAATTTTTGAGTTGCTCGAAAGCCAGGCAATCGGGGGGGGGGGGGGGGGGGATTTAACTTTAGTATAAAGTTGGAAATGCTCGAAATTGTCTTAAGAGTTGCTTACTCATTTGTGGTATTACTCACAAATATTTTAAACAGAATAGGCCTTATATCAATCTTTTTTTTGTCATATTTTATAAATACAAGTGATTACACCCGTTACTCGTAGAGTAAAGGGGCTTACTAGATTCGTTGAAAAGAATGTAACAGGCAGCGTTTCCGACTATATAAAGTATATATATTATTAATCAGGATCAATAGCCGAGTCGATCTAGCCATGTCCGTCTGTCCGTATGAACGCCGAGATCTCAGGATCTATAAAAGCTAGAAGGTTAAGACTTAGTATACAGATTCTAGAGACACATACACGCAGCTCAAGTTTGTTGACCCATGTTGTCACGCCCACTCTAACGCCCACAAGCAAGTGCCACGCCAACAATTTTGATTTTTTTTTGTTTTTTCTCATTTTATTCCCTAATACCAATGGATTCCAGAAAAATTATGAAAATCTGAGCACTCTCTTTTGTTTTTTTTTTTTTTGTGTATTTAACTGTTCCATATATTTCCTTTAGATTTTGTAGCTAAAGCAATAGACCACCCTGCTTCTCAATTTCGCAGGATACTAAATGAATTGCAGTTTTCGCCGCTGATAGTTGGCTTAAACCGTTGTCGCTTCTTAGCGCGCACTAATGTTAATTCAACATTTTGGCCTAATCAAAGGCCATTTTTAATTAGCCGCCGTCCATTTGCACGCTTTTCCCCGCTGATCTGCGTGGATTTTCCGCTAACCTCAAATGCTGATGAAGAAATGCCATGACAGAGTTGCATTTCCGATGGAAACCCCTTTTGGAAAATGAAACGGGGCCATCGTGCATTCATTAGCGTGTCGTTGGGATCTGCTCTCCACTTTTCTCCTGCTCCTCTGCCTCACTCCTGCTCACAATCTCTCTCGCTTTTGCGCTGGCACTCTGTTGGCAAATGGAAAAGTCGGAAAAGTGGGAAAAAGGAAAATCAGTGGCAACCGGACCGCGATAGAGTTATCAAACGTAGCCACAGCGAACTATTAATGAAGGCGATGGTGCGGGGGGACTTGCTGCGAATTCCGCGGGGAAAGTGGGCGGAAAATGGTGGGTGTGGGTTACACTTTACGTGCCACTGCACACATTGTGGGAGAAAGGGATGGCAAGATGTAGAGCGCACAGAGAAGGATAGATTCGAAGCGCTAATTACGTGGTCATTAATTGCGCTAATTATTTTTCATTTTGCCCCCGCCCCCCTTGACACGTTGCCCTCAGGTTTTCAATTTCCATCCATTTCCATTTTTGCGTCATTTGCATTCCGTTTGTTCCTTGTCTCCAGGTTCCCCATTTTGTTGTCCTGTTTTTTACGCCTTGGTATTTTCAATTTGCAGCCCGTTGTTCCCGAGGGGTGAAAACAAAAAAAAAAAAAAAAAAACGCTTGGAAAATGAAAATGCAGGGCAGGTGACTTTTCCTCTGTTCCATACCATTGCATTTCCCGTTTTATCGCATTTTTTGCTCGGCTTCACTTTTTCAGTGTTCTTTCCTATTGAAAAATATTTGATCACCACTCTGGGTTCTTTCGTTTTAAACCACATTTCCAATAGTTTATTTTCTGTTTTTTTCTTTAAAGAACCTTTCTGATTTCACTTCTTTTTATCTTTAAACATTTGCTTTTTTCAATGTGATTTCTAATTTATAGATTTTTCCATTTTTAAATGTTGATTCATTAGTTTGAGTAATACGATATTGCAAATATCAATAGGCTTCTGTATTTCTGTATTTAATATTTATTGAATTATTGGCAATATTATTTATTTTTTGTGTACCCTTTTTTTGCATTACTACTTTTAATGCATAACTAATTGTTTTATATTCTCTCTCGGAAAATCCCATTAATTTCATTTGAATATTTTAAAACAAATGGTTTCATTTCCGTTGAATTCCCAACAGGTATTTTTCACTTCGACTATTTTCCCCCACTGCGTTTTCCGCCTTCATTCTCTTCTCCACCACCTACCACCCACAATCCACAACCCAGCTCCATCTTGTTTCTTGTTGTTGTTATTCAGATTTTTTCATTACGTCCATTTTCTTATGCACATTTCTGTAATAAGAAAATGCGCATGAGGTAATTTTCCTGGCTATTTGCAGCATTCTACAAATTGAGCACACTGAAGTGCGGGGCAAGTGGTTTGGGAGGGAGAGGGCTAAGACCGGTGGCAGGGGCTTTGGAAATGGTGGAGAAGGAGGTGGGGCGTGGCAAGTGGATGGTTTGGGGTAAGCCGCAAGTGACCGACATTTTGTGTCATCGTCGACCAGAAATGAAAATGGCTAAAACCGTGGCAACGGAAAGATGAACACGCTGAGGGGGGCGGGGCGAGGAAGTGCTGAGGGGCTTGGCATCCACCCAGCGCGAACGGATGGGGGAGGGGCGCCAGGGAATCGGTTGTGTTGGTGTCACTGGTAATTTGATGAAAATGATGCCACCGCTGCTCCATTTTACACTTGGCGCTAATTGAAAGTTTCATCAGTGGGAACGAACTGGCTATGGGAAAGCAAAGGGGGCGTGGCATTTGTAAAATTGAAAATGAGGCAAAATAAAACGAGAGCAGTGAGCATGGGATTTCCTTTGAATGCTAGATGATCAAAAAGGATAATTGAAGGAGATTAAAGCGGATTAATTAGATGATGAGATAATGAAGAGTTAAGGTGACTTGTAGATTCTTCAAATCTGTAGAGGCTTGATGTACTAAATATGAGAAATAGGTATGATTTCAATTAGTAAACTGATAACTATGCAATAACGAGTGCGAGTACAAATTTTTTTAGTATAAAATGTATATAATGAAATATGTGAAGCTCTCTGGATAACCGGAGACTTTTTTATTTTAACAAATACGCTCATGGAAAATCGGGGTTTTTTCAAGACAAATTACGGGAGTGGGACATTCAAGCACACATGTTTCCAAAGTCATTTTCTTGGCACCCATTTAGGGTCTTTAGTTATCCGCAAAAGTTTTTGGCTCGGGATTCCGGTTTGTCTAATGAAATAAATGCGAACTAATTATTTATTTAGATCTTGCTCCCTCGCTCGCAGTTTGCTCAGCCATTCAGTGAAGAGGGGAAAACTTTTCATTTGGCTGTCGGCGTAAAAAGGCCAACGGAAAATCGGGAAAGCCGAGGAAAGCACAATTTTCGGGGCACACATAAGAGGGCATCAACATCATCATCATCATCATCATCATCATCATCATCATCAACATTGTGGAATGTTTCAACAGTTTACACAAAACTTGAAATTAATCAGAAAATTGTTTGGCCAGTCCAAACTGCAATTTGCAGTTTTTGCTGGCCGCCAAGTTGAGGGCAAATATATGATGGCGCACTGTTATGATGACCGAAGGACCAGCAGGACATAATCTGTGACACTGTGTATCCCACCGACCAGCCCAGCGCCAGTTATCCCTTCCATCGCCGCCTTTGTTTGTTTAAAGCTCAAACAATCGAGGAAAGAGAGGGATTTGGCGGGATGTCCCGATGTCCTGGACTTGGGTGGGCACGTATCTAATTTATGCCATCTAAACAAAATACAAACAACAAAGGACCAACACAAAAGTTTTCCTTACCACCAGGACATGTATGAATGGGTATGGGTGTTGCCCGATTTGGCTATCTATAAAACGCTTTTCCACCACGTCTCTTTGCCAAAGTGTTTTGTCTAACTTTTGTCTTTCGGCTTTATGAATTGTATCTTTTACGGTTCTGGTTTCTGGCTGGCTGCCGTAAATAGCCTGATATGATTGTTTGTCTGTCTCCCGATATTAAATACAAATATATAAATATATTCTCGGGACCAGGGGAAACAGAGACATAAACGGACAGTTGAGAATTATTGCCGATAAAGTTCAGATTGGAAGGGACGGACGCAGACGCCGTGACTTGGACAGATTGAACATGTCGCCGCTTTTCCTCTTGCCGGCAAAAACGGTTACGCTCCAATGTTCCTTATATATATTCTATTTATTTTCGTTAAGTTTTCTCCCAGACGGACTGGCGAGGCGTGTAATTCGATACTTGCCACTCCACGGCAATCGCCGGGCCACTTGAACGGGGTAAGATGCTAATTCCCCTTAGGAATACCTCAGAGGGGTATATAAACAAATTTTATAGATATATTTATTCATAGAGCTGGCTAAAATTTGTAGAGTTCATCCAGAATTGTTCTGGTTTCACTGGCTGCTTGCCCAGCAGTTTTACAACATTTATTTCGGGTTTCAACTTTTCAAATTGATTGACCAGTGTTTAGTTTTTCGGCATTTTCATAGGTTTAGGCAAGAAAGATCAATTTAAACACAGCGCAATTAAAATTGCTTTACAATAGTTTGAAAACAATTTGCGCTGCATAGTCGGCACAAAATTAACATGCTGAATCCCAAAACTCTGTTTCTATTAGTTCTGAAGAATTTGACGTCCATACAGACAGACAGACGTACTGTACAACGCGTCGCAAAGGACGAACAAATGAAAATGTGCGGCTATATTTATTATACATATGGTCAGAAAGAGCTAATGCAAAGTATTAAAGAACTGGGCCACATGCTTTTAGAGGCTTCCGACTTAAAATTATGATCATGTTAGAGTATAGAAATTTTCGGTCTTATATTTTCTATACGGTTTCTGGGTTTTTCTCTAATACTTTTAGTTCTACGGACTTGCAACACTTTTGAACTTTATAGCTCATACTTTGCATACATTTCTGCAGAGCTCCTTGGCCACACAAACGCATATCCAATATGCAGCACATTTCCCATGTGTGTGTGTGTGTGTGTTCACTGGCTGGGTAAATATTATTTGACAACATTTGGCTTTGCAAAAAGCCAAACGGCAAACGGGAGCAGATGTGGCAACGCCTTATCCGTATGTCCCTACCTCCTCGAGTGTGAATGTGTGTGTGCTTAAGCATGTGTCAAGTGGCCGCCATTGTCGAGGGAAAACGAGAGAAAAGTGCGAAAAATTGCAAAAAGTGCAGGGAAAAGTGTCCGCAAACTTTGCATATTCGACTGCTGCTTGCATTAATCAAAATGTTAAATAAGAAAGTGGAATTGAAATTGATTTGCAGGCGAGAAGGCAAATCCTCAATATTATTCCACCTTTTTGCGTTCGTCAAGTGGCAGTAGCAACATCATTTATACTTGGGCACCCGGTGGGCTGTGCGACACCTGACAAAAGGACACTTTTTTCAGCTCCTTATTGGACATGGTCCAAGGAGTCGATCTGCAGGAAGTTTGCCTCGTGAAAAACTGCAACACCATTCGTTTATCGCCCCTGCGAACATTGATTGGCAAGTTGACTTCGAATTTGGCGTCTTGCTTTCTTTATATTCCAGCAACTTTTAGTTCGATTGGGATTGGTTTTATCAGGCAGAACGGTGAGCGAGTTTGGTTGACAGTGAGAAAACGCTTGGGAAAACCCAGAAGTATTCACAAACTATTAAACGACTCATTTCCATATGGATTTCAAAGAACGTCTTTCGTAAAGGTGGCAAGTGTTCCATATGGATCCAATATATATTGTAGTTACAAAACAACATTTTACGTAAGGCTAAATGTGTTTAGTTGTTTCTAAGTCTTGAAGAAAGCTTGTCTGCGCTCGAATCCCTAGTTGTGAAATTCTTAAGTGTTCTGAACGCACTGTGCCCTGTGTTTTCATATCGTACATACATCTGGCCATAAAAAATTCGTGTCGAGAGCTGGGTTTGTCGATTGTCGAGAGGTTCGCCTTACAGCCTTATGTACGTCTCCTTTCGCTGGTAATGCGCTAATTAAAATGCCTGAGCTGTAGCAAAAAGCCGAGCATTTTCCTGGCTCTCAGCTGCAATGGAATGCAACTTGCCACTCGAGTGTGTGTGAGTTTGTGTGCGTGTGGTGTGCGTAGAGGTTCTTTGGGGAAATGGAAAGAAATAAGTGCGAGGGGTTCTGGGTCCAGGGGATAAGCTTTTTGACTTGCCACTTATTAACTTGCCAAGCAATTATGGCCTGAAGATGGAGCTGAGAAAAGATTTCAGGTCGTTGGACCTTTTCCTTTTAGCCTGGTTTCGCTATCCTTATCCTTATCCTTATCCTGCCGATGCTTTCTCTCTAATTGCTCGGTGCCCGGAGAAGTTCCAAGGGACAGGAGCAGGAAGTCCCCGCTCGTGTGTGTGCTCCTAATAGGTAAGAATTTTCCAAGAGACAGACAACGTCCGACTATCTCCATGGATCCAGATCCAGATACGCATCCACATCCACCCTTTTCCCCTCTTCTCTGACTGACTGACTGTCATTATCTGCATCAGCACGCGTAAACTTCGTTTGCACCAAAAAAAAAAAAAAAAAAAAAATAGCAGAAAGCAGAAAACACCTAAGAAAATAGAAAAAAACATTTATAAGGACAAAAAAGGAACTCTGGATATATGGGCGAGAAAAGATGGCAGAGGGGTAACTGCAGGCGGAACAAGAAGTCATTTCTTTTAAGCTCAGCGGAGGCACTTTGCCAGCTGCAGTTTGAACTCGCCGCCTTTTGCCTGGACGCACAGTGGGACAAAAGTGAAAAAGAAAAAATTAGGAACACCTGAAACATAGTAATACAAAGTAAAATACTCTCAAAAATGGTCATGCACTTTTCTGTCGTAAACCTGGTTAAAGTATAGGGAAAATAATAATACATGTCTGCGTTTACTTCATTAATTATTAAATCTGTGTAATATATAATATGTTAAATATTTATATTAAAGGAAAAATGAAAAATGGATGAGCACTATCAATTTGTAGTATTGTGTGCCGTAGGCATAACATTTCTTTGCCATACACGAATACTTTAATATATTCAAAACAATTTGCAGAATTAACAAATTCTACCAATTTGATACATTTTGTGGATTTTCATTTAATGCCTGCACTCTGTATTCACCTTCATCATATGTCCTTTAATTTCCTGCACCTTTACGTTGCCTTTAAATGTTGTTACATTTTTGCTCCTTCAAGTTGAATTATTTCTATTTCTTACATTATTTGCTGCTGCCTTTTGCAATTTTTTTTTTGGTTATTTATTTATGCATGTAACATACCACACACTTACCTACTTACCCTCTTCCATCTCCTCAGAGTCCGCTTCTCTTTTTATTTTTTGGTTTCATTTCATTTCCTCGGCTGACTTTCTTCCTTCTCCCTTATGATGCGTTTTCTCCGCACCGCCGGCGCAATTCTAATGGGAATTTACAATTTTTCACCAAAAAGCGAGCTTTTTCTCCTGCTTTCCGCCAGCGTTGTTTCTTGCATAAAATGAAATTGTATTGCATTTTCCCCCATTTTTTGTGTTTGCTGCTTTATGGCTGGACACAGAACTACTGCCTCAGCAGTAGGGCACCAATGGAGAGCACTGAGAAAAAGTACGATACTTTAACCATCGGAAGAGTGTCAATTCTAGAAATCGTTGCCTTTCTGTTCTGTTAGGTTACGGAAAATCAGGAATTCACTTTGATAGTGAGTTTGGCCAGATGTGTCTAATCTTCAGCATTCCAACGGGTACGGTGTTCAACAATATATCACTTGAATGTGCAATGGCACATTTTAAAGTGTTCTACTTTAATTGTGCTGAGGTGTGCATTATTATAATAGTTTTTCTACCTGTGTACTACTTGGAGGCAGCTCCAGTTACTGCTACTCCAGTTGAAAGTTGCCGCTGTCTTGGGCTTGGCTTTTTTTTTTTTATTGTATGTCCATTGCTCGCCACTCTCCAGTGAAGCACAATGGAAAATCGCGAGAGCAACATGAAAATTTATGATGCATTTCTTTTGCTGTCCCTCACCGTTTTCCTATTCCCCTTTTTTCAGCTGGTTGTTGCTTAGTACAGTACTCCCTCGCTTTACTCGCTGCTGTCGCATCTCAGGCTTTCAAATTATTGCGATCTTAAGTGAAATGTATATAATTGTAATGGAATTTATATTAGATTTTTTTCTTTGCTTCACTACGGGAAACTGACAAATGGTTGGGTGCAGGCAGCCCAACGAGCTCCCAGTCCATGGGGAATACCATTGTCAACGGCTTCATCTCGTTCCCTTACCCATTCTGTTATTTATTTTGTTTACATTTTGCTCGGCCAGATGGTAGAAAATCTGTGACACAGATTCCGTTTTATTTATTTCGATTACTTAAGCTCAAGAATCATAAAAATAGTTTGAGTGAGCCAAGGACGGAACGGAAGTGGAGAAGGAGACAGAAATTAGCTGGAGCTTAAGCTCGGACAAATAAAAGAAATTGAAAGGATGCGAACGGGCGAAAGGAAGTCTCAACTTTCAACAGCAAACTTATTTGATTGAGAGCAGTGCAAAATTGACATTTATTGTGGAGCGAAAAAAATAAGTGGGGAAGTGAGCTCGAAAAGTCAAATGAAGACGTGGAAGTGAGATAAAGTGGCAGCAAATGTAAATGGTCAATGGGCAGCTAAAGTCTCAACGATGTCTCACTGTGTTGATTTGGAAAACTGAATATGCAATTTGTTAGGCTAAGGATGATGGTCAATTTACTATAGTTTTAGAAGTGACTTTCATGTATTGGTCACACTACAATATTATTAAGTTAGAAGGTGCATTAAAAGAAAAGGGCGTTTTGCAAAAGATTGTGTTTCTTTTTATATTCCAAATCAAATTTCGCCTGTCTGCGTCGTACTTAAAAATGATGGGAGTTATAGATTGGTTAGATAAGAAACCAATGACAGGAAAGGCAGAAGCATACAAAGGACTTGGAGGTCCCAAGTGAGGAGCAGTCTTTCAGATGTTTTCCTTTTTTGTTGCCATCATTTGTGGATGTTGGATAATAGAAAGAAGAAAAGTGTGGCAAAATGCGAGCAAATAGTTTTCCGCATGCTGCCGCATACAATAGATTTTCCTGAGGGTGGATTAAAGGCGGCGGCAACTTCTTTATCAATTTTATCTGAGAAATATATTTCCGAAACATTTGCCATTATATTTGCATTAGTAGCCACAGCTTCCGCTTTCCTTCCCACCGTAACTATGAAATGTGCCTCAATTCCAAATCCTTGCCTTCTTTTTTGTTGGCTTACAGAAAAAATGTTTTTCCCAACCCTGCACTTGAAAAAATACCCGACTAGTTTCGATTTTATAGTGAATTTTAGACCAAATGCATATTATTTAAGTAGGTATGATTATAGTATCTTCTTTTGCGGAGTTCAATGAAATAGCTTTCTAAAATTAGCATGGCCACTCTTTACAGTTGTGATCAGTGAAATGCATAAGTCAGTCAAAAGTGTGTTAAAAAAAAAAACATATATTTTGTGCAACACGTAAAATATTTAAAATTTGACCAAATAAGCAGTCACAATATTAAATATTTTTCTATATGTGGGCATGTCGTGTTGGACAGTTTGACGCCAATGAAAAGAAAAAGGACGCAGCCTAGGCATTCAAAGAACTATCTTCGCACACCACGCTACATACATACGTATATATGTACATATGTATGTTTATACCCACTATATGTATATGTGTGTGGTCTATTCCCCAGCGGAAACTGCTTATCACACATTTCCACACAGCCTCGCAAAATCACACACACAATCCAAATACAATACAGGAATGCCAAAAAAAGAAGAAAAAAAAAAAAAAAAATACGAAATACACTATGGTGCGGAAAAGGGGAGTCGACTAGTAGAGTAATAGCATAAAGAATGATGCGTAGACATGATTTCCGTGCGGTTGATTTCGCTCTCTGTCTTCGTTTTTACCGGCACACTGCTTTCGATGCAAGGCGGAAATTGTTAAATGGAAATTTCCATAAATTTCGAATAGCATGGGGTAGCAGCTATATTATTGAGTTACTTTCGAATATTTTTAAGAAGCATTTTTGGTTTGCTAGCATAGATATTATTGGGTAGCACCTTTAAAGCAATGGTTCCTGAAATGAAAACCTAAAAATGGTCGTTGCACCACTAAACAAGGTACATTATTTAATTCATAGACATACTAAAATTCATGGAATGAAACGTTTTTGTAAAAATCTTTTAAAAAAGCTGATTTTTCCCTTTTCTTATTGTACCTGAAATGTTTCCCATTCGCAATTCTTCTCCTCTACTTTCTTTCTTTTCTGAGATTTTTGTTTGTTTATTTTCCATATTTCTTGGAGCCAAAGTTCCACTGTTTTTAGAGGGACTTCCTGCTGCGAAACTATACGCTCGGGGATTTAGTTTCTGGTACCTTTTTGTGCGTTATCTGCTTGATTTTGCATGCGGAGGCAGAAGAGTGCCGAGCGGCGATAGGGATTTTCAAAGGAGCAGGATCAGGAGCAGGAGCAGGAGCAGGAGATGAGGCATGAGAAGGAGGCTGCCTGAAGTAGCATGTAATTCATCTTATTCCCCAAAGACAACCACACCAGCGACAAAGGAGACACGGACGCTTGAGCTTACAATTCCGGCGGGTAAATTTCTCGCGCAGATGGGTGTGCCGGGAAATACGGAGAAGAGGCGAGGAACACAGGAGACCGTCGAAGGCGTTGCTGTCGTCGCATTTTGTGCGTGTCTCCATTGGGACATAAATGCCATTTGTGGGATGGGTCAGGTTCCGACCAGACACGCGCCTCATTATGTGCCACCCAGCTTCCCTTCTCACCAACACCTCCTTCCCCAATCCCAATCCCCAATCTCCTTTTGACGCATAAAATGCGTAATGAATTTTAGATTTCATTTCAATGGCTCACAGAAAGAAAGTTATGGCTCCAGCCGCTCGAGGATTTGGTTTTCCTTGGATATAACGACCCCGCGTTTTCACTTTCCCTGCTTTTCCGCCTTGCCGCCCACTGGAAACTTTTATTTGACCGTTAAGTGCGTGAAGAGCAGCCGCCAAGTGTTTACTCCAATGGTCTGCAAATAGTTTTAGGTGATTCCCCAACTGGGTGCCGCGGCAAGTGCCTTTAGTAAAAATACTACGCCCCACTCGGTGGGTTAAGGGAAAAGGGTGAAAATGTTTTAGCTGCGAGATTGAATGCTGCAAAGACGCGAACGAAAATAAATTTGAGCCAACAATTTGCTCAGAACTGAAATCCAACTAGAATGTCTTCAACGTTCTGTGTCCCATTTACGTGTTAATCTTATTTAATGCTAAAATATAGTAACACAAAATTATCCAAAAAATTATTTAATTAAGTAATAAAAATATATGGTTGACTACCGCTTATACCGCTTACTCATTCGATTCGAACCACATTTTAATGGAAAACAACAAACTGAACATTTTGTTCACCTCGTTTTCTGTCCTGTGCGTTGCACTTGAACCACTGGCCACGCCTTTTATCCGTACGGCAGCCGGGGAAGTCGTACCTATTCAAACGGCATTGAGCATAATTTTTCATTCAGGGTCTTTGGCTGGGCTCTGTTTGCATTTTGGACGCTGCGGCTTCGCTTTTATTATCTGCTGCAGAGCAGACAAAACCCCCTTTTTCGCCCGCAAACATAATTTTTCTTGCTTCTAATGCCAGATAAACGCAGACAAGAAGTAAAAAACACGAGGCCAACAGAATAAAAAAGGTTAAAAAAAGTAAAAAAAAAAAAAAAACTAGAGGGGAAAACTGAAAGCCAAGAAAACGAAAACGAAGCTGGCACAAAGTTCCTTAACCCCACAGAACAGCAGCCATCATATTATTTTCAACATTTATTTGCCATGCGTAAATAAAAAAAATAAATACGAATATATATGTATATATATATATATATACATATACATGGGGAAAGGGCGGATTTTTGTGCAATTTTCAAAGGCCAAAGTGGTAAAGTAAAACGGAAAATGACTTTCCCAAGCCGCCAACCGCCCCACCCATTTCTCACCCTTTCTACCAATAATAAATGCAAAACTGCACCGGGCAAGGAGGATTGCATTTTAGGTAAACATAGAGCCCGCCAAAGGAGCTGCTCTGGGAATTGGGAAACTGTTTGGTGAGGGAAAGCCTGGAGAGTGGGTGGGGCGAAATGCTGCGGGCTTATTGGGACGGGGGCACTGCGGGGTTAAGGCGTGTCCTGGCGCTTGTCCAATTGACGTAAATCGTGCACAAGTTTTGGCAGCCAAAATGACTGCGGATAAAGCTGGAGACGAGACAGCCAGAAAGAGAGGGGCAGGCAAGTGGAGAGTGAGGCTGGTGAACAGGCGGAGAAAGAGAAGAAATAAATGGCAAGAGGTCAGCAAACTTGGTGGCTCACAAGCTGCCACAACACCTATCGAAACTCGAAACTCACTAGCTGTAAATTGAATATCTCCTTAAAAAGTGATATGTAAAAAGGAATAAATGGAATAGAGGAATAAATAAATAATTTGTATTAATTCTCCCATTGACATAACTTTAGATGAACATTATGCACATACATGTATTATAACTAAATTATATATGTAAGTAAACATTAGGTAAATCCGGTAACTGACATGATTCTGGTAAAAAAATAAATAAATGATTAAACATAGTTATGTGAACAAAAGTAAAGATCACAAAGGCTCTTCTCAAGCTATCATCCTGGAAAACAGATATAGGACATATATAACTCAGTAGTATACATAACATGTAAATTGTAAAGTTTTTCTTTTTAATACATCCAAATTTCTAAGCGTATATTTCTGATTTTGTTAATATGGATTCGAATTGCGATTTATCGATGGTCAATGGTCAAACGGAGCCCAAAGACCCAAAATGGGCGTCGTCGTCAACCCAGATAACTTCTCGGGCATCGGAAACCTTTTCCGGAGTTGGCTCGGCGATAAGCACTGAAACGTCCTTGCAGCCAGTGGCCGCGCCCACGATGTACTGCCTCCGATTGGCGCAGCAGAGGCCGATAACCGAACGGCACGTCCACTTTCATGCCGGCGTTATCGATAACGAGCACATGAACCGGCGCAAATCGAAATGCTGCTGCATCTATCGAAAGCCACATCCTTTCGGCGAGAGTTCGTCCTCCACGGACGACGAGTGCGAACACTGCTTTGGTCATCCCGAGGTGAGAACTCGCAATCGGTTGGAAAAACAGCGGATACAGGAACAGCAAAATGGGTGCAGTTGCTGTCATCATCACCATCGACTTCATAGTAATCGGAATAATCGACCGCCTACCGAAGAGATCGCGCAGCATAAGGATGATCTGGCCAAAGAGGAACCAAAATCGGTAGTCAACAATGAAAGTAGTCTAAAACTTTTAAACGAGGAAAATGTAAAATCATCTAAACCAGAAAAAAAAAATAATTCAAATAACCGCCTCGAAGTAACTTTTGTAGAGCTTGATTAAAATTGGAATTTTGCAAGTTTAAGTACCCGATACTCGTGTTGAATTAGTAACCAAGAATAAAAAAAAACTGTATAACTTGTAAATGTATCTCTTTATGTTTTTCATATTTAATTTGATTGCTTAGGATAGATGAGGTTTCGTGAAAATAAATTTAGTTTATAAGACAACTCGATTAGTGCGAAGACCTCTTACTTCCCAACTTTGTATTCGAGATGCATTCATCCGGCTTCATCGGTTTACATGTCGACGTGAATCAAAGTTCAGAAAGATTAATGAAAGTAAAGCAGAAGTTCTGATGCCGATTCTATTCTATTCTAACTGCTCTATTTTACCGATACAAATTTATGATTATAATTTGGATAACTTCGATAACACTATGACCAATTCGTTGCATATTAACCTCGGCATTTGTATATATGTGCTCTAACTTAATTAACTTTTCACTGTTCCTCTAGCCGTTTTCGCAGGCAAAGAAAAGCCGAAGAAAACCCGCTTAGAAAATGCTCTTCTGTTCTTGTCACTCAGCGGGCAGAAAACCGAAAAAAAAACTGACACAACGAACAACAGTGACGCCTACCTATACAGTGGCGTGTGGTGTCCTGCGGAGGGGCGAGGTTTTCATCATGTTTACGCCCCAGAATTTCCTGCCCCTCGCCGAGGAAGCGCCATCGTGTGTCTATTGATTGATTATGCGAACTGTCTGCGCGAACTTGTAACTAGATTAATGAACTTTTTGCAGTGGATGCAGTGCATCACAGATGCTAGTGGAAAACCCGCATTGAAAGGCATCCTCGCACGCCCGTGCGAAATCCCTCTTGAAAGCAGCGCTCTATTCGAACTCCGTCCCTGTGTTGAGTGGGGGAAAAATTTAAGTTGCCAGCGAAGCGAATGTGGAACTCGATGAAGCGGCGGGAAATGGGAAATTGAAGTGTTGCTGTGCTGACGGCTTTGTGGTTGTCGCCCTGTCATCCTAATCCCTAATTCCAGTTGCGTTTGCAGCTCTATTTTAAATTGAAATATCACATGCAGATCTATTCAGAAGCTTTCCAGTTCGTGTATAATATATAAATATATACTAAATATATATAATATAATATATAATATAAGTATATATAATATATATAATATAAAAAATACTAAATATATTATGTTCGGCAAATTTTTCGCCACTTTTTGCGAACTTACTCTTAAGCTTCTTTATTTAAGGTATTTCATTGCTGTATATATATACCATTATTATGTTGAGTGAAATTAATTTATATATATTAAACTCATTTTTATACCCGTTACTCGTAGAGTAAAAGGTCATGCTAGATTCGTTAAGAAGTATGTAACAGGGCAGAAGGGTTTCCGACTATATAAAGTATATATATTCTTCTTCATGTCCGTCTGTTCGTATGGACGTCGAGATCTCAGGAACTAAAAAAGCTACAAGGGTGAGATTTAGCATACAGATTCTAGAGACATAGACGCAGCGCAAGTTTGCTAGCCCATGTTGCCACGCCTTTCCTAACTCCTACAAACCGCACAAAACTGCCACGCAAACACTTTTTATATATGTGTTGATATTTTTTCACATTTTTATTAGACTTTAAAAAATTTTTATTGATAAGCAAAAGCACTTTCAAACAATTTTAAAATTTTTTCTTATTTTATTCACCAATATCTATAGATATCCCAGAAAAATGGTGAAATTTCGCGTTCGCATTCACACTAGCTGATTAACGGGTATCTGATAGCCGGTGAGCTCGACTATAGCAATATCTCTTGTTTCATTTGAAGAACTAAAATATTTTCCTTTTAATTACCTTTTCCCAATTTAATTACATACCTCAATTTTGTGAATTAGTCTTTTTTTAATTTATAGTTACGGCTGCTGTTCCGGCTCCTCATCCACTTTCAATTCCCTGTTTAATCTGCGAAATATTTCTGTTGCCAAATGAAGCTGTGGCTGACAGGGGCGTGGTGAAAGGGGCTGGGGGCCTCCTGAAAAGGGGCTTATGCAATCCTGAGCACATGGCATGACACAAATTTTGTGGGAAGAAAATATTAAAAAAAAAAAACCTCGTACAAAAAAGTGGAGCGAAATATTTCTGTTTTGGTTTTTGCGCTCCTTCTGCCAAACTTTGAACCCCTATGTGTGTCCGTGCGCTAGTGTGTGTCTCTGTGTGGCATTAAGCCACAACTCAATATGTGCGCCAGTGTGAGTGCGTATCTGTGTGAGCCAGTCGCGTTAGTCGTTTTTATGAGGTCTCTTGGCGCTTGATTCCGCGGCCCCAAACCGCATTTGAAGTGCCTCCGCAGCAAGAGGAAAAAATATATCATATATATGATATATACATATATATGATTTGCATAACTCACACATGTGTGGCCATATCCCCACATATTCCGTATAGCTCTAGCCCTTTTAACTTGGTCAATGGGTCGCCGTCAACGAAGCTGAATGTTTCCTCTTCTCACATTATTTATTTTCCCTCTTTTCTTTTTTTTTTTTTTGTGCTGCGCTCTGCTCTTTTCTCCGCTTTTTCAGTTTTAAGCAGGACGCTGCGAAAAGGACGAAGGATCTGTGCAAGGCAAATTGTTCCTTCTTCTTCAATGATTAAGTTGATGAGTCCGCGGATGACATCAAAAAATGGATGCTTGGAACATGACACAAATGCAAGGAATAAAAGGGGACAAATTATGAAGACATATGTATATACACTAACATACGCACATAGCAAGCAAAGAAGCTCTGCGCCTAAATTTCACTCAATTCATGTGTGTCGGTTTTTCCTGGTGCTCTTCGTCACTACGTGTGCCGCTGACTGATTTCAGTGGCAAAAACGTAGGTGTATACTTTTAATTTATCTGTAATCCGAAAATTAAAATGACCAAGCTAATTAAGCTTTGGGATAAAATATAATTGTAGTCGCTTTTCGGACAACAGCAATAAGGTAATGCCATAAACTCTTCTCTAATTTCATTTACTAATTGCCATTAAAATTAATCCAAATCCAGCTCAGTGGGTCAAAAAATAGGGACAATGATGGCCAACACCTTGGCTCTGTTGGCCATGGTCCCCAAAATAGCTTTGAGGTCAGCTATAAACAATTTGCGAGCAATTCCACAAAAATATTGTGGTTAAATGTAGGAAAATGTGGGAAATGTGCTACAAGCCCGAAGGACCCGAAACTCAAAAGACTCGGAAAATGAACCACAATTAAAAGGGGTGGAGGAGTGACTTTTAAGAGGGGAGTGGTATGCTATCTGCTTTGGGGCTCGCCTTTCAACCGCTTTTCCACCGCTTTCCCTTGACCAGATACAAATAATGAGGCAGACCACAACAATTACAGCAAACAAACAAACGGAGCGGAGCAAATAAAAAAATATAAATCTGGAAAAAATAAAAAAGCAATTGAGGCAAAAGAAGCTGGGGAAACACTTGCACGAGTTTGTACGGGTATGTGCGTTTGTGCCAAAGTGAATAATTTCTTTTTAATTTCCACTTAAGTGACTTTTAAATGCTTCACATACCGAAAAGGAGCGGGGACTCGACGAGGCGCGGAAAAGCAGGGAAAGCCAAGGTGGCAAGGAGAATGACGATGGGGCCGAAAAAGAGGGAAACGAGGGAAAAGCGGGAAAAGGCAGCAAGTCAGACGACACGTCACTTTGACGCCCTCTGGTGTTGGAAATTGGCAGGTAAATGGAATACGCGGCAAGGGGCTGGACTGGGGGGCGTGGCAGGTGTTGACTGGCAGCTGACCCCATATTTGATTTCCCCCCAAGTCAGTTTTCCTACTCAGGTTTATCCCCGTCTTACTTCCGCCTTCTTTGTGACTTGTTAATTTACTCACCAATTAATATAATTATATTGCCACCCCTTTTTTGTATGTCTCTTAATATTTGCGAAGCACTTGTTTCTCCGTTTATTCTCTACTTTCTAGACCTTCTTATTGGGTATTTCAATTCTTTCTACTGAACATAAAATTGGGTTTCTTTTTTATACATTTTTAAATCTACTTTCAAAATAAAATATGTATTCGTATATGTTTGCCTAAACGAATTTTCAACATGTCATCTAAATTCACTCCCCTTCATTCTTTCATATTTTTATTTCAGGCTCTTCAACGTATCATTGACTACCTCATGATTTCCAAATTTTATGCCCCGCTTTCATTTCTCCTTGCCGTTTATGTAATTGACTTCATTGCCAACCATCGATTCAAGTACAAGAGCAGTCTTCTTCCTTTGTGCCCATCACTTGGGCTTTCTGTCGCTTTTTCCCTGTTATTTATGGATCACAATTTGAAGGCTTTTGAGCAGTTTTTGAGCATCGAAATGAATCCCACTTGAGAACGCACAAAAAATTGGTAAATGTGATATGCAAATGGGGTCGAAAGATGTGACTGTGGAAGGGGGAAACATCGACAGCTGAGTCAGCGACAAGAACAACAAATAAAAGGCAGTTAAAATGCTGCATAAGCGGTAAAATGGAGAAAATTTGAAGAGGGGCGAAAAAGAAAGTGGTGCGTTTTTACCTTTTAATTGTTTTGTTATTCATCGTTGTTTAAGGAACACGCAAGTTACAGACGAATTGAAGAAATGTTTTTAATTTATTATTCTCAGCTACTTTGTGAATTTTTATAAATTTTTTATGACTATATATTATGAACATCTTGAACACATCTATAACAGTCCGACTCAAACATTGATTCCCCAAGCTCAACCATAAGTTACGCTCACTCCTGGAGAAATTAAGTATACGCACACGACCTAAAAATTTAACTTGCTTAGCAAATAATAAGAGCACTTCTAGCATGAAAAGTATGCATTCAGTTTCTCTTATTAAAACCAACTAGCTATGGTTTTTTCCGATACACGGAAGCCATGTTGCGTATACGCCCTGTGCATCAAAAGGGGCAAGCAAATCTGGCCAAAGAGGGCAAAACGTAAACATAAATAAATAACAATAAACAACAATAAAAATTGACTCCTTGTGGCATTCCTCCTCTGCCACTTTGACCAACACAAATCATGGGAGCAAATCATGCGAAGCACCAAATACACACACACACACCCGAAGTCACAGGGGTCGGAGGTCATCTTTACGCTGATGTCTATGACATTATCAGCAGAATTTATTAAATGACAGACACATAAATATATAATATATTAGGCCATAAATATATGGGGGCAGGCAGGAGAAGGACTTAGATAGGCGCTGTTTATGCGACAAAGGTCGACCAGCGAGTTACCCTGGAAATGTGAGTTCACAACGCGTGCACAAGTCCTAGATCATACACCAATTATTAAGCCACATGCAGCGAACTGAATATATTTCCTTTTTACAGGGTATTTGAGGGAAAAATCCCACCAGACAGGAACAGCAAAAAAAGAATACATGAAAACGAATTACAATATTTTAATTTGATGTTATTATTATCGCGCACACATGCTACACATTCTCTCTCCCCCGCAATATTATATACATTTTTTTTTTTTATGATATTTTATTTATTTTCCAATGGTTTTTGGAGTGGAGTGCGAAAATAATGGCAGTGGCGAAACCGCACGCACATGTACATGTATTTCTGCTGGGGGTGTGCTATTCAAACGAAATTATTGACATCTAAATTAGAGGAATTCGGGATCTCTGGCTTTCTTTTTTGCTATTTGGGTGCTTCGTTTTCGCTTAATTTCGATTTTATTCCGTTTGATGTTGCGCCCTGATTGGAAGTGTTCTTTAAATGCAAATAAATCTGGATTTAAGAACACTCAGCGTGAAGTGGCTTATGAACATTTCGCGGCTTGTTTTTCGCCCCATATATCTGTAAAGCATTTTTAAGTTCGCACCTAATTCGCGTAATTTAATTGAGGTTTGTCCTTAATGTTGTCTTCAGAACATAGTTCTTTGATTTTTATTTTTAGAATTCAATTATTTTCTAACTTGTAATAGTTCGTATATGCATAAAGTGCACTGTGTTTTATTAGTAAGATTTTATTTGGATGGGTTATGGGTATAATGGGTTATAAACCCCGGTTGAACCGCCGACAATTAAAAGTTATGTGCTCAGAAGTTGTGGTCAACGTCCTGAAGCATCCATGCTCACTTAGAATCTGGTTCGTCATGCCCTCTTAGGGTCCATCTCCTCACTTTCTGGATGATCCTCTGGGTCCATCGCCCCTTCTTTGACTTCTGCCTTCGACTGAGCAGTGCTGTACTCTCCTTCGATCTTCTTTATCTTGTCATAGATCACCTTTGCATCCACCGCCAACATGACTTTAGGAAGAGTTCCAGCTATGACTCGGTCTGCGTCGTCCGAAAACCGAAGCACACCCTCAGGGCACACATGGGGCAGGGCACATATGAAAATTTTTCGGTAGCTACGTCCCCTATATCGTATTGACGCCCTGCAGTCATACTGGATGAGTAGCTTGCGCTCCTGCCTTGGACCCCTGCTGTTTTATGAGCGCTTACGCCATAGCGACGCTCGCAGTCTCTCTATTTGTTTCCGCCGGGTGTTCTTTGATCGACAGCCTTGTGTGTAGCATGACCCACAGGTGTCTTATCGTGGCGACTCCGACTTGTATGGTGGTTGACTGTCCCTGGACGCCTCCACGTCGTCGAAATGGTCCGCAAAGTAGAACTTCTTGGCATCGATCGCAGGGCTCTCGAATGCCTGCTTCTCATTGCAATCGATGGTGGCGGGCTCATCCTGCACATCCTCAACATAGCCATTCTCAAAGTCGTCCGACTCCGGGCCTAAATCATCGGCTTTGGCTGCTCTCAGCCGTAGGTTTGGTTTCTTTCGAATTTCCACGCCATTTTCACCGACTTCTCGCTCGCTCGCTGGTTGGCCGCAGAAAACCTGGTGGTGGACTCAAGTATGTTCACTGTGCTTTTTAACAGTTTTTCCGTTTCTGCGGACTGTTGCGGAATAACGAGAATCGAGATCTGGCAAGACGAAGACTATAATGAATTTAAATTACACATTTTCTCTGCTGTGCTTCCTCTACCCCTGCTCTTCCTCTTCCCCTGCTCTTCCTCTACCCCTGCTCACAGTGCCTCCTGTGTGTGAGTATGTGTGTGCGAGAGGCGCTTATGGCTTTGTTTGCTACGTGGCCTGCTTTTCCCGCCCCCTTTGCAACACACCCCTGCCGCATTTACTAGCCCCGCCCGTTCCGTCTCTGTTTACTCCTTACAATCAGTTACAGTCTCAGCTGTCAATAGATTGTTGACATTTTTTCCTTTATACTTTCGCTTCGGCGAAAGAGACGGCAGCCAGGGCCGCAGAAAGAGAAGGATAGAAGTGTTGTTTGGGCCATGTTCTTTTTTTGTTTTTTTTTTTTTTTTTTTTTGTTTACTGCTTAAATCTGCCAATTTACTCGTTTACGTTTAGGCTTTGTGCGTGCGTGTGCGAGTGAGCGGAAAGTGAGGGGCGAACTGGGCGGAAAAGCGGGCACATGTGTGCGGAAAATTAATATCTGTGTCATTTTTTAGGTTAATAAGGCCAAATTGAGTATATGTGCCAGACACACACTTAATTATCATCATATTTATGGCCGTCACGGGGCGACACTTTTGGGTCCCGTGTCCTGCGTATATTTCCCACGCTTTTCTTCGTTTTTTATACCCGTTTATTATGATTACGGGTAATTAGGTCTAATTTCTAATAGTGCGATATGTTATCGAAGCCACCAGTGGAAGGCGAACTTATTTTTAACATTCTCCTCCCATAGACTGGAAGTTTCAGCATTTTGGGGAAAACTTAAAAAATGGCAACCAATATGCACATTTAAAGGCAAATCAGTTTTGAAAATGTACACTTTCTCATCATCCACACTACATTATTTTTCAAAGTGGTTAATGGAAATTGCCTCTTTCTCATTCTCCAGCACTTGCCTAGGCTCTCTGTCTGTTTCCTGGTGTCGATGATAAAGTAGATTAGAGGCAATTTAGTATTCGTCGGAAAATGACTGTTGAGAAGCCATCGACAGATGTCTGTCGTCGTGCCGGCCATAATATATGTATGTAGCTGTATAAGTAGGTCCCCCATTATATCTTTGCCGATGTCTCAGGTCAGTGCGAATGTCTAATCTCCGGGCTGACTGTCTAATCGCATTTGATGATGACTCGACTTGACTCCACTTGATTCGATTCCATTCGATTCCATTCGCTTCCATTCGACTCCCTTCCATTCAATGCGACTTGACTTTTCCCGGCCTTCCCCCGCATTTCCCTGGGAAAATCCGGACTTAATCAATCATTGGCCGTCCGTCTGTGCGCTCTCTTTCGCTTCCTGAACTTATCTATTCGCTTTCAATTAATTTTCCAGCTTTTATGCCAGCTGCATTGGCCACAAAATTTTGTTTGGCCAAAAGTTAAGGCTTGATTGGGGTATCCCTGAACTTTGAACTGGCCGAAAACCCAGGCAATTGAAAGTTTGTCAAGTGTTTAGGGCAACAGTTCGGAAGTGACCTGAAAAGTGTGTTCGGGGAAATTTGATTCGATTAGATGGGATTTTTGGTCTTGCTACTCGCTATTGCTGCTTTTTTTTATCATTTTGCGTATTGTTCAACCTTTGTTGAACATTATTTTGCGCCGCAAAGTTTTCCCCTACCTTTCCTTTTGTCGGGCACACAGGTGCAAACAGAAAGTAAAACAACAGGAGCACCAGCCTCAGAATTTACATAAAAAAGTTTGTCATGCCCGAGGAAAAGCGGGTAAAAGCCAGCACATGCATGTTTTTGTGTATATTAAAACTGAAAACGCTGCAAACGCCTGAGCATCTGGAAAAGCCTCGTCTCCGGGTTCAACGCTTCGGTCTGGGCCTTCCAAGCTCCCTTCAGGTGCGATATATGAACTATACATACATATATGCATGATCATGTCTGGATTAGCTTAATGAAGGCAAAGACTCTGGCGAACAACAGCTGATGGGACAGACGGGAAAGCTGGGAAGCTGGGAAGCTGGCAAAATGTTAACAGTCAGTGCCAAGAAAATGCTGTCACGCAAAACGCTGAGACGATGACAATGTAACGTTTTCCCTTGGTTGTTTCGCAAGTGGAACTTTGCCGAAACTGCTCTGTTCTAATAAGTAAATATTTACGGACCATTCCATGTTATATACATTTTGTATATTGAATCTATAGCTTTTCTATAATTTCCGTATAGCATTTCGTAACTTCTTTACAAATGTTTGTATTTTTATTTAAGTATTATTGATTGTTTAATCATAAGTCTTAATATTTTCAATTAAATTGGGGCATAAGTTCTTAGCTTCCATCTTTTAGCATTTAGAATGTGCTACGATTATAAGAACGAAATTTTCCCGCTCATAAAGGGCACTTAAAGGGCGACTCTAGCTGCGTTTTCTGCCCCAACATGTGCTTACATGTGTGTAAGCGCATTTTGCAACGTGTTGGGGGCTCTGACATGCTGACGGCAACATGCAACACAAGCCACCGAGCGCAGCGGCAACATCAGCAGAACATACGTGCACGGCAGCAACGGCAAGAGGGAACGTTGGAGAAACGGGGAAGGCTTTAGCTACCAGCCATGAAAATCCTTCAGAGTCGCGTCGAAACATCCGCGTGACGACGTCATCGTCGTCGTCATCGTCCTTGTCTTCTATTGTTGCTGTTGCAGCCAGTGTTGCTGTTGTTTCTGCTGCTGCTGCCGCTGGCAGACATTGCTGCAAAGATTTACGGAAAGTTTACAGCCTCAGACATTTGTTGTGGCTTTTATAAATTGTGTCTGTGCGTGGGTGCCAAGGTGTCTCCTCTGGACGCGTTGTGGGTGAGGGGCGTGGCACGGCTGCCTTTGTTGCATTGCAGTAACAGCAGCGGCATCATCAGCAGCGGCAGAAGCAACACGAAACACGTTAAGCGCATTGCCATTTGTGCCACATCACGGCAAACGGCGAGGGAGCTCCTTCCTTGGATCATGGGAATCCCCGCATCTGGCACAAGTTGTTCAATTCAGCAAACAAAATAAGGCGGAGAATAAATAGAGAAAAATACATATAGAAGAAAAAATAAAACACGAAAAATTGCCTGCCTTTGTGCAACCGAATGGCTTAAGCGGGATTTATCGGCATGCCGAAAGGTGAATTCGATTGATTGCTCCGATAAAGATGAGCGATGATTCGGGCTATTGTTATAAGCGAAATTGTATGAGGCCTGTTGTTCAGTTAATTCTACAATTAATCAGTGGCCAAGCGGAAATTGTTGTCAAAAGATTTTGCTCTCCTCGTTCATTTGCAACATTTAAATAACTACCACAATGATTTCGTGAAGGATTCCCCTCTTTCTAAAATTTATTGCTGTGGAAAATATACATATGTACCACGAGTTTTAATTTACGGACTCATTCGTAATTCGTGCATCCATCACGCATCAATTTTTCACGTTTATCGATTACGGTTATTAATCATTCCTTTTCAGGACGATTCGATGCACTTTTGTCGACTCATTCGATGCTGAATCCTTCGGCTTAAGCGCGTTCAGCTTGTTAAATGCGCTGCTGGCAAATTGCATTCCCCATTTCCCTGCCATTTTCCATTTCCCACCCACACTTTCCGCCCACTTCCCGACAGGACACAGATGCTGCCACGACCGTGCGACTGAGATGGATAGCTATACTCGCGTCGTAATTAACATTAATTTCGTATAAACTTTGGCACATTGCGTATACGCCATGTGTGCGAGTGTCACTCGCAGTAATATTATCATACAGCATACACTGAGCATTCAGCAAGCGAACAAAATTTCAGGCGATATTCGCAATTAAAATCATTAAATGCTTAATAAACTTTGGAGATAATGACAATATTAGCGCAGTTTACTTTGCTCAATATATGGTTCCTTGTCGATATTCCATCCTTTTCGATAAGAGAACCCATGTTCTGCGCGTTTTTTCTTCGAGTGCTGAGGTGATACTAGATTGTCGTACCACACAAATTAACTGCGAGCACAATTGTTTTACACATTGTTGTCTGGGTTGTTGTCAAGACAGCAGCAGGGAAATGGAAATCTTTATGTGTGGATATGTGCCTTATGAACCCTTCGCTTAACCCCACTGCATCCCGGGGGTCTGTGTGCGTGCAAATGTGCGAGCTCAAAGTTGAATTTTCTTCAATTGACCTTTTAAAATCCTTTCCTTGTTGGTTCTTAATACAAGCACTTCTTGAATGCTGATTCGCTGACAAAAATGTTTTCTTATTTGTTTCAGGTGAGGGTTGCTTATGATGAAGAAGGCTACTTTCCTTTTAGGTAGATATCAAATTGTAAAAACTCAATTAAAGCAAACGGTAAGCAATGAAAATCCGTCTTAAAGATATCATCGAATCTAGAGATACAGCGGCTTTGGCCTGTTTGCCATTTGCGGTTGGCTGCACTGTAAGCTGACAATTGCAGCTCAAAAGCTCGAAAAGGAAAAGCGATACCAAGTGGGAAGAGCGGAAAACCCAGGGAGCATGGCTAAGGAAAGAGAGGTGGAGTTTTCCCCTCGAAACTAATGAAGTAAAAGCGAAGTAAAAGGGAGAAAGCCATAAACAAACGGCGCGAGCACGTGACTCAGCTCGTTTTTATTATTGTTACCAAGTTGCGCGACATAAATGTATAAAAGGTCCCAAAAAATACTTATTAATTGAAATAACGTTCTTCATTTATGTTTTTATCTCTTCATGCATCTTGTCCTCATTAGCTTAAATAAATTACAATCGGAATCAATTTAAATATACACTTGCTATACAGAAGTTTTTAAATATCTAATACATATTACAGTGAATAAATTAACAAAAGCTATCCAAATAATCAGTGTTATTATGAAATTGGTTTATGAAATTGGTTTAAAATTTGTTTTGATTTAATCAGTCATAATCTTTTAAATTTATTGAAGGTCTTGACATATGTTGATTGAACTCCGATTTTACTGCAATAGACCGCACTTCCTCTGCGGCGGTTCATTCCATTGTCGATTTGAAACTAAAGGAGTTGCCAGTGGGAGGTGGACGAAAGTAGTGGCGTGGGAGGGGGGTGGCCACAGGGAGTTTGCAGTCCTAGTCCGACTGTTGCCCTCTCCCTTGGAAGCGATTCCCCCTCCCCCCTTTTTACCCCTAGTTGCATTTCGTTGTTCTACAGAGGCAACTTGAGTTTTGTTTGTGTTTTGCTTTGTCTTGTATGTTGACACATTTTTCTTTCGCATTTTCTTTTTCAACTATGTATGCATGTGTGTGCGAAACCGGAAATTACAAATGCAACAAAATGTTCTCCAGAGTTTTGATAGCATTGTCTCAGTTGCAGTCTAGGAATCTCTTCTAAAGACGATAATTCCACGCTCGTGACTCCGTCATGGAACTCATTAAAAGAATCACATAATATTAACTTGAAACCGTTAGAAAAAAAAAATAAACAAGTAGTTTGTGAAATAAGTAATCAAAAGTTGATTTCATTTGTTCTAACCTTCTGTCATCAGTATAATTTTACGTCGAGACGTCAACAGTTCGACTCACACAGAATTATAATCACAAAAAAAAAAAACCGACATTTTCTTAAAAATTCCTAAATGGAGAACAACAATTGCGAGGGCGAGCAACCATCGACATCCGGTGCATTCTGTAGGTGCTCCGAGTCTGGCATTGGTATATCTGCCGTCCTGGATCTCGCTCAGTCGGAGTACTCCCTGGACACCACGCCGGAAGCTGTGATGGCGAGTGCATGTCGTCTGGAGAACGAGAACGATGGTAATGATACCGATGAGGAGGTGGAGATCTGCTTCACCAGCTTGATGCCCGATCACCGTAGGCGCTTGTATATGGACTGCAAGCTGTCTCTTCCGGCGGGCGGAAGAGTGCCCATGCGCGGCGGCGCAGAAGCCATTTCCGCTTCCCCACATGGCAGAATCAGTTCTCCGGAAATTCGCTATGAGCGGCTGAGAAATACTGCAGTCGAGGTGCGCAAATACTGGAGATTGCAGAAGCTGGACATGGCTTGTCCGCTGAGCAATTGCGACTTGATGTTCAATCCTGAGCAGCTCCTAAGTCACTGCCTGATGCACCACGAGCACATTATTACAATGGAAATGAAGCCCAAGGAGCCAAAGGTTCTGAAGCTGTGTGGAAAATCCTTGCCCGAGGACAGGGGCAAAAGCAACTGTGTGGGTCTGATGATCTACGAGAGTGGCAACAACGCGACCAGGAACTTAAATCTACCCAATATCTACAAGGACTGGGAGTGCCAATTGCCCGTCCTGATAATGCTGTGGAAGACTTCCTGGGACTCGATGCCCGTCGGACCGCGAGTGACCCATATCTATATTCTGTGGCTGTGCTGTCCCCAGGCCCAGACGCCTTTGTTGGTATCCGTGAATATCGGAGAAAACACTCCGGGAGTGCCACGTCGGCAGATGATTCAGACCTGTCAAGGCTCGGAGACCCTGAAGAATTGCGATCTGCTTTCGGACAGTCCGCATTTTATGCGATTCACACATCGCGAAATGAAGGAGCACACTGAAGACTACACGCTGGACGTCGACCTACAGTTCACCATTCTAGAGGATGAGGGTAGAGTGGGGCCCATATCGCCTAATCCTAATGAGGGCACCTTTCGCGAAGACGACATCGAAATAGAACTTGCGGAAAAGGAGAATACCTCCAAGGAGGAGGTATTTATTGGGAACTCAGAAGGGCCTCAAGCGAACTAAACGCAGTCTATCACAATGATTTTTGGAATGATTTTTCAAAATTATTTGCATTACTTTGATACTGTACCTAAAAATTGTTTCAAGTTTTTTTAAATTATTTTGGATCACTTTGTACTTGGACGAAATACCATATCTCATAAGCAATTCAACATATGCAATCTTGTAAATTTTCATCAAAATTGTATCAGTAAAGATCAAATTCCTTATTAGAACTAAAATTAAATTGTTATTAATTAATGCGATGACAAATTAGTTTGAAAGTGCCATTTACATCGTTCAATAGGTTTAAATAATTAATTGTTTAGTCGATAATAAAATAAAATAAATAATAGTTTCGAACTGCCATTAAATCGGCCCTTTGAGTTCAAACTTGTATGTATGGTATGTGTACATTTGAAAGTGCATCATAATGTTGAGTGTATTTGCAATTTTCTCGGTCAGACTGACAGCTTAATTTAATTATTCTTGAACACAAATGTTGTGGCAAACTCGCCCACTTAACCCGCTGTGTGTTTGCTTGGCCAAAAAGCTGTTCGCTGGAAATTTTTCGCTTACGCCGCAGCGTATGCAACATGTTTGCCATGTGGGGCAGGGGCGTCGTAAAAGAGGGGGACAAGGGCTGTTCGGTTTTGCTGTCCAGGTCGTTGGCAGCCATTAGCACAAATGTCGTCGCAAAAGGGGGCGTGGCGGGCAGAAGGAGGAGTAACTGCATCAACAACTTTTTAACCAACTTGCCAGCCCAGACTAACAAGACCGCAGAAATTGTGAACAGGGGTGTTGTGGAGAGGGGCCAAGGGGACTTGTGGCGGCAAACTAACTAACTCGATGCTTTTGCCTGGCACTTGTAATGTACCGTTATTGTTGCAACAGCACCGCCGGGGGTGGGCGGAGGTGGTTTTGGCTGCTTTGTCCGCGAAATACTTTTCTGTCCTTTTTATTCGGTTGCAAAAAAAAAAAAAAAAGAAAATGTAAGCTCAACTTCAGCTGCAGAGATTTTTCGGTCAGCGTTAATGCAGCAGTGTTACCCCCCTGAAGAGGACTACACCCCCCGCACCATTTGTGCCAGGGCCGCTGAACGCTTTATGAGCAATGCATCCGAGCACTGAGAGAAATGGGTCGACCTGTTTCAAGTAATACGAATATCCGCCCGAACAGGATTGGTTTCGGTTTTCGGTTTAACGAACGTAATCGTAGATTAGTGACAACGATCAAGTACATTGATATAAGGCTGTCACTACAATTTTTATGCCGCCGCAAAAACAAAAATATTGTAAATAGAGAATACCCATTTAAGGACCCAATCCTTTTCGCTTATATTTTGCGATGCTAGATTGCTTTCTTCTTTTCGGTCAGTGAATCCCCGCGGTCAGTTCCATTGCGGTCTGCTCATCTGTGTCCGTGTCTGCCAAGTTTTTGGACCCCTTGACCCCGGTCCCGTCCCCATCGCCACGCCCCGAAGAACCACGGTAAAATAGTGGCCAACTTTTTGTGTATGTACCACGGAGCACAGGGTCCCCCTTCGGACACTTTAAATTGCACACAAATTGGCAGAAATGGCTGTTGCCAGAGTTCCATTTTTGGCCGTTGCCTTTGACAATTTTTTGCCCGGGAAAGTTGCTGTTTTCCGCCCGAAAATAAAAAGAACGCATTTTAATAAAACTAAGACAATAACGACTTTGCGTCTCCCTTTGTTCGAACAACCTCCCCCCCCACCCCACCCCTTTACAGCCATTCTACTTTTTGTCTAGTCTGGTCTTCGGAGAATTAAGTGGTGTGGTTTGATGTTGTCCAGGGGCAGCCGCAGAATAAGTGGCAATTGAGCATTTGATTGGGCAGTGAGTCTGAGAAGTTTGCAGCCACGGCTGTGAGCATTGAAATATGGCTCGACAATCAGATGGCTGGCTTTAATTATTGTTTCAGCTTAATTTGTATATTTGCGAACTTAACTGGCGCAACATTCGGCTATAATTGCTGTACAAATTGAAATTTGTTCGGCTGTCTTGCTGGCCCTTAACAATTAATCATACAATTGCATTCAATTTATGTTTATTTGTTTTCATGGCTTGTTGTTTTTCGCTTGAACAGGCCAACTAACCAATTAAATAATGTATTTTCAATTTGCATTGGCAGAAACAGGAGCGAGTTCGCACGAAAATGTTGCCTACTTTTTAGGATCGCTGTAAGTGAAGGGTTTCGAAATCTATTGTTTAATATGGATACGTAATACGTATGTATACACGTATTTGTTTAAACTTTAACTAACAATTTCAGTTTCTGATTGCGTGCGTAAATAATTGCCAAAACAATTAAATCATCAAGCTCTGATTAATTTACTTTAATGCATTAAAGCATTTCTTGCAAGTACTTTACTATTCAACTGCGTTGTGATCTAATGTGCATGTAAAATATATATTGTATCAAGTCTCATAGTCGTATTAGGTTTGTAAGTAAATAAGTACTCTTACACAATTAAAATAATTTATGTTTATTAGCAACAGAAAATAAAATTGAATCTATTACTTATTCATTCAACGTCCGCCCACAAACACGATAAAATTATACTCTTCTTTTCGTTGGCAAGTCAAAGTAACGCTCAAGTAATCCATCAAATATTGCCATTTATTGCTGGTTACTGGTACTTTCTGGGTCACTTGCCCGGCCACGTTTCTCCACAGCTCCAGTGCTCCGCCATTCGCAGGAGCCGGAGCAGAAGCAGGAGCAGGACAATAAACGGCAGCAGTCACCCTTTGTCCGGAGTGCTCAGACCTGCGTCCCGTGTCCTTTTCCCCGGACCTCTGCTCTTTTGCGACGTGCAAGCTGCATGAATTACGAGGTTAATTAGAAGTTTGACACGAGGCATGGGGCACTTACAATATGTACATGGAATAAATATATATGCGCACACAGGGTCCCAAAGTGGAGGCTGGATTCTGGGTTCTGGGTTCTGGATTCTGAATCCTGGGTACTGGGCGCTGGATCCAGGATCCAGAATCCTGGTTCCGGGTAACTGGGGCAGGAGCAGCTGTCGTTGCAGTTCGAGGCACGTACATGGCTCACACACACACACACACACTCACGCACGAATGGTGGCCTGCATAAATAATGCAAGAGTGTGAAAAGACACACACACCCACACACGCACACACATTGACGCTGGGCAACATTTGCTTAGCTTTGCAGGCAGCAGTTTTCAATATCAGCCTAGCAACTGGGAAATGGAAAAGCCCCTACACCTTCACATTCCCACTGCCACGCCCATTTGGCCAGCTTGCACTTGTTTATCATTTATTACTGCAGTCGGAAAATCTGTTTCAGCTCCTTCTACATTTCACATTGTTTGTCTTCTGTATACCAGCTTTGCATGTTTTCCTACCATTTTACCCCAGCATTTTGCCAGTTTTTTTTTTTTTTTTTTTTTTTAGATTTTCACTCCTGCTGACACTTTTGCTGGCTGCTGGAAATGTTAAATTGAATGTGGCAAAGGTATTTTGCCCGATGAAAATCGTAAATGTAATCGAAGGTAACGAAATTGTATTTATAAATGAAATTTGTGTCGTTCTGTGCGGAAATTTAATTGCATTTGAAAGCCCAATGCTTCCTTTTAGTTTTGATTATTTTAAATGCCCTTATCCATTTTATACGCAATGCTGTTGAATACAGATCATTTTGATTATTGTTTTACGTACATCTGACTCAGATTTCAACTGGCTACCTTTGCATCATCACAAATGAATATCAGACATCTACATCCAATTCTAGTTGTTTGTGCCTTAATTATTCGACACCTTCCAAGCTGTAAACCAATTTAACGCCACTCGGGGACTGCACAAATTCGTGACACCCGAGGCAAAACGTTTTTAATGATGTTTGCAAATTTAATGCGTTCTTTAATTTAATAAATATAAATGCAGGCGCAGCAATTCAATTTCATAACCAGAAGTGGAGGGCACACACAGACAGTCGCACACACACACACACACACACACACACACACACACAGAGACGCAATTGAAGCTGCAATTGCAGTCGCATGCAGTATGTGTGTGGGTTGTTTGGGTGGGTGTGTGCACCTCGTTTCTTGTTCGGTTGATAAAGTTCATGAACCTTTTGGCGTTTATCTAAATGTCCTCTCTCTTTCTGGCTGCCTCGCGCCGTCTCCCTCTTGCAGTGGCAAAAGTGTAATTGTCTATCTTATGCCTTACATTTGCACACAGATACACAAGTGCACTGTAAGAAAATAGCGCAATTATGCTCTTAATTAACGTAAAAGTCCATTTTAATTCTTAGGTCCTTGAATGGGACATGCATATACTTTGCAATAACTTCGGTCCAATCCAATTTTTTGAAATTTATAAATACCGCAGATACTTGTATTTTTTTTTTTTTGTTTTTTGAGTGCAAAGAAGCCAGCCTTAACTTTGTTTGCTTGTTTGCATTTGCCAATATGCCTGAGCAGACTGGCTAAGTCTCTTTCTCTTAGTGTTCTTGCCTCTGTGTGCGTGTGCTCTTGAGTGTGTGTGTGTGTGTGTGTGGCTGTGTGTATGGTCGTATATGTGAGTGCTTGAGTGTGTGACAGCGGGTTATGCCAACGTCTTCTACTTCTTCGCCGCTTCTGCAGCTGGCATTTTCGCGCAATTTGAACTTGGTTTTATGGCCGGAGTCGAAGCCAAAGTCACAACAGAATGAAATGCACAAAATTAAGTAAAACTCGGATGGGTAAAGTTTTAATTTTAGGTTTTAGTCGAAAACATTTCCAGTTGCATAAGGGAAATTGAAACTTGTGTTTTGCCAAATTCAGGCAACATTCAGCAATTTTTAGAAAATTAATTTCTACTGACATTTCATTTTGTGATTTGAACTGAATTACTTTTTGTGGGCAATATTAACGCATTCAAATTGAAAAAGTATACAACATTTTGACTTAATTTATTATACTATTTAGCGCTTAAATAGTTTTGGTTTCTCGCGTGCCATTCATTTGCAGTCATTTTTTATTTCGCTTAGGGGAAAAGGAAAAACCAATGGAATGTCCAACTTAATAAAGGCATTCATAAATATGTGGACTATCCCTTGCAATTAAACTATTCGGAATTTAATTTCGAGCTTGTTTCGCTTTCGATTCAATTTCCATTTTCAATTTGATGCAATTAGCTGAAGTTCTGTGCAGAAAGCGAGCTCAATAAATTGAATTTAATTTGCTCCCCAGCCCCGCCCATTTCTCCATTCCCCATTTAATGCAGGCCCAAAGGTATATACTCGCATATATGTATATATTTATTCGCACAAATATCGGGCATTGTGCGGTTGGTGCAGTTAACATTTATTGCTTTTTTATACCTTCATGCTGTTAAATGAAATGTTTTATTTCCCATTTCGCAGGGGGCTTTCCATGTGTCGAATGATGGGTGGCGGGGAGGGGGGATCTTGGTGCGGAAACCCTCTTGGCATTCCATTTCAATTTCACTTGAAAATGCACTTCGAATCGCACACAGGCACAATCACATCGATTCGCGAGCCACTCGGAAATCAGAGAAATCAGAGGAGCGCGGCCAAACGCAATTACACGATACCGGCTGCCATGGGTTAAGGGCCCATCGCTGGGTTACGTGATGCGGGAGCGGCGCGGGGCAGATGGTCCATATAAAGCATTGGCAAAACTTCATTACTAATTCCATTTCCAGCACAAATTTACCCACATATGCTCGCAAATGCCGCTGGAAATTGTACGCAATTTATTTTTTAAATCTCATCTGCAGATGGGCGGTATTCGTAGGGGGTTGGGTGGTGGGCTGTGGGTGGTGCTGCTTTCGAGAGGGTGGGCTCGGTGCTTTTGTGGTGAGCTAGAGTTCAATTTTGGGAAATCGCTGGGAAATCGTTGCTCACCTGCCTGCGGAGAATGTATGAAGTCGAAATTTTAGCTTCAGTTCAATTCTAATTTTAATTGGTTCAGATAAAACAGTGCACTGCCATATAATACGAGCACATGGCGTACAGTTTTGGATTGAGCAAGTAAGCTAAAAGTAAGAATGGGATCCATCCTGAAATTCAAGTGGAAAACGGCGAACGGTTCGCGAATTTATTCATCAATTTGTGCTCCCATCCCGCGGTTCAATCAATTGTTGCCGTCGGTCCCTGTATTTCGCTAGTCGACTATTTCCCCGGCAAATATCTCCTCTATCGCATTTCCCGCCCCGCTGAAGTCGCTTTTGCCCAGTTTTCCATTGCTTTTCATTTTGCTGCTCACGATTTGGTGCACCCAATCGACCCATAAACCCAGTTATTTACTTAGAAGCGCCTTTTAACATTTTTTTGCCACTGCTGCCGCTTCTTCTTCTTCTTCTTCTTGTGCTGTTGCAACGGTTTAATGGCAGCCCGGCGTCGCAGTTGGCGTCGCAGTCGCCGCAGTCGGCTTTTTGCATTAAATCAACGCGCGACCACCGCCAACAATAATCAACAAAACATAGCGCACAGAGAAAACTTTGGCCGCAATAAAAGCCGGCACCACCCACTGCATTTTCCAGCTTTTCCACTTCGTACACAGAAGAGAAAATCCACTCTATTCAATATTCAGATAATGTTAAATGTTAATGCAATTTTTAACTTAAATTTGCATCAACATTTTTAATTTGTAGCTTTTTACTCCAACTTTTGCGATACTTTATACTTGATTTCCAATTTCTATTTCTAGAGTTTGGTTGTTGAAGTTTAAGAAATTAATTAAAAAAAAAAAAATAAATAAAAAAAAAATCAAGCCTTTCTGCCATACTATAACATTTTTTTATCTACCATAACATCAAACATCGAAATGTATTTTGTTCAGTGCACATAGCCCACTATGCAGTGCAACCAATCTCAATTGCAATTCGAACTCCAATACGAGAATTCGTTTCAATTTGTTGGTCACCCAACATCCATCGCCCCTTTTTGTGGAACCAACCGCAAAGGAGGGATCTCGGATGGGGGCAGATAGTTCGGTAGGGTGGTGGGCTGCCAGTGGGTGGTTGGGTGTCTACCATCCTGCCAAGAATTGATTCGCGCCGACTCGCGGCGCATGCAAATAAGGTCAACGTGCGCTGGCCAAAAGCCGGCAGTCAGTCAAGGAGCGGCTGAGACGAATGCGACTGATTTCGGCGGTGCACTTGGAGAAAAACTGTCGAAATCATATACAAAATCCCATAGAAATAATTTTAATTACTCATCATGATGTTCAAATTGCGCAAGCTGAGCAGGAGATTTTTGGTAAAGACCGCTCAAGATGTAAAGCGATCTTATCAGCTGCAAAGTGTTTTCCTCTCTCTTTTTTTTAAAAACTAGCACCCGTGAAATATATATTAATTTAAACATACATACGCACCACTTCTTTCCCGCAATGCACCTAGGCCGGAAAGTATGCAACACTGCGGCAACCGCTCGACTGAGTGACGGTTGATGTAGAAGGGTGGCCAGGGTGGTGTTTGGGTGCTTGGGTGCTTGTGTTGGTTGGGTGGCTGGGCGGGTTAGTGTCGGTTGCCTTGTCTGTGGCGCTTGTTTGCCACGTTGCCATTTGGCACATTTCGAATGAGCGAACGAACGAATGAGCGTGCCACAGAACAAGATGAATCGGCGGAAGGGGAATAGGAATTTCTCTTTGGTCTTTGCCGTTGTTGTGCAATTGCAAACATTTAGCATGGCGACCTAAAACAGTTGGCACACAAACGAACACGCTAGAAGCGGGAAAAGCAAAGAGAGGTCTTCAAAATGGCGCAAAAAGAAAGTAGGGAAACCGTGGGCGAGGGAACAGGGAAAAGCTTCCAAGGGAGTCACTAAAAATTCAAATCGAAATGAATAATTGAGTCAGCTCCAATGAACAACAAGCTTAATGATTCCGTTGACCAAGAAGCATGCCACAGATCTTAAAAGCTTTAAGCCAAGTTTTGGGGAGTACGGAATAACGTATACGTATTTCAGTTCAGAAGCGGTCAACCTTTTCTTTGCTATTTTTAGCCGAGCTTTAATAAAATTCGAGAGCTCCATTTTTGTTATTGTTACCAGAAATTTAGGGCAAATATACTAGATAGCTCATTGATGCGCCGCCAGGGAAGATCTGGAAGCTCTTGCCCGATTGGGTCAAGGGGAGTGACGGGCTTGGAAGCTAGGAAGCTGTTATATAATTCTAGTGCAGTTAAATCGGCCTCCTATGCGGCTGCGCAACTTTCTTCAGTGGCCGGCTATGCAGTTGTGGAGAATTTTCTTTGGAGTTGGCAATGATCGGTGGTTCAAATGACCTCTGTACCCGTGCAGACTTAACCAATATTCGTTAGTGAACTTAATCAGGGTAGTCCCGATTAGTGACAGCTTTTCCTTCAGCGAATGTTTGTTTATCATATCTTCCAGTTTAGTTTAGCTAGCTTCTAATTTTCGCAACACGCTCAATTTCTTGTCTTGTTAATAATGATGTGTAGTTCGTACCTGAGGTCTGGGTAGCAAGACCACCACCTCCCCGAAGAGTTAGATCCTGAAATATACAGCGTCCCAGCAGCTCAGATCCTCCCAAAAATAGATAAACAAACTTATGCAATGAACACCAATAAACGGAACCTAATGGAATTATTAAAAATCTAGAAGGCGTTCAATAGTTTGAGCGCTTCTTTTTGCGCCGTGAATCATAAAGCCTGATTTTAATCCTTAGAAAACCCTTAATATTTCATTGTTGAGCAATTAAATACATATAAAAAATTCATGAAAAAACACTGATTTATTCACACTCATACTTGGTAAGCAATACATTTTGCATCGAAATGCTCGTTTTCCGACAGAGCTCGCAAATTAATTAAAGCCATGTACCATTTATAAATTGCATAAACACCTAGAGCCATTCACAAATTGCTATGTATTGAATGAATAAATGAACTGGGTTGGACGACCACCATCTTCATTTCCCTTCCTTTCATATATATTTTCGTATTTATTTGGGCTCGTGCGGCAAATAAAATGTACCCACCCACCTGGCGCCCTGGTTGAGACTCACAAATCAACAAATTTGAGATTTAAATTCAGTTTACCCACAACACAAAATCCCCCCGCCCCTTTTCCCCTTATCCGCTACCTGTTAATGGCTTGCATTGTCATTCATACAAATCTCATAATGGATAGTACGAAAGAGATAGCCTGTGTGTGTGCAAGGGAGATGGGAGAGTGTGACAGGTGGACTGGCAGCGAGTGGTAGCGAGAGGCAGGGGGAAAAGTGCATTCTAATGAAAAGCGTTTAAGACAAAATCAACAACTGAATTGGCCAAAAATGCAAACAAATCTAGATTGGCAGGTGGTAAAATTCGGTGGATTTTGGGCTAGCATGAGTGCTTTTTCGGTTTTACCAACTGGGGACAAAAAATAAAATCGTTAGCCATTTGATATATCCTTTCTATTGCTATTTACCTATTAAGCCTTAAAACATGGAGGACAGTAGTATAACGCAGTTATTAGCTTTTTTTTATTGTATATGAAAAGCATATATCTTTTTATCTGTCGACACTACTGAGTTTTGTTGTGCTACACACGTGTTGAAACATTAACGATTTTATATAACAAATCACTAAATTGAGTTCGGCAGTGTATTTTCATCATTGGTTTTGCGTATAAGCTCCATTTTCAATTCGTTGGCACAGCACGTGAAATGGATCAAAATGCGCTCTATTTGGCAACAACAATGGGCGCAAGCAGGAATCTGTTGCGGGGGAGGAAAATGTGGGAAAGTGGAAAAGTGGAAAAGTGGAAAAGTGGGGGCTTGTTAAGCCCTGTAAGTGGAACACCAAAAGCATGGAAACAAGAAAGAGGCAGGGAGTACTCTCGCTTCGTTTCAATCAATTAAGCGCCAATAATTAATTCAATTGATTTCATTTCAACCGGCTTCGCAGTCTCCCCCCTCCCAAGCGAAATTTTCCGAGCCCCCAACCACTCAAGTCCCCCATCGAAGCGCCACAATGTCGCTGAGGGTGGAAACGTCGAGGGTAAAATTGTAAGCTGCCGAATGTCTTAGGCCATTTCAATCTCGAGCGCCATTAATTCATTTTAAAATTTATGGCTTACAAATTTGCGGCGCTCATTTGGAAAGCTAAGCGTTTTATACAGATTTTACAACTCCAGCACATAACAGTATAAATTAATATTAGGCTCATATATTTCAAAGTGAAATATTAACCAGTTTTTATTTCTCTGTTAGGGCGACAGGGAACCCTTTTAACGAAACGGCGGACACACTGCGTATGTGTGATAATCCTTAAAGCTTTGTGGTAGACCTTTATAATCATTTTAACAACCTTAATTTTGAAAAGCCAGCAGTGGAGCACCCTACTGTTTGAATATGTATATTTTATAAATTATTGCAGATTTATTTTTCGGTCTTTGCGGTAATTTAATGGCTTCGACAGCTGCTCTGGGACCGAATACCGAATTCGTTTGGGCGAGTTTAATGGCATGGCGGTTGGGGCTAGAGACTCTGTGAAAATATACTTGAATCGAGGCAAAGCATAGTGAAGCGTTGGGAATTTATGAAAATATTTTATGAAAATCCTAGTCTTCCCACACTTATTCCACACATCTGAATCTGGCTTAGCATCTACATACTTGTCAGCATTTAATATGAAATAATTTCTTTTTGTTTGCCCTTCTTTTTGTCCACTTATCCAGCAACTGAAATCTTTTCGGCCAACAACTTCATAAATTCTCTCTCTTGCCGTTGCAGGTAAATTCCCACAGCAAAGACGACTCAACTCGAGACTTTTGTTGAATGTAAGCCAAAAATCCATTTACATAATAAGATACCAGAGAAATTCGAGCAAAACAAGAAGGCAAGCGAGGCAAAAAGACAAATATGGACACTGAACTCGGTTCGACTAATGCCACATAAGTCATGCATATGTGACTCTCTCTTGAATTTGGCAACAAAATTAACAAAACATAAATCCTACCAAGGCACTTTACATGACAGAGAAAGGCACAAGTGCTCGCATATATATTGTACATAAAAAGAAAAAGATTTAGCAGCCACGTGAAATGGGCAGCACCATTTGAATTCATATATATATATATTTAGTCTTTTAGGCAAAATTTCCCTAATTTGAAAATGCTTCGATTCATTATACCCGATACTCGATGATGAGTAAGAGGGTGTGCTAGATTCGCTGAAAAGTATGTAACAGATAGAAAGAAGCGTTTTCGAACATATTAAGGATCAATAGCCATGTCGATACGCCCACAAAACCGCAAAAAACTGCGCGTCTACACTTTTGAAAAATGCGTTGATATTTTTTTACATTTTTATTAATGTTGTAAATTTCTATCGAGAACATTTTTTCTTGTAAAGTTCTATCGATGTGCCAAACAACTATTTGCCACGCCCAATTTACCGCTCTAAAGCCGCCAAGCCGCCAAGCCGCCCATGCTTTGAATAATTTTTAATTTTTTCGTAGAGCGTAATTTCAACAACTCTATGCAAAGAAGCCACAAATCTGAACGGAATATAACCCAGATTTGGAGAGATATATGTACATACATATATATGTATATGAACATATGTAACTCTCGAGGGCCAACTTGGGCTTGTGTTTTCATCATTTATTCGAACATTCTTCAGGCTGCAAACGAAACTTCGACTCTCAGACGCAGCCATTACTCTTTCGACCCCCTCGAAACCCCTTTCCATCGACGCCACTGCCGTACACTTGAGCCCCTCGCCGTTGGGGGCGCCACTTTAAAAAGGCAAAACGTAGGAAGAAAAAATTCACACTATAAAATCATAAATTACGCCATTTAAGTGGGTCAAATGGAGGCATTTGTGCGGAAGACACCCCGCTAAGGGGTTTTCCAGGGGATGGGGCTGGCTTGGGCTAGGCCTGTGGCAGGATGGGGGTTGGCAGGACTAAGAGGATACAACGACTGCGGCGTTTTCCATGTTACTGGGTCACTGCAGGCACACACAAATTGCGGTGAAAGGGGGTTTCAGATCGGTTTGGGGAGGGGGGCTTCGATATAAATGAGCAATGTTAGGCCTGCCAAATTCCCCCTCTCACACTCCCCTTACTACGGACGCCACTGGTTTGTTGTTAAGTAAAAGAAGCCGCAATAAAACAAACGAAAAATGGAAAGCGAAACGCCAACGGAAAGCGGCAAATGGTAACTGGGAAATGGAAAACCGAACGCGGACGACGTCATCGTAGTTGTTTTTTGTTTTTGCTGCCACAGTGGCAATTATTGCAAAACAAGAAGGAACCCCTTCGGTACCCCTGCTGCATCGACCTTGTCAGCATTTTTCGTCTTCTGCTGCAGTCACGTTGACAATTTTTCCAATTGCAGTTTTCCACAGCGAACAGCAAAAACTTCGCCGTTAGCAGTAATCAGTTAACGGAGGGGGGATCCGCAAAAATGGAAAACGGAAAATGGCAACTGACGACCAAGAGACCTAATCAATAATGCCTTCAATGTTGGATCTGCTTTCTATTAGTTTCTATTAGTTTTTCCGATGCTCTCCAAAAGGGGGCATGTTGCATGTAAGGTATATTTTCTATTAAACATCCATTGCTCTCATAAACATGGTATGTATAAAATCGATGGAATTATGATTACATGTACATACGTACATACTATCTTTCGGTGTGTTAATTCATCACCAATGATGTTGGAAATTTATGGCGTACTTGAAAATATATCTAGTAAAAATGGGGATATTTTGGGAGCATTCAATCTTAATTATTCAGTTTCAGTATAATTGCATTCAGTCGAACTGCGAATATCTAAGGAATTGCACATTGTAATGCACAGGAATACGAGTATAGTGTTTGCCCAACTTCAAAATAACTTGTAGTTAAAAGGGATTTAAATCTTGAAGTGGCTAGATATAAAGTGATACAATTTGATCATTTAAATCAATCTGTTTTACACTGATCTTAACATTGCTAATTAGAATTTACAAATAATTCCCAAGCAAATTCGGATAGAAGACGAAGGGTATACTCATAGCAGCCTTTACGTCTTACATTTGTTTCTTGCTCGCCGCAGTCGGAATTTCATTAGCCCAGCTCGAATGGGGAAATGGGAATGGGACCGGCAGGAACACAGAGGCCTCACTTGATTCGCTTTCATGTTCAGGGGTCGTCCTAGCCCCCAGCCCCCAGCCCACAGCCCCCTTTTTCGTGTGTCATGTCACGGTTGACTGAAGGGAGTTGCGAGTGTCGAGGGTTATGGCTCATATGTCGCTGGCTTTACATTATTTTCCAGCGATTTCCCCCCCTGCAGCGCCCTTGACCCCAATTGATGGTAATTCAGCTCACTTTTTCCTGGGTTTTTCTCATTTTTTCTTATTTTTTTGTTGCTGTTTCTTTCTGATGAGCGAGTGTCCCCACTGTGAAAAACTGACAGGAGCGCTGAGATATTTGCATGTCACACGGCTCAGATGTCGAAAAATACTTAAAGCACAAGGTCGGTAGATTTGAATCGGAAAAATGCCTTCCTCAATTGGGAATACTAGGCTCTTAGCTTCTTAGCGCATTGTTTGAAGACCAATTTTCTTTGGATTAAAGAAGGCTTTTGTTTTCTAAGTCCTGTTTCAGATTACGGTTTTATCCTCTTTTTGTGGGAATATTCTGTACTCCTTTTCCCATTTCATAAACTTCTGGTGTTAGCATTTCATCTAAGCCATTAGCGGCTTGTTTTTAGTTTTTTTTATGAATGGCTTTTATTTAGCTATTCAGTTAAATTAGCCATCCAAAGCACTTTCACTATTAAGCAATTTATTTCGATTTTTATTTAGTGCATTTGTTAGAAGCGTTTAATGCGGATTAAATTTCGCATCGACTTATCGGCCATCTTTGTCTAACTATGCAAATGATATATGTATGCACAGCATGTCCATGTGTGTGCTTGTGTGAGTTTGTGTGTGCTGGTGTGTGTTGGTGTGTGGCCATATACCACTGATATCTGGATCACTAATCTTAGATACAAACAATATATTCAAATAGCGACCTAGATCCTTGCTTAACGTTCGAACAACAGCCACAAAACCAACAAGGATGGCGATAATAATAACAATGCTGGGAGTGAATGAGAGGGTTCGAGTGATGGTCAGAGGGAGAGGGAAGTAGGCCCACGAAAGAGAGGGCGAAGTATTTCACAAACAACACTCCAAATGAAATGTGGCCCACAATGGGTTGTCTCACTCACTGCTCGCCATTTACATTTTTGCTTTCCGGAAACCAGGCTAAGAAAGTGGGCAAATGTCAGTGCAAAGTGCAATGGAAACAAGTGCAAAAGGAAAATCTTCTAAACCCGAAAATTGTGCAACGGAAAATGAAATAAGTAGAGCACACATTAACGCTATCGAGACCCTTGAAAGAATCCTCTTTTCCGTTAATGTGGTGAAAGAAACAAACAAACAATACCAAAATGCTTTTACTATATCTAAAAATAAGTGAGTATTCACCTATATATGAGTAGTATTGGAACTATTTTTTAAATAAGACTGCGCACATGCAAATATCTGTTTTAGTCTAGAAGAAGTTATAGCAATCAGTTTTGTTCTATTGAAATCTTTCCTTGTAATGCTGCCAAAATGACTACTTGGTGACTCATTTCTCCTACACTTGGCTCTATGGAGTTAGCTATCATAGCCCCACTGTAACTGCCCCCATTCTGACCCAAAATGAACTTGACTGTAGCACTCTGTTCGCATAATTCAGGCCCTTGAAACCGCGAGTGAGAACATTAAGTTAATTTAAGTGGCTCACTTGCTTCCATCCAAACAATTGTCAGTGCATTAATGCCAAGTACATCATGAGGGAAGTACCCACAATCCAAATATGGCCAAGATGGCGGTGGTTAGCAGGAAACGGAAACGGGCCAAGTCTCGACGAAAATCCATTTCCATGTGCTTTGGACTCGTTGTGGGATTGCCTGCAATTGTGCGGGAAAAAGGAAAACAGAAGCATAAAATCAAATTACAAACTAATATTACTCACAGTGCGTTTACTTTTCCGTATCGTTAGTTTTCACTGTCAATTGACAAAAGAACAAAATGAAATGGTGTGTTTTCCTATTTTTGGGGCGCTATTCTGGGGGCTGGGTGGTGGAAACTGCAACAGCGGCGAAAGCATAAAGCAAGACAAAAGAAGGGCCAAAAGGAAGGGGCAAACAAAACACACAAAGGAGAAACAAACATGAAACAGCAAGAAAGCCAGTTATGCATGTGCTTGGTGGGTTTTCCAAGGGAGCTGGGGGTGTGGCTCCAAACAATGCCAGAAATAATGTAACGAAAATTTTGCCGACGTCATCGATACGCAAAAATGACGCGGAAACCCTCAAGCAACCCCAAATAGTGTGGCATATTCAAGGCAAAGATGTTATATATGTGTATATACATATATATTGTATATGAGTATCACGACATTTAGGGAGCTGTAATGTTTTATACGAATATCCTTACAACTACCAAAATTTTCCTCACTTTCAGTAGTAGTATCTTTAATTAAATTTAAAGATTTATTAACAAAACAATAATAGTCGATATAAAAGGAGAGGATTTTAATATTCATCAGTTCGTATTGTACAATATATAGCTATAGAAAAGCCCGGAACGATTTGAGAACTGAAAAGTGGGCAGGGTATTCGATTGATTGGCGTTCTTTAATCTTTATTCCCTGTTTGGCTTGCATGTTGGTTTGTTGTTACGCATACTCTCACACCCTTACACACACACATTTATGGACATGTACGTATACATTATGGAAACGGGGCCAGCAGGCATCAAAAAATCACGTATACGTCAGCGCGGCCGGCGGCGACGTTGGAGCTTATCTGGTTTTCTGTTCTGTTGTTGCCGCTGCTCCCATAATCGCACAGGCCATAAAAAACGCATTGTTTATGCGACGTAATTGGACACCATCGAATCGCCCATCGCCCATCGGCCACCACCCACCCACTGGCATTTGGTCATCATTGGATCTTCGGTGCGACCATTTTCAATGCCATTAAAAGCGGCCATTGGGCTCGTGTTCGCACAAAAGGGCGGTGGTGGCGATGGTGCCACGCCCACTCTCCCCAGAGACAGCCCCTTGTTGTCCGCTAATCCTTCGCGTACTTTATACTGTTCCCTTGGCTTGGCAGAGCTCCCAAAAAGCCAAAAGAAAATGAAACATACCCAGGAGTTCAACGATTTCCACGCCAATTTCTGACCTGAACAACAATAAGGAACAACGGGTGGGGAATTAAACTTTGCGCGACTCCGAAAAATGAAGCCCCGGACAATCTAAAGTAAAGAATCGCAAAAGCAGACGATAAGGCCTCAGTGAGATTTGATACCACAAAGTAGGTCAAAGTATTAGCATTAAAAGCCAAAATATCAAAGTATTAGCATGAAAGGCCAAAATATAATCCTAATTATTTATCATAGCTTAATGTGAAAAATGGAAACACAAGGGCAATTTAGAAAAGGTTGTGCATAAAAGTCAAGCGACATTGACGTTTTAATTCCTTTAAATTTAAAAAAAAAAAATTATTTTTCCTGTTCGTCCAGCCCGAAACGCACTGTATCAAGTGTGGCCAAAAGAGATCCTTCTGCAGTTTCGGTTTCAGTTTTAGCTTATGTAAATGGCTTATCGGGAGCGAAAGAGCGAGCTGCCACTGGCCGGAAAGAGATAGACAACTTGGCAAACAAGTTTTGAAGCGATTTTCGCTTTAGTTTATGTTGGCACATAATTTCATCCTCCTCTCTCTTTTCCTCCGTTTTTTCATTCCTTTTTTTTTGCATAATTTTTCGTTTTTGGCAAATATTTTGCCAGGCAGCCAAACTTTCTGTCCACACACACACACACACAGCAACACTCAGGCTCATATACACACACGCACCGAACTCGTCGAAAATTTCAAATTAAAATTCTGCAAAGTTTGCCATGTTCTCGTGTGTGTTTGTGTTTGGGCAAACACTGCGCATAATTTTGCTCAAATCTTTGACAAATATTTTCGCATGCTAATTTCACGTGAGCGAGAGCGGCCCAAATACCAAAAAGGCACATGAAACTTTGTTTGCCGGCCCTCACCTCTCTACCCCACCCTTTTCGTTTTTTTGAGTCCTTGAAACCACGCCCACAACTCACGAAATGGACCAAAGGATTTATTGTTGCATAATCAAATTCCTGGGGATAAAACAAGCCAAGAAAATTGTCAGCGTTCCTCAACTTTTAACGCTCTCCCTCTCAAATTTTTGGTTGGGCCGTAGGGCATCTCGACAAAAGGGGGCGTGGCCGGCTGAACTATTCACAAACTTGGCAAGAAAATAGCTGAGACACTTGGCCTGGTAAAACTCTTCTACTCCGCCGCTTTCCGCCTCTGAATTAAGTGCTAAACAAACGAAAATGATGGCGAAAATTTGACTCTTTTGCCGAAGCTAAGTCGCGAGTACAGTGAACTCTGGAACGATGGAAGGAAGCACACATACTCGACATTGCATCCAGAACATTAGGTGATCTGGCATAAAAAATTATTACGACTGGGTGGGTGTTTTATGGTGGAGACCTCCTTGAAGAACTCCTTTTTAAGTTAAGCGCCCTGGATTTCGCCATTTTCGTGCTTTTAAAGCCGGAAAGTTCACATTTCCCGTTGCGCGACTTTAATTACAGCTGGTTTTCCGGGTGGGCTGGGGAAAATGGGTGGGGAAGTGGGCGGGTAACTGGGAGGTGCCGTCTTCCACTGGCTCTAAAACCGAGCCACAAGAAGCATTCCTTCAGCCCGGCACAAAATTACACACAGCACCACCTAGTTTGGCCGCCTAAATTCCGCCTTTCCCCTTGCACGTAGTTAAAAACTTTTCGTTTGCAATTTTTCTTGAGCTGGCAGAGCCATTATTTCTGGCATTTGCCCCCTGAATCCCGATTCGTGAACCCGTAGCCCCCCGAAGCGCCACAAAACTGCAGCAAAATGGGGAGCATGTGCAACGTGCAGCGTCAACCAAAAAAACTCTATCAATTCCCAGAGTCGAGGGTAAATTTAAATGCGGCTTCGTCTGCTTTTTTTGGTTCCTGCACTATTTTTGGGGGTTAATGTGGAAACTTGTGCACCAGAGAAAAAAAACATCTGTCAGGGTTAAAACCTTGTCTGGCAGAGAGCGGGTTAAAGTGGGGGCGGAAAAGCAAAAAGAAATAAAGTAATCTGGCAGCCCCCAGAGAAAGCTGACAAATCTAAAGGCATTGCCTCCGAAAACTTTTGGATTTGTGTCAGCAAAACTCCATCTCTATCTCTCTCTTTCTCTCTCTCTCTCTCTCTCTTTTCCCTAGCCGTCTATTTCCGGCTCACTCTAGCCATCTTTTTCGTCTACTCGTGTGCGAGTTTAATTTTTGCTTTCAAAAACAAGACTGGTCGCAGAACGCATCAATCAACGGACAGAGATTGATGTGTGTCCACAGGCGGGTTAACAAAATCCACCCCCACCTCCTCCTACACCAGACACGCCTCCGCCGCCCGCTTAATTAGCCAGAATGAAAGGGAAACAGAAACCAGAGGGCGAAAAGGCAAATCAAATCCAAATCCTTGGCCAAAAGAGCAGAATCATTCTCGATTTCCAGGCAATTCTATTACCAATAATTGAAACTTAAGCATGCCATTAGCTTTTGCTTTAGTTGGCTCCCAGGACATATAAAACCCCCCCCCCCCTCCCCATGCAGCACACAATCGGCCTACACTCACCCACACAGATACATTAATGGGATCAGGTGGAGGAGGGGCATGTGGCGGGAAGTTAGTGCCCAGACAAACATTAGCATGTATTTTTATCATTTATATGCATGGCAGGCACATGAAAGTCATCTTTATTTTATATACCCAACTTGGGGCAAAGTTATGCGAAGCAACGGAAAATAAGAGGCGAATACCCTTCGTAAAATATTTTCACTGGACTGGGAATTGGTATTCCGCGAATTTCGCAAACGGTTTTCGTGAAAAGATTTGGAACAAAGTAAAAGTGACAGTGATTTCCAGTTTTCATGATAGCTTAATTTCGCCATTAAACATTCTACATTATACTATTGCACAAAGTCTCAGAATATATAATGTTTCAGGCTCAAATCTCCCTTCTAGAACGCTGTACACGTTCAGCCTCCAAAAGTTAGGGCATCCCAACTGCACTTTATTAGGTGAGAAGGGACTGCGGGTCCTGTCGAGTCCTCGAGTCCTCGTGTCCTGTCGAGTCCTCGAGTCCTGGACTCCTCTGAGTTACGACCGCTGCGACAATAAACCGACGCTCGAAGCCGTGACGTAATAGATTTTACGCGCCCATAAACATTCATAAAACATTCTTGACCGTAACTCACATAATCGTGTAATCTTTCCGCCTGTGCCACCCACTCGCTTTTGTGTTTCATTAAATAATTCATTTAATTTGATTTCGGTTTGGCGCTCCTCTCGTTATTTTTTTTATTCGCGCCAGCAAATCGATTAGGAATTCACATGTATATATGCGATGCATGCAGGATATATATCCTCGAAATATATGGGGCAGAGCGGAGCGGCCAGTGGCTTTTATGTTCGCATAGCAACCCCAACTCAGTGCGCCCCTATCGGAATTGCAAATTCACTCTGGATGAGAAACATCCGCTTATCCACTCCCCCCCTGGCAAAAGCCATAGCAGACGTACACTTCAAAAAAAATTTAGCTTATGCCGAATCAGAGAACCAAAACCGTGCAGCAGTACATATGGTTTTGGCCTAAAATGGAGAACAGGACAATTGACGTTTCAACAGTCGCATAAATATTGAAAGTACCTTAAGGATACACGTGAATGCCAGAATTATACAACTACTAACTGCACTTAAAGCGCACAAAGGTTTCAATAGGCCTATTAGCGATGGCCCCACAGTTTTAAGTGACTTTCAATAAACTAATTTGACCAATAATATGGATAGGAACAGGAATATTCTGCCAGTGAACTGCACCTATACCACGAATATATATGTGGATATTTCCCCCCCATATCTGTTTGTTTTGCCTCTAAATGGCTATTTGGTTCTCGTTTGCTTTTCGCTTGCCTTGCTCGTGTTGCCTTGAATAACTTAAAACTGATTTAGTTGTTTGGGGACTTGCCATATTTTTATGGACCCTGTGCACGCTTGCGTTTTGCAGTGGCTCTCTAATCGGTTATTGGAGTGATCCATTTAACTGGGCGCGGAATCCCTGAGTCCATGGAGCACTGCAGGATGAGTCAACTAGTTGATTAGGTTACGTTTGCGAGCCATTTGCCACTTCCCCAGCCCAGCTTTGGGCACGGTTGTTGCAAGCAGTTTTCCGTCTATCTGGATTAGCAATTGACATTGAATTGATTAGCCCATAACCAATTTTGAAGCACTTCGTCGCCCCGCTCTTGGGCCCATCGTCAACCAGTCTTTGGAAAAAGCCTCTTGAGTTCTAGATGGCTCTTTGTTGGCTTTTGAAGGTCGTTGCTGGCTTAATTAGAAAAAAAGGCAGTCGGGCTTTTTCGAGAGGCGCACACTTTTGTTAGCATATTTTCCGAGATTTCCCCTTGATTTCTGTGTGCTTGAGGTGAGCACTAGCCGAACATCAATCAATTGGCTGAGACTTGTCTCAAGGTGGAGCTCGTCCACCTTGATCTCTTCTGCGAACCTCTATGGAACTATGGAACAACGGAAAAATGGAAAAACGGAAAATCGGAAAAGGGGCGGACTCAGCAGAAAAAATTCCCTTTTGATGTCGGTGCAGAAAATGAGATGGGAACGTGTTTATCTAGTCGCAGGGCTGGTCTAATCAGCTGATGATGAGCGATGAGCTCGGCATTGTCCTCAGTTCGGTGTTGATTTAACCCTTGGGTGCCCATGCTTATGGGCCCAGGCCCATGTCCATACCCATTCATACACATCCTTGCGGGACACTTTGACTAATTAGTGCGCCAGCGGAAAATGATCAATTTGCATTTCACAGACGCCAATTACTATGGCCTAAATAAACTTGGGCACACAAACAAGCTGGGTGACTTGTGTGTGTGTGTGGGGGGGGCTTTAGAAACAAAAGATCTCAGTAAAGGGTTAAGGGATTCGCCTTTTTTCTTCTCCGACTTAACCCAAACAAATCGTAAATGGCCAAAGGTGAGGTGGCACATTTGAAGAAATTGAATTTTCAATTTATGGTTTCACTATCTCTGGCCCCTTTTTTCTCTCTCGGTTAACTGCTCGTGTAAGCTAAAAATTTTATCACTTGACAAAAACATAAATTTTCCCTTAGCCCCCTTCCGCACCCCCTTCAGACCCCGTTAGGCCCCTTTAACCCTCGAACGGCCCAAGGCATGAACCAAATTTTATGGCTTTGACGAGGTGAGTCGAGGGGCAGCGCTACTTCATATTCAAGTCCCGAAAGGCTAATAAAGCATAATTTAATGAAGCATATATGGCAGACGCTGGCCCAGGACTTCCGCTTTGTGTAAACAATAGTTTATAATTCGCACACACACACACACACGCACACGCAAGGGGCAATAAAAGTGGCCCGGCAAAAGGGTTAAACACGCCGAGACTGAAACGAACAGGGAAAACAGGCCCACAAGGGCCGGGGAAGGGTTAAGGGAAAGCCAGGCGTTTTTCCTGATTACGGGAAATACCCTTACCCATTGAGAGAGAGCTCACAAATAATTCAACAAATCGGAAAGTATTTTTTCTAATATGAGTGGTTTCAACTTTCAAAATTAAATAATGAATGCTGATACAGTATACAAATTTTATAATATTTGCAAAATTTTAACACATTTAAGATAAGAATAATTATTAGTGGTCAGTTATTTTTGGATTATTAACAATGATCCCCTGGACTACAACGTATTATTGCATACTTTTAGACACCTTTGTATTTTTAAAGCACTTCCTTTGTATTTTGAGATCTTTTCTTAGCCTTATAAACTAATTTAGTTGACAACAAAATGAACCTTGAATAAGTGGAAATGCCCTGGCTGGGTAGTTTCCTTGGGTCCGTACTTGCTTCCCGGGTTAAAGGTTTAAAGTGTCCGTCTAAAATATGTCCTGTGCATGTGTATGTGTTACCCAATGATCCCTGTGCTGGTGTGTGTGTGTTTGTGTTAGCCCGACTGTCGCTCGCTTGAGCACGCCTACGTGCCTTAATCAAAAACGGGAAAGAGGAAACGGGGAGTGCTCCTCTGAATAGGCCGCAAAAGGTCGTGATAAGGCCAGCAGCCAGGTGAATGAAATGAGGGCCCCAAGATGAGTGCCACAATTGAAAAACCTCCGAGTGGGCGCGACGGGCCGAGGGGTGGGATAGCCAAGGGATGGAAGGGAGGCCGTTCTACTACTGACCACTTTGCATTAAGTATGATTGCACTTGGTCGAGATCTGGCAATTATAGATATGCGCTGTGAATGTGTCTGGCCGGCTAATTACTATGATGGGGACCATGGGGCTTCAAAACGGGAGGAGAACCAATATTTTTCATTGAAAGCAATGGCTTACAATGAAAAGATCTGCACTTTAATCTATTACTGGACTTTCAATCTACAGGAAAACCTGTAAATTACTTTATAGGTCAGGTAGTAAGCACAGAACTTCTCGAACGTGGGAATGATTCATGTACCAATCTCAGACCTTAGACTGACCACAAAATAACTTTAAAGTATTAAACGAACGCTCGCTTTAAATTCAGGATAATATTTTGAATTTCTGTTCGCTGTCATCGGTATCGCGCTGTCCCCACGACTCCCATCTGATGAAGCTCCAGCGAAGGTCCCAAGCTATCCCAATCTGTCCGCTGTCACCTGTTTCACCTGTCCGCTGACCTCTCAAAAAAAAAAAAAAAAAAACGAAAGAAAACAAAAGCAAACAGAAAAAAAAGGTAAAATCCAGTCAAACCTCAATCGTTTTTTTGTGGCATTTAATTTGGCCACACTTGTGCGAACGGAGGGGGTTCTTTTTCGGGATGTGAGAGGTCCGATCATAAAAACCAGAAGGGGAAAATGCCCCAAAAAAGGGAACCCCAAAGAAGCGCAAACACACATACACGCCGCAAAACGAGCAGCGACACAATATGCTTGGGCTTTCCCTTTTCCGATTTCCCCCTTTTTCCGCAACCACCCCTGCATTTTCCCGACCAGTCTGTCCTTTACATTTAAATGTTATTATTTTTTATCGCTGCGCACATTTTTCAATGCCCTTTCTATGGGCTTACCTAATCTTTAGCCACAAAAAGAGAAACTGGTATAAATTGTAGTCCATCACTTTAAATTGTTTAAATTATATTTTAATCTATCATAATTGAGTTGAAAAAAATTCAAAGGTTTTTAAAAGTTTTGCAAAACTTTCGACTTAAGAATATTTGGAAAATATTGATGTCTCTTTATCTGGTTAATATTATTCATTTGAGTATGGTTCCCGTTAATGAAACAGAGTATCTTGCAGTTCTGTCGCCTTAAATAATAATTTATCTGGCCTTTTGTCTTACTTTCTCGCTTTATGGATTCCAAACCCTTTCGCTCGCCTGGCAAAATATGCTTTTTTCCAGCAACACCTTTGTGGAACTGAGTAGGTTTATTGCCGCCTTTTGTCTTTGGGTCCTTCGGTTATGTCCTTTGGTTTCTCCCACCGAGCCCTCTTTTGTGTCTTGTGTTCTGTGTTATGTGTTTTCTTTTTCTTCGGACACCTTTTCGACTTTCTGGCCACATTGTGTTGATTTTCGCAAGGAGCCAGATAGACGGGACCTTCCTTCCGCCTCCTGTTTGAGTTTCTTTCGTGGAGCTGACAGGTAACTCAGATTACCTGAGAAAGTTAAACAACTCAAATAAATTCTAGCATTAGTGTGCGGGCTTAATATTTGCTTTATTATTTTGTGGGGGATGTTTGGTGTGATCAACCTGTAAAGTCCCAAATGAGAAGACTTTACTCGTTGAGTTTTTGTAAGAAACTGATTTTATTTGGAAATATCTTCGGTTTAAATAGGTGACATGAGAATCGCATCTTAAAGTAAATGGCCTACGCAGAGGCCTACGTAAATAGTCCCCGCCTTATCGAGGTCCCACGCTCGGGCACATCTGCCTATCTTGAGCGGCGAGGACCTTATCTGTGGTCTCCCACTAAGGGACTATTTTAGGAGGCGGGGAACGATCTCAAGTGACTGACTCATGTAGTGTGCACTTAAATTACATGTTTTTGAGCAATGCACCCATGTCGCCTTAGATAACAAAATCCTAAATATAATTTATCGCTCTCGATTCATTTACATAAGATATGAACGGAGCCCAAAATTGTAAGTCTTTAAATATATTCGTGTTCATGTGTGAACATTCTGCCAAAGGGCCAGCAAAGCTGAGATGTACATTAGTATATTAGTTGCATTTATAACAGTAGTGGACTGTATTTATTTGATATATGTTCATTTATTTTGCAACTAAGATTTCAATGGGCCTAGTTTTTCTGGCTTTTAATTTTATTGGATTACAATTATGGTTTATATTATTTTTAATTCAACAATTTGTACTTAATTAACTTATTTTAAACATTTTGCTTTTTCTATGTAGAAGTACATTTTCTCTTAAACAACGATATAGTGGACTGTATATATATTTTTTGTTATATAATTTTATTTTTTATTTACTATTGATATTTATAGTACTGGCAATGGACCTGCAAAGGTTATTGCTTGCATTCTTTGTTGCACAGCACATTTCCGTATGAAATATATTATTAATACTACCATTATTATTAAAGCAATAATTAATCCAGCATGTCCGGAAATATGATGGAGATCTAAATCTTTCAATTTTTTATGGTTCTCTTTCATAAATTTAATTTCATTATTCAATCGTTCAAATTCCTCAGTATGATTTAATATTGATAGTTTCAGCGGATCCCAAATAATCTTCGGCACTCCACTAACTTCTCCTATATAAGGTGTTGATAATAATTCTTCACTTTCGGACTGAATGTTATGGTGGGCAACTAGAATTTTATCGTCGGTTCTTGCCGTACAATATGGCGCAATGCTTAAAACTCCTTGCTGAGGCAAATCAAACAATTCAATTTGAGAGCCAGTACATTGCAGACGGACTTTTGAATTCACAGGAACCTTATTCCTTTGCTGGAGCGTATGCAAATATTCACTTTTCCACTTAACCCAGAAATCTTTCCTCATTTTCTGGATAAGTCTCCACCTATCCAAATTTCCGATTTTTTCATCTTCCATTGGTTCGACTATTTCTAAAGGTGGTCTTCCAATTAAAAAAAGACCTGGTGTTAAAACTTCTTGTTGGTCCTTCTCACTAACTATAGTGTATAATGGCCTTGAATTTAAGCATGCTTCTATTTGACATAAAAGAGTTGACATTTCTTCGTAAGTCAAAATAGTGTCGCCGATTATACGCTTTAAATGGTATTTCATTGACTTAACTCCAGCTTCCCAAATACCTCCGAAGTGAGGTCCTGCCGGGGGAATAAAATGCCAATCAATCCTGTCCTTTTCAAGCTGCGCTGCAATCGTTATATTTTCTTGTATTGCATTAAATAACTCTTGATCTAATTTTCTTGCAGCTCCTACAAAATTTGTTCCGTTGTCTGAATAGATATTGGAACATTTTCCCCGTCTAGCAATAAATCTTCTGAGTGCTGCTAAAAATGCGTCTGAAGTTAGATCGCTTACCATTTCTAAGTGTATGGCTTTGGTGGCCATGCAAACGAATACAGCAACGTATCCTTTAAATGTTTTTTGGCCACGATTTTTTGAACATTTAACATAATAAGGACCTGCGTAATCTATTCCAGTATTAAGAAACGGGAATGTCATCGTCACTCTATATTTTGGCAAGTTACCCATTATTTGCTGAGCTGTATTTTGTTTATACCTTGCACACGTTACACATTCTCTTAAATACTTTTTCAACGAATTTTTCAACCCGAAAATCCAATACTTTCTTTGGATATAGTTTCGCATTAGGTTTATCCCTCCATGCAATGTTTCCTTATGAGCATTTTTTATTAATAAGCTTGTTAGGTGGCATTTTTCTAAAATGATTGGATGTTTAACATTAAATTCTGCATTGGAATTTTGCAATCTTCCTCCAACTCTTAGAACCCCATCCTTGTCCAAAAATGGATTCAATGACAATATTTTATTATTTGTCTTGATTTCCTTTTTGATTTTAAGGCACTTTATCTCTTGCCTAAACTGGTATTCTTGTTGTTTCTTAATAACAACTGTTTCCGCTATTCTTATCTCCTTTACTGAAATAATTGATGAATAGGCTTTATTTCTTGTTTTCATCTGCACGAATCTATTTATGTATGCTATTATACGTATAAGTTTTTCTATACTGGAATACCTTTCTATTAATTCGTAAATAGGATCATCTATTTTGTCATTTAATACCGTATTTATTAAGACAGGTTCTTCTACAGACTGCTGCCGAGGCCAAAGTTCTTTTGGGTCTGCTAGCCATTTCGGACCTTTCCACCAAAAATCACAGTTGATCAACTGGTTAGAATCCACTCCCCTGGATGCTAAATCTGCTGGATTATCCTCTGACTTAACATGATTCCATTCAGTATTTTTTAATTTCCGAATGTCATCCGTTCTTCTTTTTATAAATTTGATCTTACTTTGACCACTGTTAATCCATGCTAAGGTAATCGTGGAATCACTCCAAGCATAGATCTCCATTATATTGTCAATTGATCCTTTTAGTCTTTGGATTAATTCACTAAGCAGGTGAGCTGCACACAGCTCGAGTTTGGGAATTGTCTTCCTATTTTTTATAGGGTTGACTCTACTTTTGCTAGCTATTATATTAACATGAGGTCCTACTTTAGCATAGACTACTGCAGCATATGCTTTTTCGGAGGCGTCCGCAAATCCGTGAATCTGAATGACTGAAGAACTGTTTGAATTAATCCACCTTGGGATTCGAATATTCTCTAACAATAATAAATTTTCTTTATATTTTTCCCAATAATTTTTATCTTCTATGGATAATTCCTGATCCCATTCACTTTTATTTATCCAAAGTTTTTGAATAAAAAGTTTTCCTGAAACCGTGACTGGTGCCAACCATCCTAACGGATCAAATATTTTTGCTAGCGTTGATAACACAACGCGCTTATTTATATTTTTTGATTCATCATTACAATTTACGCTGAACTTAAATAAATCCTTTTGAGGTTCCCATTTTAGTCCTAAAGTTTTAACACATTCATTTTCGATAATATTGAGAACCTTATTGTCCCCTGTGTCCTCCACAGTGGTTAATATTTTGGAATTGTTGGAAATCCATTTCCTTAAGTTGAATCCAACTTTCTGCAATTCATGGGGAATTAATGTTATTAATTTATTAGCTTCTTCTACCGAATCAGCTCCAGTCATTAGGTCATCCATATAGAAATCATTCCTAATTATTGCACTAATAACTTGGTTTTTACATTTATCTGCAATATCTACCAGAACCCTGGTAGCCAAATATGGTGCAGATGCAGTTCCGTAAGTGACTGTGGTTAATTTATATGTTTTAATTTTTTCTTTTGGAGAATTTCTCCATAAAATATATTGATATTTTTGATCATTATTATCTATTTTAATTTGTCGGTACATCTTTTCAATGTCTGCCGAAACAACAAATTCCCATTTTCTCCATTTAATAATAATGTCAAAAATATCTTTTTGAACTCGTGGCCCAACCCACATTATGTCGTTCAAACTTTTGTTATTCGTAGTTTTTGCTGAAGCATCAAAAACTACTCTCAATTTGGTCGTAAGGCTTGAATCTCTAATCACTGCCTGGTGCGGTAAAAAATATTTGCCTTCATCACTCACTTCAATCATGTGTCCTAAATCCATGTATTCATTCATGAATTTAGTGTAGTCAACCTTAAGTTTTTCATTTCTTTTTAGTTTTTTCTCCAGATTCATGTAACGAGCTATCGCTTGTTTCTTTGAATCTCCTAAGGTGACATCCTCCTTGAATGGAATTGACACAATGTATCGCCCATCTGAATCTTTTTTTGTCGTTTTGATAAATTTATTTTCACAGATTTCAGACTCGATATCATCTTTTTCTTCTTCTTCCACTTCCCAGTAGCGATCTAACTCTTTTATTTCTATTGTTGTGGCTACAATGGTTTCTTTTCCTTTGGATTTTTTACATCCAGAAACTATCCACCCGAAATCAGTTTTTTGCCCAAGGAGACCGTCTATTTTTATAACTCCATTTTGCAGAATGTGAGTATATACGTCTGCTCCAATGATTAAATCAATGCGACCCGGTTTATTAAAATCGGGGTCGGCTAATTTAAAGTTCTTCCATTTTTTCTGATCAACATTAATCGTGTTGACTGGAAGTGCCTTCATAAGTTTTGGGAGAATAATTGCTTCAATTTCTAAATTTTTCGGAGAATTTCTTATCGAAATAACCGCTTTGTGCTTGGAGATGCACGTTCCTGTGGAAGATACTCCACTTATTTCAGTATGAGACCGAAATTTTTTCAATTTTAGAATCTGTGCAGACTCTTCTGAAATAATTGTGCTTTGAGAGCCACTATCAATCAATGCTCTTAATTGTTCAAAGCCTCCATACCTCGACTTTACTTGAATCAAGGCCGTGGCCAACAAGGCTTGACCTGTTGTTCTACACGTATTCACTTTTTCTGGATTATGACCTGCAAAGTGAAGTAACGTGTGGTGAGGTTTACGACAAGTCGAACAAAGCTGCTCGCTTATACATTTTTTACCAAACGGATGCCTCAGACATCTTAGGCAAATCCCATTTTTTCTTACCCAGTCAGACCGTTCTGCTGGATTCATTATTTTAAATTTATGGCATTGAATTAAATAATGCCCTGGTAGTTTGCAATATGCACAATTGTCACTATAATTTTTATTCTTGTTATTATTAATCATTTTCTTTACAGGTTTTACTTCCTGTGAGAATGATGATATAGAATTGAGCCTTTGCTCTAAAAAGTCCATGACATCAGAAAGTGCCTGTATTTCTTTTGTCTTTTTAACATGGCTTTCATATAAATTGAGTGATTCTTTATTGAATTTCCGAAGAATTATGTGAGCGAAAATTGCATCCACATCTTCTGGTAATTGTGCCTTTAATTTTATAATATAAATTGACTCGTTAATCGTGTCAATAAATGTCTTTATTTGCTTATTGGATTCTAAATTTAAATTTGGCATATCCATAAGCCTATTCATATGATCTGAGAATATGTTTCTTTTATTCTCATATCGCTTGGTCAAAAACTCCCAAGTGGCTTCATAATTTTCTCCAGAGCCGAGCAGTAAATGAGTAACCACATTTCTGGCTTCTCCTTTTAATGCTGACTTTAGATAATTAAATTTGAGAGAAGGACTGAGATCCTCTCTCACATGTATGAGCTCTGTAAAGAGTTCATTAAAAAGATCCCATTCTTTGGAATCACCAAAGAAAGTGGGAATCTGTATTTTAGGCAGGGTTGGTAACTCCTCCGCCTTAACAACCGTCGACATTTCAGCTTTATTTATTGTGCCACTGAGTCGACTATTAATGGCTGTAAGAATATTTTGTTTGTCAAATTCAAGTTCGCTAATTTCTTCTTCGAATAGCGAACTCTCAAAATGACTATTCACCTGTTCAATCAGGTTATCTATTTTATGCCATAAAAATTCAATTTTATTTTTCCTTATTTTAAGGAAATCTGGACTACTGTCTATTAGTTTAGACGTATCTTCTAGATATACTCGAAATTGGCCAACATTATTACGAAATGCCTGCTCTACTTTTAAAGCGTTGTTTTGTGCTATACCCTCTTTTTCAGGGTGACCACGCATTTCAAGGTTTAATGTAGGGGGAGGGTTTGATTTAGGGACAGTGTTTGATTTAGGGAAAGTGTTTTCTACCGACTCGCCCTTAATTTTTTCATTTTTATTTTTAATTTTTTCTAACACCATCATTATTAAATCATACTGCTTCGCGTTAAAATATTCATGATCGACAACGCCGATCTTTAACAAATTGCTATGATTAGCAATGAAACATTTTTGAAGCTCATTTAATTTTAGAATTTCTACATCTGTTAATGTTGGTTTTACTTCCAACTTTCTAATTTCCAAAATAATTTCGGACTGCTTCTTAAGGAATTGAATAGTCTTTTCTGACATCATTTTGAAAATTTTTTGTAATTTCTTAATATATATAGTACGTGTATATGTATTTTATATGTATTTATATATATATGTGTGTTTGGATAAACAGAAAATTCTTGTTTTGACTTAGCTGATGTCGTTGTTGTTGCTGCTGCTGTTGCTGCTGTTGTTGCTGCTGTTGCTACTGCTGTTGCTGCTTCTGCTGCTGCTGTTGTTGCTGCTTCTGCTGCTGGTAGAGGCTCCTTTGAATTTGACTTCCTTCTCTTCTTTAAGGCTCCGTCGATGTTTAAAGATGATTTTTTTTTTTTTTGGCACGTTTTATTATTTTTGTAGTCCAGTCAGATTTTTTGTTTTTTAGCCATTTATTTCGGCATTTATGCTCTTTTGGCATATACACTGCACTCTCTTTATGAGCTGATTTAATGCTATTAGAGCATTTATAAGGCACTGTTTTCAGGCACTTTTTATTTAATTAATGCTCTTTTGGCATATACACTGCACTCTCTTTTTGAGCTGATTTAATGCTATTACAGCATTTATAAGGCACGTTATGCACTTTTTAATTTCACAATTGCTGATGTATGGCCTCAAGCACGCCTTACCACAATTTATAATGGTACACAAAGCAACCTTTAGCTATAGACTATAAGGTGCTTGTTTTAAAACATAAAAGATTCTTTTGTATCTTTTTGCTTTTTATATTTATACTCTGTTCCTTACCTTTGGTAGGGGGAAACAAGAGTCACTTATTTTTGCTACCTTTAGCTGTAAGATGCTTAAAGGAGCTGGCCTTTCTCTGAGTTCCTTACCTTTGGTAGGGGGAAACTGCAGAGTCGATTAAAGGCTCGATTGACCAAATGTAAAATCCCAAATAAGAAGACTTTACTCGTTGAGTTTTTGTAAGAAACTGATTTTATTTGGAAATATCTTCGGTTTAAATAGGTGACATGAGAATCGCATCTTAAAGTAAATGGCCTACGCAGAGGCCTACGTAAATAGTCCCCGCCTTATCGAGGTCCCACGCTCGGGCACATCTGCCTATCTTGAGCGGCGAGGACCTTATCTGTGGTCTCCCACTAAGGGACTATTTTAGGAGGCGGGGAACGATCTCAAGTGACTGACTCATGTAGTGTGCACTTAAATTACATGTTTTTGAGCAATGCACCCATGTCGCCTTAGATAACAAAATCCTAAATATAATTTATCGCTCTCGATTCATTTACATAAGATATGAACGGAGCCCAAAATTGTAAGTCTTTAAATATATTCGTGTTCATGTGTGAACAAACCATATCTGTTGCTTACTTTTCGGGGCTGTGAGAAATAATGAAAAGTAAATTTCTTTCAATTCTCTAATTTTCGTTATGACTATTTAATAATAAAAGAGATTTGAATACAATTATGGTTCGGAACCAAATATGGTTTAGAACATTTAAGATTATAAATGCCTAAATGTACTTATGCTTACGAATTCAGCTTTCCTTTATTTCTATAATACATATATGTACATATTAAAAACTCAATAATAAGGCATTTGATACTTAATTAAAAAGTGAAGAAGTGAAAATTAAAATTGGATTAACCTGTTTGTCATTCAGGTACTTAATCTCAAGTGCGTTACTTGTAGGAATTCAAATATTCCTAAAGAATTTCCACCTTCAAGCCTTTCCACGTTTTGATTGCAATTTGATTTAACGAAAATCGCTTGTGAAAAAGGCTTTTATAAGTGCAGCAAGAGGGTACCGACGATATCCTTTGGATTCAATCTGTTTTGCATATTGAATCAATAAGAGATTTAAGCCGAGATGCAACGGGAGATGACCAGTTTCAATCCGTCTCTCTCAGTTCCAATGGCCGCCCTTTTCCCTCGCCTTTTCCATTTCCATTTGCGGTGCCTGCAGCTTTTTATGGATAATCGATGCTTAAAGTCGAGACATACTCAAAGGAGGGCGGTGAATGCGGGGAAAAGGACGAAAGGCGAACAAAAACCTAACGACAGCTTAATCCTTTTAAAACTGAGACCACATAAAAGCTGCAGAAACAACAACAACAGCAGCAAACAGAGAAATAAACCGCAAAGCGGCAAAAAAAAGTAAGGAAAAAAGTAAGAAAAGCTGGGAAAAGCGAGGAAAACTGAAGAAATCGACGACGATGGATGATGGGCGATGAGAACAATAAGGTGCTTGAGAGAAACACCCATTTCCCACCCGCTTTTCCACCCCCATTCCCTCATTCCTCCTTCCCCACTTCCCCACGCTTTCCCACCTATTTTCCACATCCCAAGGCAAAGAGTTGAAGCGACTGCGTGACACAATAAAGACAACCCACGCCACAGGCAGGGTGTAATAACTATAAAAATAAACCGATGACAAAAAAGAAAAACCAAACAGAAACAGGGACGGGGAAAAGCCAAAAACAGACAGCGGAAAAGTAAGCCCAGAAAAGGGATTAAGTGGGAAAAACGGGGAGCTATAGTTCGCCTTGGCCAGCAAGAATACCTAGGAAAGCCCCCCTCGGCGAAAAAGCATTTTTTCCATGAATTGCCTTCACTTTCGGTAAAAAAAAAGCCACAAAAATTTGGGGAAACAAATCTGTTCTTTTCGCAAATTTACAATCTGTCCTTTACCGCCAAAAGGAAGTGTAAAGTCGAAAGTCGAAGGCTGAGCCAAGGCTTATGCAAAAAGAACCATAAAGATGTAAAATTGTCATTTGATAGGCGATAAAAAGTAGCTTAATAGTTTTTAATAGAAAACCCCTTTTTCTTTTAATAAATCTGTTTGTTAAACCACATGACCAACTTCTTCGACTTGCCGTTGTTTATTTTTCTTTTGTCTCAAATTAGATTTCAAGTCTGGGGTAAAAACTCAGCTGCAAACAACTTCTGTTCTGTGCCACTTATTTGTTTTTCCTGGGAGCCATTAAATATTGAGCAACACTTGAAGTGCAGGTCCTTTCCTTGATCCCTGGACTTCTCCCCAAGTTCCTGGGCCATAAAGCGGAGCAAATTTGTTGCTCTTAAGATGCTCATAATCGGTTTTGCCAGGATACAGCACACACCCGCACACAAGAACACTTTATTGCTGTATTAAAGCTGTATTTTGGCCTGAAATTTTCACCTAAATTGATTCTTAGACGGCTGGGAGGAAAAAGTGATGGCAAAACTTTCTAAATTTCAACACGTATACAAATCCCATAACAAAGCCTTTTAATGGCACCCAGGAAGAACTAACAAACCACATTAGCAGAGGGATTGGATTGGATTTGGTTGTGGGGTGCTCTGGGTGCTACGTTCTGGATGCTGTGTTTTGGGTCTGGGAAAATCTAACTAAAGTTGCCACGCATATTTGCCGAGATTTGCTACACAACAGGAAGACATTACACACATCCTGCCAGCGGACAAATCCAATAATAAATCCAGGACACTTAACGCCTTGGCCGCAGCCACCATGACCCACAAACTAGCTAAGGGATTGCCCAAATCCTGGGGAGCGGGGATAAGAATGGGGCTGGGCAAATTTGAGTTGGCCAAGTTTCCCAAACGAGGGATGCAAATCGCCGAAAACCCAGCGAAGCGTCAAGGAGCCAAGGACTCATGGGGAAGTCGGGGGCGAACCACTAAGGATAGTGCCGAAAATCCATATCACCCATTTTCGGGGCACTCTTTTCCACGCCAGGACACTGAATTTTCCTTGGCTTATTTCGGTTCAATTGGCTGGGCTATAAGCTGGGAATAAAGTTGTTAACAACACTCGCATCGATCGAATTTACATAAACTTCAACTATAGGATCTTTACGTTTTACTATTTTATATACAATACTGTTTTTTTTTTAGTAGTTAAGATTTTCCATCGAATTACAAATTTCGTTGCAGTCAATAAAATTTGAGCAATTTAAGAAACGTTACGTAAACATAAAAACAAAATAGTTTTTTTGTGACTACAGTGTGCTAATAGGGCATCGCCTAGTCCATTCGATCCGTTTTCCAACTAAGCTGACATTTCCGGATTTTCGGTAATTTAATTGAGCTTGCGGTCACAGCGCCGAGGAATCATGGCAAATTACTTGATTCTGATTTGATTTGTCTGGATAACAACTCGCCCGATTCGGGCTTCCCCCATTCCCGGGACTTATCCGCCCCTTTGCCGGCGCCAGAAGATGATTTTCTTTTGTTTCAAGTGGCCGCAAACACTTTTGGCCAGAAGGGCGCATCCCTTTTGCCATGGCAATGGCTAAATGATTGGACCAGTATGGGAGTGCGATTGGCAGTAGGCTCGTCTGATTGCCCAAAACTAATTTGAATTTTATTGATTCGATTCGCGGTCCTGGAGCCAAGGAGTCCTTGCCGGCTTTTCGCCTGTCCCAATCCCTGGCAAAAGGATTGTGTCCCCAGCTGAATGCTTTTGATCCGCAATTTCTGGCCTCGTTTCCTCCTTTTTTAATATGCCAAATTGTCTTTTAATGTGATAAACGCATATGCTCATTGAAATCGCATTATCAACGCGTCACTCGGATGTCCTTTTGGGGAATTTGCATGCATTTATACCCGTAAGTAGCTTAAGTCGATGTGACAAATTTTTGTCCTCTTTTCGGGATGCCTGTTGACACAGGCTCTTTTAGCTCCTTTTTAGCTCTTCGGCGTGTATGTGGTATGTGTGTGTTCAAGGACTTAGGCTAGTTTCGGCCGGATTATCGGGATTTTCAGAGCTGTGCTGTTAGATCTGAGTGCTACACCTCAGCTTAAACTTTTCAGTGAACTCTCGAAGACCCCGTCGACATGGGCAAATATGCCCTGCCCCACGGATATAATATTATTAGTAATTACACAGGAGAAAATGAAATTTGATTAATTCAATATTTGCACTCGCTTTTTCCCCCTCGAAACGTGCTGAAGCGAAAGTTTCTCTCGGGTGTGTGTGTGAATTTCCATGTTTGCTTGGCTAATAAATTCCGAGAGCAAAAGTAATCAAATAATTGCAGAATATACAGAAACAGAAACACGCACCCACATACACATGTTTTTCGCCATGTTTTATTGCCATTTTATTTCATAAAATTTACGAGCCACAAAAAGTTTGCCACTGCCACCGGAAAAAGGCCCAAACACACAATGAAAGTGCCCAGAAGATGTAGTGAAAGTGGAAGCAGTTTGCCAAGAATAATAAAGTTGAACAAAGCACTGTGAGTCTATCAGTCAAAAGTGGCGGAAATCGTGTTTTTTTTTTTTTTTTTTTTTTTTTGTTTGCTGGTAACTTAATATTGATGACGCCGCTTAGAGGAGCCCCGTATCTCCCGCTCTGGATGGTAAAAACCCAATAATTCTGATAAATCGCGGTTAATTCTATGGCTAACCAAGTGACGCGCACTTTATACTGTAGAAATTAGGACAACTTACAACTTTACTATTCCGCTCTAAAGTAGCATTTGATAGGTAAAGTTTTTAAGTTTAGACAGTTGTTGGCGGTTGTGTGAAGTACGAGCAAATGAGTCATGCGATTAACAGGTTAGGTTATTCAGAACGCGTTCATATATTTAAATACTAGCTCCAATCGTAATATTTATTTCCTGGTTCCATTTTACGTTTATCGCGCATTAAAGAAACCTACTTGCAACACACTTCGTTTGATTTTTATTCACTCAGAAGTGTGTGCATATGTGTGTCGTGGCGAAAGGATTCGAGTTATTTCCTTTACAGCCCATTCCAGTTCCAGTCCCGTGGTCGTTTTGTGATGTCTGAAATTTCATTTCGCACGACTCGTGCATATCGAATTCCCCTTTTTTTTTTTTGTTGGGGCTTCGTTCGGGGATCGGAATCCTGGTCGAGGACCCCCAAGGAACGGGGCCACCCACATTGTCACTTTTGTGTGCCTTCTACGTGCGGTTGATTGATGGATTCGCTTGTTTACTTGTCAAGCCGCAACAAGAATGTACATTTGGGTTGTGAAAAGTGCGGGCGGGCAAACGGGAAAAGCGGTAAAGCGATAAAGCGGGAAAAGGGGAGAAAGCTGGGGAGAACGGATTTCAAAATAAGCAATAGTCAGCAGTAATCGTGATATATCATATTGCAGACCGTAGGGGAACAGCAGCCGCATGATGTGGGTCTTTTTCCGCATCGATTTCAGTTTTCCCGGTCCAAAACTCTGCTGTTTTTTAGCCCCCGTTTTCCTTTTTCTAAATTTTTCCCTGACAGCTGCCGCGGGGCATTTTAAGAATAAATTTTTAAGCCGGCAAATGTAAATTCCGACTCGATCGGAGACATAAATCATAGCAATTCATTGCCCCCGAGCACGCACTCCCGGGCCATTGACGCCAAGACAAAGCGCTTCCTGATGGGGTTAAATTGGCCAAGGACTCGGGGGAGCCGCGGTAATCGGGCTCCAAAGAACGCTCAGAGCGCCAAAGTGACACTCACGTTTTACGGGCTTTTAAATACAATTCGGATGCAATTTTCATTTCTGAATGATCCCCGAACGAACAAATCACAAGTGAATGAATTTGGTTTTATTTGGTTTATTAAACTAAAGTCCTTAAACTCTTTATTTTGCTATTTATGCGATTCAATGCAAAAGTAAGCCATTAATAGACATATTGGTTAATAGTGTACTAAATGAATAACATATAAAAATAATGAAAATCAAAATAAACATATATGTTGGAAAATTGTACAATCCAAAGATGCAAAAAATGAAAGCAAGTTATATTTTTAATGAATAAAACTTTATATCTTATTTTTCCTATAAATTTTGTGAATTTCTTCAAGACGGTCATCGTAAAAAAAGTATGAGGATGAGTGTGTTTTATACTAGTATTTTACTTTCTTGGATTTAAACAGCAAGTGTCAGAAGCAATTTAGCATAAATTTCTCGAAGGGAGACCGTCCGACCCGGAGTTTAGCTCTATTCGGACTGTCAGCGGATAAAGTTTTTGGGAAACATGAAAAACTTATTTTCCACACAATCTTTAATAATTTGCACCCGGACATATTCCGAGATGATCTAATAAAATTGCCTGAATGTCAGCAAAATCCCATTTGGAGTGGCTCAGAATGGCACTGGCCTTTCAGTCTCGCATTTTCATTTCTGTGCGTGTTGCTTGAATCTCATTACAATTGCAAAGGAAAGCAGGAAAGGCGGGGAAAAGCCACGCAGCCAGTTTCCTTGAGGCCAAGAATACGCATTTCATTTGCAAGAAGCAAGCGCCACTAGTTCTCCCATTTCCCGACCCCCTGAACTAGCCGGGGGAAAACTCAGAAAAGCCATCTAAAAGTTAATTACAATTGCCTCAGCCAGCTCCGCTGCAACTTTAACTGCCGCAACGAGTTCGCATTACGCAGAAACGAGGCAAGCGAAAAAAGGAGCACGTGAAAAAAAAATGGGAAAAATGTGCTATGCGAAGAGGAAAATACCCTGGAATGCTAAAAGAAAAGATCTATAAGAATGCATTGAAGATGTTCCCGGAAGACCTGTTCGCAGCATACAATACATTTGTGAGGAGCAAAAAAATGTTGCCAGTGTTGAATAATTTGAATAAGTATATTGAATAATATGCAGTAAGAACAGATCCGTCGGACTCAGAAGGCCATACTTGCAGCACAGTTTTAGACAGCTTTATGGCTTCTTGTTGTTGTGTTTCGAAACTAAACTTCTGTGTCCTGAATAATTAGTAATTTTAACGATTCCTATCATAATTGGACAGTTTTTTCCCACCCTTTCCAAGCTTATGCTGTGATACAAGCCGTGAACCTTATCCTGCGACTTTGGTATCCTGCCAGGGTATCCCGAAAAAGCCAGCCCGCAATGGTGCTCACCCGTAAGCTGTGCCAGTGGCGGGAACAGTAATGTCAGAAGTAACTGGCAGTGCCAGTATCTAAATGCTGCAGTTTTCGCTGCGAAGGGGGCGTATAAATATTAAAAAGAAAATCTGCTACATGGCTACGTGCGACGCATTTCAACGCAGCCAACGCGACCTAAGTGAACGCCTGCCCCTTCCACATTCCCGACCATGTTCCACACACACACACGCACACAAACGAGTATGCAAAGAGGGTGGTGGGGAGAGGGAGGATGGTGAAGATACCCAGATACCCAGCAGGTCGGACAGAGGGAAAAAATGAAGAGAAATTTACTTTGACATATTTTTGTGCTTAGCAAAGCAAATACTTTCATTATTTTTGCTGTTGGGCACAAAATTTCCCTCTCTCGACCACTTTTATTCGACCCGCAGGAAAAGCGGGCAAAAAGAATGGAGCTGCATTTGAGTGGCTTAAAACATTCTGCGGTCCACACCCACAACTTGACTGGAAAATGACGGAAAATCCGGGCCGGTGGCGATCGGGGGTAGGGCAAAAGTCCACCCAATGACCTAAACGTGGACGGCATCTGTAGTAATTTGGCAGGGTTTTTTGCCTCTTCAACGGCGCTGATTTTAGATAGGTCACGAAAAAGTTACCGAAAACCAGAGTGCGATTAGAAATTTTCATATCTATCGATTATTTGTGGCATCGTAAAAGCGCTAAAGAGATTTACCGAATTATCAATCCATGTCATAGAATAAAAGAAAGCTTCAAAATTTCAGAAAAAAAACTTAAATTGATTTTTAACAAATTGACGATAAAGTTTTGCAGAGAACTTTGGTTTTTGGTTAAGATTTAAATATTCAAGGACATCTCTTGCGGAACAAAGGCAACATAAATATATAAATGATTTAATGAAATTTGTCATTTTCATAGCTAAATCTCTGCTAAAATGCATTCTTTTTTCTTTATATTTTCAGATCGTCGAGTGTCTATGAGGACAGCTGAAAGTATTTTCTTTTTTTTTTTGGGGGCGCGGCTCCAACTGCCCCACGCCCACGCACGCCTACAGGAGCAAGTGAGACGGCAGACAGAGCGAGTGAGAGGGCGACAAATGTGCAAGCGGCGGTGAGTGAGCGGATTCGGATTCGGTTTCCGGATTCCGGGGGGCTGAGAAGGAGGTAAAGGCGCTGAAGGACCCAGGAAGAAGGCCATGGATTGGTCCCGGTGGCAAATGGCCAGAGAAAGAGCTGGCAACCCTGGACAAGTCAGGAACAACCCTGGGCGCAAGGATTGCGATCACGAGACCCGATTGGAGTGGTTGCCCATTTGATTCGTTACGTCACACGTAGGTTCTATCAGTCAGTCAGTCAATCAATCAGTCAGTCAGTCAGTCAGTCACCCAATCAGTAAATCAATCGTGCCACAGTGCTCGGTTATCGTTGTCCCCTACATCATCAGTAAAAAGCAGAAATACAATACCAAGCGATTAAGACATGCACATTACTGTAAATACTCAAAACTAGTTTCATAAAAGTAAAAACCAAAAACCGAATACCAACAACAAAAACCGAATAACCAAATTGAGAAAGTGCAGTGCTCAGTGTTTACCGACAAAGGAAAAAGAGGCGGCGTGGAATATCGAGTGGGGAAACTTCAAAAGTGAGAGGGCGGCCGGGGGCTGCCCCGCAAAAGAAAATCTTCAAGATCAACAACAACGAAATCAACCAGAAAATCCACTATAACAAGAGAAACAACAGCATAACGCCCCCAACACTGCCAATGACATTGCCATTATCAAGAACAACGTTCGTTCATCATCGTTCGTTTAGATTTGACACAAGTGAGTCTAGCTTATACTATCATACTATCTATTTTATCTATTAGGTGGTTTCACTTTAATTTAAAACTCGAGTTCCGTGGCCTAAAAGTATCGAAGTTACAAAAATATTGATACCTTTAGTCTACTGACCTAGAGTTTTCTTTTTCGTGGAACTTCGATATGCATTGTAAGCACTATTAGTTATAAGTGAACTGTAAATATTATCCCTCGTCAAAATATAGTTGTCATACATATAAGACTAATACTCTTGCCGCATCATAAAACATTCAAAAGTTTTAAGGAAGAGCACTTCCTACTCTTAGAAGATCTTTATGAATGTAAAATTCATATTTCAAACATTGATAGCTATATTTGGTAATTGTATATATGTATATTCCCTGTCTAAAACCTAGTTTCCATACATTTTACGGATCTCCTTGCTGTGAGCCACATCTCCAAAAACCAATTCTACTTTGCTTACTTGAGACTACAGTTGCTTTTGCTGTAGCATGTTAATCACGTCCAAGAAATCTTGATGAGTGAATTATTAATTGGAACTAAACACGTTATCCAGAACTGTTTCGTGATTAAACACTATTCATTACGAAGATGCCGTGAGAAATTCAATTTATATGATTTACCTGTTGATTACCTGCCAGAATTGGTTTTAATACCTAGCCGAGTTCTTAATGTGAAAATCTGAATTTTATAATTAATTTATAAAGTAAATTTAAAGGATAAAAATACCTAAAACGTAAAGTTTAAAAGAGTAAAAAAATTAAGGGCCATAAAATAAATTCTTTACCACAACTTATACTACAACTGTAGGAACTTGGAACTAGATTATGCATGTCCCACAAAGTAAGTGATTTAGGGATCTCAGTGAAATACTCATTAGCGCGTCGAGCTGATTACTGAATAGCCCTTAGTGATTAGCGACTAGTGTCAAGTGCCATCAATCAGAGTTGCTTTCGATGAATCACTTAGCCGACAGCTGCCGCGAATGCACTCGTTGCAAATGTGGCGCGTCGGAGGGCGAGTTGCACTCGCCATCCATCAATTAGTTGAGCACTTGCCACCCCCACCACCCAGTTGCCCACCCACTCAGCATATTCGTTTAGTCAGGCGCAACCCCGCAGGGGAACTCCCGCGTGTCCATTCCCTATCGCAATGGCAATCTGCAATCTGACAAATCAAATCTTGTATGCAAAGCAGCCAAAGCAAAGCGGCAACTGGCGACACGAGCAGCAGCAAAAGCAACAAGGCGACGAGCAATTTGTACGAGCATTTGTGCCAACAAAACGCTGGCACGCAGGCGAGCAGGAAATAAGGCAAGCTGGAGAGCAGGAAATCAGGCAAGCAGTGAGACAGGCAAGCGAAGTGAAAGCACGCAAGTGAACTGGAGACAAAGCGAAGCAAAAACAAAAGCATAGACGCAGCTGAAAAGCGCCCAAGCAAAAGTATCGAAAGCAGCAGAAAAGGTACCAAGACGCAAAAGTAGTGTAATAGTCAAATCAGATAGGTTAGTAAAGTTAGGTAAGGCAAGAAGGAATTCGTAGGCTAACAAAAGCTGCAAAGCACGAGAAAAGCAAAAGCACGTAATAGATATTTTCAGAAGCAAGAAAGCGAACCAGCAGATGAAAGCAGGATCCAAAAGAAGAAGACTAGTCTGAAGAGGAAAGCAAGAAAGCAGCAGACAGAAGAGCTAGCAGGCAAAGCAAGTTAGCAAGCAAGCAGATATAACAAAAAGAATAGCAGGAAAGCAAGATAGCAAGCAGGATACCGAGCAAGATAGCCTTATTCCAAAGCAAAAATCAAACAGTCAAGTAACCGATAAGGAAGCGAACGCAAGCAGATTAGCAGTAGAGCAAGTTAGCAAAAAAGCAAGTAAGCAATATAGGGAGCAGGAGACGACGACTAAATAGTTGCGTGACCAGCGCGCTTTGCTCACTAAACAGCGTAATTGGTCATAAAGCGACTGCTGCGAATGACCCGCACGCCGGACTAACCGACCGTTTACGGCAATTACTAACCGGAGCAGAGGAGGTGACAAGCAATTAGGCGGTCGGCAGGCGGCGGCGGGGGGTCGGCCGGCCCCCCCAACCCCGGATGTATAAGCCGGACACGCTCACGCGCCGCGGCAGCCTGAGATCCCTGCGCAGCGCCCCGCTCCTGAGCACCGTGCTCGAAAGCACGCTTTCACTGACCCGCATTCACCCGATCGCCTCCTTGGAGCTACCCGGCCTCGACTATGCGGTCCACTCGCAGTCGGCCTTTGGCGCCTACGGGCTAGCCCACCCCCGGGATCTAGCCACCTGCACCTCGTTGCGCAGCGGCCTTGCGGCGATCACCGCGGCGTCCGCTTCCGCCGCCGGCGGCGTTTCCCAGTCGCAGAGCGCCCTCCTCGGAAGGTACGGGCCCAACGCCTCGATTCGCCACGGAGAAAGAAAGATTGTCCAGCCAAAACGGTAGGTCCTCGCTATCTATAAGGTCACCACCACCATAGGGACTAGAGTCATATGTCATGAGAGGTCTAGTATATCATATCTAGTTAGTGCTTATCTGGGGTCAGATCCAAAGGACTTACGACAGAATAACTTTTTATAAGTGGATACACAGCATCCGGTTTAACCATTTAATAGCTTTGTTTTAATCAATCAGTTGTCTGGCTATCAAGAGATAGAAAAGCATATAATAATTGGTTTATAGAATAGCCTACAGAATGCAAGGGGTCTTCCCTTCTGGTCATCGAGATTAGCTGCTCCACCACTTCGCGGCCAGAGAACAGTAAAATAAGTGAATTTATCACATTTTGCTCTCTAAAATATATCGATCGATTTACTAGTATCAAAAGGGTCATACAATCAATATACCAACAGCGTACGGTATTGCAAACGGCGATATGAAATAGCCAAGGTAAGAACCTAAGCTATGCTTGAACTATTGCCAGTCCCTGACGGGACTCCAGCGTTTTAGGTTTCCGTCCCAGGGCAGATCATCGATATTCGCCTGGGCGGCGATTGCGGCCTTCACTCGATTCGAAAACTCTACTGGGGACTCGTCGTTGCACCGGCTGAGTGCCGGCATGTACCAAACATCGCAGCAAATGCACCACGAGCTGACCACCATCAGCATGTATCTGAGCATAGAGTAACGGGTGCTGTCCCAATAGGCCTCGCCGAATCGGCGATCGTATCGAATGGCCACTGGATGAACGACGTCGCTGACCGCGAAGCTACCCTTTTTGAACTGCATTACGGCGGTGTTGTTGATGCAAGTGCCCTCGGGGAAGAGCAGGACCGGCGGCCGATCCTTCATGGAGCAGTGTAGGCGGAGCACCAGACCCAGAGCCTCACGATCGGCCAGTTCCTTGCGGTCGAACCACATGTGGTGGGAGACCCTCGACAGGGCGCGCTGCAGGACGCCCAGGATGCCGGTGTGAACCTGGCCCGTCAGCGAGTAGTTGGCATCGCACATCAGCACCAGGACGTCTAAGGGGCTCGTGTGATTGCACACACAGATGCCCTTGGTGGGCCGATACTCCGTGTTGTGGAATCTGCGGATCATCGGCAGGCAGGCGGCCGTGATTCGGAAGCACTGCCGCAATACCAGCTCCACCAACTTTTTCTTGAAGCACCAGTCGGGAATGTGACCCAGCAGCATTGAGACTCCACTGATCATGAACAGGCACAGCCAGCAGCCAATGGTCCTGAAGGGCAAAAGCAGTCCGTAGCGTACAACCCAGCCCAGCAGCCAGACCGTCCTTAAACGCCAGCTGAGGTATCGATTCCTCTGACGAAGGTTGCGGGTCAGCAGATTCCATTCCCCAGCTGGCGAAGGTGGGGCCACAAACCTCTGGGTCACGTCGTCCTCGAGCACCAAGCCCAAGCCGGCGGTTATGAAGTCGCAGCACTGCTCCACTCGGATATTGAGACGATTCTTGATCGGCGGCGAGAGCAGCTTCTCCATGCCATCGCCCTTATTTCCGACCGCCCACTTTTTGCCCAGGCGGCACCGTTCTTCGCGAGCTCGCCTCCTGCGAGTTTCCGCCAACTGATTGCCTATCCAGGCGAAGAGGAGTTCCAGGACATCCAGGTAGCGGCACTGCAGCCAAAAGAAGGACGCCCACAATAGGATGCCCAGGAAGACCAGTTGAATTAACATGGCTGTTGAAAGTTGAAAAAGTTTTACAAATTTAAGAGAAATGTAGATCCTCGTGTTTACCTCCTACTCCTATCGACAACAAAAATCTATTGAGCCTTGACAGCTAAAGCCCACGGGCTAAAAAGCCCATATCTTAAACTTATCCAAACATAGCCCACTGGGAAAACGTTCCATAACAATAGCATTGGTTGTGGTGCGGTTTAGAGGTATTTAGGAAAAGGGTTGTCGATAAGAACTTCCAGCCCGATACAAATTTTAGTAATTCTTAATGAGCTGCATTAATACGAGTATTAAGTATAGGAGTTCACCCACAAATTTCGCCATTAAAGCCCTAATTCAATTTGGCGCCGACTTTTTGGCTTTTCCTCACATTTTTCCGTTTTCCGAATATATATATATTTTTTTTTTTTGCAAGCGCCCAAAAGTCTTGATTTATTTTGCCCGAGATGTGAAGGAAAAATAAGAAAGCGAACAAGAAACTTTGCCATCGACTTCCCTTTTTTTTTTGGCTGCCAGTTGGGTTTGAGTTTTTGGGTCTTTGGGTTCGGCGTTTTGACTGGGGTCTTAGCCCATATTTTGTTTTTTCATATGGCAATAATTCAATTATGCCATAACAAGGCCGCAAAATGTTTGCCTTCGGGCGACCCGAAATCACTTAAAAACCACAGAAACTTCTGGCTTTGTTAATTCGTTAATTAAATGGGGTTTGCGCTTTCGCCACCGCTCCTCGAGGATTACGCAATGAGCGATGATGGCGATGGCTTGGCGGTATGTTGGTATGATGGTAAGATGGTGGAGCTTCCTTCCGCTGCCCTCCATTGATTACATTGGCTGGCAACAATCTTGGCTTATCAAATGCAAACAACGGCGACAGGCAACGTCAACGTCACCGACAACTCATTTATGCCCAAGCCCGGGCCCTTAATTAGCATAGAATGTGTTTTAAAAAGCCACTTGAGCTAAACATTCAAAACACCTACAGGGTGTTTTCCCCAGCCACCAGACACCAACCTTCTGCCCCATCCTCATCCCCATCCCCATCCCCACTACCTGTCTCGCGCTTTTCCTCGCTTTTCCACTTTTCCAGCGACAACGACAACGACCTTAGGCGCTTTCTGCGCGGGAAAGTATCTGCGTGGCACAGTTTGGCAAGTCTGAGGCCGGACAGATTTAAATACCCTAACTGCCGAAAGCGAGGAATTCAAATGAAACCAGCGACTGGGGGGCCACCGGAAGATTCGCAGATCCTTCGTAAATGTCAGGGAAACAAATTAATAGAGTCAAATTCAATAGATATGAAGAAATAATCACTTTTTGAATACGGATTAATATATGGCAAAAATGGGCCTTCAATTTTCAAGACCCAATATGATCTGATGAGCACCGATTTAAAAGTTGAATTCGATTTTCGGCGTATAATCTATATAAGCTCTATTACCATTAAAAATCTTCTTCTTTAATTTCTTAACCATGCCGATTCTTCAGTTCGCTCACTTGGTAATCACCACACTAACCAGTAACCAATAGCCAGTAAACCCTTCATAACCACTATTGCCTGCTTTCCATATCGATCGATTCGCATACATTCAGTTAGGGTATCCGTGTGTCGGTGTCGCCGCAGCAGCGACCACGGCAGCACGTGACGCTCAAGTGTTGGGATAAGCATTTCCGCTCTTCAGACGCTACACGAAAAAAAGCGCCCCTCTTGTGACAAAGCGCTTGTTGTTGTCGTGGAAAAGCGGTGGGAAAGCGTCTGGCGAGGGGAGGGCGGGTGGCAGGGCAAATGAGGGAGCACAAAATTAAATTGTGACGCTGGCGCTCCGACACGCCCACATGACGAGGCGCCGCCACGCCCTCCTGCCATTCAAAAGTAATTTAGCGTTTAAAAAACATTTTTCTGCCTGACTTTTAAAAAGTTGCGCGTAATGCGAGTGTGTGTTTGGGTATTTGCGTGCTTTGCGCAGGTGAAAAAGCGAACCAGCGCTCGGAAAAGCCGCCACTCACTCACCTAGCTGTTGTAGCCACGTTTCGATTTCGATGTCGTCGTCTGTCTGATCCGCCTGATTGTATGTTGTAATGGCTCGGTAAAGGAAGCGAAAAAACCTACTGCCTTCGAAATTTTTGTGCTTATTGACTTTGACGTTTCACCAACCGGCTACGTGAGTGTATTTATCAAGGAGTGAACTGCCGGGAAAATCTGGGAAAATGTCTATTAAAGTGCTGCTTAGATTATGGAAAATCTACGCTATGACAAAAAAAATGGAAGAGCAGGATAATGAAATAAGGGAAGTTGTTAGCACTTTCGCATGGAATAAAATGGCATATTACAAAAAATAACAGCAACGCTTTAGTCGAGTACTGCGACTATTACAACGTTTATGCTATGAGGTATCGTGATCTCTTGAAAGTGTGAAAGCAAATTATCCCCTGATTATGCGGCATTTCAAAAATTCGTGAATTTATTGACCTCATTTATTGGCCTGATTTATTATGCCTTCGGAATCTTCCTGTCTAATCTAAACTTTTTAGCTTTAATAGTTCCTAAGATCGAGGCGTTCATACTGATGGAGTCGGCTATTGAGTGGGATCAGAAATATATATATACTTTATATGGTCGGAAACGCATCCTGTTACGTACTTTTCACCGAATGTAGTATACCCTTTTATTCTACAAGTAGCGGGTTTAAAATGCTTAATATGACGAACATTATTTAACCAATTATTTTGAAATAGTTAAAATAATGTTGATAATATAACTCTGAATGCATCAATTAAAGCTTAGTTTCTTGAACTATGTATTGTGTAATTTGAATTAAAGAAAACATTTAAGCCAAGTCATAGAAGCCAAGTCACAAGCTAGAAAATCCTTTTGCCATTAGATGAAATTAAAAGGCATCAGTCGAGAAATAATGTAAACAATCAAGTGGAATAATGACAATGGAAAAACATTCACCCCACTTCCCCGCATTTGCATAATTTTGGGCAATTATTTCCATAAGTTGTTCATCCCCCCGAAAGCCAGGGAAAATTATAATTTCCTTGGGATTTTTGTTCGCCTTCTTGTACCCCGACTGGAAGTTTGTATGCGGCTGTTTCGAGCCAAGTTAATTAAAAAGTGTTGCCATTTGACCCTCGAAACTCGGAACTTAGAGCTAGCAGCTCGCAACTCAAATCTCTTTGACACTCGATGGGGAAAGCTCGCCCGCACTTTCCCATAATTGGTTTATGCCATTTTCCCGGCTTGTTTACGCGCCGTCAACATTTGCATAATGGAACTGGAATCAAATACAAGAAATGTGATTTATAATTTTTCTGTTGTTTGACGGCGGGCATTTTAATTAGTCCCGGAAGAGGACCCATCGTCTAATTAGGTGGGGTTGGGGCAAGGATCTCCACCGCCATCAAATCATTATTTAATATAAGCCGCCTAGCCTGCCTTCCATGTTTTGATGAATTACTTCCGCCTGATGGACGATACGTGACGAAAGTTGTCAGAAAAGCCAAAAATGGGGTAGGAATCTGAGTCCTATGTATTTTTGATTTGCGGCCGCATCGAGCAGTTTGCCAATCATCCATCCTTGAGGCCTCGTTTATTTGCGGCAATTAATCAAGTTGGCCAGTAGCGGAGCGACTTATCCCCGAATAAGTGATAAAGATTTATCACTCAGCCGCCCCGTTGCCGAGGACCTTAAAGCGATTTAAAGTGCCGGACTCTCAGCGTTCATTGAACCAAACATTTTGACTTTTGCGTCTGAACGCACTTGAAAAGCGTTTGGAAAATGTGAAATGGAAAATGCGGGTGCAGGCGCTTATTTTGACTAAGAACCGACAGAACTGCAGGCGTAATAAGTAGCGCACAGCAACCTAGTCGCACAAAGTATGCTCTTGCTTCCACTTAACTATTTCGTTTTTTAAATCATAATTTTAATAGTGATATTTGTTGAATATTGTTATATAATATAGCTCCCCGATAAATTCCCTGATTGGTAAAGGCAAGTCTGAAGCGAGGGCAATGCTTCGAGAATCCAGAGCTACAAACGATGGAAATGCTGAATATAAATCTTTAAAAGTGAAGAGCACAGGATATATACTGCTCTGTCCGACCCCCAATTTCCCGACCAACCATCCAGTTTTCCGTCCCACCATCATTTAGCCGGCTGCAGTTTTCGACTTTTTTTAAGCGGCTCCGTGTGGGAGAGAAACGGGGGTCAATGCACCCGGAAAATGAGGGAAATGGCTTGTGCGGCGGGAAAAGAGAAGGGGAAACCCAGTCAGACGACGTCGACGACGACGAGTCGTTCACGATGTTTACGTTTTGAGCCACGCTTTTCGGGGCTTGTCAACACCATCCTCCCAACTTATTACTGGAAATTCCGGCCAGGAGAATTTCTTAGGTGCAAAAAGTTGCACTTCACCTGCAGCTTTAGGTGGTGGAAATTGTGGGTGGTGGGTTGGCTGATGGTTGGGTGGTTGGGGGTTGGGCACTGTGTGCCGGTTCGGCGGCGTTGTGCTAAGTGAAGTGTAGGCGCAAAGTCGAAACACGCGAAACTTGTCGGTGCAATGTAATAAATTTCGAAAACGTCCAAACGCTCGACCCATAACGAATGGCTTGCCCAATGCACATGGACAGAAGCCACCGAACCACCCACTCTGCACCGCCCACCTAGCACCACCCAGTCTAGCACCACCCGCTGCACCGCCTTGTTAGGCCGCTGCAATAAGTCTTTTATGGCTTAGAGAGCCGACGAAAGAGAGCTGCGAACTTTTATCATTAAAGTTGAAAGGTAAAATTCGGCCACAAAAAGTGCGCGAGAAGAAAATGGAAAATGGGCGAAAACCGTTAAGAGAGTGTGGCAAAACTCGCGAAACGTGACTCACAAAATCCGCTCACGTGACCGAGTCAATAAAGTGTGCAGAAGATTTCCGAGTAAATGAATTTCCCCCTCTTAATGTTTGCGTCGATGCTATTTGACTTGCTCAAGCTCTTTGCCGCTCATCCAACACTGGCGTATATTACTTAATAATAGAACAAATTCAATAAATGAAATACACTTACTCTAAAATTATACAAAAATGATTGTATTGTACTATCAGAATTTGAAAGATTTACCCATTAACCTGTTTTCTTGAAATATTCTTTGAAATACTTAAAATATTCATGATAGGGCCAAAATCCATCGCACCTAATATAGTAGTGTCCAAAGTCCTGTCCAATTTTCACCCACTTGTGCAACCCTAAGCACCAAATCGATCAACCTGACCCCGGTTGTCGAACTTGACTTTGCCACTTGCCCGGCCCTCGAATGCTCCATTATGGGCTCCTCGCCGATTCTCCGGTGTGGCAGCACTTGCTCCAATATCCGCAGGGTTTCGCTGAATTTCCCAGCATTTCCCAGTCCGTTCAGGTAACTGAACTCGCACGTACTGCCGCTCCACATGGAGTTTTCCCTTCCCCGGGCGCCGCCTCACTTTATTTCATTTCATTTCCTGCCATTTGCAATTTTCCATTTCGGGTGAGCTGCCAGTGCACATTTTATTGATTTCGAATGCAATATTTTCGGCTTGAGGGATGGGGATGGCAGTGTGGATAATGGTTATGGGGCGGGGGCGGGGGGCTAGGGGCTTAGAAGGCAAATATTCGTTTATGGGTCTTTTCGCCCTGCTCTTTTCGGGATCCGTTCCGACAATTTGTTAATTGTATTTCATATGCAAGCGTCGCATGCATTGCAAATTTTATTAGCTGAACTACCAGTGCAAATAGATGTGGGCGGCATTTTGGTGCTGGGAGCTCCCAAACGCAATAAATTGAAACATAAATGGAAATCAACTTAAATATGCATGACATGTAAATAAAGCGTGTAGGATCGATGCCTTCTAGGGTTAGTCGTGTGTCCTTCGTCCTTTCTGTTTAATTCTGTTAAATATTTGTGCATGGTCTTTGCGTTTTTCGGCCTGTCTGACAGCCCTGGGCAAAGTTTCCTTGGCATTTGCACTTGGGTTTCGGCAAATGGGTCTTTACACAGAGGAACACGCCCGAAGAAAGTTTAAAGCTGCACAAAATTGGTTAAACAATGGCGGCTTTTGTAATCTTTTCTTCGCAGCTCATAAGAAATTGCAAACTATTGTTATAAATAAAACAATTGTTATAATAGTCGATCTATCTAAAGCAAAATTTAAGAAAAATGTTTAATTATTTGACATATTTCAAGTCTTTTCAGCTTCTTCACTGCCTCAATTGGCTTGACGATTTCTGGTCAGCGACTTGAAGTTGGCTTTTTTTTACATTCCCCAAATTCGGGTGGCCCTGATATGCAAATTTTAAATATTACTTGCACTGTAAGCCAGTGGGGGAAGCGGAGACTGGCGAGTGAAAAGAAAACCAAACAAAAGTACACACAAAAGTTTAGCTTGGCGAAAAAAGGAACACACATGTAACTGCAAATATTTTCTTACGCTCGTATGAAATGTAAGCATGTAAATACCAGCACTCGCACACACTCACACTGATACTTTGGAAAATACCCACAGACATGCATAACTTTGCTGCAGTCGCTGGAAAAGTGGGAAAGTGTGGGTAAAGCGGGGCTTTCTCCAAAGACAGCTGCGTGACGACGAGGGCCGCTTGAATAGTAATCTCAAATAAAGGAAATGCCTGCTCTAAATCAAATTTGTGTTTTTTAAAGCACACTTTTTAGGGGCCGTCCCTCGCAGATGTGAAAACTTTCCTAACTCGCTTGCTTTCTTTCTCTTTCACGCGTGTATTTTTTGTGTAAAATATTAATAACAAAAGAAAAATTTAAACTTTCAATGAAGAGGGGCCCCGTCCCAGTACGTGTTTTTGCGTGTGTGCTTCGTGTAGATTGTATTTGTAAACAAATATGGAAATTGCTGCCGCTGTTTCTGCTGTTTTAAAGGAAGCTGAATGACAAGCAGTCGCCCAGGAGGGGCGCAAAGGGGGCGTGGCCAAAAATCACCATAAACGCCGCCAGGACGGCAGAAGTCGTCCATTCACTTTACATTTTGTTTTTTAAAGTGCCTCGAAAATTTGTAAAGGTAGCAGGGGACTCTTCAGTATTGCCGACTAGTTTTCAATGGGAGGCTAAAGAAACCGGGTAAAAATAATAGCAGATTTCGGTGGTTAAAGAAAATTGAAACTTAAAGGGGCTCTGAATTATTAATATTTAAATTGAACAGAAATGACATAAGCTCCAGCTTTAATAATTGATTCGAAGTTCAATAAGCTAGAGAGCAAACAAACTTACAATCATATTTTCTTGTATGTAATGAAATACGTATGCTTCTGTTTGCTATTCCAATCCCTTTGTTGTCCATGACATAAATTGTCACTCTCTGTTTCACATTGCAGCTGCAGTTCAGAGCTTAAATGTTATGGAAGGCAATATTTAGCTGCCAAAACGTTAGACAATTTAAAGTGAAAATCGCCTTAGAATACAAAAAACAATGCAGTGCATCTTCACACATGCAAATTGAGCAACTATTAAGAAATTAATCTACGGGCAGCCTAGCAGTTAAGCCCAGATGGATGCGACAGCACTGCGGTCCCTTTGACAGACCGATGCGTCCGACACTTAAGCGGTTTATGCGGGGGTGGCAACTCTGGCCGCACACAGTGTTGAACAGTTCGCAATATCCTGATGGGCATTTTAATATCGCAAAGGCTTTCACTTGTTTGCCGTTTTATTCAAATTTCATTGTGAGTTTACTGGAGTTCACTGGCTATGGCTATCCTTTGATTTGTGTTCTACCTATATATGCATGCATGTGCTTAAGGATTTCCGTATGCACGGTGGGAGCGGCATATGCACACATCTTTTTGAAGGAGTTGGGCAGTCACTTACGTTCATGGGCAATAAAATAAACATTGGAGGAGCATTAAAATATTAAAACTTTTCAAGTGGGCGGCATAAATCAATAAGAAATATCTTAGGCAGATCTCCGGCATATCAATTGCCAGTTCAATTTGCAAATTTCTCCATCACAGACAATGAGCAAATGGAACACTGAGAGAAAAGTCTGCGGAATACTCCTTATAGTGTGATTACAGAATAACTTGGTACTATTGTTCTAAGGTATCAATTTGCACATCGTTTTGCGAAGAGACCACAAAAAGTGTACATTATTTGCTTAATTTAAAGTACAATTGATTTTGTTTTTGTAATTGCATTTTATGTGCCTGCCGAACATTGCAACTTTGTGCAACTGCTCCTTCCATTTGCTCATTACGCATACGCAGCGTTGCCCGTTGGGGTTCAATGGGAATTAATTATTCGACTAAGTGAATATTGAATAAATTCATCATTTGCGGGCAGAGGTCAGGCCAAGGGCTGTAGGCACAATTAAGAAAATTATTCAACAAATGGTAATGCATAGTTAAGTCCAGCTCCAGGGCTCTAAAGGGGGCGGGATTGCCAAAAGCAGCTTAAAGCAAGTAATTCGATTGGCATCTGGTTTATTAACATGTGTGCCGAACTACTACCTTTACTCATTTCAACTGGGAATTTCTCAATTGAACTTACGGCATTGAATATAGATATTCCAATCGTTATTAGATTGGGTAGAATTGGGTGAATTAATTTAATGAATACATTGTCTGCATAATTGGTTCAAGTATATAATATATTTATATTGCCTCAGTAACTAGTTGCCTTGAACTGGAGCTAAAAAGGAGAAAAGGAGAGTACCTTTTGATCAACGCAGAGTTTTTTATATTCCAAAACGAGAAAACTCATTGACAATTATTCGGGTTTCATTGACAACTGATGCCCAGCGATATCCCTTTCACTACCCAACATCACAACCTGTTAGCCAGCACTTAGGCCAAAGACCATTTGGTCATCGCAAATTGGCCCATTCAGTTGGCCGCCCACCAGGTTAGACTCCACCTTGGGTTAGATGTATACATAAATATATATTTATATGGGCTTACATAGGGCCCTAGATATATGTACCTATAGGGGATCCCCCACACGCCGCCTGATCCTTGGGCAAAGTGTAATTAAATATCCATTTAGTGTACATTACGTTTCCTTTCGGCCCGCCTGAGACGGGTAGACACATTACCAACTTTGCAAGAGCAAAAAATGAAAAGAGATGGACGCACACACTCACTCTGATACGGAAACCGTCAAGAAATAGGCAGAGGCAAGGAAAAGCTGGAAAACTCAAGGAAAACAGGAGTACAGGAAAAACACGAACCGCTTAGCTGGTTCTAAGGCAGAAGTTTAAAGAGCTGCTTATGTCTAAATTAATTTAAAAAGTTCGTTCACTTGAAAAATCGCACTGCCCCGCCCACTGGCGCATCTCTTCCTTTGGCATCCCCTTGTCCATTTGCGGCCGCTTGAGAGTTTTCCCGCGGCTTTTCCACCATCCCCACTGTCCCAACTTCTGTTGGTTCCCTGGTGTTCACTCGTTTATTAAAGATTATGCTTATAATGACGATGACAATGACGACGACAAGCACGGTATGCTGGAGGTGGGGAAGCGAAGGGAAATGGTGGAATACCCCCTTGGGCTGACGATGATGCTGCTGTTTTCCAACATTTTCTTTCGCCGAGTCTGGCTTCGCTTCATTTCATTTTATTTCATTTTATTTAATACTTCTATTTTCTTCTTGCAATTTGATCTTCTTGGTTTCCCTGCTCTTCAGAACTGTTCAGGGTGTTTGCAACATTCTTAGAAATCTCTCTTTATACCATAATTCACTATTACGCTAATATTTAACCAGAATTTAAACAAAACTAACAAAAAGTGTGGTAATTTTTGTTGCAAAATGGAAAGTATTCATAATAATGCCTTTTATCATTTCTTAAGCTATCACTTCCAACGTGACTGCTCATATATAGGGAATAAATCGGGTGCGTTTCATTTCCCTGAACTCTTCAGTTTCGGCGTACCCCAATATTTCCCCCAGATCCGCGCTGACCTGAATCCTTGCCCTGTTTTTGTGGGCTTCTCGCTTTCCCGAGGGTTTTCTTCCCCCCACTTTTCCGCCTCGATTCGCAGCAAAAGAGAATTCCGTGACCCATATAGATATCATATATGGGTTAGACTCCAACTTTCGCTTGCGACACAGGATTTGTGCCACTGTCGTCATCGCTGTCGCCGTTTTCTGTCATCATCGTCATTTTCATCACATCGGGGCTTTATCCTTATTCTCGGAGCCAAGTCATTTGGCCATTGTGTGTTGGCCCGAAACCTTTGCGGTGAGAGGTGAGAGATGGCTTTCATTGTGTTGGCTCTGCCCCTACCCAGGGCCACGCCCCCTCCTCCACAACCAGCCCTTTTGGCGCCCCCGTATACTGGGCATTGTTTCTGCTTTCTGATTCATTTCTATGTCATTTCCGCTGCCCTTCTGCAGCCCTCTCTTCTTCTTCGTGGGCACACTGGTCAGAAACTTACAGTTTCAAGCACGAATTCAAAACAGGACAGGACCATACTTACATCGTGCTTACTTATCGATTTCAGTATGGCAGTATTTTATAGCAGAAAAGGTAAGATGAGTGGTGTGGTCACATGCTAGTATAAACATACAAAGTACTAGTCCATCACGAAGAATCACTTCTTTATAATGGATATGGACAATTTATACTGCGAATAATTATCGATATTATCGATTTGGCAGTTTGTATTCTTTTTGAATTGATCGATATTAAAATAAAATTATGCACATACAAACTGTATATCAAAACTGAAGTGTGTTCCCTATAGAGAATTAAATTATCAAAATTTATCGATGACAACGTGTCGAACGTTATATTCACGACCGTTTTTCGCCGTGTTTTGAGCAATGTACCCATGCCTGTCGGCATTTCACAGCTAATTTCAACGAGCGTTTTTTTGGATCGTGAGATTAGTGGACAACGGGGCTTGTGCTGGTTTCAGTGGAGGGGGGCTTTCCAAGAGGCTTTTCCGGAGGGAGGCGTGGGGTGCTGCTCCAAAAAGAGGGCCTGGTGTTTCGGGCAGGACAACCATAAGTCATCCGACCGCTTGCCAGAGTGCGCTTATGCAAATTTGTGCCAGCTGACAAATGGGACAGCATTTGCACAATGCCGAAAAGAGGGGGATCGCAAAGGTGGCTGTTTGTCGGGGGCGCTGGGGCGTGTCTATATAAATGTCATTTGTGTTGTTGTTCTCTTTTCTTTCATTTTTTTTTTTTTATTTTATTCTTTTCTTGTGGGGTGAAATGGGAGTTCTCCTCGCTTAGCCTGACATGATGATGATAAAGTGCACATTAAAAAATATTTTCCTATTGCCTTTTTGGTTGTTTCTCGGTTGTTGTTTGTTCTTGATTCCGTTGTTATGTTGTGTGTGCTGTTTTAGTTTCTGTTGTTGTTTTTCCCGTTGCGGCTGACTGCTTAACTCTAGTTGAGAATTATTTATGGCCGGAGAGCGCGTTTTGAATTTTAAAACTATAGGAAAAATCCAATTTTTGTCATAAAATGGGATCAAAGCGCTGATGTTTGGGAGCACGTGAGTGCTAAGCTGATATAACGAGGATTTACTTTTTCAAAATTGACGAGGAAGATCCGAAGATCTAAAGTCATTTACTTTACTTTGGTATAACAACATCGCTTATTCAAGATTTATTTGTTATATTTCAGTAACAATATGTAATTTTGCATAGAGTATAGAAATTTAATTATCAGCCTGATTTGGTAATACGTTGTCTTGTATTTATTTACTTTTATTTTCAATATCGATTTTTGCGACCAAGAAATTTATCTTACCCAACTGGTGTGCGAAAGTGTGTCATTAAGCTCCATACACATTTGAGTGTATGTTAGTATATAATCATTATTACACATTATTATATAATGCTTGTGCAAATAATTCACACTTGCCACGCCCCTTTCCTCGGTGGACGCATCTTATCATCACTCTGCAAGCCGCAGGAATGAAGTCTTCTCTTTTAATTTTCCGTCTGTACCTCTCGCTCGCCCAGTCGCACATAAAATTATTTTCTCCATATAATAAGTGTAATAACTTTCATGTGACGCCCGTTTGAAGCGGGAAAGTTGAGCAGGCGGAAAGCACTGCGCCAAAATTGAAGAGCAACGAATATAGAAAAATGTTGAAGGAAAATCTTTTCATAACGGTCGAAAAGTAGGAGCAAGTTGAGTTGAGAATTTTCTGAACACTGGTGGAAGTGATAAGAGTAAAGTTGCTTTTTCATGGAAACTCTACGTTAGAGTAAGAAAACTGTATTGCCGAAGAGAGTACGCAATGATCTATGTAGCCATTAGTGTGACCAAATGAACGTAAATAGTTGCAAATTAGGAAATCTGGAATGTATTGCGTGACACTTGACAATTATATTTTCGGTTGTGAAACCTTCAATCTACCCATAGTCGTTCTATGTACATAATATCCGCACATGCGGGGTGTACAGCACTTTAAAGGGATTGAGTGCGGAGTAAGTTGTACTCATCTGAATCAGGGCTTACAAATCGCCCATATGACAATTAAGAAATCTCCCAGCGATGGTGATAGATGCTCTATCCCGATATCCTTGGAGCGTGGTTTCAAATTAGTGCAGGGGGGAAAAGTGGCCAAAAAGAAAGGACGAAGGCAAAGCCTGTTCCATGCAACGCGACCACAGGCTATTTAACCACAAGTAGGGCAAGGTATGCATGCTAAGCTGTACCACTTTAGGGGTCATCAGGTGGTTTTGTGGCCCCCTGGGACATTGACAGGTTGTGTGGTCTAATTAACGGCAAACAAAAGCTTGAAAATAACAAAAAAAGGTCACAATAAAAATTTATGGTCAGTGAAAGAGACAGCATTGAGATGAAATCCGAGGTTTGAATGCTCTTCAAGATTTGCATTGAAGCTGGAGCTGGATTAGATAAACGCGCTGAAACATCTTTTGCTGTGCCATATATAAGAATTTAAAATAGTTTTCATCATAGGAATAAAATTTCAAAAATTTAACAGAATTAAATAAGTTTTCTGAACTGCGAGCTTTGAAATGCTTGGAAATTAACTGGGTCCTCATTTTGGCTTTGCGGTTAGTTAAATGTTCGCCGATTTAGTATGCTAATGATGGTGTCCATGCAATATGACCCTATTTAAATTTAATATATTTACCTTAACATGGCCAACTAGATACGTGGCCAAGCCAACGTACGTACATGGCGACTGTTTCATATAAAATGCAAAACGGAATTAGGCACAATTATTTTGGCATTGACTTTTGCTGCCCCCCCTTTTCATGCAATTTAATTGACGGTGGCTACCAAGAGCAATTACAGAGTCACATTGAGGTAACCTTGAAGTTCTCACAACAATGGACATATAAGACAAGTATTGTAGTTTGCAGTGTTAGAAGACGGCAGGGTTGTAAAAGTCGCCAGATAGGGATTGCCAAGTTAACATGCAAGGCAGATAATATTTTGATTATTTACCAAGTGATAACTATTTATTTAAATAAATAAATAAACTTTTACTGGGTTAGAATTTAGTTTAGTGTGAAATCATACAACAAGGACTTTTAACGCGTATTTAACATGCAAGTTCCTTGCTGACCACAATTAATTATGCGCTAACTATATTATCTAAAAGTCTTGTTTCCCCTTTTGAATTATATTCCCTTACCCACTAGACGTGCACTTGGCTTTTAATTCGCTCTCCTATTTCATGCTCAAGTGGCTTTTCTTGTACGATTTCCCTCCACAATTTTCCGCTTACTGTCCTGTCCCCTTGCTAATTGCGCTTATTACGCTGACAAGAAAATGGCAAGCGGATAAAATAAAAATGCACAAAATAAAGGGAGAACAAAAAATTAATTCTGAAATAAGCAATGCAATAACGTTGTGGTCATATACATATAGTATAGTATCTTTCCATCTCTGCCTTTTTTGTTGCTGTCGCTGAAACAAGTACGAGAATATTTTATTGTTAGGGATCCTTTGCTTTTCCTTCACTTTTGCTCAGATTTTTCCATTTTCCCCTTCTTTTTAACAATCGCAACTGCGCAGCTTATGCATTTAGGTTGGCGGAAAATATCTGCAAGTGCAACATTATCGGTTAGTAGTCGCGGCATCGCCTCAGAATCTAGATACAAAATACCCGCCCTGCTCACAATATATTCGAAATCGATGTATTGACTAAAAACAAACCTAAAAAACGGATCCGGTAATAAGCAATTAACTTGTAGGCTAATGTGATTTTAGGCTGATGTGATTTTGAATGAGTGCAATTTTCTTTTCATTGCAACTATTTATTTGTTGTGTGATCGAACCAATCAGAATAAATCGTAATAAAGTTGGTTTAATTTTGAATGCAGGATAAATTCTCTTGCGATTCGCAATTAGTTAAAAGTTTGCGATTTTGATAGTTCAATTTTAACATATGACTGACACGACGTCTACCTTTCGACCTGAGCTCCAGCATAGAAGGTTGCATAAAAAAAGCCACGATTTTCCTTTTTGTATCTGGGAAGGGAAATTTGCAATTCCATTGCTTCGTCTGTCAGATGGCTGAAGTGAATTGAGTGCGGCTGTAAAATAATCAGGCAATCTCTAGTTATTCCGTGTTACTAAGTACATATATAATACATACACCATATATTGCCCGCCACCCGATGCACAAAATTTGATTGCGACTGTATGCTAGTCGTGATTCAGATTCAAATTCAGTAAACCCTGCTGTTCTACTTGGTGAATTATGCAGTGCCTGCAGTATGTGCTGTTCTTGAGCGGCGTGGCATGCTATGTTCTGAAAAATTAAGGAAAAATACATATTAATTTAAATTGGAATTGACAAACACATTGGCTGCGCGTGTTCTAATAGTAAATAAATTGCAAACAAATAAGCAAAACCAATATGGTTTTAATGTCGTTGTGACTTACAAGTCACAATTTTTGCAATCAATCTTTAATTTTGTCAAAATTTTAGCCAATACCTTATTAAGTACCCAGCATGATTGCAACGAAATGTAAATTTTTCTATGTTGACTTTTCAAAGGCTTCACTTGTTTTTCGCAATTTCATCTCATTTTTCACAATTTGTTTTGCTAGCGTGCATTTTTATATACGGCAAGTAAAAAAAAATGAACGAGAAATATTGGCTGGCACTTCATTTTCACGTTGCCGAATATTTACTTTCAATAAATTAAAACAACATTTTCTGCAAGCGGGAAGCACTTACCACAGTATATTTGTCAACCCTTCACCGGGTAGGGTATTTGCTTTATCATTTAACACCAGCTTTCATATTTATAAATTGAGCAACTCGGATCACAAGCGTTTTTCCTCTTCAAAGCCCCAAACTGATGGCAATCTTTAAATAAAATTTCTTCACCTTTACCTTTTTTGGGTTTCCTTCTTTCTTTCTTTCAAATTAAATAATCTGTTCTTTTAACCGCCAACAAGCGATAGCCAGTGAAGTGGGAAAGTGAAAGCACATTTATCTCGATTTTCACGCTGTCAGCAGCAACTCAAAAAGGCGACAGTTTGTAAAAAAACACTAAATAAATAAAACAAAAGCGAAATATATATATATATATATAAAAGACGAGTGGGACCAAAGCAAAGCGAGCCCTGCACAAAGTCAATTTCAAGATTTATTTTTCGCAATTTAACATTTCTGTTACGCCTGTCAGCCGGGAAAACAAAAAGCCAAAAAAAAAAACAAGTCGAAAAGCGCCAAAAAACCAAGAGAAAAGTCTTCGGAAAAGGTGTGGGTCGTAAAGGCAGAAGGTGAACGCGGTTAAGAAAATAATAATAAATTAAAAGCCTCTGCCTCACCAGCCGAAAGGTCAAATAATTTCACTAACACAAGAAAGGTTTGGAATTGTAATGAAACGCCAAAGAAAAGGCCAAAAATTTAAAGAGGAAAGTATGGTAAAACCCCAGACAGTGTGGCAAAAACAAAAAAAAATGTTTTGAAATGTATTGACAAATTTTGCAATCATCTTGAACATTATTTGAAAATATTATTAAGTTTTATAGAAATTTTATTGTCAAGAGGTTTGAGCATGTACAGTCCATTTGTTTATGCTAAGGAACTCATATTTGTATTGATTTGATTACGTAATCGAAATATAGCATATACCAATCTGTCTTTTTGGAATTTGTGGTAGTTTTCTACTATTATTTCCAACCGAAAGCATTAAAACCTACACACCCTTCTGGTCAAGACAATAAGGTCAAAGGACAAGTTGAAAGTCCTGTTCCGATGCTTTTTAAGTATTTTCAATTTCACCAGGCAGGTCGGCACTTGTCACGCCCCCGAATCCTGTTTTTGTCTTTACATTTTTTTGACCCCGAGGGTCAATATGCAGAGGGGTCGCGCCCAAGAGTCCAAAAGCAAACGAAATGTGTGTGTTTCCGGCAAAAGTAATCAGCAAGTAAATGGGCACCGCCTTCGCTTCCCTCCCTACGTTTTTTTTATTAATAAAACATTAGAAGCACACCGGAAACGGAAATGCGCGTTGGCAGCCCGCCCAGTGCTACTTTATTAGTTTCTTGTTCGCCGCTTTTTGCCCCGGGAATATGCGTCATTGGCATGAATTAATTTTTGAATTTTTCAAGAATTAAATTCCGCAGATTCCGCCCTTGGTGTTTGCAGTGCAAGTATTTAAGTATACACTGATTTTTCGGTGCCCTTCTGTCTTTGTACTCACATGGGAATCCAATTAAATGCTCTGCTAATCCACAGAAATGTGGGGAAAATCACAGAAAATCTGTGCTCACTTCTGCTGCCGGCTGCTTAAGTCAATAGAGTAGTAAATGAAGCCTCAGTCTTATCAGCCAACTGAATGATGTACACTGTCGAAAAAGAATCCTAATTCCCAAGTAAAGTTACTGTTCCAAATGGGTTGGTAAAAATGTAAATATAAATAGTACGTTACAAGGAGCACACATTGATATTAGGAATTCTATTTTCAGTTGTGCGATAAAAAATAATGTTTATTCGGAGCGGAGTTTGGAGCAGAAAGCGTTTTTTAAATGCATCAATACCAGGTCCCTTTTTTAGTTCTGTGTAAATCGCAATCTCCGTTTCTCTGGTTAGTCACAGCTTAAAAGCTTGGCTAATAAAAACTAGAATTATGCGTGAGTGTGTGCCAGAAGAGCCAGAAGCAGCTTCATATAGAGATGTAGATGGGAACTCTGGTGAAAATTGAAGATGAAAACCCACCCACAGCGATCCGAATGAATGTGGAAATGGGTAACCTCCCTGTTGCTGGGAGCAATTAAGCGATAAGCTTAATCTGCGTTGTCAATTCACACAAAATGCGTAAAGTCGTCAGCCGAGGAGGATTTCAATTAGCCTGCACAAAAATTCCAACCGCCCTGGCAGCACTATCCTGTGCACATATACATTTCGTGGCCCGCACCCACATGCCGTGTACATACATAAATATAGTATATAGTGCAGAGTCGGAAAAGCGGAAAAGTGGGTGGGCCACTAAGTGCGGCCAATTAGCACAAAGGCTGGGGAAAGTGTTTCCGTTTAGCAGATGAGAAAGGCGAGCACCTCTCAAGTGACAATTTGCTTAGCGCTTCAATTTGGATGCGAGACGAGGGCCAAGTGGTGAGATGAAAAAGTGGGGGGTGGCAGGTGGAAAAGCGGTTCATGGTGACCTCGACCAAGAATAACCCACATGCCGCGGCACCAACATTGTTATGATGACTACAAAACTCACAAATCGTATGAAATTATTTTGTATCCTTATTTTATTTATGTTTATTGTTTTGTTGATCATTTACAAACATCTTTTTGGGGGCATTAAAGGGAATTACTCGGAAAGTCCTCTCTGTGAAACATTCCCCGTTACTCGGAGAGTAAAGTAAAAAAAAAAAAGTATGTAAAAGGCTGAAGGAATCGTTTATATATTCTTGATCAGGATCAATAGCCGAGTCGATCTAGCCATGTCCGTCTGTCTGTCTGTCCGTATGAACGTCGAGATCTCAGGAACTATAAAAGCTAGAAGGTTGAGATGCAGCAGATGCAACAGATTCTAGAGAGAATGACGCAGAGCAAGTTCGTTGACCCATGTTGACACGCCCACATTAAAAAAAAAAAAAATAATTTTAAATGTTTTCTCATTTTGTTCCCAAATAAATATCTATCTACACTAGCTGAGTAACGGGTATCTGATAGTCGGGGAACTCGACTATAGCATTCTCTCTTCTTTAAGCCCAGTTTGTTTGCCTGTGATCGGTCCCTACACAAACAGGGACCTAAAAGTCGTTAAGCATGGTGATGGAGCTCAATTAACCCATCTGCTTCAAAAAACTCAAAGACAAACCAAAATCACAGCTGATAAACCCGTTTTCTTGCAGGGTTCTATCACGCAAACTAAAGCCACATCTTGTTGCGGACACCGTAAAGCAGTATATAAGTCGGGCCCAACGCACAACCAAAAAGGGTTCTCAAGAGCAGCAAAATATGGAGTTTTTACGCGGCGTCTATGCGTTTATGCAAGTGAGTAGATCATCGGTGAGTGTCCACTTCCTTTTTAACAACCGTACTAATCCATGTGAACTTGCTCTACTTTTATACCGCCTTTGGTTGATTGATTGATTATACCATACCATACTGTACTACTACAACTCAACTCGAACTCAAACTCTAACTTAAACTCGAAATCAAATCAATTATATCTCTAATGCCAAATCGATTTGAGTCACAAAAAATCGCAAAACAAAAACGCAAAGCAAAAGCGAAACGTATATGTTACCAATACCTTCTACTACCTATGTATTTATAATACTACTCTACTACTATCACTCTTATAAGCGTAACTAATGGGTCAACCAAATACAAAGTACGAAAGACAAATAAGCCGAGAGTATCAAATGTACCTTACACTATGTTCTGACCCCCAAGAAATACATTAAAATATCAATTTATCCCATGTGTAAACTTCGGAACCAGACAGATGCCTGTAGACCGCCGTAATTTGGGGGTCTAACCCCAAATAACCATCGTCGAGTAACAATGCAAAAATATCTGTATTCCATGCCCAGACCATTCCATTCCAGTCAAAACTAATACCCTTCCCACCACTTAACTTCTTCTTTCTCAAGCCCCCTAGCATTCATTTTGTTTGTGTTTTAAGTTTGAAGGCCATGCCTTTTGAACCATCGCCATTCCATAAACCTCGGCCCTTAGATTATAACAATTATGCGAAATGCAAATGAAAGTAAGAATAACCAAAATAACAATACTCGTAATAATGTACTTAACGCGTGCCAATTCCTTTAACAGATCACAACAAAAGACAAAAAATAAAAGGAAAAAAAAAACAATAAAGACGAGAAACAAAAAAATCCAAATAAACATTTACAAGAAAAGGTCATCAAAAGTCAGAAAAAGAACACAGAAAAATGAAATTAATATGCGAAACATTCATCAAGTAGGAATATAAACATGACAAACCAGCAGCGGGACAAAAGAATACAACGCCTCTTTCTCGTCCTTCTAGAGTCGTCTCTTTCAAACGTTGCCAATTCTACATCGAGACCCATTTCTGAACCCATTGTCCATTAATAACCATTGTCCATCCAACATTTCCATCACTATATCTCTATCTCTCTCGGACTATCTCTCTCCTTCCAACACACACACACACACAAAATATACAAGTCTCTGTCTCTCTTTTTCTATTTGATGTCTCTACCTCTTTCTCTGCGTCTCTTTCTGTGTTGAATTTGATTTTTGTTTGTAATCGGCTGCGTAATTGATTAGCTAATATGTTTGAAGTCTATAAATATGTTAATGTAACCATTATTATATCTATGTCTGTCTGCCTCTTGCTGTTTGTATGTTTGTTTGTTTTTTATAAAACAAAATTATTAAGCGAATTTTCTGTTAAGCTCTATTTATAGAACTTCCAAATTGTGTGCGTGCTTAACCCAAAACAACTACAGCAAATGAACATCGACACTCTCACAAAACTCTAAACCCCTAAAAGCCCCTCGCTCCGAAAAAGTTTATTTTAGGGTATAGGGACGATCTACATATGTACATATTTAAAACCCCAACCAAATGCTTTATATATTTTATACCGAATGAATCCCGAAACGAAATGAAAATCGATTGTGCCGCCGTGAAGGTTGACTACAGCGGAAACGGATACGGAAGCGGCGAATATGAGGCAACCTTGACAACCCTGCCGTGCGACAACCCAGAGCCAACAGCGATAATCGAAAGCGGAATCAACAACCGATCGATAACTGATAATGACAAGGAGGCCGAGGCAGCAGCAGCAAAAGCAAGAGCTGGGGAAGCCGAAGTCCTTTGGCCAAACTCGTTAGACAGCTGTAATAACACTAGCTGTACCAGTACCAGTTCTAGTTCCAGATCAGATCCTGCCCAAAAAAGAAGAATACCTGGTACAAAAATATCGACGATCAAACCCGAAGACAGTTGAGAGTGCGGCAGAAATAATGGGCATCGGTGCCAGATGCGGTGAATTACGAGCAAGAACTATGAACTACGATCGAATAATGCTAACTAATGTGATAACTCGTATGTACATATAGCCACGTATATATCCAAGTATATAACAAAACATATTTACAAGCGAACTGCAAAACCAAATCAAAGCAAATCAAAAGTCATAACGAAACGAAACAAAGCGTGAAACAAAACCCTAAAATCAAAAAATCTCTAATCGTAAAACCAAATAAAAACAGGGCAACTCGTGAAAAGGTGGCCTTAGCTTGTGCGACTGAAAAACCAAACCAAATCAATTCATCGATTAATGATAACCGATAAGCAATAAGCTGATTAACGAATCAGCGACTAATCGACTTAAGAGCGATATCCCGAAATCGAAATCACGAACGATCTCAACGCAAGAGGCGGCGGCGGCGATAACAAATATCGATAGCCGATAGACTGGCTCTGAACCACTGCTGGCGGTGTGTGTGTGTGTGCGCGTGTGTGTGCGGTGCCGCCCACGCCCATCCATCCCCACCCCTGCCAAAAGCAAAGTGATAGAAAATGGTAATTACAAATCAAGCAATTCTAGTTCTCATTTAAACAAATCACCAACCACTCTCCACCCGTTTCCCCAAAACTATCGAAAGTTTAGAACTTCAGCTCTGTTTCTCCCTTAAACTACAAAATTAGGGATCTATCGCTTTCTCCCCCTCTCTCAATCACAACAGTCCAATCAGTCTCTTTACCTTCTCTATTTTTCTCTGTTTCTTTTAAACCACACTTGATCTGCGCCTTGTTTTTGCTTATTAACATTGCAATTATATAAGTAAATGACTATACCGTAGATAATTAGCAAAAAGTGTTATATTTGATTTATCGATTTTTGTTATCGATTATATGGTGAATCATTTTTCATTTTTTGCCCCAAAATCCAAAGTTAGCTAACCTATTTTTTACCGTTAATGTTGTATACTTTGTTTAAGCTTTGTCAACTTTCCGTCTCCCTTTGCATCTTTATTTATCTTTATACTAATTTTTTAGCGACGTTTTAAAAAACCTGAAGAGCGCGCTTACAGGATTTGAAGTTAACGAACAGGTTTACTCAGAACAGAAACAGAACAAATCAGGGGATGCAAATTCCATAAAACGATAATCGATATTTTATCAATAACGCAGCCGCACCGTTCCAAGAAAAGTAACAAGCGTAAAACGATAAGCAGAACTTTAACCCGACGATAACAGATTGCTCGCCTGCCACCACAGATTATGCTGTCGACGCCTTCGAAAACATTAATATAACAAAAACATAAACTTGTAATATAACGAAAAAGAAACGTATGAAAAGCTAAAGCTGAATACTAAATCAAATTTAATACAAAATGAATTTTGTATCGACTTGTGTCTCTTTCTCTGTGTTCCTATCTTGATATCTGTCTGTCTCTCTTCAGTAACTCTGACATACCACACAGTTACAGATACATATACACACGCAGACTTTGTAAAAGTATAGTAAAGTGTTGCGAGTGCCTAGCGATAACCGATAAACAAGTACGATAAATATTATGACAACAATAAGCTGGCAAGAAAGCAATCAGCCAAGTTAAACTTTTTCATTTGATTTTAACTATGATTTTCCACATCTATCAATAACGATGACTATTTATGCGTATGTAACTAGTTAAGTAGGTCAACCAAATGCAATCGAAAACTGTACCAAAATGCTATCGCAGGGCAGCAGGATGTGCAGAATCCTTTAAATACTGAATTCAGAAAACTATCGATAGCCCTTTAAATAGCTCTATTGCCGCGTATATGGTGTTCTGTGTAAATATATATATTTTGCCAAAAAGCGAACGCGTCCTTAACCCGAAAAAAAAACGAATTTAAAAAGAAAACACATAAAAGCAAACTTGAAATTGAGCAAACTTGAAACAATCCTTCTCATGTGGAACAATTATCGCCAAGAACCTAAAACAAACCCCTTTTGGATCTCTTGCTCTTTCTCGCCGCTCTCTCCGTCTCTTTCTTTCTCTACTAAACTTTTTTTTCTGTGAATCCAGATAGAACCTGTCCCTTAAGTCTAGAACAAAAACCTAACCTTACTTAAAATTCGAAGAAAAATACAAAAGTAAAACATTCCCATAATTCCGAAACAAAAATTGTTTGCCCTTTCCACACCGCGCACACTCCAAAAAGCTTATAATTTGAGATGATCTTTGCTCCGACAACGCCCCAGTCCCCTTTACGAACCCCCTTCTATTTACTACCCCGTCCCCTCAATCAAGTAGACAAAATCCCAAAATAACATCCCCACAATACCGAAAACCAAATCAAAAAAAAAAAAAGAAAAACCTTAAATATCCAAAAAGAACTAATTGCACGTGTCCCGAGCCGAAAACTGTACGCAACAACTCAATCAATTGCAGTATTTTGTGTTCTATAATATGCATACTCGTATCTATATCCATAATGCTACTCGTACTATACCATTTGTATCATTTGTTGTATTGTTTGCCGGATAACCCCGTAGTAACTTGAGCGTACCGTACACGGAAATGTTTCGATCGGCAGATCTCAGCAAGCAAGAAAGCAGTGATAATACCCAACCATATGCGTAACGTATCGTAATCAATAAATATCCAATAAATATTTCGTATTACGGCATTTGTGGTATTGTATCCGTATTCGTAATATCAAGTGCAAGCTACTTTAACTACCAACTAAGACAGATATATATCAACGCACATATATGCTCGGAGCTCGTATAAGGAGTAAAATTAATTTCATTGGTTTTTATTTTTTTTCGGTTTAACTATTTTTGCTTTTTTTTACTTTTTAGCTACCAGACACATATTTATATTTTTAAGTTTGTTCAGCAACAATTGTATGTTTATCAAGTTCACAAATGTATTCAATTCGAATAGTTAAAGATCCAAGGCTTACCTAACGATGATTAAATAGAGATGAGCTGGTATTTATACATAAATTTTTCGTTCAAGAGCGTATATGAGTGTTGACAAATAATCCAATTATAAGTACATATGTCGCATTGTGTATGTGTATGCTTGTCTGTATGTGTAATAAATTGTACGTATTTATCGGTGTAGACATATATTGAATTAAAATATTTATTTATTTAATGTTCGAACCTTCGAACATTTTTTTACGATATATATATCACCGAGTAATACCGAGCAAGCGAAGTTTTTTATTTTATTTTTTTTTTTAGTAATCGTAAGCGTCTTGATTTTCGATTGTGCTATCATTTGGTTTGTAATCGTTTGTAATTGTGTTTTTTATTTGAATTACCGATAAGCGGTCGATGGAATTGTGCCGAGCAGAACAACAACTATCGTATTCTACACCGTCTATATATATCTATATCCATCTACTCGTACTCAAACTAAATATATCTATAATATACAATACTCAATATCCATACATATATACATATATATATCTATATGCATATCTTTACATACATATACCTCCATATATATATATATATAAATATATATATATACATATATATATAAAGAAACAACCAAAAAATATCAATAAATATTACTCGTAATACCAAAAAGTAGTTGTCGTTGTTGATGTTGTTGAAAATGTGCAATTTTAATTGATTGAAAACGCAAAAAAGAGAAGACAAATGTTAACAAACGATTTTTTTGTGTCGAATGCCAAAAAAAAAACTGAAGCTGAAAACGAATAACCATAATCAAGTATAAACAAATATCACAACCAAATAGAACAAGGACAGGTTCGAAAGCCAAAAAGTATGCAACAGTATTCTTTTTGGATGACATTTTTGCGAACTCTTTGTTTTTGGAACCGTAAAGAAGTAACACCCACTAAAGACAAAGAAGCAGAAGAGATGAAAACCCAGACTAGAACCGAACCACCCCCACTTACCAAAAAACCCACCCACCACACCACCCCGAAAAAATAACCAAAAAATCATAGAAAACCGAAAAAGCATATACTTTTCTCCACTTCTCTATTTCTCTATCTCACTCAAAAATGCTAATTTCAATGTTTTTGTGTGTGTACGTGTGCTGCGTGCGCTTGTGTATGTACAATTCAAATGTATTAAATTTGGTTTAACAAAAAACGATCTTTACACAATATATATATTAACAAAAACCGATAATCTTCGCCAAGAAGAAAGTACCAACTGCTAAAAGGACAGGCAGCATATATGTTGGCAATCGAGCAATTTCTGTGTAGAAAACAGCCTTGTCTTTCTCCCTTCCTATATATGTTAATATACATATATCTATATATACATATATATAAAGATATATATGCATATTTATATACAAATACATATATATTCTAAAACCACACTCTCTCTTTCACGCCTACCCACCGAGCGTCCGCCGCTGTTTGTATTGTCGAATCTCACTCCCTCAGTTCAGAAGTATCGAAATTTGTTTTTGTTATAATTTTTGAAATTTCGATAAAAGAGAATACAAAATATGATCAACGAAAAGAAAATGTGTGAAATATTCCCAAAACTAATTACCAAAAGCGAAAACCCTAAAAAAAATGAAAACCCCACAGTTGACATGAACATATCTATACCGTATACTACCAATATACCGCATATATACTAACCAAATCGAAAAACTATTTACTCCAAGCTAAACTATATACTATACTCAAAAATATACCAAACTATCCATATACTTGTGCAACCTGAGCCGCAGAGACAAAAACTAAAAATTACACAGACACAACGTAGCAAACACCCAAATTTGACACATTTTTTAGTATTTGATACCACTGTATAACTAACTGTATGATACTGCGAACACCTATGATATACACATACACCTATGAGCTACCCATGTACAATAATATAACCTATAAATAAGCAACGATCTAATCTACCTAAACAGTTTCACTTATTTTGCTGCCAATTGTCCACGCTTGGCCTTGTTGTTTGCATTTTGTTGGCCAGCCAACCCTGGCAACCCTGGCTGTGAAAAACTCCCGTGAAGCATGCACCTCTATATCATTGTCCTGTCTCTCTATCTCTGTCTCCCTCTCCATGTGTATTTCGCTCACTCTGGAATCAATTTTTGTACAAAAAGATTAGCACGTAGAGGTTTACTGAAGTTTTTCTTAAATTTTTTTTTTTCGCTTATGTTGTGGCACGTTAAATATGTTTGATTTGTATATCAGTAAATTGAGTAACTAGCCTTAAAATGAGACCGCAACCAACCCAAGCCCCGCGAAGCCTGGACTCGTGTAAATAAAAGCCTAACCGCAGGAATATTAATTGAGTTTAATCAATCCATTCCAATAAATGGCTTGACTGACACACCAAAGAACACCTCTTATTCAACACAAACTTGAATAAAATAAAACCGTAAACACTTTATATACATCTACATATTTATAAATATATTACTATAATCCCTTGTATGTGTATCTTGCATATGTAAAAGCATCCAGTCTGCCTGCTGACTGAAAGAAGCATAAAAACTAAAATCCCGATAACTGATACCCCAAAATACATAAAACAAACAATACACTACCACCCCTGAAAAAAAAAGCCTGTTGTTAGTTTTCACATTTCTAGCCATTTTATACTTTCAGTTCTCTGTTGATTTTTTCAGCTCAATTTTCCCAGGACCAATTGTTCGTTTAAGTCGCCAATTTAAAGTCAACTCCAATGATGTGTAACTGGGGGGCGGTTTAGGCGGTGGTTGGGAAGGGGCGTGGCCACTGATGTGTATCTGTCCTTGTTGTTTGCTTGTTTATTGCCACCAGGCACTTGGCACTTGGAGCTCAGTGCTCTGGAGCTCCAAACTTCGAGCTCCAGCTTCTGAAGAATAAGGGAGCTGGCATCAATTTATTATTGACTGGCTGCAAGAGTTCTTAGACGCATCCTAATGAAGCGTAAGTGGCAAGCACTGTGCCAGGACCCATAACAATAACAAATACGAGGCAGCAAGTACAAAAACAAAAACACAGACGCAGCCAGTGCCAGTGCCTTCTTGGTGTAGAAAAGCTTATTTTTATTGCCCAAATATATTGCCAATGTTGTTCTAATAGCAGAAACGAGCCGAAGCCACTGAGCTTCGCATTCTCTGTCCACACTGAGAAAAGTTCTAGCCCTCTATTCACTTGTATAAATTTCCACGTTTACAGGTATTTATCGTTCTAGTGGTTGTTCCAATTGTTTCTAGTCCACCAAATAATTTTTTCTTCTTGTAATAAATAATAGATTACCCAATGAAGGCGTCTGAGCACCAAGAATTGTTCTCTCTGTGCACCAGCAGTGGCACTAACAGTCGACAGTCAGTGGCAGTTACCAGAATGGCGGGTTGGGGTCCTTCCGAAAGGGGGCATAAAATTCATTGTTATGGTTCCTGGGCATAAGTCAGTCAGTCGGGGGAAGCTGGAGTCGCAGAATTATAGTCTCAGTCTTCTGGACCTCATTTCGTTAATCAGTCCTGAGTAAGTCAGTCCAGCGCACATGAAACTTATTACACATGCTACTTACTACTTGCTTCTAACATGGTCGTCGAACAAAAGGCGATGCTGGTCTTCTCGGGGAGGGGAAAACAGCCTTTGCTCATCCACTTGGGCTGAATTCCATTATAACCCAAGGGTGCACTTGCCCAAATTGGGCAAGTCAAAGGATTTTGGAGTTCTTGGGGAGCGGGATCGGCGTACAGTGCGTGCCGGGGGTATAAGTCCAGATATTGGGGATCTTCAGCACAGGCTGAACATTTTATTTTGAACCCTGTAAGGTTATTCTTTGCCTGAAATAGAGCACTCTGAAATACAAAAAAAAGTTAACTTTTTAATTGGTAACAAAAAAATAGGAAATACCTCTAGATTAAAATGATTTGGAAAAGATTGCATTATAACTGAATGCACGATAGTAAAGATTTAAACCACAGGTCCTTACTGCATGGGCCGCACTGTAGCTTTCCCCACCCCTGGAAAAACCATCCACTTCTCCTGTTTCTGTTTTATGTGTGCGCGCGTTTCCCATTTTCTTTGCTCGTTTCAATTCTGTTACGTAGACACTTTCGCTTTATGGTTTTCCTTACGTTTACTTTTCATTTTCGCCTTTCAAAGATCATCGTTCTGTCTCTTTCCGCAGCTCACTCCCATCTCTATCTGCTCACGCTCTCCGTCTCCTTCTCTATTGCCTCCTCTATCGTTGATATGAGATGAGTTTTTTGTATAGTGTGTGTTTGAACCCGAGTCCAAGCCCTGGAAAGTGCAAAAAAAAAAAAAAACTTTATAAGAAAAACACCCAGAAATCCAAAAGTAAACGCCTCACTTAAAGATTGACCTCTGCTAAATCAAATGTAAAAACTCTGCCAATTTGGACCCGACATCCCAACAGAACTCACGCCAAACAAACAAAACCAAAAGAAATTTATTTATACTGTGCCAGTTGTGATGAACGTAATGCAAAAATCTGCCTCTGCCTCTCACTAAAATCACCACAAAACTACAACAGCAAAAATACAATGAGTATTGCAAAATCTTAATGCCAAACAAAATGTTAAGCAATTAACAAAAAGACAGCAAAAACAGCTAAAAGTGAAACACGCCAAAAGCACAGGACACGAATAAACACCAATTCACGATCACGATCACGAGTTCACGAAAGTCACGTTTCACCAAAAGTCACCAAAGTCACCAAAGTCACGAATCAGCATCAAATTAGCAAATGCCGAAACTAAGCTCACACACGCCAGCACACTTTGAAAGCCAGTTAACCCGATTTATATTCCAAGTAATCCCGATTCAAAACTGAAAATCTTTGTCTGATTCAAAACATCCTTTTGCCCAGAAGTAGACTACACATTTTCCGATAATTTATTCATAAAAACTTTTTAGCAACTTTTTTTTTGGGGAACTAGTAGTGTAAGCTACTACTATACTTTTAATAAATGAACTGGGTTATTTGGTTTAATATCATTAACTTTATTAAATGCATCCCCAGTTACTTTAATCTATTTTTATTTAAATAACTATAATTTGATAATTAAGATTTATTTTAATATTGTTTGTCAATCATTAAATCAGTTAGCATCTAACTTCCGCGCTAAAATAATTTTTACGATTTTACCAATGTTTAAATCATAAATATGGAATTATTCGGTATTTTTTTGTCGAGAACCCGTTTGTTTTATTCTTAACACTTTCTAACTTCTCATCTATTTGGTATAAATCTAAACATGTAGCCTACTTTTTAGCAAATAATGTATTGTCCACGGAGATTTTTCAGCTTCCCGAAAACATAATATTTTCCCAACCTCACGCTCTGTCTCACAATTCACGCCGCTCTGTCTCTCACGTTAACTCACAATCACTCTGTCTCTATCCAAAAATCCGAACCCTCTCTTTCTCTATTTAATTACTATGGAATGGCCAATTTAATCGCCGTCGGCTGCCAAATCTGAAGGCCCCTTCATTTCCTTTCTATGTAGCTGTTTCTGCATAAGAACACTGAAACTAATGCGATGTCAATTAAATGCCAATAACTAAAGTAAAAAAAAAACGAACTAAAATAAACCTATATAAACCTACTCACTATATATCTCTCTATCTCTCGATCAATCAATCACGTATTCACTTACCCACCCAAAAACCAACTCAGTCTTTCTGTCTCTCACGTGAACTCACGACCCCACCTATAAAATAAACAAATTGCAACAAAAGAAAAAAAAGAAAAGCAAACGAAAAAAAAGCGTTACCATAACCAAAACAAAAACAAATAAAAGCAACTACAAGTTAAAAACCACACTCTTTATATTTATATACATGTATGTATCTCTGTCAGCTTTAAGTATCGTATATATAACAAGAAAGTAAACCGAAACCAGCAAAGAAATAAACAGCAACCAACAAACAACTCCAAACTCGATACCAACAACTCCAAACTACAAGATACAAATGCCAGACCTTACAGCAACAATATCCAATAAAACAACAACAGAGATCCAACAGAAACAAAGCAAACTATATTCGTACCATAATTATATCTTTATATAACTAATAGCTAGTTGTATGCTCTCAGTCCCAGATGTAATTGATCTCCTTGCGATTTTGTGTTTCAAAATTATCTAGAGCGAAGTTCACCCAGTTGACAACCCAGTACTTGTTATAACTAAATCAAAATTGTAATGCCAAAAAACTATGAAGTGTTAGAGCCAAAATATAATAAAACCAGGTGATAGTATATCCACTATCCACTATGGAAGCCCATATCCATTTGGGCTACCAAATCATACTAAACCGCATATGAAATCTGAATATATTGAAGCCTAGAACCCAGCTTTGCTGCGCTATCTGTCTTTCTCTTTTTGCCACAAACACTATCTATCTCACTATATATTTATAAAATACGTATCTCTCTCGCTCTGTATGTCTGTTTGTCTCACTCTAACTTGTGTATTGTGTTTGATTTTACTTAAAAACTAGATTAAACGTAAACGATATTCAACCATCTTATATAAGCAGCTCTCTTACATTTTCGCCACATTTAATTAAATTCAATTTAACTCAAAAAAAAAAAAATTCAATCTCAAACTCACTTAGATTTTTACCACGTATAAATACCTAATTCAACTAACATTCAACTACTTACATATATATTCAATTTGTTTCTATATTGTACTCACTCTCACTCGATATCACTCTATCTCTGTTTCGCTCGCTGTCGCGTTATCAAAAACCACACCACCACCACTACCACCAAAGACACAACTAAGCCCACCCAACCACCAAGATCACAGATCACAACTCACCACCAAGTGGCACCACTGATCACTTATCACTGATCACTGCAGTATTCAGTATTCACGTCTTAATGTATGTCTCTCACCACAGCTCAGCTCACGAAACTCACCTCGCTAAAGCCGCCACAAACGAACCACCACTCCAAATTTCAATTCAACTGAAACCACCGAACTTAAACCACTCACTTTACCACTCAGCCAATCAATCTGCATTACAAATCGATTCTTAACCAATTCAATTGTGAACCAAGCATTATCGAAATTTCACAGGTCTCTCCCTCCTAACTCTGTGTTTTCTTTTGATTTGTCAGCCATAGACAGTCAGTCAGTCGAGCGATTACATTTTGATAAATATCGATTAAGTGGTCATCGTTAAAATCCCTCTATTCAAATAATTCAAATTCGGTATCGAAATCTGCAGCGAACTTTGATTGGCTAAGCAAAAACCCCTATATGGCGGCCATTATGTGGTCAACGTTTCCTTCATCGAAAGAAGTCCTCATGTCTATAAATCTGTAAATTATATATCCGACATAAATGCAAAAAAATCTCGATAATTTGCATTCCCAGCAGTTCAATCACTCTTCGTTTCTCTCACACCCCTCTCTCTATATCTTTCTATATCTTTCTCATACACATAAAACTTAGTTTTTTGATTTCTTAAGTTTCACATTAATACCAAAAAGAAAGGAATGTTATGTTAAAGCTAGTTGAGGAAGTCGAATCAATTGCTGTGACACCTTACTATACTTACCTGCTATAAGAAAAACAAAAGCCAACCCGAAATGAATTCGAGAATTCTTCCAAAAGCAATTTGTATTAATTTCGCAATAATCCTTGAACTTCCTTATTCGCCTGCAACTTGAAAAACATATGCATGCCTCCATGATAAAAGTGAGTAACACAACCGTAGGCAGTAAACAAAAAGCTTCAGGTTGCAAGCGAATGGGGGTGCCTCTATTTAGTAATAAGCGAGTTAGCTAATTGTAAGGCCCCTGAACCGGAAAAGAAATTGCTTATGAAAGTACATAACCAGATATATAACCCCATATGAAAAAGCACGTGAGATCTGTTCTCTCGATTTCATTCAGATCAGACATTTGGCAAACGATTTGCGTTCCAGAGATTTGTCTCATCATCAGTTTTCATTAAACTATTTTGGGTTACATTTTGCGTTTGGTCTTATATAACTTAATCATCTGCCAATACCTCCAATAATAATGGTCTCTCTCTTCGTCCCCACCTAAAACACACTAATAATCCAACAAAACATCAAAACAACCAACCAACCGACAATCCAACAAAACGCACACTAAACACGATAACCTCCGATGACTCAACGATATCGTATAACAGGTGTCTCATGTCAAAATCGATTCACCTGTTTTTCGCCTGCACACCAACGCAACGGTTATATTACTGATCACATTCTCGATTGCTGTGACGACGCGGCAGTACGTAGGAAATCCCATAGACTGTGTACATACAAGGTGAGCGATCTTTTAAAGAGGCCGATAGATTTTCGATTAACGCGATTCTTTCGATTGCAGAGACATTCCCGAAGATGTTCTCAACACATATTGTTGGATACACTCAACGTATACAGTGGTCGATGCGTTTATGAAGAAGCAAGGTTCCGAGGTGCCTTTTCCCGGAGTTCACAATTCACAGGGCCGTGGGCCTCTTACAATAAAGCACACAAAATATTATCAATGGGTAGCGTTTACACTATTTTTTCAGGTAAGTAATGTAAAGGATCGCATCACTGTGTTAAAAGCTTAAAAGCACTGCCCATTTCCCACTGGTAAAGGAACTGTCTAAAAGCGTTTGGAAGCTTTGCCTGGGTTGGAAACTTTAATAAACATCTCCATGCGATGTTCAATACAATATCTCAGCAAAAAACGGTTTTCTTTAGGAGCTTTTTACTATTCTCTTTGCGTTCAAATGGTTGATTTTCTCAGGTCAAAAGATATATTATGAAAACAATTTTTGAAGTTCAGGGTAAAACACTATTGAATTTTCCTTAATTTGGTAATGGAATCGAATAAATTTTGTTTCATTCCCTGCACGTATCTGCGAAAATGTCAAAAAAGCTTAACTAAGCTTTTAGATACACTTTATACGTGCTTTAAGCTTAACTGCAACGAAATCCTGCACGATGCTTAAACATATTATCTTTGTCATAAGCATTTTCTAATTAGTTGTTGTTATTAACCTTTTAAAAATGTATAGAAAAAGGAGAAGAGGATGTTATAGGAAAATTATTCAGATAATAACAGGTCAGCCATCTGGCATAATAGCTTTTTATCATATTCCTTTCTATACATTTTTTAGCAAGGCTTTTCAATGACAATTATCAGGAAAATGACAGCAACAGAAACGATTATATTCTGTTTTTCGGTTTTATGAATCTGACGTCTAAATATGTAAGCTGCCATAAAAAATGTGCATTACTCGTTTGCGATAACTACGTTGTTTTACCTTCTAGGGTTAGTAAGTTTCTGGTAAACGAAAGTTGCTTTATTTATCCGATTATATATATGTACTTCAGTGATCGCATAAACAATTTTTTTGTATTAGTTTTCACACAAGGCCTGTGTGCCGATATCAATATGTCAAAATATGTAGAATAAGCCCTCGATATTGACCACTAACATGGGGCAGCCGAAGGAACCCGTCTAGCCGCCGCCTGGGGAGATGCGGAACTGGTGGTCACCGCACCGCTGAAACACCAACAAGCAGCCACCAGCCACTGGCAACAATGACCTTTCGCACTTTTCGAGGCGTTGTCTCTTTTGTTTCGCCGTCAAACCAAGGATCGGGTGTGTGATGCATTAATGCGTCGCAGACGCTGCAGTTGCTCCCCACCCATGCTGCATGTTGCACGCTGTGCGTGCAGTGGTGCAGCGATGTGGCTGCTGCACCGGAAAAAGATGCAACAACTATTTTGGGACGCCTCGCTTTCTCCAGTTCTTCCAGCTCTGTGCGCTCCGTTATTATATTTCGTTGCGCTATTTTTGTTAAGAACAGAAAAAGCACTGAATGCAATCGCTTGACCCCGTTTAAACCCAAACCGAACCGAACTGATGGGTGGAGCCCCGTATTTTGCCCCCAACATTTCGAACTTCCCCCAATGCGGGAACGTGGACGTCTTTTATCAATTTTATGCGCACTGTGCTTGATATTTCCATTAATTTTATTTATTTACGCCACCGTCCTGCTGGGCGAGCGGGTGCTGAAAAAAATATAATTTATGTTGCGTGTGTGGCTCGAGGGGTGAAGATGCCGCCCGCGTATTTTCCACCTGCCTCCCCTGGGGAATACCCAAAAAAAAAAAAAAAACAGAAGCAATCAACAAGCGGTGCAAACAGGCGCTCGTTAAAGAGTTTTTGATATCCAATCTTACAAATCATATTTCTTACCGATCGCAACAACAACTGACGCAAACATTTGACATCGCTCATAAAATCCGCGTGTGCGGGTCGCTGTCGATCATAAAATTCAAATCCAGATCGAGATGATGATCGGGGAGGTTCAAAAAGGGGATCCCAAAGGGGCGGCTCGCCAATAAACCATCGAGCAGTCCATTAAAGTGATTGTCGGAAACGAGAAACTACATGAAAGTGGCCGGGGAACCAGCCAGCCCCGACTCAGATCTGCCCAACAAGCACATATTTTATGGGATGAAGATATTCCCTAGCATCTGGCCATAAGCATATTTAAATTCTCTTGACTTTATTTTATATAGCAACGAAAAATATGGGAAATTTCACCTGAACACATTCTACAATAGACCCTTAGAGCCGAAGACACCTTTTCCAAGTCCAAGGCATAATTAACGTTTCTGTTTCGCCTTGGCCGGCCGTCTCCCTTCGGTTTTAATGCATCATTTGGCGCTGGGCCCAATGGCGAGAAATCGGAAAAGTAGCCATGCATTTCCCATACGGGTAATGTTTTTCGGATGCATTAATGAGGGAAAGCAAGGCTTTTTCCGGACATTGTCGACGCCGCGTCAATGTCTGCCAGAATCCCCGGAAACCAGGGCCAACAAAACATAGCCTAATGGCCGAATTATGCAGAGGGATTCGCTATTGTCTCAAGACGGCGAATTTTTTCGGTACTGAGTATGCCAGGCGACTCACGTAGTGTCTCAAACCAATTGAATTTTGATGGCCAGCCAGCCTCCACTCATTTTTGTGGCGACTGCGCCAGCTGCCGAGATAGAGATACAAACACAGAACGGGATTCGGATACAGATATTGCCACACTTGAGGAGCCAAAAGTAGGAGCGATGAGCATTTCGATTCCAAATAAAGTCTTCCGAAAAACATTCAATACAAAAGCCTCCCTCGCCTGGGTCTTGGTATTATAAGAACTTAAGAGGCACTTTTATAAGAATTAAAATGAATAAATACAAAAAACCAAGCCCGAAATTTGTCCTATTCTTTTGGCCAGCTATAAGCCGTGGCAGCTGGTCGCGATGGGACAACTTAATCAAATCGACCAGCGGATATGTCAGACAGTTTTTATGCCCACCACTCCCAGCTGCGCTCGTCCTCATAAAACTCCAATTGATATGCTCCGCATGATGTCTAGGCGCAGGAATCAAAATACGCATAAATCCCTACTCCGGCCTCTCGCCACGTCACATGTCCTGCCACAGGACAAAGGGCTTCGGCCGCCTGATTGCAGCAATAATGAGCGGAAATCGCAACAATGCAAAGCGGAACCCTTCTCTCAGACACGGAGCGAAAATAATGTATGTGCGAAAAATCACTAGATACTCGTGGCTCATATTATGAATATGGTAATCGGGAAAAAACACATTTTTTTTTTTAATTAAACGACAAAATAATAAATCAAAATATATAGAATTTCCTAAATCATGATTTTACATGGTACTGCCTATGCTGTTTCAATTAAAATGTTAGGATCCTCTTGATATATTCACACGTTTCAGCAAGCAGATAAATAATACCACCAAGCTCGATAGAAGTTCATATAATTTTTTCACGGTGCATTTTTGCAATCCCCTTTCCGCAAAGAGCTTGCAGCTCGAAGTCAGACTCCTTATGATGTCGCATCAAATCATTAGATATCGGGTCTTCGTAGGGTTGTCGCTGTCGTTTTCGTTGTCACTCGGATTGTGCTTTCTCCTCCTTTCTCCTTTCTCCGTTCTTAGTTCCCCTTTCTCCGTCTCGTTGTCGCTTTCCTTGTCATTCGCGAGCGTGCGAGAAATAAATACGAATATGTAAATAGTTTGCCCAAATGCACAGTGGACCCAAGCTGTTATTTTTTTATTCCGAAATTTAACTAATATATAATATTTCTCGAAAACAATGTACCAACTGCCAACATTAAATAAATGCGAGAAAGACTAACTACTACAGTATAGGTGCACTATGTCAAAGAAGTGATATTCATTGACATTGGCTAAAATTAAATGTTTTGAAATTCAATTATGTTCCAAGTATAATTGAGTATGCTTAGGATTTTGTCCCACCATCCTAACCAATGTTTTGATGCCTTAAACCGAAAAAGGGGTGGGCATTCGAATATAAGTGGAAAGGGTGTGCTCAGGCCTTTTGTTTTAGGCTTTGGGCCTGGCCGCAGATTGTTGCAACTACTATTGTTGTTTATGGCCGGCGAGTGCAGCTCCTGGTGTTTCTCTACAGCCGCTCCCTCCGCACCACACCATTTTCAGACTCTGTTCCCCCACCCGCGACTGGGCCCCCGCTTTTCCCACCGGAAGTATGCGTGCCTCGCGAGCAGGGAACGCGTTGCTGCCTCCCAAAAATTGTTGGCAGCACAGAGATCTGCTCTCTGGCTTTTCCCCGCTCTCTGTCACTGTCTGGATTTCCCTCTCATTCTCCCTCTGTCTCGCTGTCTCTCTGCCTGTCAGCTGTGGGCAGGCCATTTTCCGAGTGGCTTTTCTTGGCCAGTGCCCGCCAGTGTCTGTTGCGTTGGCAAAGTGAACGTGCGCGTCTTTTTTCCTGCTCCTGCTGCTCCAAAATCCGCAGTTTCTCCGCCTGAACTGATCTCGAAGAAAAGCACGGACAAAAAAAAAACCTGAAACCGGGGAAAAGCCGTATTCCGATTTCTTTTCCGTAAACGCAAACCCATCGAAGTTTTTTTTTTACCAGTGAGCGATCGAAAAATGTGAGGTTGAGGTGCACAGAGTCACCCAGAGTCATATAAGCTTCGACCATGTCGGACACGTGACCCGCGCTTATGCCGCGCGATGAAACCGATAACACGAGCTGACTAAGCCGATTAGGCCGATAGCAACGATAGCGTCGATAGCCCAAATCAAACGACGAGTGTGAGAATTAAATTCGCGCAACTAGTGTGCAAACAAACACCGAGCGTTTTCTATATTTTCACAACACCCACGAAAGATCATTGACTGCAATGCGGGATCATAACATATAGTAGGAAGCCACATGCCCACAGAATCAGAAATTATATTTATATATACACGTATATATAGTATTGTAGGGGCTGTGTGCAGGCCACCGCTTGATCATAATTAACTCTTACAAAGTAAATAAACCAACTGCGAATTCGGGGGCCATGTGTTGCCCCCGAAACCGAAAACCAAAAACCGAAAACAAACAGGCGATCCACAAATTTTTACAATTAACATTCGACACGATTGTCCAAAAACCAAAATGGAAACCGAAAAAACCAAAATACAAATTTTATTTTTCATTTTATTTTTATATTTTATGTGAGTTTGTTGTCGTCTTATCATTCGCACATAATTGGGCATGAAACATAAAGTTTGAGTAACTTTTAGAGTAACTTTTGCTTTAATTTTGTTAAGTATTTACTTTCTTGCATCAAACTGATTGAAGCCGGAAATTGAATGGGTTTGAATAGCTTGATCGTTTGTGTCTAAATTTAATACGAATTTATTGTATCGGATAACGTCTAAATTTAATCAAAAAGTTGTTAAACTTTTTATACAGTCTAGTTTCTCATCGTTTACAATTCCAATGTTAAAGTCCGTTTTAATACTTTAACGGAAGACAAATTAAAGTAAAGTAAAGTAAAGTTTTTTTTTTTAAATATAAAAAATATGAAGGCAGCCGTTTAGATATAAATATTCAAAAATTCGATGGAAAAGTTCTGCCAGTTTTACTGATCTCCCTGTAGGCATTTTGTAAAAATAAAAAAATAAGAATTATTGAAATCATGGATTTTTGATAACCTTAATCGGTCGCATATAGGAATTTGGTGTTGGGAAAGCGTAAGACAGGGATTTTCATTGTCTTTCTACTGACAACCACATTAAGACCCATCACCTGCACATAAATGTATTACAAGTTTTGAAACATTTTCCCAAATCGAACTTCTTTGGCCACCTCAACCATATTGACTCTGAAAACATTGAAATAAAATCAGTTTCATTTCGGATTTTGATGCCAGTGGACTTCAAAGTGTGCTGGCCGCTTTTGATCGGGGGAATATATGTTTTTGTTAGCATTCTCCACTGGTTGCATTCGAAAGTGAACTCAAATCGAGCCGATCGGCTGTTGTTCAATTTTACGAGTACCATATCCCGGCGGAAAATATTCTTCCACCGTATTTTATTTTTGTTTCTTTGTTTTTGGACGAGGGAAAATCCCAATTAGTCACCTTTCTAAATTCTTGGAATGTCGTATCTCGCTTTCATACTTTGTCCACATTATAATAATGAGCACGCGCTGTGGGGAAAAACAGATGAGAAGTCACCGATTTTGGGTAGTCCCTGAATTTTATCTCCGATCCCTCCATTATCTTGCAGCATTTCTGGCATATTTCACAACGCCGAGCAACGAAATAGTTTCGTTGAAATGTCAAGTGCAGGCAGGAAGCCCAAACAGGTCGATGGGGAGATATCTGTTGTGTGTTTTATAAACAAATCGGAGATCGGCCTGAACTCTGCTGGATTACGAAATAGATTAACGATGCTCTCGCCTTGGGCTATATCCCCCGATCCGATTCGATCTGATACGATCCGGGGCGAATTCTTAGACTGCCGCTGGTCAGCCTTCGCCTTTGACTTTGCTGGCCACGTGTGCGTATACGCAATTTTCACGGTGTGTGCGTGGACTTTTCTTTTTTGAGTACACAGAAGAAAATATAGTTCTAGTCTAGTGCTAAATGCAGAAACAATATTTTACAAGAACGTTTTCTTCTAATTAGATATTAAACTATTAATCTAATATGGTTGCTATGTGTCCACTAATATTTTACACATGATTTTATTGATATTTAATAAACAAACTTTCAATTTGGTCAAAACTAATTTTCTTTTGTGTACTCAAATTAATTTTTCGCTTTTAGCTTTTTGCTATCGCTGTTGTTTTGATTTTATTATCGGCTGCTCGGCGGGAAAGTTTGTTTATAAACATTGCAATTTTAAAATTTACAGTTCATTTGGAAACAGTTGTTCTCCAGTTTTTGGTCTTCCATTTTTCCCCTACGTCAGTCAGCATAAGTTTATTAACATATGTGAAGGAGGGGGTGATGCCACATTTTATTTATATTCTCGAATAGTTTTTTATTTGTTTTGTTTCTTTGCGCAATTTGCAATGGTATTTAAGCATAAAAAAATTATTTTAATACCGAGAAAAGTGCTAGCACTTGATTTCCTATATAGTCTAGTTTCCTTCGTGTTGTTTTAGACTAAAATACACAATATAATAATATTAAACGTGAGCCAAAAATAAATATGTTAGTAAAGAATGAGGAGGTAAAAATGTTCGTTTTTCATTCAGAAAAAAAGTTATCTTTTCACAATGATTGATCAATGGGCATGTGTACAACAATGAGGAAAGCACATGTGATTTCATAAAATAGTGTTTCCGCTAATAAACTTAAAAATTCGTTATGCTAAATTTCAAGCAGGCGAGAGATCTTGAAAAGTCCCATAATGCATGCAGTGAGCTTTGTGAAAATATAGAAGTGAAAGCGCGAAAAATTGTGAAATCAAAATTGTTCATCTCATTGTCAGCAGTAACCATTAAAAAAAAGACCAAGCTCAGATAAATCACAAAAAAGTGCCAATGTAAAACAGCGGGTTGAGAATACCAGAGAGCGGAGGAACGGACCCGAAGATGCCCAGCTCTGCGACAGTCACATCCACTACAACGAACACGCCGCAACCCGAAGAATTGGAAAGCCATCCGCGCCACCTGCAGCACCTGCACCACCCTCATCACCGGAACTACCAGCAACCGCGCTTCCGGTTCCGGTTCGAGTCCCGATTAACCGATGCGTCGATAATGGGCCTGCCGCGCAAAAGAAAGCACAGCCAGGATTCGGTAGCTCAATCGATCGGTAGCCACACGATACTCTGATATTTTGACACTGATACTATCGATACGCAACGCGAACCAATCGATAACAAACGATAAAAGCAAGAAGGGAGGCTAGAGAGAATCATCGCCGATCTTGCCAGCTTTCGCTGACGACAAACCATGTTAGATATATTTCGTGGATTGAAAAACCTTGTAAAGGTCAGTCACGTTAAAACAGATTCGATAGTATTCCGCCTGCATTACTCAATAACTGTGATGATTCTGATGTCATTCTCGCTAATTATAACCACGCGCCAGTACGTTGGCAATCCGATCGATTGTGTGCACACCAAAGATATTCCAGAGGATGTGCTCAACACTTACTGCTGGATCCAGTCCACCTACACGCTCAAGAGCCTCTTCCTGAAGAAGCAGGGCGTGTCGGTTCCATATCCGGGCATCGGCAACTCCGACGGTGATCCGGCGGACAAGAAGCACTACAAGTACTACCAGTGGGTCTGCTTCTGCCTCTTCTTTCAGGTATAAGAAGGTTGTGTCTCCGGACCACTTGAAACATTAATTAATTTCAAAATATCGACACCGATAGTCGTTGTCGAATCATTGGTACCAAGCTAACAAATTTTCATCCACGATAAATTTGTATTTAATTTACTTTCCAATAACTATCACTTTGATATAAACGTGTAAATGGGAATAGCTCAAACTGACAGTATTAAGTCACTTCTGCATCATTTAAAGCATCACAGTTGAAAGCGTTTTCAAGAAATTAAAGTGTCAAGCGAATAAGGGAATCTATTGGCCAACGGTAATTAAGCATCTCTGTTTTTTAACGCAATATTAATTAAAATTCGACGCCATAGCTCATCCTCTTAAAAGGCTACGCCTGCGCAGCGATTAAGCCAGAAAAAGTCTACTGAGAAATCAGCCATTTATCAGTGGTTCGTTATGTTTGGGGGCGTTGAATGATTTGATGGATTAAGTAATTAAGCGATTTCTCGCCGACTGAGCGCACCATTGGGATCTATACATACTTTTCAATATCCAAATATTTGTTCCACTTATTTCCGATTTTCTTTTTTTTATTTTGTTTTGCGGTTTTGGCCTTTTGTGAGCCAAATGAAATTGTTTAAGTATTTCGTGCGTGTTTTGTTATTGTTGCTGCTGAATGGGCTGGCCTTGTATCGCTGCGAGTATCCCAAAGATAGTTCGATCTATGACGTAGGGGATGTCAGGCAGAGACGGGGATACTGGGCGAAAAAGAGAGGGGGATAGAGAGAGAAAGCGACAATCTAAAGATATTATAATAAGAAGATGCGTAACGGCCGTGTATGCACTACTGGCTGAATGATACCTTATTGTGGCCAAAATAAATAACTTCAAAGCGGAGACAGATATTTTTTTTTTTGTGTTTTTTGTATTGGGTTACACAAGCTCATATCATAATTTTGGGAGTGGCACCATCCCTTACACATTATTATACCCGTTACTCGTAGATTGAAAGGGTATACTAGATTTGTTGAAAAGTATGTAACAGGCAGAAGTAAGCGTTTCCGACTATATAAAGTATATATATTCTTGATCAGGATCAATATCCGAGTCAATCCAGCCGTCTGTCCGTATGAACACCGAGATCTCAGGATCTATAAAAGCTAGAAGGGTGAGACTCAGCATTTAGAAAGTAGAGACAAAGACATAGCACAAGTTTGTTGACCAATGTTGCCATGCCCACAAACCGCACAAAACTTCCACGTCCATGTTTTGAACCATTTTTCGATATTTTTTTAAAATTTTATTAGTCTTCTAAATTCTATCGATTTGCCAAAACATTTTTGCCACGCCCACTCGTATGCCCTAAAGCCGACAAACCGGTCACGCCCACACTTTAAAACAACATTTTAATTTTTTCTCATATTATTCCCCAATATCTATCGATATCCCAGAAAAATGATGAAATTTCGCACTCGCATTCACACTAGCTGAGTAACGGGTATCTGAAAGTCGGGAAACTCGACTATAGCATTATTTTTTTTGCATTAACTTACAGTAGACATTATCTATGAGAATCCCAAAAATTTTGGTCGTGGCACCGCCCCTTAAATTTAATTAATTCATTTTCGTATAGGGATTTCTCTAATTTCGTATGCTCTTTCTACATACATTTCATATCATAATCATACATATGATTACATATTAAATAATTTTACAAATAATAACCACAAAAATATTGAAACAATTCAGCAACAGCCTTGTTTAACCTTGTTTTAGCTAAGATTACTCCAAATTTGAAAAAGTAGGGTTAGGTCCTAAAAACTAAAATTTCTCCATAAATATTGCATTCAAATTAAGAAAAATTTAATTACCTACAACACAGTATACATATTATGGTGAAACTATGTGAAACTCAGTTTATAAACAAATAAATAAAAATAAATAAATAAATAAATATAAGTTTTTGTTTAAACACCTAAAAGCGCTATTTACAACACTCAATTACAGGGACAAACATAAGAAATTCAACAGTTCACAATTACAAACACATAGTATAAAACAGCACTTTTCGATCTTATTACATCCCGTTTATTTGGATAAGAACTTTTCTTTGTCCCTTTTTTATTAACTTAAAACCGATTGTGTTTCTTGCTAACAAGCGCATGTAAGCACGACACTCCGAAAAGCTGTTTTAAACAGCTGATATATTGTATTAGCCGTACGGGACTTTTTTAATATTTCTGTTATGTTACACTTAAGCCCAATATTATACTATGTGTGCGTAGTAGATAGATTTTTGGGACCGAAATCAATTTTGATCTAAGAAACGAATTTACAAATTTGGGGTTTTGGCCAATTTCGTTATTTGATTTTTTGAGGCACGACGTGCGGTCATAAGCACCTACGAATCGAAGTCTACTAGACAATGTCCACTCTAATTTTTCACACGTTGCAAGCTGAATTATTGAATTATTCTAATATAGTCATTTTTGAAATTTATTTTGCTAGATTCGGCTACTACTATTTCTGTGCTATATTCAAATAATTATAGCGTTAAGGCAATGCAAAACAAGAATTTTTACATGGTTCAAAAATAATATAGATTTAAAGTCCAAGAACTTTTAAAATGACGGGCATATTTTGTCAAATTTTCAATGCATGAGCATACGTGTGTACACATACAGTAGTCGGCTGTTACTGTATGCGTAGAAGAGAGCTGCTGGCTGTAAAGCTCTCCACTCTCTGGTTCTTGAACAAGATGCGTTACGCATCTCATAATCTCATACCCTTTATTTTAGGAAAACTTTAACATCGGAACGTTTTCCTAGCAGAAGGACCTTTACATAATCAAATATCTTAAGAAAAACACCATATATGCACATATATGTACATACGAACATTTTGAAACGCTAGGGAAAGAAACTTAATGAAACTATAAACGATACTATCATTGCGATAGACATTTCGCTCTAGTCAATAGATTTGCAATCAGTAGGCGATGAAATCTATGCATTCTATGCATTCATAGGGCTTCAGCGAACCAGTTTCCATTCGGAATCGACATCGAAAATAAGTGTACTTGTGTTCTAAGCATTTATCATAAAGCTGAGCAATATGAAAATTTTCAAGAAATTACGCAATCGTATGGTTCCTTACTGCATGTCGGTGAGATTGAATCCCAGGAATAGCCGGCATCGCGTGCAGAATGCGTCAGCACCACAACCTTACAACTCTGTTCAGGATGAGGCTACTCCTGGAGAAATATTTCCGAGAATTGTTGAAGTTTTTGTTAATGGTGAGTATACTGCTGAGGCTGACCCTAACCCGGAAGTAGAAGTTGTGACCGAGGTGGACCCTCTGGCAGAAGTTGAAGATTGGGCCAAGGCTGACCCTAATACAGAGGTTGAAGTTTTGGCCGAAGCTGACCCTAATACAGAGTTTGAAGTTTTTGCTGAGGCTTACCCTAAGATTGAGGATGAGATTGTAGTTATGGAGGAGGCTGACTTTAAGACTTATACTAAGGATGATGATATGGCTGATGCTGACCCTATGACCGAGGTTGAAGTGATGGCCGTAGCTGACCCTAATACGGAAGTTGAAGTTTTGGTCGAAGCTAACCGTAAGGCAGAGTTTGAAGTTTTCGCTGAAGCTGACCCTAAGGTTGAGGATGAGATTGAAGTTATGGAGCAGGCTGAGAATACTGAGAATGATGATATGGCAAGTTAGAAGTGATGGCCGTGACTGACCCTAAGGCTGAGGCTGAAGTTTTGGCTAGGGCTGACCTTAAGACGGATGTTGAGGATCAAGTCATGGCAGAGGGTCTGGTTGAGTCCCTAACTTCCGTTTTTAAATGAAATGCTGCTTTTGAAACATATGAAGATAACGAATTTATTGCTTTGAAGTAGCAGACACTTCAAAATCTTCAGACCCAAAGCGCACCATTATCCTAGAAACACACCAAACGTAATTACTAAAATGTTCTACAAGTCCGCTTGATAATAATTCCTTGCCACGTGATATATTCTCAGACTGTTATCGTTAATTGCTCACATCGCTTAAAGGAGATTGATTGTATCATTGATGCCATTGTCCCCCTTCCACATTTTCCACCCCACATAATGGAGCAAATCGGAGACGTTGCCGCCCATATGGCGTATATGAATACATATATATTGAATCGCATATGTATTTATAAAGAGGCTATGCTTACACAATAAGTCTTACCACTAACAATGTACAAATATTAAATGTGTATTTTTATCACACTTGGTCGGGCGGGGAAATCGGGGGAGCTTTTCTCGGTTAGTGTCACAGAGCGATTATAGAGACGTTCTAGTCACCCAAATTCCTATAAATACATTTATCATGGTATTCTCCCTGCTTAATGACGCGAGGACGCGTTTCTATAATTTACACTTTCCCCCAATATGCCTTGCACGATTTATTAATAACAGAAAACAAAACGAGACATGGGAAATAATGCTGGCTTTCGTGGATCATTGATTTTCGAGAGCAATGGGCTGGGATATTTACATACGAAAAAAAAAACTCTGTTCAAGTTTTGTAAGTGCAAATTGTATTCAGAATTCAGAATTTAAAAAAAATAAAAGTTGGCATTTAGTAACCGGACTTATGTGATCTTTTGGTTAACAGCACCTGACCGACCCAATCACCATTAAATCTCTGTTATTATAGACTAACTACGTACAATATATAGAGCTGGTTGATAGATCGTCATAAACTCGGACAATGCCGCAATAAAAACTAAAAGACCTGCACCCATCAATTTCCTTTCAATCGATCCGGTCTTTCCCTCCGATATGTCAAGAATTGGCCTTTCTTCTCCAACGCCACTATTTAGCCTCTCGTCCGACTTTCCCCGCTATTTCTTTCATATTTCTGCGCCCGGCATGTCTAGATATTTATTGAAAAGGCGCAGACAAACATAAAAGTGAAATAATATTTCTGGCCAGATGCCAGAGGATTGCTGAAACAAAAAGCCATGGCTATGCCAGTGGGAATCGGGAAAGGGTATCGGGAACTGGTACTCTGGAATTGGGAACTGGAAACCGGCATCTTGGGGAATATGGCCAAAGGTTCTTGGGGTGGGAGCTGTTTATATTTGACTTATGTGCGTGTATTTTTGGCCTCCCCTCGGGTTTCGAAGATTTAAGGCAGGGGCGTCGCTTGGGGGAGTGGCAGGTCGGATCAGATGCGATCAGAGACTTCGTAAGTGATTCCTTTGCGACACAGTGGGTCATGCTTGGGAAGTATACGAACTATGTTTCGATTTTGAAGCTAGAGCTTTCAAATTTGTATTTATGGATTTTAAGCTATTTATTGTAAAACTGTTGATCAGTCAATAGCCAGTTGTCGTATACTCTGAGTTAAATGAATACTTCTTTTGGAAAACCCTATAAATATCTTTCTATATATTTTTATTATTGAAATTCTACTGAAGAGAAGTTATGAAGTTTGGCATTTGATAAGACCACCCGTATTCCTAACAAAGTTTTTTAAAATTTGTGTTTATGGTTGCCTTGGATAATTCAGTTGCCCAACTCTCTTCTCAGCCTTAAGTAGCAATACAGTACTCTTATTTAAATACTAGTGTAAATTGTTATTTGCAATCACAACATTTTAAAATATAATTAGATTCCGTAATACCGGTGGACACCGATACCGAAAATACTAATCTTTACTCCCTATCCATAACTTTTTATTGACTAAGTTATTTGCTGCAAAATATTGTATTTTAGCTTAACATAATTAAGCCCTCTACTGTTTTAAGCATATTCCGAATCAGTGTGCATGGAGCCCGCAGACCCAAAGAATTCTTCGGAGACGATTCTTTTCTCTTTTAGCCTTTCGCTTTGATTGTTGCTTCTGTTGCAGTTGCATTTACGCGATGCTTTTGCGATTTGAACGCTTGCCAAATTGCTTTCCACACACGCACAGAGGAAAGTGGAAAAGAGGGTTGGAAAAGGGTGGTGGGGAGGCCACCCTTCTTTTCTCTTCCTTATTCGTGTTATCGTCGGGGAAATGCAATTGGCGATTGTATACACAAAAGGGCAGACTGAGATGATGGAGGCCAAAGCAAATCAAACGCATCATTTGACTTCCGGCAGGGCGTGGCAACATACCTCTCCCTGATAATAACAGATCAGTCCACAGCAATAGCAGCGATTGGCTTTTAAAAAGTCCTCCTGCAAATTTATTGGTTCGAAAAGTGATGTTATGCAGGGAAAAGCAGACAAGTAATATATGGTCTGTCCTATTTGTAGAAACTTTTTTTACTTACTTGTAGTTTGTGGCCATTACCCATAGATTAAGTTAGTATGTATAGTGGAAGGTAGAAGTATATATATAAGTATATATTTTCTTGATCTGTCCATGTCTGTCCGTATGAAAGTCGTGTACTAGTCAATGTACATGTATAAAATTTTTAGCTTAACATATCCATCTCTCTCGCGCGGCAATTGGTTGAAGAAACGGGTATCTAGTAGTCGTGACTATAGCGTTCTCCCTTTTTATTTGTTTAATTAATGGGGATAGTCAGTATATTGAATTTGACAGAGCATTTAATAGCCAACTTTAGTAAGATTCTAAAATCACCAAAATTAGCTGAAACAATAAAATTAAAATTACTATTATTTATTTGAATATTATTACGTATGTGATCCAAATACATTGACCACTACTGTCCATGACGACTGCCGTCATCAGCCGATATAATGCGGAACAGATGTTGCCTGGACCAATTGCAGCCAAATGCCAACGACAATGGCAAATAGCTTGGAACTGCAGGCCCCGAAAAGAAAGAAGTGAAAGGCCAACAAATCCAAACGGAATCGAATGATCGCCGAGATGCACAAGCAACAGCGCGTGTGGGGAAATATTTTAGAGTGGAAAATCGCTGGCCAAGAATTGAGGAACCGCCGCCAGTCGGGCGCCCACTAAACAAACTGAACTTTCACCTCTCAAAACGTAAGACATAGGGATTACCACCTGCCAGGGACTCAGACTCAAGATCACGATGATGGGGCGACATTGTCATGTGCCAAAGCAAACACACCATATACAATTTGCACAACTTGCCCAATCCCCAGCTGTCTGTGGATTGTCCGAATCCGCTGCTAATTTACGATACAAGTTATTATTAATTTGTCATCGGGTCGGCATTAAAATCCCCCGGCAAAAGAAAATACCGACAACTTATAATGAGCAGGCGGGTATTTGGGACTTTAACATATCCTGTACGATAATGTTTTCAATTCAAGACATTTACATAAAGCACTCAATTAGGAGAAATAAATGATATATAAAAGGGAATATATTAATAATTTCATATATATATATATATAAATATACATTAGGTTTTTACTTACAGGTGCCTAAAAGGGGGCACTGAAATAAGGACGTCGTCTTTCGGATGTTAAACATACTTTTTCATACTTTTAGCCTACGAGTAGTAATGTTTTTAGCATCCAGATAGACTATGTCTATAGACTATAATGACTATAAATGACCGTATTGCCGTTTTTATTCGTGTTCCGGGTCAAGATTTTTCATTAAGCGAATACACCCCACGATTGGCCAATTAATGGGTACAATTAAGCAAGAATTCGTGTCTGCCTGTCTGTCTTTTGGATCGCCCGATATTGTGGTAGGTAAACCGTGCGGATAGACGTCCCCTAATGGCTCACGGCTAATTGACAAGGGCCAACAAAAATAAATGAAATGGAATGGAATGGTATGGAATTAGCAACGACAATTATGTAGCTGGGGAAGGTCAGTCTTTAATGTCTATGGCTGTATGACATTAATGCTATTTGGCATTGTTCTCGGCTGGAATCGGGGGTCCACAGTCTAGAATCTAGAGTCTAGAATCTAGAGAACAGCTGGCAAATGTCACTTGTCAGGGTATTTTTTCGCTTTTACGACAGTTCCAATGCGACATTACGCCCACACGGAACACACCTTTGCAGATCTCTATAAATACATATACTACATCCCCACCAATCTCTGCTCTTTATTCGCTTTTTGCAGGCAATCTTATTTTATACACCAAGATGGCTGTGGAAATCTTGGGAGGGTGGCAAGATTCATGCGCTCATCATGGACTTAGACATAGGCATTTGTTCCGAAGCCGAGAAAAAACAAAAAAAGAAATTACTTTTAGATTATTTGTGGGAAAATTTAAGGTAAGTACGGCCCATCCAGCTCTCTGACTAGCCAAATGTACTTAAAGGAGTCCTTTTAACAATAAGTTTTTGTTTTGAATATTCAAATTTATCCTCCCAATATTGAAGTAATTGAATTTCCAGTTAAATGAAAATTACCAGTAATAGAAAAAGTGCAGATAATTTTCCAGTTAAAACCTTAATTACCCGATATATTATTTTCAATAAACACAACCAATGTAAAGCATCGAGTTCAAAAGAATAAGCCTATCTATTAAATGAACCCTTCACAATTTATAATGGAATTCAGGCAGTACAGTGCACTCGAACTCACCTTTGTAGAGGATTTCCAAAACAAACATTTCCGGGTAACTCGAGTAGTCGCACTAATTAACAAAGAATTATCCGGAAATCAACTGTGAGTCACGAGCCAGAGTTCTTCAGAGACAAAGGATACTCCGCCAAAGGTTTTTGGCATCCATACATATATTGTATATTTATTTACATCTGAATCACAGCTAATGGCTAAATTTCTGGCGATTTCGTTTGCAGATATCACAATTGGTGGGCGTACAGATATTACGTGTGTGAGCTGCTCGCCCTTATAAATGTGATAGGTGAGTACTAGTGCACGGCAAACAAAAAAAAAAAAAACCTAAATATAATAATAATACCCAACCGATGGGTCCTGAGATCGTCATGTGCCATAAGGGGCCAATCGAACTCAGTTCGCATCATTTATTGCTGCAAGTATATTTCTTTGACCTTGGCTCATCGTGTGTTTGAACCAAACAGATCAAATTGATATAATAATGGAAGAATGCTATGGTCGAGAGTCTTGACGGGGAATTACTCGGTACTCATATTGGGATATATTACTATAAGAAAAACCACAAAGGTTTACGTATGATTGATTACCCACCCAGTTCAAGCGACAAATTAATATACTAGTTAAGTAAGAAAATCTTGCGATGAAACAGAACACAGTCGGGTGTTTTTCTCGGTGCACATGCCAATCTGTCGACTTCTCCAGGTGCCAGTGGGATCGGTAAACAAAGTTTCGGGGTTAGCAAAACGGTTTCTCGCGACGGGACTCATAAATTCGGCATTCATTAACATTCCCGTTCGATTTTACGCCGAAAAATCAATGACGAATTTTTATCGACTGACCGCCCCGCATCAAAATAAACAAATGCTTCCCGATTTTCTGGTCCCCTCGTGGGGCGCGCGCGCCTAGATTCGAACTCTGACAAAATAATGAACTGTCAGAAGACATGGGAAATAAACAATAATATTGCGAGTAAAACACGTTTATAAAATGGCTGACATCGCTTCAAGAAGTGCGAGGGGCGATTCGTTGGAAAATTTGGGCCTAAATGGCTAGAAATTTGAAATGGGTTAATTAGGCGGCAGGTAATAGGATAAATGTAAATGTGAATGGAAATGGGGGGGGGGCATTTTCATTGACTGAATGGTGGGGCACCGCGAAAATGCAGTTAAGTGCACACCCAGAAATACAATACACACGCATAATACAATACAAATTTTATTTATTATCTTAAAATTATATGGGATAAAAAATTTGTGTGATCGAAATTCCATTTAAGCGGTGAAAATTTAGCTTTAACTGAGTCTTAAAACAATCATTTTCTTATATCATACATACATCCCCAATTGAGTACGTCGAGACCCTCAACTATAGCCTTCTTGCCTGGATAATGTACATTCGGTCGGGATGTAGAAATATGTGTCAGTGGAATCAGGCTTTTTCCTCTGTATATGAAAAATCCCATCAATCTAGCCCACTTAGTTGCCAAATGAATTTAAAAGTAAATTAGGAGTTGTTCAGCAAAGGCCATCTTCATTCAATAAGCAGACTTCTTTTGAGAATTCATTGGTTATTCTTTCAAAAGTTTATTATGCATATAATTATGATTACAGTGCTTGCGCAGAAAGTGATCGTTAAAAAATTTTTAGTGCCCCAGGGGCAGCATATCCCAATGGTCATTCCTTTATTGTTCTCTCGATAAAACCAATGAAATGCGCATCAGTTCGCCATAAAAATTAACGTACCTTGGAGCATTGTTTGTTCATTGACCTCCATCTCCATCCCAATTAGCCGCGATTGATGGATTTCGATTCCGAATCCGATTCCGATTCCGCATCTGCATCCAATGTCGGTCTATCTGCCATAATTAATGGGCTGTGCGGCGGTGCGGGTGAATTGTAATTGAGGAGAAAATCAATTCATTCCCGCCCCGTTGGCCTTAAATCGATCGGTCAAGCGAATCCGAATGCATCGGATCGGGAAAAGTCCGTACCGATACGTAACGCCGAATTTTCCAAAGAGCACCTATGCACCCATGCACAAATTGGGGGTTAATGGAAAATGAAAGGTGGGAAATCGGTGGCAAAGAACCCATCAATCCCTGTGTCCGGTCCGATAAACAGATATTCAAGTAGGACAGATGAATAGGCAGATAAACCGAACGAACGAAAAGTGTATCTCTGTATCTCTTTGGTGCTGATTTGTATCTTTTTTGTGGTTCCTTTGCAGGTCAAATGTTTCTTATGAATCGATTTTTCGATGGCGAATTTATAACATTTGGCCTGAAAGTGATAGATTATATGGAGACCGATCAGGAAGATCGCATGGATCCGATGATTTACATATTTCCCAGAATGACCAAATGTACATTTTTTAAATATGGTTCCAGTGGGGAGGTGAGTAACGAATGCAGCACTCGACAAACCCAAGACTCAATAATAATTTAATCTTTCTAGGTGGAGAAACACGACGCCATTTGCATTTTACCATTAAACGTTGTTAATGAGAAGATTTACATTTTCCTTTGGTTTTGGTTTATATTATTAACGTTTCTCACATTATTAACGCTAATATACAGGGTGGTTATTATATTCTCTCCTCGAATGAGGGTCTACTTATTTCGTATGCGATTTAGGTGAGTTTCATAGACATTGCGGGTCCTCACTGGCGGTGATATGAGAACTAAAAAAGGGAAAATGTAAAGCTTATTAAAAAGTTGCTTTCGAGCTAAGGATTTGCGTTTCTATGAGATGTGACTTATGTATGACTTATGTATGTGGGTTCCACAAAAATCCCTATACTCGTATAGGTAGGTGCCTAGAAGTATGTAGCCAAAACAATTTTTTTTTCACTACATACTTCGTAGAGCCCTATGTGAAATTTAAGCCTTAGATTTTTCCGTGACACCGCCCAGGTTTCTTGTCAATATCTGTTTCCCTATCAAGCTAGTGATTCCCATTAGCTTACATAATGATTTGAACAAACTTACTTAATGCCATTTCTTTAATTGCAGGTTAGTGCGTCGTGACGCTATTGAAATAATCGTTCGTCGTTCAAAGATGGGCGATTGGTTTTTGTTGTATTTACTAGGTGAAAACATAGATACAGTTATATTTCGTGATGTTGTACAGGACTTAGCGAATCGTTTAGGACATAACCAACACCACAGGGTGCCTGGCTTAAAAGGTGAAATACAGGATGCATGATATTGGGAGTATTAGAAACAATACAAAATGCAATTTGTCGTCTCCATTTAAAAACCATCGAATTCAATAACAAAAATGTCGAAAGCAAGAAAAAGATTAAGAAAGGACAATTACAACCACAAAGGAATCTAGAGATCTTCGCAGCAGCCGCTTCATTAAAACTTACAACTCAACACACCGCTAAAAAATCTTTAAAAAAAAAACGTATCTCAAAAATACAACCAAAAAAACTATCGTCAGCTCGCAGTCAGTCATAAATCAGCATTATCAACCTTGGAGACTAAGTCTATCGATAGTCGGTACAAACACATCCAAAGCCACAGGACATAGAATACAACATAGAAAAATGGAAGCGGAATGAAAGCATGGAGAAATATGGAAAAATAGGAAAGCATTAACAGCCACGCAACGAAAGGAATTACTAAAAATTCAATACCAATCAATTAATGTAACGTAAATGAGAAAATGGATATCAAATAATCAAGAGATCGAGAATGGAAGTCCTGGGACTTCCGGACAGGACACCCAAGCCGGTGGCAAGTAGCGCCTGCCGTCGGCCAGGGGTCACAAGGTCACAAGTCACAAGGGATCGCTTAGGAAATTAGCGATCAGCGACCCATAGAAGTGTTGCCCCAAGGACAAGATCAAAGTGTGAGGAGAACAGCAAATGGACAGCACCGGCAACGGAAACAACAGACAGATACGCACACACACAGACGACGCCACACATACGCTTACAGCGACATCACTCATACGCCCCGTAGAACACATCGCACTTTGCTTGTCATGCAGCGTTAACTAAACCAAACATCAACAAAGTCGAGACGACGCCCGCGGAAAATTGCATTTCTGTATTAACCCCAAGAGTATAGAAGAGGAAGAATCGAAAATCAGCATCACTTTCACCGAGAAAAAGCGAAGTACCATACAAACGAGATGCTAAAACAACGCAACAAGACGGGGAAAGAAAAGCCTCCCCGCTTTGAAAATGCAGCAAATGAAAGTCAAGGAAATCGCAGTGGAAGTGGCAGAGGAGAGTAACAGTTTAATTAAATTAAATTCAATTCAATTAAATTAAATTACTTATTAAAATGATATCTTGAAGTGTTCATGTATTCGAAAGTAGGTTAACTAAGTCAAACATACAAGTAATTCTACATATATGTATAATATATATATTATATATATACATATATATATATATATATATATATATAAATTTTTTTTTTAACTCTAAGCATTTGTATTACCCGCTAAACAAATGAACAACAAAACATAACGAAAAAAAAAACCTAGAAAAAAAAACCAAAAAAAGCAAACTGAAAACAGAATTTTTTTGTATACAGAAATGAATGAAAATTGAAACCCGAAATGAGCAGATAGCGAAATAATGATAACGAAAAAGAAAGAGTAAAACCTAAAACCGAGACGAAACGAACAGAAAATATCAGTAAATATCAAAGAAAGTTCAGAAAATACCATACCGAAAACAGAAACAAAAGATACATTTACATAGTTTAATTAGAAGAAACTATAGCGCGCATCATTATATAACCGAAAAACTGAAAAACCGACCGAACAGAACGTTACTCTCAACTTACAAAGACAAACAGACAGACGGAAACGAAAATGTTTTAAGCTCACTCACAATTACACACACTCACAACACAACACACACACACACACACACACACGTATATAGCATGTAAAGCATATATAAATATATATATAATTATCAATCGATCATTCAGTAAAGGAGAGCAGCCAACATTCGCATTATAAAGCAATTAACTCCTCTAATAATAGAGCATTCTCAACTCTATCTCTCTCTACGAAAAATACGCCTAGTACTCAAGAGGTAAATGCGAAAATAACCCAGGAAAAACGGGCGGCACACTCACGCTTTGTCACATGAATCAAGTGTAAACGCAACGATAATAACTTTATAATACCGCTAGCGAATTAAGTCCTAAACAAGAGGGTACAGTTCGGGAGTTCGACAATTCCCCCAGGCATTGCAGGTGGTCCTACAGTAAACGCCTTCTATGACAAACATCACCCCCTTCGAAAAATAGTCACCCATCCACGAGTTCATCATGTGCTACAAATCGTAATATCCGTCCAAAAAACTTTTTGAAGCGCACTTCCCGCTCTCTAACTTCAATCTCTCCTTCTTTTTTGGATTCCGATCCATGATCCAGGGTCCATCCGACTTCCGCCTTCCGCCTTCCGCAACACCCAGTCCCAAGCCCCCAATAAATGGACCAAAGAACCAGTTACACAGATGCCTCAAAAGTTTTTCCCCTTCCCGTCGCATTTTCCCATCTCTTGAAGGACGACCAAGAAAAACAAATACACAGCCAGAAAAAGCCAAGCCAGAGATGCAAATCTAACAACAAATGTCACTGCCAACAAAACCAGTAATTGTAAAATCAAGTTTAAATAGTTAAAGACCATACATATATGAAACGAAATGGGGACCTGATATGAAATGGAAGGTATTTCCGTAGGGCTAGCACTGCAATGCCGAAAGTAGTTACAAGAAAGCAAAAGGAATTAACACCCGATGATTGTTCCTTGTCAAAGAATCAGGAATTGCCGATGTGGACCTGCTCAAAACCTCACTCCTTTCGGAAATTCATTTCGTATTTAGATCACCTAATTTGAGTGTTTTTTCCGTCTACTCACACTACTCAGCATACTCAAAGACGCATTAAAATTTAGAGGGAGGAGAAAGTGGGTGTAAGGTTGAAGCGAAAAAACAATAAATGTAACAATAAATGGTAATAAGTAATTTTAGCGTATTTTTTTTAACAGCTTATAGCCAACTAAGTGAAGTAATTGTAATTCTAGTTCAAACTGAACCATTTTTGTCTGCGTTTTTTTTTTTTTGTCGTGGATTCGTAGGTTAAGCCCCACACACACACACACACTTATAGCCACACAAAACACAACCACAAACATGGCAAATGAAAAGCTAATGTATAAATATCGAGGATACTTAAACTGTAATTAAGGGTGACGAATAAGAAGGAATACCATACCAAAACGTAAGCATATTACAAGGAAATTGCCATTAGTCGATAGTGTTAAAGCGATACGTATATGATCTACATGCTAGGCTAACGAAAAGCAAATAAACGAAAGAAATAATAGAAGGAATACTTAGTGTAGCTCAAGATGGAATCTCTCGTATCTCGTAATTCGTAACTCCAACTAAAAGCAATTGTAAAATATCGTAATAGATCTAGGGGCGATCGAACAAACAAACAAAAGCAAAGCAAACGAACAATACGCAAGACTTTATTTTTTAAAGTATTTGCCGCAATATTAGGTCGAAGAGTTCGAATTGTACTAGCTGAATCTAGAAAATAAGAAGAACATTTCATAGACGCAATCCTAGAAGCAATAAGCACACCCGGAAAAGGAAATGAAAGTTAGAACGGAAACGGAATCAGGCAGAGCTAACGGTAACAACGATGACTCGTCACCACGTTTCCCCACCTCCGGTACAATTCTGTCTACTTCTCACCACACATCACTGCACTTTTCTTGCTCTCTCTCTCTCTCTCTCTCTCTCTCTTTCTCTGTCTTTTACACCCTTTTTGCATCTGAAACAATCTGTTAACTATTTTTTTAACCAAGTAGTCTGTTTCCACTTGAACAAAAAACAACAAAATGCACGCATGCCAAATATCAGTGTTATAAGTTTTGTCACATTTATGGGGAACGTAAGTTTCAAGTGTGGGCACTTGTGTTTAACACGTTTTACAAGCATCTCAACATGTGATAGTGGAGACAGGCTCAACCTCGTATATCCCCTTTAAGAGAATCTGAATCCGTACGAATAATGCAAAATTCTGTTGAAATCATGGTTTTTTCGAGTGATTAATGTTTGTGTTCGTTTGTTAATTTGTTTGTCTGTTTGTTTGTTCCCGGTCTGAAATTGGTTTCTGCCATATTGTTTGTGTATAGTTATTATGTATTGTTTGGTGGTTAAGTTAAGGTTTTAGTTCTGTAACTTTTACCGTACTTTCTCACTCATTTGTTCATACGTGCAATAAAAAAAGAGACTTGTATACATATCATTGTTTTTTTTTTGGTTTTATTTTGGGTCTGCATTTCAGATTCTCCACCCACCTGTTCCTCTCTCCCTCTCTGATCTTATCCCCTTCACTATCTATCTGTCTCTTTCTTAGCACCCGCTCAATGTAAAGCGACGAAGAAAGTCAATTTCTCACGGCTCAAAAACGCAATAAAAACTGAACCTAGAAATCTAACGAACTAAAGCAACAATTAGTGAAGCATATTGGTGAAATACTCGTAACTTATATTTTAAATCGAATTAGTGAGTGATTAGCGCAACGGTAACGATAAAAAAAAAAAACAATTTAGTTGAATTCCCTAGCAGAATCGAATCGAATAGTGAGAACTTTTTATTAGGAAGCGAAAGCGTTTTTTAATTGTATATTAATCGAATCAAAATTGTAAAGATCAAATAAAAAATAACGAATATAGCATACAAATTGAAACTGCCAATTCACATTCTCAGACAAATTTTTACGAAGCTTAAGCTAAAACCAAAACTTAAGAACATCCAATTAATAGCACTAAGCGAAAATATACAAAATTGCTGAAAATTACCGAAAAGCGAAACCAAGCTGAAGAATCGCAAAATCGAACTCGTATCTAGATCATTTAACTAGGCCCACGACTTTAACCCTCCTTCGTTTCGGTATCTCCCGATTCTCGATTTCGATATCCAATATATCCGATGGTCGTCACTTGATTAACCATATCGGATTGCGGTTCAGGATTACTTTAGGCACTTAGCGTATATACCAATTTGTGTGTGTGTGAACAAATAGCAGACAATAATTAGTGAGGGAACTTTTTAGGCGAGATCGAATGACCAGGACTGAAATGACGAGGGAAAATAAGTTTTCCTGGACTAAGTGGGCGTGGCAGCTAATTTATTGTCTTCCAACATAGCGTATATATATTTCACTATTTTAGTCAAAATACATTGTTTCCCCAATTGAAATAACGTTGCAGCTTAAATGTGATTAAATTCTGATTTTTAATCGTTATTCGTTTTTGTCAAAGTTTTCTATACTCCTGGCCACGCCCCAAGATCTCAAAGGCTTGAAAATGATGGAAAGAGATTTATTTCGTTGGTGGCCCAGAGTTCAGCAGCAAAATTAGCGATCCGCATTTGATGGAGTGTATAGGAAAACTGCCTTAAAGATTTTCTAGTGAGACCGAGATCGATAAGCCAGCAAACCGTGTATATATTTATTACATAGAGGCCGAGTCGGTGAGCATTTTTTTTACTAAATACAATTTACGAGTAAGCATAACTTTTAACACAAATCAACCAATACACGACCTGTACATAGCCGACATACAAAAAACACCCTGCATATATATATTAATATGTATACAAACAAGCATATACATACCTATATATAAAGTGTTTTACAACAACGTGGATTAATTGGTAACCGTAGAGCGAGACATTCTTAGCAAAATTACACCTAAGTTTTCCAGATTCAGATGACTTTTTAACCAGACAAAGGTAGACAAATTGTGAAATTATTAAATTATGTAGAAAAGCAGTCAGAGTAATAAACTATTTGTATTTCAACTTGTTTTCCAGGAGATCCTAAGTTTAGTAAAACGTAATATAATGTAAATGATAAAACGAAACGAACGTATGTAAAATAATTGCATAAATAATTTCAAATATATTCGCCGATTGCCTTCAACTAGAGGAATTTTGATTACACTTAATAACGAATACTAAATATTTAATAATAATTGAATAATGCATTGAATATTTATACAAAACAAAAGGCAGAAGCAACTATTAATATATGGAAGAGTGGGTAGAAGAGGTCAAGAAGTAAGACGCAGAAAGGCAGGCGCATACAGAAAAGAACAAATCTACACAAAAATGAAATTCAAAAAGAACTGAAGTAAAAACAAAGATTTTAAAGCAGTAACAAATGGCAAACAAAAGAGAACAAACGAAAAAAAAATAAAAAAATCAAGATAAAGCATTCATATTTGTACACTAAAGATCCGTTAAGGACTACGCAACTTATACACGCAATATTAGACTAAACCGACTTCGATAACCAATAACCGATAGATTTCCCCCAGCCCCCAGCACAGAAGAAATGAGAGGGTTTCCGAAAAATCCCCATCTTCAGCTGCTTAAAATTGATTAATATTTTTTTTAACTAGAGACACTCGCACATATCCAATGAAAGACGTCGATTACTTTCCATTCCCATTCCTATCGAAAGACCACCACCCCTAGATACGCACACCCCCAAGAATCGAATACGAAAACGAAATCGATGGCTGAAACGAGATTACAACCACAATTACGATAACTATTACAATGGCCACCATAACCACAGATGCACAACCACTGGAGCGAAGGACATGCGAATTAAGAATGCGGATGTAGAAGCTGAAAGGAGTAGATCGAATCTAGTGAATACTTTAAGGCGTTAAGCGTACTTCTAGTTTGTATCTCTTATATACACGCAGATATATCTAGGTATATGGACATAGCATAATTATACAGATATACAGACCTATGAATAATTCAGATAACGCATACAACTAGCCAGTGGATCGATGTCGAGTGTAAGTCGCTGAATATCGATAGTAATCGATCGAAGTCGATAGAGATGTAGTAGATCCAATCTTTTTTTTTGTACTTGTACTTGTATGGTTATGCTAACGGTAAAGGTAATGGTAAACGGTAACGATAAACGGTAATGGACATTTAACTAGTTATAACGTGCAGTTATCGTAATTTATGATTATCGATTATTGAGTCTTGAGTACGATTATTACGAACGTTTAATTTTGTTAATACGAAAACAAAACGCGAGCATGGTTAATAAAGCTTTAATTTGAAGCTATATAGGTATATATATATACGCAAATATATATATATATATATACCCACACACTAATACACACCCGACGCAATACACACAAATAGACACATACAGACAAGGAAACGTCCTCAGTTTATAAATTTTCAAATGAGTGACACGACAAACTTGAAACGAAACGAACGAAACGAAACACGTAGGCAGTACGGATTAGGTCTTAAGGCCCCATATAAGTAATATACAATTTAAATTATTTAACAATCAATTTATTATTGATGGCAAACGGAAGAGAAAGCGGAACGATGGCGATAGCGATAGTGATGACGATAACGACAGCGAGAGGGGAGAGCCAGGCAGTATAGATCGGAGCCGCGAACATATACATGTGATCATATATCCGATATCCGTCGATATATATGCACGTCCGATATATGCGCACGTGCCCCGATCGCCATACATATACACACACATATACTATATGCATAATACCAGTGACATACATACATATGTACTACTCGAATCAATCCGATCGGAGGAGGAAATGAGGAGGCAAAACAAATCTATATACAGTACATGGCATACACTTATATAAAGCCCCTATATTGAGGATATAAACGTGAATTTTTAGCAGACTAAGTAATAAATTATACACTCACAGGCGGTCATATTCGAACTACACACACACAAGGGCGGTATGCAGATATATATATAGAATATATATATATATTCTATACGTCAGCAAAACAAATACCAATAATAATAAAATTATGCAATAAAGCGAGGAGGAGTGAGTACTAAGCGGAAACGGAAGTGGAGGCGAGGACACCTTACATTTAAGACACTGAACAAAAAATCGACTTGTAAATAACACGCATACACACAGCCAACACACCTACAGACCGCAGACAGTCACATCAGTATACATACACCCACTCACACATGCCCACATACACACATTTTACGATTAGTTAATTTTACAAACTAAAATTATTGCAGCAGGCGCATTACATAAAATGAAATACAACTAAAACGCGGCAAAGAAGAAGAACGAAGAAATAAAACCAAAAATCATATGCATTAAAAGTAAAGTAAAGGCAAAGACAAACAAAGGCAGAGGCAAAGGCAAAAGCAAATGAAAAAGCAAAGCAAAAGAGCCCAGTCGGAAGAAAGGGGCGGGTGGTACTCTCTCCCCGAGCAACTCCCCGCCCTCGTTACTTCCAACAAAAAACAAAAGGCCATGGACGTTGATGGGAATTAATAATTACCAAGTAAAATTATAAAATATTATTATATAAATTATTATAATTATAAATTATTATTAAAGCAAGCAACAAACGTAAAAACCAAAAACAGACAAGATTAAAAATACGAAACGAAAAAAACGAAAAACACAAAAAAAAAATCAAACAAAACCAAACATAAACCAAAAACACATTATTATAATGCGATAATTGAGTAATCAACAAAACGAATTGACAACGTTGTATGATTTTGATCAGAAAGTAATAAAAACAATTTTCGATTTGTTACGAAATATACATAAATATCCAATGGCTTTCATTTCATCGGAGGGGCGAAAAACCATTTACGCTTAGCACTGTCTTGTATTACAACAACATAATAGAGCATGTGGTGTACACACAAATATGTAAGAGAATTTAATTTATTGTTTATTTCATGCTTTTGTTTTAAACAATTTAAATTTGTAAAAAAAAACATTTTCTGGTTCTGCACATTGGCTTTAAATCGCATTCCTCATACGCACTGTTGCAGTTGATTGAAATCGCAAGTCGGGAGAGGATTAGAATGCTGGAACTGTGGGACCCTGGAGCATAATTTCCGGAACTGCACAGCGGACGACCGGACACGGTGACACCGAAGTGCCTCGAGTGCGCAAAAGAAACTATCGGTTGGGCAATCCGAGAGCGGGAGGTATTCGCCCAGTCACGAATCCTGCGAAGTAATCGTGGACAGAGAATTAAGTAAGTCTAGTTCTCAATCTAGGCTAAGATTCTTGCGAGCGGAAGAACGGATGCGACGGTATTTAGAGGTCCTAAATTGGATCTTCACGGAAGACCAAATGAGCGGCATGCGACTAGTTTCGAGGAAGGTTCAAAAGGCGAGGGAAGAATACAAGATCAGGAGATCTAAGCGACGCGAGGCGGTGGCCGCCGTAAAGCGCATCGAATCTGGGGATTCTAGACCCTTTGCAGGCGTCACAATCCGGGGTAGGCACCTGATTAGTGGACACGGGAGCCAGTGTCAGCGTGCTCGGCAAGGACTGCGGGGAGCTCGTGGAAGCACTAGGTGTTCCGGTTCAGTCTTACTTCTCGACTGTGAGAACGGTGTCTGGCGAAGATCGGTCCATCATTTAACGCTTGGATTTGCTGGTGGATCACGGAGGGATAAGTAGGACAATATTTTTCTACCTTTGCCCTTACCTGGAACAAGCTGCCTACTTTGGAATCGACCAGCAGTCGTTGGTGGATTCGTGCCGAAGTCGGTGAAGAAAGCAGCGCAAATCCATGTCAGGCAAATGGAGCACTACGCCGACCGAGAGAAGATAGACGAATTGAAGGAGTACCCGAAATCCTGGAGCCTGTCAGCGCGGCCGAGGAGTGTCTAGCTTGGAAAGGCATTCTATAAGGAGCCCGATTCATTAAGGATCGACCCTATCCCATGTCTCCAGCGAAGCAGCGAGATTATTTTTCGGAATGCCGGAGTGACTAGGTATGTGATGAATTTTAATCTGTGTCACGCGGGCATTATTAACTATTTTCTTTTTAATGTTACAGGTTATATAATTATCAAGGATAGTGTTTTGAATTGCAATGACGCTGTTCCTGCTGTCTGTTAAGATGGCAATTTGGGAAATATCGAGACAGAGAAGTCCAGAGCTTTGTCTATCGCTAGCAGTTCAGCATTTAGAGAGGACAGAGTTTTGTTTATATCTTTTCTGAGGCTTTGATTAGTGTGCACTTTTATTTTATTTATGGGTGCTTTGAATAAACTGCTGAATGAGGAACATGGATATTCTAGCTAACTCCTTAGAAATGCCTTGTGAAGGAGCAAACATTTTATGGGGTTGGTGCCAAAGATGCAGCCACTTAATAATCTTGAGAAAGTGCACGCTTTGTTGGCTGAAGAGACCGCTCGTTCGATATGAAGAGTTATTCGCGGCTATAGTTCTTCCTAAATATTTAATATTTTCCACTTCGGTAATTGTAGTGCCATTGTGAGTAATTTGTAGCGATTAAAGGAGAGGCTTGGCTCTCCAAATTCGATTTCTTTGATTTTTGCCAAGAGTTCTTTCCTTGCCCGGAAAAGGTTGATTCGAAGCATAGCTATGCTTAGATTGAAAAAAGTCGGCCTGAGGCAGATAACTTGAGATACTCTTTTTTTAAGCTGTACCTTACAGTTTCTCTTAATTAAAACTCGTTATCTGAGAAAGTCTGTTAACCAATAAATATGGTGAATGAGGGAGGGTTTAATTGGAACTGTTTTAATATAGACTTCCTATACATATAGAATTCCTATGTCTACGTAGTCGAAAGCCTTTTGAAGGTCAAGGCACTCTGCAACTACATGAAAGACTTTCACATTAAGTTATTGGACTTTATTTATTAGGTCGTTTATGCGGAGAGTGGTAGATCTGGATTTTCAGAAGGCGTAGGATCTATTTGGTAGTAGACGATTACACGAGATGTAGTGGTCCAATCCAATTTTTATTAGCCATTCTGTTATCCTAAACAGAAGGCATATAAGACATGTCCAATGACCCAAGTCGGGAGAGGATTAGGAATATTTAATGCAAATCATGATTAAATGCAAATCCTAACTCAATCGCAGCCATTGCGACGGGAACTTACTCACCATCTGCCCCAGGCGATCCCGATACCCGAGTAGCTGAGCGCAGGGAGGGCCACGTTCGTTGGATTACGAGTCTTCCAGGGCAACCTCCAATGACTCCCGTAGATTCCTTGGACATTCCGAAGGTGTGGCAGTGGTCGTCAACCGCTGGCGCTGAAACTTATTAGTACGAATTGTCGTTGTTCAACTGCGCTAAATTTGGGTCGCGAAAAGTAAGTTAGTTGGACAAGGGAAGCAACATCCACCCTTCGTTTAGCTCGCCCGTCCCTTCTGATCCTTTGGAGCTCCTCAGGATTAGGTGACCCTACGTATGTGATAATATAATATTAAGTAATATTTAAGTAATTCCCAATCAATTTTACGTTAATTGTAAAGTTTTTCTTGCTAAATGTGAAGATCAGGCCGCTTTTATTTAGACCAAGAACCGCAATCAAGTTTCAGCCACCTTCGAGGGAGATCGATCTTTCACCGGTGGACATGATGCGTGAGCGTTAATAAGAAATATAAATATAAAGTTATAGTCATGGAAGTTAAACGAAAGCATAAAGAAATTACAAAAAATTCCAACCTATGCTAAAAGTTAAACCTGAATTGAGCATTGCTAGCAATTAATTAGAATAGAATTAACTAATTCTACTTAAAATTAAACTTTAATTCTATGAATTAGATTTAACAAATTGCATTTTAAACGCATTAAGCTATTAAATCTAAATAAAGTAAGCCCCAACAATTAAATATATTACTATCAAATTCTATAACTAATATTTAAATGATTTATTTCTCTATATACATATATGCACCCTATACATGCATAACCTATTTAACCTATTTAATTAAACGTAATATTAACCTTCGATTTCGTAGGTATGTGGAGTCGTGAGATGTCGATAGTTTTCGATGCTTATGCTGCGAGCTGTTTGGCATGGGCAATACTTCGCCCTGAAAAAAGTCTGATCTAGCGGTACGGTCCCTAAGGAAAGAAAGCAGTTCAAAACAGAATCTACCATTTTAAAGTTGGGTTGTTGATAATATATCAAAATATCGATATATCGATATAACAACAATCCTATTTTAAAGGGCAAAAGTACGTACGCTCAGAGAAGCTCCACCTGGCGCTTATTGTTAGTTTTGGAAACTATGAAAAGCGCTACTGGTGCCGCGGTGTAGTCAGGAACTAAGGATTCTGCCTCGCATTGGTGAAAGGCGCTTTTACGGTACTTTTTGGAACTAGAAGTTCTTTCTCATGAAAGCGCCACCTATGAGGGCGCAGCTTATAATACTAAGGAGCCATGGATATGAAAGTGCGTTCTACGACCGCCAGATGGCATAAGGAAATTAAATGTTTGAAAATCTGCACAGCTCAAAGGTCGGCAATGCATTTTATGCAAATTTACAAGCAGCCCAAAAGAAGGCTACAAAGGTTGGTGAGCTCGGCACATCCTTTTTTAATTTTCAAATGAAAAAAAAAAAAAATGCAAATGTTTTTAATTATACCTCTTCCTCTCTCATTTTCCGTTTTAAGCTGTTAGTCATCCACGTTTTTTTAATTACCAATTTTATTACAACCCTATCGAGCTTCAACTTTGAATTTAAACATAAACCCACCTATTCTAACTTTTTTCGTCAATCGTTTGTTTATTACAGAAATGCACAAAACGCTAATTTACCAGCAAATTATTGGTCCCACTTGACAATATGGGGTCTTGACAATATGGTTCTCTGCGGCAGCGACTCATTGCAAAAAATCCAAACGGTGCTAAACAAGACCATGATTCTTATTACTGGCTCTGAATGGTACGTCAGCCGGTGTCTCCTGTCGAAGAACAGATATCGTTATATTCCAGCAGAAATAACAATAGACTACAGTACCACCGAAGCAGACTTGCCCGACGTCTCCATATACGAAGAGAAGGCACTCCACTTCTATTGAACTAAAACAAATTACAGTTCTAAATAATTTTTAAACTAATTGATATTAAGCAAACTGTACAATACAATGAATATAGATATTATAATTCGATATAATAACTATAAATACTTAAATAAAATTATAATTATAATTAATCTAAGAAAACTACCAACATTCATAGCCCATTAGGTTTTACTTATTTACATATGTGTTCTTTTTCCTGATGAAAATTTAATTAAAATAAATAAATAAATATATATATGCACTGATTTTTTCTTTTTATTTTGTGGATGGCTTCGAAAAATACATTTTAAAATCTATTGTTAACCCATTTCTTTCCCATTCCTTTCAATGGCGACTGAAATGAAAAAGATCAGAGTGTCCTGGAGTATAATACATACTTGCAAATAAATTTATGATATTAACATTAGCTGCATGGGTGTTCAAGGCAGACTAGGAAAACATTATCTTGGACTGCTTTTTCGGCTCGGTATATCAAGTGCCAATTGTGTTACCTGTTTGCACGTCGTCGCTGCAAATAAACCTCTTCTATCGCTTTCCGCTGATCTCAGGTGCAGTGCGCAGATTTGCGATTTGGAAATCGACATCCGGCCCTCGGATGCAACACTCGGCACTGCCAATATTATCATCAGGCTACTGCGTAACTAAGCCCTTTGATAGTCATCTGAATTCCATTCACGGCTGCTTTTAATAAACACGGAGAGCTAATCCCTGGCCCTTTTGGTCTCGGTTTCAGTTTCAGTTTCAGTTGAGCTGTGGGTCGGTTTTGAGTTTTGAGTTTCGGAGAGATCTGCCAGGACGATAAAGGACTTGCATGCGACATAATTACCGCTGATTGAATTGGGCCCGTCACAAAGGTGATGAATCGCATATCGCAGATGTCGGATAAGCGCACCGTTCGGCTGTTTACCCATTTTCCCAAAGTTTCCTCCGTTCCGTTTTTTGTTTTGCTTAGCGGAAATGCGCACTCGCAAAAAATGCAGAGTCCTGGGCCTTTGTTGACTCACTCGCTTGTTTGCCAGCCTGTTTATTTGGCTGTTTGGCTGTCAAATCAATGGGACATTCGAGTAAATGTGCACTACAGTGGGACTTCGATGAGGGGGAGCTTCTCCCTTGGCAGGCCATCCTGAGAGGCTCCACTGTGTCTGCGTTTTTCCACGGCTGGCGTTCATTAGTTTATCCACCAGCACCATATTTGCTCACCTCTTGCGAGAAAAACTGAACAAATGAGGTCCTCGAACATAGGCAGCTCTTGAACGTCAAAAGGATCAACACACCAACTAGGATCAACTAACACTCGACGTCAATTTTAAAGGCAATTTTTACGTTTTAAGCTTTCCGATTAAAAATCAATGTGTTAAGTGACACCTTTTTAATATGTTTTGGGATAAATAATTTTTGACTAAACCAGAATTGTGAACTGCCTCAAAATACTATTTTAAAAATATGGCAAAATGAAAATAAAGTTCCGAATTATGTAAGTCATTTATTTTAATATTTGGGCATATTTGAGCATTAATTGAAATGGGTCGCTCATTTTAGGGGCAAAGAAAGGATAATTGAACTGCCGGGCGGATGAGGAAAATATGTCAAAGGAGTAACCATCACTGGGGGACCACATCTCATCGATTCTGGGCGGATTGAAAGGGCTTAGCTCGGAATCCGATTGCAGTTGGAGTTCTAAGAGCTCCGGTCTTCCGCTTTTGCCCGGTGCTAAATGGGATTTTATTTGGGCAACGCTGCATAATAGATGATATGATATAATATGATTTGCCTACACAAAACGAAAATCAGGCTGCTGCCGCTCGACAATCAACTTGTCCATAATACATGAGTTTTGCGGGGGTGTGTGGCGGGTGGTGTCGGCAATCAGTCAAATGTAATAATAAATAAATAAATAAATCAGGAGCAGGCACATAAACAACGGCACTCGCTGTTAATGGCAACACAAATGGAGCAGTCGGGATTAGAAATCACAAATGGAAATCAAAAATAAAAATGCCAGCCTCGACATGTACTTGTCTTTTTCAGGTTCCAAATGTCTGGTGATCCTGGAATACTCGATTTTGGGATTGGAAATGGCAAATTATTATTTATCGTGAGCCCATCTCCAGCACCTGACAAAAAAGCCAAGTAAAACGAAAAACAATATTTACAAATGCAAATATACGATTCGAAATGACCTAATCTCTTCTTTTCACTGATAGTGAAAATAGTGATAAAACATTGATATTATCTTGGAATTTAAAACATTCGACGAACAATGTAAGTAGTAAGTTAAGAGCTGATTGATGATTTAAGCAAGCCTCAAAAACGAGAAATTTATTTTGAAAACCTTCTTACTATCAATGGACCGGGCACACGTTAATATATCGATGAAATTTGAAAAGCTATTCCACATATCGAACCCTCGGAAAAGTGACTTCTGCCCCGAGATCGGGTTTTTGGGTTCGAAGGTCCTGGGGCCATTAGCAAAATCAACAGCCACACTCAGCCAGCCATTCACTCGTGCACCCATTCACCACTCAGTGAATAAGGACACTCGCAGTTGCATTCACACTCTCGCCCCGAGAAAAGGACATTTCGTCCCACTTACACTCACTCACCTAGAAGGCATCTACATCCGCCATCCTCCATCCGTCGCTCTCTTTCGCTCCGCATGCGGCGGTCTCTTTCTGCAGGACTCGCTGCGGCACCGTCGATGTGGAAAATGTTACGCTACAATTTAATTGAAAGGATAATCAGGCGCACAGCGGACGAGCGTTATGTGAGGAGCGCACTCATTCAAAAAAAGAAATAAAAACGGTGTGAGGAGGAATGAGCGGTAGCGAGAGGGAGATGGGGCGATGGGCATTAGAAAGGGACAGGACGATAAGCACGGACAAAAGGCAGCGCTAAAAGCTGCAAATGAATGAATGAGGCGAATAGAAATAAAATAGCAAACGGTGGCAGCACAACATCGGCTTTTGTTGTACCCGTCAAGTGTCCTTTTTGATGACGACGACACACAGCAAGGCGACGACTCGCAAGACACTGCGAAAAACCAGAGCGTAATTTTAATTAATTGATTCAATTCCTCCGAAATAAATAACAATCCGAGAGTAACAAGAACCAATATTTAGCCAGATTTCGAAGATAACAGAATGGTGTAATAATAAGCTAGAAACTGAACGTGTAAACGTGTATGTATAAATAATATATTTTATTAGGCCACGGTTAGTGTTATTAACTTTTTCATTTCATTTAATATAGTTTATGTATTATCAATTTATTAATAAGTCATCAAACAAATGATGAATGCCTAGCTAACCCTTCTAGACTTGCACTGAATTAAATCATATTAAGCTCTCGCAAAACCCAGTGCAACCACCCATTTCGCTCAGTGTGGCTACGGGGTGGCTTCTGGTAGACCTCGCTTGTGGCCGGGTACGTGAGCCCACAACGTGGCCAGCTTTGCTTCCTGCCCGAGCCGCCCGATCCTCGCCAGAGCCGGGGCCAGAAAACCAGTGTCCTGTGGCGCGGAAGGTCCTGCGAAGGGTTGTCAACTGCGAGTGGGAAACACGAAATACAAAATACAAAATGCGAAACACTGAATACAAAATAAAATAAAATAAAATATAAAGCACGGGGGCTGCGGGGCGGCGATTGGCAAATGAAACTCGAATGAAATAAAATTAAATGCGTTGCACAAGTTGCAAATGCGAGCGAGCAACAATCAAAAGGATTCACGCTGCGTGTCCTGTTCCTCGCTGTGAAAAATGTAATTTTAATCGAATTCACTCACCCCTTTCCAGTTTCCCTTCCCCTTTCCGGGGTCCTGGTTCCGGCATAGTTTTCCTCTGCCCTCCAAGTGCCAACCGTATTAGAGCAACTAAGTCCCGATCCTTTCCTGATTTGTGTTGTGCCAACAACAGTGGCCGAGTTTGTCGAGCTGCCGAGCTTACTCAGTTTTTCGAGTTGACGCAGCGGGCGCCGCCGGAGGCCAAAGGCATTCTTCCGCGAGAAATGCAATTAACTTGGCCAACGGCAACTAACCCCTTTGTTTTGCGACGAGCACGAGGGATCGGCGGGGGGCGGGTACGGCCAGCATCCCCCCGCAATTAAAACAAAAGGCAGGAGTCGCTAATTAACATTGTTAGCATTAGCGCAGCTCAGTAAAACAAACGGAAGAACAAGCCAGAGTGCTCAAAAAATCGGGTGGCTCTGGGCAAACTTTGACCTTTTCGGTAGCAAAGCACTGGTCCAAGTCGAACCATCGATTCTCTGCCGACTCTAGTTGCCTAAAAATGATCACATTTCGCACTTTTACTAGCTATGTAGATATACTTTCTCCGTGTGCATGTTCTGCCTCAAATAAAACCGTTGTCAGCTACCACTAACTAAGTTATTAGAGCGTTCAGAATGTATTTATATTAGTAAATTACAAATTTAACCCCGTTTTGTCTCAAATAGTATTATACTACAACACATTGAGCTAGGTTCTCAGGATTAGTTAGAATGCCGAAAGTCCTTCATATTTCTAAACGACTCGCTCGGAATCTGATCAAATTTGCAAACCGACAGCCCCCTTATCCGCGAATCTTTTTCTGTGGCATCATCAGCGACACATGTAAAATTAAATATTGTTTATTGTCAGAGCTAACCCGACCTTTGGCCCCGTATTAATCAACCTTCTGTGTGCCCAGCCCCCAGCCCCCGTTCCCGCTACCCACGCCCCCTTTTTCGCGGGCTGTCACTTGTTTATTTATCGACTTGCCAACCGTTTTGCACTCGGATTTCCCCCTTTTTTTCTGTTTTTTTCTGTTTTTTTTTCTCTTTTTTTGGTTCGTGTGTCAGTCGCTTGTTAAACAAAAAAGCGAAAAAGGGGCCACATTTATAGCTAATTTTCTTGTCATTGTTTTGACTTTTACACCTCCGCCGGCGCGTGTTTACCTGTGAATTCGGTGGCCAAAGAGAAATTGGGGATTCGGGGCTCTCGAGTGGCGTCGTCGCATTGTTTGGCCATGTAAAATAATATTGTATTTGGGCTGTTTGCCTGCGCAACTTGGCTAATGAAGGGGTGGATTGGTGGATTGGTGGATCGGGCAGATCGGTGGGTGTGCTCTACATAGTCCTGGCAAGGAAGGACTTGAATGTCGGCGAAGCCCCACAAGAATGTGTTGGCACGCGAACTGCGTATATGCATCGCTTGGTAGGCATTTCAGCTATCCCCAGAGTAGCTGGCTTTTATATCTAGTACTTTAGATATCAAGCACTTACATCACTTAGAACAACTTATAATGCAAATAATGCATTTGAAAAACCTTGTACCAGCAGGACAAATACGAGTGGGCAAATACGTTTTTTAATTATCTCAGGCTTGTGGTAGTTCTTCCTCTGGTCCATCAAGGATTAAATGAGCCACGAAACATCCAAATGGAACTGTCCGAGTCACCAGGACGATGTGAAATACTTTACTAAACTTGAATTTGGTTGAGGAATGTGATTAACTCTGTGCACTGACAAAAGTAACTTAAATGATAAACAAGAAAGCAGTATTTTAATGTTCAAGTTCAAATTTAAGTATTCTATGATTACAGATCTTCTAAAAGAAAAAATGCGTCCTAACTAGAACGCAACCTCGTTGTCCAGCTTGTACCAAAAATGTCCAAGTTGATGAGATTACGCAACTGATAAGGATAAAAATGCCTACGAAGAGGCAATCCCTGACCATCTCACTAACAATTTGAGCACTCGACACAATTGGTATTTACATAAACACCAGGAAGGAGGAAAAATTTGACACTTGACAAATTTGTAAAAATCAGACTGGCGCCACTCTCGGTTTTCGGTCTGATTTATGGGCTCCGTTTTGTAGCTGAAACCGAACAGCAGTTGTAGGCCCAGATCTCGATCTCGATCTGGATCAGGATCAGGATCGGGTCGAATTAATGCGAAGCACTTTGCAATTGAGTTGTCAAATGCGGACAAACAAGTGGCACCTACGTGGAAATAGGAGAACGGTAATTGAACCCGAACCGAGCCTCAGGACTTGGACGGGGAAACTAAGGACGATCCAGGACGAACCTAGGGCTAGCACCCATTTCCAGCTTATTACTCAATCAACGGGCTCATTTGTTTTTAACTGGAAGCAGTTGTTTTCGAACGCCGGCGTGGGATGTTGCCTGTTTTGACAGCATCCCCGGTGTAATTGGAACTTCAGTTAGTTTGAGATCCTGGGTCCTGTCGCTTCTCGATCCTTGGGCTGCCGCTTTTGGCGCGTCCACTGCCGGCGATACATTACCATTTGCAGTTCGATTTCCTCGATGACGACTATCTGACCTACTTACTACCTGATCCAAATGCGAGGCCATGCGACAGCTGTTCAGATTTGGCAACTGTCGTGGGTCCTTTATCCTGCAAGGTCCTTTTTCGATTTGTACTCGCTTACACTGCAAGAACACTTCGTGCTTAGCTATAAAATACAAAAGATTGCCTTTCTTCTTCATTTTATTGTAAATCAACTTCAGCTTTCAGCATTGGTAAATGGTAAGCCTGCGCTAATGAAAAGCTGAAGAGTCGACACACTTAACACCCGTTTTGTTCTCTTCTGCACTAAGCACAGCTAATTTCGTCGAGTGTACGACTGCCTCCGCAATGTTATCCGTGCGTCAGGAGGCAATTAGCCCGGCATGAGGTCCTCGGAATCAGCTGTAGATAAGCAGCCTGCTCCCAGGGCACCACATGCTTGACCACTGGGTGCCCTGGACAAATTGCCTCGGGGCCGGCCGGACTTTGCAGTGGGACTGGCGGACTGGAGGCGTGGAATCTGGATGGGCAATATTCACGACTTGACCGCGGAAGTGACCAAAAGGCAGGGGCGCATGCGCGGCGGATTAGCAGGGGCGTCCGAAGGGGCTACGCGAAGGAGGGGCGCCGAGATCGCATTGTCCACATCACGGACCGCCTGGAATGAAGCCGTTAGCGACTTCCAGCATCATAATTAAGGTGTCGTAATTGCCGCCCCTGAGACGCGACATTAGTGCCCCGGCACGCAGGCTCTGCCGCCCCTCAAGCCCCTCAAGCCCCTTGGAAGCCGACAAACACCGACCAAACGAAACCCAGCAGCTGCAGAACTCAACCTCAATGCCAACCGCCGACAAAGTTGCCTTTGTTGGAAACTTTATCAGCATGCAAATAAAAAAATCCCATCCCGAGTCCCATTCACAGAAAGGCGAGAGGGACGGCAGCAGATTAGGCGACGGACACCAAGTGGCCGGAAACCCATCGGATAACTGACACAAGGGCTCCAAGTGGAGCACTCTGCCAAATGAAATCGAGTTTACTGCGACAGTTGGACAAGAGATGTGCGGACGATCCCCTCTGTAATGGTTGCATAGATATGGGCGATTTGTATGAGAAAGGTAACTGAATCACCGTTGAATTGCTAGAGGGAAACGAATTTTCTAAGGCAATAGTTTCCCAATTTGAATAGAACTGTCTTTTAAATAAAAGAAGTAAGCGATGTTAAGCAGCTTTAGTTTTCTGTTCAATCTTATAACTGGAGATCTTGTTAAATACCACAGAACGTGTTGATTGCCGAGAAATCTTGCCGTGTTTTCCCGTTCCCTGAAAACCGCCTCCTTTGACGTTCCAGTCAAGTTCACTCCCGGCAGCAGTTTGTTTTCCACGCGCCATCCCCACAATTCCAGCCAGAGCCCGGCACATCTCTCTATTTGCCAGGACTTTTACGTGCGCCATTTGCCACGGGACAGGAATATATTTTTGTATCGCATCGCACGGCCAATTTGATGACATTATTACGCAGAACTGCACAAAGTGTCGAGTGGACCGGCTAGGGACTAGTGACTAGGAAGCGGCAGAGGCGACGGACACATGGGAGTGTCCTTTTCGCCAGCGGTCTTGGCATGTGTTGCTGAGCATGAAAATTGCAATTTTTCGCCAGATAATCCTGGAATCCCAGAAATAGAACCCCAGAAATCAGGAACAATGCTGCAATGTTACTCGGCAATTGGCAATTGGCAATTGGGTGAGTGGCAATTGATTCGTTGCACCATCAGCATTGTCCTGCGAATGGATCCTTTATGTTTTTTGCTCACTTGCCTGTCATGTTGTGGGGTCGACCGCAGTCGTTTGGCCACAGCGGGCAGTCCAAAGAGTATACGTGGAATCCGTGCATCCCATCGATCGCAGCGCATCGAAAGGATGGACAATAGCTCAATTTGGCGCATTTTCAACGCTTTGCTGGCCAAGGTGTGATCCATTCTCCAGATCGGTGATCAGTGATGTCATTATCTGAAGTGCTAAGTGGCCGCGTGTGACCAATTTTCAGCTGGCCAGCGGCAAATGGCGGGAGTGTTAGTATGTTGTCAATCGATGCAATTGCTAAATACCTATAGCAAATGACTTGAAAAGGAATATTTATTGGTCCATACAGCAATTATCACAAAAATTAGTCAACAAATTCAAGATTTATATTTAATATGTATAAACTTTAACCTAGTGCACAACTATGTATATTAAGAAATAGGGAAATCTTATTAAAATATACTGAATTTAACAACAAGAACCGAAGGAATGTCGATACTACAAAAAATATTCGTTAATTAATTGAACTAAAACAGAACTAAAACAGAGTTTCTCAGCTTTCGCAGGCAAAGGTTGAAACTTACTTAAATTCTTTATTTGAAACAAAATTCTGAAAACACATGCAGCTCAATTTGACTTTTGGCTGTCCAAATTGACTTGTCCATTGGCGAACTGAATATTCTGTGTACATTTTCCTCCATTGCGTTTGGCTTTTCATCTATGGGAGCTAAAAAATAGGAGAGGAAATGAAATGACCGGAAGTTAAATCAAACCAACTTCAAATGCCCGAAATTGCCGAGGAATTCGAGACCAGAACTGAACCCGTCGCATTCCGAACACGTAACAAACTAAGCCAAAATTCAGCTGGAATACGTTCACAAACACGTTGCTGTTGACCTTTTGCGAATAATTCAAATAAAATTTACACCTTTGAGCCAAACGGAAGAGGGGCGGCGGAACGGGGGCGTGGCCGTTGGCCAAGGGACTGCAGGCGGAAATCCTTTTTCCATTTCATTTTATCACAAATGCAAACGCACACACTGCTGAAATATCGCATCTCTGCAAATTTATCGGCTAATGCTCCGATTTCTTGAAATTTTTTAAATCACCAACGATTGGTATTCAGTTTTTAAACAAATGGAAATCAAGAAATTCGTTGCACTTTATGTTTGCAAGACTGGGTCGTTCAGAATTAATAAAAACAAGAGTCTGAAGCTTAATCACATTTGATGCCCCTATTTTCTCACCGTGCAGACACACAGCTGCTGTAAGTTATAGCCGAAAAATAAATTGAGTCTTGGCCACTGAAGTTGATTATGGTCTACGCCTCAACAGAGCTCGGCCAACAAATTTTCTCGATTCGGTTGAAAAATCAACACCAAGCCGGCCTTTCAAAGTGGATGGGGCTGGTCATGTGTGCATGACACGTCCTACCTCCCGTTTCTGCCCTGCCCCCCCCCCCCCCATTCCCCTACTCACTTTCCCAGACCTTTTGCCTTTTCTTTTGGGCCAATGTGTCTGGCCTAAGCCCTGCGGCTCACATATCAGCGCGCATTAAAACAAAGTGGGCATCAATGTAGAACCCCAAGCCGGGCCAGAAACCTACACTGTCCCCCGCCGACGCCTCTGGTCCAAAGGGGGTAACTCAATTTGCACAAAAGAAAGGCAAAACAAAAACAATTTAGGGGAGATCCTTTGCATTAAGGCCCTGGCGAGCAGGTTGGGTTATACCCTGGAAAAATGGAATTTGAATTTTAAGACGCAGTCACGTGTGATATTTTCACCGAGTTAATTTACAGTACTTTGTAATATAAAAATATATAAATAAATTCAAGGCTTGCGTTGTATTTTCAATTTGTATTTAAAGAAATATGCAAAAATTAACGAAAAATAAGCCATTTCCGTTATTCAAAACTGTAAGCTGTACAAATGCTTAGGCTGGCTCTCCCACTCCCATTCGTTTTACAGGGTACTCTGGGAAAGGATCAAACGGACAGCGGCAGCTTTAACTTATCGGAGCGCTCGGGGTCCCAATTATTAACGCCCAAAGCTTCAAATCCGCTTAGCCGAGCCCCCGGAGAAGTCAATCCGTCTGCCTAAGCCCCCGCATCCCAGATCCTGCAGACTGGAATCTAGCAACTGGAATCTGAGTCCTGGGGCGTTTCACACTCGATATATGCTAAGTAGGCACATTCAAGCAGATGTCGCAGGTTCGAGTTTTTCGAATCTCCAGAGAGTTCCAGACGGAAGTGCTCTTGACACCATGGCGCCGGAATTCGTGTGAAAAGTGTTGCAGGACAACGCAGGGAAGATGCACTTGAGGAGCTAATAAGTTGAGGAGATGCGACCTGACCCTCACACATCCGAGGACAAGTGTGTTGGCCCAACACATCCTGCAAGGACCCATTAATCGCAGTTCGATAATAATTTCATGCTCGTTAACGGGTCACCTTCCCCTAATTTTCTGGCATATTAGTTACAGGACCTCCGACCCGTCGCCTCGTCCTTGTTATCGTTAAGCAGTCGCTAATTAGACGCACATGTGTAACACGAAACCGCATTTAAGTTTCGGGGAATGAAAAGTGGAAAATGGAAGGGACGCAATGGAAACACAGGAGCAACCACCGACACCAAAACACCAAAACAGCAAAACACCAAAAACCTCGCTCCTTTTTGTTCCGGCGAAGCACTAAAACTGTCCCAATTGTTACGAAATTATACACTTGAACTTCTCAACTTTTTGTCCTCCGTCTTTTCCTCCTCCTTTTTTTTTTTTTTTTTTTGCTTGCCATTTTCCACCCCCTCGACCAGCAGCGGGTTAAGTACTTGCCCGCAGGCCAGTCTGTGAATTGTGATCCTGAAACTGAAACTGTAAATGGAACTGCCCTGGTCACAGTCACACTTCCTTAGCGCTAATCCTGCCAAAAAAACATTTATTGGCAAAAGTGTCAAATGATTTTTAATGGTCTTCGTGTGGGAAATTGCACATGCGAGGGCTTCCAGGCGGAGTTTGGCGGGATTAAATCTATTTTTTCTTTATATTTGCAATAATTTCATTCAAAAATTCGAAGTTCAAACGGTTCTTCGGTAAATGCTAATTAAAAATTATAATATTTTTTAATATATACATTGGTATCTTCAACAGTATATAGCCGAATTGGACTTTATATTTTAAATAGCTTCAGATAATAATAGGTAATTAAGCTATCTTAGAGTAGAAATGCGAGGTAGAAAAACAGAAAATCTCCCCAAATCGACTTCGATTAAGAATCTCCGACAGATATCTGCTTGATTTCCTCCCCTTTCCGGATAACCTATTTCCTTAATAATCTTTCCGCGGCTAAGGAATGCGGCAGCGGGTAAGAGAACAGATTTAATATCTGGCCGCCCCTTTAATCTATCAGGGAAACAGCTGCGGCCAATGGCCAAAAATCGGACAATCCACCATCGAACATCGCTGCCGCTCTGGATATTGTTATTTTCCCCGGGCCTCTCCGCTCCGGATTTATTTTCGTCCTTCTTTGTTTTTAATAAATTTCAGGGCGGGGTGGGCCAGGAGAAGTAGAAGGAGCAGTAGCAGGAGCAGGACGTGGTCATGATAGAGCTGATGGCTCTGTTGCTGCGAGGACTCCCCTTGGCCGACCAGCTCTTGTCCTTTGTTATTTCGCCTGGCGACATTTGCATGCCTCATTTGAGGACAAGTTCCTCTTCATTTATTTATTTTATTGCGGCCTCATTCGCGTTATGAACTCAATGGCCTGTGGACATTATTTTAATAATTGCACTCCCATTCGCTCTGCGCTGGCCCCTTGCCCTGTTTATTACTCGCATTCCATTGATTTTCATGGATTTCTCGTAATAAACTTTTCTGTATTGTAATTTTTTATGTACACAATTTCAGCTGCCCGGTAATCTCGTTATGCCCTCTATATTGCGAGGAAAAGCAGGCAGAGTCGCCAAATTATTGATCAGAAGCAGATACTCGAGGGGCTCTCAATGGCTGACAATGGAGACACGAGCCTTAGCAGGTGGAATAGCTTTGGGAGTTCCATCGCAAAGGACATTGCTTGCGAAGGTCCTTACTGCAATAAGATGTTTTTAAAAAATTTAACTTCGAAATGTAGTCCAACTCTTGCATATATTGGGGTCTTATGTTCAAAATAACTTATCAAAAAAACATATATTCAGAGATCATGTTCGTGGTGTATACCACATACCTCACATGAAGGACGCAATCAGCCGGAAGACACGCCGTCTGAGATCTCCCGCCTACCTAACCCTAGCCTAGCACACATTCATGGGCCAGGAGCCGCGCTCAAGCCCCCGGAATGGAAACTAATCCGGGCTAAGCTTACACACACTTTGTGGGCTAATTTATCTTGAGTGGATCGCGGAGAGAAGCCGGAGGAGGACAAAGGGCTATCGATCGATCCCGGCATTCGGCATTCAGTGATCAGTATTCAGCATCCTGCGAGGTCCTTTGTGTCCGGGTGTGCTTTTGTGCAGTTCGATATGCATAGGTGCATCTCATTCGCCGGATGCGTGGGCAAGTGTCGGTTGCACAATGGCACACACGGATGGCACACCATGCAGCGAACAAAGGACCTGCACGATCGCCCGATGAAGGATTATCCCAGACAGCCAGTCTGCGGAATCCTTTTGCGGGGCATGCATATATTAGCCCTAAGTGCGGCTTAGCCGAATGCTAATAGCCAGAGAATGGGAAATACAAACTACAAACACACCAATTCGGAACTCTCAAATCCGCACACTGCAATCCGAAATCCGAGTCCACACATGGCAGTGCAACCTGTAGTCTTAGGTGGCTTTTATTGTGCGCCGCCCTTTGTGCCAATTGTTGCCACAAATTGCTGAACAAAGACAAGTGTAGCGCCGGCGCTGCCATCGATCCCGTTCCCATTCCCGTTTCCGATCCGGATTCGGATCCCTTATCCTCTCTATATCCATTGCCACCCATTAATATTTCAATCGCTGAAATATGCGGCTCGAGCTCACCAATCGATGCTGCCATTTTGTATTCATAGCACGGGATTTGCTTAGGTGGGGATATGTGGAAAACGGACGCTGCAGAATGTGGAAATCCAGGACAAGTGCATTTTGAAAGAATTCCCATTCGAAATCCGCCGAACTATACATTCCCTACATTTATTCAGGCAAGGCCTGGCATAACAAGTAAGCAAGGAACACAATGGGACAAGTCTCTAAATCAAAGTTTAAAAAATACAGCTTTATCATATAAGTTATAGATATCTACGACCACTTTAAAATATGTTTCCAAAATTCCAAAAATTTTTCCAACTAAAAAGCGTTAATTTTTTTAAATAGATTTTTGCGGTTTTAAACTCCAAAGTGCTGCCAATTCGAAATTCCTGCACTTCTTCACTGCAAACTCTTGGTCCCCCAACAAAATGGGAAGTAATCAAAGAGTGTGGGCATGTCGGTTCCGAAGGTTTTTCGATGCATTTTTTGGACACACAGCCAGTGTGCGTGCTTTTTTTCTGCCATCACCAGCAGTTTTTCAGCGTGGACACCACACTATGTTTCTAATCAGTGCAGCTTCCGTCTTTTTTCCGACTTTCCCGCTCCGCCGATGAATTTTCCGTCAGTCAACAGAGCGCGATATTTGTCAACAAGCGGAACTATAAATATGCATGCAAAGGGAGCGCTGGTGGACGGTGGAAAATGGGAAAATGGTGGGGAAAAGCAGAGTGGGAGAATGGAAATGGATGCCATCAGGTCATTTTTGGGGGGCAGGAGGCTTTGATTTTCCACTCACAGCCAGGCATTTCATTTCATTCCATTTCCCGTGCACTTTTTACTTTCTGGCAAACTCATTTTTTACACTCCCCCGGAAAAATCGAAAAAAGTAATACGGCATTCGGAACGCTCGCAACTTACCGGCAAGGGAATAGAAAATCAAGTGAAACCGTGTTCATCCAGCCAACCATACATTCCCCGTAAAACTTAAAGGCATCATCTCCTTTCGCAGTGATTGCGAATTTACAGGATGCTCAGCACATTCAAGATGCGATCTGTTCTGCAGACTCAAAAGATATTGCGATCGATGTGCCATGGTAAGTTAAGTGCAGAAATAGCTTAAGCATATCATAGACTAGCAAACAGCGAATGATAAGCTAACTTAAAGCAGAGCAAGAGGTATGTTTATAAGATGGACATAGCTATACAATACTATCTGCAATATGAAGAGGGCTTTGGGGAAAGCAGAAAGGACTAGACGGACATGGATCGATCAATTCGGCTTGTTATGCTAATGCTAACATCAATTTTTAACATACAATTATTTTAAAAAGAGCACACGTCTTCATCTTCACAGATTCGCAACGCATTAAGGCGCAGTTTCTTGTCCAAAATGGGGAGTCCCCTTCCAATGCCGAGGAGGTCGAACAGGATAAGGAGGAGCAGCCCGTGGCGGAGCCACGCCCCCGCGCACCCATGCACAATCCACTAAGTCGACGCCACACTGTGAACAGCTCTCGACTCCAGTACATTAATGACAAATACAAGGAACTGGCCAACGAGGTGGAGTTGCGCAAACCGAAGGCCAAGCCATTCGTGTCCCGCCACGCCCTCCATTCGGGGCGGTTTGATAAGTAGGACTCCAGTCGCCAAACCTCGCAGCCCCATTCCCAAGTGATCGAAAATGATTACGAAAGTTGCATTCTTTTCCGGTTAAAACAAAAATAGAGGATACTCCTCCGTCAACTGTTCGATATATCGCTTCCCCTTCCTGTTAAATCTCAATTTAAAATGCTAATAAATGGGCCAAGACAACATAATTTTCGATTTGTTGGAAAATGATAATATAATGTATCATAGTCGTAAGAAGGGAAAAATTGGTAAAATATGTGGTAGTAACAAGGCATCCAGGCAAATATTTTAATCAGACTGCACGTAGTAATATTTTCTACAAGCTTTATTAGTTCCATTAAGTTCGTCCTTATCACAAAACCAGATGAATACATCATGTGTATTTTTGTAAATGGGTTAATTGTGTGTCTAGGCCAAAAGGAAAATCATAGCGAGGTCCAAACAACCAACAACCAGAAACCGACAACCTGCAACATACAAGCCGTCATGTAACGGATGCGAGTGCAACATGGGCTACGTATGTTGCGTTTTCCTGGGACTTGCTCACTGGGACTTGTTTGGGGCGGGTGGAAAAAACTGAGCGTTTATGAGATACAGGTGGAAGTGGAAAATGTGAAGTGATTAAGCTAGGTCTGCCGGGCGTGGTAGTATGGAAATCCAGACACAATTTCCTAAGGTTAGAGGGAACTGAATGTAAAATGTACGAGTATTGTTCTTTATAAGTATTTATAAATAGTACAACAAATATTTCTCCATATAGTCATTTATGAATATATGTATTTCCAGATTCATATATTTCTGTTGCCTATGCGTTGATGGGGATCAAATGAAACAGCTAAAATATTTCAAAGACCACCGAAAACATAGATATTAGACGCTACTATAAATCCCGTAAGGATAGCCAAAACCACTGAACAGAAGACAAAAATGTTGTTATATATAATTACGTAATGTTAGACTTTCAGATATGCACTGAAGTAATTGTTAACGCAGGAATGCAGTTGCAGCATTCCCGAGCAAGGCAATCCAATGCCGTTTTCTTCATATTGTCCTTCTCCCAGGCTGAGCCACATCCATCTCCTGTTGCCGGCCATTCAAAACAGAATCTGAGTCCGGGATGTGGGTATCGATGGAAAGTGGGGAAATCGGGAAAATGGGCAGAACGGGGACTAAGCGTTTCACTTTCAGCTCCGTTTGATGGCCAGTCGCTTTTGAGCATGAAATCGCAATGCAAGCGTATCCCGAGCTTTGCGAGCCACCCCCACACACTTTCCACGGGCGCCTTTCATCCATACAAATCACACTAAACCGAATACGTCAAGGCGGCGACTGGATGGAAATGGGCGGAATTGGGTGAAAGAGCGGGGGGAAGGCACCAGCACTGGCTTTCCTTTGAGTGCCAGCCGGCTCAATATCACAGGGAAAATAGCCGCAGAAAAAAGCGACTCTCTCTCGATAAGAAACAAAGGCACGATAAAAAAAAAAAATCGTGCGAGAGAGGTGGCCAAAAGGGAAAACAGGAGCTGACTTGACTACAAAACCCAAGTCGCAACGGATGCGGCCCCATCGACAACATGGCTGGGAAATCTGTGTAGGGAGGCGGAAATGGTGGTCCTGTGCGAAGGATTGACTTTGACTGCCGAGCCATATGTATATCCTGTTTGTGCCGAGATTTGGCTTTGAGCTATGGATATCGTAGAGCAGCTCATCGATTTGGCACCCAGGGAGGGGCGAAAAAAGGGATGCCATGGGTGTGCCGAAGGGTGGGGTCGAAGGGTACTGTTGTCGCAACTTCGAGTGTCGTGTGCTGCAAAGTTTACAAGCTCGCAAGCACTTTTTTGTCTGCGCCGCCATGCTGTTGCTCTGGCCCTTTTTTAATTACATCCTTCGCAAAACAAAAAACAAAAAAGGCAAAAAAGGAAAAAAGACCTTAGGGACTGCTGCAAAAAAGGGAAAAGAGGAACCCGGCCAAACCAAAAACTTGTACAAATGCCATGGTTTGGCTTTGGCCTACGAGTATCACATTCTTTTTTCTACACCCTGCAGCTCCACGCTAGTTTATTGTGAAATTCCAATAAATGCAGTGGGCGTGGCTGCCATAAAGGTAGTTGTACGATGGAGCAAAAAATGCACGGAAATGGAAAATGGGCAGCAGAGGAAGCTCTGCCTGAAGAACGGTGCAAAACGAGCAGTTGAAAATCGTAGAAAATCGGAAAATTGGCCACGCAATGTGGGAAAAGGAAGGGCGCACAGAGAGTCCTTAAGAAGTCGGTTGAAAGGACCAATCGAAGGTGCTACTTCATATAGTTCGTATATTTATCGCTAGAAAGTCTCACTTATAATAGCTTCATTTTCATTTTTTAAATGTTTCACATTAAAGCTTAATTATAATTGTATGTCGTATTTAAGCCTTGATCAATTTCATTGGGTTGATCACATGTTTATATAATGAGATCATTTTAATCACAAACGTTAGCGCTTAATTGAATTTTTGCAACCGAATAAAATAAAAAAATATTGAATATTAAAATCTGGAATAGTTACATTACAAATTTTTTTGGAAATATTTCACATCATTAAATTATATTATAGGAGTAAACGGCGATTTTAAAATTTATTCGTATTAAAAAATTTGTTTTTCAAGCTACTCCGTTGGGTGGCCAGAAAATATTTCTTTAGCTCGGTGAACAATGCAGAAGACACCTGCAGCGCCTTGAATCAGTCACAAAGGACGAACACACCTAGAATAAGCGCCCGGGTAACCCAGCTCACCCACCTCCTCACAGGACGCCACTCGGTTCAATTGTGCCAGAGATTGCGATCCGATGCGATGCGATGCGATGCGCTGTGCCAAGGACATCATCGTCCTTGGGGCAAGGGGGGAAGGTGGAGCGGGAAAATCGGGACGACTCTGTGTCTTCCTTTGGGTACTTCGGGTACTTGGGTACTTTAGGGATTTTGTGCAGATTTACATGCAAACAATCAAGATATGCCCGGGCTTTCAAGTGCCCCGGGGTTGCGAATGCGAGCAGGAAAAGCGGAAAAATGGGGGCAAGGGACTGCCTGCCAATACGTCATGTGTGCCTCAGCAGCGGCTTACCCATGAGCAGCAGGTGAAAGTGGAGGAAGAGGTGGTGGTGGAGGAGAGGTGGCCGTGGTAAGTGGAAGGTGGAAAAGCGGGAAATGGGAAAAGGGAAATGGACGGGCGGTTAAATGCCCCCTGTGCACGTTTCGTTTGCTTTTCACATCTTTTCACCTTTGATTTTCCATTCGCATTTCGATTGTCGCCAGACCCTTTTCCCCAAACTCATCGGTTTTCCTCGCTTTTTTCGTTTCACAGGGTACAAATATTTACACTCCAACTTTTGTATGTCTCCGTTTATAAAGCATAGGACTTGGGTTATTAGGTTACAAATTATTGCTAAAAAGGATAATTGCTCTATTCTTTGAAATTTAAAACCAGTTATTTCCAAAGTGTTTACGTAACATCACTACTCTCAAGGAATTCCATAGATAATCGAGCTAATCATTTTCTCTCAGTGTGTTTTTTCTGCGTGCCTCTGGTTTCGTTCTTGTTATTTTCTCAATGTTTGTTAAATAAATATCTCTACACATGTTCCGTTTACAATCCCCTGCCCTTCATTCGCTCATCACTTTTGGTTGATATTATTGGTTTTTAATTCAATTGGCACTTACGTATGTTAAATGTTTTCTTTTGGGGATTACTTGACATCGTCTGAGCCCAGCAAATCCCTTTCCTCGCTATCCCCGTGTCTTTATAAATGTTGAATGCGAGTTAATTATTTAATGCCTGTCGCCCAGTGGCTAACACGACCCCTTCAAATGCAAATTGCCTTCGTCACCAGCTGGACTCTGGCTTGGGTAGGGATTTGGACGTGGACGTGGACGTGGACACAAACAACACGGTCAGCAGGATGTCGTACTATTCTGGCTAGGACGAAAAGTCTGCTAAAGGCCAACTTAAGAGTCGGGGAGGAGTCTTTAAAGAGGAATTTAACATACTTGTTTTTATTGAAAATGTACGTTCGTAAATAAATGCATAGACACAAAGACACAAAGCTAACATAGGTAAGCTAAACTATATTTTTTAAGTTAAGTCATATGCCAGGTTCTTTTTTATTAATAATTCAAAGCCAAAGGATAAGTAGTATAAAAAATTAACCCTTAGCACCCCAGCATCCCCAAATCTAGAAATTATCCCATCCATCCCCAGTTTTGGTCAAATATGGCCGCTAGGGTTGCTTCAAATCAGTGGGTCAAATGATGGTCAATATTGAAGGGAGAAGATTTATCTCTGCGCATGCTCATTAGCCACAAACGATCCAATTCAGCCGCTCTTTAATACTTTTCATCGCTATATCCACTCATTTGAAAGAAATTTTAAATACTTTTAAATGTGCTTTCCAGCATTCAACCTAACATATTTTTGGGGACAACAAACTCCGATATTATATGAATGATATTGAATGCGTTCTCTAGTCCAGTATCCTTTAAAAAATATTTTAATAGGTAATCACAACGCAGACGGCCCATCTCCGCGCTTCTCAAACAGCTCAGCTAAGCCCCCTCTAAATACCCTAGGGGTATATGCCCCAGATTCCCACATGTGTGAAAGGAATTTAGGGCCAAGATGAGAGGGTTTTCGGGATCTTTTGGCCAGCAGCAGACACTACAATGGTCAACGGCTGGCCCTACGATATTTACGAGTTTGCTGCGCGCATTATCATTAATTTAACGGATTAGCAGGAGCTGGGCACATCAGAAACCACAAAACCGCCTGGAAAAAGGACACAAGAGCAGTTGCGCTACATTCCAGGAATTTTAATTGAGTTGTTCCGACTGCTGGTGCGTGATTTAAGGCAAATCCCGAAAATTGTGATAATCGACTTTGATGCCCGACTGTCGCCGCCGACATTGTCGCCTGCCTATCTGGGTTTTGGAAAATTGAAAATGGTAAATGGAAAATGGAAAACAGAAATGCACCAGATACAGGGACAGAAACAGACGGTGACTGTGACTGGGACCGAGTTGTAGATGTCCTGTTGTTTTTACCAATGCCCCACGAGATGGAGAGATGTCCTTTTATTATTACGACAGGACGACACTTGGGTGCAAACGAGCCGATTATTGCCGCCTGATAATGTTCTAATTGCCCTGCAGTTCTCGATACGGAGCTGCAGTTCTCTCACTCGAGACTGTCCTCTCCATGGGCTCCTACTGTTTGGGCCCATTCTGCTCATTCTGCCCATCCTGTCCAACTTGCTCATCCTTTTAATCCTTGGCAGCAGTTGCAGTCGACTCGGTTGTCGGTTGTCCTTTTGTGTGGACGGCACGCTGGGCCTCCTCCTATCTGCCATATATCTGGCGTATCGGGCTTGTCGGTAGGTGTTTTATTTGCCAAATGCATCCGACAACGCCCCGGGGGCCCAGCTACAGATACGGATACCACTAGAGGACCAGCGAGCACTTCATTAGTATCTGCGTCCTCCAAGTCGGAGCCCGAGCCCAGCCGAAATCGAAGTCCAAACCAAGAAACCGAAAGCGACAACGATCGAAGTCGAAACTCAACCTGAAACCTAACTGACGGCCTGCCTATCACTAACCGCAGTTGGTCACTTTCCTGGAATTTTCGGACAGCATCGGTCCTTTTCAAGTTGTCACCAAGCCGGGATAATTGATTCCTCAACTTTTTCAAATTACACGAAAATACATCTTTATTTAGTATTTTATCGACGCCCAGGGCATGTCAATTTAATACATTTTTTAATATGAAAACATTTAGTTAACGCTCAATAGGATTCAAAAAACCCGTTTTCGCAATATAGGTAATGTATTATACTTTCAATTCATTTGGCTGCCCGATATAAATATAAATAATATTTCTCAAGATCAGGCTAGAGAGATTATGAACGGATTTTGCGAGCCGTGACACTCCGTTGCCAATATCTTATACGCTGTTAATTCAATCTGATTGCGCCCAGATGGAGACCCAATAAAACTGAATCGACGGCAGTAAGGGAAAATTGAAACGCATAACAGCCGCAATGGGATACCCCCAATTGGGTCGCCAAATCGGTGGAATGGGGGCCTCGAATGTCCAACAAGATTTGATTTTTATCGCAAGTATATTTGAATTTTATTGCGTACGAAATTCTCGATACAATCGCCGGCCATAAAAGCGACTGGAGCCAAGTCCACCTAGCCATGGCCAAAATGGCGAAATGGTCAAAATGGGGTAAACAGCTAAACAGCAGCCGGAGAGCAGTCACCATTTCTTGGCCACGTTGGCGTCATTTTCCACGCAATAAAATAAACATTCAAAACGAAATCAACTTAAACGCCTCAAACTGACCCGGCCTTAACCCCTTGGGTCCAACTCCTTGTCCGTTCCTCAATGTGGCACATTTAGTTTTATGCTTATTTTTATGTCACTCTTTCAAGTGATACTCTGTCCAGAAGGTATTACTCAATTTTCGACGAGAGTTGCACTCACTTATGAGAAACTATAGTTTTTAATTACAACTATTGTGTATGCGTCACTTTTATGAAATTATCAACATTGAAAAAGCGGAACAGTGCTTATTCAAAGCAAGTGTGAAATGTCAAACTAAGAAATTGCGGCTAGCTTGTGTCGAGATAATTAGTTTATATTTGATATTATATAGAGCACGTTTCTGAGTTATTTAATTTTAAAAATGCATCCGGATGTCCATCTTGTGTTTGTGTTTAGTTCTGGGGGGAACGATGCCTTTTTTTAAAAATTAAACGCTCTAAAATACGTATTGTAACATAAATATACACACAGAGAGTGTATGGTCCTTTGCTACGTTTACGTAATTTTTGTGTTGTTTTTGCTGCCTTTTTTTTTCCAGAACCCTCCTCCCGGGTCAAAGTTTCAATGGCCAGTGGCCGCAAATCCCCGCCAGCTTGCAGCTAATAGTTTGGGTAAACAAGGGACTCGGGCAGAAAAGGGTTGATTTAATAAGCTGGACCGATTCGATTCGAATTCTATTATCTGTTGTCCCCCATCAGGACCCAAATCAAATGCGTATTTATCGGGACTTAAATGAGCCAAGAAGGGGGCTGGAAATCGGAACACCCACGAGCTGCTGAATGGCCCAAAGTGCCTTGGCCACAATGGGTTCGGTTCGGTTTTTGGTTTGGGTATAGGAGTGGGAATGGGTATGGGTATGGGCATGGGCATGGGTGTGGGTATGGGTATGTGCTTCTGTTTCTGTTTAGGTTTCGGTCTGTGGGCTTTGTTGGCCATTTGATGGAAGCCAAAAGTCAGGGCACAGAAGCAGCAGTAAACAATCGTAAAATCTCGAAGGAGACAATGGGCTGGCCAGGAAGTGGAAACGACAATGCCGGCATCTCGTTCTCCGTGTGCGGTGACATCATCGGCCAATGCCAAATAGCAAATGCCAAACAACAATTACCCAGGGCTGTTACCATTTTCTCGGCCCTGATTGCTTCATTTTCGGTGGCCAACAACTCCGCTGGATGAGTTATGGCCACATGGATGGCTCATCTCCAGACCAGCTTCTGTCGCAGTTTCAGTTCAGTTTCAGCTCAGTTCCAGTCCACAATAAGATCTCAATGGGATGTTTGAGGGATCCTCGGACGGGTTTGATTTATACTGCGGATGCGTCTGGCATCGACCAGCCGTTGGCCTCATAAATGTCCCAGAAGGACCTCCGGCAGCTGCCAGTAACCATTTCAGGGTATTTTTAAGCCATAATTGTATTACGACAAGCTCATTTTAAATGGTCTCCACCTTTCAAAAGCCTACGTATCCTTACAGTATTTAATTCGCAGCTAAAAACCTCGTGATTCTTTTCGCATCTCAAGCAAAAGTTTCGATGGTTCTATATTAAAGAGAATTATTAGTTGGTCAACATATTATATGCGTTACTTCCGAATTGGTCGGCGGTGTAAGGCGTCGTCATGCTATGAAAACCCATTTTCCCGAGCCCTAAAAACCTTGGACCAAACAACAAACGACTTTTATGCGTTGACATAAAAGGGCGCAGCATCAGAAAATCAAAAACGATAAAAACGGTCTCTCAACTTTTATTTTACCCCGCATGTGGAGCTGCAAATTGTCATTAGACATGCCGAATTTATGATTTTCGACTGTGATTTCGCTCTCTTTTTGGGCAATCTGCCATTCGATCCAGCACCACCCACCGACGCCCGCTTAAGTATGCTACACACATTTTTTTGGTAACCCTTACCAAGGCCCAAAGCACCCCTTTACTTTACCCCTCCGCCGCCGATGTGTATGTGGCACACAAACTCATAAATTGTATAAATTGTTCGGCTATTATTTCTCGTGGCTGTCAACGCAATATTGCAGGCAAATTGTCCTGGACAATGACGACAACATGTTGGCGGGGAAATGGGCAAGCAGGGGTTATAGGTCGGCTTGGAAATACATTTTTCTATGTGTTTTTATGAGCCCCGAATGTGAGATGGAGGCACATCAAAATGGAGATTACCTCTAGTTTTCCGACAACCTGTTTTATTAACAAGTTTTCACCTCTCGTATCGTACCTTCTAACGTGTATGATTTAGGTACGATTGGTCCAGCTGTGAATCTGCTGCTTATGTTCAGTGATTCTATCAATATAATCTATCATTTTCAGACGACAATTTCGGTTGCAGACCGCCAACCCCTTAATCCCTAACCATATATGGATTTTTTATATAACCATTTTTATGGAATTTTCTGCTCGTTTGTGTCAGATTTTTACCCATTTTTCGCAATTGACTTTGCAGCCTTGACTTACGCCAAATGACATAATTAGCCATGGGCGGGGGGCGTGGCAGGTAGTCGTTTTAGGGCTAGGGTTATTATATAGCACGTAACCCTAGCGCTGGCCATGCGCCATAAAAGATGCAATTTCGCGCGAATTCTAACCCCAGCAAATCCTTTTTCGTCCTGCACTTTAATGCCCGTTTTTTTTTCCACCGAAAATACCCGGGTTTCCTCCCTTTTTATGCCGTTTTTATTATTATTTGCGAAAACGGTTAGAAAGTCAATTGTTTTATGGGATTACGGAAAAGCAGCAGGCGGGGCATTCCAGTAGGTGCTGCCTCAAAAGTCAGCTGCCCAAACATTTGGGGCCTACAACGCTACGCCCAGATCCCCAGTCGTTCTCCGAGCACCGACTCGACAAGACCCAAAATATATTCGAGCTCAAAAGTTTACAATTTCGAACAAAGTCAAGGCTTCACAAAATTTTCATATAAAATTCACCGTTGAAAATAACTTTTCGTTCCGCTCTTTTTTCGTTCCTTTTCTGTTTAAATATACAATATATATTAGGTAAAAAATAACATACTACACGTACAACTTTTCAAATTCAACAAAAATATATATTCCATACAGATTAAACGGCGTACGGACCCACTGAGTTACAATGCAACGTTCCATTTTCAAGAGTAGCTGTTCCAGGACACTGATCCTGCTTAACTCCCTGAAATCCATGCACCACAAGAGCCTGCACGTGGAGCAACTGTTGGAGGCAGCTCCAGCGCCCAAAAACCGCTGCCTGGATCTGTTGGGTCGCTTGATCCATGGCCGATTGAGTCTCTTGGGCGGTCGTCCTGTCCCGCCCAGATTCTTACCGCTATTGGCGGGTGATCGAAGCCTGTACTTTAATGCGGACGAGGACGAAGAGTTTCGTAAGCGTTTGGCCATGCAGCTGAAGGAGTTGCGAGAGACCCTGCAAGAAAAACAGGAACTTCGCGAGGGACAAGAGCAGGACTTTCAGGAGCTGGAGCAACAGGACGAGGAGGAGGATCAGCCGTATGTGCCCAGATCTCGGGAGATCTCCATGGAGGATCTCACTGACGAGGAGCTAAGTGACGTGCGGGGGCTGCGGATGAGTGCCAGCCAGGATGATGGCAAGTCTGGTAATTTCGAGCAGCCAGAAACCAGTGAATTGGAAAGCGAGGAGACGGCGGATGCTAAGGATCCCCGGGAGTCCGGGCAGCCGCGAGAGCCTCAAGATGCCCACGATGCCATCGAACACGTTCGCGAGGGTGAAATCGAAGGAGTTTACTGGACGGGCGAGGGCAAACGGATTGTCACTCAAACGCCACAGCGTAAGACGGGTCATTCGGGATTCATCGATGGCCATGGCGAAGAGATTCCCCAGGAGGACTCCAAGCAAGAGGTGGCTCCCTATCACCCTGAGCCTCGGGCCCAGGCGCAGGCCACCTCCAAGGTGATAAGGAAGGGCCGCAAGCCCAAGTCGTCAACCAAAACCAACACGCCCAGCGATTCCGACGAATAACTAAATTGCCAGTAAATGAAACCAAAACCCTCGAGCTGGGATCGCTAAAATAAATACAAAAGGCTAAAGACAAAACGCTCTATGCCGTGTTTCCCTTTCCCAGTAACCATCTGAGGTTTCTGCGGGTTGCATTCAGTTGAGTCATCTGCAGCCAGCACTACCTGGCCACTGCTTAGCAAATTTTATGCAATGACCAGGAGTCAAGGACGATTTACCTGGGCGGACAACACACGCTTCCCACACGCGGCGGTGGGCACTCTCACTCTTTTTTGCGTCCTCTAAAATCCTTTTTTACAGCCCTATCCTTTTTTTGGCTTTTGGTGGAATTCTGGGAAAATTTTACATAAAGATCGTAGAACACCGAGCATGTTTTTTTTTTTTAATATAATTTTTCAAATAGATTCAAATGTTGCTAGCCATTGGTGGCTCGTTTAATGGTTTAATCAACATGGACAAGAGCCAAGTCCATATTCTCCCCTGTCTGTGGCTGTTCCTTCTGTACCTGCTCCATTGACCCAAGATGATAAATGATGTTTGCCAATCTAGCTGACCCAAGGCCGGAAATTAAATTTGTTCGAAAATTTGCCACTTTTCCCCGTCTGTTTCTTATTTGTTGTTTGTTTCCCCCTCAGAGTCACGCCCGAAAAAAATCTGGAGAAAGGACTGTGGGAACAAAATGGGGAGGAGATATGGAGAATTAATATCGGGCTTTGGGAATCTTGTAGAACAAAAACATATACATATAACAAAATAATGTTCTTGATGTTCTATTTTTAACTAGAAGAATCTTGGGATTAAAATACAAGTTTTTATTGACTTTTGATACAAGACTTGTTTCATAAATATAATAGCAAATGAGTGCTCGCCGGTTTTCAATTTATAAACGTATTTGAACGTAGGTATCCGAGATAATTCTGTTGGTCAATTAAGTTGTTAATGTCTCTGGACTGTAGTATCTCCAAAACCGGTTATTAGTCAGATGGGAGCTCCTAGAGAATGGGACGACCTCCCATTGAGCAGCCTGCAAACTGCGACAGTTTATTGAAACATTTTTCAGCATTTCTTACACAAATCCGTGGTCTGGACAATAGGGGGCTACGGAGTACAGTGGATCCTCATTAATCATGTCACATTTAGACCGTATATACCGGCTGCGGTTGTTGACGGTGCCAGTTCGTCTGCCGAGATCCCTGAAAGTGAAACCCTAACTATTATCAGGGATTTTTCACTCTCGGCTTTGTGCGGTTTGTTTGGGGTTCGGTTTCCCAAAAAGAAAAAATCAAATAAAACGAAAAAACGCGGGGACAAATGAAAACATCATATCATTCATAACACTTGTTTAGCTGGCATTGATTGAGCCAACAACACACACCCCATGATCCTGACCATTTCCTCTGCATTGTCCTAAGCGATTTCTCAGTTCTCCGTTCTCGATTCTCAGTTCTTAATTCTCATTTCTCGGTTTTTATACCCCATTTCTCAGTTGCCAGTTCTCAGTTCCCAACCTGTTCACTTTCATTGATGGCCAGATCCTTATTGTTTACGGAAAACATTTCGAGTTCAACTGAATCGCTCATTGTTTGATTGGAATTGATTAATGTGCCCCTGGTTCTGAGTTCTATTCATCGTTTAGCGTTTCCCTTTTTTTTTTTAAGAAAGTCGGTTGTGTACCAGCATGGAGCGGGACCAGTACAGGTTGGCCTGGGTTAATGAGGCCCTCAATAAGTCAATTAGTTGGCTGCAGCGGGGATTAGGGTTGATCCGGTCTTTGTTCGAAGGCCTCAACTCGTTTCTGACTTGGTCAATTGACTTGTTTGCCTCTTTTTAATTTTAATTTTAATACAGCAATAAGGATTGGATCAAAACTCAAAACTCAATTTTCAGTAAGTAAATCCTTACCGAAAATCATAAAAAATACAATGATCTAATTAGCAAGCAGCATAAATGTACGAGAAGGTTTTTTTTGGGCTTGGAGCATATTGATAATGTCTAATATATGTACATATTGTATTGCACTGCAATTATAATAGGTTCTCTGCATTTGTGTTATTAAACCCCATTCATTGCTTTTAATATATTGACCCAATGCCAATCGACAGCTTGACCTTTTTGATCTATTCGACCCCGCAAAAACACTTTTTGATTGCAAGTCTCCTGATTTTTGGGCAATTAAAATTTCACGCCATGGCAACGCAAAAGATACAAATGTATCTTCAACCGAGAAGAGATACATTGTGCGTGTGACACAGGTGGCCTACAGTGGTTCGGTGGTTTCGGTGGTGCTGGTGGTGGGTTTCCCCTCCGCACTTGTTTTGCAAAATTCGCAACGCCCGGGATATAAATGATATCTCAGCAGCTATTTCTCCACCCATCCTTCCACCCTTCGATTCGCCTTTTTTTCGGTTTGGTGATAACGCGAAATAATTGCGTGACAACCATGTTGCGATAATTTTCAATTAAACTGCGTTTTCCCTTTTTTTTCGGCGAGCGTAAAAAGCGGAGAGCGGTGGCGTGAAATTTCATATTAAAATCAACTGATTTTCTGCTTTCATTTATTCATGCTGTTCCTTGTTCTCGTTTCTGTTGTTATACACTGCGAGAAACGTCAAATTCGCCTATGCTTTGCCATCAGGCATTGGGACCATATTGACCCAATTCACATATTCGTTATTTTTCTTGATGATTGCACTAGACTCTAGACAAAAAATACTTGTGTATGTGTTAAAATGAAAAAAACAAAATAGTAATTGTAACTTTAACACAATAACAATTTTGGCATAATATTTTATTTTTTATTTCGTTATCTTACCTTTAGCAAATTCATATTAACATAGCTTTTCATATATTTATAGTGGCTATTTTTCGACCCAGCACTTAGAGCTTTGTTGAACCACTGTGCCTAAAGAGAAAAGTGTCACACTTGTGCGTCATTAACGCCGTCGGGTCACAGCTGGTGGATGGGTGGTTGGGTGAACTGGGGTGTTGGATGGAGAATGGGTGGTGTGGCCTTGTGGGCTGGGTGGCTTGGTGGTTGGGGACCGCATCTTTTTGACTGTTTGACTGGGTGGCTGTTTTTGGGATACGGGATCTATTCGGTCGGGTGGGTATCCTTTGTGGCCCTTTGCTTTTTTGGGCTTTGCGGGGATGGCGTGCAGGATACGCCTGCGCCACTGTGGTTGCCAACGACATCGCCAACCATTTTTCTGCGGTGCAGGACGCGTTGTTAATTTGATTTGTGCGCTTTGCAATTTAACAATAATATTGTCATCAGGTCTCGCTGGTTTCGGTGGTGGGCTTCAAGGGGCCGTACTGAATGCCTCGCGGACGGGGCGTAACCAATGCCCATTTAATTAGATCACACTGCGCAGCTCTTCGATGGCCTCAAAAGCTGTGAGGGCTACCATCTTGTTGGTTCCACAAATGCTATGGGGAAATGTTCCATTTGGGTTTCGTTCCAATTAATTCTAGCTCCTAAGATACGTGCTAAACTCTTAGTGTAATGTATTTTTCGATATTTTCAAAAAGTTGGATTTTAATAGTTTAAAATATTGTGTCTTTAGATCATTCCTTCGACTTTCCCAACAATTGAATTGAATTCACCCGGAATTCGCTTGCGGACTTTTTTCACCAGCCACTTACTTCAAAGACATGATTTTCCTTTCCCCCACTTGTTTCCCTTATCAAAATCAAATCCTTCGCGATCTGAAGTCCACTTAACCCCACACTCTCCTCGCTTTAACACTGCGTAGGCTTAACCCACGCGCACGCCGCAATAACCGCATGTGCACCACCCAAAAGCAACCACCCACATGTGGATGGGTTATTGGGTTAATCAGCACGCACGGGGATTTCCAAGGCGGCGGAGCTTTCGACCGATTTTCGAGGGCATTTCAAAAGGACATGATTTTGAACTTAAGGGCAATCACTTTTCGGGCATTCGCGTGCGAATCGCGTCATATGGATAAATGAGTCCTGGAATAAAGGAACCAAATACCGAAAACCAAAAACTGAAAGCCGAACTCGACGACTTGTAGGGCAACAAGTTTTGCGTGGACACGTGTTCTTCTCACCGAAGGAGAGGGCAGAATGGGACTTAAGCCAGGACACGAGTCCTGCATGTCTATATATACATATATCGCGCAACCACCCCCAATTGTCGGGCGATTCCTGAAGTAGTTTCTACGTGCCTGGCCATTGTTTGATGTGGATTTTAATTGAACTCAAGTTGATGCCTCGATGGCTTAACAACAGCGACAACCGCAAATATTAAAAAATAAAACCGAAACCGGGCATCAACAACGCATAATAAAGCGGAGAAGAAAGCCAAGAGCCCAAAACATCAACAAAGGACCTGCGGTGGGTGCTCCAACAGCAGCGGGAATAATTATAGTGACGGTAGTAGAAATAATTGTTAACCTGAAAAGAATTACAGTTGAAACTTATACGAGAATTTAATTCGAAAAGGTTTAATCCGACTATGCTACTATATGCAACACCTCGTTTAAAGCAAACAAACTTTTTTATAAGATTAAAACTCCTATTAGGAGATATTGTAAGCAGCAGCGTTATTGTATCGATGCCATTATGCAAATCTCCTACCATTTGAACCCTAGCTGTATATCCTGGCCCAAACAAAAACACACGTTGAACTCATTAAAAAAAAGCTGAAGAGCGGAAGGACGGCAGGGGGATGGCAAAACGCATATGTCACTCAAATGAGGCGAAGGATAACGCCGTTCCGGGGTGGTTAGGGTGGACCTTGTTGTTGTTACTCACTTGTCAGACCCCATTGTTAATGACAGGCACCTCTGCCGGCCGAAAAAATCGGCAATTGCGCTTTAATTTGAATTCGGACGCGAGTTTGATAAATGATTGACTGCAGTTCATGGCAGTCCCGAAAGTCACTTAAGTCAAGGCCCTTTTGCCAGTTTTTTTTTTTTTTTTTTTTTTGGCTTCCTGTCGCGGTTTCCTCTCAGTAAATGGTGTGCTAAAGGAAATATGGAAAAAGGCAGGCGGCTTACATAAATTGAATTATCCTTGTAGCCCAGGGCAAATCTAATTTTCCCAGCTCCTTAGGATTCGCCAGGAAATTTTTCCCCAGATTTAAGAGCCTTAAAACGGGACAAAGGATCCTCGTTTCACACATTCAATGGGCTAAGAGGATCAATCCCAGCGAGGGGATATACTCTTACTATATATATATGCATAAAGTGACTCATCCAAGCAACCTGATAAACCATACCATTTAAAGTCCCCCACTCCGTGCGTCCTCTTTCCGGTTTCCCGGTTTTTTGGTCAGGAGTCAGGGCAACGTTGGCCAAAAATGCGGGGAATGCCTTGTAAGCCAATTAATGCGCCAACTTATTAGTTTTTCGGACTCAGGCAAGGGCAAATGGACGCGGGGGTGGGCCAATTCAACCCCGGGGCAAGTGGTGCAGCTGCCTCCTCTTAAATTGCCCCACCCACCGGACCTTTGATTTCCTTCGCTGCCATTCCGCATTACCAACCACCCACAAGTCCGCTTCATTATTGAAATCCGAAAGAGAGACAGACTCGCATCAAAAGCGGCAAAAGCAAACCAGCAAGTTGCAAACCATTGTGGCCACCCCAAACATCCAAAAAATGGGTATATATGGGTTTATTCGTTGGTTTACATAGGCGAAATGAAGGGGAGAAGCATTTGTTCGATTTCTCAGGATGCAGGACCTCTCGTGTGGGCCCACACAAGAGGACATCGAGTGCAATTAATGTTAATGTTGAGATATTTATGATGCATCCCCTTTCAAGTTTATTCTTCTATTTTTCGCTTTTTTACAGAGCCACAGAGACACCCTTTGAGGCTGGCCGGATATTTGCGTACACGGCAATAAAAGAGGAGTGGACTTGAGCCAGAAAGTAGTTAAAACATTTAGTTTCGACGGGATGCCCTGACCCACTAAGTAAAATCTTTTTTTTTTCTCTTAAAACTCAATTTGAATAAGGGTTATCTGTGGAGCACATCTAAGTGATATTAGGCATATTTGTATTTCGCAAAAAGTATTTCGTATATATTTTTTTGAAATTGCCTTCTAAGTTCGAGCTCCTTCTCTGCGCTTTCTCTCAGTGTAATCGCTTGGCACATGCAAATCCGAATGCCACCCTCGTGGCCTTCGGGAGTTCAATTTCTGTCAAATAGTTTCGTATTGTTCGAGGATTTGTCAAATCAAAAACTTATGTTACAGCTGGATTAAAATTATACATGTCACTGCGCTCGAGGGGCGGCAGCTGAGGTCCTTCGTCCTGCGAATCCTTCGAGTCCGGCGCTCTGATTCGAGCGCTATATCGATGCCCCTGTTTGTTGTGCCCGATTTAACGGTTCGGCGCGCAAAAGTAAAACTTTCAAATGAACAGCTAAATGCGCACTAATAGGGGTTCGGATTGCAGATCTCGTCCTCTTGGATTGATTGTGACATTAAGCAGGATTTATTTATTTATTTACTCCTTTCGATGCCGCCGCGAGATGCAAATTATGCCCGCACTTTTGTTCCGGTTGAGGTGAATCCGCCTGCAAGTCTCTAGATTTGTATTATTTCGCCTTGTTTTGGGGTTGAGGCCTTAGAGAGCTTTCTGTTTGCCATTTGATTTTGTGCATTTCGCGCCTCGACCTTTTGTTTTCCATCGGGCCTTTTTTTTTTTAAGGTTTTAGACAAACAATTTGAAACCGAAGTGAAAATGAAAATGAAAATGTTGCGCGCTGTGTTTCAATTTCAATTTGGCAACGACGGACTTAGTGGTAAATCGCCCAGTGACACTCCCCGAATCGAAATCGAACAGAATCGAACAATGAACGGATTGCCGGGACATACAAATGTCCTCCTTCCTTCCTGACAGCTTTATGTTTTGAATTTGTAATGAAGCAATCTATGCATTCCATATGGACTGCCAGTGCCGCTCCAAATAAGTGAACAAAAACCCCAAAAACCGAATCGCAACTATGTTTGCGATAGTTTGTCCAGTTCGGTTCGGTTTGCTTGACCACTTCGAGTACCCTGCACACCCAACCAGTCTCAAAGCCACAGAAAATAGTTCTTAAAAGCACATCAGCCCTATATACTTATCCTCCTAGTTCTTGTTTTCTATTACTTAAGCTGACTTCTTTTGAAGTATTACTGACTTTTATGTATCCTTCAACTGTTTCCTTTATATGCGTCGTTATATACTATACTATATACTATTACTATATGTATAGTAATAAGTTTAAACTTTAATGCTTATATTATATTGAAATATAAGTTGTCCCAGAATTAATTTCATATGCCTAGTCCGTTGTCCTCCGAATGGTCCTTTATGCATCCGTATCCGTGTCTGCAGCTTTATCTCTGATCCTGTCGTGTCAATAAGCCCCAATCAAGGAGCATCAAGTAGGGCATCGACGTGTGGAAAATCTGCCCCAAAATCTGCACATATAAATCCACAGGAGCAACAAAAAAAAGGACCTGCGAATTTATACATACATATGTATATGGATAGATGTGTGGATAACAGAACAGAAAGTTTGCCGATTTTATTTTATTTTTTGCTCGCCGTGATTCGGTGCACGGTTTAGTGATTCAATTATTTTTGTGCGCAATTTAGATTTATTGAGTTTGAAGCCGTTCCCCGGCTGACTGGCTATGGCAGATGCTGTTGCTACACTGCGAGAAGCGCCATGGGTGTTTTTACGTTTAAATGGTATAAGTAAGTGTTGACTCTTCAACTGCATTATCGGCCCACACATGTGAATCGAGGAGTTTTGAAGCAATATTCGACAATTATTCAAACATGTTTTGAGTGATTCACAGACCGTCCGTGTCCTGTCCGTGACCCAATTTTTCTCGGCGTGTGTTGCTGTTGTGCAGTTGGTGCTGCTGATGTGTCAGTTTTTTGCTGCTGCCGAGATTTGCAGCAACAAACTGCATAATCAATACTAAAACGCCAGCGTGTTTGCCATTTGATGGAATACGAGAATACGACCTGGGGATCGGTTGGGATTTGAAATGGGACTAGGATTGGGATTGGAATCGGGACTGCACCGGGATATATCCCCGTAGAATCGTACTGGCGTAGTCGTCGCCGTCCTGGGGATGAGTGGAAATCGGCGCTAAAAGCTTAATGCCCGGCATGCGTCCGCTATCCGTCCGTCTGGCTGTCACGTGACGCATGCAATTTGCATCCGCTTCCGGCAGTGGCGGGTTAAGAGGAAGATGATGACGAGGGCGGCGTGGGGGGGGGGAAGTGCTGGGTCGGGGGGGTTAAAAATCATTTGGAAACCATAAAAAATAAACTCACTCGCGTGTCTGTCTAAAATAAATAAATAGCGAGTGAGCATCGGCAAAATAAGAGAAATATTGTTGTTTCGGCATCGCCAGTGTGTTTATTTTGTTTTTCGCATTTCTTATTTAGCCCTTTTTGATTCCTGTTTAAGCTTTTCACGTTTTTGTTGGCAAATCCCTTCACTTAGCACGTGATCTGCTCCCTTTTGTGTGGGCTTGTGGAAAAATTGCAATTTAGAACATTTGCCATTCCCTTTGCCAGACCTTTGCCTAAACCTTAACCCCCGACTGCCCCACCTCTGCATTTGATCCCACGGAAATGCAAATTGATGCGGCAAAGGAATTTCACAAATTCTTTGGCCAATTCGGCTGGGATTATTCCAAGATTCGGTGGTGGTTGAACGGTTAATGGAAAATATTTCCATTGCTTTTATTAACGAATTCCATTAAAAAATAATTTGTTAATTAATAGTAAGTAGCTCAGTGTAAGCATTGACGTCGTGCGTTTATTAATATTTCTCAATTATTTGCTTGACTTTGTTTAGAGTTAAGATTGAACCTCAGACTTATTATAAGTAGAATTGACAAGAACTGCAGTTTCCACATTATTCTTTGAATAGACCTTTTATCTCATGCAATGACATGATATTTTCAAGGAGTATCTTGGCATCTTCGAACCTTTTTTGTGAGCCATGTGAAGGGAGTGTTCCCGTGCTCATGTTCCGTGTGCTGGGACCTCAATTAGCTGGGCTGTCACAACCGCTCGGGATCTGGTTTCCGATCCGATCGGCTCCATTTCGAGTCAGCTCTTTAGCCTGCGGACTTTATACCTATCGCCTCGCCTGTCGCGCAAATTGCAGATTCCATTATAATGCTTAATTTTTCATTACAACATCAACACCCTGTGTTGGACAACTTGTGAACATGACAATGCAATTGAGCGAAGGCCTCACCCCACTGGCAGAAAAAAAGGGTACAAAAAACTGCTTAGGGGTTGGCCGTGTTTTCGGAACCCCTTTTTTTGTGTGCGCGCCTCATAATTTGGCCTTTGTGCGTCAAATTTATTGAAGTTAATATTTGTCGCCGGGAAAACTGCAGGGCGAAAGGATGAAAGGGTGAAAATCGCAGCGAGCATAAATCATGCAACATATTGCATAATCATCCCAAGCAGCCGCGTGATTTGTCGTCCCCTTCTTGGCTAATAGACTCTCTCCTTCGCTGTTGCTGTTGCTGTTGCCTTTGCTATCGCCTTTCGCTTTTCCCTTTGCCTCCTTTTTCTCCTTTTCCTCCTTTCGTTCGAGTTGACCAGTTTTCCGGGGCATTTTCCTCAAGGTCAGCGCTGTGCGGGTGATTTGCATAAATGCAATGTTGCATATTCTGTCCGGTTTTATGATGCAATTTTGAAATTCCACATTGAATGCCCCGTTTCACCCGCTGCGAGTTCCCGGAAAACTGGAGTTATGCACACTCCGCCGTCCAAATTGCGAGTGGGTTCGGTTTAATGAGAGAGTTTTCCGCGGAAATGATGCCTTGCCGATGATACCTTTTCGCTTTTGCCCTTCTGTTTGCTCTACTTTCGCCGCCGCCTTTCACTTCCTTTCCCCGGTTTTTGGGTTAACTTCGTCCAGATCCTTTGTTTTTATATCTATGCAAATAGCCCCGTCCTTCGAGTCCCTCTATTGTCGCAATGTTATACAAATATCGGGCATGCCTCAACCCAAAAGTGGCCAGAACAAAGCAAATGGCCGAGACTCAAAACCTATCCCAATACCTATTCCTATTACTCATCCTATCCCGATTCCTATTCCCATTCCGAATCGCGGTTGTCGTCTGCCCGCTGCATTTATGGGCCATCATAAAAGCGTTTTGTGCTCTCATAACTGGTAACTTGTCTTAGCCTTCGGGGAAATCCTTTGAAAAGATTTTCCGAAACCCAAACAAAAAAGGAGTCTAAACACACAGCGATTCGTAACGCCCGTTTAGCATTACACGAACTTTTTAACTCACCCCTTTTTTTTTGTGAGCTGTAGTTCTTTTTTGGTTACGGCGGCCGACCGTTAATCTCTTAATTTATCAATTGAGCAAGGACAGCATTTCCATTTGCATTTACGGTTTCAGTTTCAATTTCAATTTGAGTTTCGCAAATTAATTTCCATAAATGCGCGACGAGTCGGGTGAGAAACGTGTCAAAGGGTTCTTCGAAAATCGGAACTCACGGTTAGGGGGGTTGGGGGTTGGAAAAGGGTTCGGCCAGAGTTATGTTTACATAATTAATTAAACAACACAAAGCCGCCGAAGGAGACTGTGCACACATGTGCCGCCGGAAAGTGTGAAATTTCAGAGGAGCGAAGGTGAAACAAAGGATCTGCTGCACAGTGGTTGAAACTCGAGTTGTAATAGTAGGTTTTAGCTACTTTTTTTTTTGTTAAGTGGAAGAGCATTTATATCTGATGGATACTTAAGATCAGATATGTTAAAGCGAAATCATTCAGTAAAGCATCTGATTCTAGAATTTAGTAGCTAATTGACCCTTTAGGGAATAACTTTCGTCTAAAAGCACCTATTTTTCTTACTGCATTTATTTCTCACCTCACATTTCTGAGCAGCCGCCCGAAACACATTGTTCACTGTTCGTTGTTCATTGTTCCATAAGATACATATAAAGTCGGAGGTATATATTGTAGTTCCTCTGAAGGGTTGCTACTGATGCTGCGTGGTAATAAACTCATAAAAAGCGAACTAAAAGGGGTACATTAAAACAAAACTAAATTGTCATCTACGCACGCCCAAAAGCCAACCCACCGACAAGGCCGCATAATGGTCTGAAAGGGGGTGGGGCGAGTCGGTGAGCGGCAAAGGGTTAACAGCAGATGCAGATACAGATACATTTACACGGTGGGCGTGCCACTTGGCCCATTTGTCATCAAGAACCGGACCGAACTGGTTCCCCACATACAGTCGGGTTCAACCCTACAGCTGTGGCAAAAATAATAGTAATGCTCTTCGTTAAATCATTGATTTTATTTTTTGAGGAGATAAGATACATGAAACGAACATTCTGCTTTGGTGAATAATTCAACTTAACTAAGCATTTTAATATGACACCTTTAAAACACATTAGTGCATATTATTAATTCATTTTTGCTTTGTTAAACGGCACGCACTGATGCTGGTTAACTTGCAAGTACACTGGTGACTAACGTCTGCAAATTATATATTCTTGGCCGCAGCTGTACACCCAAGTCGACTAAGAGAAATTACTTTTTGATTCACTTGCGCTAAACAGGCGCAAATGTCCCAAAGGAGTCGGACGAGTTTCCACCAGCTGGCGCCTCGACTTTTCCGCTTTTCCTGCCTTTCCTGCTTTCCTGCTTTCCTGCTTTCCCACCCCGCCCACCTTGTCTCCGGCCAGCCCTCGAGTGTGGAAATTAAATCGCAGCCATTTGGTGTCGCCATTTTATGGCACTTCTGTGACGCTCTTCCACTTGGCCGCCTTTGCTAGAGCTGGAGCTGGAGCTTCGACCTCGGCCAGGTGTGAAATTAGCTCAATTTTCCAGCCCACACACACATGACTGGGTTGGGGAATCGCCCAATGTGGCCAAAAATCTGCGGATAGGCTAGAAACTGAGTAGAGAAAGGGGGAAGTTGAAGGAAAGTTGAGGAAAGTGAGGCAGGCTGTTTATTCGACTTAAGCAAGTGAAATTTTAAATCATTTCCATTCAATTTTATATTTAGTCGAATGCTTAACTTAAGAGCCTTACTTTTTAATACCTACGTTAAAATAATACTTGCAAGCACTTAAAATGGATTTACATTTGCCACACTTGTTTCGTTTCATATATCTATGATTTGGGTTAGTTGATTTCGTTAATAGAGCCGGTTAAATATATTTTGGTATAATTTATTATAAAATGGGATTGTGCTCATATCTGTTTGTCTTTTCAACAACTTAAAACTCCGCATTAAGGGCTTTGCCTGGAAAACATCCCCCCAACTTCGCAAATCATACCAAAATTTCATCGATGGACCGACAACAGTTCTTATAAATGCCCCATCTAGTTGGGCGACTAATCCCATAAATTTTCGGCTATTTAAGAACTCAATCGCCCAAATGAGCGGCACGAAAACAATTGTCTAAGACTCGAGAGGGCCAAAAATAAGCCGCCAATGAAGGGGGCTCCCTCTTTCCAGGGGCGTAATCACTTAATGCCGCACACGAAACAAAAGTTCAACTCGAACCCCCCCCCCATTATTTTCCCGATTTCCACCCATTTACCGCTTGCCCCTTTCCACGGCGACACTGTTGTTTTCTTGACAACATTCTTGAGATGCTTTTATGACGCACGGCTAAATGACGACGAAGTCGAGGGAGTAAATCACATGACCCTCTGTGACCCACTGCCAGAAGCCCCCTCCGAGTCCCAACAACCCCCCTCCTAGTTGCACCCCTTTCTCCGACGCAAACGCCTCTGTTTGGCGCGTGAGTAATGCGCCTGGCTTAATTTCAGTTTGTTGTCACATATTTTGAAGATGTCCCCCACTAAACACTTAATACACTGCAATAAAAACTTTTTCACTACAAGCTGCAAAAAAAAAATTAAAAGTATTGTTGATCTATGCCTATATAGTACTAACTGGCAACAAAAGTACCTTTAGTCGAATGTATTTGATGTTATTTTAACGTGCATATCTTAAAAATCAAAATTACTGACGTGAAAACTCAGTCTGTCGTTTGATTCGAGAGTCCAGGATTAAGTATGTCCCCTCCAGGGTTCAGCAACTTATGTTTTAAGTGTACGGTCGGCATAAACATAAATATTTATAGCGCTGCAGCCCCTTCGCAGATTAGAAAACGCTCAAGTGCGACTTTTGGCTCGTGACTTGTCTTAAGTGTCCCAGGTCCCCCGTCCACGGCCACGCCCCCTTTTCTCCTAGGTGATCCGCCGCCCATCCGCCCGCATGTGTTTTATAGTTTGGGCCTTGTGTAATTTGAGGAATCCTCCTGCTTCCTCTACGCCACTCGGTGATCTGACTTGTTTGATTATGTTGTCGCACGCGCTGTTTAATTTTGAATGAATATGAAAATAGAGCCAACCCCTCAGGAAAACACGAGGGTGGTTCGTTTCCATGGGTTTTCCACGGCGCCAGGGCGGGTTAATTGAAAAACTTAAGTGGCAACAGTCGCCCCGGATTAAGGCATGTTAAAAATTTAATTAACGCCTTTGGAAACTATCTAAGCCCCCACCGGCTGCCTTGCATCTTCTTCTTTTTGCCTTGTTTGGGCAGATATGAAGACAACAAGGGGGCGTGGCTGCCACATAATGAGGTTCAATTAGTCGCAGGCGAACACGTTAGAGTTCTTTTGAGTTATGATAATATTTCTGAAAATCGTATGACCTCTGTTTGCTTTTAAAGGGAGAAATATTAAAAACATGAACATGTCTTAACGACTTTCTCCAAGTCAGCTTAATATTTTCGTGATAAATAACACATACAACTAGGAGTATATTTCGATATCATTATAAGAATACATCAGATAACGAACCTAAATCATGAGTCCGGGAATGAATTGTAAAAGCGTCATTAACCAGTAATCCCTCAGATCGGCTTTATTGTTCGGCGGATTAACAGTTGCTTTATTGGTCAAATCGCAGCCTGCAGCAGTGGAATTTGCGACACCAACGTGCAACCTCAACGGTGGCAACTAGCAACCAGCAACCAGCAACCAGCCAGCAGTAACCGGCAACGGGCAACCGGCCGACAGCAATCAGCAATGGCCAGAGGGCATTTACGGCCTTGTAGGGCAAGTAAAACACTTTTGGTAATTCATTAAGTTACGGAAGTTGAACTCAGGACTGCAATTTCCCCTAGAACCAATTATAGAAAAATTTAAATTCGTTTTAAAACGCCAGACCAGAGCAGACCGACGACCCGTGTCCAGTGGCTCACTGTTTGCCAGTTACCAGTTGCCAGTTGCCCAGTTGTGCCGAGTTTTTCCCAGCTTCCGAGAGAGTTTCCCAGACATGGAAAACGAGCAAGATGGATGAGTGTAATGCCACGAGTGTGGGTGTGTGGACAGCGGCATGTTCATAAATTGAAATCACTTCCATATCCACCGAGTGTGGCGGGGCGGGTGCGCAAAAGTTCGGCAACAAAATCGAGCAAAAACGATGTTTTCAGACCCAAAAAAAAAAAAAAAACAGAGCAACAAGACAAAAAAAAATTAAAGGAAGGCAAAACGAAAATAGTACGATTTCTGGCCCGCTCCACAGGCAATAAAAAATTCCGTTTTAAAACCGGGCAGTGACTGGACACAGGACCAAAATCGAGGACCCAACCATGTACGACAAGTGGGCAACACTTGACACAGTTGCCACTTTCAATTGCCAACATAACTCGAGTGCCACTGCCGACTGAAGATGCCTCAGAGGGGTGGGCGCAGAGGGTTTTGGGTAGGTGGATTCGGTCGCTTTTGGGTGGCGTTGGGTGGTTGTGGGTGGCTCTGTATGGTGCTGCCTTGTAGCTGGGCCTGCATATAAATACCGCCTGTGGCCATAAAAGTGGAGGCCAGCCGACCAGTGACGGTGTAACAAGCTCCACTTCCCATTCGCATCCCATCCGCATCGCACAGAAAAATACGCCAGCAGAGTTGCAATTGAACCCACCAGCAGCAGCACCACCCCAAAACCAACCCAAACCTCCCATCCATCCAGAAACCAGATCCAGTGGCCAAAGTGGGCGGGGTGGTGCACTAAAAAATGGCTAACCGAATGTGTGTGGGCGCGATGCTGTGGGTGTGTGCATATGCTTGCCGTGGGTCACGGGATGACAGCGACTATTCCGATACCCTTTCAGGTAACTCGGTACGAATGGGTGACTAACGAATATATTTTTAACGAGGTTTCCGCTACTTACCTTGATACTTTTGAATATTGTTTATCCATGACTTATCCGCATATAGTACGCCGCAATTTATTATTCACGATATTTCACATATATATATATATTTCAAAATTTACTAATAAATAACAATAAAATCAAATCGAAATTTTTTTTTAGTTACCAAAAACTTGTATATCTTATTAATTAATATATTATAGTTAGTAACATGATTATTTTTTAGAGGTAACTGAATATTGGTATAATCAAGAAAGCACTTATGCACGATATAAAATAACAAAATATGGAGTATATATTCTTATACAACGGACATAAAACTATTTTTCTTTTGAATATATTTGATTTTTTTTTAAGAACATTAATCATGTTTGAAGATGCATACATATGCCAATTCACGATATCTGAATATTTGAAGGGCATTGCCCATTCGTAGTTCAACTGGCGGCGGTGTCTCGAAATGTTGCCATTCCCCCCTTAACCCTTGATCCTCCGGTACTTGCTGCCCTCTTTTGCTTCTTTTGCCGTGCCATCCCGGGCATGTCCTTTGGCTCCTGCCGCCGATTTCGCCACTGCTCCTGTTGTTTAGTTACTTTGGTAGTTTCGTTATATTTATTGGCCCACATCGGGTGAAAAATGTTCAACGCTTTGGCAATTTAGTTGAGTACCCCGTTATATGCTGGTGGAGCTGGGAATCCCAGTGTAGCTGTGGGTGGTGCAGTGCCAATGTCGGTGGCTGAGGCGCTTGGTCAAGCTCATAAAAAGCGAGGCGAGCCAAAAGCAAAACAATGAAACAAGACCTGGCAGCGGGATTTCACCTAGTCAATGATGAAGTGGAAGGGTGGTGCATCGGGTGGATCCGGGTGGGTGCTGGGTGGTTCGGGTGTAGTGGAGCTGCTTGACGATTTACGATTTGGCATTTTGCTGCTCAACTGGGCCGTGAAGAGATGCCCAAAGCCAAATGTGGAGAAGGCCAAAGAGCACAGGAAAACTCACGGGAAAAGTTCGGAGGCAAAGCGGTTCGGAGGAGGCGGAAAATGTGGACTGTCCACCTGAACCTCAGCTTTATTTCATATTACATAATTGGGCGTGTAACGAGTCTAATTGAGTTTTTATGTTTCGAGCCCAGACAAAGGTCCTGCAAATTTCGCTTTTGTCTCGGCTTCTTTTTTTCACTTTTTCCTTTGGCGTTTCATGTGTTTAGCCACCCCTTTGAGACACACACATGTGGCACATTTTATGGCCGCTGGTCATTGCCACGCCCACCCAGCAAAGGGGGCGACGGTGGCGGATGTCTAGCTCATTTTGCCCCCGAACTGGGGTCAGCAAATCAATTAACTCCGCCGGCAACATGTGTTAATATCCTTTCCAACTTCCGACCTGGGAATGGATTTTCAAACAGCAAACTGGTTCAGGATCTTTGAGAGAAGAAGCCTGATTACTCTGAAAAGTGCAGAGGCGCTCAAGTGTCGAAATATATAGATTAACAATTTTTCAGTTAAATATTTACACGATACATTTCAACCTGAGAAGCTTGTTACAATATTTTCGTTAAGCAGCTATTTAGCACTATGTGCCTATTAAATTTTCCCAATAGATCCCGAGTCCTTAGGCCTTTAACTAGGGGCAGAGGTCCTTTCCGCTAGGTGGCGTGTGCCGCGTCTGCTGCGCAACGAATCGCTTTGGCCACGCCCTCTGCAGACCGCCCGCCGCCCCCTATTTTGGGCGTTTGTTATGTTCGGCCTTGGGCGAACGCTAATGAGAGGACTACGAGGTGCCCGCTGTTCGATGTCCTTGCTGATACCTTTGCACGCGTGCACAGAAGCCATGTACCTTTTCTCAATTTTCCCTCGATTTCTCCCTGATTTTCTCTTCATTTTCCTCCAGATATTTTCGGTGTTTCCTCTGCCAGTATCTGTCAACACTCGGCAGGACACCAAAACGGCAGCCAGTCGAGGAGAATCGCAGGGCCCGCTGGGCTGCGCACGCGAATTGCAACCAGAGAAATACTTGGGAGATTTCGGATGGTCTCTCTGCGGAGAGCGAGAGCGAGTGAACAGGACATTCTGCGAAGGCAGCTCGCGCCTGTGGCTTTACGATCTGCGCTTAGCTGGAACGCAATCCCTCGGATATCTCGGATATCTGGCACATATCTCGCATCCCTCGGATATGCCGGATCTGCGGGATGTCCTGCCGAAGGATCTCGCAAGCTGCGCAAGTCCCGCTGCGTCAGTCGCGTGCATTCCGCCCGCTGAGCGCGTGCAAACTAGAATTCATATAGATTGGTGCACGTATTCACCTAGGAAGAGGGAGGCGGAAAATCGGGTACAAGGGGGGCGTCGAAGGCGTGGCTGGGCCTCGCTAAATGCAGATACATTCAAACATGTCGACCGGCAGCCTCATGCCGAGCAATTGATTTCCCGTGACTACACTTTTCGGCGCAGCTAAAGTGATTTTTCACAGGGTCTTAATTAAAGTACACAATCAAACACCACCTAATGACCAGAAATTATGTTCAGAGCCAAGCGATAAATTCAAAGATTAATAGTTTTGCATCTATCAGATTTGTATGTATTTGGTTGTTAGCTAATTTATTCATACATAATCATTACACCTAAAATCGAATGTTTTTCTTCATGGTAAACTTAATTGTGAGGTTTGTTATGAACTGCTATATTTCAAGTTAACTGGAATTCGAGATAAAGGATATTGCAATAGCCTGTTTCTAGCCATTTTTTATTACTTCTTCTTCCCGAGAAGCATTTTAGCCATTCACTTTATTGTTCGGCTAAGCGCGGCCATAAATTAAAGCCGCCTCATATCACACTTATCCCCCAGATGCATCCACAATAAATGTTCCTCACTGTCAGAGGCTTTTCCTTCCTTAACCCCCGGGCGGACCCCACACTTAACCCCCATGTGCCCGCCCATCTTCAGGTTTTTCTGGAATCGGCTTGGCTCGAGGGCAACAAGGATCCCGTTCCTGCGGCCCCAAATTGCTAACGGCTGATGCAGTGTGGGTCGAACCCGCCTTTAACTTTTAACCCCTTAGCTCATGCTGCTCTTAACCCATTCTGTTGCGCTTTGTCAGCCATTCAAAAAAAGTGTAGGAAAAGAAATGACGCTTTTTTGTGTGATTTTCCGTTCTGAATGCTTTATGGTGCAAATTTTGTTCGTTTCTTTGCTGCTTTTTGCGCTTCCTTGCAGTTTCTCTGCTGCTTTTGCAACATGCTGCAATTGTGCCACACCCGCATGCCCGCCCCCATTTTCCAGAACCCCCCCCCCCCCCCCGCTACACCTCACTTTTGTTCCGATTTCCCTCTGCTTTTCAGTCCGCTCTCATACATTTTTTTGCGGGTATCCGATATAGTTGGGTCAGCGCTTGTGGCCAGAACGGTTCTGGTTGCCAACTCCACCGCGTTCGTCGGAGCGGGGGCTAAGGGGTGGAACGGAGGGTGGATGGTCAACGGGGAAGGGGGTGCGGGTGGTGCTGGGTGTTATTGAGTGCAAATAGCAATTTCGCAACAATTCTGCCGAATCTCTTCTCGTTCTCTCATCTCGACGCAGATTTTTTTGCCGCTCGTTTTTGCTTTCAGCACTTTAGGCCGAGATTCCTCAACCCCTTACATGCACTCGAAAAAAAACAAATACAATCTCTCCTCAAACATCCCTCTACGGCCCTTCTCATAATAAGATGTATATAATATATTCGTATAGGTACAAATTGCGCGATGTTAAATGAATGAGATACAGTTTTGTGATAGAAGAACAAGTTGTAACATTTAAACGACATGAACTTTCTTATAGATTTTCCGAGGCTATAACTGTGATTTTTTTTTCCAGCGTAAGCCCCTATTGTTGCCCCCTCTTCGATTTGTGCCACATGCAACATTCTTTGCATCCATTGACTTGGCTGGTTGTTGTTGTTGCTCCAAACGCAATCACAGGGGATGAAGATTGCCGCGGGTTTTCCTATAACAGTTTTTGGCTTTTTTGGGGCACTGAAATTTAAGCGGGAGGGGGGTTCGGTATTTTAGCCGGGGTTTCGCACAATGAACTGTCAAAAATGCTGCTTTTTTTGGGCCACCGCCTTTGCTGCTTTTTTTCGGACGGCAACATTCCTGCAGTCGATTTTATTGGATTACGGTTTAGATTGCATTGGCGAAAAAGTGCAGCAGGCAATTCATGTTGCTGTTGTTGTTTAGAAAACATGCAAAAAACTTAACGGCACTTGGCCGCTTGTCCTTGTCATCCTTGCCGCCTTTTTTCCGCCTCGCCGCTGTCCTTTTTTGAGCCCTTTTTTCGGGTCGCTCACTCTGCCGCAATTTGTTGCTGCCGCTTGTGTTGCTGTTGCAGCTACATCAGCAGCAGCAGTAGCAGTAGCAACAGCAACAGCAACAGCAGCAACAGCAACAACAGCAACAACGGCAACATCTACAATAGGCTGGGCGCTAACGAATTGAAATTTGTTTGTTTGTTGCTGCTGCTGGTTGTTTGCCATTTGTTGCAGTTGTTTTTGCCAATTTTTCCAGTTGCTTTTTGTTATTTTTGCAACCGTTGTTTGTTGTTTGCTGTTCGATTTCGTGCGCTTCCGTTTTTAAAATGTACGTGCACCACTGCAATCACTGGGTGGTGCATCCATTCAGTGGTGCGGGTGGCGCTGGTGGTGCCCGGGGAATACACGTTGATTGTCTGATGGATGAGTGGACGAAGGTGGGCTACGGATATGGCTACAAATACCTTCAAAAGGCTGCAGGAAACGGCGGAATCCTCCAAGGTTCGCTCAAAATCCCCCACCTTCCACTGAAAGTTACTAAATGCCACTATTTTGTTTAAAATTATCTAGTAGTTAACATATATTTAAGCCAAGTAAGTTTTCAAAAAACTACAAAATTTTAAATAAATTTTTTTTATAATTTACACCCAAGTGTATATGTTTTCTTTCCATCATGTCATTTAATCATAGTTAATAAATAAATTTAAATTTCTTTTACAAATATGAGACATCGTGTCCGATTTTTGCAGTGTATGCATATTTTGGCCTGGTCATTTGCATCTTTTTTATTGAAGTTCCCATTACCATTTCAGGATATTCGCAGCGTGTTGTGGCAACTGACAAATCCGCCCGTCCATCCAGCACATTTCTAATGCAAAATCCGAAAATCCCAAGCAAGAAAAAAGCAGAGAGGAATGCCAACGGAACCGGAAGTGAGTTAGATACTCGCACATGCAAATTTCGACTGTTTTTTTGCCCGCTCCTCTGCAACCAACGGAGATTCCTCGGCGAAGTGTTTCTTTTTGGCCTCTTGTCAAAGGAGCTGAAGCAGCTAAGCTAATTAAATTTCGGCCACGCAGTCGGGGTCGCAAAAGGGGGGCACAAAGTCCGTTCGCCAAAGTCAAAGGTCAAAGGCAAATGAGCCGGCAGGATTTTAATTAAAAAATTTCCACTAAGCAGGAGCATGGATCAAAAGCTATCGCTATCGCAGATGCGGCAACTGGCGACCACAAGCTGCAGGACACGAGCACGAGCACACCGCCCAACCACCCACTCCCCAGGATTAGAATCATGTGTGTGTTTACAGCCAGGGTCGCAGCAAACCGCACGAGTTTGAAATTAAAATAAATTAAATTTAGAAAATTATGAAATAAATTAAAATTATTAAGCTAATGGTGGCATAATTCATACATGCATGTACATAGGATAATCACCAAATCGCAACATATAAATTGCACTATTTTCCAAATCCTTTAACTATTCGTGTTCCACAGTTTCAAAGAGTGTTCGAAAATGCTGTTTAGTGCTTGGAAATCTAAGTGCAGCGCTCCTAGTATTGTACCCTCTGCTGTGTTCGAGGACGAGTGTGTGGGGCGGTTTGTTTAGCTTAATGCGCTGCGATGTGTGTCCAGCGATAATCCCAAAACGTTCGACTAATTAAATTGTCAAATATTTTCGTTTCGCAGGGGCGTACCTTCGTGTCCGAGAAGTGCAGGTAGGAAGCGGGGATCTGGATCGGGATCGGGATCAATCCTTTTTCCTTGGGCTGCGGTCAGAAAACGCGAACCCAAAGGAGTGAGGCCATAAAAACCCTTTCTTCCCGCCCATCGCTGAAAATTCGTGTTTATTTATGCACTTGCATTGTGTGGCGAAAGCAAACTGTATTTTCCGAACTGATTTACCGTTCCACTTCTCTGCTGTCCGTTTCGCGGGAAATTCGTTACCCTTTCAACTCGTCCTTTTGCCGCCGTCTTTTCCGCGCCCACTCCCGCTTTCCCCGCTTTTTGCAACTTGTCAGTCATTTGAACAAAACTAATTTGCATGTCATTTCTTTAGCACTCTTGAAATTCGTGCACGAAATGTCCGAAAACGAGGGTGGCTCTGAAATTTACAGGGAACTCCACGATTTGCCATTACACCTTTGTAAAATATTTTATTGGAGTGTAATAAATGAATGTTATTATTACCAAGCTGTGCTCTACGTTTTTATAAAATGATAGATATAGTAAAGTTAAAAACTAATTCAAATTGTATGTTTATTTTTATACTAAAAGTGAAATAATGTTATGCTCATAAATGATTTTTAGCCCCAGCTGTCTTTTTTTTAAATGGCTTTATTCGCTTCTTCTAATTCTTCACCTGACGTACCTCGACAATTTGCAATTCCACTTGAGTAAATATTATTTGCCAAGGCGAAAGGCAAGTGGCTCAAGGTAGGTCTTAACCCTATAACCCCCTATCCTTATGAACCACCCTATAGATGCACATTTCTATATCCCTATATACCACACAACAATCCGCCTATTCCCCAAATAATAATAATGTATTCCTAGGACCAAACATAAAATATTAAATGTATTTAGCTTAATAACTATGGTATAATTAAAAAAAAAACATTTTATAACTTAAACACCACAGAAATGCAGAACTATTAACCTTGCATGCACTTTTGGTAGTCACTTTCTTTAAAAATCCAAATACATTACCTGCTGCGAGTTGCCAGGAGCACGGACAGGACCTTGGCCAGGACATGCTCATAAAAACAAGGACATTCGAGCTGGCCAACAAATCATATTACAAAACTTTACACGCTTAAAAGCGCATGTAATTGGCTTTTGAAATGGACGCGCCTCCAACGACCGGCGGCCAAGGGTTAACACGTTGTTGGCCAGGTCCTTTTGGCTTTTTGGCCCGGTCCCGGGACCCAGGGATGCTAATAACAATAAGTGTCGATGTCCCTGCGACCGGCGGACGGCGTCTGTGAAATATGAGGAGCAGCCGGAGCAAGGACACTGCGTTGGCCAACCCCCAGGACTCTCGTTCCCCGCTCCAGTCCTTTTCGGCATTGTGCTCACCTCACTTGGGGCTAATTTTGGTCCTCCCGAAATGGGGTGGAAATTACCGGCGAAAAGGGTTCGTTTTTTAGTGGCATTGTCGGTTTTAAGTTTTACTTTTAATGAAATACAATGAAATCGATAAATACACGCCAAGACCTCACATTCCAGCCTGAAATGAAATCGATTTCGACAGAAAACTTTACTAGGATCCATTTAAATATAAGATCTGTATGTTGGTCACTTAAAAAGAGGTGAATTTATACAAAATTTGGTTAACATTTAGATAGATTATTCCACGAAAATAGTTGATTTTCAATTATCACTTCTTCCACATTTTAATGAAATGAGCATGTAATTAGCCAAAAACAATGTACAGGCATTTGATTTTGTGCTCACCTGTTAGTCTGAAAATCAGCAAAAATCAGAAGACCTATGCATATGGGACAGGGCTTATCGTCATCTCGATTTACTTCCATTTTGGGATTGGAAATCGCCTCTCCAAATGCATTGGCATGTTAAAGTTTATTGCCATGTGCATTGGCCCCCACACGTACAATGTTGTTGTTATGGATTTTCGTCAATTGTCTGGCACACACTCACACAAGCACACTCACACACACAGCCATACTATAAAGTTATCGCTTTTGGGGAAAAGCGCCTGTCAATTTTTCCAATCATCAGGCCTAATGAAAAATCTAGCTCGCTGGCATTCGAGGCAGCTGGAAAATTGGGGGAACCACCAGGCCAGCCGCCAGGCGAAAATGTTGCATACGATTCTGACAATTTTCTGACAGCAAACATGCCAACACTCAGAAATCGTAGCATGCTTTTTGGCGTCGAGTCCTGGAAAACCTCGTGGAAAAGTGCACGGCGGAGTGGGTGGCTCCTTTCCGTGATGGGTGTCGGCGGTTCGGAGTTGCGGTGCGGCATGTTAAATATACGTCACTGACTACAACGAGCACATGCCTGGCGCCGAAAAAAGTTTCAAGGATATGGCAACAAGGATATAATAACAACCACACCACCATCGCCACCCCACCACCAAAACAACGAGGAAAGCAGCGAACGTTAAGTTGTTGGCAGAGCAGAATTAAACCCAAAAAACTTATATGACGCGAGTTTTCCACAAACAATCATTGTCGAAAATTTTAAAAGGTTGAGAAGTCAAGAGTTGAGTGTACCTACTTATATGTATGCTTGAGAAATATGGAATATCATCTTGACAGAAGTATATACCATAAAAATAATAACAAGTTGCCTTATAATTTTTACACAAATACCAAAAGTCTACAAACATGAAATTAAAGTTAAAAAATTTGTATAATATGTATGTACTTAAATATTATTCGCAACGTTACAACTTGTGTGCTCTATTGCGCATAAATTTCACATTTGGTTACACAACGTTTAATTTTGGATTCACAGCCTACTGCTATTAACCGCAAAGTGTTATATCCGAGGGCATAAAACGTAAGCACAAGTCTGCCTGCTTTTTTAATTAGCCGCAAAAGTGTTGTGCGCCTAATGAGACGGCGCCACGCTGCGTATGCGTGATATGAGCAGGCTGCGAATTAATATTTTTAGCAGCGGGTAACTAATTTGCCTTAAAACAAGCATTGGGAAGGCCAAGTAGAGGCCTAGCAAAAACCTTAAATTGTCCTTTGTTTTTAGTTCATTTTTCATTATTACAGAGATGCATTCGTAATTCACGCGAATTTTATTCGGTTCAAACTTTCATCACTTATTTGCTCTCAGATTTGAAATCAGAATAAAATACTCCTTCTTATTGTGAATGCTCTAATTTTATAGCTATAAATAACTAAGTCGCTGACATAGAATATTTCTCAGCTATTTGCAATTATTCGTTAGAAAATCTAAAGACTTTATATGTGAAACGATTTTCACGATTTTTCCGATTTTAATAACCGGCCTTGACACAGATTTTGTGCAAATGGCCGCAGCTCCTGGAAGGACTTCGCATTATCTATCTCCTTTACTTTTTCGCATACGCTGGCCACTGTTTCCATTCGGCTTTGTTTTCAGTTACCCCAAATCTCTCGAGTCGAGAGGCTGCGATGCCATTGTTTGGTTATCTAATACCCGCCGGGGGGTCGAAAATGGCAATAAAAAAGCGAAGGGAGTACATTCGTCATAAGTGCGTCTGCATATGCCCGATAATGCCGAAACCCTGGAATTCTGGAACCGCCCAACCACCCAAGCCACCCAAAATCAAACCCAACCAAACCAAACCGAACCGTACGGAACGGAACCACCCGGTTGAAGTGGTTGGTTGTACGATTTGGATTTGGAATTTGCGATTTCAATGCCACTCAACTGGCCGCTGGGAAAATCGCCTTAAAAAGTCCTTTACCCCGCATCCGCGCATCCCTATCCGCAAATGTATCTGTAGCTGTAGTTGTAGCTGTAGCTGTATCTGTATCCGTATCTGTATCCGCGCAGAGATACATTTGTATAATGGCAGGAAGAAGGTCGAGCCATTGGCCCTTCGGTGGGGTGGCTTTTTCATTATCATTTGCCGCTGCACATAAATAATTTATTGTTAGCGATTTTCCCAAAAAGATAACGCAAATGGGAGGGGTTGGTTTTCGAGAGGGTCGCAGCATTTTATTTACTCTGGTCGCGAATCTCTATATCTTCCATATATACAACGTACATCCCATAACCCCGCTTGTAATCCTCCTGTTTTCGCCTAACGATTTCGGCCGGATGTAAATAAATATTTATAAGTTCGCTGCCTTTGCCGCATTATGCGAGGCAACAACATCATAAACATAATATTAATATGGACTCTGTTCACTCGAATAAATAGCCGAAGGCGGGGATCACGGTAGCGGATCTATGATGAATACAAGGATTCATCAAGGGTTCTTTATAAACAAAACGCGGATCAAATATGGTTGATCGCAAGCCTAATAAGTGAACGGAACAATAAATTACATATTCGACAAACATAATATTATATATGAGCCCTTCATAATTGCAAAATTAATACTTGATTATGAATTAATTAATGTATTGTAAATACATAATATTCTTCCTTAATTTGAGGTTACACTGGCCTGAAAACATTCCACCCAAGCATTTAAATAATGCTGAAGCCCCCTCAACCAAAAATGCAACTCAAGTTGAAATAACTTTATTAAAGCCATCAGCATTTATTAAATCCATTAGCATCACCTCATAACCCCTTGAAAACTCACTGAAATACCCGAATTGAACCCCCAGCGACCATTTACATGTTTGACCTTTGACTAACAAGTTGCAAATTTGTTTTCATTCAAAAAAGAAGTCCGCGATTTTCGCTCGAAAAAAGTGCCTACCGTGACCGCCAAACAACGCCACTACATTAGCAGCTGCAGTGGGTTAAAAAAAAAAAAAAATGAAAGCAAAATGAAATGAGTGAAAAGCACCCCTTAACCCCCCATTGCCCGACAGCCGAACAATGCCAAATAATTGGACCTTATGCAGAAGCAATACGCAAAATCTGCCCGGATTTCCATCTCTGTCTAGCCACAAGAGCGGAAGTTAACTTGCGTGCCGGGCGCCACAGAGCCGCCCCACCAGCCCACCTACCCCACCGCCCTCTGCATACCCACTCCCCCCCCCCCCCACACCGAGGGCACTCGCACCTTAACCCGCCCATGGCCCCCCGGGTGATATTGCTGTTGCTGGCGGCTTGGCTCGTTCGGTTGCGGTTCAAATTTAATATTCACTCGCGCAAATAATCCACACGGACCCAACAGACAGACACAACAAACACACACAAAATGGCGCTGCTAAGCTGACAAGAGGGGGTTAATGGGGCGGAGAAGGGTTGAGGGCGGTTGGGTGGTTGGGTGGTTGGGTGGTTGGGTGGTTGGGTGGTTCGGGCGGTTCGAGCGGTGCAGGATGCCAGCTAACTGCAAACTGCAACTGCAAGTGAAGTGTTGTCTGTGGCTAGCCAGCAGCCAGGATTCCATTTTCATATGCGTGAATGCACATAAAAAAGAAGGGAACAATATTTCAAAAATACACTAAAAAGTTACGCATCAAAATTTTTTTAAAAAGCATTTAATATTCTATTTGCCGTAATTGAGAAATGTAACTACCTATTTGGACATAAACCAGCATTGGCAATAGATTTATTCTATAAAATGTATTGTACTATTGAATATACATTAAGGGAATATTATATAGTCAAGATTTATTTTCATCTATAACCGCGCGCTTTCAAACAACAAAAACATTTTTTCCAGTGCACGGCTCGCATAACTCGATAGGAAAACGAGAAAAACGACTAAAAGAGGGTGCTACTGGAGACAGATTATTCATTATTTGCCTGCGGAGATTTCATTTACACAAAGAGCCTTTCGAGCCGCCAGAAGTGCATTAATCATCAATTGCTACGATCGAGGTGTATAAAGAGATGAGTCGTGTGAAATGTGGCAATATCTGATTAAAGTCAAGGACGACTTACCTTGGAGCCGATTAACTTAGCAAGCCCATCTTGCCTATGGGCGGAGCTTAAACAGAACTACAAACAGGACAAGCAATAAATGTGCCTAAAATGCATACAGAATCCCAAATAGCTAGCTTCGCTTGCCGCTTCCCACCAAGCAAATTAAACCAATTTCCGATCCATCTAAATTACGCATACGCCGCATGTTACGCCCGAGATGAGTTGAGCGGGAAATGAAAGAGCAGGGATGGCACGCTAAGCGAGAACATTTGGCCATTAGTTGGCCCTAATTAGCCGCAAATTGTCGGCTCCGCCGGTTCAATGGCCAAAACGATTTCCCGGAAAGAGCGACGTGTTGGGCTAACAATTAGGAAAAAGGTTTGACTCTAATTTGGCTTGATTTGCTGACTGACCGCCACTGCAGTTTTCAGCCCTGCCCGGCGCAAAGTTCTGGCCGCTTTCCGCCCCCGGAAAATGCAACTCCAGGACTCCGGCATGATTTCCCCGCCCTCTCAGCCGCCAATAAAATGCCTTCATGTCACTGTCGCGACGCTTTTTGTTTCTCTAGTGTTTGCTTCGCTTCACTCCGTTGATGTTGCTGCCGTGCAGTTGATGCTTCTGCTGCTGTTGCTGTTATTGTTGCTGTTGTTGTTGCTGCTGCTGTTGCTGCTGCCGCTCGTACAACTGTCCAAGTGACAGCTGCCGCCGTGACTGTCAGCCAACCGCCCTGGAAAAAAGCCTGGCCAAAAACAACAGGGGACAAAAAAAAAAAGCAAAGGTGGATCGCAGTCGAGCTATCCGGCTGTGTATGCCCTTCCACAAATATTATATGGAACTCTTTAACGAATTTCATGAATGAAATGCAATCATTAGAAGGCTATTTTATATGTTCCTTCCAATTACTTGATATTCCGATCTCTAATTTATGATCATTTTTAAAATGCATCGAATAGGTTTGATATTGCGTATACCATTCACACTGTTTCACAGACTGCTGGTCAAAATGAAAGTACCCGAAGGAAAAGCGTGAAAACCTCTGCTCGATCTCTGGCTCTGCAGCAATGCGCAATCAGTTGCAACGCAATTTGATTTTGTCGCTTCATGGCTCATGCACCACTGCCACGCCCCCGTTGGCCGACCACCCGCCGACGCCCACCATTTTCCACCCATAAAGTGCACATGTCGCTCCATGTTCACAGTGACATTCATTCGCCGTCGCAGCGCTTTCTTTTCCACCAGCCATAAAAAGTTTCCGGCCAACACTCGACCCCCTGCCCCTGCCCCTGCCCTTGCCACACCCCCCTCGTCTGGCCACTGCAATTGTTTCACCTTTCAACCCCCCCAACTGACTGACCCCGCTCCACAACCGGCTGGCGAAATTTTTTGGCAATTTATTTGACGGCTTCAAGTTGCCGACGTTGCTGCGGTTGCAAAAGTGCATTAGCCGCTGCCTGTCATTCATCGAATCAAGTGTTATGCGGCTGTCACAAAGTGTGGGGCTTAGGAGGGTTAAACGATGGGGGTTAAATTGGCAGGGGCGGCGCGTTTGCCACCCCCGCATTTTTGTTGTGCCGCGGTTTTCGGCCAAAACCATGGAAAAATGACAAAAACTTCAGCAGAGAATTTGCTGGATTCGCGGTTGGCGATTTGGACGGTTTAGATTGCCAAAATGGACTTTAAAAATCCTTTGTATGCGGTAAGAAATAATTCGGTTACAAATTTTATTATTTTGAGATTGTTTTTTATTCAGGAAAATGAAAACACTGGCAAGAAGAAGTAGAGTTTAGCATCACCTTTTTTGAATATGATAGTCTAATTGAATATGAAATAAATAAAAAACCAAAATGCAATCCAAAAATCGCACAACTTAAGGCAAATTGGGAACTAAAAAACTTAGTGGTTATAATGCCAGTGTCATTTCGTAAGAGTCAATTTTATACAATACTTTTATTTATATTTATAAATATTTATCTAATTTCTTTGACAGACCTCAAAGGATTTAAAAAAAGGTTTTTCTCGTTTTTGACTTTATTTGGTTTGGTAATAGCGTTTTCATGATTTTCGAGGGTGAATTTTATTTCTTTTGGCCGTCTGAGTGCTAACAACTGTGGCACTCCTTCTTGGCCATTGTTATTTGTTTGCATGTTGTTGGTTTTTATCACTCTATTGGTTTTGTTGTTATTGTTGCGGCCGTTGTTGTTATGGCCACTGCCTCACATTATGACATATCATCGTCTTTTTGGGCCTATTTTCAATACTCATTTTTATTTGTGGACTTGCCGTCTTGTTGCCCTTTTTCCTACGGATATTGCTGGGTTTTTTTTTCGGCACTGCAATGTGGCAAAGACCCCCCGTTGAATTTCGCGCCACTGGCGCCCGTGCCAACTGCATTTTCGACCCCCTTTTTGCAGCTCGTTTGTGAAATACCCGAAGCATTGCGGTCGCCATATTGCGTTTGCATACACGCCCACATGCCAAACACACACACACACACACACACACACATACACGAGATGCGATAGCCTTACACGGATACAAGCCCCATAGACCAACCCACCCAACCCACACACCCACCTCACACGCACACAATCACATACTCACACACACTCAAGCACTCACACACTCGCATTGACAAGAGCGTATTGATGGCCATGTTTCATGCGCCGTTGTCAGCCAAATTTAATGCGCGCCGCAAATATGCAAGGCCACCCAATGTACCGCCCCGCACCACCCCCATTTTCGCCCAATTTTCCACCAACCCCTCTCGCGATTTTCCGGCCCCATCACCGCTTTTGCGCTTTCCCTCCTGTCAGTAAGGCAGACAACAAGCGCGACTTTTCATTTGGTCATTTAATAAAATGCAATGCCCAGCCGCCATGTGGACAAAAAGGGGGCGGCGTTGAAGTCAGGGGCGTAGATGGAGGGGGTGAGGAAAAGTGGGCGGGACGCCCACCACCCCCTGCTTTATTACAATGCTGGGCAGCAAAATTGTTGTTGGATTTATGGCGGCATTACATGACATGATTAATGGGCTCCAATAGCGGCAAGAATCAAGGGAAAGCCCGATGGTGGGGGGGGGTTTGGTTTGGTTTGTGAAGAGGAGTGTATGTTGGAGAAATGGGTGGGTTGTGGAGTGAAGGGGAGGGGGATGCCAGGACAATGGACACGCCGGCAAATGTTGACCAGAAGGCGGATTTAAAACGCAGCTCCATCAGTATCATCATCATCGCAAGTTGCATCAAAGCAGCTGCCACTGTCATGAAAAGGGGGTTTCGCTTAAGGGGCTCACTGCCCCCCCCCCCCCCCCCCCCAAAACCAAAGAGGCAACTTGTCAGTGGGATTCAAAGAGCTCGGCTCAAATTAGGCCCATTCAAGTCACGAAACACCAAGCAAGCAATCCAAGTACGAGATACTAAATTAATATATTCGTAATTTTCACAGCAGATTTGGCTTAAAATTCTCCTTATTATCGCTTATTTTATAATTAATATTAAATAAGAATGTTTGATAAAAATGCACTTCTTAAAATTACACAGTGGTAATAAGCCTCAGCCTAACTATTTTTAAATATAACACTAATGTTACTTCTTAGAAATGAGGTGTAAACCTTTTCAATAGATCTTACATTATATCGAGCTTAAAAGCCTCTGCTTAAACCCTAATCACAATGTATAATAAAATAAGTTTTTTATTTATATAAAAGATCTGCACGTAAACAATACATTTTAGTAGATATTTTAAAATATCATTTTTAATACCCTCGTTCAAGTTTTTAAGTGCAGAATGTGGATAATTTTGCTAGCTTCATTTTTGTGTCTTTGAGTTCAAATAATTCGTTTGCCTTGTTCGTAAGTATTGCAAAGTTAATTTCAGCTTTAGTTAAGCAGCCCTTGAAAAGTGCATTTCCCACAAATCAAGCTTACTGAAGTTTTTTGCAGGCTCTATTTTCACCTGGAGAGAACAACACCAAACTCCCCCTTGCATTTCCTACCAGTTCTTTGAAAGCCATAAAATTTGAGACATTTCCGCTATGCAAATGACTCCCAATTAGTTCAATCTGCAATCCCAGGAACTCCATAAAGTGTCTCCGCAAATATGACACACTCAGACGGGAGCTCTTAACTCTTGACTCCTGGACTCGAAACTCCTTTCCTTTCCTTTCCTTTAGCCAGCCAGTCAGTCAGCCAGCCAATCAATGGAAATCGAATGGTGGGGGGAGGGGGGGAAGCGAAGAGCGGGAAATGGGTGCTGGGAAATTCCGAAAGCCAAGCTGAAGCATATTCCCAATTACCCGGTGCTAAACTCCGACTACCTCGCTTACGATTCGTTTATTCTGTTGATCCATCAAATTAAAAATGTAATGCTCCGAAATTTAAACACCCTAATGCAGCTCGATTGTGGAAGGGGAGGGGAGGGGGGGTATCAGGGATCACTAATAAGTGCAATCAGTGAACGATGGAACGACCCGTCTGCATGTCTGCCTGTCCGTCCGCCTGGAGTCACCTGTACAGCGTGCACCTGAAACTCTATTTGAAATCCACCTCCCCGAATGCAGTTTGCCTTTTGTTTTTGCACAGCTCGTTCGCTTGCTTTTTTGTTTTATTTCGGCACTCGTCTCCTAATGAACTCGCTCTGGGGGGAAAAGTGCGAGGTGAAATTCACCCGCACTGGAAAAGAAAAAACCTGCTACTAGGCCAGAAAGTGAATTACTAACAAAATGCAGCATAAAAATGTGCATAAATGACAGATTTTATATAGGCATTATATTAGGCTGAAGGATACCCTTCATACAATACTAAAATTGCAAATTGCAATCTTCAGAACGTCCCGTTTCGTTCAGTGTAGTTCAGCCATCAAGTGGCATCAACGTTGTCATGATTTCTGCTTGTTAACATGGCTACCGTAGGAGTTGTGCCATCCTCACTCCTTTTCCAATTCAGCTCAGTTCAGTTCAGTTCAGTTCGGTTCGGCTCGGTTTGGTTTGGTTTGGTTTTCCTGTCTTTCAAATTGGGACTTCTGAAAATTTAACTCTTAACGTTGCCCTCGTCGGTTTTTTCGGGGTGGGGTTTTTTGGTGGGGCACTGCCATAATTCCTCGTCGACATGTCAACAGAGTGCCTCCATCCCAAAGATTGGCTGCCGAGAACAGTTTCCACACCGATGCGACAAACGGACGGGGAATCCGAATCTGAATATGTATCTGTATCTGAATCTGAGTCCGGACGGAGTCGCGTTGGCGGACTAACGGACAGACGGACGACATACAAACGGACGGACGGACGGACGGACGGAGCGACGTGTTAGTTCATTTTGATTGCTAATTGGTTTGTTAAACAATGGCGTCGGGGTTTTAACGAATTGCCCAAAAATGCAACGGTACGAGGTGCGAAAAGAGTGTAGGATGATGATGATGAAGGGGACTGCCCCAAATCATTCTTCGGCTTATCATTTCATAATGAAAATGTGTTTTATTGTAATCGAGATAGTACTGATTTCGGAGCAATACTATCACAATTTACCATTATTTCGAATCGTAGACAACTATATATACATACAATATAAATAATATAGATTTACATTATTATCTTTTATTATTATTTATATATATTATTATTATTATTATTTCAAAAATGTTTGTGTTTATTGATAATCCATTATTCCCGAACTACCTAAGCTAACTCCAGATTCTTCAAGCGACCCTCTCTCTAGCTCTTTGTGTTTGCCTTCATCTCTAGTTAAGTAATTTCCACGAACAGTTTCCCAGTTGACATTGACTGACCGCAAAGAAGGGGTGGGGGCGTACAGAAAGGGGAAAAGCTAACTAGGATTTCCCCAGCGAAATTTCCTTGGCGAGTGGCTGAGCATTTCGGAGGAATTCGACGAACTGGTGACTGGGGAAACGGTGGGAATGGACTGTAATTGTGCCGCTTAAAAGGCAGGTGATTCGGCAACAAGTGAGACGACCGCATAATCCACAGCGACCACAAAGGCCACACGGTGGCGCATTAATAAATTTGCTCTGGCAAAAAGCTGAAAAATATTGAAAAAGCGATCTCTACACAATTGTCCATAAAGTGGACACTTTTTGCATTACTTTTCATTTTATTTTTGCCTTTGCAATGCTGTTGCTGTTGCTGTTGCTGTTGCTTCTGCTGCTGCTGCTGCTGCTGCTGCAGTTGCAGTTGTTATTGCTCCGGGGTGTCCTTGTTTTTGCCGGGCAACCACAGCGAGGATTAAAGCGGACAGTAAAGCGGACGCGGTGCCATTTGTTGTGACAATGTGGCTAACAAAAGCGAACAGCAACACTGACTCGTTGATATTGACAACTTTTTAATCACTTAATAAATTCAATAAAATTAAATGCGGTTAAGCGCCGACAAGGACAACGGCTAGCCCCACCCCCACATTCCCTGGCCCCAATCAAAGTCCCACCTCAATCACGAACCCTTTCATCCGTCACTCAATCAGAAATACTCAAGCGCCTGACAATGAACAAAAGACTCGGAAAAATGCTGTCGAAAGGATTCAATGGTCTTCGGCTCCACAAATATTTGGTTGCCCTTTTTTTTTTTGGGCAACAAAAAGTGTTTGTCAACTTAAGCTCAAATAGTTAAGAAGTTAAGTTATAATACTAATTACAAAACCTATTTAATTTATAATTTTAAATAAATATTTTAAAAGAGATATCTTTGATTGATGTTCCCAAGTAAGGATATTCCCACTTCGAACTTCTTTTACGAAAGCTGCCCCCTTTGAAGGACATTCAATTAGCGTGAATTATTTTGTGCGCAGCATTTTAATTTCGCAAATTAAGTGGCTCGGTCCGAAATCATCGGCGTTTCGGCTAGGGATCTCTAATCCCCAGTCATTGCAAAATACGCGACAGACTTGGATTTAGTTGAGGAAATCTCGGCTATTGGGGATTATGTCGGAGCAGCGACTAATTGGAGTTGTTTTCCTGGGCTTCCATTTTCCGGCTCAATCTAAGCGCATTAGAAAAGCAGAGGAAAAGCAGTCTGCGTTGCGGGTTAACCGCCAAGGCCCTTAGGCTGATTTTTATAGGGGGGATCCCCGGCCAAATGTGCCTAAGTATTTGCCGTGACAGCTAACAAATTGCCAACATTGGCACTTAAATTGTAATGCCCTTTTAAAGGCCCGTTTAAAGTTTTCCCAGACAATTGACTTTGCTCGCGTGACACTTTGGATTTTGCGGGCAACTCAACCCCCCCAAAACCCACGGCCATGGCCACATGCAATCAGCGCTGACCAACGCATTTCATTAGCACCAAATTAAGCAAAAATCACCCAAAAAAGGAAGCGAACAAAAAAAGAGTCGTATTTTAGGAACCATACAGCTGCAGTCAAGCCAATAGTTACAATACTATTGAAAAGGTTTGCTAAAGCTTTGAATTTAATAAAAATACATATTAGTTAATCTGTAAAGTTATTCATCTGAGCGTATATATAAGAAAATATCTTAAATGACTAATATTGGTTTGTTTTTATACGCATAATCTTTTAACTTTTATTGTAAAAAAACCTATTCAATAAGTTAGACATATTCTACAAAATGTGGTTATAACAGTTGCTCAGTAGAATTCAAATATAAGTTTAAATTGTAATTTGTCTAGTAAACGCCTAAAACATTTTAAGCTGTGCGTATAATGCGTTTATCATCATTTAATTAAAATGTTTAGACTTGCGACTGCCACTAGTTTATGGGTCACAGCTGTTCACATTTTGGAAGCTTTGTTGATCGTACTCCGCGTAAAGGGTTCTTCCCTCAAAGGCAATTGCATTTCATTTGGTCAAAATAAAAAAAAATAAAAAAACAAAGAAGAAAAAACAAAACGAGCTCGCCTCATTTCGATTGTAATTTGTTCGGTGGAAATTGGTGGGAAAAATAGGGGGTAGAGGTACAACAGTTCATTTACCTTTTCGGCGGAGAAGCCCCCAATATCACGGCCCCGTGCCTCTTTGTAATTTCTGGCCAAGCATTTTCCATTGGCCATTTTTATATTTTCGGTTCATTTCGCTGGCCCCTCCCCCTGGATTTTCGCCCCATCCATCGCCCATTTTCCCCATTTTGTTTGTTTTGTTTTGTTTCGCTTGTGATTCGATTCGTTTCGCGTGGCGCGGTTTCGCGTATCTTTGTATCTTTTCACGGTGTATCCCTTGCTGCATCTGTATCTGTACACACATATGTACATATGTCTCTGTATCTGAATATGCATTCATGTGTGCACTTTTCCGACTGGCGATCCAAACCGCCGGCAATCACACGCAAGCAACCTCAAAAGCGACAACAATTAAAGCGGCGACTTAAAACGAAACTTTGAGCAACCAATTGTGAAATTGCAAATCTAGTCGAGTAGAGCTTTTAGGCAACCCAAATGTCTTGTGAAATGAATGAAGAATATCTCTTATTTATATGACAGCGAACAGAGGTGCATATACGCACTTCTTCAAACAAATTTGTACATACATATATTTTAACGCATGCATACATGGGCTTACAATTTATTTACCAACAAAAAAAAAAACATTGGTTCGTTTCAAGAATATAAAATAAAACCACCAACAAATAACCGAACAGCGAGCAACAAAAGTAAAGCATTAATGCCTAACAAAATCAAACACAGAGTCAAAAACAAACGCAGCAAAAATACACGAACGCCAAAAATAAACGAGCAAGAGGCCATTACTTTTGTTTTAACAGAAAAACGGCGTACACTTTTTGCCTGAAAAGAGGAAAACAAGAGACGAGTACTGGGCGCTGAAAAAAACATGGGGGAAAAGTGTAGAACACATTGTGAAAATGTAAATTTTCCATTGATTAAATGCGAAAATGCAAGTGGTGGGCTGGAAAAGTGATGTGGTGCAACGGGTAGCGTAATCATTACGGCTGCAACTATTTTTCGGAAAAATATTTGAGCAAATGCCAGTGATAAAAATTCGAAATTCGCAGCTTCAATCGGATTCGGATTGGACGAGTTAAATTCCCTTGAAATGTGTCTGCACCACGCAACTTCTTTTTAATTTTTCCTAATGGCTAACGAAATAAAACAATCAATAAGTATGTTGATTGTCTTAAAACTTGTTGTGTTATTTTATTTTATCATCCAATCGAGCCTATGTTTCTCATTTATTCTCAACCGCTTGTAGTCACCATTTAAGTTTTGGACAAAAAAAAAAAACTTGTGTCAAGATGGAGTTGTCTTACAAATAGTTTCCCTCTGACAGCTTACCCACTGCGATTTGGCCAAGGTAGAAACCCCATCGTTCTGTCACCAAATCGAGGACCTGCGACCTTGACCAATCGCTGGCAAGGTCGGGCGGCAGCGTACGACCTTGAACGGCCCACACAAACCAAATGGACCAAGGTGTTGACCAGCAAAAGGAGATAACTCAACGCGACTGTGCGGTTAATGGCCCCGACCAATTTCACTGCGGTTGGCCAACTGCATGTGCTGCATTCAGCGTATCCTTAATGTCCTTTCCCCTACATTGGCATCTGTGTATCTGCATGCTGCATTTGAGTCCTGGCTACGAAATCGAGTTAGTTATGCCAATTAATGCGGCAATTGTCGAAAAGCGAGCTCCTGCCGACTCAACGATGTTCCCTAATCACCAATAATCCGCATTAATTGCCATCAATTTGGGCTTTGGCCATGTCCATGTCCTGCGGTCAGCAGATGTCCTTCAATTTTCGAGGACCACCAGCGGACAGATTGTTAAAATATTTCAGGGTTTTAAAAAATCACTACGATTTCTCTCTGTATGAGCAAGAATCACTGGTCCAATGTCAGCAGAAAATATTATGGATACAATATTTCCTGTTGCTTATATCTCTGTTCGCATTTGTATCTAACCAACTCAAAACTAGATGGTTCTTCAAAATATCAAAATACCTGAGTACTAAATTAATGGGAAAACCTAAGTAAAATCAGATCCCATCGATCGTGATAAGCTATTCTAAATCGAATCGTTGGGGTTACTCAACGATTGTTTTGATTGATTAGAAAAGAGATTATTTGATGAAAGTGCCAGACACTTGGATTTCCCCCCCAGCTAAGAACCACAAATAGTTGTTATCGCTAATGCTCGGAGATAAGTTAAAATGAAAATATTAATTCGCGGTTGGGTTTTCCAATTGTTTTGGTCTGATAATTTTATTTAGATTCTCAGTATGTGAGGCAATTCACGGTCGCATTTTATAATCATTTAATTTTCGATTTCTGCTGGCCTGCTGGCCAACTGTGATAGGAAGTTCATTTTTTGAAAGGGTAAATCCAAATTAAAATAGGCGTTTTAGTTCATTAAGGTGGAATCCTAAAAAGTTAGAATCTAAGAAATATTATGGAAACTTTAATTAAAAGAAAAAATGGCTTTTCATTTTGATTCAGGGATTGGATAGTTTTCAAATGTTTCGTAGTTAAGCTGAAAGGGATTTCCTAAAAGTATCGGGAAAACCTTTTGAGAAATGAAAACAAATACTTCATATTTTTGTAAATACTTTTTGTGTGTGATTTTTGTTTTTTATTTGGTTTTGTTTCAAATTCGATTTTTGTGTTAGATCTCTTTTCGCGCTAAAACTTATGGCTAGACAAAAAAATTGATTTCTCGCTTAGACGACTAGTTAAACATAATGATTAAAAATAGCTAAATTCGCATATTATCCATCGAAAAAAATAGGTTCTCAAAAAAAAAAAGTTATGAGTGTTACAACTAGTTAGCTATGTACAAATTGTGTTGTTGTTGTTTTGTGTTGAAATGAAATTGAACTAAAGTTTGCTTTCTTGGTATTTTCTTTTTGGGCTGAGTTTTTGAGTTTTCGTGTTTTCTGCTGGGATTTGTAAAAAATCCTGGTGAAAATCGAGGGCCTGTGATTCAAACTCGTCGCACGATTTTATGAGTCCGAGCATAAAACTTCGCCGGAGTCTGATTTCCAGGATTGGGGTCCTTTGTCCTATATCCATTATCCATTATCCTCTATCCATAACTTTTGCTCAGCTAGTTGATGCTGCTGCTCCCGCTGCCGTTTATCCTTCTATCCCACTGATGAGGCTGCTCCGTTTGCCGGCCGGAGGCGTCGTAACTTATAACACTATATCACAATTATAATTTTTGCCCGCTTGCCGCTCTGCGTCGCCGCTGTTATATCACTTTGTTTTCTTCATTCCTCCAGATTTTTGGGGATCAGATGCCCTAGTAGGGCCGCCACACGGTCTTCTGCTGCACGGCGGCGCTCTTGATCTTGGTGGTCGTTTCCGGCGACGGCTGGCGGCTGTTGGCTACCGCTCCAGGACCGCTCTCGTGGTAGAGCGGCTTCATGGCCGAGGGCGCCTTCAGGTCGCAGCGCATGCGAAGTGGCGCCACATCCAGGCTCTTGTCCAGGTCGAACTCCGATTTGACCACGTCGATCTGCTCGTCGTCGGAGTCGCCGTCACTGGCGGACTGCTCGTGGATGGAGCTCGTCTCGATGGAGGTGTTTAGCTTCAGCAGGACGTGTTGCTGGGTGGGCGAGGAGCTGGAGGGCCTGGAGGAGGCGGGGCTGACGTGGACCGGCTCGCTCTGGTGGTGCAGGGCAGCATTGCGGGCCCGCAAGCCAGCTGCCGCGGCAAAGTTATACGGATGGAAGGCGTGTGGCGTGGCTGCCTTGGCGGCGGCTGCGGCGGCCACATGGTTGAATGGGAACTGCGGAATGGCATAGGGCGTGGCAGGCGCCGCTCCCGGTGGCGATGGCATCATGGCCGCCGGTTGTCCCGCCGCCGCTGCCACTGCTGCCGCCGGATGGGGATACTCAGATGGCTGAACCGCCGACGAGGAGCTGGTGGCCACCGATGGATTGGGATTTGGCGACACCGAGGAAGCCGAGGACTTGGCCAGTGCCGGATGATGCACCTGGGCCGCCTGGGCGGCTGCCTGGTGGCGGAAGTAGTCCGCATAGCCGTAGGTCATGTACGCCGCATCCAGCCAAGCGGGATTCAGCATGAACGGGTTAAACGCGCCGGGATGGGGATAGCCATAGCCTGGAAGGATAAAGAAAAAGGGCGGGAAGTCAGTAAAGCACAACTCGTATTTCATCGGAATGCGTTTTTAAAAAGGTTGGGGGGATGGTGGGGGATTTGGTTGGCGGCAATGGATCTCAAGATCCTTGGATATGTGTATCAAAACCGAATTGCAAAAGGATAAGCAAAAATAATGATAAAATCTTTAAGATAAAGTGATCAATGCAATCATTTCAAAACAGACTGATCATTTAAAGTTGAGCTTAAAAATGGCATTAGTTATTTAAGATCATAACTAGTTAGTGTTGGCAAATGTTTTCAAAACTATGAATATTGTAATTGAAGATATGCAAACGGTTTCTGAATTGGTTTTTTGGGGATCTTTGGGAGTGGATTAAACTGAAAACATAATGGAAACTAAAAAACTCACTTTGCTTACTTCTTGGCTCCCGTGGCCCGTCGACGGTCACCTTGATGGCTTTGCTGTAGCTGGCGATCTGCACCGGATAGGTGGCAATGGTGATGGTCAGCGTGAAGGACTTGCCGCGTCCCGATCGTCCCACGAAGCGCAGATCGTTGAACTTGGCCACCTGGTTCTTCATGGTCGTGGTGCAGTTCCTCAGCTCGCCGCAGTAGTTTTCGTCGTTGCCGCACTTGATGGACACCAGGGTGCCATCGGGCACGTCGTCCAGGGCGATCACCTTGAAGGCTCCGGGCAGCGACTTGTTCGACCGCCAGTGATTGGGCAGGGCGCTGCAGAGGATCGAGGGCGATCCGGTCTGGGCCAGCTCGCCGTGATACTCCTGCAGCATCTCGTGCAGGCTGGCGAACATGTCGGTCATCGAGCTGGGCATCTTGGCGGAGTTCTGCGGACTGGTGGTGGCGTTGCTGCTCGAGCTGGTGTTGTTCGTGCTGAGATCTGGTGTGGAGCTGCCCGTGCTGCTGGCCGAGTGGGTGCTCGTGTTGGCCAGACTCTGGGCGGGATTGATGGCGATTGCGGAGGCGGTGGTGGCATTGCTACTCTGCTGCGGCCCAGGACCCTGGGCTACCGCGGCCGCTGCGGCGGCTGCTGCGGCGGCGGCAGCGGCCAGGACCTGTGTGTTGTTGGCCACCATCGTTGGACCCGCTGGCAGATGCATCTCGTATCCGAATGTGGAAATCGTAGCCGTAATCCTGGGGCTGTCGACAATTGCCGGTTTTCTATTGCGGATTCTCGGTATGCACTTCACTTTATCGGGGGTCACTTGGAAAAAATTCGTTTGTTTGTTGTTATTGGATTGTTTCGCGATTTCGAACTCTGCTTCTTTCGAGCCTGTTTCTGTTTTCCAAAGTCGAAAACGATATATTTCTCTGTGCGTTCTCGACACGCTAAAGTCGCTGAGTGAACTGATTCTCTGCTGCGATCGTTGGCAGTATTTAAAGTGGAATGCGCTGCTCGCCGCCTCTGTCGACGGCTCTGCCGGCGTTTGTGCCCCGTCCCACTTGCACGGCGCTAGCGCCGTCTCTTTCCCGCCCATTATCCTGGGCGGTATGGTGGTGTGGTTGGCTACCTACGCACACAGGCGCGCCTTTAAGGGTGCCGGGGCAGGTATATATCGGTATATCGAGCAACCACCATTGCCGCCGCAACAACAACCACAGCAAAAAATTTCCCATTTTTCCATTGCGGTCTCTCTGTGTGTTTGTGTGTGTGTGTGTGTTTGGCTGTCGTGTTAGTGTGCCTGTGTACGTGAGAGAGAAGTCGCTTGTTACTTGTGGCCAAAAAGGAAAAAATAACAGCGGAAAAAAGGAAAATCGCATGGGCGAGAGCGAGAAAGAGAGAGAGAGAGTGATGGCCTGGAAATTGCACCAAAGAAAAACTCAAAAAAGAAATACACCGAGACTTTTCCACTCTCTCGCTCTGGCTCTCGCTTCCTCTCTCGCTTTTCCCCACGGGCGGTCTGGAAATTGTGTGCGTTTTCCTTTTCTTCGCTTTGAATTTTATTTTTTCGCCACGCACGCCAAAAGAAAAACGGCCGTGCAACAGTTTCCCATTTTCCACTTCCAGCGGCGCGCGTGTTTTGGCGGCCCTCCTGCGGAGGGGTTCGTCGAGGGGGGCGGGGGCGGGTGGTACAGGTAGGCACCCATGGCCAAACGGGGGGTTCCCTTCACCATCTCCTTCTCGTTCCCTTGCCTTCCCTTTCCCGAGTAGCTAGGATGCCAGGGGCGTCCTGCCGACAGGACATGAGGACTCAATTAGTCAGTGCGAGGAGGGATCAGGTTGCGAAATTATCATAAATATTATCACAAGCATCAGGAGAGCTATATCACTATGACTTTGGGATAAAAGGATTTAAGCCTTTTAATTTCATGGGTGATACGATTGTGGAGTTTGGAAAATTTTGGAACATGGGATTTTCAATTATGATAATAATCTATAGTACATATAGTACACACTATCCCATACTATCATAAGATGAATTATATTTTCCTTTATATTTGTATTTATTATCATATATTTAATTGCTTTCGAAGGTATCTTATCGATTAAGATGAAGATGCCGAAAAAAATATAATAAATATAATAATATATATATATATATATATATAATATATATATCAACATAAGCACGATATTTTAAATACATCATTATTAGTGCTACAAATCGTTTTAATAATCTGTTCAAAAAACTAATCATTTCCAGTGTTAATTTTTTTTTTTTTGAATATGCATCAACGTTATCCATATAATTTCATTTCAAATAAGTTAAGTTAAGTAATTTAAGATCAGATCTAATTAATAAACATATACACGTGCATAACAGTGCGTCCCATTGTTCGAAAATGTCCCAAAAATTAGTGTTTCATTCAAAATAATCAGAAATCCCCGGCTGATCATATTACGGCACACTGATCCCTCAGTGTTGCTCAATGTTTTTCTCGATTCCGCCCAAAATTTACTTTATCGCCGATCTCGGAACTCGGAACTCGATCAACTGATCTGCAATCTCCGATCTGAATCTGTCCAACTAACACCCATTGTCAGGTCCGGTCCACTTCCAGTACTATCTAAGATGCAGTGCCATCGATCTCTCCGGGGATCGAACTTAATCCTAATGCTGATCGGGCGATTATCCTGCGATTAGTCCTGTAAATATTTGTGCGCCTCTCAGTTCGTGTGGCGCAATCCGGCTCGATTTCATTTCCATTTTCGCTGCCTGCGATCGCCGATCCTTGATTGGATCAGGTTTAGCTAGCTGATCGGATTTAATCTGATGCGGAAGTGTCATACTTGGAAGAACATCGAGTATCTTTGGCTGCCTACATTGAACTCTCTTCAAACTAATCTACGTTTACTTAGGTTTTAAGATTTGTACATTTTGCTTAGCGATTGGCTAAGTGATTAGCACATACATAGATAGTAATTCAGATTACGAAACTTAGCTTCAAAAACGAAATATGAACGATTTAATTAACTTAATGTAAAATGGATTAACTGTGTATTAATTCTTAAGAGCTGCTGAATAACACTTGACACTTGACTTGACAATTTAAAGTAATATTCTCAATTCCTTCAACACTCATTTCGTGCAGTGGAACGCAAATCAAGTGCCTGACTGGCCAAAAAATTGCGGCCCACCAAAACAACCTTAAAAACGAGGCCACACAGGACCCGCGAGTTTTCCGAGGTGGCGGACTCTTCCAGGCACCGCGTGGAGGAGGAGGAGAAGGAATGGGGAGCATGGCCATTCTGGTAGGGGAACTACGAGGCAAGACCAACCAAAATGTCGCGAGAACGCGCCGCTCTCAGCTGGACATTATAGACGCACACTTCCAGTAAATCCAGTGTATCGGCAGCGCTGCCTTTTGTACGTGCGCGGCCGCTCGCTGCGAAGGACCTCGTGTCCCTACACCGATTTCACACCATATAGCCCCGGGATATATGGCAGGACAGCGCAGGTTTAGCGGGCGTGCGACAAGGACGCGATTGCCGATGGCCGATTGACGATTGCCGGTTTCCCGGGAAATCAGCGCTCCTGTCGTCGCTTCTTGGATCCTGCTGCGATTCCTTGGCAATTTGCGACAGGAGCTGCCGCAGCACGCGCATCGCAGGACCCGCAGGACCGCCTCATAGGGATCACCGAGCACCAGGCAGTACCTGATCTCCATACCGAACTCGCTACGAGCCCACAGCAGCCAAAAGGATCAACCCTTTTTTTATGGGCCCTCCGATGCTTTTTTGCGGCCCCAAAAAAGTGGGAAAACTATGGGTTTACTGGCTTTGACGTACCTGGCCCTCAGATGTACCATCGCATGTACTGATATCGCACCTCAAAACAGGTAGTCCAACCGCGCAATCTTAATCCTTTGCTTATGAAAGTCAATCGCCCGGATTAAGCAGCACGCCCCGCAAATATTTTGGCCGATTAGCCGCCGCCACGGGCCATAAAATATGTTCCCAAAAAATAAGCAACGAGCATCTGATACGGAAAGTGCCTACCTGGCCACCAAAAACTCAAAGGACTTCGCTTTTTAGCGGGATTAACCGATGGGAGATTAAGGCGACAGTAACCTGTATTCATGTACTCAATATATGCAATGTTTTTCTCACTGCTGTTGAGCAGTTAATTTAAAACAAAAAAGAGCGAGGCTTAATTAGCTGAATTTACTTCTGTACTTCACCATAAAAAATCACTCCCGACTATTTCTTAGTGCAGATATTTTTTGTACAGTAGTTTAGTACGCAAGCTACTTGAATCTGTAAGATACGGTTTCATCTATGCAAATGTCGTGAGCGGTAAATAAAACTTCCAGTGCGATTAAAAGCTTCTGTACTTACCGATCTTACGCAATCTGAACTATATCTTAGTGCAGATTATTTAGAAAAGTATTTTAGTAATCAATCTACGATACAGGCTGCTAACTGTGAGATACGATTTCACTTATGCAAATACCGTGACGTTCCTGAATAAATTTCCTCGAAATGAATGGGTATCAGAACTACGATCTGTGCATTCCGCACCTCCGAGGAACGGACAAACCAGTACTCCGTTCATCCCCCAATCACCACGGCGATCAGTTGAATTATTCATATACGTGCGCAAGATCCCTCCCCCTCGCAGAAAGAGACGGCACCAGGCGAACGAAAGAGAGGCACCTACGCTCGAGGGGCTGGGGTAACCGCAGAGATCGGCCAACCGTTGGCGAGCAGATGCTACGGAAATAGCTGACATCCAAGAGGGGATGATTTATTAGTAGGGCGATCGTTATGGGAGAGAACGAGACGGCTGCGCCGATCGTGGCTCCGCCTCTCCTCATGGAGCTCCTCGCACAACCGTTATCCAGGCTATACTGAATGCACAGGGATCCCAGGAGCCAGGAGCCATTGACCACGGAGAACCCCAGAACCCCCAACAAAAATTACCGACAGAGAGCGGAAAACTCTGGCACCGTGGAAATTCCAGTGGCGCAGGGGAAATGCTCACTGCCACAGGAGAATAAAAAACAAAAGCGACTGCCAATCGAGGAACATTTTTGTACCCTTCGGTGTTTGGTTAGTTTAACTATTTCAAATGACAAGTGAACAATAACAATATTGATGCGTTTTTGAAACGATTATAACGACGAAAAACTGTTTTAACTAAGCATCTGTATAAAGTGAAACTGAAATTCAATTTAAATTATTTAATTTAAGCATGAAACATATTTTGTAGTAAAAAATTAAATATCTTTTAATAGCTCAAAAGCGTTTATAATAAATACAATAATCAATTTATTCAACAAATATTTGTAAAGTATTATAAAACGTGCATAAATGTTTTGTTTTTTTTTTTTAGGGAAAACAAACTTATTATTTCGTTATGAATATATTTGAAAATATACTGAAAAGTGTATTTAACAATTTGTGCCGCCAATTTGCGCATTCTTCTTTATTTACAAAAGGCAGCAGTGGAAAAGCGGAAAAGCGGGCAGCGCGGCGGCAGCGGACCGACTGCGACTGCGGCTGCGGCGTTGTGTAAGTGAATTGTGGTTTGTTGTTTTGGTTGTGGCGCTGGCAGTGCTGCCGGCAGCGACGTCGGCAGCGACGTCGGCAGCGGCTTCCGACCGCTCCTCCCCATCCCCCTCCCCCGCTGGCGACGTCATTCAACCCTCGGAAAAAATTACACCACAGCCGGTTCACCACTTTCCATTGGAAAACGCTTGTTTGAGTGATTTTTTTTCTGCGTTCTGGGGGTGTTTTTTATTTTCTTTCGTGTGGTGAAAAACGGGGAATGAGTGTGTTTCGGGTTTCCTTCTGTTTTTCTTTTTACCTTTTCCTTTTTTTTTTTTTTTTGGTTTTCTTTTTTTTTTTATTCTTTGCCTTTGCGACACTCCCACAAAATTGTGTTTTGGTTAGGTGGCCATGCATTGGCTGGCTTTCCACCGTTTTCCACACACTTTTCCGACTGCCAGCTGTTCTTTGGCCCGTGTGCGCTACTCCATCTTGGCCGAATCCCAGGATCCTTGGATTGCTTGGGACACATGTCATGGATTTTTCAGCGATCATTTGTGCTCCTTGTGTGCACATACATATATATTTCCTCAGTTTTCGTTGACTTGGCCCCTCTCTATTTACTTAAGAACAATGGATTTTTGGCAGGAACGATCCGTAACCATTTTGAATGGACTTTCTTTTGGGCCCGCGACAATTAGCCAAGGGAAAATGGAAGAGGCGAAAATTGGTGGGGGAAAATATGCAGCTGTCCGATCGGCGTTGAAATCCTAATGATCTCTGGCGATTGTTACACATGTCCCCTACAAATTGTTTACAAAAAACTCCCGAAAAAACGGGAAACAGTAAAGAAAAGTCGGAGGAGTGTGCAAGTTGTTTACATTTGTTGGCACAACAAAGGTTCTTCGGTTATGTTTTGGGCTGTTTTTGATCAAAGGACACTTTTCGTGATCATCGGCATCGTTTTATATTATCTTTTGATATTTATAGTAAGTTTTCCATCAATACGAATCATGTGATTTATGGTTTTTCATTCGAGACCTGCCTGTTTTTTCCTATTTTAAATTTACTGAAAGTGTTGATAGGGGATCATTTCTTTATTCTGTTTATTTTTGTTTTGAGTACAAAACTGAATTTTGAAATGCCTAAAACGGGTTAGCTCTCAACGCATCGGCCGCCCTCTGCAGAAGGTCGATCTGTCCTCGATTAAATACGTTTTCCCACCAACCGATCCTCCATTTTATAATGCCTCCCCACCCCCTTTTGTTATTATGAAACCCGCTTTCCCATGCCTCCCCGGCGCTAACTTCTGAACTGCAACTTTTGGCTTTGTAAATGGGTATATATTGTACATACTTAGATATATCGAAATCGCGGCTATATACAGCCAGCACGCTCCGCACACACACATGCCCTCGAACTTCCGATGGGCAGACAATGTGCAGATTAGAGCTGGAAATCCGTTAAGTCCGCCCGAGGAGTGCGTCCTTAATGCGATTGCGACCCCTTTTGGATAGCGGGCAGGAAGCCAGGAACCAGTTTTTAGATCTGTTCCCATTTGATATGTAAAAAACGCACTCCGGCTGGGTATTTCGCATAATTGGCGGCCATTTTGAAGTGGCATATGCCGCGCCATTCGGTTGTAGGGTATCGCGTGGCATCGGTCGGCTTGAATGGTCGGAGGGAGACTTGGCTCCTCTGGTGAGCCTTCGTCCCCGGCTTTTCCTTGATTTTTTCCACATTTTTTGCATTTTCCTGCCATTTTCCCCACTTTTTCCAGCTGCATTGTGTTTTGCTCCCTTTTTCAGCAGTGGCTTAGACTACAGAAGGGGCTTTGCATATTGAATCGTTTTACATATCGTTAGTTAATAAGTTGGCTAATGATGAATTAAAAATTCATTTTATTTAAAAGAACTTATTTATTTCGAAAGGTGTTTCAAATATGCATATATGTACATAAATATTTCTTTATTTTCGTAATTCTTACAAAACTTAACCAGTTTTATTTAGGTCTTGGGTTAAGTTGCCTTAAACCCCAGAAAAAGGACGCCCCTGCTCGTTCGCGGCTCCATGACAACTCTTTTTTACCAAGCTTGTATTGCTCTCTCTGTCCGTTTGGCACGTCCCGTCTCTATCTGGCTGGAAAAACGGAGAGCGCGTCTTGGAAAACGCTCCTGTCCGCCGCACGTTTCATGTTTCAATTTTGTATTTCTTTTTTTCTTTTTTTGCTTGCCCCGTTCGCTTGGCATTTCCTTTTCCTTTCCACCCCGAAAAGCCAGACACCGAGTGGGTTAAAGGGGTGGTCTTCCGCCGGCACTGGTGGCGCGCGGGGGTTAAGGGCGGCGGCAGCTGCGGCCACAAAACTAGTTTGGCTTTGGCTTTGCCAGAGAGAGAGAGAGGTCCTTCGGCCTTCGGTCCTTTAGCCCTTTGGTGCTTGGGCGAACAGAGCGAGATGGCACGAGTGGGCGAACGGGGCGGGGGTTAAACCATATTTTCCACCCACTTTTCTGGTTTTTCCTCTGGTCGACCGTCTTAGCCCGCCAAGGGTTGCAAATCAAAACGCGGTTTGCTGGTTTGTATTTCTGGCCAAAGTCGTCGTAACTTTTCAAGCATCTCCGCGCAGGAAAGAGACGGGTTAACGGGTGCAAGAGAGACGGGAACAGAGCCAGGGATGTGAGGTTAAAAAATAAAACCGAGGAGGAAGCAACGCTCGACATTAAAGAGTTCTCAGCGCCATTATTGACACTTGGGTGCACCGAAAACAAAAACCAAAATTTGAATATACGTTTTAGATCGAATCGCTAACGAAGAACACTACTTACTTTTGGTAAAATGTTTTTGGCATTCATGTGCAAAATTGAATCTAAAACTAAACTAAAACTTGTCACTAATCTTAGTTAATAAGAACATATATACAAATATGACTTATTATCGAATAGAAAATGTAAACCATAACTTACATTAGTTGTATAAAACGTAGGCTATAGTATTTTTGAGCAATGTTTTGGGGGGTTAAGCCCCGGCACCCCATATCACACTTGCAGCCCCTCTCACTGGAAGTTGTCAACTTGTATGCATAATTGCCTTGAATTTTTATGCCCAGCTTGCGCAGTTTTTTACGCTCTCTCTTCTCCCCGTCTCTGTCACTCTCCTATATCGCTGTCTCTCTCTCTTGGGGCTTGGCCTGCCCGGCACTGTGGGGTTAAGCCATTTGTTTGCCGTTCTGTTGTTTGTGTGCAATTTTAGTTTGGGATTTTCGTGGCATTTTTGTGGCCTTTTGTCTGGTTAACCGTGGTTGGTTATTGGTCAACACCGAAAGAGATGGGGATATCGAGTGGGAATGAGAGGGCATGATAGGAAGCGAGTGGGTCAAAAGTTTGTCAATGGAGTAAACCGCTAAAAAAATATTAACTTGACCAAAAATGCTTGATTAACTCGCGTCTCGATTTAAATACGCACATTAAATCGAATGGCAAACAATGGAGGTCTGAAATACAATCATATGTACATACATACATATGTATACACGAATGACAACGTAGAGTTATGGCGAAAAATCAGGATGTCTATAATCGATGTACACATGGTACACAAAGGGGCAATGATGGACAAAAATGGCTTAATTTGTAATTCAATTTGTAATACTATGTAGACTCAAGAATGGTATCATCGGTGTGTAGAGTAGTTAACTTAAGCTTAAGCTACAGTGCAAATACTTGTATTCCTATTAATGTAGCCGTTTAATTAATAAAGGTAACCCAATGCAAACGGATATTTAATATTTACATTTAAATATTTCAATAGAACCCGTTTTACCCCAATTATATTATTTAGTATGTACATCCAAATATATCTGGCTTACGAGTATATGAACTACTTATCGTTATGCATCTTTACAAGATGTTGTACCAATAAAGCAATGAACCTTTAATTACTTTCCCATTGAACTTCTAAGGTAATTCACCGACCCTCAAACAAACTGCTCGACTTTTTTACACCTCAACCGCAGAAAATAGAAAGAAGGACACTGGGCGAAAAAAAAAGACGATCAGTGTGGACAAAGGACGATCGAAATTGTGGCTAAAAAGCCAAAGCCAAAGGACAATGGGCCGCATCCATAAAATGCTTGCTCCAGTTTTTTGACCAATTTTTAGTGCAGTTTTTTGTGAGGCCATCGTTTTTTCTATGGACCAACAAAGGCGCGGATCACTTCCAGCGAAGGACGAGGGATCCTGTGCAGCAATTATGCGGAAAAGCAGAGCAGGAATTCTCAACTTTGCTACAGTTTTTTCCTGCTCGCCCTCTGTTCTGCTTTATGGCCGGCTTGTTAAAAAAGAATCATAAAAATTATTTAGATCTAGATCAGGTCCTCAGCGAGGACCTCATAAATCTGCTGAGCTGACCTACAAATGGCGAAATTCCCAGAAGCCGCAGGACTTGCGTAATAATTTGCATTTTTTTCTGCGCCTCTTAGAAGGAATTTTTTGTGTGCTGGCCGTGGGCCTTCTTCTCTTTTTGCGCTGCTTCATTCATGGGCCCATGAAATTGGCCCAAAAATTACCTAAGAAGCGTAAAACGAGAGCAGCCATAAAGGACCCTCGGGCGTCCTGCTGCGTCGATGTCCTACTTTTTTGCATGTTTTTCGAGCAATAAAAATCCTGTCGTCGAGGATTTCCGAATTTTTTTCGCCCTAAAAAGATTGGAGGGAGCCGAAGATTCGAACTAATTGAGGCGGGTGGTGCATAGTGCCTCTTTATGATGGATTGATCCCTGAACGGCTCTCGCCCCTCGACTGACCTCATAAAAATTTCCAAAAATAGAAAAAAAACAATATAAAGAACTTATGCTGCTCGACCAAAAAAATAGAACACTAAAAACTGGTCAGAAACTGGAGCAGACACAGCGAAATTGCCATACCTTTGTGTTTTTTTTTTTATTTGCATTTGTATTTTTATTTTTTGTTCAGTATCCCTGCCAGCGGCACCTGCTGTTTATTGCCAACATGTCGCGATTTTTTCGTACACCATAAAAAAAATGAGGTGGGAGTTTCGCAGTCTAACCCCCAAAAACAGTGAGCTGCTCGTTAGGAAGGCTAGAAACAACAGCAACAACAGAAACAACAGAAACAGAAGAGGAAGCGACGAAGGATGTGGGTAACTCTTGTTGTGTTAATAATTTGACATTTTATTTGTCAAAAAGAAGAAATCTGCGGGGCAAACAATCAAAAATGCCAACACTTGGGCTATAAAAAAGTAAACAAAGCGCAAGGAAAGCGGAAAATGGAAAACCCGTCCTTCCTCCAGACGGCGTGAAAAGTTTGCACAAAGGGATTTATGACAGTAGTCAAGTGGGGCAAATGTGCAAATTCACAAAATACTTCATCAAAAGTTGCGAAAGTCGCGCTCCCAACGTTTTTTTTTTTGCCACTTACACAGCATTTAATCGAGATTACAATTTGCCAGACATTTAATCAGTATATTTCTATAGATAGAAATAATTTCAATCTACGGAAACTACCATCTTTGTCCCAAAAACGAATGCAAAAAATCAGGAAATCCCTGCGAAAATACCCTCAAGATTAGTCTAAACAAATTGTTATTGAATACAAGCAAATCGGCGCATAAAGGTAAAGTTTTATAGCCATTTTGCATTCGCATTGACCCTTCCTCCAGGCCAAAACCAAAACAGCTCCCCACAGACTGTTGAAAATAAACCCCAAACGGAATCGAAGTGCTCCCCCGATAAAGCGCATAATCGCTAAAAATTCTCATGTTCATGTAATTTGTTTGGCATTCCAGTTGGGATTGGTTTCTGGGATCGGGGATCTGGAGTCGGGGTTCTGAACTTTGTTTGGGGTTTGGGTTACGGAGGTGTCATAATATATGGACACCGATTGCATAAGGCACTTCGCACAGTCACAGGTGACGGGGGCTGCCATTTCTGTGGTGTTTTCTAAGGTATAGTAGGGTATGTTGGGTATATGACAAAAAATGCGGAGACAATGGACAAATAAAAATACCATGCATTTCATTATGCAATTGTAAGATAATTGTTATAACAATGGGCTAGGACAAATGCCTATTGATTATCTTAAAAGTGTTAAGTGTGAGTTTTCTTGTTCATATGTGACACTTTAATTCAATGTGTTCTGTTATTAATCCTTCCAGCACCTAGTTTTATCATAAGTCTGAAACATAACATACTTAGGATCGTATTGCCAAAAGTTCTTGAAACAGGGTAAGCCTGGGTCCTTACAGACATCGCAAGTTTCCCCAGGCTCGTTTGTATGCTTAGCATGATTACATTGGGCTACCCCCAAAGTCGAGTTCCGTATGCAAAACGTTTCGTGTTCGGTTGTTGTTTATTTATTCGCGCCTCCCGTTGCAAAGTAATCCTTTCCGGGGCTGCAAGTGCTCAACTGCCATTCCCCCTTTACGTTTTCCCGCTGTCCCCGCCATTTCCCGCTTGCAACCTTTCTTGGCCCTGTTTGCTGACATTTTCGCGTTTCGGGTTTGTCAGCAACGTCCTTGCCGGCTGTCATTCCATTTTGCATTCACAAGGAGCCGCGGCAAAGGTGGATGGAAAGTGGGCGGAAAATGGGGATGAAACTTCGTGGCGGGTGGGGTTTTGGCAACACTCAAGCGGCACAAAAGGTGATTGCGATTGCGAATTCCGTTGACGTTTTTATGGCGCATTCAGTAAACCAAACAATTGCCAAACTCAAAGGCAACTCCTTCAGGCACTGCAAAAAAATATCTGCCTATACAATGTCACATGCAAATAATATGAACAGTATATTATACTAAATTCTATGCGTCTTTTGACAATCTACAAATCCTCTAAGGTGACTTACACAAATAAATATTAATTAATATAGACCAACACTTTAGGAATTTAGGAATTCATTGGAATGTGGTCGTATTTATTCTCAGTGCCCTCACCACCCACTCTATAACCAAACACACACCTGCATACATACCTACCATTGTTGTTGACTTCAGAACTCAACTCGCAACTCCGCGACAGTTGAACATTTTTCGCCAAAACCGAACAACAACACCAACAACAACAGCGCCGGCAAAAAGGACAAAGGGCAAAAAAAAAGGATTTGCTCGGGCATGAACACCCCCTCCCACTCTTTTCACTTTTTTTTTTTTGCAAATTTTTATGGTTTGTTTAACAAAACGCAACGTTATATAAGCAGCAGTGGAGTTAGCCGGAAAACAGGAAGGGAAAATAAATGGAAGGATTGCAAAGAAGGAAGGGATTGGCAAGAGTTAGCGGGAAAGTGTCCTTGACTTGCGCGCTCTCGGCAAAATAGGAAAGTGTCAAAGAAACTGTAAGGAAACTGTAGGGAGAATCTCAAAATTAACTCGAATATTCCGCGGAAATTGTTGTGTTCATGCAATGTTAGCGTCTTCTCTTCAATGAAAGGATACGAGTTCCTTGTATCTTGGCGTTTTGTCAAAGGAGTAATAAAAGTTGCAAATAATTCTTGAAGGTCAGTAAAGTTGGGTTATTTAGTTAAATAGGCAAAATGGAGAATACAAATGGAATTTATATACTATCAACTAGCCGTCTAGCAGTTTCCTCTGATCCAACTAGATTATAAATTTTATACTGCTGAAATTACGCAACTCAACTGCCGCTACTTGAATAATTGGTATAATTCCCAAAATCCCATCCACAAGTCTGTCCAAAAAGGTGGTCATGAATCGCCTTCGAGACGGAGCCAACCCATCTGGTCCGCTGTCAACTGTCCGTCAGAGTCAGAAAAAGGACCTCCTCTTGTCGAGGTCGGCGGGTATCATTAACATAACAGCTCGAGTTGGGCAGCGTTTCGGTACCAATCCGCTCGACATCCCATGTGGCAGCCTTGAGTGGCCACTTGGCTTTGGCACTCATGTAAATCGACACAAATCGCTCGACAAATTTGCCATAAATCCGTATCATTTGCCCAGATTCTCATTTCGCCAAATGTCAAATGCACATTAACGGACACACAAAAACACACAGTCCCGTTTTGATGGGGGTTGGGCAAATGCGAAATGGGAAATGGGAAATGGGAAACGTTAAACGTTAAACGGGAACTCGGAAAATCGGAAAATCGGGAGGGGGAAATGGCAATGAGCATGAGATTGCCAAACACCAGCACACCAGCACACCCGGAAAATCGGACAAAGTCGGACAATGAGTGACAGGCAGATTGCAAAATTGAAAATATGACAACAGAGGATCCCCGTTTTTGGGAAAAACCCGCTGCTTAGGGCGCTCTCTCGCCGTCCCTTTCACAATTTTCCGACTTTTCCTTCCTTCCGGCTATGCCCAGCTACGGCAAAAACTGTTTGACAGCCAGCCGAAGTTAAGCCCGATTCCCAATCCCGAATCCGATTTCGATCCCATCCATCTGACCAGCCGACAATTGAACATATTTCGCTGACATTTTAATTAATTTGACACTCGGTCGGGAGGTTTCGCTTCGGTTTCTTCTTTTTTCGTGTGTGTCGTCCTGGGGTTTTGTTTTGGGCGAGGGGGATTACGCGGCATTTGCCGCTCTTCGCCAGTTGCAACATTTAATAAAACTTAATCACCAAATTAAATGACAGCGGCGGCAGTTTTTGGGAAATTCTCCCAAGTTCTTATGGGCTTTTATTGGCGGAAATTGTGAATTTGATTAAACTAACGGAGGAGATCATTATAACTAAAGAGATTCGTATGGTTTCTATCTGCATTTTACTTTCTCAGTGTTTAGCCATTTGTGTTATCTTCTTGTTATATCGAACACTTTAATCTTAATATTATTCCAGCTGCACACTCCATAAATATACATATAAATATTATAAACATTTTTAATTCTTTTATTACCAGTTTCTATTAATTTTTCTAAATTATAGCGCACTGATTTTCGTTCGATTTGAATGTTTTGAAACTTCCCAAATCGCCCCGCCCCCCGTGACTCACGTCCTCCCAATCTTCGGTGACCATTTCGATGAGGCGCGTCCAAAGTCGACTAATTAAAACTAAACCCTTTTGCGCGGTACCCACCCATAGAAGAGATCGGGATTTAGGATTCTGGACTTCGGGCGAATCAGCCGCGTTAATTGCCGAGTTTTTGGGATGCGTAGAGCCGAGCGGAACCAAAGTAAGCCACACTTTCCGGAAAGCCGGACTAGCGGCGATCCTTGGGAGCGAAAGTCAAACTGAAAGTCAAAGGATTAGGAGTGCGGAATCCTCAATCCTGAATCCGGGGATCACTGGGCGAAAGGGGTGCGGCTGTGTTTTCAAAATACTCGTAAACAAAAATCGCAAAAGTGCAAGGGGCAACGCCCAGGATTTCGACGCATTGACCTAGTTGTCCTCCTACAAGGGACGCGGGATGTGGACTTTGGAAGATAGGATTTCGGTTTCGATTTTCGGGTGGGCGAGGACGAGAGTGTCCTTGCTCGTGACCGCGGGGGCTGCCTTAATTGCCTGCAACTAATTATGAATAGTGGCAAAAGGAGTGAGAACCGTGGCGGGAAAAGGGAAAACTGCCGGGAACCGGGCCGCGAAAGGAGTATGGCACTACTGTTTGTCCTTGCCGCGATTGTCGTCATTGTTGTTTGCAATTGTCATCTTTATAGATGATGCCATTGTCCCTCGGCCGCCGGCACCCGTAAAATTCGGCCGGATTAGTGGCGTACAGCTAGTGAAAGGATTAAAACGAAATTAGACGCAGGTAGGCCGATGCGGGAAAATCATCAAATGGTGAAATGCTGAAATGGTGAAATGCTGAAATGCCTAAATGGAGAGATGGAGAGATGCGGAAAATCGGGAAAAAGGCGAGCGCGAACTGCCGAACTGGAGATCTCGGCTTCTCAAGGGCTTAATTGAAATTAATTATGCGGGGGCCCTTAAGTGTGCGACCTGTTCAATTATGCAAGCGGCAACTTTGAGAAGTTTTTCACACCCCTTTGTACGGAGCAGGCGACAGGTTCACATAATTAATGCAGGCGATGAGTGAAATGAAGGGGTTAAGCAAATTCAAGGATCAAGTCGAGAATAGGAATACCCTTTAAGCCTTTGATTTTGTTAGTAAATGAAGAGAGCGAGTTTATTATTTGATTGATTACATTTACAATATAAGTTCAACGAATTTGTTTACCTTATAATTTACAGGTATGAACTTTTAAGTTCAGTTTTGATTGGTTTTTCTAGGCGTCTTTCTTTATAGTTTCAGTCTTAACTTTAAAGCAATACATAATTAAGTATATTCATTTTAAATTCATAGTAAATATCATTTAAGTAATATATTCGTCAACTGGAGATATTCGTCAAAAAGATTCCGACTTCGTTGCCGTCTAGGGTATACAAGTTACAGACATAGAGACCCCACCCTTCGTCCTGTTTTTTTTTCGGGGGTGTCGTGGGATTTTTCAAGGACAGCTCGAACCGCATTACGAACCTTAATGCCAGGCTTTTGCACTTTTCCTTTTCGCTCATAAAACGGCGCTTAATGCGACTCTTGTCAATAATCAATTTTCGCTGAGCCGCTTCGCCTAATAATGCCAATTTATTTTCATGGCTGGAAAAAAGCGCAGAGAAACTAAGCATCAAATAAAAAGAAAGGGGTTGCAAAAGGGTTTTTTGTGTGGCAGTGTGTGACACACGTGAGCGGAAAATGCCGGCAATTTATCTGTTTGATTTTCAGATATGCCAAGTCTAAGTCGTGGAAAAATCGCTCAAGATAACCGGAGCGACATCCGCATGGGAATCAGTCAGGGATATGCAGAACATACGTATATGTTTCCCTAAATCCGCGTCTTTGCCAGACAAAGGACTGCATTAGGGAAGGAAAATTGGGCATATCAAATGGGCGTAGCTAAGGAAAATATAATATGATACAGTTCAAAAAGGTTTATAAATATAACTGGTGTTTTTTATGTTTTTATTTTGCAGCTAACCATTATGTTGCCTGATTTTTTAATAGTTCTCAAGTGCCTCTTCGAGTGTTTCTTGACTTTTAAAGAGGCTGCAGGAACTACAGGACTTCAGGAAGGTATTTGCCATTCATGAAAAAGAGACATCTTCATCGGCAGATGCCACCCAAATTGGTCAAAACTCTTTTGTGCCGATTTGACCATTAACTAATGGCCTGGATCGAAGACAAAGCCAACGCAGGTGGCCCTGCACCTCGGGTCCTTCGAGTGTTTCTGCTCTCGGGCAAGAATGAATGCCAGTTTTCTGCGTTGGCCATACACAAGCGGCGAACTGAGAGCCCAAAACACACCTCACCTAATGACAACAATTAGGGCAGCCGGAACTCGCTCGGTGACTAAACAAGATTTCCCCAGGACTTCGGCAGGACACTCGACGACATAATCAGGCAGCCAACTGCCACGTGGGGTGTCCAAGTGCTCAAATGCTCAAAATGGCAACGAAATCACCAGGACATGCATACATGCACAAATGGCGCAAAAATTGCAGACACTTCAATTATGAGTTGGGTAAATATTTTTGTGCAAACAACGCAACAGGATACCAATTCACTGAAGCATTATCAAAATCTGCCCATGTGCAATGTGAATAACTCAATTTGACACAAAAGTCAATGGATGAGCAGATCTGCGAGTCGGAATCCAAGGAAGCCACCCCGGAAGCCAAGGTAAACAGAAAGGAACTCGAGGACCCCGCATTGTTTTCCAGATCAACGGGGAACCCTATTTACCCGTATATGTAGACTTTTTTTTTTTAAATTTACAGTAAGGTCACCGACAGAATTAGATGTCTTTTTATTTAAGACGCCCGCTATAATTTTTAATAATATGCCGTAAGTACGAACATATTTTTATGCGACTTATAGTATTAATAATTAAGAGTCTATGGAATCGTACGACTTCCCAGTCTTATCTCATAAATTAAATAATAAACTAACGCCAAACTAGATTCAGATAAAGCTGGCTAAGATTCTGCCTCGAGGCTCGTTATTGAATCAACAAACAACTACTTTATACAATTGATATATGATATTATTTTTGTTCGCAAATTTGTTTCACTATGTCGACAAGGTCTTTATTTTTTGCGCACACTTTTCCGGGCAGCTGTTGTTGGCCTTCTGCCTGTATTTTCGGCTAAGGATTTTTGGGATCGGCATCTCAGATTGCGTAAGCCATAAAAATCCAGGCCAGGATCCTTCTGCGAACACGGATCTTCGCGTGTCAGCCTAAAAAACTGGAACTGCACGCAACTGGATGGAAAAAATGAACACAAAAAAGCGAGGCACAAAAAGGATATATCCACGCGTCATAAAAAGGCAAGGAAAATTCTGGCGAAAAATTGAAAATCTCTAGACAACATTACGCAAAACGCAATCGGCGAACCGAGACTGTAAATCAAATAATAAAAAATCGACGCGAACGAACAAAAAAATAACGAAACTTGCCTTGGTTACGGTGAGTCTTGAGTTCAGTTTTTTAGTTCTGTAGCTCAGTTTTTTCCTCACCAAATTACGACGAAAAAGCGACAGAAAAAACGCGAATCTGTTTACGACTTTCGGATCAGGATTTATGGCCCAGGTCTAGATGATGTAACCGTAGGATCCTCTGCAAAAATCGCGTATCGTAAAATGTGCGGCTGCTAATGAGGTGCTGGATGGAAAGGGAGGGGGTATACACGGCTATTACTGGAGGCTACAGAACGTCATTTTATACTTAAGACAATTTATTTTTTACGATTGGTATCAGGTAACACTTAGAAATGTATCATTTAGTAAAATTTGGGTCAAAGAAGCCATTGACATTTCTATCATCCGTTATACTCATTCGTTAACATCAAAATCAGTTAGACCTCTCTGAAATCAAAAATTTGTTACAACCAAATTTTTCAATACATTTTTACATTCAGCTACAATATGTATTCTGGTGTATTCTATCATTCATTATACTCATTCGTTAACATCAAAATCAGTTAGACCTCTCTGAAATCAAAAATTTGTTACAACCAAATTTTTCAATACATTTTTACATTCAGCTACAATATGTATTCTGGTGATTTAAAGACATCGCGTAAGTACGAAACAATAGAGATTGTTATAGTCGAGATCCCCGACTATCAGATACCCGTTACTCAGCTAGTATGCATTCGAACTCGATATTTCATAATTTTTCTGGGATACCAATAGATATTGGGAAATAAAATGAGAAAATCTTTAAAAATGTATCAAAAGTGTGGGCGCGACAGTTTTGGGTGGTTTTAGGGCGTTAGAGTGGGTGTGGCAACGTGGATCAACAAACTTGAGCTGCGTCTCTATGCTGAATCTCAACCTTCTAGCTCTTATAGTTCTTGAGATCTCGACATTCGTGCGGACAGACGAACAGTTGTTAATCTACGAGTTACGGATATAACAATTTAATTTCTACGATTGATATTAGGTAACACTTAAAAGAACCAGTCACCTTTTGTTCCATCATTTAGTATAATTTGGGTCAAAGTGGCCATTGACATTTCTATCATTCATTATACTCATTCGTTAACATCAAAATCAGTTAGACCTCTCTGAAATCAAAAATTTGTTACAACCAAATTTTTCAATACATTTTTACATTCAGCTACAATATGTATTCTGGTGATTTAAAGACATCGCGTAAGTACGAAACAATAGAGAATGTTATAGTCGAGATCCCCGACTATCAGATACCCGTTACTCAGCTAGTATGCATTCGAACTCGATATTTCATCATTTTTCTGGGATACCAATAGATATTGGGAAATAAAATGATAAAATCTTTAAAAATGTATCAAAAGTGTGGGCGCGACAGTTTTGGGTGGTTTAAGGGCGTTAGAGTGGGTGTGGCAACATGGATCAACAAACTTGAGCTGCGTCTCTATGCTGAATCTCAACCTTCTAGCTCTTATAGTTCTTGAGATCTCGACATTCGTGCGGACAGACGAACAGTTGTTAATCTACGAGTTACGGATATAACAATTTAATTTCTACGATTGATATTAGGTAACACTTAAAAGAACCAGTCACCTTTTGTTCCATCATTTAGTAAAATTTGGGTCAAAGGAGCCATTGATTTTTCTATCATTCGTTATACTCATTCGTAAACATCAAATTCAGTCAGACCTCTCTGAAATCAAAAATTTGTTACACCTAAATTTTTCAATCCGTTTTTACATTTAGCTACAATATGTTTTCTGGTGATTTAAAGACATCGCGTAAGTACGAAACAATAGAGAATGTTATAGTCGGGATCCCCGACTATCAGATACCCGTTACTCAGCTAGTATGCATTCGAACTCTAGATTTCATCATTTTTCTGGGATACCAATAGATATGGGGAAATAAAATGAGAAAAACTTTAAAAATGTATCAAAAGTGTGGGCGTGTCAGTTTTGGGTGGTTTTAGGGCGTTAGAGTGGGTGTGGCAACATAGATCAACAAACTTGAGCTGCGTCTCAACTGCGACAGACGGACAGTTGTTAATCTACGAGTTACGGATATAACAATTTAATTTCTACGATTGATATTAGGTAACACTTAAAAGAACCAGTCACCTTTTGTTCCATCATTTAGTATAATTTGGGTCAAAGTGACCATTGACATTTCTATCATTCGTTATACTCATTCGTTAACATCAAAATCAGTTAGACCTCTCTGAAATCAAAAATTTGTTACAACCAAATTTTTCAATACATTTTTACATTCAGCTACAATATGTATTCTGGTGATTTAAAGACATCGCGTAAGTACGAAACAATAGAGAATGTTATAGTCGGGATCCCCGACTATCAGATACCCGTTACTCAGCTAGTATGCATTCGAACTCGATATTTCATCATTTTTCTGGGATACCAATAGATATGAGAAATGAGAAAAACTATAAATGTATCAAATGCTGAATCTCAACCTTCTAGCTCTTATAGATTGATATTAGGTAACACTTAAAAGAACCAGTCACCTTTTGTTCCATCATTTAGTATAATTTGGGTCAAAGGAGCCATTGACATTTCTATCATCCGTTATACTCATTCGTTAACATCAAAATCAGTTAGACCTCTCTGAAATCAAAAATTTGTTACACCTAAATTTTTCAATCCGTTTTTACATTCAGCTACAATATGTTTTCTGGTGATTTAAAGACATCGCGTAAGTACGAAACAATAGAGAATGTTATAGTCGGGATCCCCGACTATCAGATACCCGTTACTCAGCTAGTGTTCATGCAAACGCGATATTTCATAATATTTCTGGGATATCACTATTAATATCTATCTCTATATATATACATATATATATGTATGTATATATATGTATAATAGTGATATCGCAGAAAAATTTTGAAATATCGCGTTTGCCTGAACACACACACACATATATATACATATCTGTATATATATATACGGATATATATATCTGTATAAATTAGAAAAACTTTAAAAATTGATCAAAAGTGTGGCCGTGGCAGTTTTGGGTGGTTTAAGGGTGTTAGAGAGTGGGCGTGTTAAAAAGTTGTTTCGCAAATCGATAGAAATTTACACGAATAATAAAATTATGAAAAAATATTAAAACATTTTGCAAGAGTGTGGTCGTGGTAGTTTTGGGTGGTTTTAGGGCGTTAGAGTGGGTGTGGTAAAATAGATCAACAATCTTAAACTGCGTCTATGTCTCTAGAATTTGTATGCTGAATCTCAAACTTCTAGCTCTTATAGATCTACGATTGATATTAGGTAACACTTAAAAGAACCAGTCACCTTTTGTTCCATCATTTAGTATAATTTGGGTCAAAGGAGCCATTGATTTTTCTATCATTCGTTATACTCATTCGTAAACATCAAATTCAGTCAGACCTCTCTGAAATCAAAAATTTGTTACACCTAAATTTTTCAATCCGTTTTTACATTTAGCTACAATATGTTTTCTGGTGATTTAAAGACATCGCGTAAGTACGAAACAATAGAGAATGTTATAGTCGGGATCCCCGACTATCAGATACCCGTTACTCAGCTAGTATGCATTCGAACTCTAGATTTCATCATTTTTCTGGGATACCAATAGATATGGGGAAATAAAATGAGAAAAACTTTAAAAATGTATCAAAAGTGTGGGCGTGTCAGTTTTGGGTGGTTTTAGGGCGTTAGAGTGGGTGTGGCAACATAGATCAACAAACTTGAGCTGCGTCTCAACTGCGACAGACGGACAGTTGTTAATCTACGAGTTACGGATATAACAATTTAATTTCTACGATTGATATTAGGTAACACTTAAAAGAACCAGTCACCTTTTGTTCCATCATTTAGTAAAATTTGGGTCAAAGGAGCCATTGATTTTTCTATCATTCGTTATACTCATTCGTAAACATCAAATTCAGTCAGACCTCTCTGAAATCAAAAATTTGTTACACCTAAATTTTTCAATCCGTTTTTACATTTAGCTACAATATGTTTTCTGGTGATTTAAAGACATCGCGTAAGTACGAAACAATAGAGAATGTTATAGTCGGGATCCCCGACTATCAGATACCCGTTACTCAGCTAGTATGCATTCGAACTCGATATTTCATCATTTTTCTGGGATACCAATAGATATGGGGAAATAAAATGAGAAAAACTTTAAAAATGTATCAAAAGTGTGGGCGTGTCAGTTTTGGGTGGTTTTAGGGCGTTAGAGTGGGTGTGGCAACATGGATCAACAAACTTGAGCTGCGTCTCAACTGCGACAGACGGACAGTTGTTAATCTACGAGTTACGGATATAACAATTTAATTTCTACGATTGATATTAGGTAACACTTAAAAGAACCAGTCACCTTTTGTTGCATCATTTAGTAAAATTTGGGTCAAAGGAGCCATTGATTTTTCTATCATTCGTTAGACTCATTCGTTAACATCAAAATCAGTCAGACCTCTCTGAAATCAAAAATTTGTTACACCTAAATTTTTCAATCCGTTTTTACATTTAGCTACAATATGTTTTCTGGTGATTTAAAGACATCGCGTAAGTACGAAACAATAGAGAATGTAAGAAACTGCTGAATATATGAGATACAGTGATATACCACCAACGTGTTCTTCGATTCATAAGAATACATATTGATTAAGCCTAAATATTATATTGCTAAAGATATTGCTCTTAATCCTAAGCAGCTATCTACTTTGCGTTTGTACACTTGGCAACATGGTCTAGGGCGTTGGTAAAGCACCAAGACTTGGAGTTTTAGTTTTCACCAAATTTCCTAACAATATGGGTTTTTTTGTTGACAAGAAATTACAGAAATATTTGTTATATACTTTTGATTAAACCTTAGTTTCTACTTCCACACCACCAATTGGAATACGTTACAATCGGTAAAGAGTATAATTTCAGTGTTTAAGATTAAGATCGCATAATAAGATAATCATACTGTATTTTATTTTTAATATACAACTCACTTCCATGCTTGCATGGAACTAAACTATATACTTATACTCTTAAGAATAATGAAAATGTTATATCTAATTTTAGAAGTCCGACGTTTAGCGAAGTCGGTTACTTTTCTTTGCCGCAACGCTTCGGAATATTCCTGGAAGAATTCAGGATTCGAGGTACGCTCGGGCGTAGCTTCTGCATGCAGGCTTCCCAAGTGCCCAACACTCCAGAGGATTCCAACCAATCGTGACGTCAATGAGAGGGAGAAACCCTATTCCACATTCAAAATAGAACACGATCGAACACGAATCCAGGAAATGTGGCAAAGGTCCAGAATAGGGGCCAGAGAGCAGGTGTGTTACATTGTTTGCCAATTAGTTATTTACCACAGATCAATTGTAATGGGCTTAATAATCCGGAAAGCAGAAAAGCCTCCGCGGCTATCAGCCCGCCAATTCTGACGTGAATACCGATTCAAAGGAAACCATCAATGCCCTGGACAAAGTGAAGCGCATAGAGGAGCGGCGTAAAATCCAAAACAAGATGCGCGCCCTCATGGAAGAGCAGCACATGAAGGACGAGCGAATCCAGGAGGAGAAGGATCGTGTGATCAGGAAGGAGGTTCTCGTCGAGCGAGATCCGGCCAGGAAGCAAACATTCGCGGAGTACTCTCCTTTCCGCAACCGAGAGAAGGGCAAACCAGAAACCTGGGTTTCAGCCACCGTTTTGGCGGCAACGGGAAAAATGCAGCAGCATAGATACATGCAGACTCCTCCGAAGAAGATGAACCCCCTTAAAGTAGAAGTGAGTAGAAGTCCATCATATTTTAATGGCAAGTTCTATATGTACATGATAGTAACTAAAAATTTGTATGTAGAACTTCTAGATTAATCTTTTGACCATCTTTTTATAATCAATCCCTAGGTCGTGGTTCAAAAGCCGAGCCAATCAGTTCGAGAGAAATCGGCCACCGGCACCACATCCGGCCAACCCAATCATACCCATACCGACATGTCCAGTCGTGCGAAATGGGCCAAGGCCGCCTTGGAGTTGCACAAGAAGCGCGCCAAAGAAATGGACGATATCCTATCTCTGGGAGGATACTCCAATGAATCTGCCTGCCTGAAATTGAGTGAACTATCTTCTATGCGCAAAGCAAGACGTCACTAGGCAATGAGACATCTACACATTCCGTTTTGAAAATATCCCGGAGCTTGAACGAATCGATCCTGACTTATAGCTTTGAACCTCATTACATTACTCTCTTTTAAGTGTGACTTTTCGGAGGCAACGCATATTCCTACATCATGTTGACATTCCGTTTTGAAAATATCCCGGAATGGGAGCAAACCCCTATAGATCCAGACTCAATCCTGACTTGTAGCATTGAACCTCATTACAGGACTCTCTTTTAAGTGTGACTCTTCGGAGGCATAGCGAAAGAAAAAAAAAAACCCGGAATGGGAGCAAATCACACCAGATCCAGACTCGATCCTGACTTGTTGGACCCCATTACAGGACTCTCTTTTAATTGTGACTTTTCGGAAAAGCGAACTAAATCTTATAAATATTATTTATACCATTTCTAGAAGATATATTTTTGGATAAATCTAATAAAAAAAAAACACACACTTTTTAAAGAAAAATATATTTGGATTTATATCTACAGACTTAAGGAAAATTACACGCATTTCCTTTGCCTTAAAACCATCTCTTTTGCTTATGCCAGCTATTTATTTTCCCGCTCGGTTATGACCCAAGCACTGGGCACCGGTGTTCTTAGGGGTCTTGCATCAGAGTCACCTGAAGGGAATAGACAGGATTGATCAATATAAGCTTTCTTCTGATTTCGAAACTAAGTTCCAGACTCGATCCTGACTTGTAGCATTGGTGGACCCCATTACAGGACTCTCTTTTAATTGTGACCTTTCGGAAAAGCGAACTAAATCTTATAAATATTATTTATACCATTTCTAGAAGATATATTTTTGGATAAATCTAATAAAAAAAAAACACACACTTTTTAAAGAAAAATATATTTGGATTTATATCTACAGACTTAAGTAAAATTACACGCATTTCCTTGCCTTAAAACCATCTCTTCTGCTTATGCCAGCTATTTATTTTCCCGCTCGGTTATGGCCCAAGCACTGGGCACCGGTGTTCTTAGGGTCTTGCATCAGAGTCACCTGAAGGGAATAGACAGGATTGATCAATATAAGCTTTCTTCTGATTTCGAAACTAAGTTCCAGTCTCGATCCTGACTTGTAGCATTGGCGGACCCCATTACATGACTCTCTTTTAAATGTGACTTTTCGGAAAAGCGAACTAAATCTTATAAATATTATTTATACCATTTCTAGAAGATATATTTTTGGATAAATCTAATAAAAAAAACACACACTTTTTAAGGAAAAATATATTTGGATATATATCTACAGACTTAAGTAAAATTACACGCATTTACACGCATTTCCTTGCCTTAAAACCATCTCTTCTGCTTATGCCAGCTATTTATTTTCCCGCTCGGTTATGGCCCAAGCACTGGGCACCGGTGTTCTTAGGGTCTTGCATCAGAGTCACCTGAAGGGAATAGACAGGATTGATCAATATAAGCTTTCTTCTGATTTCGAAACTAAGTTCCAGTCTCGATCCTGACTTGTAGCATTGGCGGACCCCATTACATGACTCTCTTTTAAATGTGACTTTTCGGAAAAGCGAACTAAATCTTATAAATATTATTTATACCATTTCTAGAAGATATATTTTTGGATAAATCTAATAAAAAAAACACACACTTTTTAAGGAAAAATATATTTGGATATATATCTACAGACTTAAGTAAAATTACACGCATTTACACGCATTTCCTTGCCTTAAAACCATCTCTTCTGCTTATGCCAGCTATTTATTTTCCCGCTCGGTTATGGCCCAAGCACTGGGCACCGGTGTTCTTAGGGGTCTTGCATCAGAGTCACCTGAAGGGATTAGACAGGATTGATCAACATAAGCTTTCTTCTGATTTCGAAACTAAGTTCCTACCGATTTTTCCTCGCATCATGGGCTTCCTCAAAGGCAAGCTCCTTAGCCGGGCATTTTTATATAGCTTTCGGGCACTTTTGGCCAATTCGTTCATAGACTTTTCGTATCGAATGAATGCGGTTTTCACCTCGTTCCTCGCGGAATCTGTCGAATTTCGACGGAGCAGACTAACGGCTGTTGGAAGGCGGTCGCCCGCTTGGGGGCCACGCCCCCATTCGACTGTTGTCTCTACTGCCTTCTTTTCGGAGACATCAGACTTCCGATTCCTTTGGGCGGACAAGGACTGCATGGCCAGTAAATGTCGCCTAGTGCCATAGAAACACACTGAAAAAAAAAAAAAACGAAAACCGTTTCAGATTGAAAGGTGAAATATATAAAACTCTGTGCCTGTATCAAGCCAACAATAAATAATGGAATACAATGCACTTAAGAAGTGAAATCATGTTCTATACTCGTACAACATTGCACAGCTTAGTAACATTTCATGAGTTCACTAAATCTGCAATACTTTTGTGGATATAAGCCATTAACTGGGTAATCATACCAAATACCTAATCATTATCTATCAGAACGCATTATTAAATTATTTGTTCTAGTTGTAAAAGTGCATTTAATTAAATATATGTACATATGTACATAGTTGAGACGGTGTGGAATGCATTCTTGTATGAAATTTAAATTGTCACCAGATGTCGTTCTTTTCGTTCCTTCTTGTTTTCATATGAATATAATATTACTTATATTTTAACTTTGTCTGCTAAACGCAGAAAAATTTCCAATAAAAATGGAATATTCAAATGCCTGATGGGCTTGTCTTGTCTTTCAACTATAGTAAACGTATTACTTTCGTTTAATCTTCGATTGCGTTATCTTTCGCTAAAGATAATATTGCATTCAAGCCATTCGCGAAATCCTTAAGTGAATCGTTGAAAAACTTACATTGCTGCACACAGGGCGTTATATAGATCAAACACTTGCTTAATTTATTTCGGGGCTGCATCGTTTACTTGCAATAATTTGAAATCAAAATTGTTAAACAAATACTATGTAGCTGACTGTAATTTTGTAAGATTTCTGATCTTACTCGACTGGAGAAGAAAAACACAATGAAGTTTGCTTAATAAATTGAACTAGTTGAACTGGCCCAAAAATCAAGGCATACTGCGATGAAAAAATTGATGTACATCATTTTGAAATTAGAAAAAAAGCAAACACATTTAAAATTAAAAATTAGTAACATAATAGTTTAATAACAATTAATACGGATAAATAATAAGGAAGAAATTATTGAAAATTCCCTTGCACGATTAAAATTTGTAAAATATACATATGTAGTACTTCTATAGAGATGCCATTTTGGGGAAAGAATTTGGTTGGGCCTAGTTCCACGTTGGGAATCCCCTCGAAACGACCACTAAGCTAGTCGAGGACCTTCCCTATATATATATGTATGTATAAATGGCTGGAATGGATGAAAATGTGCCACTAGCCTAAAATGGAAACATCTCACTCAAGTGATCCCGGACTGCGAATCCAATTTACGGGGTCTAGTGCCGTTTGACACAGCTCTCGATGACCTTGCACGGGGTGTGGATATGGGGAACAACCCCTAAAATCGGCCCCGGGGCCATATAATTAGTGTAATTACCTCAACAGCCTACTAAATTCGAGAAAAATGCAAACAAAAATTAAGAAATCACAACATTTATATCCCCCTGTCAACGAGCCCCGTTCGCCCGTTCGATTCCGTGTGTGATTCTAGGACAAAAGAGTCCTTTGGTCCTTCGGCATATAGAGTCCCTTGTGCGCCGGGACCAAACAATTGATGCCGTCTAATGACAGGGTGGATTGCAGTTTTTCGTTTTCGTTTTTCGTTTTAATTTCAGTGCCAACTTCTGTTCGCTCTTCCCCCCAAAGAGAAACTAAAATTGTTTAAAGTCCGCTTTGCAACTTTGCAGTTGCATTGTCAGGACCTCCGGATCGTCTGGTTATAAATTACGTTTGGCGGGCAACTTCCTTTCGGCATGCCGGTTTCTATTTCTGTTCCACCCTTTGGTGTCCTGATGATTGGCAAAAAAAAAAAGCAAGAAGCGAGCCAAGGATGCATACGAAACGCAGTCATTAGTGCCGTGGTCAATGCAAAAATGCCAATCACGCCGATGTACAAATGTCCTGCCATGTCCTTTCGCCCAGTTTACACGGAATCCAGGGAGTCAAAGAAAATATTTTGGCTCGGGCATAATTAACGCCTAATGAAAATATTTTGAGTCGGCAACTCTTTGAAGTCGGCGGAACACACACATGAAAACTAAACTACAAAGTGTAACTGGAAAATTCTGCGAAAACAGAAAGGAATCGCTAATCATGCCGGCAGATAAAAACAAGTGGGAGTGTCATATGTGACCCGTTATTTTTTCTATTTATTAAATTATAAGTAAGTATTATTATATTACATGCTGAAATGTTTTTGAAATTTGCCATCAATTTTACGATTTATTTCAAGGCGCTACTTGTACTTAATTTGTTGATGGCATATTCATAACTAGTCAACTAGAGTAAACCAAAAGAACCGTAAAATATGAAAATTATTATCAAAACCTTTCAGATACTTTTAAATATGACTGCCTAAAAAAAAACGATTTATCTTTGGGCTGCAGCCCTCACTAAGTTGGTCATTACACGAATAAGTAGCATCGAAAACAAGCCACCCAAGATGGGATGAGAAGAAAAGTCAGCGGGAATGAGATACGTGGTACATAGTACAGATGGAGGGTTTTCGCTGGGCGGTGTCGACATTGTCATCAACACATAACTGTCAACTTTTACTATTGTTCCAGGGGGTTGCTCCTCGAGATTTGTAGACGCGGTGGTTAAATTGAAGCCCAGAAGCAGTGGAAACAGTGGCGGAAAGGGAGGGTTTTCGACCCAACGGCAAATGACCCAAAACTGAGAGACATCATCATTAGGGCATCTGAATGGGCAAAAACCAGGCAACAACCATGAATATCCGTGAAAAATCATCATCAGCAGTGAAATGCATACAAAATGAAATTGAGCAATGTTATGTTTGTGTGTATAGGTTACGAATATATGTATATAATGTATATTCCCATGGCCGACTGACATATTTTATGCATTTGGCATTTTGGCTGAAGTGGCGGAATCAAAGCGATTGTTCGCAGGGCAAATAACAAACATAAATAAGTAAATGGAATGCTGCATAATTTATGCATTTAATGTAAACAGACAATTTGGCGCAGCTTTTTGAGCAGTAGTAGAGTAGTAGAGCCCCAAGACATGTAACAAGGATATAAGGCTTCGAGGGTCGTTCGAGGAGTTCGAAACGAAATCATTCAGATTTCCTTAAACGGACCAACGCCCACGCCAAATGGTTAATAAAGGCTTGAAAACAAAAAACATATTAAGTAGTTTAAGTTTATGAGTGCACATCTGAAATTTTATTTGACTTAAATATATTTAAATATATTGAAACTTCAGAAACGTATTGAAAGCGGTTCGACGAGTCTGACATTTAATTTATTAATAATATATGATCAATATGATATATAAAGTATATTAAAATCCGATATAACTTATTATTCTACGTGTAGTAGTGCGGTAGATGAAAACTTTAACGCCTCCCCTCGCTAGTCCGCATCCAAAGATGATTTTTGCTGACAGCCGACAGTCAGCGCCGTGTCAGAAATCAGAGGCCCAAAAAAAGCACCCAACACAACAAACGAATGGAATAAAGAAATGCGAACAAGGTCCTGGGGTGGAGTATGAAAAGTATAAAAAATATACAAGCCCAGGACGCAGGACGATGAGAGCCCAGGGAACTGGGAAGTGGAAACTGGGAACTGGGAACAGGGAACAGGAGGGGAAAGACACTTGATGAGCAAATCAGGGCCATGGTTCATTGATGTAGCAAATTGGAACTTCCTCTGGGAGCTGCGATGAAAATAATGATGAAGACGAACATGAGGATGAGGATGAGGACAAGGATGGCGAGTCCTCGAGGAAAACCCAAACCCAACCCAAGAAGCGCCAGGTAAAAAGAGCCAAAGAGCCAAGGCGTAAGTATTCGAGAGATACGCATGGTAATGTAACTGATAAACGAAGCGTAGAGAAGTGAGCCTGCTTCTTGGGTTACATGACATTCCATTATCCATTTCCATGATCCATATGGCCATCCCCTTCGAATTAAGATGCGAATCGGAAAATCGGGAAATCTGGAAGGCACACAAGTTGCCGCATTCATTCATAAATATCTGTCGCATCTTTTGTGCATCCCATGGACTGCGTCTGAGTTAGAGTTTGTTTACCGCACAGATACACAAATCGAGTTACAGATTGTGCGAAATGTGCGAAACGATCCGCCAGATGAGCTCGTAAAACGGATTCCGGCCACTTGTAAGGGATATACAGGGAAACAGAACATCAAAGCATCGTATTTATGTACATACATATATCGTAAATGAACCGAACTTTGTTGCAAATACAGAAAGTTATGGGCTTATAATAAGACTCATTACAAATTATTCTGTAATCGCATGAATAAGAATTTCAAAAAGTGTCCCATAATTACTGAACTAAGTTTAAAACGTGCATATATATTATTAAAGATGGTTCTCTATTCCAATAAAAACTTGAAAACACAAGTGGATGACTAATTAAAAGTGTACTTTTTCCCATATATTCGGAAAATACCTTAAATAGAGTCATAAACAATGAACCCTCATTAATAATCATAATTCCGTTGGCGCTTAAAATTTGTTTGACAGTCTTAATTGGTTTTGTCTTCGCAGATCGATGAGGATGAGGATCGTCGGGATCGATGCCAACTGGTGAATGGTGCGTGGTGAATGGTGAATGTGAATGGTTAATGGACAATGGTTAACGGCTAATGGCAACTTCCGCCCGAGCGACTGGACATGTGCATCCAGTGTCTTCTCCCTTTTTTGAGCGAGTAATTTGGGCTCATTAAAATGGTTCCGAAGTGTCATTCCCGAAGAGGGCCAACTCCGCGACATGTGGGAAATGAGCTATAAAAAAAAACCTATACTTATATGTACATATATGTACATACATGTGCAGGGGCCAGGAAATCGAGAGACAATAGAATTGCGGCGGTAATTGTTGGCGTTGGTCATGGTGAACCGTAACAACAGCAACTGTCAGAGGGATCCGTCCAAAAAACCGAAAAAGTTAGGGAATGGGAGCCGACAAGTGCAGGGCCAAAAAAAGACACGTGCGTGGGAGTAGGGGCTCTAATTGGGTCCAAAACTACGAACTGCATTGGAAAAAATGCACTACCGATGTTTTCAGTTATATACGGTTACTTCAGACCTTTTACATTGCCAAGGCAAGTAGCTAAAATTTTGTTTTAGAAATATCCAACTTTTGCGATTAAGTATAAGCTTTTAAGCATCATAAGTTTAGTCAAGGAATCAAATTATTTTATCCATAATCGGCATTCGACCACCTCCAACTATTTACTTGATTATTTTTTATGATTGTTACCCATTCAATTCCATTTAATGTGTCTCTTTTTGAAAGTTGCCACTCAATACAGGTTTCTTTCGGTGCAGAACAACATCTGGGATGTCGGTTCACCCTTTCGGGAACGCACTGTTTGTTGTTCCTGGGATGTTTGCGTAGGTTTATGTAAATTAGCCCAGGTCGATGGGTCAGCGGAAGGTCGAGGGCGCAAATGATTCCCAGAAGGCAACAGCAACAGCAACTGCAACTGCAACTGCTGAAGGAGGCTGAGTGCAACTCTTTCCCCTTTCATTCACTCGACGCGAAAAGTAAATGTTGAGTCCAAATCGTACACTGCGCAAAAAAGTTTATTTCAAATATACCAACTTAATTACTCGAAAGATGCACACAGACACTAATCTTGTATATATACAAGAGAATTTTTGGCATCATATTTTCAAAACGCCTTAAGTAAAACGCTAAACATATACTGCCACTTTGAATGCATACACTGAACTTAGAACTTCAATGAGTGGCTAAATTAAAAAAAAATAATCTTAAATTTAAATACAAGCCATCAGTACGTTTATCACAATTCTTATCGCAACCGCAACTCTATTAAGCACAATAGTTCTTATCTTACATATCCGCACTTAACGTAACTAACTTATTTACTTTCCATAACAACACATATTTTTCCACGGTGTAGCTTGCTGCAATATTTGCTCTCGGAACTTTATGACATTACATTTTACAGGAGGCTGTAATAAAACCCTTTTAGCGGCGTGCGCGTAAGGACCAAATACAAGAAAGGCAGGCGGCTCGATGCCAAAGGATCTGATCGGAAAAACGGAAAACAGACCACCCCGACGAGCCGGCCACTGTTGATTTTTCGCGGTCTAATAAAAACTGACCAGCACAGTGGAAAAACGAGCGGGTTGGGTTTTCCCCTCAAAGAGTTGCGCACGCACTTTTCCGAGGAAATCACAAAAACCCTTCGGTTTTCCGCTTGTTTTCCATCCTTTGGGTGTGAGCATTTGCATAACGCCGCCAACGTCGATGTCGGCTTGTTATATAGAAAGAAAAAACATTAAAGAAGAATTAAGTACACGGAAAAAGTAAGCTCGGCCTTTTTGTAATTTTTAACACGACTTTTAGTTAATAAAATATTACTATTTAATATAATAGTTATAGTTTTTAATATTGGAAACTAAGCGATTTCAAATTATTACATATATTATATATTACACTATATTTGTATTTGTATATAATTTATTTTCACAACTCTTAGTATTTAGTTTTAACTATTATTTTCTTGTAGTGTACAAATCAAAGTTGATGCTTGATGCATTCCCTGTAATCGAATGACAGCTGTCAACTGTTTCATTTTCATCGGGGCCAGACAAGCACTGATTACCCAATTCCGACGCTTCGATTTATGGTAATTTTAATTGACCACAAATTAGCTATTCGCAACCGGTTTTCGCACGAAGATCGAAAGATCGAATGTGAGGTTTGAACTTTAAGCTTTGCGGGGGGGATCAGCAACTGATTGAACCACATTTGTTTCTTATATTCCTAGTTTAGCACTATGATTTAGTATTATTTTCACTATTTATTTCCTTGATCAGAGCGATATTGAATGGTGAATGGTTTAAAACATAATGTTCGGGTCACCAATTTGTATTAAACTTAGATTGTTATGTACGAAGACAGGTTTCTTCACATCTTTTCAAACATTACATTCTACAATCCACTCAAAGTTTGATTGCTGTATGTTAACGGTTCGAAAACTTTAGCTCGGGGTCACCTTTTTTTTTTAAATCGGTTAAAACTTATAAAGGGCTACTATTATATTGGGACTTGTTTAAAGTGCCAGTCAACTAAACGATGTTACGTGCAACTTATTGAGCACTTTTGCGGTCCACTCTAATCCACTAGAACTCTAGACGCCCAGAAACCTGAACTTTGCTTCCGAAGCTCTCCAGTGTGCGATGGCAGTGACGTAGGCGGCCAGCCCATCGAATCTGAGACCGAAATACGAAACTGAATCCGAATCAGAATAGAAGCGATCAGGCCACCGGGCAAAGGCCTCCGAGACCCGGCTGACTGATAAGTTATCAGCAATACGAAACGAAACGAAACGGAACGCAATGGACCCTCCCCCGTCGACCCCCTGCCAATAAATATAAATTCGAGTTCGCTGAGGTGGCATGTGGAGAAAATCGGGACCATAAAAAATAAAAGCAAGATCGGGGGCACTGCTCCCTCTCAATGGAGTCCGATGATCCTCCACTATTCCCCCACAACACCTTTGGAATAATGGCGAACGAGATGAGAGCGATATTAACCCATGAAATGAGGTTAATATGATGCATATGGAGCATTTTTAAATTCGAGTGGGAGGAGAAAATACTTTTGAGAATAATTTGCAAATTTTTTTCTACTGCTAATATCTCTAAAGAGAATTCATAGTACTGCACACACCTTATAATAATAAATAGCTCTATGTACTTCTAAAATTCGCAAATAGATCATAAAACAAGCCAGCTGTATTAATGATTAGAAAAAAAAGATCGTAGCAAAGTTTATTTGAGGCATGCCGAAATATTTACAAAAACAATGACGATGGGGCTCTGCTCCCGCCCTTCAGGAACCCATAGCGTAATGCTGCTGATATTGGATGGGATCGGCGGCTATAAGCAGTCGACCTTGAGGTATATGCGTTGCTCACTGGCTAGCAGCGCGAACTTGGCGTCGAATTGAATCCGCTCCACGGTGCGGTCGCAAATCTCGACGCGATGTTGGTGCAAGAAGTAAACGAGGCCCAGCTTTATCTGCAGCAGTCCGATTTGCATCCCGATGCAATTGCGCGGCCCCGCCCCAAAGGGCATGTAGGACATGGGCGCCTGCAGCGCCTTGTTCGCCGCACTAAAGCGCTCCGGGTCGAATCGGTCCGGGTCCGGCCAGTACTGCAAAGGAAATAGCCCAATGAATAACGCTCTTCTAGACAGAAATATTACTTTAACTACTCTTTATGATTAAACATAAATCATTCCCCCAATTTGTTCATGTTAAATATCCGATACAAGTTAAAAGCTTCTTTGGTATAAGGATATGTTTCATGCATATTATGCATAGAAATAGGAACTCGTTAGGAACTAATACAGATACTTGTCTGTTCGATATCAGAATGCCCGAAACTTTCCTAGCTCGATCGCTCTATGAATCAAACTACTGATTGAGCTGAACAACACTTGCAGTTTTGCAGTTATGGGAATGTGTTAAATGCAACTGCGCACTCACCTTAGGATCGTGATGTATGGCCAGATTGGATATGAACACGGGCATCCCACGGCGGGTGTAGCACTCGGCGTGTGGCCTCAGCGAGTAGAAGCGCTTCTTGTTAATCGGCGTGCACTCGCGCTCCAAGAGTGGCACAATTGGATACTTGCGCAGAGTCTCCTCCACGACCATGTCGAGAAACTCCATGCGGGCGACGGCCTCGTAGGTGAGCCTCCCATTGGGATTGCTGGCGAAAGCCTCACGTATTTCGCGGCGCAGGCGCGACTGCATCAGGGGTTGTTTGGCCAACTCGTAGAGGGCGAAGGACATGCTCGCCGAGCAGGTCTCAATGCCGGCCACCTCAAAGGATGCCGCCTGAGCGGCCAAGAAGTCCCGATGGTGCGTGAAGTGCGACTTGTCCTGCTGCAGATCCGCCTCCTTCTTGAGCGTCAGCAGCATCTCGATGAGATCGTTGCGCAGATCACCGCCACGCTCCCGCTCCTCGATCACCAGCTGGATGACTCGGCGCAGGAATTCCGCATGCGGCTCCGTGAAAAGTTTGGGCCGCAGCAGCGGCACCAGTTTTGGCAGGTAAAAGATCACAAACAAGTCGATTATTCGACGCACATTCGGCCGAAACAGGTCCTGACAATGTGAGCCGATCTCCGATTGCGTGTTCCTCAGGCTGTACGATCTCAGTCCGAATGCGATGCTGGCTATCATGTCGGTGTTGTACAGATCACACACGTCCTTGATGCTCACAATCGCCCCTCGCTCCGCGTCGCCGCGTCTAAGATCTCGAGTCAGACGCTTCAGATACCACTCCAAGTCGCAGCCGATCTACGGAGATATAGAACATCCCACAAGGAGCACAGAGCAAACGGATTGTTAATCAATAAATAGGTATCCAAATGTTGCTGCTAGAGCTAATCAGTGTTTCATTAAGTGTTTGTTTCATTAGTGCCTCGATGTGATTCTTGATATTTGCATAACAGATATACAACAGAAAAACCTTAGAGACTTGTCAACCGTTTGGACATGAGTTTCAGCTTTGTCATGGGAATTTGCATTATCACAATGATTAGTAAATTCGATTTGTTTTACTGAAACGCACACAGTTTGTGATTTCTTAGCATTAATTTGCATAGAACTTTTGGTTCGACTAGGCAACAAACTAAGCAGAGGAGAGCTAAAGTCTTGAGCTATAAACGTTATGGTTTTTTTTTCGTAGTAATGCCGTAGTTGGTGGTGACCTTTGATAAGATACAACAAGTCAGTAACAATAAACAGGTTCGATTTGATAAGCCCCAGATAGCAACATGGCCCGTTAGAGAGGTTCTTTTATCATTAATAATCAATAATATAAGATATGCCATTTCGTAACTCATTGATCAAAATTGGAAACATTACAATCAGAAGAGGAAATTTAATGGAACCTAAAAAATTGAATTTAATAATTTTACCCAGTAGCTTGGTGTAAGTGCCGCACCTCGAAATATTAAAATATAGCTATGATCCAAAACGATATGCCGGCGAAACACTTCGATTGTAAGGGAATGGAATTCGATTTGAATAACAGGCAGTTCCTATCTTTAAATGGAATCGGTGTAATTACAAGTCAAACCAGAGTAAAATAGTATTGTTGGTTATTTTTTTCTTCAATCGGGCCCCGCGATTAAGCGTGGAAATGTGTGTTGTGTTGGTCGGTGTAAGAGTTCCGAACGTGTGTCGTGGACCTGGGAGCGGGAGTTTGCAACTTGGACCCGGCTGGTTGAGTGACTCACCTCCTCCATCAGCGAGAACATCTGTTTCAGCTTGGCGCCAGCGAAGGCTGGTGCTAAACGGGTGCGGATCTCGCGCCATTCGGGTTGTTTGGCCAAAAATAGCGATAAGGCGCCCATTTTATCGCTGCGCCCGTCGCACTTGGCGAATCGGTTGGAGAAGCTGACGAAATCCTCAACCAGAACGGTGCGGACCAGCTGGAGATCGCGGATAAGCAGGGCTGGCTGGTGGAACAGATAGATACCCACGACGGGCTCGTTGCGAAACCGCTCGTCGAAGTAGAAGCGGCGCAACTGGAGAGCAAAGGACTCCTCCAGTCGGAGCACCCGGCTCAGGTTGCCCAGCAGGTGGGTCGGCTGGACGAACTTCACCCGCCGGCGCTGCCAGTAGACGTAGGTGCGCCGGGACCAGATGAACACGCCCGTCAGGATCGTCACTATCGCCAGCAGGATGTTCGTGGAGTACACCATCTCGCACTCGGGATCCGCAGTCAGGTCCAGCGGTGGCTGAATCGTGGAGGGATATGCGGATAGTGCCTTGGATTGACCGATCTAAGATTTCAGATTATTCCAGCAGTTGTGACCTCTTCGCTTTTGTTTTGATCGTCTGTTTGTTGTAAGACACAATGACTCCGGATATGGTATTTTTTATACGACCGTAGTTAACTTGCTATGTTTTTTAAGCTAAAGTTATTAGTTGTTCTCTGATTTCATATATATATAAAGTACTAAAGAGCTTTTAAATGTATTTATTCAGTGAAAATTCAATAGTATTTTTTTTTTTTTTTTGTAATGATGCTTCTTTGATTTCTTCGTATTTCTGATGTGTTTTTTAGTTGCACAGAGATCTTTAATTTATCCAATTCATTTCTAACTCCTGTTGGAAATCTATTTGAACTTCGCTGATTTCATTTCTCTTAAGAGCGTTCTATTTTCCCAGCAATATTTCTTCTTCGAAGATCGTCCGATAGTCTTTCTTCAAGTTTTGTTTTCAATTTATTTAGTCGGGGCTTTCGAACAATGTGGTTGACAAATTTTATTTTATCTGCGCGGTTTAATAATATTCTGCATTTTCCGTTGTTTTATGGTTGTTTCTGTTTCTGCTTTTGCTTTAGCTCTACTTTTTTCTTATCGTTTTGGCGCTCCTCCGCGTGGGGCTTTGCCGTTATTTGTTGATTCTCTTTGTCTTTGTTGTTTTTGTAGCTCCTTTGCGTTGCTCTCTTTTCCGCCAATCGTTGTAGTTGTTGTTTTGTTAGCAATCCTCAATGTCCCTTTATCGGGCTTTCTGGCTTTTCTCGGCGTCGCGTGTTTTATAAATAAATACTTAACTAATTATATCACATTTGAAACGACAACTACAAAAAAATATGTAAAAAAAATGACTAAAACAGACCACAATGAAGAATTAAATGCACAACAACGCGACGTCAACAACAAATGGAAGAGGCGAAAGAAGAAATAGCCACGCCGAACGAAAAGAAGAAGAGCACCGCGCAGAAAGACACAGAGAGAGGGATAGAAAGAGAAGTCGCAAGAGAAATGCGAAAAAACCGCGAATACAATTTACAAATAGCGAATTACAGAAAATAAGTCTAAAAATATAAATAAAATCGCTTGCTAGCTCCACCAAGCGACGCTTTTTAACTGACGCTACGTCAACGACCAAAGCCCCACGAAGGCAGCGACGTCGACAGAGCGGCGACGACGCCCCCATCAACGTATGCTGTTCTTTTGTGCTTTATTTTATTAACCGCAAGTTTGCGGGAGACAAAAGAGAGAGGGAGAGATCTTTCGGCGGGATAGTACACAGATACAGAAGAGAGCGCAAAAAGAGAGCTTTGCGAAGAATTTGAACAGTCATGTCATGAGGCACATGTTCTAGTTCGCACAGTGAAACTCATTTTAGCGAGGGGTGGTCAAATGCGGTTTCGTCCAGGTAATCGAATGCACAGCGACCCCACAGCAACTACATACATGACAAAAATCCATATTTTTTAAATTAATTTTAAAAAGTCTTAAAATAATTGAATTTGTATGTGATGCGATCAATGTGATGGTCAAATGTGATTTCGTCCAATTAATAACATCCCACAGCAATGCATCACAAAAAAATTATCTTTGGCTTAGTTCTAATGTTTAGCTGGAATATCTAATAAAACAACTGCAATTGTATGTATATTTCGTTTTATTCATACATTTAATTCCTAATTTATTGAAGTTGTGTTGTGTTTTAGTCATATTCAGAAAAACTACTAGAAATATGTATGTATATTTTTATTCAACGTGTGAGCCAGCGCTTTCGGTTTGTCCCACTGTTGGTGACAGAAAGATGCCAAAGCGCAAAGTAGACCGCAAATAAAAGTGACGATTAAAAGCGAAACTGCAAAACAACAACAATGACGTGACGCGACGGTGACCGCGAATCTTTCGATGAAAACAAAGAGAGCGAAGAGAGCGTAAATTTGTTTTTGTTAGCGGGTGCAGTACAAGACAAAGACAATGGTCACTTCTCGTTGTTAGGGCTTTTCATTCTAGCTTTTATTGTGTTCTTTTCGATTACTTATTTCTTGTCGCCTGTGATGATTTATAAATAAACGTTTTGGCTGTCCTCTGCCATTCGTTGCCTCTGCTTTTCGTTTTTTCTCTGTTACGTGCATTTGTTGTTGCGGTTCAGCTGATTTGATTTTCGCGTATTCTTCTGTTTGCAAGGGAATATCGATAACTAACGAAGGAGGCATCCCTGTGCAAAGTGGGCGCCAAATCAAAAAGCTGGCACAAAATTAAATAAATGTGGAGTATGATAGGTTTTGGTATAACTTATCTACCTGATAACTTAACAACTTTGCCGTGTTATTATTAAGTTAACTAACTAGTACTAACTACAGTTAATAAGTACTTTTATGTGTGCTTGTATCTTTTGTTTTTTATTGCTTAAAATTTATTTTATAACAAACGAAAACATCAACAAATGTTGCTTATCGGAAATTAAAACTTTGAATTTTCGTGAATCCCGAAAACAGTTTGTTGTGAGGCCAGTATTGAACTACTTTCCCCTGATTTTGGGTAAAAAAATTAAACACTACCAAACAAATTGCTGCTCGGAGGAGAAAGGAAACTCCATTTACAACAATTGACAGAAATTTGCACTTGCTGCGGATGGAAAACTTTCACGTCCACTCCTCAGTCCCCTGTTGAGCAGTTTTCCGACTTTTCCCACACGCTCAACTCCTTCTGGAAAAGTGTGCTGAAGTTACAAATGTGCAACATTTCCGGTTGTTTGTATGTCGTCTACTTTTGGGACACCGAAAACTGTTGGCCACATTGATGGCTCACATGGGGGTTAAGGGGACGCCGATTGGTATGGGGGGCGTCGTGGGGTTAAGTCTTGCTTTGATTAAATTTCACGCACGACCGCACAGAAAGGGTTTTCCGCCAACTGACAAAGGGGCGTGGCTCTGGGCGGGCGATTTCGATTTCGAGACTTTCCGGGCCTTACCTTCCGAAAATCACGCGCTGCAGTTCGATTTGCGTTTTTCCAGGGTGGGACGTACGGTGAAACCTCTGCGGATGCAACACCAGCAACCTACAGAGTGTCGGTGTAACTAACTATTCCAACTATTTTCTGTTGGACCAACTGCTGCTCAGTTATGTTTTTACAGAGCTTGAATTGCTCTTTAGGGTCTAAGGCGCCCAATGCGAGTGCTCACTGTAGCTGTGGCATCGCTCGGCGGTGTGTCAATAATCGCCGTTGCTTATGCACACAACGGCTCTGCAAACACCAGCGCACTTGTCTTAACCAACCCAAAAACCCACCCATTCCGCCCAGCGCAGCCCAGCACACCCCCCTCGTCCACCCATCAAAATCAGCTCAGCGCAAATCAAAGCCGTCTCAATCAACAAACAAACAAATAGACAGGCAAACAGTCAAACAGACAAACATACAAACATTTGCGTGCGCATTTCAAGGCGCTGGCTGCAGTGGGTTAAGCGGTGGGCGTGGCAGGTTGAAGCGATGGGAGGGTGACTGAATTTGCTTTAGCTATTAGTTTTCGGCCTGCGACCTTGTTTTCATTCCATTTGCGCTGTTTGCATTGGAGATCTTTTAATTATTGTCACGCATCCACGCCTTCGGAAAAGTAGTTTTCCCGCCCCCGATTTTCCGCTTGTGGGAGTTGCGTCAGGTGGCGTACTTTTCCGGGGATTAATCTCGATATTTAGTCTTTGGGGAAAACTCTCATTATGGCGCTCCTTGAACTTTCCCGCTTACTATAAGCTTGTGATTGAATTTGATGGGTAGTACGAAAAATGTATGAAATGATGGAAAGGTCATCATTTTACTTTGTTTGTTAATAACTATTTGCTGCCTGCATATCGCCATTTTCGTCGCAATGAGAGTAACGGGTATCTGGCAGTCGAGCTTAGCTACTTGACGTTACTGTTATATTTGGCTTTTTGTTAACAACATTTTTATGATATATTCAAAGATATGTATACGAGTTTTAAATGTACAAGAATCGTTTCAACGTTAAATATTTGCATACCATTTCCTAATTTTTTCTGCCTTTATCTTTTTGGATCATTTTCCAAATACATTTTGCACATCTATGTACATACATATGTATGTATGTATGTGCATGCACATATCCTTCGAGATTTCCCAGATATGCACATGAACGCCTCATTAGCCAAAGCAATTGCACACATCGGTGGGCTACCGTACTTGCATCAGAATCCATATCTATGAGATACACATTCCTCCACCTGCCCACATTTGACCCAAGATCCTGCACTGACCATCTCCGTGGAAACGGGGAAGGGGAGGAGCGCACACACATGGTCCAGTAATCGTAATCCCGGGGGTAATCCTCCCAGGTTTTTTTTTTTTTGATGTTGAACCGCTTTTTATGCGATATGTGGCATATAGGGAGATCGAGATAAAGTGCGCAAAATAGATGCGTAATTTGACGTTAATGTTGCGCTAATAATAATCTCGAAAAAAGGCAAGAGCAGCAGCAGCTGATCCTTCGGATTCGGATAGAGATACACATGTGTGTTACTCGGCGATCGTGTAATGTTCTTAAGGACCTTTCTCCTTTTCAGCTCGTTTCTAAGACGCATTGTTGTGTTTGCCATTTTGACGGGTTTCGATTACTCCTCAGTTTTCCCCTTTCCAGTTTTCCGTTTTCTGGCCGAAAAAGATACAGATTCGATGTATCTTTTTGAATGCCCTTTCATGTGTGTAATCCACTCCGCTCGTTTTTGCTCAAAGTTAAATGATGCGCAGCTAAGTTGAGCAAATTTCCCTTACACTGTTTTGATATTTTCAAGACAGACGGCTGATGAAAGTAAATTGCACAACAGGAAAATCAGTAAAGGGGCACTGAGCACATAAAAAAAAAAAAACAAAATACAAACAAATGGCAAAGTCTTGCCAGGCTCTACGTTTTTTCAATTTTTTATACACTCTCATAAATCGAAAATTTTCCAGTATGAATTGCTTGGTAAATTGAAGGCTAAATGAAGACTCTGCTAACTGTGCGAAATATGATTTTAGCAAAGCTTGTTGATTAATAGATAGGCATTAAATATAAGTATACCAATATGCAGTTCAATTACCATCTCCTTACAGATGAGTGGGGTGCTTCAGTCGACCTTGAGCCTCTAGTTAGACCTTGACTGTGGCTCAACCGAAAACCTAGTCATAAAGTCAAACCCAACAAATGCAAAGTCAAAAGGAAGCGGCTAAAAATCATCCAGAACCGACCAAGAAAAAATTCCAAAACATTAAAAACAACTTAGAGAAAGGATTCGTTTCCGCGAAATGCTAAAAATGTGTACCATAAAGAACAAAAAATTTGGAAACAAAAAAACTGGAAAAAAAACTGCACTAGAAACCTATAAACCTAAATAGATGGGGTCAAGTTCTAAGTAAGAAGTAAACCCATCCTAAAAAACAACCAAAAATCGCAGAAGGGGCACAAAAAACGACTGTAAAACGCGATTCTCGGTAGTTTAGGTAAAAACGGTCAGTGAAATTTGAAATTTACCCGCCTTAACCCCTTTTCGCGAGCGCGAACAATTGTAATTGTATTTGTAGAGCAAAAAAGGGGTTAAAAACGGGCGTAAGGAAGTACAGGCAAAAGGACCTTAGGTCCTTTGGTCCTGCGGCCCGAGTCTTTTTATTACTCCTGCTGCTATGGCAATGCAAATTTAAGACCGTATGACACTACACCCCAATGACTTTTCAGGTGAACTGCATTCCACAAATGACTCAAACTTAAATCTTATAATTTATAACCAATTGTAGAGTATTATAGGCAAATTGATTTATTTTTAGATACGTTCGTGCTTTATACGCACGACTAAGTCCGCAAATTTGTATGCGCAAATAGGACGTGCGTGAAAGCGTTCATCTTCACATAGGATCAGTGTCATATAGGCATAATATCTATAGCCACTAACAGCACTATGTAGCTAGGCTAGTGGAAGTATCTGTCGGATTTCTGTTCTGCTGTTTTTTCGCTCTGTTTTTTTTTTTTTTTTAGCAAGATCGTATAGTAATAAAACCATAAAAAGAGGACAACCGGGCGGGACATAAATTAGAGATAAAGGAGTAAATGTGGAACGAGAACAGGACACGGTTTCGGTTTCATTTTATATTTTCAGGGCAATGGACAAGGGGTTAAAAAATGCGTGCACATTTTTTGTGTGAGATTTTTTTATGACTCGGTCAGCGAATGGGTTAAGCAATGCCCAAATGACAATCGATTTTTCTGGCTAATTTTTTGCCCGCTTGCCGTCTGATTTTCCAGCAAACTACGCGGAACTAGTAAAAATCGAGCGAAAAACACAATGGGGATTATGTGTCTTGACTTTCGAGAGTGTTTTTTTTTCGGAGCATCAGGCCATTTCCCGCTTAACATAAAGGCACAATTAACATTAACCCCTTTGTGGCCCTCGGGCGCGGGATTTGACTTTCCAAGATGCCGACGCTCAATAAAACTGTCGCATAAGTCAACTCCGCTCCGCTCGGGAACAATACGAAAATTATAAATATTAATATTCTCCCATTCCGTTAATATCCTAACCTGCTGTCCATCGCTTTGGAGATCCACCGTACACCAAGAGAAATTTCAAATATCATTTTAAGTTTTTAAGTTGAGAGTCTCTTGAATGCCACTTAAGAAATGCGAATAACTGAGGTGTAGAATATAAAGTAATCCATATTAAAAATCTATTCTAATAAATGCAACAGTGTTTTAAGTAAGTGAATTTACAACTTCGACGTATGGAGCATTGCCCATTTATAATTCTTGAATGAAGTCCTGGTTTTTGTATCTTACGTTAAATACCTCGGCTCAGGTCGATCTTATTTCTCGTCGTGTACTCATCGTGTGAGTTTAATATTTCAATTAATTTCGGTTCTCAGGCTGTGCGCCATGTGTTTGTCCCTGGAGAATGAAAAAAGAGAGGCCCGGCATTTTTTTTATGAGCCCTAACAAATTTGTACAAATTGCTGCGGTGTCTTTCTGCCTTTCTGGCCGTCTGTTGGCCAAGTGGAGATACCAAAATTGGGCCACAGTCAACAGCACTCGGTTGCATGTGAAAATGAAGAGGCCTTCTCGATCTCAATCGGAAAATCACAAATGAATAGAGGGAAACGGGGAAAACAGAACTGGAAAATCGGTGAACGGCGCATCGAAGTGGCTATGCTCTAATTGAATTTATTTGATTCGACGGCAAGTGGAAACGTCGAAAAGCCAATTAACAGCAGGATATGGGTCCTAGAAAGTGTACTACGAAGCAAGTGTATCACACAGGATGTTGCAAAGGTGAAGATGACTTCATAAAAAATAACCACAAATTATTTAGCAACAAAAAAGGAATTTTTTAACTTTATTTGAACTGGTAATGTACATGAACTACAGGTAAGAAAAATATATTGATATATATTAGTTTTATACTTTCATATTACATCGATTTTAGTGCACTTTTGACGCATTCGGCTTCACCTTTTGTTGCTGGCTAATTTTCCCAACAGGTTCGTCGGACAGTTTGTCTTGGTTTCCTGGTCAAACTTTGGGGCTGCACACAAAAAGAGTTTCACACGCTGCTCCTCCGGGAAATCCCCCCCTTGAATCGGCTCAATCAACATGTCGTGGCCATGTTCTAAGCCGAGCCAAGCCATTTTGGCCAACATTTGGCCACAAGTGCAAGCCCACAAAATGCAGTTCATTTCTCCTCGTCCCTCCAACTGAGTTTGTGCAGTCGAAAAGTGCAACAAAGTGCCCTCGAAGTCCACACATTTGCCCTCGCCAGCCCACCTTTCACCGGCCTAATCTACACTGAGGAATATTGGAATTGAGATATCTGGATGTTGTCATCCAAGTACAAAGTGCTTGTATTAGGCTAGCTTAAGAAACAAATTAACCTAATTATATTAAATGTAACAACGCGACACATACAAACGACTATGCTTACAATGTGCGTTTTAGCGAATTATACTAGAAGATATTACTATATGATACTTTTTCCTTCAGTGTAGGCAAACAGTTTGAGGACGCAAATTGCCAACGAAATGGCGAACGGAATGTTAAAGGAGCTACTCGAACAAAAGGTCCTAATGGCTGGTTTTTGGAGCTAAAAGGTAGTGCCCTCCACGTGGACAGACTTTAATCAGTGCATCCATTTTTCAAATTTTCTCTGTCAGAATCTTAAAGTTTGAAATAACCGTGCTTAACTAAGAGTTGAAAGTGCTATACAAGACAAACTAATAGAATAGTATTATTGGATTCGAGGAATATGAATAGGAATAGCAATTAGGTAATGATATTTACCGTGCTTAACTAAGATCTTAGTAGAACCTAGTACCATCCATATATGTAAGTTAAATGTCTTGTCAGATTCTAATAGTAAAAAATAAGATTTAACTTTCAGAATTGACGAACTGACAAGCTTTAAAGAAACGCCATGTTGCAGGAAGTACATATCGAACGTGCAACAATATATAAATAATCCAAACATAAACATAGATATTAAACCAAATTAAACCAACCATTATGGTTATTTAGAGGTAAAGTGTTTCATTTCGCTTTAAATTACAAGTTTTAGCGCCAGTGTGTTTTCACTTCTTAATTAAGGCGGCGTTTTTAATGCACTCGCTGCACCGACGACTTTATTTAATAAAATCAATTTCGTATCATAAATTTTAAAATGCCACACAAGCGATTTCATCGACGGGGGCAGGTGGCAGGCGAGGTGGAGATGGCGGAATCAAGGCAGCTCCATCATTTGGGCGCCACATATTAATTCCAGTTTCGCACTTTTCGTGCGCGCATGGAAATGCCGTAAATAGTTGTTGCCGCTGTCCAGGATTTTCCCCCGCCTTTTCCCCGTTTTCCCAGCCCCCATTTTTCGCCGCCTGCATTGCTGCATTTATTAATAATTATAATGTCTGCGCTTGTCGTTCGACGGTCAGAATGCTGATCCTTTTTCGGGCGCAGGGGGGCCGGAATGTTCGCAGTTCGCAGTTCGCAGTTTGCTGCTTTCAGTTTTCCGACCTGAGGTCCTGCGATTGCGTTGGCTCCTGGTTTTCGGCTCCTGCGTTTTTCGGTCCTGGCATTCATAAATCGCAGCTCATTTCGGTGTGGCCACGGAATGCACACGCATAATTATTTCGGCCTGCAGTCGTCGTTGGGGAAAATCGCATGGGGCTGTTTTTCCCCGCCCCCGTCGCATTTTCCGGCAGGGGGTGGCGAAAAGGCGGGACGTCAACGCAAGGCAGCTTAGAGCGGGGAAAACTGAAATATGTGTGTGGCGAAAATTGCGAGAATGCAATGAATGCGTCGCCCCGAAAATGGAAATTATTACGTGTGTTTCGCTTTCGAAAAAGGGTTTGCAAAATGAATAGCACTAAGGGCACATGGGTGAAATATGAATCAGTATTTAATGCAAGTCTGATTGATTTTTAAAGTATTTTTCAGACCCCTGTTGCACTGCAAGTCAATTGAAACATTACTCTAGGCACATTCCGGGAAATAGGTCCCACAAATAAGATTATTCTCAGCAACCCAAACCATAAAGTTGTTTACTCAATCTTCAGCCCCTTTATTATTCCAACAGATACATTTCTTGGGGGCCCTTCAATGCTGGGGATGCTGGTCGTTTTTTTTTTTTTTGGGTTAACCAAACTCCGCCATTTGCATGCAAATGCAGTTTGAAAGGCCATAAAAGTGGCTAGTGCCTGAGGTGTAGGACTCGGTTGCAGATACATCTGCTCCTCCCGGCACGGATTTATTCCCATCCTTTTGCGGATGTCTCACTTCGCGGCAATTACCAGCGAGCTGGCTACGGATACAGATACAAAGTGCGGCGCAAGATTGAGATAGACAGGCGGCGCTAACCAATTTTCCATGGTTGCGCAATAACTGCAAATTTAATTTCGCAATTTCGCGCCTCGGATTCCATCCCTTGTCCTCTTTTTATTTAACCCTCCCCTGCATAAAAATGGCAAAATAAACGATAAATTGGCCCAGCTAATCTCGGCCTGCAACTAAATTGGCATAGCCTTTCAGACATTAAACTCTCAGTTTGCAATTGCAAAACTCAAGTGCATTTGATGGCTTAGATATGAATTAACTAAATTGAACTAAACTACACAAATGTTAGATTAATTATTACATTTAAAAGTAAAGTTACAACTAGTGAGTAATAGTTATAGTAACAATGATACAACGTAAATGGGAAGGCGTTTCAAAAAAAAAAAAAAATGTGGAAGCCCTGTAAATTGATTGATTATTTCTCATGATTTTAAAGTTCTGTTCGGCCAAGATGTTCGAATTTGTTTATTTGTGTTGTGCGCAATTTGTTGTTTAATTATTTTGGATGTTTTCGATTTGCTATTTTGTTACGCGATGGTTTTTGTGCTGCTCCTTTTTTATACGCCACCATAAAAACGGCGAGCCGTAAAAACGTTTCCAATAAAAACAGTGTTAGTGCTGCCTTGGATCTTTGGGGATATATGTATATATGGGTCTATGTGGGGCTATATATCGGAGGAGTACGAGTATCTGGCCGTTTGATTATATACTTGCAGCTAGTTGGCGCCCAGTCCTTGTGGGCATGACCAGAAAACCAAATATTTCTGTTTGTTTGCCGGCATTTTGGTTCGCTTTTTTCCGGATTTGTTTATGGCCAAAGCGGTTTTATGGTTTTCGATCGGGGGCGTGGCGAATTTCTCACGCTGCCATTGTGTAAACAAAGGATAGAATCAGCTACATAGATACAAAAGTATCGACTGCACTTTTTGGGTGGAGTCGCTGTGCTACTCAGTAGCAGAGTTGCAGAGTTGCGGAGTTTTGTGTTTATTATGAGAAAGTGGCGCCAATGGTTAATGATTTTTAATGACTGTTTACACGAAGCTTAAGCTGCATTTTCCCTCCAGCTGCCCGCGAGATTTATGGGCATTTAAACAAATTTGATGAGATATTTCCCCTCGGCTCGCTGGCGCAACTCTTTCCTAAAAGATCCCATAAATCTTGGCCGACTCGCTGCTGCCAGCTGTATCTGTATCTGTATCTCCGGAGTTGATTTCCCGGCAGGCAGCTACTTTTCGTAGTTTTGTCAAAGCTGCTTAAGTGGATTTTCCTCTGGCAATTTCTCAACGAAGGCCCATGTTTTCCCCCTTCGTATTTATTTTTACGCCCTCGATTTTCACCGGCAAGCGAGGGAAATTCGCGGATAACCTGAAATGGATTTCAACTCTCCACAATTGATTTTTGGTGGCCAATTTGACGCAATATGAAGACGTATTTCAAAGTGGCATCTGGCTTTTTTAACAATACCAAAAACTTTTTAGCAACATCTTTTAAAATGAAAAAATAACAGTAACTTTCGCTCAGCATTTTTCTTTTTAACTTTTATAACTTTTTGGTGCAGAAGCAGTCCGTTGATGGTCTGATATTTGATCCAATTAAAACATTCCGATTAAGCTATAATTAATTTTCAATATGCACACACTTTGTGTGCAGCACCCGAATTCGGCGATAACAATTTTAAAGCAGAATTCAAATGCTAAATAAATTATACACTACACAGAAGGTTAATGCAGCGGAAGAAGGTCACTGAGGGGGAATCGTGCGTTTGGCTTGAATTTAAAACAGTGGATGTACAATCTGGTTGTCTATAAGTTATGCATTTTGTCGTTGTAGAGTACACTTTCCCCTCAACTTTCCACTTACCATCTGCTTCTGTTCGGCAATCGCTATTTAAGCGTCCTTTTCCTCAGGACTTCAAAGCGCACGAGGTGGGTGGATGGGCGGATGGGTGGCGGTGGGGTGGTTGGTCCGAGGGCTGTGCAGTGGGCGGGTGGGTGTTTATTTCGAGCCGTATCTCGTGCGTGTGTGTGTGTGCTCGTTTGGGGGGCTGAAAAGTTTGCGAATTGAATCCGCCACACGACTTGCCACACGCGGCTCACCAAATTTCGCACAATTTTGCGTGCGACGCGGCCGTGTAATGATGCCATGTTCCAAGGGTTGGATGGGGTTCTTCGGGGATGGGCTTTCGGGATGGCTTTTCCGATGTCAAAGCATGTCATAGAGCCAAGGAAGTGGGTGTGTGTGTGTGGCTCGTCCTCTCAATGAGGCCAATAAAGCCACCCTCCGCTCAGCTCCTTTGGGCAATTCAATTCAACTATTACAGGATCCATTGTGTGCGTGATTTTTGATTATCGAAAAAGAAAAGCCAAAAGTCACGTCATGGCCCTCAGGCTGTGGCTTAATCAGCTGGGGGCCGGGGACCTTTAGAGGGTTTTTTTGGTGGAGCTGCGGCATCATCAAACTCAATTGCTCGGAAAAATGGCAAGGAAGTCGGAGCCAAAGCCAAAGCCAAAGCCAAAGGTCGCATAAAACATATTACGCAGATTGTATTGATTTCTGATTATTCCGTCGCGCTGCCGTTTGACGCTTAGATTTATAGCCCAAAATTGCGGGGGGGTTCCCCTGGAAAATGTATACGCATTCCCGGATCGCCGGATCTTTCGCTTTTCCTTGGGGTCTCGAAACAATTGATTCGGCGGTTGCGGCTGCTTGTTTATTTGGATACTTGTAAGTAGCTACTAAGCTCGCTTTCGGTGGATTTACATTTCGCCAGCGGGGATTTCAATTTGAGATTTTGGTGGAATTAAGTGAATGCATAAACATCTCGCGATTGATGACATATCAAGCAAGATGTGTGAGTTAATTTAATTCTTTGTGTTAACATCTTTGAATTATGTTGGTTTTCTTTAACTACGTGTGCCATTTTTATAAAGTAAAATATTTGCTTTTTTTGTGAGTAAAATTATTGCCAAACAAAATTGCATAATTTGCATTATGATTTCGACACTAGTTTTTTTTTTATACTTGCAAATTGGGTAATAAAAAAAAAAATAACAAAAAATTAAGTAATATTTGCACCAACTACATTTTGTTTTTAATGAATGCTTTCAAACGAGAGAAGAAATAAAATGTAATGTTTTGATAGATCTTACTGTTTGGACATCTTTGAACTCAACTCAAGTGCACTGTGAGTTATGACCAAATTTTCCGGGAATATGTGGGCCAATTTCGCCCGCGCCACCGATTCGTATTCATCAAGTTGGCCAAATGAAAACATTGACAAGTTTTTTAACGACCCAGTTGAGTGATCCGATCCGATTCGACATATTATGGGAGATATTCACCCCTATTCAGGCCAACGTGAATTGAAACATCAGCCTCGAGGCAATGACGTCGTAAATAAATAAACAAATAAAGACGCTGCAACCGTGGAAAATCTATTGACTTTGCCGTGTGGCGACAAAAGGACATCGGGTTTGGAAAAAGGACATTGAGACGAAGACGTCGATGTCAAAGTCTCCGCATTGTCTGCCGGAAAAACCGGGCCCACAAAAGGGGGCTGATCGTGTTGGAAAACTGTTTGCAGTACGCTGCTCTGGAAGCGAAAAAAAAACACAATTTTAAAAGGGACACACGAATTTCTCGTTTTCCCTCCCTTCCAGGCGAACGCATCCATTGTCCTTCGGCAGCAGGATCAATGAAAAACGCTGAATGAAATGGAAAATGTATGCCGAAAATGCGATCCTCTGGCTGTGACAGCTTCTGGCCGGGCAAACAAATGCAATGTTATCCTTTTGTCACAAATGCTACTAAGAATTATGTTGTCCTCGACACGGCGACAGCGACAAAAAGATTCTATAAAATAAAATTAATGTCCTTTTTTCGTCGATTTATAATCATGTGTGCAGTTGTGTGTGTGCGCTTCTGCGATTGCAACGGATGCAACGACAAATATTTGTAAACGCGCCCTTTTTACCTCTTGGTTTTATTTGATTTTCCAGCAGGGTTTTTTTTTGTTTTATGTTTTTGGGGTAGTGGGAGGCAGCCCAGCTGAAGTGAGACAAAAAGCCAAGAGAAAGGGGTGGGGAAAAAGGGAAAAGTGAAGGGGAAAAGCGAAGGCCGCGCACGCCCAAGCACTTCAGCCCAAGGCATTTTCTCGGCGGGTGGGGCGTTGAAAAACGCCGGAGTGGGAGTGGAAATTCAACGTAGGAAGGTCGCTGCTTGAATGCTCTTCTTCTAAATAGATAGGGTATTAGTCATTAGTCATTTGGTTTTAAATCAAAAAAACAAACATTCAAATGTTCATGAGCAACCTTCATATCGAAATTATGGCGGTAATTTTCGGGAACAAAATCCAAATCCAATAAACGGAATCAAATTCTAAAGCGCAACAATATTTATTTTAATCTATATGTATACAATTCCTATTCCTGTGCTTGAACAATTCATAAAAATATTTTATATCTGAACATATATACGTAACACAAAATGTTTAACTCTTTGGACCGCGTAGTGTATCTCTGGGCCGTTGATCTCCTTCTGAAGTCGCAGCTCCCTGCTCATTATTTATGGATACTTCTCTAGTGGATATTCGTATTTCTCGCTGCTTTCTTTTTTTTTGACCAGCCCTCCTGCCTATTATTATAGTCGGGAAACTATTGCCAGGGAGTCGAGGAATCGAGGAATCGAGGGATCGGGAGTGAGTGACACGCGGCACTCGACTCACCACCGAAAAATCCAGCGTATGGTATATGGGTTGTACAATATATATAGTGTAGGGCTCGTGATACTGCGATGATGATGATGATGATGATCATCTGCGGCATTTTGGGTCACCAACCAAAAACTCGCACACACACACATGCACACCGAGCGGTGGTTTATGCTTGTTACGATGCGCAGGGTAGGGGGGACTTTATACTTTCGGAGGGGGGAGTACTTGAAAACTAAATGCAACCGAAGCGTAGCGCTCACTTTCTTGTTTCCTATTTTATGTTTCCAATTTTTTTTTTTTTTCGGGGTGAGAATGTGGCATTCAACACAGGGGCGGGGCGTTCAAAATGGCGGAGAAAACAGCCCCGAAAAGGGGGAGGGGTGGCAGTCTGCGTGCTGCATTCTTTGGCCAAAATGGTTCTTTCGTTCAACATTCATTTCGATTCAGTGGCGAAAAATGATCAGAGCGTCTAATTTGTGTAGAAAAGATTCAAAATGCAGCCATTATTTAATTAATTAAATAACAGAAAAAAGTATATTGCATTTTCATTACTAACAGACATAGTTAATGAATAGTTTATTTTTCTAAAATAATTAGGCAATTCCTTAGTTAGAGCAAATCTTCCTTAACTCGCCACTGAAAATAAATAAGTCAAAATAAAACTGTCATATGTTCGAACTGTTTCCTACTAATCCCACAACATCTTTAACAAAGTTCTTGCCAAATTTTCTGTTTTTTGTTTTTTTTTTTTCGTTTGCAGTTGGTCTGGGAATTTAAATGATAAATACAATGGCCGAGTGAGGCATATGAGCAAATTTACGCAAACTTTTGGCTCGTCTACCCAAAACCGCCCATCTGCGTGGATCCGCAAAAACACGAACAATATATACCACAAAAAAAATATATAGATATATATATAATATTATATATGTAGAATAAATCCCTCGGCCACCGCACACGAAAAACCACCAAATAAACTTTGTCATTTTCGGCGATGCCGTCGGCGGTTGGTGAAAATTATTTACTCAAGATTAATGCGTTCAGCGATTTCGTCTGCCATTTATTTACGCATATAGGCGCGCTAAAATTATGGTCGAAAAAACTGGTTTTAATATTTAGATGTAGTGTCGCATTTATTCGCCCGCTTTTGCTGAGATTTATGACTTGTGGCCAGCCACAGGATTTTTATGAAATAATATATATCAATAAATTATTGAGTAAATAAGCTATTCGGATTTTAACTTTGATTTTATGGAGAAGAGAAGTTGCAATTTGTTCACAAACTAATAATAATAATAACTGTATTCTACTTGAATATGATTTCACAAACAGGAGGCAGCAAAGTAAGTGGAAGTAATATGAAAAAGCAGATCGCATTGAAAATTGTATATAAATGTAGTTCCTAGACTTTTCGCAAACCATTTCCCACGCCCCACCAAAAAGACAAAAAAAAATTGGGAAACCGTACAGCATTTTGGCCAAATCCAGGACAATGCGTTTTGATTTGGTCTAAATTGAGGGAGGACCGAGGCGGTAGTGTGTTTGTAAACATTTTTCCAAAAACATGTCCCGCACATTATTATCGCCTGCTGGCCATTTCGACCTGGCCGAAAAAAAAAGTAGACGCATTGTCTAGCCGGTCAGTTTTCCTTGGTCTTTTCATCTCGTTTCGGCAGTGGAAAATTGACTTGTTACGATTTTCCAGCCTCTCCGCCTTTGTGCCCCTCAATTTCCACGGAATCACACCTATTTTTTGTTCGTTACTCGGTTAGATTGAGAGGCATCTAACTAATTTATTTTCATTTTCTTTCAGTACTTTGGTATTTCGGTTTTGTTTCCTTTGTGAGGCGGCGGCAACGCCCTCAGAACTTTCCTCGATTCAATTTCATTTTTATTTATTTATTTTGCTTTTTTCGTCTGGTGTCGGTTCAACAAATTGTCGACGGCACAATCGGCGTTAGATTTACGAGAATTATTGGGAATTTGCCGATGACAGGACGCTAAACTAGGCTAATGTGAATGGAGTTGTTTGAAAGGAACTAAAATGTTTTGGGTTTTCGTGTAGGATCCTATTAATAATGTCAAATGATTGAATGCAACAAAGAATGCAACATTTTAGATAGTAAGATAATAGTTCAATTTTAAATATGCTTATTGTTTGTATCAGTTATCTTGGGACTTTTCTAGGTTTTCAAATTTTGTAACTTAAACTCCTCGAAGCTGTTAATTCCATGATTGAATTAAGTGTTCTTTGTCAGAAATCGAGGCCTTTCAATCAATTTGCTATCTCAATTAGGCTGCCCGGCATTTTCCTTGTTCAACTCTCCCGCTTTCCCAGCTATTTCCGTCTTGAGCCCATTGAAAATCCCTCCATCCAGTCACCTTTTGTCATTGAGAAATGGCCAGTCATCTGGTTATCCGAAAAAGGCTTTAAGTATTTGCTGATTTATGAGGAGGAAGGTATACGGCTTACCAGGTATATACAGCAAGTGGTATTAATGAGCCATCACGAACCCCCCCCCCCCCACCGGGCGCTTTTCCAACCCCCCTTGGATTTCCGCGCCTGTTTTCCTGCAGCTTTCTGTCGCCCAGCTTGTCACTTTGCATAAAGGAACAATTAAAAAATTGCCAAAAAGCCAAAACGTCTTTTTTGGGGGTAGCCGCACAAAGACAGAGATAGATGGATACACAGTAAAAAGAGATGGAGCACTGAGAGAATAAATGACTCCTCAAAAACATTTGTATACAATAAACGACAATAGCTTAACATTATTAAATATTGTTATATTCCTTAATAGATAGTACAATTCGGAGCACCTTTTCTAAGTATTTAAAGTATATTTGCTATTTTCTTTGGCTTGATTCACCAAAAAAAAATTAATTAATCAAACAATGAGTAAAGTTGTGAAATACTAGATTACAATTTATGATTATATTAGATTAATATTAATGATATTGATGATCAATTTTTTTCTTTTAGGACTTATAAGAATTTTTAATATTTAAAATGTAAATAAATCCTATAAACTTTGTATGTTTTTCCTGTGTGTACTTGGTTGGAGTTTTAAGTACACCCACTGGTGGCATTTGGCAGGCGCAAAAGCGCGAAACTCATTAACTTGTGTCAAAAGCAGAAGATGCCGCAGCTCCACGATTTTTCCCCTGCCACGCCCCCCGCTCACTTAGCAACCCTCGGAGAAAGTGAGAAAATTATCATTATCACCCCGAAGGCCGCCCACTATTGTTGGGCTTAATTAACAAGCGCGCCGAGAGAGATTCTGGTGGGCGGGGCGGGGAAATCGCATCTGGGGCGGTGTAAACGCAAAGTACTAATCATGAAAATTAAAAATAATTAAAACTTTTCTTTCAATTTGGCTTCTGGGCCTTTTGTCAAGCGCGCCAGGGGCCATAAAACGCTGAAATGTAGTTGGAGTGGGGGAAAAGTGGGGGAAAACTCGTGGAAATGGCCTGGCCGTCGCGGTTAAATGGCGTTTCAGCGATTTTCATCACCATTTACGCTTGGAAAAAGGTTTAACCCCTTAAGACGAAAGTCGTAAATTATCATGAAAGGAACAAGGAAGAAAGTTTAGCGCGGAAACTTGAGGAAGACTTGCGGTTCGTTGGTAATTAAATTTAATTAAAATTTATTGCATCAGCTTATCAGCGTGCAATTGGTTTCCGTGTGAAAAGAAATCATTTAAATATAATTATTTAATATAATTAATAAGTTATTCAATCAAAGTAGGTTAATATTTTTTGTGCATTGTGTTTTTATATTCTAGTCTAGTCACAAAATTAATTAATTATATATATATCGAAAGAAAGCATAGTATTAAACTGTAGTTCGTCTTGTTTATATCTATTGAGTTAATATGACTTCCTTAACCCCTGTTTGTCATGTCAACCCTTTTAATGTACCGATTTTGTCTCGGGAGCTTGGGATCTTCGATTGTTTTTCCTGCTTGTGGCCAGCTTAAGGATTTAGGCAGTGATCAGGGGTCCCACACCCACTCCTCAGATCTTTTGCCGCTCCAAGGACCTTCTTTTCCTTATTTTCCGCTTCATTCATGGGAACGAATGTCACTGGTAATCGGCTCTCAATCGGCTGAGTAATCAATCCTGCAACTTGTTTGTTTTCTTGGCAACTTGATGTCGGCGACATTGCCACAGGTTGCTGGGATTATGAATTTTCCCATGTCCTTTTTGCCGCCGTTATCGCAGCTGAGCCGCTTGCGCACGGTTAGCTGCATTGTCCTTTTTTTTTTAGATTTTTCCTCCAGTCCTTGGTCCTTGTGCGCATGCAAGATGATGCATTAGGCACTTCCGAGTCGAGACGGTAATGCCGTGGCTTAAGCCGCTTAGGCCAAGTGTCCTCCCATTGATCCTTCGGCTCCGATTTGGCTCCTGTTCCTCGGGGCATTGTCCTTTGGCCAGGAGACAAGGAGACTCGTTGCTTCTGTTTGGTTAAATGCATTTTAGCCAAATGCGCTTGACAGATGATCCTCCCTTGTCGTCTCGATCTTTTACTTGGCTCCTTTGGAGTCATCAGCACCGACATTCAATCATTCTGCGATCCTTGGCTCGCACAGCTGACAAGGATCAATGCACTGGTCGAAGCATTTTCGATGCAATTAATCGACAGAGGAGACGAACAAAAACTAAAAACACCTAATACATTTTAAGTGTAATGCATTTTCCAAATGAGTACGTTTGTTAAGGTTAATAGCCAGTCCATTGATATTTCATTGCGATTATATGCAATATTAATATTAATATATATTTATGCGGAAATTTTAAATTTAAATCGAACGTTTTTAATATAATTACTTTATTAATTCAATGCTCTGCTAATGGTATATTTAAACTAAAAACATTATTTGTGTTTTATGTTGTTATGAAAAATTACAGATAATATGACCAAGCCATTGCCTTAAATATGTGCACCATTTTCTTGAACTCATCCAGCAAATTTTACCCCTAAAATAGGAATCTCAATTAGGTTAGTGACGGGATAAGGATAAGGGTGATCGGATCCCAAAGGTATACAATTTCTTTCAGTGTCCACAGAAAAAACAGCGGGAAAAAATTAGCAGAAGGTGTAGGTGTAGTGGCACCCTCGAAACTCTCCTGTGCACCAGGCTCCGTTGGTAGCTAATTATGTAATTATGTTGTCAAAGGGTTTCGCCTTTTATTTTACTTTCTTGTTGTTTCTTTCCGTTTTCGGTCGTGCCAGGCGTCAACCGACTAAATGTGCAGCCCATAAAAATAAAAACAATAAAACGAAAAACACCAGAAACGACAATAACAACCGTGACTGGTCGAATCAATTTGATGTTGCTTCGTTGCGGTTGACCAAACCCGCTGGCCACTCACTTGGAACCAAAACCCGCTGCCTTTGGGAGCCCCAGAGTCGGCGTCTTGGCCATTTTTGGCTCCTAAGACCCCGGAGCTTAGCCATCCATGGGTCGAATTATGGTGGCACAAAATCCGATGCGTTTTCAACCCAAGCGCGTTCAACCGAAATGAACTGCTTAGTGTGACCAGGCCCCTAAGTGGGTGTGTTTGAGGTGGCCATAGCTGCGGAAACTTCACTTATGGCGGCTTGAAAGCGGAAGGCCAAACGATGTGGGGGAATGATTTAATATGGCCCCAAATGGATGAATGAAATGACATTAACGGACCGCTTAATAATTTGTTTTGAGGTTTTTCGAACTTGTGTTCGTGAATTTATTTGTAGTCCAACTTTTGAGTAGTATCTCTATACTGTGTTCACTCATAATCAGCAATAAAATGTTGGAAATTCAAGAAAGCAATACATAATTATCGTTGATGAAGTAAACTTAACTTCGAAACGACCAAACGTGGCATTCCCTTAAGGCAGGCCTTAAACACAATGCCCAACCAACCGCCAAATGTCCTTTAAGTCCTGGACCACTGGGCAGGCCCACAGGCGCGTCGGCCATCCAGTGCAGAGATTTGACCATTAAAATGCTCATTAATATCGTATGGCATGGCCGTGTTGTTGCAGTTGGCCCTTTGTTTGCATTCATGTCGCCGCTCGGCTGCCGTTGGGCTGCATTTTGACATTTTGACGAAGAGGAAATGTCACGTCACGTCGTGTTTTGCCGCACACCTCCAATTTCCGGTTCAGTGAGCCTATCCCCATCCCCCATCACCCAACCAATATCCCCTCACTAACCAACCCTCCTCCTCGATTTCTCCGCTGCAAGAGCGGACGGACCAGTGCCGGAGTAGTTTAAGTCCCCCATCGAACTTCAGCAGAAGTCTGGGCCATTGCAATCAAAAATTGCACGCGCAAAATCATGGCGAATGGGGGCATTCGAGCGGTTTTCGTGGGAAAGTGCAGGTGGAGTGGGGCTTGGGTGGGGGTTTGGCGCTCGTTTTGTGGATGTGCATGCCGTTCTCGGACGCACATTTTGGGCATATACTTTTGCGGTGGGCGACGTGTGTGGTTCTTCTTGTTTCGGAGTTTGCTTCTCGTTAAAGCTTGATTAGGGAAAGATAATGAGAAGACTCGTCTGGTTTTTTGATTGGAAAACCCAGCTCAGCATTTTTAAACCTTGGATGTATTAAAGAGAATGTATTTAACTATTAGTTTCAGTGGGAAGGTATTTATTCAACGTGCTAATAGTTTCAATCTAAAATTTCATGATATTTGTATAGCTAAATAATTTAAATGATATATTTTATAAATTGTTGCTTAATGTCTTAAATTAAATGTTACATATAATCTTGATATAAGCCTATTTAATTCGGTGCATTTCTCTTTTAAATATATATACTTAAAGTTTTCCTTCGCACTAGGCCAAACTCCGTTTGGCGCCATCTATCGCAGCGCCGCGGAAGCTGCGCATTTTTATTTAAAATGGCGAAAGCTTTGGCGCCATCGCTTTGGCTTAAAAAGCGAAAGGGTTGTGCCTGGGGGCGGTAAAAAGTTCTACCTCGAAGACATGGCGCTTCTTTTTGGGGAGCTTGGGTGGATTTCCTTGTCCTTGGCGTTTTCAATTTCATCAAACCGTGTCTTTTATTCTGTCGAAGTGCGTAAAGACTTTCATTAACTAATTTCAACTTTATGCGTTACTCAATTCGTTAACAGTTTTTTTTATTGTATTTTTTAGGTATTTAGATTAGTTTATTTACCTAAGCGTCAACATTTGTAACGTTATCAGGATATACCATTTACAATGTTGTTTCTACAAACTTAGAATGCTGATAAATTTGTTTAAAAATAAAAATAGCTCACATATAGATATATTTAATGTAATCAGATTAACAAGACATGACTTATAATCCATAATTCTGCGTTATTATTGATTTTCAAAACTATTTCGTACATGAATTTTTTTAATTTATTTGGTTATTTTATATTTTACATATATCTATATTATTTATTAAATTTGCAGCTATGCTTATAAATCAATAGCAACAGTTATTTTTCTGTAAACTTAAACAGAAACCCCCAGCGAATGCCGTTATTGGTTATCTATATCCTGCTTCAGGAAACATATGCAAATTTCAATGGGTTTTCCGTTTTTGTTTTGGGGCAACTTCAAAGGATCTTTGCTGGACTTCCGAGGTGACCGTGTGTGTGGTCGCCTGGCATCCGTGCCAGTGGAAATGGGTCTGCATCCTAGTATCCTGCGCCGATCCTTGTTTGTTGTTGCACTTCAAGTGGCCAAGTGGCCCACTTGAGGCCGCCAAGCGGTCTGGTCGGCCTGACACAAATGTCTTGTAGCTTCCGGCCCTTGAATGACAAACGGCAGCGGCGGTCAACCGAGCAAAAAGTGCCGTAGATCCCAGGACACTTGACCAGGACACGGCGCAGCCTCCATCGGAACTCTGGATATAGAATATCAAAACCGGCGACGTCCCACGGATAATTAATGATTTGTTGTTTCTGACCCGGATCGTTAAATGTTGTGATCGGCGGGGCACGAAAAACAATTCGCTGATTGATGGAATTCCGGCAGGGAGCTCTAATGATCTGGGTTACCATATGATTGCTATCCATTGCAATGGTGTACTTCAGCTATGCTAGGTATCCTGCAAGTAAATACACAAGATATCCTGTATTATAAGTCATATCTTGGACTAAGACGATATAGTTGTAGTATAAATTAGTTCCTATTACTATACTTGAATTTCAAGATCGTTCTTTAAGTTTTTATGTACAGTACAAAATAACTTTATCGTACACCGCAACAAATTTTAATGCGTTCTATATTTTAGCTCTTTTTCAATTTTAATACCTTGTAAGCGAAATACATTGAAAATAGCACAGCGCACATTTCTCGCGTCGTGTGTAGTTTTCCATTAATTGGATTTAGCAGCTAGCTCCATCAAAGTGGATCCCAAATCTTAAGTTCGTCTGCCACCCATCCACTAGGGCAAACATAATTAATGAGCCAGCACACACTTACGTCCACCACCCCCCCCCCCCGGCTTTTCCGACCGCTTTCCCATTTCCCATTTCTCCCCCACATGTCGGTCAAATTCAGCTGGAAAAACTTATTTTAAATTGCATAGATTAAAAGACAAGCATAGTTTTCTGGCTTAAGTCAAGATAAACAGCTGGCCCGTGATTTGGGGAAGGGGCGTGGCTGTTGGGGGAAAGTGGGCGTGGCCGTGAGGTAGTCATGTGTGGCGTGAGTGACAGGCTGGGAAGGACGAAGCATCGCGCGCTGTCACTTTTGACAAATTATAAGCGTCATTGCCAGCGACTTTGACGTGGTGTTGTTGCTTTTGTTGTTGGTGAGTTTTCCCGGCTTTGGCTTTTCCTGCGGCACTTTCCCGAGGCTTTTCCGAGGCACGCCTCAAGCCGGCGAATTTATCCAACTGATTAATGTACTAGTTTGGCCAGACGTGAAATTAATTAAAAACAGTGCAGGAAAAGCGCACAAAAAGGCGACAACTCGCAGCTGTAAATAAATTATATTTTTATATCACAAAATGTGGGTCATACCTTTCCGCAGTTCAATCGACTAACTAATGAATAAAAAATTCGTTTTCGTTCGTTTACTTTCTCATGTTTTTATTTCTATTCTATTCTATCAAGTCCTTCGAAACCTTTTGCCAGGAAGCTTAGGTGGCTCTTTTGATGTTTTGTCGTATTTGTATAAACAATTGGTAAATTGGTAAATGTGATTTGTTTGATGTGCGTATGTTGGGGTTACTTGTGAAAAGCCTTCGCTTCGTGATAAAGTTCCAGTCTGGATTGTTTAATGGCGAACTGGGGCCCCTAGGGTCACTCCAGACGACTTTTTCCGTTGGTGAAACGCACAGCGAACATCGCCGATAAGGTCCTGGGAATCCTTGTAACGGGCACACCAGGGAATATTTTTTGAATCGAGTTCCGAGATGGGTAGCTTGCGAAACACGACGAGGTGGGATCCGCCAAGTGGACAGTCATAAGGTTGGTTAAGAGTCCCTCCAGCCAAAAGGTCGCTACTAAGCTCGTCACGTTGTTGTCACTTAAAATAATGGCCCCCATCCCCATATTGTCCAAGTTCTCGCAGAAAGTAATGAGAATAGTGCTTATTGCGGTGTGTGGGAAAAGATGGTCATCGATATGAGTCTTCATCTTAATATTCTTTCGGCTTTAATATCCAAAAGGTAAAATTTAAGCATTGTTATTATTATTAACTATTTAAGTGTTTTTAATACAAATTAAATATCAAGATAGTGCGGATGTGGAACAGCATTACCAACGAGCGGATACATATTTGCCAGCCTATATACTTCGTATATAATGAACGAAATATGTTGGGCATATCCTGCTTAGGGTCCCAATATCTCCTTCCACCGAGTTCCTTTTCGCCCAGTTTCTTGTATTGTTCCCCAGAAGTTCCGAGAAACGGAGTGGCATCAGCAAAAAAAAAAAAAACAGAAGAAGGATAGTTTTGTAACGACTGACGGAATGTTGGGCAAACAACCCCCGCAGGGCCATCGCGGATGAAATTTAATAACACCAATAAAGCCATTCAAAGGAGCACAGGCCAAGCACACGTGATCCTCGAAGGATACACACACATCGTGTTGATGGCGCAGGCGTATAATAAATCAATTAACAAGCTGGGAGTCTGCTGGATTAGTGGAGGATCGCCCTTTGCGCGGTGTTTGGTATTTATTGTTTACAGTTCCGGCTGGACGAGCGTGCGATGGGATCACGATCCCAATTGCGATCAGCCAGTAAATAGGGATCGTATAGATGGATCCGGACCTAGGACCCAGCACACAGAACCCAGGAAATGGCACGCGTTTGGAGGCCAATTAACGCATCTTTGGCCTCGGCTTACGCCTTTGTCCACGGTTTTATGATCCCCATTCCAAGGTCCGCCAACTGGCGCAGATATCCTGCACCCACACACGAAGCACGGCGAACGTGCCCAGGATAATTCCCGTTCTGTGTTTGTTGCTCTAACTTGAGGCTTAGCCTTTGGAAATATTATTTTAGGACGGCTCTTGAAAGAAGTATGATTTGAAATATCTCCAAAACAAAGTGTATTTTGAGTTTCATAAACTTGATGAAAAAAAAGCATATGCTTGCACTGCTATTATTTATTGTAACATATTTGCACTCTTTTTATACCCTTACATCCGTGTGTAAAAGGGTATATTAGATTCGTTGAAAACTATGTAATTCTTCATCAGGATCAAAAGTCGAACAGGCCATGTCCTTTTGTCGGTATGAACGCTGCAACGCTCGAACTTCCAAAAACCCGCCCAAAACTGCCACGCCCACAATTTTAAACAATTTTTCAATATTTTCTCATTTTATTCCCCAATATCTAACGATATCCCAATCAATTTTTGAAATTTCGTGTTCGCATTTCCACTAGCTGAGTATCTAAAAGCCTTGGAAGTCGACTATAGCATTCTCCCTTTTTTGATTTTGCTTTTGAGTGTCTATACATTTTTCGAAATGACGATGTTCGCGAAATATTGCATCTGATCAAGAGAATTTAAAAGTATTTATTTAAAATCTCAAAGAGTTTGTAAGCATAAACTTTCTCAATGATTCTTTAAAGATGCTTTCGTGTTTTCTAAGTCAAATATTTTGCAAGCCTTTCTTAGCCATGTATGCCATTGTGAACTCGCTAAACTTGCATATATGTACATATATTATTTAAAAATTCCATTTTTAACTAAATACATTTCAAATATATCAGATATATAAGAAAATCATTGTTTAAACAGTATCATATTTATAGATAACATTTCATATTGTCACCAAGCATAATACCTTAAAAGCTGAAATGATTATAGTTGTAAACGCTTTATAATCGTTCTTATTAGAATAACATGGAAAAGTGACTTTTTTCTGATTGAAAACGGTTCTTATGATCATGTCTCAAATCGAGTGGCCTACTTTTTAGGGGAAAGGTGCACTAAAAATATGATGTATACTTCTTGGCTGTGATATGACAGAATTTAACTTAGGCAATAGAGGGCGGCAATTGATCATGTACACCAATGATATATTAAGTGAAAATTACGTATTAACAAAACATACAATGATTTTATTAATACAAATTGTATTGTATAATAACATATATTATATGTATATGTAAATATTGTGTTAATATTTTGATCGTATCTGATCTGGTTATTTCTATGCTAAATTTATATCAGAAATAGATGGCGCCACGTGATCGTGCTATTAATTTACTTGGCACAGAAATGAAAATAGAGCAAAGTTATTATTAAAGTACAAGGGCATGTCACATGTCTGCTTCCGGCTCTTGCCAAATATGTTAGCTGGCTGCGGAGTAGAATGGCAATTGGCTGCTATTAACCGGTTTTAAGTTGCCTTCATACTCGAACTCATTATGTTTTGGCCCACCTTCGTTCCGCATTCCGTGGACAGCTTCCCTTTTAATTTAACCCCCAATCGAGGGATCTCCGAAATGACCCGCAAATACGCAAACTCTCTAATACAACTAACGAAGTGGACAAAGGACGCAGGACCAAGGACCAAGGACCAAGGACCTCCCCGCCCCTGAAAAACAAAGGGAAGAATCTGGCTGTGGACTGAAGTCCAGACACACGGAAAGCAGCCCCGAAGAGTTGAAACGAAAACAAAAGTGAAACTATGTGGCTCCAGTGGTGGGGTTGTTGGGGGGTGGTATTTGGTTGGGGGAGGATGTGGACGGTGGTTCACACACAAAAAGTCGCCACTTGCGAGGGGGGAGGGGGCGTATGGTCAACCGGAGGAGGTTAAATGAATGAACGGATGAATGGATAAAGGCCACCGCATGTTACACAAGAGTCTGTCGCTTTTTCACTGTGTGCACGTACAGCAGCGGTCAAATGAATAGAAATCAACCTGGAAATCAAAACGTTTAAGGTGGCATGACACTATACAAGAATTAAAAAATGTTACCAAATCACTTGGTGAAAATGACTTTGTTTTTAAAGGCGTCAGAAAAAAAAAACACCAATCCAAAGGATCTGCATTTTGTTTTCCATTTTCTATGTGAAAACTTAAAGGAAAAAAAATATGGAATATTATGATTTCTTTTTATTTCGAGATCAGTAATTAGTTAGTTAGCTGACATAAAAAAATCGCTTTGTATTTGAAATTTCGTACGCTAGTTTTGTGAGCTCCACTGTACAGTTTGCATACATATGTGTGCGTTTTTTGGGTGGTTCACTCTAGTTTACTTTGGGATTTATGAATGCTTTATGGCGGCTTGTCTGGACAAGTTGTAGAGCGCTTTGCATGGTGGCAATGAGGGGAAAGTGGGGAAATGTGTGTGGAAAATCGCGTGTAAGTGAGTGTGTGCGCACATGTGGGGGTGGTGGAAATGGGCAGGGAACCCAACTAATTTATTGCCAACTTCCGGCAAAGGCGAATAATTTTGTTTAGTTTTGGGTGTTGATAATGAACGAAACGGTCAGTGGAGAATGCCGCCCCATTTCCAATCCCCCTCCCCTCCAAAAGGGCCAAGGACCTTCATTTTTGAGAACTCCTTTACTGACCACCGGGGTCTTAACCCCTTCCTCGAACACAATAAGGGGATCTTTTGACCAACCCTCCGGAAATGCTCATTTAATTTTCAGATATTTGCGCATAAAACTTGCCATGAATTTATTGCTTTTTAAATAAATAAACGAGCAAATAAAGTGCAGAAATCAAGGGGTTAGGAGGGGGCCATGCTGCTTAGTTGTGGCGCAACTAATTGAAAGTCACTCAAGTGTGAGAAGGACAGCGAAGAGCCCTCGTAGATAAATATTTAATTAAAATATTTTGAAAACAGAAAAAAATTGGAACATCAGACGGCAGTCGTGAAAGACAGTAATTATATAGATACAACGTATTTCACAGTGGATAGTCAATGCAATTATCAAAAGAGTAAGGATATGTACGGAAATACCACTGCAACTATCTTGTAATTTATAATACTCTATAGCCTTAAGAATTTGTTTAACTCTCTTTATTTATTGTTATATCATTCAGAAATTTACGGACACATTTAATAAGTTCTGAACAGAAACAAGAATCAATGTTTTTTTTTTTTTTTTTTTTTTTTGCAATAAGCTGAAGTAACACAGAAATTCAATTGGAATCTACATATCTACGGACCGATTAAAGTGAAACATTCAAATAACTTTTACCAAGTTCAACGACATCAAATTAAATACATTTTAGGTAAATGATCGTTTTCGTTTAATTTGCGAGCAGAAAACTTTCGCTGCGAAAAGATTTTCTTTTGGTTTTCCATTTCCTTTGTTTATTCTAGGTAGCACACATGTACCCATTGACCGCCCTCCCCCCCAACCGCACCACCTCTACGCTTTTCTTTTGCCCAGATTTTCTTTTTTACCGACCGACAGTGAAAAGCTTTCAGCAGCGCGGCAACCTCAAAATCGTCTGCCATAACTAATTAATGCCGTACTAATAGTGATGGCGTACCCCGGCACTCTGCCACGCCCACCACAGGCGACACCTAAGGCCCCTTTTTCTATATTTCCCCTATAAATATATACAATCCATATATATATATATACGTATGCACATAATCTGTGTTTTTGTTCGCCTCCTTTTTTGTTTTTTTTTTTTTTTCGCCACTTCTATCTGAGACGTCTTGAGGAGCACTTTCCGGGGGATGGGGTGGGGATTTGGGGGTACGAGACAGCCAACCACAGCCATGCTGGAAACCGAACCACTGCCGCACCGCCAACCCGAAACCCGAACCACCCGCCAGGGGGCGCCACTTAGAGCAGCAGCCAACAGCAAATGGGAATCACGAAAACTTTCGTTTTTCTATTTTTCCCAAGCAGACTCACACACACACACACACACACACAAACGCATACACTCAGAGGCGAGGAGAAAATTTTCATTGCATTGCATTTATTTTCTTTTCCCCCTCAGCGTCACCTTGTCTGGCATTCGTTTAGCATTTTTCGCCAGGAAAAGCGGGCGGAAAATGGGCGCAAAATGAACAGCGGGGTTACTCGCTCCCAATGATGCCCTCTGCACTTTGCAATTTTGTTTAAAGGGGCTAAAAAATTCTGCGCATGTTCCCTATTCAAAAAGAAAGCAAAAAACTAGAAAAACCGAATGCATTGGATGAATGAAATTTCCCGGGGAGAAGGTTAGTGGAGCAGCATTCAGCATAGACCAAAATGGCGGAGGAAAATCGTGAAAGTCTGGCGGTGACCTAGCGATGCACTTTCCCTGCTAAAGCAGTCGGATTAACAAATGTGAAACAATTATAGCTATATTTGCTACTTTTATTTATAGTTTGCTTAATATAGATACTTAAAGCATATGCTGTGCTTTAACAATGAATTTGAGATTACTATTCATTTGTAAATATATATATTTTTGTACATATAGATTCGTGCCGAGAACAAAGCCAAATTCTTTTGGCGAATTGCTTGTCGCTTATACATATATCGATAAGTATTGCCAATAGGATTTGAATAGTAATTTAAAACATGGCAGAGTACAGCTAACCTATACAGTCGTTTTAGGTATAGAGTTTTTCCGGGACGAAGCGTGGCAAAATAAAACGAAATTGTCACCCACAATATGCCATGCAACCAGCCAGTGGCGCACGGCCGCAAAGTGCAGCATGATGAGAGGGTCGAGTGCAATCGAGAAGGTGGGAAACGATCCCCAAATCAGCGTGACTCCCCTCGAAAATCGAAAAAAAAAAAGAATGGAAAAAGGCATAGGAGAGTGGGCCTGTGCAACCCTAGAAACTATTAAAGCATTGAGTGGAGTCGAGTTGTCGGTCCTCTTCCAATCAGCGGATCCGATGGCAGCGCATTTTTCTCGTCTCACAACAAAAACACAAACACGCCGGCAAGAGCGAGGAAAAATCGCAAAAAGGAAACAACAACGAAAACAAGTGGAAAATCCGGGCACAGAAATAAACTAGAAAAGCGACGGCTCCGCCTGCTGCCGCCAATGCAATTCGTGGAGGAGTGCTCAGGAAAAACGCGGAGAGGATTGGCAAAAGAGATGGGGTGACGGTGAAAAAAGGGAAGGGAAGGTGGGGAAAGGGGCTCGGCGACCCGCTTCGAGTGAAAACTGCGAGTGAGTGAACTAAGCTCGGAGCACGATTCGCATTTGACTCGGCAAGAACATATATCTCAGAGTGGCCAGGCTCTTCAGAATTCCAATTACTTGAATCGCATTATATACGGCTTAAAAATATTCCAATGTCGTATTACTTTCCAATCGAACTTCATCCTTTAAGATACTTTAAAGTAAGCTAATTTAAAATGATTTAAGTGCAAATGATTTAAAATTGGCTTTAGGCTTACGTGTGTGACATTAGTTTTGGTTTAAATGGTTTTCTTTATAGAAACTGCAACTGGATGTAATCATAACTGAATGTCTTATTGTAAGTTATGACTTTGTTACATATGTTCTTTAAACATTGGTTTGTAACTATTACATTTATGTGTTTTCACCAATCACTTTGGAATTCGATTTATAATGAATAGTAAAATGAAGTCTTATTTGATGGAACCTGACAACCCTGTTGCAACTGCAAATTGAGTGCAACAATTTTTCTTTCGTTTTGCCACTGAATTTGCAATTGGGCAAGGCTCTTTTCCCCTCTGCGCGAGTGCTTCATGGGTTAAGGGACTGGTGTGTTGGGGGGTTAAGCGGTGAGGCGCTGGAGGCAGGCTGTGATTCTTTTCTTCTTGTTTTTATTGCTTTCTGTAGTGGCACGTGGCACACAAAATGTAAACAAGCCGCAAAAGTGAAGCGCGTGGGAGGTCCATCAGGAAAATAAAGCAGATGGGGGTCAAAGGAGCGCCGAGGGGTCGAGGGGTGTTAAGAGATGCAAATGCGTCTAGGATTAGAGTCCTGCGGTAAGCAGATGAAGAGCAGCATCAGTAGGCATTTGTTTTCCATTTGGGGATTTTCATCCGCAAAATACTCAAATGCTTGCTGCAGTGAAATAATAAACATGTGTATGATTAAATTAATGATACAAAAAAATATACCAAGTTACCTACATTATTTTTTTAGTAGAAATGGTATTGGAAATATAAGATCTAATTATTGAAACTTACACAGGCTTTTATGTTGACTGGATAAATTCGAATCGCAGATTTTTATAACCATATAAATATAAACAATATTACCCAAAACTAATCCAAACAAGATATAATATTATGTCTCTCTTATCCTTAGCTGAATCGTACGATACTCAGCTGCAGACACACACAATCTTAAATATGAAATAATCAAATAACAGCTTCTAATGGTGCAAATAAATTAGGTTAGTATTTCCGTTGTAATTGCTTGTTTTACAGAAAGTTCCTATAGGTTCTCCAGTAGTTTTAACACTGCATAAGTAACTTACTGATTTTTCTTTATCTGGAAGTAGATGTTTATGCGTGGTTGCTTAATCAAGATCTCCCTGCCGCCGCACTATTACGCACTTGGCAACGGGGATGAGCACCGCACACATCCGGAAAATTGTACCTGGCTCGAGTCCGGAAAATCGGACCGGAGTCCTCCGATCCTCCGGCTTATTCCATGCAAAATGGCCGCTCGTTTGGCCGCCTCTCCGCTCGGATTGCGTGTGCATTGGTTTACTTTTGTTTAGCAAAATGTTCATGCAAATCCGCGCGCTGCATTGCCATTTGCATAAGCGGCCCCAGGACGGGGAATCCGGACCCATAACTCCTTGCCCGTAAACCGTAGCCCGTAGTCTGTAGTCTGTAGTCTGTAGTCCGTAACCCGGACTCGGTTCCGGGTCCATCATTAACCATCGCAGGTTGAGTGCGCTATTGAACTCCGTGCGATGTGTGTGCCAAATCACTGCACAAAATTGTGTATAACTTAAACTCCTTTGGGCATAACCATTGATAGTATCCTTTATAGTATTTAGTATTTATATTCAGCAGGATAATAACAATTAAATTCTATCTAGAATCGATATAAGGAATTCGGCCTACTAATTTATTTAGTATTGTTTTACTTTTTTTACGTTCTGGGGCATGGTGTAACATCCACAAACTACAAAGTTCCACGTCATCAGTCTCAATAATTGTATGCCTTTCAATAACCTCAGGTTCGTATCAAAATTCATTTTTGGTGTTTTGTAAGACTTTACTTTCAAGTAGTGTTAATGAGCAATGCCGCTCTTTCATCTCAGATAAGTGAAATCATATGCCTTTTCTGGCAGTGTACGTGCTGGAGGACAACTCATCACCATCGCCATTCCATCCTCATTCCAGGCCAATCCTTGCCACGCATATTCGCGCACGCACGAGGACTCATTCCTCTTTTCCTCGCCGACTCCTGGCCCAAAGTGAATCCTTTTGGAACTTGCCAAACTGGTTGGTTTAGTTTTCAAAACGGGACGTCCTTTCGCCCCTCCCACACCCACACCCGCTTCTTCTCCATATCTCCACCCCGTATGTGTGTGCGTGGAAAACCATTTAAAATTACGGCAAAAAAGCAGCAAAAGTTTTCCAACTGAAGGAGGAAAACCGTGTGGAGGGGATGGAAAAATGGTTGGGGAAGTCGCGTTTGCGTTGCGTTGCGTTAAATTAAAACGCGTATGTTGCACACATTAATTGCCAGGAAGTAGATACGATGTGGGTGGGCGGGTGATGTGCAGAAAGGAGAAAAAAGGGGGAAATCGGGGATTGGGAGTGCAAAGGGGGTAGCCCGGGCCAAAGGTTTTTCTAATCATTAACACAGTTGCCATCGCCATCGCCATCGCCATCGAGTTTGTTTTGTTTGCCTGGCATTGCACACACGCACACACATTTGCAAATTAGAAATGTCCGTCAAATGCCCCGCCCCCAGAAGCCGCCCGTCGCCACCCACTGCCCAACGCCCACATGCCACGCCCCATGCAGACAAGTTGCAAAAGGTCGCTCAGATGGCCGTTGTAAGGATAATGCCGATGATGTCCTGGCGAGGAGAAAGCGACACAAAAACTGCACATGCGAGCACTCACAAGCTGCACAGTGGGCCAAATGCCTCCGAAAGCGGTTACAAATTGGATATCTAAGTCGTAAGGCAGGATAACCACTTTCCATCATAATTAAAGGATTGGACATGCAACTATTTAATGACCAAATTAGTACAACATTTTAAAATTAAAATTAAGAATGCTGTAATATATATTGTTTTTGCTTATACTATATTGAAAAATACAGAGATTTTCTAAGACAATCGAAAGGCACATCTCTCAATAAAAGAGATAGATTTTATAACGATATGGCATATATATTGTAGTTTTAAGTTTAAAAACAATTTGCTACACCTGTTACCACTGTGCGTTGTCTTATTTGTAATGTGTGTAAAAAAAAAAGTGTATAAAAAACAATCAATTCGAAGTGGAAGTTTATGCCAAGTACAGTCCCGCTGGAAACCCACACTAATTTACAGTTAGACACTAATGCGTACCCCCTTGGAAAAACTTTTGTTTGCCAACCGGAGAAAGAAGAAGAAGCAGTGGCAAGAAGAAGACGACTTGGCTACGGGCAGAGCGAATCCGATTCGAAGTCAGCAACAAACTAACGATAGTTCCACCGCCGAGGAAAATAGTTTAAAATTCATTATATATGTATATGAACGAGTGAAAACTACTCAACTGGCTACTTTGCTGTCTCCCTCGCTCGCTGCTGCCATCTCTCTTTGCCACTCGACGGATTTTCCCCCAAGTCGAGCCGTACATATAATTGTGAGCGAGCTCTAACCATATATTATATGTACGGCATATGTATAAATCTAGTGTATATTATGTAAAATGTTGCATTTTCCTGCTCAAAAATCCACCACCCCCACCAACTTGTTGTTGTTTATGATAATGAGCATTTCGTTCATGTGTACGTAGATGTAGATGTACATGTACAGGAGGAAAAGAGACCCCCAAAAGGGTTGAAAACCCGTTCAGATAATGATGCTAAATTTATGTATTTTGTGTAGAAATAAAACCTGATTTTCAAACGAGTGAAAAGTGCCGGCGACTGACTGACCATTCGGGGTTATGGGCCCATGAGGGTGGGTCATTTTGTGCTAAACTTGTGGCGCCCCCGGGGGGACCTACGGTAATTTCCCCATTCCCACTTCCTGCCTCCCAGCTTCCAGCTCCCAGCTCCCAGCTCCCTGCTCCCAGTACCCGGTATCCAGTACCCAGTTCCTAGCTACCATTTCCATATCCATTTCCACAGACTCTGAGCTCTTCTTCGCTTTTAATTGTTGCTGCTGTTGCTGCTGCTGCTGCTGCTGCGGCGGCGTCGCCGCTTTTGAGCCGAAACTCAATTTCCGTTTGAGTTATTTAAGGCCAGGCCGCACACACATGTGTGTTTTTTGGAGAGCGGCGGCGTTTCGTCTCGACTCGCATCGGCTCATATGTATGCCCACTCGTTTGAAATTTGAAAAGTTTTTTGTGTGAAAATTTCGAAAATTCGTGTGCGTTGTTATCATTTGCAATTGTGCCGTTAACCGGTTCAGCAGCAGCGGCAGCAGCAGCAGCAACAGCAGCAGCAACATCCGAGCCGTAACACTCGCCGCCGACCTTTCAGTTCCGATTCCGAGACGGACTCGTAAGACCCCTCGGTTCGCTCGGCAAGTGCAAACTGCAAATCGGGTGCGCTCAAAGGCTCTCGGGCCGCAATCCAACACTCGTTGGAGTTCGTGCCACAAACGAATTGCATCCCGGCAGCAACATCGCGGCGCAGGCAACTCTGGAGCTGGTCAGGTGCCCCCGAATATGTCACTCTGCATTCTGACCACTAACGCGCCGGCTGTGCATCCGTTGTGAACCGATCCGTAGCGATTCGCTTCCATTCAATTCGATTCGATTCGATCCGTTACGTCGTTACGTTGCGTGGCCAATAAAGTGGCTAATATCGTGCTTAACTCCGGGAATCATCATTAATCTGCAAACAAAGTTGAGATTAACTGTCTACTACAACAAGTCAGCAGACCCAGATCGTGTGGCAAAGATCTCGCCAGGTCGAGATCTCAAAACCCAGTTTCTCAAACACAAAGATCGTTGGTACAATGTTGGCGCCATCATCTGTTCAAGTTATCTGTTTTTTTGAGTGTGCCTCTGTCGGGCAATAAAAGATCGAAAGTTTGGAAACAGTGAAGAGATCTAAAAGAGAGCAATACAAATATAGAGGTATTAAGTGCACACGTTGAATACATTTGGGACATCATCGGTCGAGCAAGTGCACTTTGTGCATTTAGCAGCACAGAAGGTAAGTGGAGTTGTAAAAAAGCTACTAGATATGAATACTATTTTAAACTCAATGTTAGTAGCAACTGACTGATCTTAAATGGTACCTTTTGTGGGATATATGAAAGAGCAAGGGGAGAGTGCTTAGGATTAGCTTTTTGCAACATCCACGATGTTGCTAAAATAGCCATTAATATAAGTATTGAGTTGGATAAATACATATATGTCTCGTATCTTATTAGATAATCTAATATTAAAGGTAATAGGAAAACTGTGAGTTGCTTAACTAAAAAATACTCACATTGCATGTCCGTCCATTTGAAGAATACATTGAAAAAGCCTGCGACACTGAACATGGCAATATTAAATGAAATAAAATATAAATAGTAAATAGTAAATATAAAATATAGTATAGTATAATTAAATATGAATAGTAGAGTTCCCAGACTTTGATCGTTCAACTGAAGGAATTCTGTGGACATTCCAAAGGAAATCAAAGCAATCATTTTATGAAAAGCATACTTTTTATTTTGGCATTATCAATGATAAGTATAACACATGTTTGGCACATTGAAACAATTTGGGAAATTATTATTAGATGCATTGGAAATAAAAATCCACATTAATTATGGAAAAATTCATACAAACAATGTAGTTATGTAATCGCCAACTTTTTTTTATATAACAGATTTGTACTTTTAATGTATCAAATAGAACTTGCGTAGGCCTTTAAACGTATATACGTACGAGTAGTAATAAAATGCAATCGCGAACCATGTTTAATTCCTCTTAAATCCAAACAAAGCCCGAAAAGGAAATCAATGCAAAATGCATTTAGTGACCCACTTGACGTGTCAAAAATGCAACGGGCAGTGAGGCGATTTTACTTAATGTAATTAATTAAAATTTAACGTATTAATTTTGAGCTGGACAAATGTCATTGTGCAAGTGCAAACAAAGACAGCAATAATTGCGTGCATATTCGTGAGTGCGTAAAATATGATACCTTGGAAAACTCATTGGCCAACCGCACTTATGTACCACAAGTTCTACCGCGAAATTGATAATTCAACGGTTAACCAACGGGCCAACAACTAGCAAAAAAATAAAAAGGAAAATCGGGGCAAAAAAAAGCGCAAACCGTGCTCCAGTGAGTGTTAAACGCTTTAAATCAACTTAACAGTGGGAATCACATGGAAAACTACCCACACAGGGTTTACACGTAAAACAAAAATCGAAATCGAGGGCGGGGAGGACTTGAATTACACTGGGAAAAACTCGTCACAGCTAGTTAGTGGTAAAATATCATGGGAAAATTCCTCTAAGTTCATCGCAATTTCGTGCAACAATTTAAAATGTGGATATGCACGTTTGCATGAAATGCATTCAACGGAGAGGTGTAGTTTTCAACAAGAAACAAATGTAAATATAGATATCTATGGGATATTATAAGAAATTATTAAAGTATACTTTGTAAAATCGAAGAAAAGGATGCCGAGAAAAACGTAAAAGGGTAAAAATTATCATTAAACGCGAATTGAATGGGTGAATCTAAAATATTACTGTTAACATACTTACTAACTTGTTTAATTGCAAGTAAACTGGAAATTTAAGTGTATTCAAATAATTGGCTAAATAGTATATATCTTTTTAAAACGCCACGAAAGAAAAGCCTATATCAGTTCTAAATGTGAATCAAAACAGGCATAAAAACTGAATACCAGCCAATACTACCGTAAACAGATTCCTATTCACATGCGAATGTATGAATATAAATTGTAGACGGCGAATATTGTGCATAATCAACGTAGATTCGGACTCGGACTGCTCTGGAATGTGGGCGTTGTGGCAGGTGTGGCAGGCAGTTGGCTCAAGGGCCGGACGATGGGCGGCAAGCGTAAGACCCACCCACCGAGGGGGTGGTGCGTTGAGGGACGGGCGTGGGCGGTATTTGAAAGTGGTCAACCAACTCGTTGACCGCAAAAGAGAAAAAATAATAAAATGAAATAAACACACGCAGACAGATAGGACAGATGTGCGAGTGTGTGTGTGCTTGTAAACATACACGCACATGTGTGTGTGTGCGGCCTGGCAGTCAAATCACAAACAAAACAAACAACAATGGCAACAATAATTCCAACAGCCGGCGCTGAAATGTAGGCAATGGAATTATTTTTTGCCCCATTCATATTTTGCTGTTTGCATTTTGTTTATTTTTTGGGGCTGCTAATGCAATGCGACAGTTGAACGTTTCATTTTATAATGTTTAATTTAATTTATATTTATTGCAAAATGTTTAGGTTTTTTTTTTCCATCCGCTGATTGGCCAATTTGAGAGTCGCCAGTTTTTGCTAAAGTTAATGATTTATTTTAATTTGCTGGAATTATTGACAGTTTGACAAACTGGGAGACTAAATTGAACATTCCTCGTGGTTTGCTGATGGAAAACGATTCACCAAGCCCGCCTAAGGGAATTTCGGTAATTCGAGAAATAATCAGCAACTTTTTGGAAATAGTAAATTAAATTCCGATTGACTACGAATCCCTTTTAGTATTCGTGTGGCAATTTGACTAATAACTCCGACAGCAAAAATAAATTAAATAGAAAAAACAAGGCTAAAAAAACTTGTTTTTCTACAAATACCAAATAGCCAAAACCAATTTCAATCATTTTAAAAATATAAAGTGTGTAACTATATTTGTTTGACAGTATTATGTGAAGTGGAGTGAAAATGCAAACTATCTAACTTCTCGAAAAAAAGACAGAGTGATTTCTGCGTACGATATGTTAATCAAATTGTATTTTTTTTTTTTAAATCCCACGAACGTTTTTCAATATGTTTTTCATTTTCCTTTGGCTATTCGCTGTTTTGTGTCTTAATTAAAAAGTGCCGACCATTTTAAAAACGGTGAAATCAGCGCGAGGGTGTGGAATTTGTAGGATCGCCGAGATATTTATACATATATTTATGAGGGTTGCTTGCAATTATATTGTGCATTGTGCTGTTGTTGTCCTTCGTCTGGACGCCGCGTTTTTGTTGCTTTGTGCAAGTGCAACTTTTATCGATTTAAATTAAAAACGCATTGCTGCAAATTGTAAAAATTATTGTGCGTCTGTCCGATTTCCCGACCGTCTGTCTCGCTGCGTTTTCCCCAGCCAGTTTCGCCAGCCTGTCCTGTGTGTGTTTGTGTGCCAGGAAGTGCCGGCACATTAAGTTGGTAGGCCGTGTTGTTGGACAGCATCCTGTCCCCGCCCGGCCCCCTTTGCATCCACACCGCCATGTCCACGTCCACGTCCATGTCCATGTCCATGTCATTGGCCGGGGCAATGCGGAAAATCGCATTTTCTCATTTGGCTTCTGTCAGGCAAAAATATCAAAAGCGCGTCGCGAAAATCTCGTTTATTTTTCACACGCATTTCTGACATCTCCCGACGGCCCATCCTTCGCCATTCGTCCTGCGAGTGCAAGGAATCCATCGAAGACTGCCGTTCTGGCCAATTCTTGGGCAGCTCACACAAATTGGCTTAAAGCCCTTCGATCAGCGGTCGTGTTGCATCGCCTCGCATAAGGGACCACGTCGGCGGGAATGCGCCACTTCTTCTTTGATTCACTTCCGTTGGCATTATGTGAAGTACAGTGCAGCAAAAGCAGCGCGTTGCGTATACGCCATGTACGCAGCCCTGGATTAAGTTGAGTTATACCAATATATAGATTAAATAAGCAAACACATGTGCTGCATTTATTGCAACAATGCTAAAGTACTCGCGGCGTATTCGTTCCAATTGTATAAGGACAGTAGTAAACTTCTTACAAATGTGTGGCTTTTGTTTAAGAACTTGAAGTCCTTCACGAAAGTCCTTCATGCACTTTGTGTATTAAATAAATTCGTGTTTGAACCGTACAATGAAGCCTAAGACATGCATTATGTCTTTCATTGCTGGCAGTAATATCTGAATATTGAAAGTTTCATTTGGTTCTTGTATCCAATATAACTCAGTAAAATGCATATTTGTCATATTTGTCATGTTTCTAATTCCACAAAGACCGCCATTAAATCACACACACACACATATATATATATATATATATATATATATATATGTATAGCATATATCACGAACTCCCACCGCCGATACCCTTCGCATTAAACTTTCACGCCGACGACCTGCAATCTGTGATGTTCTATTTAAACATGCGCAAGCTGAAAGAGTTAATGCTATGTCCTGGATCGAATGCATTAATGTCCTGGCCGCCATTGCAAGGGGGCTCCAGAAAAATATATAAGTATGTGCGGGCATATGTATATTTGTGTGTTTGTATATGAGCGGCAACAGCGCACACAATTAATAAGAATTACAAGTTGTATGATGAGGGGGCGGTTGGCTGTGTGTCTGTGCTTGTGTGTCTGTGCGGGCTTATCCGCATCCTGCATCCTGAATCCTGCATCCTGGATGTGGGGGGGGGTTGAGGGGGGGAGAGAGGGGCGTGGCAGCAACAGCAACATCGGCCGCACAAGTGCTAATGACTTAATAAATCATCGCGTGCGACAAAGAAATATATGGGATATATGTTCCTGGTCGGTCGCTCCCCAGCAGCAACAACCGCAACCAGGAAGAGCCGATGGTTTGGGCATTGCTGAGGTCGTGATTGGGCCAGCAAAAAAAGCGAGAAAAAAGGGGGAAAAAAGAGGAATAAATGCATAATTCAATGAAAATCCAGCAGAAATTCCTTTAATCCTCAATATTCATTAAAAAATATGAGTCGACCTCATGATGTTGCTGCCGTGTTGTTGATGCTGCCGTCGTGTTTGTCGAAGTTGCTGATGATGTTGCTGCTGATCTGGCTTTTCTTGTTAAGTCTTTATTTTGCTGCGGAATGTATTTAAAATTGGTTTTTTTCTTCCACTCGCAAAGGGAACGAATTAACTGCACTTATAGTTGCTACCTTCATTTTAAAGTATTATAGCACACTGCAAAGACTCGTAGTTAATCTTGTGGCATCATTCCTACTTACATATTTCGTATTAAATCATTATAGCTAATATAGCATTTCTAATAAGCTGATCGCCACGGGCGCGATAGGTATGATGCCCTACTGGCCTATGTCGTTGAATAAAATCCTTAAGCTTTCCCGATTCCCCTCTCAATAATGATTTTATGGCGTTCCTCGCGACTTCGATTCCACGGTGCATCGTGTTTTAAATTTTTCAATTAAAGCCATTCAGGCGCTGAGCCAGAACATTTTTGCTGCTGGTTTCTGTGGCCAAGGGCCAGGTGCAGCGTCGCCCCCACTCATTACATCTTTATGTGCTTGAGTACATAATGTTCGGAGTATATAGGCTTAATCAGCAACTTAAATGTGTCGTGCGGCAGCAAGGATTTAATGCAGCCAGCTCACCCCTGCCCCGTCGAACTTTTCCGGCGATTTTCCCTTGTGCGGGAAACTTTTGCTGTCCGGCCATTTGCACGTTACAAAAATTAATTCGATTTGCTGCTCGGCGGTCATTTTAATCGTTTGCCGTCGTGCGGTGCCGTTTAATGAAAGGACGAAAACCAGGACACACTCGCGCTTGGCCAGCCTGCAATGCAATTAAAAATTAAAAACGTGAGCAAAATGCATAATGAGCTCTCAAGCAACACTTCATTAACGCGTTTTCTTCGCCGCCCCACCACTGCCCCACCACTTCCAACTTTTCCCCACCTGAATTTTCCTGTCAAGATATGTAACACTACTTTTCCCAGCAGCGAGTGCGTGTGTGTCCTGCGCTTTTCCCATTGACGGGCGACAAAATGTTAACAAGCTGTTGAAAAATCGGCAAACTGGCCAGAATGCGTAACCAGAGAAAGCACCTCAACATACCTCAGCCCCTTCTCACCATCCTCTCGATAAGCCTATAAACCAACGAGTTCAACGAGGCCAAAAGTAAGGGAAGATACTTGCCAAAATAGCGTCGACTCTTGAATGTCCTGCAAGGAGATTAAGAATGAAGGAGCCGCTTGAATTAAAACAGGATATATATTTTTGCATTCATTGTAGTTTTAGCTTTAGATTTTCCTTTTTCTAGTAATTAGTAAATTCCGCGATCACATTCCCACATGCAAATTGCACTGACTGATTGTAGTTTTATTTTTTTTTGTCAAATCTAGTAATCTTCTTAATAGGTATTTTAAAATATAATTGTTTAGGCAATATAGGGATCTATATTATAATCTCAAAAATACTTATTAAATTGTCCCTGGGATGTTGAAAGTAAATTTAAGTATTTTATTTAGAAATTGATCCTGTTGATCCAACAGCTGATCCTTGACAATATCTAGGGTATCAGTTTATTATACAACTACTTAACCAACGTCATAAATTTACATGCCAGGCGAACAAACAAGGCCCGAAAAAAATGAAAATGAAAATCGCAATGGTCAGGGGGATATCGAGGGGATGTGTGTGTGCACGGAAACCAGGCGATGAGGTGGCACCCATCCGCAGTTCGTGGCCTCAATGTTGGCCTCAAAATGCAAAACCCCAAAAAGGAGCAAAGTGCAGGAGTGGAAAAGCCTTGCACGTGATTGTCAACAAGTTTGACTGCAATCGCTTGGAAATGGGGAAAAGCGGGTTGGGAAAAGCGGTGGGACGAAGTGGGGTGGGTCTTGGGATGAGTCGTGGGATGGGAGTCCACAAGATGGACCTTGCAGTTGGTTTGCTTTTCCGCTTCTCCACTCGATTTTCTTTTTTTATTGATTTTCCTTTGCCTGCTTTTTTGCATGTGCACATATTACGCATACGCCGCGTGTGCAACGGAAACCAGCCAACTGACCAAACGCGTCCTGAAAAGCGAAACCCCACACCCCACCGCCACTTAACCCCACACCAGATCCTGCCCCTTATTCCTTGTTTGTCGGTCTGCGTTTGTACAGCTGTCAGACAACCAACCTCTGGTCTGGTCGTTGCCCAAAAAGGCATGATAAAAGGGAAATATATGTATGTGTGTAAAAAATAAATATAAAAAGAACGCAGGAAAAATCCCGAAAAAAAAGGAGAAAATACCCGCGGAACACGCGTGTTCTCTCATGTTTATTATTGCAGCAACAAATTGGTGGTGAGGGTTCTTCAAAAGGGACCCCTTTGCCCCCCGCAATTGTTGCATTGTTGCATTCGCTTCTTTGACAGACAGACAGACAGTGGGTAAAAAAAATTGACCACCAAACAACTCACCTGCCCCACCGTCTCACCCCGTCCGTCATGAAAAAACCCCGCCCCACCACCACCCCCTTGGGGGTATATGTTTTCTCTGTTTTGGGCCTTTTGTTGGTGGCAACCACATATTCGGTTGCTGATTTTTGGTTTCGTAATTTTTCCTACCCACAATGCAACAGCGGCAATTGTTGTTGCATTTGTTTGGACCTTGTTTTTGTTTGCGTGTGTGTTTGGCGGTTTTTCACCTTCTTTTTCGCCATTTTTCCCGGTTTGGGTCTACAAATTATAGCGAGTTGTTTAAGCCAGAGCTTCCTTTGTTTTTTTTTTTTTCGGTTTTGACCGAAAGAGCTGTTGATTGGTTGCGAATTTCGATGGTAATAATTCTGAAGAGTTAACTCCATGCAACTTTATAATGCTGGCAGGAAATTATGAAATAAGAAATAATAAAATTATTAAAATTATTATTCCGTTGCTAGAAATTTATATTCTTCCAAAATGTTTAACATGTGGTATAATAATAATACTAATAATAATAATACTAATAATAAGTGAATGGGCTTCTAATTGTTCCACTCTTTACCTACGTTTGTTTTTAAAAGCTTTTTTTATTATATTTATTTGTTGCTTGAAAATAAAGAACATTTGAATTTTAATGATTGTATAGTAAAAGTATTGGTTAATAATATGTATTAGCAAAGCCAAAACTATAATATATTGTTGGTCAAGATAACTAGCCGATTTGTTCTTGCCATATCCGATTTTCCATTCATGTGTCCTTTTTTGTGAACTTCGAGATCTTGGAAACATTGGCACTAACTCAAGCCGAAAGCTTTCTAAAAATATATAAATTAAAATATACATATGTTTATCTTGCCTGTGAATTTTCAAAAGCATTCTTGCTTAAAGATGTCGTAAATACGATTTGGAATTCAGTTTTGCTCATCAATATTCATTAAAGAATTAAGAGCTAATCGTGTGCACTCCCTGAATGCTTTTTACTCGCATGGCTTGCGAGTACCGGGTATCTGATAGTCGAGGCAATAGATTCTAACGTTCCCTCTTGCTTCGAACAATACAATTTCCAAAATCACATCCAAGATTCATTCTACATGTGTCATTTTGAAATACAGTTCCTGCCACTGTGTGCCAGTTAATTATTTCCTGTCAAATGGTAGTTTTTCCCTGCAACAAAGCTCAATACATCAATTGCCATTGCAGCTGCAACTCCATCATCTGATATATGTGTGTGAAAATCTATGCCGGTGTACTGGGCAATAAAAATATTTACAACAACAATCATAGCAAAGGCTTTTTGGGTCTACCAATATTATTCCACACAACTTCAAACCCACAAAATGTTGGTTAGTTTTTCGTAATAACTTCAAATCTGCACTTGCCACTTTGTGTGTGTTGAAAATGGGCGGATGGAGCATGAGGGGTAAGTGGGGGAATGTGGGATCAAATGCGGGTGTTGCATCCCCAAAATGCAGCACACGTATAAAAATTTATATATACATATATATATATATATATATTCATATATATCCAAACAAAACGCCTCCCACGGGCTCTACAATTTCAACATGGCATCGAATTTTGCGTTCAGGCTTTCCAGATTTTTTTGTGTGTTCTGGTTTCTGGTCTGCCATTCGGGGTGTAAAAATAATTTAACTAAAAATCGCACACAAATGTCCCTCACACACAGTCACCGCAAAATGTGTATGGGCGGTTTTGTGCCGCCCAGTGTCCAAAGGTGCGTATAATATAACGCAGGCATAATAAAATCAGGGCCGCAAAAATGTGCAGCAAGGGAACAAAATGTGCGGAGCCATGGAGAAATCCTTTAAAAATCTCAATTGGCTTCTGATTAGTTTGGATATTTTGCTGATGTGTTATTTATATTGTTTTCTTTGTACAGCACAGTATAATGTTTTAAAAGGTTTTTTCTGAGTGTGTGGTTAAAAAATAATATGTTCACTTGAATTGAATTCGTTACAAGCTAAAGTAAGCTGAGGTGAAAATGGAAAAGAGTTCAGAAATGTGAAATATTCTCCGTCGCAAAAGATATCAATTCAATTCATTCGATCGTGTATCTCTGCAGCTCTGAATTGACATCCACTGCAAACGTGGCGAGGTTTGGTATCGATGAGATACCAACGGTATCGTTCTTAAGAATATTAACTGGTTAAAGTTCTGGCTTGAAGGATTACCTGTTTTTAGAGAGGGACAAGGATAGATAGATAGATAGAATGCAAGGTAAGCAAATTACAAAAGACAAAAGACAAATGTATTTTTCAAATATGGAATTTTCGAAAATAGTTGTCCAACAATATCCTCTAAATATCCAAATCAATTTATTATACGTTTAATACCGTGGACATGAATAGAATTAAAAAGAAACTGGCAACGGCGTCGAAAGAATACCGAATCGGTAGACCATCCCCCATCCAATAATAACAACAACTGACCACTCACTCACTCACACAACCATACAAGTGTATCCAAATGTTGAGACTGCAATGGCCTGCATTTTATTGGGGGCGGGGTCGCTGCAGAGGGGGCGTTCAAGTGGGGAAAGAACGCTTTGCGAGAGCACGTAGCTCCACACGGAGTTCAACCCTTGCCGCCTGCATGTGTGTAAGTGCGCTGTGTGTGTGTGTGTGTTTGGATGTGTATGTGTGTTGAGTTGAGTGAGTTCCCCTGTGCGTGTGTGTGTGTGGGTGGGCTCCATATGTGCGAGTGCGAGTCCTTAATTTGCTAATTGAGAGCCTGCAACGGCGCATTACACTGAGGGCAAAGTGGCCAAGTGAGTGAAAACTCAGGTCGAGTGAAAAGCGTTGCTAAAAAGCGAGGCTAAAACCACTCGGGAAAAATAGAGTCATAAAAAAAGGGGATTTAATTTTGTTTTATTTTTTTGACATCATCAAAGGCGGCAAATGAAGGAACACTCAAGCCCCCCCCCCCCGTCGCCGCACCCTGTCTGAAATGGGATCCAATGGGATTTGCTTAGCCAAGACAACCGAAATGCCTCAGCATTTCTCAACTCGACTCAATGAACTCGAAATTAGTCTAAGATTCCGACTCAGACACTGCGGTCGCCCTTTGAAACCCCCTTCTCGGAGGCTCCTCCCCCCAAACCTTTACATAATAATAAGGCATTTCAAATACTTTGCCAAAGCTAAAAACTATTTTTAGCAAAGCACCTAGTTTATTTCAATTTATATTTAAAAATCCTATTTAAAAAGTTAACGACGCTGGAATGTGAAAAGAAGATTACATCCTTAAGTGTGCACAGTAAAAACGTAAGCAAGTAAGAAATCGGATCTTTTGAAAACAAATTAATTTAAATAACGAGTGACCAAGGCCAACATTATACCAAAAAACTTTTATAATAGTAATCAAAAGAATGTGAATCATTTTTTGACTATCGAAGTAACTGATCTTCAATTACGGCAAAATTTTATTACATGCTTCATATTTCCGCGTAAATTCGATTGTGCGGGCATACGTTATCTCCAACTGCACGGCATTTGTGCCACATTTTTTATGACCGACTTGGTTGGGGCAAACAAAGGCATAAACAATTTCCGACCTCCCTAAATCTCCCTTCTCTCCCCACGACGATCAAGTGCATTTGTTGTTTGTTATTGCAGGGAATTTAATTGCCATAAACATATAAACAAAACAAGCGCAGCGACCAGCGATCATTGCTCATAATTTTGTGTATTTATAAAGACATTAAGCCAGGAGATCGTTAAAAATATGATATGTATCAAAGGCGGCGAAGAAGACCACCCAGAAACAAGGGGGGACAATGGAGTATCTATATTTTGCTTTTGCTTATAAATAGGTGGAAAAGAACAGGGAAAAAAAAAACACATTTGGGGATCCTGTTTGCACCATAATTAAGCCGAAAACGAACCGAAACCCAAACCGTAGCTAACCGGAATGTTGACTGCAGTTGACAAGATGTCATGCAAAGTGCAATTTACCACCGCCCCCCCCCCCCATTTCCGGCAGGCGGGGGCGTGGCATGGACTCGGTTCGGTTATGTTGGGTTGGGATGGCCTGTCAAATGCTTCACATTGCAGGTGGGTTTTTCGCACTCCCAAGAGTGTCGAGCAATCAACAGCAATTTGGCAAAGTCCAGACGCTGGCTTAACACCCTTTTTGCAAAGTAGTTAACGGGGGCAAAAAGGGGTTAAAGGGGTTGCAAAAGTCGTGATGATGTGTGATGGTGGGAGGGGGCAGTTGGGGCCTTGGGTCACAACCGTGTCAAAACAATGTACGCACTAGAAGTCATTTAATTTGTTAAACTCGGTGATTTGGACAAACTCTGTGCAAATGGGGCACATACAGCCCTCTCTTTCCGATCGCCTCCACCCGTCTCACTCTACCACTCGTAGTGGCATGTCAATTGCTCTACCCAACAGCTTGGCTATGCGATGTTTGCAGAATGCGACACATGCCACACATTGGCAATAACGTGTTACACTGGTCAACAGGGCAGCACATATGCCGGAGTACAGTTTTAGAATGATAGCACATCAGAAATCATGCACTTATCCCATTGTAAACATTTGTCTAATGAATTGATGAGCTCTTAGAGAACTATATCTTCCCAATTTGCTGGCAAACACTAAAAAATATATATATGTTATAACACAAATAAGGTATATTTCATTTTTTATATGCATAGGTTGATCTCATTTTTATATTCTTGCTCTTTTAAAGAACTTTGAAAACATAGATCACACAGGGCTTATTCTTCTTCATTCAAAGTGGCCGACACATTTTGACAGGGCAACCAATTGAAATGCAAAATCTCCGGATAGACAGTGTTGTCTGAAGGTGACACACAGCCAGGCGGAAGGTGGAAGGTGGAAGGACGAACAGGACGAAGGATGGCTGCCTTGCAAGTTGCATGTTGCATGTCGCAAGTTGCTGGGGTGACAATGGGGCTGCGTCTGCGGTTGCTGCTGCTGTTTTGCAATTGCAATATCTGCCCCTGGCATCGCTTCTGCATTTAAACAATCTAACGCCCCGGGCGGCAATGAGGGGTTAAGTGCTTGCCTACGGAAATGCAAATTATGTTATGTGTCAAGTAACCGGTAAATGCGTTTTAATTGCCGTTGAAATGCAATATTGCACTTAAGGCGCTGCCGAATAGAGCGTTTCAATGGCACGGTGACGGTGGCTTAAAGAGGCTTAAAGTGCCCAAGAAGGATGGGCGAGGATGGGCGCAAAAACAATTGTGTTGACTCCTGGGGGCGGCAAATGGGGAAAGTGTTGCATATGGGGGGCGTGGCCACATGCATTTCACCGCAAACGAGCCACTCAACGAGTATTTCAAAATAACAGACAGCCGCAGCCGAGGCTGACCAGCAAAACCAAATGAAACCAAAACCAAAGCCGACTTCATCAACAATAAAAACAACAGCAAGAGCGGGAGCAAGAGCAAGAGCTGCAACAGCAACAGTAACATCAAGAGCAAGTTGCAACACACTTGCTGCGTGTTGCAAGTGCTGCAGCAGCTGCTCAAAATGCAATTTTTCACTTTGCGCATAGGCCAGTGCCAAATCCAATCAAGCCTCAAAAATGTTAAGCGCCTCCAACAGTTTCTGGCCACCCATTTTCGGGCCTACTCGTAGTCCTTTCTGGCTTAAAAGCAAAAGCCAACGGTCAGCTCTGCGGGCACAGGCAAACAAGGACGACCGGCTGGCCAAGGATGTTGAGTTGAGGTCCTCGGGACCTCAGGACAACGACCAGAACAGGCTGCAATCTGGACTTATTACGCCACTTAAAGCTTAAGCATAACACACAGACAGACGTCCGCAAATGGAGAGCAGAAGTCCCAGGACCAGATCCTGGGGCTCAAGTCGAACTAGCAATACCCTATGCAACCGTATATGGCTTGACCTTTGAAGTCGGTAAATGCTAATTATGTGTAAGTAGTAATTGAAACATAATATAAACCAATGAACAATGAACAAAAAACCCTTTAAAAACAAACCCTAATTAATATAACAGCATGACTCCGTACAATACGAAAATGGCATCTCCAAAAGCAATACGTTTTCATATATAACAAGAAGTTATAATTAAAGTGTAATCAGGTGTATCTCATTCAAATTCGAAGTTATTGTTAGGTCCTTGGGGTTTTGTTATACCTTAAAGTACCTGTAGCAATCCTTCACCTCAACTAACTCATCAAGCGAATTCACGACTTAATCGTGGCCTTAGGCCAGTTTAACCCCAAGCTGACAAACTGCCTCGCACCTCGGTGGGATAATTCAATGCAAGTGCCCCCTGTACTCGGCAACCCGGCCGCAGTACAGTATCACTCCGTTAGCGGCACCCCTTGCTGTTGGGCTCAAATGTCGTCACATTGTCGCCTCAAAAGGACACCCACCCCGCTGGCCAGGGAATGTCCTTGTCGTCTCCTCGTCGTTTGTCGTTTATCAAATGGCCAGCGCTACGCCGCCGGCCGTCGGCTAAGTGACAAGCAAAACCGCGAATTGACCAGAGAAAGTCCCAGGCTCTCCAGCTCCAGCAAAAGCTCCGGCTGCAGCTCCTCCTGCACATGTATCTCCATCACCATCTCCATCTCCAGTTGCAGTGCAGGGTGCACTCGCAGGATGCAAGGACACAGAGCCCAGAACGTGTGCCCGCACAATGCACTGCCAGAAATCGCAAGACGCGATATCCCAATTTGTGATACTCGATTGGATTGATATTTGGATTATAGGGACTCTTCAAAAAAACCATTGCAACCAAATAAGGACTTATCAGCTCACTTTTGAAAGAACACATAAATAAAGAGAAGGCCCATATTTGAGAAATATTAAAAGTTAAGCTATTGTAAGACCGATTTTCGGCAAGAAATAGTTACTTTTTCCTGGAATCAAACCTGAGGTGAGGTGTCATTTTTCTCGGTGCACACGCATTGAAAAATTGAGGAGCCAGGACCAAGGACGAGCACAAGATGCGTGACCCGTGTGTGTTTTTTCGGGGGCCACGGAGGGGTTAACACACAGGATTGGGCATTGTTTTGGCCGAAAGTTGACCGAAAACTTGGCATTGTTGGTTGCTCGCTTTTTGGGGCTTGGGACGGACGGGCTGCAGCAGGACGAAAGGATTGCATTGCACTGCATTGGATTGCAACAAGACTGCAGCCTTGTTTTTTTTTTTCTGCTTTTTTCAGTTGGGCATTGGGCTCGGCATTGCAGTGCCCCGAGTTCTCTGGAGGGCGTGTTAGTGCATCAATTTATGGTTGAATTTTGGTGTCCACTCCTTCTTGGGCTCTTGATTCCCGGTTCTCTGGGTGTCCGGCTGTTTGGGTGTCCGGGTGTCTGGGTGCGTGCGACTGGTTTGTTTGGGGTAAGTGTTCTGGGCATGCCGGAAATAAGTTTGCTGCCCGCAAATTTAGTTGATTTAGGCATTAAAGCGAACACACAGACACCCGAAGTCGAGATTCCCGAATCCTGGGGCTTCTGTGGTGCCCATTCTGAGCACTTATAAACAATGTATGACTTAATTTGTTCTCAGTTAGCAAATGTTGTTAATTTCGGGTCTTGTTCCCTGGCAAACTGTGTGGCACCGAATGGAAAAGATAAATTGATTGGTGAGGTGGGGAAATTAAAACGGGGATTTATTGTGTAATCAAGTAGATTTCACAAGGCCCATTGCTAATGGACAGGTATTTGCAGATAGAGGCTTTGTCTAAAACATAATTAATAATTACGTTTTGATTCTCATTTGTTAACATGATCTGTACGATGGGTGTGTTTTAGGTGTCTCTTTACTTGATTTGTGCATAACAGAAATCTCATAAATGTGCAAATAGAATAATATGAACTAAGTTAGTTAATCACTGAAGCAGCTGTCCAAAAGCAAATACATCCCATTGATTTTCTTTAACCCCTAATACTGAGTGCAGCTTCTTTTTTATTGTAGGACTAAATATGCGAAAACTTCAAATGCCGTAATAACAACTAATACACACAACACATGCTTCACATTGTTGTTGCTGCTGGCCAAAAAATACCACAGACGGGGAAGCAAAAACCCAAAGTCCAATTAAAATTTAACTACATCAAAGTAGCAGCCCCAGTAGCCGTCCATCCACACACGCCCGATATATACATATACATATATATACATATAGCTATAACATTTAACAAGTTTAGTATTTGGGTTTGCCATTTTTTGCCGCCCAGCCCACTCCGCTGACATTTTTCCATGGGAGACCAACAGATGGACGCGGCAAACTATGGGTGCAAAAAATTGAATGGGGGGGTAGAACAAAAAATGGTCAACGCCACCCACTCACGCACACAAAATGGGGTTGTTGGTGGACGAACGGACAGGTCCATGGGTATCCATGGCATGTCGAAAATTGCGCAGCTTTACGGCAAATGCCGCAAATTGAAACAATTTACATGTCGTACATGTGTTGGCGGGGGGGTGCAACGTGAACGCGAGCCATCAAAGGGTTAAACTTGCGTGTAACCCTGGGGTCCTCGCTCGTCTATTGATACCCGGTTTTAGCAGTAACCATGAATTTTGATTTAGCCCCTCCGACCGGCGAGTCTGCTGCCGAAATAGCGAGCAAAAAAAAAAAAAAAATGTATCTCTCCAACAACAACGAGGTGACAAACCGCGCGTGTCCATGTCCTGTGAGTCCTGCCAGTCCTGCCAGTCGTGAAAACCTTTCGGTGACGGCGAGCGCGGATTATGGCGCGTTTGTCGAGCACTTGTCGCTGATTTTTTCACTCCTCTGGCCGACAATATGTTGCACTTGAGCTGCCACAGCCGTTTAATACCCTGCTATGAATTCCATTTAATTAATATATTTCAACGAATGTGCCATAAAAACAAATTGTTATGTATACATAAAGAACGATTGAAAATTAGGAAAAGTAAAACTTAAAAGTGAAAGCACTGTTTTTTTTTTTTTTTTTTTTTTGATAAAACTTGTGTGCAATTATTTTGACTTTAGACGAAAACAAGCGCCTCCCTCCGCGCTTCTCATAGTGCCCACGTAAAGGGCATCGATTAACCCGCCACAGCTGGCTCCTCAACTTAATTTGAGAGTCCAGTCTGTCCCAGTTTTAACCCCCTTTTACCGCTTATCTCACCTACTTCCTTCAGTTTTTTTTTTTTGTTTTTTTTGGTCCTGCTCGTTTTTATCTCGAGCTCGGTAATAACCTTTATAAAGTAAATTTACAATAAAAGGCAGGCCAACGAAATGAAAGGCAAATGACGTTGGAACTGAAGCAGGCACCATTTAACCACGCCCCTAGATTTCCCGACCCCCCCTCTGCTATGGCATTTTCAACGCTTTTTTCCCCGCCCAATTCCCAGTGTGTGCTGTCTGGACTCGCGGCGACACGTTTGGCTTCCGTTGGACTTTCCCGCGATTTCCTCTTTGGCGTCGCGCCGCCTTGTTGTTGCCGCTGCTTGTTAACCCCCAGCCTCATTTCCCCATCTTCCCGTTTCCCCAGATTTTCCACCATTTCCCTTTGTGTGACAGTCGACGGTTATTTTGTGTACGGTATTTTTTCGTGCCTTTTCTTCAGTTCAGTGTTAATTTTTTTCTTTTGTTCGTTGGCCAAAAGTCAACCCATGAGCTGTGGCATTTTTAAGTAATTTTTATCGGTCAGCAATGTGGGTGGAATTGTGGGGAAGAGGAAGTGGCGGGTTCCTCGCGATGGTGGCGATTTTTGGTGCACACTGGAAGCAATATACAATATCTAATACATGCCAGCGAGATTAATTTTTAAGGTATTTTTAGATGAAATATTACTTGAAAATAATACATGGAAAAACATAGAACAAATACAAACAAATGCAACTCTTATTTATCTTGAAAAGAATTGATAATAATATGAGTTCACAAAACACATCGGTTTTACTCAGTCGTTACTAAATGTTCGTGAACCTTTGCGATTGCATCTGTATCTGCATGCAGTTGTGATCCTTGTGATTTTTGGGTGCTGCACGAATGTCGACAAGTGACAAAATATGCAAGTATCAAACCACAAATTCTCACCCGTGAGTCCACAATCATTTTGACACTGGTTACGGTGACGTGTGCAGGTCCTTCGCCCATCGTCCATCGTCCTGCCGCCTTCGTCCTGGGTCCTGGATCCTGGATCCTGGGTCCCTCGCACATGGCACACAGCAGCGACTAGATTTGGATAGTGTTGCACGGACGTCGAGAGTGGTGGTGATGAAGTCCTTTGCCGGAAATTGAAAAGTGCAACGCAAATTGCGTTCCGCTGGGATGTGAATCTGCATCCCATCCCCATCCCCATTCCCATTCCCATAACCAGTGCCACTCCCGTTGCCAATCCGAGTCCTGCCAGTCGTCTGAAGTCCTTCCCCCGTCGAGTGGTTGACAATTGATTTGTGTTTATGGTGGGCATGCCCATGGACATGCCTGCATCCTGCCATGCCGCCATCCCGTCGTCCTTCACTTCTGCAGCTCCCATCACTTCCTTCTGGTGGTCCCATGTAATATGCCATTTTGGTGCCGTGATTTAAAGACATTAACAGGCGTTGGCCAAAGTGGGAAACTTTATGGTGTGGCAGGCGCAAGTTTAGCATTGAAGTTACCGCCCTTAGCTCGAGGAGATTGATGACCTAATCGGATGCGGAAACCTGACACTGGGTGATTCGGTTTGTGGCAGAATGCTATTGAAACAAGAATCACGAAGTGGGTTTTACTTCAAGTCACTTAGGTGTGCCATTTTCATAATTTCGTAACATATTTACTGCAGTGTCCAATAAAAACTATGTTTATAACATCCTGCTATGCTTTTATTTATTATTTGCGTATAATAACGTTTATCTATTTTTAAAAGTTATAACAAAAAAAAAAAACAGGTATTTTATCAACTTATATTTAAGAAGCGATCGAAGGGAGCTACATATAAAATAAACATTTAAATGCAAAATTCGTTATTTAATAAATGTTAAATGTAAACTCTTCTTGCAGGACATTGGGTAAACCCGCGGGCAAATCCTGAACTTTGATTGTTTTCCGAGGCAGGTGCGATTAAAGGACGACAAAATTGTGCGGTTAAAAAAAGTGCAGGCTCACGCTCAAGGGCAACTGGAGCAGTTCGAGCAGCAGCAGCAACAACAGCAGCAACAGCAGCAGCAGCAGCAGCAGCAGCAACAGCATCTGCAGCAGCAACAGTTGCAACAGCAGCAGCAGCAACACTATCACCACTACAGCGCCAATAGCAACAACTACAAAATGCATTTGACTACCACATCGAGCAATTCAACGGCATCCAATGCCAATAATAACAACAACAATACGGCAAACAACAACAACACAAGCAGCAACAACAACACGACCAATACGAACGGCAGCAGCAACAACAACACGAGTGGCAACAACAACAACAGCAGCGGCAACAACAGCAACACGGAGCAAAACACACCGCCCACGCCCGCCCAACTCCTAAATGAGGCCTACACGAAGATGACCTCGGACATCCTGGCGGAGCGGACGCTGGGCGACTTCCTCACCGAGCATCCGGGCGAGCTGATCCGCACGAGCAGTCCGCTCTTCGTCTGCACGGTGCTCCCGCCCCACTGGCGGAGCAACAAGACGCTGCCGGTGGCCTTCAAGGTCGTCTCGCTGGGCGACATTATGGACGGAACGATGGTCACCGTGCGGGCGGGCAACGATGAGAACTACTGTGCGGAGCTGCGCAACTGCACGGCGGTGATGAAGAACCAGGTGGCCAAGTTCAATGACCTCAGGTTCGTCGGGCGGAGCGGCAGAGGTGAGTCCAAAAGTCAGCTTCCCATTTTTCATCCAAATAGATAGCAGTGCGACACGTTCGATTCAGTTAGATGCAAGTGTTCTTTCCATATTTTCTATTTAGTTTTTAGTCGAATAAGAAAGTGTATACACAGTATTTACTAAGTAAATACATCAATTAGAATTGATGAATTGAGAATGTACGTATATGATGATAAATGGAATCATGGTTGGTGTAACCATGTCTTGTATTTCCCACGATCAAGTCGATTTGCCCGGGTGCCATCTTCAGTTTATCTCAGTCCTTAAAACTTGTTCCCCTTAAGTATGCAACTCTTATTGGCTCTTGAAAAGCTCCACAAAACCCTCCACTTTCGCCCCGCCGACTGCACTCGAAACAATTTGTTCAATTATCGCCCAAAAGTTTTGCCAGCTCCTGCTTTCCCTCCTCCTCCTCCTCCTCATTTTTGGCCATTGTATTATTCGGGGGCACTTTTTGTGCCTTTTGCATCGCTGTCATCCTTTTTCAGTTCATTTTTTTGGTGCCCATTCGTATCCTTTTGTATCCTTTCAACCGCTTGTTAAGCGCTGCACAAATTGTCAGCAGTTCATCAGCAGTAACCATCGCCTTCGTCATCGTTTTCATTCACCGAATAGAAGCGGATTACCCGGTAGGTCGTTCCATTTTTTTGTAGTCAGCATTTGTGTGGGCATTGTCTTAAAGTGTTTAATAAACTGTCGGGACGGAAGTGAAGTGAACTGTGGAATGACTTTTGGTTGTTAATGGTGAGTTTTTGGGTTTAGCGGGATATCTTTTTATTCCCTGATGATCTTCGAGGCATTTTGCAAGGAGAATCGGGAATAATAGCGTAGTCATTATTATAATAATAAAGTGTTCAATTCGCCCAAGTAGTCTTTGGATTTTGAAACATGGAAACCCGCAGCCTACCATCAATCACACAAGCCATAATTCAATCAGCAAGGACTGGCCGAAAAAGATTTTCGCCAGGGGTGTATGCTTTCCCAACGGTGGAAGGCTAAGCCCGATTCCACTGGTCCTTTTGGCCTGGTCAGGAAAAGGGGGTGTGGCAGTTACGCATCCGCTGCGGTGGAACCGCAAAAACCAAAGCCTCCACCAGCGAAAGGGGGAACAGAAGCGGTGTTTCTGTGGCATGGTGTGGTGGTGGTTCTTTGGGGGCGGCGGTTGCGAATGGGGTTCATGTGTGTTTCTCGCCGAGGACGCAGTCATTGTCATCATTTGCCCAATGCCAAATGGATGCGTGTCCGCGTCCGTCACTGCCTTCCGGACTCCGGACCATCTTTCGCTTTTCACTTTAACATTTTCCCGCGTCCCACTTGTCCGCATTGAGTCGCCTTAATTGGGAATTTCCCATTCATTTAGGCCGACTATGGAATGCAAAGCGAGAGCCATAAATGCATTTTCCGTCCCGATTCTTAAAGTCACTAAAGACAAGCAGGGTAACTTTAATAATTAGCTTATAGCTGAGGTTTAATATACTTTAGTATGGCAATGAATTGTAAAAAGTGTACATATTAAGGTCCCTTTAAGGTCCCATTGCTAAAACTCGTCTAACTCCGCTTAAGGACACAATTGTCAACGCTTGTCTCTGGCGCCCGAAGTCCTTGTGGTCCGTCATGTTTCATTTCACCCATCAAATGCCTGCCCCACATCCCCACAGTCGAGTTATGATAAGCGAGCATTTTTACAATTGTCTGCCTGTTGCTCGGGCCGAAAAGTTCCCAAGGCCTCTGGGAAATTCCCCACCCAAGGATCGAACAATTACCAACTTTGGAGCGAAAAACAAAGCCCCGCCGTTGGAGAGAGGGATGTGGAATGGTAAGGGCAGGGAAAATTGAAAGGAACAGAAGGCAGGCCAAAAGCAAATTGTGCACAATTTGGCACGACTTCGTTGCCCGGATGGTTTCCTTGATTTCCCTCCTTTTTTCACAGGCAGGCGTGTCCTTTTCACAGGACGAGGTGTCAGTTGCTGGCAGAAAGTTGCCTTTTTCCTTGCCTTTTTAACGCCTCGACTTTTGCTCGGCATTTATCTTTGAGGGGGTGTACATGTTTTTTTTTTTTCCTGCCAGGGGTTGTTGTCTTTTCTGTCGCCAAGATTTGGGGAATGTTTATCTTTCTCGGCGGTGGAAACGGAGGCTTGGGATTTCTGGCGTTTTTGGCTCAGTTCATTCTGCGGCTGTTTTCGGTCGTATTAAATGGCTCGAGAGTTGTGTAAATAAAAACCTCAAAGGGGATGGCCCTCGATTAGGGGTAAGCTTTTTTCCTGGCCAAGGACTAAGGACCGAGTACTGGGGGCGGGGTGTCGTAACTGGCGGAAACTGGCACCGGCTTTAACCCCTTAAAGCCCCCAGCACCGCAACCCCCCGCCCCTCACCAAAATCAACATCGCCGTCATCGTCATCGTCATCGTCATCGTCGGCGGCGTTGTCGTCATCATCATGCGTGCATGTGCATGGCACTTTGCTAATTAAAAGTGTAGCCTAGCGTTGGGCCAAATAAATCGATGGCCGGGTAATTAAATTGCATGACAGGAAGGGGGATGGTGATGGTTGGTGGGGGAGGGGGCGGTGTTGGGGTCTGCGCCTATGTGCCATGCATTTGTTATTGTAATTAGACGGGAGCTGCAGCAGCGACGGCAGTTAAACAAAATGGCGACAGCGGCCACGGTGGCGGATGATATGTAAATCACTCATACGCCCCATGGGTGTGGTGCCGATTTACTGCAACTTAGAAGCGATAAAAAACACAGCCAGAGCCCCCAAATGCAATTAAATGCAATTTTGCCAGACTAAATTTACTTCTAGTAAAATAAATATTACAATTCGAATCGAGAATATTTAGTGTGCTTAATTCGAATTATCCAAAAAAAAGGCTTTCAAGTCAATATCATCACTGCGTGGAAAATTACAACACATTTAAAGCGCTCTAATTGTTTGCTTGAGATTTTAGCCAAAACATCGAAAACTATTTCTAGAACATATTTAAAAAGCCTATCCCTGCTTCATCGTGTGCCTCTTTCAAAAATGCCACACCTGCAATCAATCATTCGAGCATATATCCACCCTCAGGTAAACACAAACAAGAAATCAACAAGCAATCAAAATAAGCAAACATAAAAAGATGATAACCAAAGAAGCCGCAAAATGTTTTTATTTTGGTGTTGGAGCGGCTTACTGCCTGGCTTTCGAAGCTTTCAAGGGCTTAGTCTTTTTTTGGCCAAGAAGTGAAGTGGAACAATGACTTATGGGGAAGCCACTCAGAATAAGGGTTGCCTCTCTTATTCTCAGATAAAACGGTTTAGCAATATTGAAAACGATACTTCTGTTCGGCCAACTCGAAGTTGAATATCGCAATACAAAGGCTATGCCGTAAATAAGCAACACATTATTTTAGGGGTAAGTTAAAATAACTTAATACTTGTTTTGCCGAATCAAAAGATATTTTGTGTTTCATTTGAAATGGTGAAAAATCAAACAAAATATGTGTACTTCCTCGACGTTTTTACAAGGACAAATTTATAAAAACTAGTTTCCTATCTTTTTGATCAATAAACGAGTATATTTTAAATATTCATCTATTGACAGACGTCTTTGTGTGCGTATGTATCTATGTCTTGGGCGACACGTGGGTGTGTGCGTTCGTGTGCGTGTGTGTGTGTGTGTGTATGCTTTCATTACCCCCAAATTGATTTATGACGCCTGTGCAACGGTAAATTGCCGGGGATTTGCCAGCTAGGATTTCAGGTTATTTGTCAACAGGATTTGATTTTAAATGCCGCCACACCCGCACGGAAATGTTTTGCTCCTCAAGTGTTGACATTTCCATTTGTCGCACTTTCGGTGGAGATTAAGATGAATGCTTTTCGGGTTTGGGGCGGGAATTATTGTGGGATTAGCAATCAATTGGGTCAAAGCCGCCACTCCGATTATAATTGAATCGCCCAAGAAAAGGGTGAATTCTCACTTAAACTTCTGTGAATATCATAGCGTTCTGAAAGCTGTTTATAGCCTTCCAACATTTCCTAACATTTGTAATGTAACATTTACTTTAAGATTTAAATTCATCTGTGCATTAAGAAAACTCCAGCTGTCTGCTGCGAAAATGGATTAACAGCAGCTTCTTCAACTTCTGACAAGTGTGATTTCCCATCGAAAAAATCGTCTCATTCTACTTTTTCTGTAAATTGCTCGCGTTAATGATCGATTATCCATTGCCAATTGAAAAACTTTTCAGGCAGTACCCACTTTTCGGCCGGGAAAACCCCACGAAAAGTGTCAAAGAATTGCGCAACAATGAACTGCACTTGCTGGCAAATGAACACAAAAGTGTTTTCACATCTTTGGGCTGCCACTTGAGACTTCGTTTTTTAAGAAAGCGGAGAGGAAGATATTGTCCTGGTTCAGTGAAATGTGCACAGGACATATGTAAGCCTCGTCGTCTGCGTTTATACATCATATGTATATATACATACACATACACATAGGGGTTTGGGGACGTCGGCGGTTTATTTGTATGTGCCGAAATGATTTACGCTTTGTTTGTCAACTTAAAAAGCAAACCTCCAGCCCCCAGATCGCGTTGTCATAGGACAAGGCGGGAAAACACAGGAAGGCGGCGGCTCAAGGAGCCTGAAATGCTTTTAATTGAATCCTGGGAGACAAAAAATGGCAGGAGCTGCGGACAAAGAGGCCTTGGCAACACTTGACAATGACTGGGTGAAACAAGTTAATTAAAAGAAAACTGCGGCGCAAACGAAATAAATCTTGGGGAGCGATATACGCATATGTGAAGGGTTTTTTAGGGAGGTCGACAGACTAAATCAGTTTAAATTGTAATTAATTCAGCATTTCGAAAGGTGAAAAGGGAACGGAATCGAATTTTAGCAAGGGAGCACAACTGAGAAATTACATGGAGTTTAAGAAGACTGCATAGCACTAAAAATGTGTACATACATAAATTTAATTTCTAAGCAAAATGAAATATTACTGAAGAGTTAAAAGAAATATTATTGTTATTATCAACCTGAAAGATGTTCATAGTTTTGGTGCCCCCCCAATACATAAATTTGCTTTTGCAACTGTCATCATAAAACCGTAGGCATCGATTAAGAAACTAGTAAAAGAAGCCCCGAAAAAAGGAAAACCTCCTGCCAAAACGATTATTGTTTTATGGCCAACACATTTACGATGTGACAATACCCCCCAAAAAAAAACACCAAAAGAAAACCCCAAAAATATGTTTATCGATTTGCATGTCTGGCAGGCATTAGCTAGAAAAATCTCATAAATTTGTTTGTTTCGCTTTCCCTTGTTTTTCCAGGGAAAAGCTTCACGCTAACCATCACCGTGTCAACGAATCCACCGCACATAGCCACCTACAACAAGGCGATCAAAGTGACTGTCGATGGGCCACGCGAACCCCGTTCCAAGACAAGTAAGTATGTCCTGCAGGAAAGGACGATCTGGGGTGGGTCCTCCTCCTCCTCCTCCAAGAACCCTTTTGGGGCCCAGCTATTTCATTTGCAGGACAATGCATAGCAATTTATTAGTTGCCAAATAGATAAATTGTTCTGCAACAGCAGGCAATTCTCAGGATGCAGACAAGCTAGAGGTCTTGTAGTTTTGGTAGCTGGAGTTTCGGAGCTGGGGCATTTGGATTTTACTGCTGTCAGTGATGACAGGCTATCTGCCTATTGTGTAACCTAACTAAAGAAAAACAATTTATTGTGTAAATCTCCATAGATCCTTCGGCTAATTAAAGATGTATCCTTCTTTCTAGACTTTAGTTCAAAGCCTATTTCGATTTCCGCAAGTAATACATCTGAGTTTCTGTTTTGCATAAAAATAGCTGACTGAAGAATAGCTCATCGCTGAACGGAAAGTTGGAGGGCACTTCTGAGATATTACCACCTCACACTGCAGGACATTCGAGCACTTGAAGTCCTTACTCGGGATTTTGCTGATGCAGCAAGGACACTTCCTTGCTAATACTTCACTTCATTTCACTTCACTTCAGAATGCCGAATATCTTGAAGGAATATTCATTAGACAGCTCTATCACACACTCTGCCTGCCCGTTACATATTTATAAGGATGCAAATACATTACTTTGCATATGTTTGTTCCAGGACTCAGACGTTTGGCAGGAGAGAGCAAAGTTTTGCTGGTCTGTGTAATCTGGTTTCGGTCCGAATACAAATCCATGAAATGATTTATATGCCCTGAATGCCAGACAGAGTCCAAAAAAAGGGGAGTTGGGTGGATGGATAGTGCGCACACAAGACTCTAAGCTGCAGACAAAGGGTTATTATTTTATAATGAATACAAGCTGGCAGATAACTGCAGCCGCCGCAGGATTTTAGTGCGTGCCAAAAATTTAGCCAAAAGCGTCGCCGGTTGGCAGAAAGTTTTTTGGGCCATTGTCATTTCACTTTCACATACCCCGTGCATATACATACAAAATCCATTCTCGATAGTGGTCTTTGGGGTCTTGGAAATCCGGGGAGGCCCGTCCCTAGATCTTAAGTGATTCGAAAGCAACAAAATGTCACTCATCAAGTGTTTGTCATTTAAGTTTTCACTCAGACAGAGAAAAACGAATACAGTCATCTATACAATCACACACACCACACACACATTTGGTACACTGAACGCTTGCAAAATGCGAATGGCGAATATGAATATGAATTGCAAAAAGTTTCGAGCTCAAAAAGGGGTTTCATTCATGCGACTTTAATCTTTAATACTGAACTAGTTAAGTGCCAGTTTTGATTATTGAGCTATCAATAAGTTGGCAATTCATACACCGTTTATTTGCAATCGATCTCTGTTCCAGTGCAATAAAACCATTTAGTTAAGGACAGAAAATTATAACTGAAAAAAACTTAGTGTTATCCCTTTTAGGACAGCAACAGCAGTTCCACTTCGCCTTTGGCCAACGACCGTTCCATTTCTCCACGGATCCACTTTCTGGCTTCCGGATGCCGCCCATTGGCAATTGTCAGAGTGAGTAACTTTTCTAATTTCTTTTTACGTATCTCTTGACTTCATTTTAGATTGCTAATGCTAAATGTACTGGGTTTTGTGCTATCGAAGTGTGGTAACCGCAGGTGAAAGCAAATGCACTTGGATGCAATGGGAAGTTTGGGAGGGAAATGTGGAGATGTGGAATCACAAGGCCACTAAATCACAGTCATGTAAAGCTACGACGTTAGTGCGGCGAATGGCACTTAATCCTTTAATTAGCATGATGCCGTCAAATATTTATTGAAAATATGCAGCAAACGATAACCCAAATATTATTTATACATTGGTGGAGTTTCAAGTCTTTAGTCCGAACAATAAAGCATTAATTTATTTAGTTACTACCTACAATATATTTTGCTGACTGCATATATATACATACGTCACCGGTTAATGAGTGCAAAAACTTTAAACACTTTTTTCGCGTATTGGACAGCCATTTGAATGTGGTAAAGTTGCGGGTCACCGTGCCATATAGACTTTTTCTGGGCTAAGTGGGCTCGTTGTTATTGTTGCTGTTAAACTGTTGGCCACTTTATTTAACCAAAGTTTACTATACAAACAAATAAACGTTGGTCAAACAACACAAGCACACACACACACATCGTTGGAGAGGGGGAAGTGGAATAAGTCAATGCCTAAAAAAGCGCTGTTAAATCAGAGCTTCGCATACAAATTATGATTTAAATGAAAAAGTACGCAGTCAAATAAATTTAATGCATTTAACCAAGCGAATGTAAACCAATTTTGACAGCTCGGAACTAAGCCGAAAAGGGGGGGTGCTTCTTTTTAAAAATGGGTCGACGGCGTTGATACCCACTAAATTAAATATGTTACTTCATAAATAAGCCAAGACATGGATTAAGATCAGACCTTAATTTTTTTCGTGATTTTTTAAGCTTATTTTCACACACTCTAACATATTTTATTTTTATAATAAACCAATTCGGTAAACTATTTATTTTCATCCCGGTTTCATCCCTAGCTCCAATAATAGAATATTTATAACAAAATCAATAATTAATGTTGTGGGAGACACAATTTTTCTTGCTGTTTTTGCACATGTGCCCGCGTAGGTGAAACAAATTTAATTGTACATTTTAAAATGCATTTATATTAAGTTTGATGTTTCAATTTAAATTGACAATTAATTGCATTACAACAACATCAGCAACAAAAGCCGGACTAGACGACACTGACCCCTACCCCAAAAACTAGCTGCCTGGGGCTAAAAAAAAAAAAAAAAAAAAAAAACGGCGACAGCTACAAATGTGATTTTCTCTTTAGAGCTTGATGCTATTAAAAAAGCAGCAAATAATGAAATTAACATATTAACGATGTTAAAGTAGAAAAACGCAAAGACAAAGCGTTCTGATAGAGGCATAAAAAACGCTAGCATGCGATATTTAACCAATATATGTGATGCATAATGCCAAATACCCACTGTTGCGGAAAACAATCATGAAAAGAACTTGGCTCAAGTGCATAAAAAATATTTAAAATTCCGAACTCATTTTCTTTGGGCTCTCAGCATCAATTAATTATGCCTGCTCGTGCATTTTCCGCACTGAAGTGTGTTTTTTTTATTATTTTATATGCGTTATTTTTGCGCATTTTAATTTCGCATAAATTAAAAGAAATTCCCAGGCAATTTCATACGATTAAAACGGGGTGGCGCTCTTGAACGAAACTTAAAACTCGAACTTGTTTTTTGCTTTTAGTAAGAATATACAAATCGTGTATATTTCTTAATTTAATTAAGACTCCAACTCCAACACTGTCTGTTGCATTTAGATTTCATTCATTCATTCTTTTTGAAGCACTTGCCACTTTGGCACTTGTCTTTCATTACCGCCCCGTGACCAAATCGATTCCGGTGGACTTAAAATGCTCGTGTGAATAAAAAGCCGCCATAAATATAAAATGCAACTCAATCAATGCAAATTGCCCGCCAATTTGAACGTCTACTTCGCGTGGCAACCCCATGAAAACGTCCATTTTGTATCAATATTTTACTGTCTAGCCCAGTGCACAAATCAAAATGCAAATTGCGCGATTTACAGGATTCTGAAAAGGCAATCCACATTATGTAGCACACATAAATATGTACGTGGGGAGCGGCACACAAGTAAATAATGTTTACTGAACGCGTCTGTTGATACTGATTACCCATAAATTAATTGTAAATATGCAGAAAGCAAAGTATCCTGAATTATTTATTAACAAATTTTATTGACAGTCGCTGCTTGACTTAATTACTGGCATATATTTTATTAATTTCGCAATGAAAAACAAAAAAAAAAAAAGGAAAACCATGGAGCCCAACCGGAAAAGCAACATTTTGTAAGGGAATATTGAAGGTCTATCGCGGGCTAAGGGAAGTGCTTCCTTTATATTTTTGATGGCGGTATGTTTCCACTCACCGTTCGGTATGTTTGCCCAATTACTGCCGCAAAAATGTCAGGTGATTTCGAAACTGGAGCTTTCCCACTTTGTGATAAATTCGATTAGATTGGAAAAACGAGCACATTGCGAGCAAATAAAATATTTGCCCCACCCACCTTCCGAGGAAAACCCCAAAAAGATCCGCTGTCCGGTGCCTGGTTAATAATTCAGGGCCCCAAAATATGCGCAAATAAAGTCAATCAGTGTGACAACA